>NC_066635.1:12279979-13479979 GCF_025201925.1 Gopherus flavomarginatus
GAACTTTATGATCAGAACTCTGCGTAGTGCTTGTTGGGGGTGTTTGAAAGAGATGGTTGATTCCAAGGCAGGGTGGTACTTCAATAAGCTCAGCTTCTGTGTCGATAATCTCCAGGGACAGCACTTCCCTCACCACCTCCCTTTAGCAGGCCTCGGTATTACCCATTTTTCCAGGATTTTAGTCCTGATAGCAGGTAGAGAACTGTTGGTTAAAGAAACTCACATCTGGGCGCTGAAAGCCAGAACTAGTTAGAACTCTTTCATAGATAATGGTGAGCTGGCTAAATGCATCCTTTAAGTAAGTCACTTAGCCATGATCTATGGTATGTGAAAATCTTGCCATTAACTAAATGCAGAACATGTTATTAGACCACCCATTTACCCCTGAACTGAAATTTAAGGGCCTGTGTATATACAGGAGGTCAGACCAGGGAAAAGAGGTTTTAAGGCTCTAAGAGACCAGTAGATCATCTTCTCTATTCCCCCTGTAGATTAAAAAAAGAAATGTTACTCTCAGCCATGAAGTGAATATTTGAACTTGCCCCAAACATATGAGTGTTTAGCACTAGGGTTCTGGCTTGGCCTGTCATGGAGGATGGAGCTAGATTCCTAGCGATAAGGGGAGTTGGGAACCTGAGGGTTTGTAATGTAACGCCCAACTGGAACTGCAGGGAGAGTTGTGCTAAATGCTGCACAAGCAGCACCTTGACAGTACCAAAATTGAGCAGTTGAGAGTTTCTGCTTATCTAGACTACACTGGGCTGTGCATGGGCTCAGGGCTCTGGCTGCGTGGATCTGCCTCCAGGACCAGGTCCATGCTGATTCTCCTTTTTATATGAAAAGCAGAGAGCACCACCACTAGAAATGGAGATGACTATTTGGCCTTGGGGATTTTACACATCTGATAGCTTTCTACTAGACTTAGTACAACCCTATGCTGATGCAACTCTTGTGGTAGGTGAAAATCTTCCAGCATTTCTGGTAATGTGTCCAACCCAGATATGAAATCATCACAGCTTGTAAAAGAAGGGCATGATTGCATCTGCTATATAGCATGTAGGCTCAGTTTTGGGGGAGCGAACTGAAAAGTTTTTATAACTGAACTGTAGCCACCAACTTGCATGAGCTATGGGAAAAAACCTTCAGTAGATGAGTGAGCACTGTTAAAAGCTTGTCAACAGAGGTATAGAGTTCCAGGAACTGTTGGAATCGGTCATGCTATCACCTTAGAAATCATGCTGTATAACTGGTAAATGTCCACCTTTAGGCAAGGCATGCTTTGAACAGAGACCACGATCCCTGGCGTGTAACTCCACTGACTGGAGTAAATTAGACTCCCTAGACTCCCAGATAACTAACTCTGATTACAAATTGTTGGGTAAAAATGGGTCCCAAATATGTATGGAAAGAGCTATGTGCAGCATAGAGTTGGAAACTCATTTCAGTTATTTACTCCATAAACTGCTCTCAGATTTTTGTACTTTGCATCCGACAGTGCATTCTATTTGGCTACTGACTGCAGTATATCAGTTTCATTTCCCTGATCAGCTCATGTTTCTTAAAACAGCGCTCAAAGGCACAGAATGGCCATTTTAACATATGCTACACTTACGATGCTTTTGTAGAAAGGAGACAAAACGTGGTTGCTCCCATTTTATGGGTCCTTATTTAATAAAAGCACGTATGCCCACTGTGGTTGATGCACTGATCCAATTAGATGTGGGTGTATCACATAAATAACTTCCACAGACAAATCAATGCTTGCTTGTAACCACGCCTGCCGAAGCCTGCATGCGCCACCATAATTCTTCAGTTCTGGAGGAAAATCGTGTGCTCCTCCATAAAAGCATATATTGACTGAGGGCTTGATTTTGCAAGATGCCTAAGTCCCTTCAATTTCTCCTTACACCAAGGAGAAGTAAACTTGCTCAACATCTTTGAGGAGGCACTCAGTACATTGCAGGCTTGGTCGTTCAGTGACCACATTAAGTAAGTCAGTAATTTTAATTTTAGTACAAATACAAGGGAAATGTCCTCCTTGCTATAATTTGATTGTCCACCTTCTCACCTACATTAATATTTATGGTATCTCGCTAATTCATCTTTGCCTGTAGCAACGGAAATCTATTTCATTCACAATCCCCACAAGTGTAACTATTTTGTTATTCCCTAAAGACTGAAACTTAGATTACCTCACAACATAGAAAGAAGGCTTTTTCTTTTTTCCTCATTTGGCAAATCTCTTGGCAATGCTTTGAACAGCTCTCTCAAGACTACAAAGATAATGGTAAATGTTCAGAGGCTTGCAAGCAGGGTGCTTGAATTCAGAGCAATTTTTCTTCACGCCAGACGTGACTGTCCACTTCATACTGTCTTAACAAACCAGTGTGAAAATGTGCAGGGAAAAAATCCTGACCTAAGTAGATCTCACGGTTTGTTATGAAGCGTTTAGACTTTGACTTGTCTTTTAAGCAGTGAACGGCTTTTGCATCAGGAACACTCATTATGCCTTGAATCTGCTTTCAGCTCCGATTACAAAAAAATCAGTGCACCCGTTGTCGAAGATGTATGAAAAAAAATACCCTTGGTAGGGCCCTTGACCCACTAGTCATACTTTGGCCCAAAATTAAGCTCAGGACAGTTAGTTCCTTTTGGGCTAAAATTATAGCTCAGCAAAAAGCCCAGAACTGTACAGTGCTGGATAAATGGTAATCTAAACGGATACAATGAATCATGCAAATGATGATGATCTGTCTGAGTAAGGCAGAGAGAGAGATCAGCTGAACCGTCCGATCTATCACAAGCACAATGGGTAAGCGGGGGGAGAGAGAGAATGAAGGACAAAGTAATAACCAGCCTTTGGTTGCAATGTTAATAAAATACCTGGGCTCTTGGCCAAGCTGAGAAATGATTATGCCCATAAAACAGTGCCAAATTATAGCAAACTTTGATCAGTATGAACGTCCCTTGGATCTTAAAAAAACAATTTGTTTGTGGGTGATTGTTTTATGCTCTTTATAAAATCTAAAATGCCATTTTTTCATAGATTCTCCTCCTCCTCCTCCCGCCACCAAAACCATGATCAGTAACTACCTTCTAGACAAGCTTCTATCCCTCTCTTTAGGCTTGTCAGATGAAATGGCAGGGCGCTCTTAGGCAGGACTCTACACATAAGTATTGTATGTAAGAGACAAGGCAGAAGCATGTGGATTAGTGACTCATCTGCCTGCACTGAACACTGGCTCCTTTCCATTTGGTAGTTCTAAGTTCACTGAACACATTGGGATAAATTACGGCCCCATGAGCCAGCAAAGCATGGGGTTAGCATCCAAGTGTGTTGGGTGAGGGGACGTTAAGCCTGTGATGCACAGTAAATGGGGATCTGTCCCAAAGCACCCTGCAGCTTGCTATGGAGACATTGTGCCAACACTGGAACACCCCCTCTGGGGTGTGCCGAGTGAAAGCAGCAGTGCTAATCACGCTCACTAGCTCTTTGAGCCAGAATTATAGCCGCCTCCTCTGTGGGTGTGCTGGAGGCAGCAGAGGTCTCTCTACACCTGCATCCCCTCTAGCATATGCAGTTAGCAAAGAGGTCAAAGCATGGCCGTGACTGTATATGCAATCAGAGCAGCTTGAAACAAAGTATCTTCCAGGCTGTTTAACTACTGTCATATGGGTAACTGTTTTCTCATTTATTTTTTTCACTTGTGAGTTCCCATAATGGATAATTACTTAAGAACTGTAGTGGAAGATTAGTGTGAGCAATTGCATATTTAGGAAGAGAAATTGACTCAATCTATGGAAGGTCTTGTTTGTGTCTCTTGTTCAGCTCAGTTTCTCTTTTGCTTTTTGTGCTTAGAATGTGAGGGAGCATCATTGGTAGCACCTGTGTTCAAACACCTCACTGCTTGTTAACCACTAGGGATGGGCACGCTGATTTCTATCATTGCTCCCAGCATGTACTAAGGCTTGAAAATGTTGGGTTAGTTTAACCTGGGGTGCACGATGCCCTTTCTGGGGGTGCGAGACAGGCCAGATATTTTTAGAAGGTAAATCAATGAAAACACATATTAAGCACAGGCACAGAAGTACAACTACTTTGTTTGTTTCATGAAACCTATGTATTTATTAACATTATACATTTTTTTAACCATTACTGTAATTTACAAACAAAATCTCGGTTCAAAGAACTGACCTATTGCAGCGATTTTTAATGAGGGGCGCGAGCGCATATTTTGAGAGCCAAAGGGGTGCAGGCTGCAGCAGAGGTTAAGAACCACTGGTTTAAAGCGTATAGTGAGCTGGGAATTGCAGAGCTCCAGAAGCATAAGGATGCCCAGTTAGAAAACATTCAGTATTTACTTATTAACCGTATTGAGGTACTTCAGTCTGCAGCAGGTATAGGGTCTCATTCTTGGCCACTGGGATGATAGGAAAATTATTTGATTCCAAGCCATTCAGAGAGCCTGTTTAAGTGAAACAGGCTTTACTGAAGCCAGTGAGTCTCTCCCTTCTCATCTGCACTGGTGTATGTATGAAAGCCGTCTACAATTTTAAAAACAAATCTGCAGAAATTAATTATGCTGGATTACACACCAATCATAAATTCAAATATTAAACTGACTTGCTTAGAGTTCAGTGCCCAGAATTAAAGCATTAAAATCAAGCTTTGATATAGTATCTATTTTCCCAGTAGATATTAAAGCATGTTACAAAGCGAGGTTAGTATCATTAGCCCCATTTTACAGAAACAGACGATGTGAGTTGCCCAAGGTCACTCCAGCGGGCCAGGAATAGACACCAGGGCTCCCGACTCCCAGGCCAGTGCTCCTTCCTCTAGGCCACACTGCTTCCACTGCATTTCTACTTGTACTACAGTGGAGTAAAACTACTTCGAGGAACTTTTTTCTTTCCCTGAAAGCTTAATCCTGTTTAGCATGAACTTTCATTCCACCGTAACTGTTCCATTGTACAATCCCTGCTCAACTACATTAATGTAGTGATCTGGGAGGTTATTTATGTGGTGTGTTTCAAGGATGCTGTCTCCTCCTCTGGTCAGTTATGGACAGGAAACTCTGAGGGTGACAGCTCAATGAGGAATGAAGTCCAGATGATTGGTCTGTCTTCATATGTTCCTTGCTGGGTGTGAAGAAATGGCCTTCCAGAGGTCCCCCAGATACTACCCAGCTCTTAGTAAATATTCCCCCTCCAATGCCCGCTACAACTGCAGATGATTGTTGTGGTTATCAGCACCATTAGTGTGTGTTTCTCTGCCCTATATGGTATCTTCTCTCAACTGTTCCACTTTTTTTATGCAATCATTTACATGGGTAGATTTCTCTGTGTCACATACACAATTATTATTTCTGTTACTTTCTTTTAATGTCATCTTGTCTTTTCCTAATTTCTAATACAGTGGAGCCAATTTATGATTCATGTAAAATGTCCTCCCACTGTTTTGTAAATGTCAGAATTACAGCCGGGCTGGCTCTGTGAAAGTAAAAGAAAGCTGAGAATATCTATTATACATTGCCGGGTGCTAAAGGAGAATAATATCCAATTCAAAGTTCCATCTCGGATCAGCTTGCCCATGTCTGGGCATTAGCCCACCTAGCACTGCTGTCAAAGAGAGGACGTGGGGACTTGCCCCAGACCTATAGATCAGTCACGAAAGGGAAAAACAAAAAATTGTAAGGGAGCGAATGAAGGAAGACAATGGGCTCAAGGGTAGCCCCTAGGTTTAGAAATGTGTTCTAGTCATCTTCAAGCAACTCCACATTTCTTAAGTAGGAGGTAGACGACAGACAGCAGGTGATATTGGTGGTCATAACATCTTTGTAAAGCTGCATGCCCGATAAGAGCCATTTCTGAAATGTTTACAATGAACTGTGGCCTCATGGAAAAAAATGAGGTAGTGCTTGTTTCTATAAAATTCAACAACACTAAATGCAAGCCTGAGACATAGTACGAGAGGGAAAGATTGGAGACTGGGGCAGAACTAAAGTTTACTCTCTTGAAATTAAGAGGAACATAGTTCTGGAGCAAAAGGGCCACTAACCCGATAAAACACAAGGATGCAGACCAAACAGAAGACATAGAAACAGACAGAAAACAGGCTTAAATGGAGCCATGCTACTCAGCTGCATTCATGTCTGAATGAACATTGCACACGCAATCATGCCACATAACTGAAAAAAAGGTTGTAGTGGACAGATGTGATCAATAAGAATTGTTCCAGACCAGCCTTGCTCTACGTGGGTATCGTGTTGTTACTAAGTGATGAAGTTTGATAAAGAGATGGAGTTTACAGACCAATTTTTTACAGATGGGAGAGCAGGGTGGCTATTTTTTTTTTTTTAGACAGAACTCTGCCATAGAACAAATTGGGCTGGAAATCAAGTTAAATTCTACCTAAAACCTTTTATTATTCCTTAGTTCATCAGTGAAGCACAAACCACAACAGGTTCAATGGTTCAGTTTCTTCATCTGAACTTGAACAGAAGTTAGAAAAGTTGGCAGTCGCCATCAGCACTCAACGCAGACGCCATTATTAGTTGTCAAGTGAAAGATTTACAGTGCTTTCTTGGAGAGGGGGATTAGCCAAATCATAGATCAATAACAAGTTGTGTTTTCAGCAGGTCCAGTGAGGAAAGTTTTATTTGGGTCTGGTCCACTAAGTATATTTTCTTTGTTTGGTCCTGGACTGAAAGGGCACTACATTGCTTCAGTCCCCACTCCTGGGGTCTTGTAGTAAGTTTAGTTGTCAGAAAGGGGTCACCAAGTTTTAGAACCTCTGAGCTAGAGGGACAGGCAGAGAGAAAACTAGGGCACAGTGGAGTAAATTATCCATGGAGCACTGCAAAGAGGTTTGCACACAGGGTGCCCATCTTCTTTCATCAGCACAGAGCACAAGGGGTGGTAGAAAGATTACATTTTCAAAAGGCAAGGCAGGAACAGTTAAATATACCATGTGATCAGACCCCTTAGGGCCTAAATCTGCTCAGTCTTGGGCAGAATCTCATGGAGCCTAATCCCACTCCTCTTCATGTCAAGGCATTGCCTTTTGTGTTGAAAGATGGCCTTTCCCCTTTGTCACTGCCCACATCCTGCTCACTGGATTTGATACCCAGGAATGGGATTGGATTGTCTAGGATCCAGAGACGACGAGTGCAAGATTCTGCACGTCATCTTGCAAATATGCTTCAGACTGGACTTTGAATGACCTTTCCTCCCCTCTTGTGGTGGAACAGGGCATTTGTTAGTGTCAACCAGCCCCCTAGTATTCATGTCATATTTTCAACCCTCCCCACCCCATCGGTGACATGCTGTTGGTGTAGGCAAGACATGGTCCAGGACCAGCTGTGCCCATGGGCCGGTTTCTGTCTGGTCCCTCAATGCATGAAGAAAATGGCATCCTCCGCACAGTGTGACCTCACGCGTATGGTGCGTGCAGAGGATGCCATTTTGCACACCTGACTGAACATGGGGATGATGCAGTGGCATCCCAGGACATTTATATTTTCTGACTCGTAAGGAAAACCCTCTCAAAAACAGCTGCCTGTGAGCTAAAACCATATGAACGCCTCCTTAATCTTCAATGTCATAGAGCTATCGTGCAACTCAATGCTGTTATTGTGCATTGTGCCAGAGGCTGTGAGAACCCTTGTGCTTCACATAATTGCCAGCTCTAGTCAAACTTTAATGCAAAAGTTCTTCCCGGCTCATGAGCTTAAGCAACCTCAATTAAACTCAGGGTAGCACTTGAGCATATTCCAACTGGGACGGTCACAAATTTCAATAAATCCAGATATGAAACATTCTGTGGTTTGTGGGATTTCATTCATGAACACACAGTGCCCAGATCCTGTCCTTGCACTCTAAGTGCCCCTTTCCTTCCAAAACAAGAGCGCTCTTTTGGGATTCAGTCCTCTCGCTCCTCCTTAGCAGGTCATAGCTGGAACGTTTTTAAATTCATCTCCTTAAAATCACTGAACCATGGGGCATTGCAGCAGAAACACTACCAGCAACATTACACTTTTCTTGCCAGTGTAATTATATTACATACAGAAGAAATACCAGATAATGAATATATATATATACACACACACACACACACACACACACACACACACACACACACACAGTGCAGAATACTGTCACTGTATCCAAGAAGTGAGCAGGTACCTAACAAATGGCCAATGGGCAGCTGTGTAATGCACACTGGCACCATCAGAGGCGTTTGCCGTCGCAAATGAGCTGACAGGCTAAAGTAGATGATCATTCTGCAGGTGTGGATTGTTGTAACTTTGCCATGCCTACTGCCGCACAAAAATGCAACTCTCCCTTGAGGCTGTCAATACAGTAGCTTTCAAATATGCAAACATCCTGACATCTAAAAACCAACAACATGTGGCATCTCTTTATTTTGCCACCTTTGTTTGTTTTCTTTTCCCCAAGCTTTTTCCTACACTTCTCATAACAGTGAAGATTTAAGAAAAACCCCAATGATGATGGGGGAACATTTTGTTCCTTTAGTGTAGTCACACATATTGAATAAAGGTGCCTCTAGGAAATAAAGGTAAGTTGATTCAAATCTTCGTTGCTGATTGTAGGAGGTTTCTCCTCTAGCTTTGACTCCCATTAAACTTTTAGTTCTGAGTAAGTGAACACCACTATTCTAGCAGCAATCCTTTCCAACCCTGTGTGCTGCATTTGCCTTCAGAATGCTCAGTGTCGGAAAGTAATGGAGCGGCTACAATTTTGCACAAGAGCAATGGAAACATTGCCTCTCGAAGAGACATGCACATCAAGCAAAAGTCTGTTCACAATGTGTGACCCTCAGAACAACCTTCCTGACCCCAGAGTCTTCTGGGAATGGGAATTATTTGTTTCCACTACTCAGTGCAGGGGCCACAAAGCTCACTTGCACCCAGGGGCAGCTCTAGGTATTTCTGCTGCCCTAAGCACGGCAGGCAGGCTGCCTTCCATGGCTTGCCTGCGGGAGGTCCCCGGTCCTGCGGATTCAGCGGCAGCCTGCGGGAGGTCCGCCGCCACTGCAGGACCAGCGGACCCTCCACAGGCATGCCGCCAAAGGCAACCTGCCTGCTGCCCTCGCGGCAACCGGCAGAACACCCCCCATGGCTTGCTGCCCCAGGCATGCGCTTGGCATGCTGGTGCCTGGAGCCGCCCCTGCATGCACCAAGCTGTGTTAGAGGAGACAAACCTCAACGAAGAGCTGAACTTTGTGGAGTGGAGGCAAGTCTAAATGTCTTTCCTCGTGTGGTGGAGTCTCAAAAGGACATGGCTAGATTTGAGGACAGAGTGTGTGCACACAGCTTATGTCTGCATGTTAATAATACTTGCCACATGTATATGCTTTTATGAGGGTATGGGCATCTATACAGGACTGTTGCTAGGGATAGGAAATGCCTGTTTACATGGGGTGCAGCCTGGAGACACCAGTTCCTATTCCTATAGACCGGGGTAGTCTCCTACCCATAACAATACAGAGGAACAAGTGGTTATTCCTATCCATAGCTGGAAGTAGAGGAGCATTCTTCTAGGTAGCAGGTCATGGCTGGGGCTGGATGTCCCTGGCTGTTCCCAGCTATGGACCCCTCTTTTTATGTGTAAGCTATAACTGGGATAGGAAGAGGGTCTATGTGCCTGTTCTTGGGTGTAGAGAACTGTCCCTGGTTTCTATCTCCATGTCTAGACGGGGCTAGATATGTGTAAGCATTTATGCCCAGCGCTAGGCAGCTAACCGTAAGAATATACTGTATAGGAACAGACATCCATCCCTGGAAGAAAAAACAAAATAATCTCTGCTCAGGTTTGCAGAAGACACAAAAAATTAGGGGAGTGGGTAAGTAAACAAAATCACTGATTCTGAGTGATCCCGATCACTCAGTAAACAGGTTGGAAGCAAACACTGTATGGCTACATTTAAACGTGTACACCTAGGAACAAAGACTGCAGGTCAGACATACTTACAGGATGGAGAATGATATCCTGGGAAGCAGGATTATCTAATCAGCTGCATATGAACTCCCAGTGTGACACTGTGGCCCAAAGAGGTAATGTGATCCTGGGATGCAGATATGAGACTTTTGAGTAGCAGTAAAGGGGTTATTTGGCACTGCTCTGACAGCTGCTGGAATAATGTGTCCAGTCCTGGTGCCCACAATTCAAGAAGGAGGTTGATAAATGGGAGAAGATTCAGACAAAAGCCATAAGATTATAAGTTATTTTTGTAATTAGTGATAAGCTCCTTGAGTCTAACAAAGAGAAGGTTAAGGGGTGACTTGATTACAGTCTATAAGCATCTACATGGGGAACAAATATGCAATTTGGCAAATGACGAGCCCATTATTAAAGACCCAACATGATCCCAGGGCTGGAAATTAAATGCATTATTTCTGGTCTGCATTTGTCTAGCTTTAACAGTGAGAGTAACTGATCAAAGGTCATTTGGTGGATTCTCCATCACCAACAATTTTTAAACCAAGCTCTGCTCTAGGAGACATTGTATGGGGCTGTGTTACATAGGAGGCTATGATCATCTGGTCTAATAGGCATCCATGCACAGATTCTAATACCAGAAGGGACTATTTGTAAATACATAAGTAGAGGCACCGAGGCTTATGCATAGGTGTCCATCTGTGTGTGTGTACCTATATAGAGCAGGAATAGGCAACCTATGGCACAGTGCCAAAGGCGGCACACAAGCTGATTTCAGTGGCACTCACGCTGCCCGGGTCCTGGCCACTAGTCCAGGGGGCTCTGCATTTTAATTTAAATTTTAAATGAAGTTTCTTAAACATTTTTAAAACCTTATTTACTTTACATACAACAATAGTTTTGTTATACACTTGTAGAAAGAGACCTTCTAAAAACATTAAAATGTATGACTGGCATGCAAAACCTTAAATTAGAGTGAATAAATGAAGACTCGGCACACCACTTCTGAAAAGTTGCTGACCCCTGATATAGAGAGACAAACTCTGTTCCTAGGTATAGAGGTCTGAGACACACGTATGCATCAGTGTGTGTATATTTATTAGGCCTGGCCAAAAACTGGGGGGAAACTTCTATGAAAATGTTTTTAGACATAATGAAAAAGTGACCCCTCTCTATGAAAAACTGAGGTTTTGTGGAAAAAATCCAAAATCCAATTAGGGGGGAAAAATGGCTTTTATCTAGAATAAAAGCCAGACTTTTTTTCTACCACCAGTAAGAATCTGGCTCTCATCCCTGCATTGTTTTCATAGGTTGGTGGTTGGGTTTTTTTTAATCACACAGCGCAAAGGAGTGTGATTTCACTGCTGGTAGTCCTAGCAAGATCTCTGCACTAGTCCATTAATTCTAATGCAGAGTAAATTGTTTAATTTATTACTTCCACGAAAACATGGCCCAAGGAATTTGATGATTCTATGAAGGCATGTGTCTTTGGGGGATGGGTCTAAGACTAATCATTATTTTCAATCAGATATTTTCTGCCTTTTAGCCATCTTTTATTTTAGCTGGGTGGTCTGGTCACCCTTCCATAGCTACAGCCAAAGAAAAAATGTTTTCACTAACTTTTCAGGTACTGTAACTCTAGATTAGTATGTGTGTGAAGCTATGCTCTTTTATACTAGAGCTGAGCAGAAACCAGATTTTCTATTGCATGGGAAATTCCAAACCATTTTCTGTTCTGAAATGGAATGAGAAAGAGGGGAAAAAAAGTTTCCCAGTAAACAGGAAATTCTTCCCAAACTACTTCTTATTTCAGTCAGAATCTTTGACTGACATGGAAATCTTATATAAAAAAGGTTAAACACCTGGCATTTTCTGAAACATGTTTTTGGGACAAAACCTGACATTTGTCCAAAATGGACACGTTTTGATAAAGTTAATGCTCGTTGCAATAATGCCTGTGTCATAAACAGATAAGTAAGAGTTAATAGAACAGAAGTACTTCATATCTCTTTTGCCTGTAAAGGGTCAACAAGATCAGTGAGCCTGGCTGTCACCTGACCAGAGGACCAATCAGGGGACAGGATACTTTCAAATCTTGAGGGAGGGAAGTTTTGTGGGTGATGTTAGATTTTGGTGGCTGTTCACTCGGGGAGCTCAGAGGGACCAGACGTGCAACCAGGTTTCTCTCCAATCTCTCCAATACAGGCTCTTAAAGTTCAGAATAGTGAGTACTAGGTAGATAAGGCGAGTTAGGCTTATGTTTGTTTTCTTTATTTGTAAATGTGTATTTGGCTGAAAGGATTTTAATTTGTACTTAGGCAGGGAGGGTATTCCAGTGTCTATAGCTGAAAGACCCTGTAACATATTCCATCTTAAATTTACAAAGGTAATTTTTACTGTTTTTCCTTCTTTAATTAAAAGCTTTTCTTGTTTAAGAACCTGATTGTTTGTTTATTCTGGTGAGACCCCAGGGGGCTGGGGCTGGATCCACCAGGGAACTGGTGGGGAGA
The DNA here is from genome assembly GCF_025201925.1 of Gopherus flavomarginatus. Classification (NCBI taxonomy): domain Eukaryota; kingdom Metazoa; phylum Chordata; order Testudines; family Testudinidae; genus Gopherus; species Gopherus flavomarginatus. The sequence continues at coordinate 12,292,450 of NC_066635.1, forward strand.
AAGGAGGGAAGGGGGAGAGAGAGGTTAATTTCTCTCTGTGTTAGGATTACTTTCTCTCTCAGGGAGAGTCTGGGAGAGGGAGAGAGGTGGAGGGGGGAAGGTGAATTTTCCTCTCTGTTTTAAGATTCAAGGAGTTTGATCTTCCAGGGTAACCCAGGGAGGGGAAGCCTGGGAGAGGCAACGGTGAGGGAAAGGGTTTACTTTCCTTGTGTTAAGATCCAGAGGGACTGGGTCTTGGGGGTCCCCGGGCAGGGTTTTGGGGGGATCAGAGTGTACCAGGCACTGGAATTCCTGGTTGGCGGCAGCACTACAAGTACTAAGCTGGTAACTGAGCTTAGAGGAATTCATGCTGGTACCCCATCTTTTGGACGCTAAGGTTCAGAGTGGGGATTATACCATGACAGCCTGTTTTAGAATAAAAATCAGCCTCTCTTTGTAGCTTTCTGGATCAGTTGGTCTTACTATGGATTTTTCCTTTCTCGTGACTCTGGACTGATGTGGCAAAGTGAGGGTATGATATTTATGCAGCATATTGCCAGTAACAACACTGTCACCATTGAAGGAAGGAAGAATTTATGGGTTAGACTAGAGGCCCTCACTATCAGACGCCTGCACCAAATACCACACAATTATGTGCCTTGCCCCAAATTTCTCTAGGTTTGCAGACTGCTTCCTCTCAGTTATCAGTTTCGTTTAATATCTTCTGCAGTGTCCATAGACTTTGGTGGTTGGCATAATCATAAAAACTGTTCAGTGGAGTAAGATTGCTCATAGTATCTTGAACCATCTGATCACATCTCCACCACCCACCTGCAACTAGTCAAAAATGAGAAAGAAATGGGTGTTGCCACATGGTTCAAAGGTCAGACTTTGGGCCCGATTCTCTATTGACTTATACTTTCTTTTGACCCCCTCAAAATGGCTGGTACTCCAACTTGCAGTTATTTACAAAAGCAAGTAAGTTAAAATTCCTCGATGCCTTCCTCGCTGTACCTTTAGCTAGGACATGATATTTCAACTTGCATCTCTATGGAGTCTTATACTCTTCTGAGCAATTTACGGAGAGAAAGACCAAGGCCCAAAACTCATCAAGGATGAGTGGGTACCTCCGAGATGAAGACTGAGTCATCCCTCTGTGGCTCACATGGCATCTTTTAGTTTGCCAGGTAGACTTTCTGGTGTAAAATTAAGGGCTCATTGTCACATTACTCAAGATGCATCTCCTTCCAGAACTCTGCCATTTGTAACAGATACCAGGATATGAACTCACTGCTCAATATTTTCACACGTACTGCAGAGTCATAGTGAAATATGCATGGTGCATTACTGTTGGCAATGGCCTAAGTCGAAGGAGGTCATTCAGTGATATTATGGAGTGGATATACAACAAATTATTAATAATGGTCAGAATGCTGATCAAGAAAAGTACCCTTACCGTTCCATGTCCTTAAAAATCAAATAATAGTTACCTAATGCTTTACATCTTCAAAGCAACACAACTCCATCTCGGTGGCTAAGAGATTTCTTCACATGGGGAAACACAGGCCAAGAGGTTAAGTGTGGATTTGCCCAAAGGCTGCAGAATGTGTCAAGGCTAGAATTCTAATTCAGGAATGGCCTGTGCCTGTACTGAGAGATCCATGCTTCAAAATAACACTGACACAAAACCCAACCTCTGTCAGAAGATCAAGCTGTACAGTATGTGTTCCTGATTCATATTTTAAAACTCTTATCCTGCCATCCAATCTAGGCAGAATGACCCCACTGATGTCAGTTGGGTTCCACGTGGGTGCTGCGAGTCTGTCCATATAGCCAGAATAGGGCCTAAAAAGCAAACCCAGCGGAATAAAGTGAAGCCCATTTGAAAAGGCTGTCCTCTGTACGAGTAACTTCCTCCATAATTACTCTGGCTGATTAGCCTAATCAGGTTGAGGCAACGGAAGTGTGAAATTACTTTGCAGCATTAAAATCAATGAGAGGAACACTGTAAAATCTGAAATTATTTCCCACGAGCCTTGGTCTGGAATTCACATGGATTCCCAGGATGATGTTAAAAGGGATGCATAAGGGGCATGGGCCTGCAGCTTTTTCCAGACAGGAAGTGCCACAGAGTTATCTACACTAAGATTTGGTGAAGTTTGTAAGATTACCTCCTAGTGGATGGGTGGGAGATGGTAGGCAGGGGCCTGTGCTCATATTACAGTAACAGCGGGTCTCTAGCTCACATGCGCCTTCATTATATGAAGTGGTCATGGTGTAACAAATGGTTAGCTGGCCACAGGTTTGCTAGGAGATTCATGGTTAAAATTTTTCACATTTAATAATTCCTACTCTTCTGTTTCCTCTCCTGAAGGTGTCCAAGAGAGTCTAATGGTTCTTAGTTTAGCATGATACAGAATCACCGCAAAGGGAATGTATCCATTTGCTAATTGCCAAGATTTCTCACCCACCAGTTTTGGTAGTGGAGGGACAATAACCCAAATAAGCACAATTCAGGAGCAGCTTTTCCAAAACTGAAAAGCAGCTCAAAAATCAGTCAGGAGCCAGCAAAGAGCAATGATCTCATTTCCATAGTAACGGGCTCATTACTATGCTGGCTACTGCTAACACAAGATTGCTGAAAAGATCAAGCAGACTTGGCTGCAGGAAATGGTACATAATGTATTCAAAAATATATTTTAAAAAATTAAATTAAAATGCTTTAATAATATATGCACTGTCTGTCTTAACCCTAGGCATATTATCAAGTATTGCACACAATACACAGTATTCAAAATAAAAACAGGCCCACAAAGTCAACATGGATAGATCAGAAAAGGCCTCCAGTTACTACTTTCCAGCCACTCACAATATTATCCGAATCCGTCAACTTTCCCCTCACTGGGGAAAGCATTATCCTATTAGAATGCCCTGAGAGTCAGGAAAACCCAGGATCTGGTGGACTGATACATGGTTTCATTTAATGGCATTTGATAGTACAAGATGCTGGCTATTTGTTGGGTTAGGGTCTCTTTCCAGAACTGCAGAGAGCAGCTGGATCTTAAACATAAACATCTAAACAGCCATCATCATTGTGTCTTAAAATCCTGCCAGTCAGGAAGAAACGATGGCTTGAGGATCTACACTGATGCACAAAGCTCTGATGAAAAGGACTCCGACAATCAACGTGGGAGGGATTTCCAGCTTTAAAAAAATGGGGACAAAATATTCACTCCATCCCTCTGTGAGAAAATGGACCCTGCTGGAGATTGCACTGAAGCTTCTCAGTGCCACCTGTGTTGAAGGAGAAACTCCATTAGCTGTGAGCATTGATGCAAGTAGTACGACAGGGCCACATATGCATTCAGATTGAAGCCTTCCTCGGAAGAGCCTTTTCGTCGAAACCTTTTTGCTCATGTGAGTGGTCCTGATGAATTCAAGAGGGCCATTTGCCTGAATAAGCATTACACAACAGAAGTTAAGAGTCACAGAATCAGGCACCCAAATCCAATCCTGAAGCGTGATACAGAAGAACTGGCAGATGACATGGACTGAGATGTAGTCCCCTTTCACATAGTCCTCTTTCACCACGGAGGCTCAGCACTACGTGAGACTTGTCTGGGGACAATGAGACCTTTTCAGAAGGGCCACGGAGGGGCTTGGAACGGGATGGTAAAGCAGCACAGGAAAACAAGGTGTTTATTCAAATGAGTTCCCCATCTCCAAGTTTGATAACTCCTGCAAAGCAGCCACAGGAATAGCAAAATAGGAGGAAAAACTGAAATCGCTAGAGCTGGTTGGAAACCTAGAATTACCTTTCCATGGGGAACTTTGTTTTTCTTGGTTGTGTTGTCCTGCAATGTCAATGGGAAGAAAAAGAAAATTTCCCCTGGAACAAGTATTCCAACATTTTGTTTGGAAAAGACATGGCTGGGGACGTTCCTTCACAGCTATGCCGTTTACCTAAAAGGTGCTACGTAGTTACCACCGATGAGGGGCATTCCTCCCTCAGGATTCGATTAGTACTTTGTGGAGATGGAGCCCCAGGGCTCTGGTGTGTTAGGGTCTGGGTATGGGCCATGTACTGTATTACTCTAAACTCACTACTGCTACTTATCATAGGTTGTTGCTTTGTTTCCTCACACATTACAGAGACAGAATCAACATGGCAGCAGGTTCCTTAGGTGAGACCATCAACAACTGAGTAACAGAAATCTGACTTCTGCTGCCTACAGTTTTCATTCTAGCTGGACTGGAATAGAACTCCAACAGCATATTCCGGTGTCACCATTGCTGTGTAACAATGTTCTTGGCCATTTTAATTTGATCCACTGTCCAGTGCTAGATCTGGTCACCTGATTCTAAAGCATTATGCATAATGCTTTAGAGAGTATCAGTATATTGTCTTGCAGATTTAAGACAAAGCACCCCACTAGGTCAGAGACCTTTATGCCACACTGAATTCTCTCGTTCAAGGCCAGGGCATAACCATTATTGAAGCAGGTTAAAAGAAATAAGCCCCTTGGCATTAAAATTCACACTGTCTTCTCTTTCAGTAATGCTGTTATGTCATGTCAAATCAATTAACTTATGAAAACTTAGAGGGGAAATCATTGCTTTCTTCTCCTTCTTTTAAACCAACTAATTAATCCTAAAAAAGTTCTACAATTTAGGATCCATTTGTCATAGATCTGAGTTGTTAATCAGTCATGTGCAAATCCACAGTGAATGTATATTTAGTTTAGATTCCAGATCCTCGGGAGAAAACTTGCTTCTATACCAAATGGGAATTTCCAACTGTATTTCCAATTAAAACTTGCATCTTCAGATGCTGCAGGCTTCCTCACAGATAGTCTTTTTACATATAAGCTCTTTCCTAGGCTAGTTCATTTTACATTACAATTTGAGAAATGAATACATTCACTTTGTTTTTCCAGACAAATATGTTACTTATTTCAAGGCTATCCTGAGCATCATCATTTTTAGATCCCTTCAGCCCCGTTATTCACGTATAAAGAGACACGCCAACAAGATCATTTAATTATTTTTGTTATTGCCCGAGCACTCTGCAAACCACCATTTTTCACTAGCTGCGTGCAGCGCTTTGTATGCTTATCCAAGCCTTCTCCGAATGATGCATGCTTAAGTGACCTGAACTTTGAGATTTACTCAAACTTGTTCTGGATTTAAACTAAAAGTGAGAAGAGAATCGGGACCATGAGCTTGTTCATGCATTTAATCTCCAGATTCACAAGAGATATTATACAAATATAATGGAAGATACAGAGTGACTCAATACCTCCATTGAAGTCAATGAAGTTTCATTTACACTGGTGGGTCTGACTCTTCTGAAAACTCTCTACTACCTTTTCTTAAAAAAAAACAACAAAAAAAAAACCACCACTGTTATTTGAGACTAAGATGCAGTAATTTTTAAAATCCATTTACTGTGAAATTGGGTATAGACAACTCCTCAGTTGAACTGAACAACAACAGATCAAGGAGTCTCCTCTCCCCTATATGGGTTATTCCAATGTAGGGGAGAGGAGAGTCCAGAAGTTTCAACTTGAATTCCTAGAAAGCGCTACTTCTACCATGGGGTTTCTACCCTATTGGAAGGTTCCACATCTTTAAATGTGGATCCCCCCCACCCTCGGCCATCCAGCCTCACCAGCTACAACTCATCTAGCGACTGTACTTCCAGAAGTTTCCCCCACCAAAGTTGCCTCCAGAATCCAACTTCCTCCAAGGTTGTTAAGGTGAGTTGGGGGGGGGAAGGCAGGGGATACTATCTTACCATAGTGGATGGATAGGAATATATAGGGTGCAATAATTAGCTACTGCCCAGGATACATTTACTGCTATGTATGTAAATTCCATTCCTTCCAGATGCCCCTTGTTTGTGCCACAAAAATATCACCGTAGGTGAAAGAATGAAGAGAAAATATAGCCGTACTTTCTAATGAAGGCTGTTGAGAAACTTAGAAAAGACAAATGTGTGCTCTGTCCCCAGTATGGACAAGAGACAAACCTAGCCCAGGGATCGGCAACCTTTCAGAAGTGGTGTGCCGAGTCTTCATTTATTCACTCTAATTTAAGGTTTTGCGTGCCAGTAATACATTTTAATGTTTTTTAGAAGGTCTCTTTCTATAAGTCTATAATATCTAACTAAACTATTGTTGTATGTAAAGTAAATAAGGGTTTAAAAATGTTTAAGAAGCTTCATTTAAAATTAAATTAAAATGCAGAGCCCCCCCCCCAGACCTGTGGCCAGGACCCAGGCAGTGAGAGTGTCACTGAAAAAATCAGCTCGTGTGCCACCCTTGGCACACGTGCCATAGAGTTGCCTACCCCTGGCCTAGCCCTAAGAGAGGGGGAAAACCCACTCAGAGATGGTGGTGGGCAGCTTAAGGTGCTACTGTAGTTACCAAATTCAGTGAAGTCTGTACCTTTCCTTCCAAGTGGAGGTTAACACCTTCTACAGCAAAATGATGAACACGTCATCACCATTTGAGGTGCATGTCTCTCTGGGAAGACCAGGTACAAATACATTTGTAGCTACAGTGTTAGCTATAGGTGATTTAGGATCTAGAAGAGCATGATGCAGGATAAAGAGGCCTGTGTCCCACAACAAGGAACACAAGATGGTAACATTACCTGTAATTAGATATGAGTGGTAATTCAAGCTATCTGCGCCCATTATCAATACAAATGTGTTTCCTCTCACACACACACCCCCTCAACTTTGCCAACTGAATTTTTCAGAATTAGATAACATTACTATAGAAAAGCACCTGCACATCTTGGGAAAGTAAAGAAAGCATAGTGTGTTGGAGGTGTGGTTTTAATTTATGGGTCTAATAAATATAGACTTTGGCAAGCTTTTCTTGTTTATATAATTCCTTGCCTGAGATCTGCTGTATCTGCTCAACTGCTGGGTGTTGGCCTTGCACAAAGAATGTTCATTAACCTCTGTTTTCTTTCAAAGCATAAAATCACAACTGGCCTTGTAAATAACATATAATTAATGGATAAAGAAAAATTAAAAAGTGTGATGGGTGATAAGTTACAGCTGCAAGCGTTGTTTACTAGCATACTTTGGTTACCTAAACTAGTAGACCAATCCCTGTACAGATCAGGAGCTGTCCACAAGCACCAATCATCCAGTGCATGATATGAGGTATTAACCAATAGTATTAAAATATAGGTTTAAGCAGATTCATGATTACATTCATTGACTGAATGGGCTGTATACCCTGTACCCACCGCTGTAGTTGAGTTGATTGGGCTCAACTGTAGCTTGACCTAGGCCACTAAAGAAATCTCAGTGATGAGTCTGGAGTTGAACTGATTTCTTGGGTTTCAGAGAACTGGATAAAATGTTGTCCCAGAACTGACCTAACACAGGGGAGAAAACTAAAGGAGAGAAAGATACTACAGAGACACTAGTGGCTGATTAGCATTTGTTGTCACCACAGAGGATGTTAAAAAGAAGAAATGCTCCCTAGGTACCATAAGGCCAAGGTGTCTGCATTGGCACAAGATGATCTATTAAGGAGCAGTTTGTCCATCTTGCGTTCTTTCTGAAGTCTCGTCCCTAGTGACTAACGCGGCTGATCTGCCAACACGCACACGCAGCCGCTCACTAAAATCGGCAGAAGAATGGAAGGCAGCAGACGTTCTTTTAAAAGGTGCTAGAGTGTTCCTGTGATTTATAGACCAGCATGTGGTGTTTTAGCACCAGGAAAATTGGTTGTCTCTGTAAAATAGTGGTCATGTAGTGGTTTACAGAAACTGTGCTAGTTTGAAACAATTACTCTACTAAAATTCTTTGCACATATCAGCAAAACCACAGATGAAGGAGAAGCAGCTGACAATGTATTTGGATCTTCACAAAGTCTCTTGTGAGAACTGCTTAGTTGCCTCTCACCTCACTCCATGACAGGACATTAACTGAATAGTGTTAAGGGGGCTCACTCACCACTCCGGCACCTCTTTGTGGCCGATAAGGGAAGTAGCTGTGGTAGCCAGTGCACCCTCATCTGGTGGCGTCTCACCACCATCACTTCTCCTGGACCCATATCGCCCCAAGGACCACAGTGTCCTCTTCAGTGACACAGCCCTCTGGCCGTGCCACACTCTGTGGTCCCACCTTCTAGGGGACATCTCTGCAATCCCCATCCAGCCACTTCTCTCAATGGTGACTGCAGTCTACTGTCTAACCACTCCCCCTGCTGCAAGCAGTGGCGGGGAGGGACCCTGAAGAAGGCCGCTGCTTGCTGCCCTTCCGACTGCTCCATAGATTTCCCTGGGCCACTTCCCCACAGCCCCATTGCCTCAGGGACTCATCCTGCCAATCCCTGCAGCCTCCCAGGAGCTGCCTTTAGCTCCCCAGGTCTCTGCCTGAAGCACTGCTCTGTCCAGCGTACTAGCTGCCTTCAGCCTGCAAGGCAGCCAGTTTGCATCCGTCATCGAGCTCCAGGGAGTGAGTGACTGAAACTGCTCTGCCCTGCAGCTCTTTATATAAGGGGCCTACTGGGCCCCAATTGGCTTCCTCCTGCGCAGCCTGCCTAGGGCTCAAAGAGCCCAATATGAGGCAGGCGTCTTATCACTAAGGGATTAATATTGTTTTCTATTAGTCGATTCCTACTTGTAAGAATACAGTGCCAAGTTAAAAACTGACCAAAGATCAACAGTAGGATGCCCCAAGAATTTGTTCCCAGACCATTGTTGTGTAGGATATTTATAAATGACTGGAAAATGGAATAGCCACCTCTCTTGAAAATTGTTTGGTCAAGTCGCCTATTAAAAACCTATACATAATGGTAAGAGGATAGGTCCCTCTGACAGTCCTCAGATTAAGTAAATGGCAAATAAATTCATTGTGTTGTCCCACCTTGAAAACGCAAGGTGATGGATTTGAGAGACCCATGCACACTGAGTGGTTACTGTTTAAAAAAAACAAACAAACCCCCTCATTGAGTGGTTACTAATTAACTTCCAATTCTTTGTCCATAGTGACAGGATAGCTCACAATATAAACTAAAACAGTTTTATTCAATGGCAGCAAAGATTCATCACACTGTCAAATTACCAGTCCTAACATTAGACAGATGTTTTTGCTTGCTTTTATAAACTAGAGTCCATAACAACACATCATTACTGAAAAGGAGTTCTCTAGTGCATGTGCTTTATTCATATTCTCATCTATAAATGAGCTATGAGTGTTCTATAATGGGATGGTGCAAGTGTGCAAATGGCTACAAGTGAATTACACACCTAGTAAATCAAGTTTCCTGGGAACAGAGTTCAGTTTTCTCTAGTAGTCTTTTGAAGGGTACAGAGATGGGCAATAAGAATGATTAGAGACACGGAAGACTTCAGTATGAGGAAAAAAGGGGACTGTTAAGAGCACCTGATTGATCTTTAATTTTGTACATGTCTGAGGATATCTTCCATATGCCTGTTCTCTTATCATATTCTCCTTCTCATGAGGCAAAAGGGATATTCAAGAAAATCAAGAGACACAAAATATCAAACTGAGGAAAAGTCTGCACGCAATATCATTGCCTCAGTGGGACTGTATCTAGTGGCACTGAGTTCCACAGGCTAAAGAGCTTAGAAAGATTCAAACAATAGCTATGTATATGGATAATAAATGGTGAGCTTATGCCAGGAAGCATGAACTGTTTTCTCATAAGTAGCTTGTTGTTTGTATTAAGTGATGAGCTGGGAAAAAAATATTTCTCGCGTGACATGCTTCACCATTATCTAACTCTGCAATGTAAACATAAAGTAAGTACTTAGTGGGCCTTGGAGATACATGTGTGACACAGACTCCAGCTAGCAAAGTAGTCAGGTCTTGCTCACTGTTCTTTACAAGCAACTCGTAACAAACTCACTACGCCTAAAATCTACTGAAAGCAGCATCAATACTATGAAAGCTTGCAACTTACACACATTACACACATCTTGCAATGATTTACCAATTCTCAAATATGTCCTTCTTGAAAGTCTTGGAGTAAAAGTTAGTTACATTATTCCGTATCTTATATAGTCAGCAGGGAATCATATATCTCGGTGATAGCTCATTCAAGTGGGAGGGAGCTGTCACCCCTTCCTGGCTATGTAATGTATTGATACAACAGTAGACAAAGACAAATTACAATTGATCAAGCCAGAAAAGTCAATGGAAAACCAAACTCTTGAAAGTGAAAAGGAATGAGAGGACTGTGAGGGGATCATCCCATCTGGGAATAAAGACTGATTCAGTATATCACAAGGTGGAGGAGGACACTTTGGATCCATTCACTGAGGAGGGAGTGCTTCATGGAAGCACCTGGGGGCTAGCAAATGCTGCAGAAGGCTGACCTTGTGCATGAGAATCTGTTCTGTTACCTTTCCTAGCTAACTATTAATACATGTAGGCCCTAGTTCATGTTACAGGGTTCTGTGCAAAACAAAATCATCAGTTTGTTTCTCTGATGGATATTTGATTTCTTTCTTAAATAAAAAAGCGCAAGTGTCTGTGATGTTATGAGTATAATATAATATCTCACTGAAAGGTGACAGGGCCAGAAAGAGTTAAATAACTCACCTGACCGATTGACCTGACCCATGGGTGAACCTTAAGAACTGGTTAGGAAGATATGTAAATGAATAGAGCTTTGAAATGCAAGTCTGCATTGTTAGAGGTAGAAGGATAGAGGTTTGCTCAGGTCTTGTGATGTAAGCAAACAAGTCTTGTCTATTGCTATAGTTTTAATTCAAAGATCAAAAAAGGAATATTAGCATTTAAAATAATACTTGAGTTAAATAGCATTATTGTCTATGTGTCTCTTTGAAGGTTGTGGTAATCTGTATCTGAACTGTTTAAATTACTCTGTGCTAATTGCCAGGATGTTTGGGAGACGGAGTTAAGCCTATTCTTTTCTCAGGCTGAAAGAAATGTATAAGAAGCCTGGGACACGATCCTTCTTCATCTCAGGTCTGCTTTGGGTTTCAAGAGGGGGAAGCCTTAAGCCATAAGGATTGAGATCCCCAGTCATTGACTGGAGCCACCCTGAATATGGAAATTGGACTATAACCTATGGACTATTTCTAAAAGGACTTTTGGCAACTATGAGCTCAACTCTGCTATGCATCTGAACCTCAAGAATTGAATTCAAGTCTGTATGTGTATTGATCTTTGAACCAACACACTCTCTTTTCTTTTCTAATAAATTTTAGCTTAGTTAATAAGAATTGGCTATAGCATGTATTTTGGGTAAGATCTAAGTTATAATTGAACCTGGGTATGTGGCTGATCCTTTGGGATTGGAAGAACCTTTTCTTTTATATGATGAGATAAGATTTTCAGGAATTATCGTCATATGTTTGACAGGTGTGTCTGGACGAAGGCCTGAGGCTGGGCACTTTAAGGGAGCTGCGTTGTTTAAACTTTTAAGTAACCAGAGGTACTACAGAAGCTGTTTTGTGCTGGCTTGGTAAATCTAAGTATTGGAATAACCACCAGCGTTTGGGTTTTGTCTGCCCCGTTTTGTTTGCAGTTCACTCTGATTGAGTGACCTCAGCTGGCTCCCATGGGCAGCACCGTTACAGTGTCCCTTTGTACAGTAACTCCTCACTTAAAGTCGTCCCGGTTAACACTGTTTCTTTGCTGATCAATTAGGGAATATGCTCGTTTAAAGTTGTGTAATGCTCCCTTCTAATGTCGTTTGGCAGCTGCCTGCTTTGTCTACTGCTTGCAGGAAGAGCAGGCCGTTGCAGCTAGCTGGTGGGGGCTTGGAACCAGGGTGGACCAGCAGCCCTCCTATCAGCTCCTCGTTCCCCTAAGTTCCCTGTGCTGTAGCTGCCCAGCAGGCTAGCAATTGCAGCTGTCCCTCCCCCCACTGTCATGTGCTGCTGCAGCCCTCTGCCTTGGAGCTGCTCCCTGAGACTCTGCTTGCTGTGGGAGGGAGGGAGGCTAATGTCAAGGTGTCCCCCTGCTCCTGCACCCCCACTTACCCCATCTTCTATAGAGCAGGGGGGACGCACCAGAGCTCAGGATGGAGGGAGCTTGCAGCAGCTGCAGTCTCAGCAAGCTGATCTAATTAACAAGGCAGTGTACTTAAAGGGGAAATTCCTGCTTGTGTGTGTGTGTGTGTGTCTCGTCTGGTGAAAAAAATTCCCTGGAACCTAACCCCCTCATTTACATGAATTCTTATGAGGAAATATGATTCGCTTAACATTGTTTCGCCTAGGTCACATTTTTCAGGAACAGAACTACAACATTAAGTGAGGAGTTACTGTATTACCATCACTGAACTCGAGTGCTGTGTACAGTACAGGGCTGGTGGGTTAAGGTAAAACTGCTAAACTGGGGCACACTGTTCTTTCGCAAGCAGAGGAGCTGGGATTTCTGTGGGTATGCAGAACTCAGCTGCTGGACACCATAGGAGGACACTCAGAGACACGCCAGCCCATGTCCTTTCAATTGTCAACCTGCAGGGCAAAGCAGGGCTGGTGTAGCCCAGAGGCCGAAAGGCTGGTTGTACTGGGGAGCTAAAACCCAGCTGGCACTGGCAAGGGTCCCTCACATTGTAAGCAGGTGACAACAAGGTAACTCACAGGCCTGGGTGACCCAAGAAGCATCAGAATGTGTCATAGGAAAGATTAGTCAATGCATTTTAATTTTAGCAAGAGGAAGGTCTTAATGTTTTAGCCCAGGCCTGGGTGAAATCCTGGAGTTTGCCCAGATTTTCAACTGGGATTTTTTTATTGTCTCTGCCACAAAAGTGACCTTAGATGCCTAGAGATTTAGGCAAGGTGCCTATCTATCTCCTCATCTGTGAAATGGAGATAATATTTAGCCTATTAGGTTACAGAGAGGTACAGACGCTTAGTAGGTAATGGATAGAGAGTGCTTTGACATCCTTGGGAAAGAAGACCCCTTCAACAGTCATTCACTGGGTAAAAAAGTATCTTTGAAACTACAAGGTATCACCATCATTACTGCCTTGTCATAAACAGATAAGTAAGAGTTAATAGAACAGAAGTACTTCATATCTCTTTTGCCTGGAAAGGGTTAACAAGATCAGTGAGTCTGGCTATCTCCTGACCAGAGGACCAATCAGGGGACAGGATACTTTCAAATCTTGAGGGAGGGAAGTGTTTGTGTGTGCTGTTAGTGTTTGTTCTCTCTGGGTTCTGAGAGTGACCAGACGTGCAACCACGTTTCTCTCCAATCTCCCTGATACAGGTTCGTATAGATTCAAAATAGTAAGTACTAGGTAGCTAAGGCGAGTTAGGCTTATATGTTTGTTTTCTCTATTTGCAAATGTGTATTTGGCTGGAAGGAGTTCAAATGTGTATTTTGCTGAAAGGATTTTAATTTGTACTTGTATACTTAGGCTGGGAGGGTATTCCCAGTGTCTATAGCTGAAAGATCCTGTAACATATTCCATCTTAAATTTACAAAGATAATTTTTACTGTTTTTCTTTCTTTAATTAAAAGCTTTTCTTGTTTAAGAATCTGATTGTTTTTTTAATTCTAGTGAGACCCCAGGTGACTGGGTCTGGATCCACCAGGGAATTGGTGGAGGAAAGGGAGGGAGAGAGGTTAATTTTCTCTCTGTGTTAGGATTGCTTTCTCTCTCAGGGAGAGTCTGGGAGGGGGAGAGAGAAGGAGGGGGGAAGGTGGATTTTCCTCTCTGTTTTAAGATTCAAGGAGTTGGAATCACAGTGATCTTCCAGGGTAACCCAGGGAGGGGCAACGGTGAGGGAAAGCGTTTACTTTCCTTGTGTTAAGATCCAGAGAGACTGGGTCTTGGGGGTCCCGGGGCAAGTTTTTGGGGGGGACCAGAGCGTATCAGGCACTGGAATTCCTGGTTGGTGGCAGCGCTACAAGTACTAAGCTGGTAAGTGAGCTTAGAGGAATTCATACTGGTACCCCATCTTTTGGATGCTAAGGTTCAGAGTGGGGATTATACCATGACATGCCTAGATACTGTATTGAGAAGGCAGTATCCATGTCATGAACCTATGTGACTATCATCCGTACTGCAAGAACAATCGCCAATTGTATCTTTCTTCTACTCCTGCCCATGTTCACTCTTTTCCATCAACAAGTGATGCTGGTTTATTAGTCGCAGAGATGCTTGGCTTCTTCAGCAATCCCCAGTATTGGCATACTCCTGGAAAATGCAGCCATGAAGCGCTACATCCTCCCAGCCGGGAGAAATGAATTTCCTGAAAGCAAACAGTGGGAAAACACCAGGGACTGACATCCGTTACCCTTTTGGATGGTGGATTCCTTACCACCCCCACTTACCGAATCACTGCCTAGAGCATGAAACTTCATTTAATGTACTCAGGATTTGGAATTTTTTTTAAAAACGTCAGAGGAAGTATGAACTGTCTGATCAATTTCCCTGCCGAATCTTTTTTGAAAGCCTTAAGCAACAATGACCCCATTTTTACAAGAGATTTAGGAATGATGGGAGACCCAGATAACACAGTGATGTGTGCTACAGAAATGCATGAATACCTAGTAAAAGAGCTTCTGAAGTGAGAGCCAATAGGGAGTCAAAGGATTGGTGGTTTCACTGAACCGCCATGGCTACCACTACAAATCCCACAAGAACACGTTCTCTTGCAACCTTCTGGCGCTGCCGTCGCAAAGAGCAAACAAGCTCAGAAATTTAGATACTGTATTCAACTTAAGGTCTTAGGAAGTGACCTGAAAATTTGCCCTTTTATTTTATCCTATCAGTTCAATCATCCCGGAAGAGATTCTGTGTCTGTAAAAAAGTGCTTTCAGGTTGTGATTTCTAGAAGTTCTCCAAGATTAAATTACTTACTTACATGTGTGTGCTTAGTCAGTCTAGATATATTAGATCCTCTGCATGGGAAATACACTGACACTAGCTGTTTGCATCTTGGTTCTCCTAGTACAGCATCTCAGATAAGCTCCATATAAGAGAATCCTTGGGTCACCACAAAGGAATAGTCTCTTAAGGCAGATAAATTATAGAAAAATGAACTCCTCACTCAGAAACCGGACTTTGTACTAGGCAACCTTCACAACACTAAAGAAAAGCAAATGAAAAAATGTGGCTGTGAAATACAACACTAGACTACACTACACTCATTTCTAGTTTGTGATATAGGAATGTGGATTATGGATAATTAGGAATGTTCTCACAGGTGACTGGATCAGGGACATTGGGTTCATAACCAATTGATTAATCTTTGGCCCATCTCCTGTGAATCCCAATAAAAGGTCCCAATTGTGATAGTGATCTTTACAATACAGAAAGCCTTTAGGGATGGATTATAAAAACCAACAACATGCATTTATTCAGCAAAGCACTTAACAACCTGCTGAAGTGTGCTGAATCGCTGCTTGGAAACTGACCTGATATTACCAAATTTCACACAGAACAATAAACGGCCAACAATTTGAGCCCATTCCCAACCCACCATAGAGAAGAGTCCTTGACCTAGTGGAGAAAGAACTCTATACCCTATTATCCCTCACAGTCCCACCCCTCCCCTCCTATTTCCCTAGATGACTTGATCAGGAAAAGCCTAGGATATCTTGTGTTTGTAGCTGTGCGCCTCCCTTTATTTTTTCCCTAACACAGGTTATGGGAGGAGTTTGTTAATTAGTCAGTATGATAGAAACGGGATCAATGAGTATGTTCATACACTGCCTAATACGGTCTCAATCTGTCCTTGTGCTTCCCTCCCGACTCTATCCACCTGTCTGTAAGGCAAGGACTGTCTTTAAGTATCAATCTTTGTACTGTGCTGTATAGACACAGAACAGTCTGGATCCATGAACAATGCTCTTAAGTGCTACCACAATAGAACACACTAGGTAAGTAAGTAACAAAATCCCATATGTCATCACAGATTCCTCCTTAACCTCCCTGCCTGTCTTGCGAAGGAATGTAATGGAAATGAGAACATTACACAGGCACTTTGAGGTGAATTTCCCCTCACTGAGCTTGTCAGTCCCAGGCTGATGGTTCAGTCTTCCACATCTCCATTACCACACTGGCTAATGGAGGGTTGAAGAGTGGAGGTGTGGGGTGGGCCAGAGTACCACCCACTACTCCAGCCTGGAGGAGGTGGATCTGGCCAGGTGGGCCCACCCACTCCTCCAGGTCCCAGCCCAGGGACCCTGTAGCTAGTTTAAAGGACATGAGCAGACTCATGAGAGAGAGATTAAGTAAGTAAGTATTTTGGTAGAGAAGACGACTTCCTGAAATGCTAGTTCAATACAGACTTGAAGTAGGGATTCAAATACCCTGCCTGCAAAACCATCTCAAACATTATGCTGTACCAAAACCTGCTTGTGCTCAGCAGTTTTTTAAGCAGTGACAGCTTGGAGCACAAGACAGTTTTATATAAGATTAAAACAAAAAGCCACAGCTGTCTTCATCCACAACATTTGGTGTTAGAGAGGGAAAGGAAGTTGTTGGGTTTAGTGACAGTGCGGTGTTAATGGCCTGTGATATAAAAGAGGTCAGCCTTGATCTAATGGGCCCTCCTGCATCTCTGTGACTCTAAATCCTAGTCCCAGTGAAGCCTGTCACAAAACATCCTATTGATCTCAATGGGGCCAAGATGTCACCCTCTTTGACTAACATAATCCAAGCCCCACTGTCTGAGTGTGCTCTGTCCCTCTTGGGGTATAGTATTCCAAGGTGTTGATGGAGCAGAACTTGCCTTCAATAGCCAAGTCAAGTTTTTGTTGGATCCTTTTCCAGACTTTAGTTATGGGGAACAACTACTGATGTCCAGAGACCAGCAAAGAACGTCATGATTTATATTGTTTTCCCTGTCCTGACTTGTGCAAACAAGAATGTCCTCTAGACCTGCTGTCTATAACCCACGACTATGAACAGCAGGAGGCTGTTAAAAGCAGCAGCTTTGAGGGCATCAGAAGTGATAACATTAGAAGGGACAACTGTTAAAACAGCTCTCACACAACCAAAAAAGCCTGCTTCTGACCACTCAGTGCTGTTTTTACTGGAGACAGAAAAAGAAGGTAGCCCATTCCTTGTCCAAAACCTGAGCTGAAATGAATTTTAAAATTCATAGTTATAAAGCTGGTTTAAATATACAGCTGGTTTAAATCAAAGATAGGAGACAAATATTTCAATGTGAGGAGCTGTTTTCCTGTTACATTAAATAAGAAAAATGTGTCTCTGAACTGTGTACCGGGCTACAGCCAAGACTAGTTCCAAACACAGTGCAGGGAAATCTGTTTTTGTGACCCTTGGATCCCAGTTTACACACGTAAGGGGCTGAGGCAGTTTGGGTGCTTATCTGAACCAAACCTCTTGAGGATTCCATATCCAAAAACAGAGATAGGGAAACATCAATCCTTAGTACAACTCTTCCTATGATCTTATACAGTCATATTTTTAAAAAGGCATTTTCCTGCACATATCTGGCAACGCACACTAAAATATGCAATTTAATAACTCATCCACACTATGTGGACATGCTTTTATATAAAAACTCAACCATAAGCAATGCAGATTTACCACAACCATCCTCCCAGTGAAAATTCATTTAATGTTCAGCTCCTTATTAATCATGGCCTGTTGCTGGTCTGACTGATGACAATGACAAAACAGCCACTGAATTAAATGTTGATTTGAGGGTGTGCTGATGCTTGCAAGTTCACAGTAAATTAGGGCTAGAACTTCCTATAACATTTGGTTTTCTTATGTTAGTTGACAACACTCATAAGCATAATTCTGGTAATATACATTGGGTTTGCTATTAAGAAAACTAGTTTTCCCTCCCAAATACTTGATTCCATTCAAAAGTGTCTACGATCAAGTGAACTGTCATGCGGCAGGCACAGCGGGTCTAAAAATGCAATTGCACTTGAATCGTACAATATTCAAGATCACCTGGCCAAAGTGCTTATTCAGTTAAGACTCTTGTACAGTGTAATGCAATGTGACATGCTGAAAATTTCAGTTCAATGATCAATATTATCCATTCACACAGCAGACAACTCATCCAAATTGCAGTGGCTAATTAATGAGAAGGGAAGTGGCGGGGGAGAATGTTACTCATCAGCAATAAAAATAATTTTCACTGAGCATTAAGATGAGTTTTCACTCCACCAAGCATAAAAAGGGCAGAGAGTTCTCAAAAATCTAAACTTAGACACCAAACTTCCAGAGAAAATTAAACCACTAGCTTTCCTCTGACATACAGAAGACATCTGTGAATGCAAATCATATCTATATTTCATTTTACAACCTGAGGCCTGGCTTCTAGGGCTCTGAGTCTGGCACCTTTGCAGACTATTACACGTTTACATTAATAGATCTTTAAAGGCTGCTCCCTGTTGGAAGCTGCTCACAGCCGATGAAATGTGCGAGTGACAACATAACCCATGGGAGGCTCTGGGCCAGATTCCGCAGTAGCGTACACGGCAGGGTAAGTGACACGTCTGGTGTGAAAACAGGAAAATGGGTCTCGCTAAATAGCATTGACTGGGAGTAGGGAGACCTGGGTTCTTTTAGCGATTCTGATGCTGGCTCACTGGAATTCTGAGCCTGTCACTTGGGCCAACATTTTCAAAAGTGGAGTCTGATTTTAAGTAAGTGCCTAACATGGGACATCGTGGGCCTGAGTTTCAGAGCACCCAACGTTCCTTCTGACAGCAAGAGGGAGCTCAACACCTGATGCAAATCAGTCCCAATGTGTATCAAACTGGGCACCCTACATCAGTGACCACTTTTGGAAAATGTTGGTTTTAGGACCCACTCCTGCTCTTTTTTAAATGCCAACAGCAAAACACTCATTGATTTAAACGGACACACGATTGCCATCTGTTTCACTACCAAATACTAAGATGGGGATTGCATTCAGTTATCCCAGAGTCCTTAACTGATGGTAACAAAGTGCAAGGCAAGAACAGAGTATATTCTGCAAGACGTTCTTCTGCCTTGAATAAATCCTCAAACACACATTCACTGTACCAACAAGCCAAAGCCTATGTGAGGCCTGCATTCTAATACATTATTGTAAACCTGACCAAACAACTTAAACAACATTCTTGTGCTACTCTACACCAATTGCAAGTACAGTAGCAAACAGGTTTTTAGACATGCTTCCTATATCACTAGTCCCAGCTGCAACTAGGTGATGAATCACATCAGTGCTGCCTTGGCAATTATTCAGTGGTGTCTCAGTCTATTGATTGCTTAATAAAGATAAAAGCTTAGTGTAAATACAAAAAGGGGGTAGAGGGCACCAGTGTATTTGTTGTTTGAGAATCCGTGTTCAAGTCTTATTGAGTGCTTGATTAAGATCACAATGTTATCACAGGGCAGGCTGTTGAAATGTAACGTTGTACAGCAGACTAGTGAACCTCAGATGATACAGAGATTTGATTCAGTACCCAAAGCTTCTGATGTTTATCCAAAGTCTGAACACATTGGGCCAAATTCTGCTCACACTTGCACCAAGCAGAGCCTATGTTTGTGACCCCCCACCTCCGCCCCCCTGGATCGTTACTCACCAGGTTCAGAAGCCCTAAACAAAACTTTATATCGGTTTCTTTTATTCTCCTAGGTTGCATTCTCACTTATCACAATGTCACCTTCATCTCGTGCACTGGAAAGCAGTGCTGACTGGGGGTTATAACTGGATGTCAGGAATCCTGGATTCTATTCCCAAGACCACTTTAAGTCACTCACTTAACCTCTCTACCTTTCCAGGAGGCTTTGATATCTTTGAATAAGAGGTATGATGTAAAGGAAGCCTGATTCTCAGCTATGCTGAGAACACACAGTTCCCACTGTCTTCATCTGCAAATCTGAGTGCTCAGCATCACTGAAAGTCAGGTCCTGGATATTTTATTAACAACTCATTTCATATAAACCTCCCAAAAAAGCCAGCAGACGACAATGACTTTTGGTCACCCCTGACCTGGGATGACATTGTAGGGTTCAAAACCATTATTAAATTTCACACACACTGAGAGGGGAACAATAAATCTTCCACCACACAGCAGAAATTTCCAATTGAAACATTTCCAGTGTTTGTACAATCCCTGACAAGTAGGGCTACCACCATACCAGGATTTCTTACACTTTTTCTGGGTTCTATAGCTTAGTGAACTCTGCACCTCCTTCACCCATTGCCATAGACTTCTTCCAACCAGCAATTGCAGCCAAGAATGAAATATAATGAAAAAGGGAATTTCATTTATTAAATTGCTCTTTCATTTTTTTTTAGCCAAGTGGTTGCTTCATTCCCAGAGTTTCCCCCAGGGTTCGGAACAGCAACCACAGTGGCAGGAACATGTGAGCCGCATATTTAAGCGGAGATGGTGGGCAGTTGTTACAAATGTGTCTGTGTTAACCCCTTGGAGATAGTAATCGCTCATGTTGCTGGCAAAGGCTGGATGGAAAATGCCAGTATTCAAAGTGTTAAGTAGCTCAGTTGGCGAGCGACTGGTTCCACAGAACTGGAGCATCACCTTTTCAGGTAACAGTGATGTGTGTTTTCTACAATTAGCACGAGCAACATGCCTGGTTTATCCTCTACTGCTGTTCCCAGGATTGCTAGATACTATGCAATAAATTAGAAAACGGTGATATTAAGGCTGAATTTCATCTTGAAAACCCAAATGACAAATGCCTTTTTCTCCTCCACTAAACAAACAGTTAAGAGAACAAAGCTACTTCAAGAGCTTGCTGCAGGAGATTTTTTTGTAGGCAAGAGTCTGTGTTCCTATGTTCAAATCCATATCTTTAGGGAATCCAGAAATACTTGTATCCAAGCACTGAGCTGGCCCATTAGACAGACTGGATACAAACCCACATTTGATCTAACTAGAGCAAAAAAGACTTAACTAGATGTTTGTATGTGTTTCTGTGTTAGTTCTAGTGTAGATCACTAGACTGACTTCTCCCTGCCTTCCTCCTCTGGGGATTTCACTCTTTGGAAATAAGATCAGGACCGCTTCCTTGGATGCTCCATCCTTTCTAGGTGCAAAGGGCTTTAGATTGGTCCCTAACCTTGTCCCTGGCATTTTACTGATTAGAGCTTAGGCTTTACAGGCACAGCAAGAATACATCAAGTCAAAAACCCCAGGAGATCTCCCAAGTGAAATCCAGAGTTAGAGAGAGACTGTATGTGGCTTCAGAAGCTGAGATATAAAGCAAAAGATCCAGCAGATAACTAAACATAAGCAGAGACTTCTGTGTAGATAGTCAAGCTTCCAAGGGATGAAGCAGCCAGTATCTGAAGACCAGCAAGCATTTCTGATTAAGAAAAAAACAAACAAAAGCTAGATTTTGGCACTGTCAAGGGGGGAAAGAAAGGAGAAAATATTAAGACAACAACTGGTGGCTCAGAAGAAAGCAAAATGCATTACAGAAGTTATGTGTGCCTATCTGAAGGGAAGTAATGGGCTCCCCCTGCTAATGAAAGCCTGCAGTTGAGACACAAGATGCATTTCACCTGGTTCAGATGAGACTCCATCAATTACATTGCTGTGAACTGAGTCATAGGCAGTTTAGCAGCATGAATGTGATTTAAAAAACTGAGAAAGTGTCTTGGGGGGTGTTTAACATTCTAGCAAAAATATCTGCCAGATGTCACCCATTCTACTCATACAGAGTTGAGGAAGAAAGCAGTTCATGGTAAATGCATTCACAGCAAATGCCAAGTCTCAGGAAGTGTGGGGTCTGCCGGAGGGAGTGCTCACACTGAAATCATATACCTGGAGCAAATCAGACACACACATTCTATTTTATTTCAAATAGCTGTTTAAAGGTCTGCCTCGCAGTGCATTGCAGGAAGAGGAAGTCTGGGCTTTGGCTGCAGTCAAGCTGCGGAATAGCCTTGTAAACGCCTGATGGTCTGGAATACATTATAACCATTCCGAGGGAATGTTCAAATAACAGAGTGATGGGTAACAGTACAAGAACCCAGACAGACAAAAACACTAATCATTAGAACTTGAAAGCAAATTTCAGTTCAACTGTATTTTCTACCCTACTGTACTAATTGTGAGCTTGACTAGAATATTCTTGGAAATGAAATTTAAATTTGTGCGTTCACTGGTAAAGTTTGCAATTTCCAGTCTGTGTTGTGTTGCTTATTTACAAGCATCATCCAATCAGAGATCAGTAAGAGCACAGTTTGACCTTTGTAACTAAGCAACACAGCACAAATTGCAAATTGTGAATATTCACAATTTGACAAAATATTTTATTTGTTGTCTATTAATTTCTTTCAGAAAAAATGTGAGGATTTCACTATTTGTTGGAGAGACAAGTTGCAGATGAGAATAAAAACAATCAAATTATGTATGGACAAATTATTTGCTCACCTCTATTTCCAACATTATGGCTGGCCTCTGATATTAACGGAAACATGACTTCCCAAGTGCTGTTTAGTTGCAGTAATAAAACAACATGTAGCTGGAGCCAGTGACTACTATTACTGTAAACACAGAGTGACTGATTCAATGGCATCTTCCGTTCTTGGTGAACTTGTCCTTTGTAGAATTAACAAGCATAAAGGATTGCTTAAAGCCAGAATTTGCAGAAAGGAGCATGCATTTAATACAGAAGGTGGCTTTTGCTGTAAACTTGTACAAATTGAAGCTGAACAATATACTGCATGTTTATTCTGTGTTGGTTTTTTCTTAATTAGATCAAAGGATGCTGTTCATAAAAAGTTTGGCCCAAAACATAACCTCACTGGCTAGCCATAAAAGGGATTCATTTAGCAAAGCAACTTACAGCAATCACATTTCCACCCACACACCTTGAAGAGGACACAGTTTATGTTTGAAAATGAATAATTAGTTAACTACAAGTTAGTGTACCAATATTTTCCACTTTCAGGAAACACAGTGGTCTTTCTCCTGGCTCCAGTTACGATGGAATGATCAACACTTATAGAAATCAAGGAGGAGATGTGCCATTTGTGTTAATAATTGACTCCTGCACTCAATGAAAATTCCAAACCTGAATGTGGCAAAGTAAGAAACAGCAGGTAACAGTGTGTGACTTCACATCACTGTTTCCCCACCTAAATAACTGATGCAAAAGGAAATAGACTAATTAGAGGCAGACCCAATCCAAAAATTTTGATTCCAACAAGCACAAACACTGCAGCTCAGATCCTCCTCTGGTTGTAATTGAACTAGTAGCTTCAAGGCTCTAACTGAAAACAAACTCTTTAGAAGTCTCCTTCCACTTTTATTCACTGAAGAACCCATTGTGACTATAGTCTAATACTTAAAGGAGGGGTGGGACCGGGTGTTAAGTCTGTTACAGAGCAGGCAATACAGTTTTGGAGTCTTATGAGACATTGGGCACTTAGACCCAGTTCTACAAAGGTACTTGAGCAACTTCAGCCCAGATTTGCAATCCACAAAACTCCTGTTCAGCTCCATCTAATCTTAAATTCACTCGGCACCTAAATTTTCACCCAACCCTCAATTCCCTAAGGAACCTAGGTTTCTGCCTCTGGATATGCCCACCACTGCCTCAGGTAGGCATCCAGAATGCTCATCTCACATCTCAACCCAGCATGACCCACAAACCAGGTGAAGATAGGTGGAACAGTGCCTATCTTGCCTGTGGGCCCAGATCCAGTAGGCATTCTCTGAGCACGCCTACCTCTGCACAAAATGGCCAAGGAGTGGCAGGAAGGAGGAGGCAGTCTCTCTTATAAACTTTAGTCCACTGGTTAGGGCAGCGGTTTTCAACCTTTTTTCCTTTGCAGACCCCTAAAAAATTTCAAATGGAGATGTGAACCCCATTGGAAATCTTAGATATAGTCTGCAGATCCCCAGGGGTATGCGGATCACAGGTTGAAAACCACTGGGTTAGGGAACTCACCCAAGATGTGGAAGACCCTGGTTCAATTTCCCCATCTGACTAAAGAGGAGACAAGTGAGTGCCTTAACCACTGGACTATGGAGTCATTCTCATATTCTGTCTCTAGTTCTCATAGTAACTATGGAAGCCATTCCACTTTATATGAATAATTAAACAAGAGAGCATGAGAGAGACCCATATTCCCATGGTCAGGTGACATGAGATATATTTTATATTCTGTAGGATTAGGATGATTAATAATGACCCATTGGTTGCTCAAACCAACATCCAACTACGCTTGATTTTTAAGATAGTTGTTCAAAATCCAAACCCTTACCTGAATTCTGCAAATGTCCCCAATCTTTGTAATGGGCCAAACTCCTACACCAAACTTTTGGGTGTTTAACTCATGCTGCATAATTGAGACCCAGGTATCAATCTCTAATATTAATGCCATATTTAATAAGCTAAAACTGTTGTTAGTACCTTAAAGCCAGCCTCTAGCTACAATTTTTTGAAAGCTGCAGAGTCTTCAATTCTTGGACTATTTCTGGGACTGAGTAATAACTTCTCAATAGCTATAGCTATCATCTAAATAACATGCTGATGTATCAACTAGCGAGGCCAGCCATGAGGAAACCCAGTGACAGCCTTGCTAGCATGAACTTTGCACTTTGGTTTGAGTTATGGTATCAGAGCAGCTTTAACCCAGAGTCTCTGTTATTAGTTATACCATCGGTGGCAATCCCAAAGAAAAGAGATTACGGGAGAGATGGAAAATGTAATTGCTTTAACTGCCCACCCTCAGAGCCATCATGTGGCACCATTTTCAATGGCCATTGATGGAAAGACCACATCATTGCAATCCCTCTTTGGGGGCTGACCTGAGCACAACCTACCTCCATAAATTACATCAAATTAGTTACAACAGTTCACATTTCCCTACTCGTTGGAATCCCTTTGTATACAGTGACTAGGTCTTTAACAAAAAAAAATGGCTTCCAGGAGTTCATTCAGAAAACTGGGGGAAAGTATGAAAACATTTCCATGAAATGCAGCACTACCTGAAATTCGAGATGTTTGCATTTCCTTAAAAGCCTTTGCACTGTAACTTGCACAGTTTTTGATAGGGAGAAAATAATTAGCCTGATTTCCAGTGATGACAGACCCAGTTCTGTATTGTCAGTTGTGATTTCACCATCAAGATGTAAAAATATAGGTGAGGTTAACAGAGTCATGTATATGTACAATATTTCAGTCTGGCCTTCACCACTCTACTTAATTGCATGAAATAAAATAATGCTATGCATTAGTACACTTATTACTATGTTCACCGTT
Organism: Gopherus flavomarginatus; assembly: GCF_025201925.1. NCBI lineage: Eukaryota > Metazoa > Chordata > Testudines > Testudinidae > Gopherus > Gopherus flavomarginatus. The sequence continues at coordinate 12,317,631 of NC_066635.1, forward strand.
AAAAAATAATAATTAGAGTAAAATTTAATAAAAACACAAAAAAAGTTAAATGCAAAATCCATATAGGAGGGGGTCACCAGAGAGTGTGATTACCCAATAAATTATTAAGTGACCACAAGCCAGACAATGCAGAGGGATCTCAAGGATAATGATCCACCAGTTTGTAGGATCCCCCTCTCCCACCAATATACACTGTATCTGAACTGGAATAAAGTCAGGGAATGAGCTATTTAAAACCTGTCTCAACACTGAGCTTTCTCCCCATATATATCAATATATTTAACAGAGATGTAATACCAGATAAAGCTGATCTGGTGACGGTTTGCCATCAGCTAACTGCTTAGCAGATCTGGTCAGGAAACCAGAATTTCCGTTCCGTAGGAAATCCCAATATTTTGAAAAAAAATTCTGTTCCAAATTGGAATAAAGAGCTACATTTTCCAGCAAAATGACAATGCCAGGAAAAAAATGATTTGGAAATATTTATCAAAATGAAGCATTTTTACCTTATGATATTTCAACATGAAACAATGTTTATGTAACATTTAATAAAATGTGGAAGTCAAAATGAAATTATTATTTTATATTATAATGTATATTAACACACATTGAATGTATGATATAGTAATTTAAATCTAAACAAAGGGAATCAATGTTCTCCAAATTAAATTAGGAAGTTGAAATGATTCATTTTGACTTTTTCCTGTCAAAACTTTTCCTGAAATTGACATATTCCTGAAAAAGTTAGATTTTGATGAAAATGCATTTTTCAACAGAAAACTACTCCATCACATGTTTTTACCAGCTCAACTAATTAGTTTTGAGAAGCAGTAGCTGCAGTACAAACACCGAGATGTTTGATCACTCACTTAACAAAAGCGATCTAAACTTTAGGACGCTGTCGGTGAAATGACAAACTTAATCATTCCCCTTAGTGATGGATCTGATGGTTCTTATTTTTCACATATGACTGCTTGCTGCCTATAGAGCACTACCTGTTGATAACAGCTAGTTATCAAGCTGCACTGTATCCCACCCCCTTAGCCTACAGGAAAGCATGCTGATATCACCGTTATCTAATACTATCACCTGACACAGTTTGTTTGTCCCTTCCACTTGTTGAATCTTGTCATTAACCAAGATCAAGGGCAGACACTGTCTTGTTACTACAAACGTAACAGAATCCACTGTGCTATGTGCTGGATCACAGCTTCATGTAAAGAGCTGTGCAGAATAAGACATCTTTCCCATGTAGAGTGCTCCTATAATACACCACTGTTCCTAACTGGTGCCTCGAAGTGCTATTGCAATATAAATCAATAACAACAACAGTGATATGCACATGCTAAATCCATGGATAGATCACATTAGATGGAGCCAGCTATGTGTTGGGCCAATGCCAAATTATTATGAATTGCTATGACTGGTATGAATGAATGTGGTAAGCATGAGCTTGGTATTTCGGAATCTCTTAGCGTTATATTAATGGTGTGGAAAATTACTGTCAGTGCTAAAATGGCACCTGAATGGTTAATAAAGGCTCAATCTGTGTGTATGTTTCAACACTGGAATATCAGCAAGGGAACCAGCTCACGTAAAATCATGCAATCAGTGGGCTTAGTAGAAGCTGACCTGGATCAAAATGATCACCCTGGATGGCATCACAGAAGAGCTTAAGTGAATGATTTATAAGAGGGTGATTGAACTTTGTGTCTGCTTTGCAGTCCCTTCCAAAATATTAATTGAAGAAAATCAGTATTAAGACACCCACAAGCCATATTTCTGGGACATGTGACTCCTTTAAGTAAAGGCAAATGCTAAGCAAAGGAAATTAGTTAATTGGGGAACTAATTTAACATCTGAAGACAGAAGTCCTCAGGGTGACCTAGACCCTGCTTCGGGGACACTTGACAGTCCAAGTAGCTGAGAGGGGAAAAGAAGAGAAGACGTCTCCATCTAGAATTGGTAGATAAACCTGCTTTGTTTGCCAATCAGAATACTGTGTAAGGCTAACATAGTTATTGAGGAACTGAGGCTTATTAGGAAAGATGTGTACTATGTAACCTTAACTACTTGTGTAATTCTTTCTCAAATAAATTACTATGCATTAAGCATATTGGTTTCTGAATTCTCACTGGTACCAGTAATAATGCGCCCAGCTGTGGGCCATTAAAAATCCATTTCAACACTATATATGTCCTCTTTATGAGAGCTCAGAACAAAGGATAATGTGAATCCAAAGGATAATCCACCAAATCAGAGAGGTAGGAGAGCTTCACAGAGGCACTATTGCAGCAAACAAATTAAGCATGTGTTTAAGTTTAAGACATTGACATCAGTAGGACATCTTACATGCTTGGCTGAATAGAGATGGAATTATCATGTGCTTATCAATTTTGCTGAATGAGGGACAGAATAGATCTGGGTTCAGATAACTATACAAGTCTTCAAACGGAGTTTGTGTTCTTAATGCACTAAAGGAAAACCCAAGAGTTTGACTGTAAATCAGTATACTTAGTTTTTAGTTATTCACAAATCAAAACTGATATAGTTAAATCAGTGCAACCTCTACTGCGGAAGCAGTAATACCAGCATAAACTAGCTTTATATAAAAATCAGCCCTTTTATTTTGGTAGTTAAGTGGATACAAACACACTGATAATACTATAACCGCATTCACACCAGGGAGTTTCATTAAATGTAACTATATCCGGTTTTAAATTGATACCATTTTTATAATGATTTAACTATGTGTAGATTGGCCCTAACAGGAAAATCTAGTGGTGGCTACTTTCAACTTGAAGATGTGTTTGTTTTGTTTAAAAACAACCCAAAGTGTTTTTAATGGAAGCATTTGAATAACTGACATTGAAATGCTGTAAATGCGTTATTCCCCCTTTGCCTTTATAACCCCAAAAGGCTCTCCTCTCTTTTCATCTCTCTTTCCACTGGGGAGTGGTGATTTAGTTAAGGAAACAGTTCTCATTCTTTTGGTATGTTGCTCAGGGACACAATTAAACCTGCGTGCTGAAGTGGAATGTATAGCCCTGCTCTGAGAGGCTGTGCTCCCCAAGTTGATTAGAAGTCAAAGTTAACTGCTGTGGCAGCAGCTCTGAGTCATAAAACATGCCCCCCTGTCCCCATCCCCGTCCCCGTCCCCGCCACATGCTGGATAGACAGATGTCTGGAGGTTCCAAAATATGCTCACATAAGCATGCTAACGTTTAAGCCCATAGACACTCTCCCAAAATTGACATACTTAATAAGGAGGATATGCCACTCTCTCCTGCCTCCTTACCCTCTCCAATTGCATGATTTAGTGTAGGAACCTGTGAGGCCCCACATGCTCCCCGAGATAGCAGCAGGATCCCTTAACTACACCTCTTGATTCAGAATCTCTCTTACATTTAGCGGCCTGTGGAGTTTCTCTATGACTTGCAGCTAAGAGGGCAATACAGCAGCTGAAATGTTACCACAGCCCAGGTTTTAAATAGCTCCAGGATTTCAGAAACCCCAGAGAACAGCTGAGTGTAGAGAGCAGTGCAGCAGCAGGATAAAGCAAAGGGGAGTTGCTGAGGTCAAGCAACAGCTAGAGAGGAAAAGGGCTCTCAGAGCCACTCACCAAGCTATGACCCTAATCAAAGGAAGGCACAGGAGCCATGTCACCTTCCCAAGACAAGTCCTACAGGAAGGAGTATGGAAAGAGGGAAGATCATCTGGTCTCTCCTAAATAAGCAGACAGTGTCTCTCCAATGTATGTAAGTGAGAATGGTTATTACACAGCGGACTCACTGCAAAAACGTATGCATTCAGTTTGGCAGTGGGCAAAAATTACAGAAGACTCTTAGGTTAGGGTTATACTAGAGAGATTACAGTGGTGCAGTATTTTGATTGCAAGCATCTTATTTATGGCTAATAAAAGGCTCCTCTATTTTATGGCCCGAGGTGGAGATTTCTAACCACCATCCTTGCAAAGTCAACTTCTGATCTGTACATGATACAGAAATGTTACTGTGAGAGGACAGAGACGGAACTATGTAAAGTCACTATATGCAGGTAGCATTCTTGCTCAACTGTTAACACAGTAAACCTACTTGCATATTAGAGGTGTTTAAATTTACTTGCTTCCTGGGTTGCTACTTGGTGTGAAATTAAAACTCAACAAATCTCAGCCTACATTTCCTATTACAGGAGCCTTTTCCTAAGGTTTCTCACTGCAGAACCCCTCTGGCCAAGGGAAACATTCAAATCTCAATAAGCAGAACTCCTGTGTTGGAACTAAGAGGACCTAACTAGTGTGGGTGCCAAGATGAGTCAGGAAAGCAGCTCTACATCTCTGAGCAAGCTCCTAGAATCTGACACCCTATTTCAGTCATTCTTACAAAATCACTCTGTCTTTCAAGTGTAGAATTTTGTAAAAAATATAAAAGGCTACACTGACACACAACATAACTGATTATACCACTGCTGCCTTTCAGATTCTTTATGAAGAATTTTTTTTTGGAATTGCCTATTTGCCTTGGACTCATTCAGTCAATGGATCTATTAACAGTAGGTCTGAATTGTTGGCCTCCTCTTGGAATGTAGTCATAGTTGGCATTCCAAATTCCCTAGGATTGTGGCTCTGCTTCTCTCTCGTACTGGTATTTTCTTAAATAGTTGTGTTGCTTCCTATGAGCTCCAGCTCCATCAATCAATTGCCAAACCAATTGCTGAGGCCACAAGATCCAAAACAAAAACATTCCCAGGCACACCAAGGAACTGGCTGGATTGATAAATGGCAAGACCAGTAGTGTACTCCTATTGGGCAGATTAGCGAACCGATCTGTCGTATGATGTTGTATTTTTAGCATTGCAAGAGTTCACGAGCCTCACTAAGCTGTATCTTTCTATAATGAATGTACCACTTAATAGAACTCATTGAGTTCAATCTTAGAATCCTAGCTCAGTCAAGACTCCCAGTGACTTCACGTTAACTGATATCAATGGGTGCTTTGCCTAAGGACTACAAGATTGGGCATCCCTGTCCCACTGAGCTTCAGCCACGCTTTCGGCAACTTTACTGAAAACAGTCCACATGAGCGCGCCGATTGCTTCTAGTGCTGGCTCCCACGACCATTACTGATCTGGAAAACAGTTCTCAGCAATCTGGTGTGTGTGCAAAAATCAATGCCCCACAAGACCACACAGAGTTTGAAACAAGCACAGATCATGAACTCAACATGACAGTATTCAAAAAAAGCCTAATTCTGTCCTCAGATACACCTGTGTGACCGCCAGTAACTTCAGTGGGCTGTAAAGAGATTCACGGGATGTAACTGAGGGAAGAACGTGCCCGGAGGTGTCCTAATGCATGGCGACATTGTTGCATGGCACATACAAATCCAAAGATTAAGCAGTTTAGACAACTTCATTTAGGAATGTACATCTGATCAATTGAGTTTCTCATGCCCTGCGAACTCAGGATGGATGTTTTCCTCTTCCATTCAAGTGAAGAATTAGACCTGGCTTGGGTCACTGATTGTACAACTCAGGTGGTTTAGAGATCAAGAAAAGCAGCTGGACCTTCTGTGGGGTTCTCAGTGGTTATGTTTCCAAGGTCTCACATTGTGGATCCTAAAATGTAAGAAGTTTGAATCTTTACAAACTCCTTATCAATTGTCAAAATGAGGCACAATCAATTTTAACCTCAAACCTGGGTTTACTGCAAAGTTTGTGGCTATGATTCTCTTTCACCTAAGCAATTGTGTGCCTCTTCTCATGCCAGTGTGTTTTGTAGGCAACACACTGAATATACATCAGATTTGATTTCTAAGATGATTGCACAGTACTGTTTCAGTACTGTGTCTTATGATATTAGATAACAGATAAGAACCTCATTTTTCCTTAGACCTAAAATGCAAAATCTCCTTGTCTGCCTGTTGGTCACAGGCCTAGTTATCCAACACGTACATTAAAATTACTTCCTTGACGCGTTCTTTTTTTCTTTGGCTGTGACAGCTGATCTGTGTTTCCCTCTCTCACTACTGTAGAATATTGGTATCTGGCAAGAGCCAGCAAATGCTAATTGAACTGCTGGGGGGGACTTGAGAATCGATCACCTTGTTTTTAACAAGGCAAAAAACTGTATTCCTAGCAACAGAGTAACCAGCAGTTTCTGTAGGCTTCAACTGAACTTCTACCTCATCAGTAGAAAAGAGCTTTTGGGGTTGATTTTTATTCTAGGGAGCAGGAATAAGGAACCTCAGTGTCAGACTTATGGTCTAGCATAGTATACTGTCTTGCCTCCAGAAATGTACTTCACACTATTTAGAGAAAGGAAATGTTAAAAAAAAAATAATTGTGCATGAAGCAAAACACAAACAACAAAATTATAAGGACACTCCATAGTAGATCGCAGCATCTGAAAAACGTATTCACTAAACCTTTCGTTCACACACTGCATCTTTTTCTGATGCCTTGGACACATGACCATCACTGTATTTCATACAACGTTCTCTTTAAGTTGATCACAAAAATGGGGGGGAGTTAAGTTACACGTTCCTTGTCTTCAGCTGAAGTGCTGTATCCATCTATTTTTTCAGGCATGAGATTTTTCCTGAAATTGCATCAGCAATCAGAAGCGAATGTTAGCGAAACCATAGTGGAGCTATCCAGGCTTTTCCATTGCAGAGTCAAGCAATGGTGAGCACAACCAGTGATGTTCTTAGCTAAATACTATAGGCCAATGTTTTCAAAAGTAGGTTTTGGTGCCTAGCTTGAGACACCTTTAAGGAAGCCTGGTTTTCAGAATGCTGGTGACTCAGCACTTTCTGAAACTCAGCCTTCTTTATGCTGTCTCAAGTTGTGCACCCAACAAAAAGCACCCACAAATCATGTCACTTCTAGTGCTGATGAGGAATTTTCAATAAAACAGTTTTTCCTCCGTTAGAAAATCCTGATTCGTCAAACCTGAAACTGTTTGTGGGAAAGGGCTGGTTTTGACAAATTTCCCATTCTGTGGGGGGGTGGGGGAATCCAAAACCTTCAAAATTGTCAAGACATCTTGGTTCAATATTTTCAAAACAAAAATGTTCTGGGTTGAACCAACTTTTTATTTTGAAAAGTACAGCTTTTTAGCAATCACCCTGAAAGCAGGGGTCAAAATTTTAAAAATCTGAAAGCTAGGAAAACATCCACTCCCAATGACATTACCTACTATAGTATAGAGAACAATAAGGCCTATTTTTCTGAGGTTCATATAGCCTGCATCTCCCACTTAAGCTTATGAGAGCTAGAGGTGCTCTCACACCTCTGAAATATCAGGCATTAAGCCCATGTCAAAATATAGTGCCTAACAGTTTTGACCCTGATTTTGGAAAAAGGCCTCAAACCGGCTTTTGATTTTGCAAGCACTGATAACTGGATCTTCAATTACTTATGCATGTGAGTCATATGATTTAGACATCTAACTATCGGATTGCACGTGCAGCTCAGGCAGGTAAGCTTTGAAGGTTATATGAACCACAGCCCCTCCTAATAATTGTGCATGCAATTATTTGACAGTGCAATCTGAGACATTTTCTCATTATGTCAAAGTACCAATGACGTGTGTGTCATTTCCACCTTTTATGGAGGTGCCTTGCATGCCATTCTGAATTACTTTGATATTGAGATTAAATTGGGAAAAGCCTATCTCAGAGGAGAATATTCTTGGCTTAAATTTAGAACGGGCACATATATAGTAAGATGACCGGTGCTTTAGAAATAACACAGCATATTAGTCACAGGGCATTTCTGACACTATGGAGTTTCAGTACAGTTAGATCTTTATCTTAATTTTTTAAGTTCTATGGTATATATTGGAAAACATGAAACCCTTTGAGACCTATTGCAGTGTGTACATCGCAACCAGTTCCAAGGTTTGTAAACTTTAGATCCAGACATTCCTACTTTCACTTTCCTCCCACCTCTAGGACTGGATGTATCCCCATAATCTAGGTGTGAGTACAACCATATACCCAGACTTTTACGATGCCTTTAGTAGTGTGTCCAGCTCTGGTGCGTTTTGCCACAGAAAATAAATGAAGTCAGCTGTGGTTTGTCAAACAGACAGGGTTGAGAAGATGCAGAAGTAGAGAGAGGGGATTTTCAACTTGACAATTTTAATGGACTTTAATTAGCCACTTTAGCTTGATTACCATAAAGCTTTAGATTCTATGTCTCATATGCAAGTGTGCCTGAGGGTGATTGATATGGGTTTTTAACTCATCTAATTTGATTCCTGTACAGCAATCAACAGTCAGCTGTTTGAACTGCAATCAGAACAGACTGTTTCGGGAAGCGAGATGAGTACAACAGGATTCTAGTCTCTCATGACCTTTCCTGAACACCTTTTTTCAGAGGGTAAACAGAAGAGTAACTTGAAGCTATAAGAAAAACAAAGAGCTGTTTTCTGGTACACAAAGGGATCTAGGGGAATTTTGTGAAGAGAGCATTTCCCAACTCCATTGGACCAACAGCATTCATAGAAAGAATGATCATTACAATAGGTATATTTGTCTCAGAAATTGTCATTAGTGACTGAGATGCCCTGACTGAACAAGGTGCATTACTTAAGACTCTACTGCAAACAGCCTGAAAAGCTTAATCAAGTGCTCTGCACACACTTCTTCAAGCTAGATGGAAAACGGGGAAATGATTTCACTAACATTTTTGATGTTGTTTCCATTTTGCCATTTGAAATGGACCCATTTTCTGTTTTTCATGAAATTCTCCATGATTTTTTACCTACATTTTTCTTTTCATTTGGCAAACACTCAGTTTGCAATAAGAAACTGTGGTTTGGGTTAAAACAAAACACTTAAATAAGGATTTCAGGAAACCTTTTTATCAACATTTCTGTGAAAATATTGGTAAAAATAGACATTTTTGATTATTCTCAAAATTTCCTCCACTAATTCTATCATGAAAAGTTTCAGGGGGAGGGGGGAATTTTCAGCAAAAAACCCACAACCTCTTTCATACAAAAAGTTTTGATCATCTCTAATTATTATTTACTCTTTACATGACGCTCTAAAAATGGGCCCTCAATGTGATGGAGTGTGGACAAATGTATAAAAAAAGACAAGTCCATCCCTGGAGAGCTCACATTTAGGGCACTGATCCTGCAAAGCTGTAGGGACGTGCTAACTTTATGCACTGTGAGTAGACCCGCTAGCTTAAATGAGACAACTTGCAGTGCGCAAAGTTAAATATGCATATAAATTGTTGCAGAACTGGGGCCTAAATTAAGACAGGACTCGGCAAGCCAGTGTTCCAACCAAGCAGAAGAAATGGAGAGAAGGTGAGGGTAACGAAAGTTCAAACCATGCACTTTGAGCCAATGACAGATAAGGAAGAAACACAAGATATATAAGGAGTGGCCCCTACTCTCCACCAACCCCAACCCAGAAATAAGTCTGTCGCCTAGAGAGAGAGATTTTAACATGCACAGTATATACATTATAAAAATAAATACAAAATATAAAATCCTCTGAGAGCAGTGTAATTAATTGTGCATTCAAGTCTGCAGACGAGAGACTAGTGCTCCCTTCAAGACAGTCTGCCTGACTTTCCAGACATCTCATCACAGCTGGCATTCGACACAGCCTCAAAAAAGTCCCCATCTATAGACCAGATTTTTAACTGGTGTAAAGCTGCATAGCTCCATTGAACCAATGAAGCTGTGTTGATTTACACCATCTGAGGAACTGCAGCTCCATCTATAGAATAGATTGTTCTTGTCCCCTCTGACCACATCTCTGGAACGCTATAATAATTTGCTTGTTAAATGTACAACATTGTAAAAAGAATTTTCTTCCCCACCAGATGCTAGAGCCTGTGTTTTTATTTCATGTATAATCCCGACTCAGATCAATGCCTGGATTGAAATTTCACACACACAGTGATGTGCTGTGTTGACTGACGTAGGTATCCTGCTTTCTTACATTGACACAAAATCTCTACAGGTGGTAACAATTCAGTTGGTAGATTCCTATTGGAATGTAACACTGGAGAAGCAATTTAAAAACGAAATCTTTGCTAGACATAGTATGGCTGGAAGGAGAAAACCCCTTCATATTTGCCAAGCTTGGGTTCAGAAACCCTGACATTTCAACGAATCATTAGTTTCGGAACACACTAGAATTGTGTAGTTCAGCTGCATTCTATTCCCTATACAGCAGCACAACAGCATGGAAGATTAGCGATGGGTCCAAACCAGAATACAAGTGCCAAACATCCACCAACTTTCAGGGGGCAGTGTGGAGAAGGTAAGTGGGAGGGGGCACTGTAGGAAGGTTAAATCCAGACCCAACCCGAGAAAGATTTTATGGCTTCTGCCCTTCTATACAAAAGACCTATGACACCCTGCAACGATTTGATTTAGGCTGCTCAGATTCAGCCTTTATATAGATGTAGAAAAAATTCATCTGGTTTTTCAAACCTATTTACTTTGGAGTCACTAACCATCAGCTGAAAATCTTCTTGCTATGCAATCTACCCTGTTGGTTTTAACTCTGTGATGAAAACCTAAATGAAGAGTGTTCTAAGAGCTTACTAAGGAATAATGGTGGTTAATGGGAACATTGGCAGTGGATTCATTCTGTCTTTGCGTCCCTTCTCAATCTGACCCTGCTCATACCAGCCAGGACCCTGCAAGCTCCCTCCTGCCCACAAAGCCCTATATCCCCATTTCCAACCTTGGGGCTTAATCCTGTAAACAGTTATTACCAGGCAAAGTGCTTCCTTCAGCAGACTAGTCATGGACAGGAAGCACTGTGCTCTGGAATATCTGCAGGATTCGACCCTAAATCCTGAACAAAATATTTCATTTGATCCAAAACAACTTTTTAAAAAAAGTTTTAGTTTTTCCTAAAAAAAAAAAAAATTCATTTCAGATCAAACAAACAATTTAATGTTTCCAGTTTAGCCATCAAACCAAAAAAAATCAACTGTTCACCTGTTTCTAGGTTGAAGTGGCACGTGGGGTGAATGTCATCCTGGATATTTCAGTTTGCCAGCAAAAGTAAAGCACTGGGGATTTATAACAAGCCCAGAATGTTCAGGAATATAAAGAAACAGATGATGATGGTAAAATACCTCACTCGTACATAGCACTTTTCATCAGTGAATTGCAGAGTGTTTTACAAACCTCAGTATCATTATCTCCATTTCACAGATGGGGAAATTGTAGTATAAAGAGACTAAGAAACTTGCCTAAAGTCATACAGCAGAGCAGTGGCAGAGCTGCATATAGAACCCAGGTCTCAAGTCCAGTGTTCTAACCACTAGGTCACACATTTTATTTTATTTTTAAATCACTAATTTTCTAGTATGAAACATCTTTGTTTTAAAACAATTCTGCACGATTTGAAGACTTAGAGGAAAAAATTCCACCTTCCCCATTTCTTTTGACTATATACTTTTGTGTTTTACAGAGTTAAAAAAAATGAAGGAAAATAAATTCCTTTTCTGTAGAATTTCAGTACATGTACTTCCTAAGTGAATGTATTTTCGCTGGAGGATTACATCATCATTTGATTCTAGGATCATTATATGTTCTACCCTTAGACTTAAACCTGCCCTTGGGATTCACGCATTTTTGAATGTCAGAATAAAATACATAGTTTGCTGAAAGCTATTTGAGTAACTGCAAGAGCATGTCAGAGCCAGAAGTTCATAGCTTTCGTATTGGAGGCAGTAATAAAGAGGGGACATTATGACAAAAGATGAAAAAGTTTGGCTTGAACCAGTAGGTAGAAAGAAGGATTTCTAATGCGGGGGAAGGGATACATTGTAACACACTGACTAAGCAGGTGATATTTTGTCACCCCCTATTGGAGCTCACAAAGAATATGTAAACAATAATACCAAAGCTTTTGTCCTTTTAACTCAAGTCTCACAGAATATCAGGGTTGGAAGGGACTGCAGGAGATCATCTAGTCCAGCCACCCGCTTAAAGCAGGACCAATCCCCAGACAGAATTTTACCCCAGTTCCCCAAATGGCCCCCTCAAGGATTGACCTCACAACCTTGGGTTTAGCAGGCCAATGCTAAAACCACTGAGGTATCCCTCCCTGTGGTAGAGATGCGTGTTTTGGAGCTAAGATGTCTGAGTTCTGTCTTCACTGAGTCCCACAATTCCTGTAGGTATACAACACATGCTTTCATTGAAGATTGGCACTATCTAAGAAGTATTGTGTCATTTCTTTTCCACCCCGAGTGCTGTGCCTCTAAAATGTATCCACTTAAACTTTGGAGAGAGAGAGAGAGAGAGACCGATGAAAAGGAAAATAAATTGAGTGAATTTTAGGGCTGGTGAAAGTTGCAGGACTGATAACTCTGGAGAAAGCTTGACACCCTCTGTATCTTATTTACAATTCCCTGAGCTTTCCAGTCCCCAAGGGAAAGGTATCTAAAACAACACACACAGCAATGACTATGGAAACATTGGACAGATATCTTGCTCATTTCACTACAGTGGAAATTACGCATAGAATGTACCATAAATATCAATATATAAGAGGGAGATCAGGAAAGGTTTTCATCATTTAATATCATAGAATCATAGGACTGGAAGGGACCTTGAGAGGTCATCTAGTCCAGTCCCCTACACTCATGGCAAGACTAAGGATTATCTAGACCATCCCTGACCGTTGTTGTCTAACCTGCCTTTAAAAATCTCCAGTGACAGAGATTCCACAGTCTCCCTGGGCAATTTATTCCAGCGCTTAACCACCCTTACGATTAGGAAGTTTTTCCTAATGTTCCATCTAAACCATTCTGGCTGCAAGTTAAGCCCATTGCTTCTTGTCCTATCCTCAGAGACTAAGGAGAATATCGAATTCACAGATATATCTTTGTATGTTTCTAGTATTTCATTGACTTCAATGGTGTTATTCTGGATTTATGCCATGGTAAGTGGCGCTAGAATCTGTTCCAACATAGTTCTTCAGTCCTACTTGTGACTTATATATACTTCTTTTAAAAAATTGACCACTTTATAATACCGTGTAAAATTCAATTATATATAGGAGTAAATCTTTCCCAGCCACTAGAAAATGCATTAAGACAATCAATTCAAGAGAATCCTGTGCATTTCAAGGCATAACGTATTTCTTCCCTTGCTGGCACAGAAATATATTTAGAACTTCACATACAGTAAAATGAAGGGGGTGGGGGAGAGACAGGCAGAGAAGTACATTGTCTGGATAACAGTGGATTCTTTAAAAGAGAGAGACCTCTGGCATTTCATCAGCTTTCTCTTCATGTTCAGCATCTTTCCACCCACTCAGAAATGGTAAATCATGTCTCTCTTAGAAATTTTTATTTAACAAAGCAACAACACTTTTTTTTTTTTTTTGAGGACTAAGCCCGTTCTTTGCCAGTGCAGAGTTTGCAGTGGGTGAGGCAAAGGTCACAGCACAGTGGGCATAGCTTTTGCCCCAACATACTAGACAGTAATCTATTCTACTCTTGCCAGACAATTAACTTCAAACCTCTACAGGGCCTATTTGTAGGATTCATCTCAAAAACACTTGAAAAACAGGGCTTCTGTTTTGTTTAGTTTTTCTTTTTGAAGTGCCAGCTGGACCAGAAATGATGGGCTAAAATTCAGGGCCACCGATGCGTGGACTGTCATCGAAACAAAAGATGGTGTTCACCGCTAGGGAGGTGTGTGATGGAAGAACTGGGCTGTACTATGGCTTATCCTGGAAGAGACTGGTAAGGGACTGGTGGAGAGGCTGAGAAAGGCATTGAACAAGATCAGAGGATGTGATTTGTCAAGGCCACTTAGGACAGAGCTGGAGAGCTAGCATAAGAGAAAGTCATGACATGAAAGGGGTGGCATAACGAAGTTTGATGGGACTCTTTAAGGAAGAAGACTTGAGTTTTCAAAGGGAGGTAAACACCCAAATCCTATTGACTTCCAGTGGAAGCTGGGTGCCGAACTCCATGAGGCTCCTTAGACCATCCTAGCCCAAGGAGAGGGTCAGATGCCCAGGAGGAAGGAAGGGATGCAACTGAGATCAAATAGTGGTCTCATGATTGGGAATGCTAGGGCCACAGAGTTATCCATGAGCTGTGGGGCAAGAGGGTCAGGATTCCTCCCCTTCCTCCCAGCAGGGAATCCCCAGTACCCACAGCAGTTACTCGACCTGCATGCTGCGGTGGAGGCCTAAGGGAGAGCAAGGCACTACGAAGCACTCATTTGCAGCAGCCAGCAACAAGCATGGTCAGCCTGGCCCCATCAGACCAAAACAATAAAGGCATTTTACAAAGACAGGTGAGCAGGTGCCACTGGGGTGGCACAGCTCTATGTGTTATGATAGAAAAGCTGTCAAACACACATCTACGCTCATCACTGCTAGAATGGTAAAGGTGCATGGCTTACATTTTCAAACCCTGTTGCCATCTGCAGATGCTAACTGCTTCAAGTCGGTCATCCGCACATGGTTTAACATTGCTGTTTTCCTGACATATTGGTTGTGCACTGTATGCCCCCATGATATCATTTAGGGCCTGATTCATAGGCCCTTGAAAAGTCAATGAGAGTCTTTCCATTGAATTCAGTCGTCTTCAAATCAGGCTTTAACCAGTAGGTTGCAACTGAAAATCCTGATTTCATACCAGGGCACCACAATGCTACCACCTGGGTGTACATTTAGGGTATGTCTACATTGCTCACTGAGCCAAGGTCTGCAGGACATGGGCCTGTAGACTCAGTGTTGCCATACACATGAGAGTCCACACTGCTTTGTAAACCTCAGTTTACAGTTGCTGGATCTGGGTCTCACACTTGTGCTAACGCATCCATATTGTACCTCACAGAGCTTCTGACTGAAAAATCAACGAATGGGTCAGTTTTGAACACTTCAAACTGAAAATCACTTCAACGTTCAGCAATTCATCGTGAAAATAGCTTTTCATTTTTCCATTGGCTCTAGTGTTCACATACCTCATCAGGAAATTGTTTTTTTCTGCATTGTTATTGTTCTGTTAAGCAAACAGAAAGACACAAGCCTATTACAAGAGCCTGATAAGAACCACAACAACCAAAGGAAGGTGGTCTAGGGAAGGTTTGTTCTTTAGCAAAGTTTGCCAGCATTCCAAATCCCTAATAAGCCATTTCTTAGATATCTCTGAAGAGAGGAAGGATGGTCCAGTGATTAGGGTGCTGACTTGGGAAATCTGAGGGCTTGTCTACATCAGAAAGTTGCAGCGCTGGTGAGGGAGTTACAGCGCTGCAACTTAGGAGGTGTACACATCTGCAGGGCACCACCAGCGCTGCAACTCCCTGTTTGCAGCGCTGGCCGTACTCCCGTTTTGTCTCGGGTGTAGAGGATCCAGCGCTGGTGATCCAGCGCTGGTAATCAAATATAGACACTTACCAGCGCTTTTCTTGACCTCCGTGGAATAAGCAGGTATCCCAGCATACCTGAGGAAGCCTCTGGTAATCAAGCTGGTCTCCTTCCCCGGCTTGCTCTCGCGTTCCCCGAACCCCGAGCAAGCAGGTCTCCTTCCCTGAGGTTTGCTGGGTGGTTCCGGGAACGCGAGAGCAAACCGGGGAAGTAGACCAGCTTCGCCGCGGTTTGCTCTCGCGTTTCCCGGAACCACCCTGCAAACCGCAGGGAAGGAGACCTGCTTGTTCGGGGGTTCGGGGAACGAGAGAGCAAACCGGGAAAGGAGACCAGCTTCGCCGCGGTTTGCTCTCACGTTCCCGAACCCCGAGCAAGCAGGTCTCCTTCCCTGAGGTTTGCTGGGTGGTTCCGGGAACGCGAGAGCAAACCGGGGAAGGAGACCAGCTTCGCCGCGGTTTGCTCTCGCGTTTCCCGGAACCACCCTGCAAACCGCAGGGAAGGAGACCTGCTTGTTCGGGGGTTCGGGGAACGAGAGAGCAAACCGGGAAAGGAGACCAGCTTCGCCGCGGTTTGCTCTCGCGTTCCCCGAACCTCCCTTGAAGCCGCCCAACAGCGCTGCAGTGTGGCCACATCTAACACCACTTGCAGCGCTGGTTGCTGTAAGTGTGGCCACTCTGCAGCGCTGGCCCTATACAGCTGTACTAATACAGCTGTAACAACCAGCGCTGCAAAATTTTAGATGTAGACATGGCCTGAGTTCAATTCCCTGCTTTAACAAAGACCCCCAGTGCGCCCTGGGGCAAGACATTTAGGCTGTGATCCCACTACAAGCACTGCAGCTACATCGCTGTAGTATAGACACTTGCTACAGCAACAGAAGGAGGGTTTTCTATTGCTGTAGTAATCGCTCAAGAGACAGTGGCTACATTGAAGAACTCTATACTGGAAGAAGTCTGTACTACATCTCTCGGGGGGCCGGGGGAGGAGCTGAATTTTTGACACCCTTGAGCAACATAGCCAGGTTGCCCTAAATTTTAGGTGGAAACCAGACCTTAGTCTCTCTATGCCTTAATTCCCCCCCTCTGTAGAATGGTGATAATAGCACTGGCCTACCTCACAGGGGTGATGTGGAAGGGGAATAAATTCATTAAAGATTATTGGCGCTTAGATACTCTGGTAATGGGGGCCATATAAGTACCTAAAATAGATCGATTATTTGAAACTGTCTGGAGACGCTAAATCAAAAACAAAAGCTCTTTGAGCCTGAACCAGAAGGGTGCTGGACATCTGCAAGTCCTATTGATTTAAATGAGTTTTGGGTGTGTAGTCTGTGCTTAGCCTCTGGCCATAACTGTACTATGGAAAACCCACGCTCAAAGAACATAAGCACAGCCATACTGGGTCAGACCAAAGGTCCATCTAGCCCATATCTTATCTTCCCACAGTGGCCTGTGCCAGGTGTCCCAGAGGGAATAAACAGAACAGGTAATCATCAAGTGATCCATCCCCTGTCGCCTATTCCCAGCTTCTGGCAAACAGAGGCTAGGGACGCCATCCTGCCCAACAGCCATTGATTGACCTATCCTCCATTAACTTATCTAGTTCTGTTTTGAATCCTATTATAGTCTTGGCCTTCACAATATCTTCTGGCAAGGAGTTCCATGGGTATACCATGCATTGTGTGAAAAAATACTTCCGTGTGTGTGTTTTAAACCTACTGCCTATTAACTTCATTTGGTGACTCCTAGTTCATGTGTTATGAGAAGGAGTAAATAACACTTCCTTATTTACTTTCTCCACACCAGTCATGATTTTATAGACCTCTATGATTTCCCACTTAGTCATCTCTTTTCCAAGCTGAAAAGTCCCAGTCTTATTACCCATTACCCCATCATGCCCTCACATGGCAGCCATTCCATACCCCTAATCATTTTTATTGCCCTTTTCTGAACCTTTTCCAATTCCAATATATCTTTTTTGAGATGGGGCAATCACATCTGCACACAGTACTCAAGATGTGGGTGTACCATGGATTTATACAGAGGCAATATGATATTTTTGTCTTATTATCTATCTCTTTCCTAATGATTCCCAATATTCTGGTCACTTTTTTGACTGACGCTGCACATTGAGTGGATGTTTTCACAGAACTATCTACAATCACTCCAAAATTTCTTTCTTGAGTGATAACAGCTAATTTAGACCCCATCATTTTATATGTATAGTTGGGATTATGTTTTCCAATGTGCATTACTTTGCATTTATCAACATTGAATTTCATCTGCTATTTTGTTGCTCAGTCACCCAGTTTTGAGAGACCCCTTTGCAGCTCTTCACAGTCTGCTGGGGACTTACAAAACTACTCAAGATAGTTATCATCTGCAAATTTTGCCACCTCACTGTTTACTCCATTTTCCAGATCATTTATGAATATGTTGAATAGGATTGGTCTCAGTACAAACACCGGGGGGACACCACTATTTACCTCTCCATTCTGAAAACTGACCATTTATTCCTACCGTTTATTTCCTATCTTTTAACCAGTTACCAATCCATGAGAGGATCTTCCTTCTTTTCCAGTGACAGCTTACTTTGCTTGTGCTTTGCTCAAGATGGAAGGCACGAGTCCTGCATGCATTCCTCCATTGCCTTTATTGTTGTGCTTGAAACTTAACATAAGGAATATATCTATTAAAAAAATACATTTCTCCCAACAAACCCAGCAAAGAAACTTCAAGAGAGCAGGCAAAATGCATTAAAGAATTGCCACCACTGAACCTATCCAGGGCAGATCTCATAGGGAGCAACGGAGCTCCATGCCACTTCAAATTCCAGACCACCATCAACACAGAGACCTACAGCCACGTGCATTTACTTTTGGCACTCACAGTTCCATTGATTTTTAACTGGCTCATTACAAAAGTCAGAGCACATTTGTTATTTTATGCATCAGGAGGAGAGGAAAAAAACAACAGACACAGACCAAACACCCCCCGCCTCTCTCTCTCTCTCTCTCTCTCGCTCTCTCTGTGTGTGTGTGTGTGTGTGTGTGTGTGTGTGTGTGTGTGTGTGTGTGTGTGTGTGTGTGTGTGAGAGAGAGAGAGAGAGAGAGAGAGAGAGAGAGAGAGATGGGAAAAGAAAAAAATAACCTCTATGAATTAAGAAACAGTGTGCGTGTTTCCAAGTGTGTGACGCTGAATACCAAAATCACCACCTGCCAAGCTGATAAAGCAACATGACCCAGCATGCAGGATGCCTCTTTATATAAATCGTTAGCTTTAAATATACCTCAGACAAAGGCTTTGGTGTCTTTTAAGAAGGCTAATGGTATAAATAGGCCTGTTCAAACTATGCAACACAATAGGACTGGGAAGTCGTCTTTGCTCCCTATTGTTAGCTACACCAGAGGTCTAGTCTCTTGCTTTTGATCAGAAGCATTTTGGCCTAGATTTTCAGAATGTAGTGATTTCAGATGCCTCTAGTTTTGGATACTCAATTTGAGATGGCTTAAATGGACCTGGTTTTCAGACAGACGCTGTTTAACACTGTCTAAAAATAAGGCCCCATTAGGTGTCTCAAGTTCGCCACCCAAAAACCAAGACATCCCAAGTGTACCAAGTCATTCTTGAAATCTTTGCCTTTACATTTGTTATATAGTGGTGAGAGGGGTTAAAGGATGGAGACACTCATCACAGGACAAACAGCAGGTTCATGGATGGCATATAATTAATGAACCTAACAAATGCACAACTTCATGTATATTCCAGCAGGCTATCTAAAGCACTTCTACGCAGGATGCCTGTGCCACAAACAGAGGTCTCTTGTTGCGTCCTGAGATGAATGACAGGCAAGTGGAAGATGGCTATAGTGTGCATAGAAGAAATCAAGGAGAAAATGAACTTGGGATTCTTGGTGGCAGGTACACTGGAGAATGCACATTTGAGGTTAGACAAACATGTGACAAGAGTGGGAGAAGAATGACCCGCAAAGAAAGCATGGGAGGAAGAGGGCAGGAAGAAAGACTGAGGATATGATGGAAAGACTCTGTCAGAGAAGTCTGAAGACAGGAGGACTGGAACTCCAAGACTCATGAGTCTATGTGTCATGGACCAAAAGGAGTGGTGAAGAATCCTGGGTACCACTCATCTTGTGTAAATGGGAAAAGGAGTTGAGAAATGCAGTGGAGTCATGCGAAGCAGGCAGTTAAGCCTGTCGTAATGTCTGCTAATCAACAGCAGACCAAGGTTTTCAAGTGACTTGAGATTCTGGATGCTCCACTGGAGACGCTATAAAAATGTCTGATTTTCAGAAAGTTCTGAGCACCTGCCCTTTGAAAATCATCCCTCTTTCAATGTATCTCAAGCTGACCACCCGAAAGTGGAGGCACCCAAAATTGCAGATCACTTTTGAAAATATTGGCTTGTTTGGGTAATCCACCAGCAAGTTCATGTTATAGGTATGCCTCTGTGCTTGATCTGCAAAAGATATATGAGTGGGACGGCCCCAGCTAGAGATGCTTTAGATTAAGCTGTAGAAACTCATGCTTCTAGCTCTGGAGGTCCCTGGGTCAGTCCCTGGAGCATGTGCCAATATGGTGGCCATCACATATGCACTAGACCTACAAACATTACTAGATTTTCCTCATAGGCCGACCACCTGATACAGTTCACTATCTGATTCAGTCATCAACTGACAGATAAGATTCCGACAGCTGAGCCAACCACCAAACATTGTGCATCATCTGGAGCTTTGACCTACAAACTTAGCATTACACAGTTTCGAGCATCTGCCGTTCTTTAGAACCGCAGCAAATGTTGGCTGGAGTCCTCGGTAAAAACTGTGAATGAACGGGTTTGCTTCCATTCTGCAAAGGCTGAAACAACACCACCTAAAGTCTATACTTGGAAAATTTGTATCAATGTAGCTACACCAGTTTTCAAACTCCCTGTATAGATGTGCTGCACTGATGTAAAATGGGACTTACTCTGGTTTCACAGAATATTACACCATTTCAGAGGTTCTCAAACTGGGGGTCGGGACCCCTCAGGGGATCGCAAGGTTATTGCATGAGGGGTCACAAGCTGTCAGTCTCCACCCCAAGTTCCACATTGCCTCCAGAATTTATAATGGTGTTAAATAAATTAAAAACACTTCTTAACATATAAGGCAGGGGTCACACTCAGAGGCTTGCTATGTGAAAGGGGTCACCAGTACAAAACTTTGAGAACCACTGCACCAGTGTAATGCATCTGTGCTGAGGGGTTGGAGTGGTATAACCGCTTGGTTTAGCAGCTGTTTGCAAAAGTAAGGGGAGCTGCCTAAAGACCATTAATGAAAGCCAGATCCCAGACCAGCATTAGAGTAGAACAAAATAAAGGATGCGCAGGATTCTACATACTCCCAAGCCCTCTCCAGCCCAGCCCAGCTGGGGAGAAGGAAATCCATTATTTAGAAATACACTTTTCCAATGCTGGTGAAGAAGTGTCGGGTTTATTACCTGGCTAAATTACATACTATTTTCAAAGAGACAAAATACATCCTCAGGGATTATGACAATGCTAAAAAATGTGCAGGCCCCAAATTAATTCCTCTGCAGGGACTAGAGGAGGAACTAACTGTTCCTCAATTCTTCAGAGGAAGAAATGTTGTTAAATTTATCTACTGGACTTAGAAAAAAAATAACGCCTTTCCCCAACCCCCTTATATCTTTTAGAGTCTCTGCCTCCCCTCCCCCAAGTTTGCACTGGCTTTTGTTGATGCCAACGAGATTTTCAAATATTTCCTTCCTCATTTCATTCTATTAAACCACTGATTGATTGAATGGTTAATACAGCATAGAACTATCCCATGGGAGAGTGGTTCCATTAGTAATGACAACTGACAATAGATTATGAACAGGCAGCTCCTCACATCAATTCATTAAAGCATCAGCAACAGAACCCAAGCCGTGGATATGCAGATATTCTATCCCCTTCCTCACTGCATGCTAATTGCTCTCCACATAGAAACTGAACTGGGATCCTTGCCCTCAGAATTTTCTGCAGAGGCCAGCAGGAGACAGAATCCTGCCCTCTGCTGGCCTCGTAAAAATCACCACAGCCATCTCAGGCCAATCCTGGAAGCTGTTGTAGCCTCCTCAGTCCCTGGAAATAGTCATGAACAGAGCTGAGCGCATAATAGATGGTGGTACTGAGAAACCCAGAAAAATAGTTTGGAACCAAATCTGCAACATTTTCCCTTGGGTTTATTTTTCTTGACAAAACAAAACAAACATAAAAGGCATTTGTTCAGGTTAAAAAAATTTCATTTTGAAAATGCCAATATCAAAATGGTTCATTTCTATTTTTTAAACGTTTTCCCCTCTGTTTTTCATTCAGCCAAAACTATTTGCTAAACTCGACCTCAATTCGCAAAGAGTTTTGTTCACTCCCAAACTGCATTTTTTTTTAAAGGCAAATTTACTATTCACTAAAATGAATTCACCCTGCACTAGTCATGAATCTACCAGGCTTGTGCCTCATCCTGTCCTCGGCACATCCGTCACCACCTAGTGGTGAGAAAAGAAAACTCATTCTCCTCTGTGTGTCTGGAACCAGCCTTCCTGTCCTTCTTGCATCACAAAAGCTCCCATGTTAACAGAACATGCTTGGATGGTCTGATGGCCCATGGCTGCATAGTGCCCTGCTATGCAAGAGATCAGTGTGCTGCGCTACGTTTGCTACGCCGCTGCAGAATATCTGACGGGAGAACATATGCCGACAGGAGAAAGCTCTCCCGTTGGCAAAATAAAACCAACTCTGAGTGGCACAAGCTGTCCTGCCACGGTAGTGCTGTCCACATTGATGCTTATGTTGGTCTGGCTTATGTCAGTCAGAGGGGTGGTTTACTCCCATCCCTGAGTGACATACATTATGCCAACGTAAGCTGAAGCTGACACTCTGGTGATCAATGGAACGGTCTCTTTCCATCACTCCAGCTAATCCTTGATCCTCACTAGAGGCATGCCCCCTCCCCGTTATGGAAAACACTGCAGTAGAAATCCTTTTGTCCTTCAAACCATACACCATAATCACCCAAACAAAGTGCTCGTAAACATCTTCTGGTATCAGATAACTTTTGTTTGTAAGAAAAACAAGTTCTGGGAAAGTTTAAGACAAATTTTATATTCACTTGTAAACAGAAAGCATCAGTAAAAACCCCGTCTGGGCAAATGGCACTGAGATGGAGAATTAGGGATTGAAATATGTAATTGACAACATTCTCCGCAAAACTGTACTCTGTTTGTACAAGCTCTAGCTAGAAATTCTACAGAGACAGAGCTATAGCGATAGAAATTAACGTTCCCTCAGCTCTACTGATACTATTGTTCAACACAGTGTTGAACTGAAATAGTCTTTACAGTGTTACCCTCCCCCCCAACCCCACCCAGCAACCTCTTAAGCCATCATGTAAGAACATGGAAAGCCTTTCTTTCCAGAGTGGATCTGATCTTGGCTACTGTATAAAGAGAGTGTGCGAGCTCCTTGACAGGAACCGATACAAGGCAATTTAAAGCTCACATGGGAAGGAAAATAGGAAACATACATTTGAAAAACCCTTCATTCTCCCGATCTGTGCCACTGTACAGCCCTCAGCAGAGATTAATTATTTTCTGAATGTCCATTACTCTTTACCTAATATTTGCAACAGGAAGAATGCCCCAGTTTTATATTATTGCAGGTCTGTCTCTTACACACTCTGTTCCCATCTCTGCTCTCTCTACTCTTCTACCATTGGCATCTTTCTCCGTCTTCCTGCAGTCCTGCTAATACTTTTGCAAGATCCTTCCCCTCTGCAGCTCATGCCATCTGGAACAGCCTTCCTGTATCACACCAACTCACTCCCAATTTCATTTGAACACGCATCTCTCATCCCTCGCCGGTTCCTTTGAATTTCTCTCTCCTTCTGCTGCTGTTTATTATTTAACTCTGTCTTTGTATTATTTAAACTGTGCTGGGAACAGAATCTGGATGAAAGCACCATTAATATAGGAAGCTGGGCCTTCAGCAAAAATATCATGCAAGCCAAAATCGTGACAGTTGGAGAATGAGAGATTGGATGGATAGTGGCAAAGCAGTTTCTGGAAGCCAAAAATGTATCTTCTGCCTCCGCACCTGACACAAAAAACTTCTCCGAGGTGCCTCTTGACATGCTGATTCTATGGTGTGGTGCCCCAGCCCTTCAGCTAACAACCTACGTAAGACAGAGTTGCACCTTCTAATGGCTATGTTAACACCTTCAACTGCCTGGGCTCATTTATAGTTTTGGAGTGGACATAACAGGGCTGCAGCTACTTTCAACTTTCTTTAGATACTTGAGGGGATTTTTCCAAAACCTTCAACATGCAAAAATCACTACACATGTCCAAGCCTTTCCCTTTTGTGAGAAAGTTTAAAGTCTGCATTAGTGGGATGTTGAGAGTGAATTTAGACCCAGTTCAGCAAGGCACTTCAGCATGTCCATTGCTTTAAGCATGTACTTAAGGCCCACTGAACTTAAGCATGTACTTAAATACTTTGTTGTACGGGGATGGGACTTAAATACTGCTTAAATATTTTGATAAATCAAGTCTCTGATATTTGAGTAGGTAAAATAAGCAAAGGAAACATGCCACACAGCAGCCCTGAGTTGCCCTTTGCTACATTTTTCTGCCAGTTCACTCTTCTGAGAACAAGCAGTCAAATTGCGGAGGTACATTTTAGACAAATTGGACCTGCTCAGAAAGAAGAGGGATACATTTTTGTATGCAAAATGAAAGTGTGTGCACGCCAGTCTTAGATGCGGCCTCGTGGACACGACAATGAACCTGAACTCAGGAGACGTGGATTCAAATTGTGGGTCTGCCATTGCTTTGCTGGGCGAGCCATGGCCCCTCCCCATGCCTCAGTTTTCCCATCTAATAAAGATATTGCCCTGTTTTGCAAAGTGCTTGCAGATCTATGTAAGAGCTAGGAATTATTATTATAAGGGTTTTATTACATACTCTGAAGCACACATGCAATTCAGTCAAATCTTTATTGCCCACAGATAACCCACCAGACTATTTCTAACAGCTTGTATAGCATCTGTCACCTGAGAATCACAAAACTCTGCTAATTAATTCTCACAGTAGTCCTGTGAGGAAGAGAAGCATTATTATTTTCCTCACCGTATAAGCAAAGTAAACCACAGCACAAAAGAGTTAAAGTCAGTGGCGAATACAGAGTCCACAGCAGTGCCAGACACAGAACCCAGAATTCTGCTGCTCCAGCTCATGAGGCAAGGTTAGCCACAGGCATATATTGTTTGGTAAGAAGCACTAGAGCTTTTTCCCCTTTGTATTAGTCAAGCTCTTTTGATAAGTGACTCACCTGCGGGGCTCGATGGAGGCTGTAGAAGAACAATGATTTTCTGCAAAGTCCCGGTACTTCTTAATGTTTCTTCAAACACTGTTTCCCTCTCAGATATGTCATAATTCATTGCTGGTTCATCAACACGGAGTACTTACTCTGATGAATGAACATGGGAATACAGAGCTAACACTTTCAATCTTGTTCCTATCATCTCAGCACGTATCAGAAACACGTTTTAAAAGATTTTTTTTACACCACTCAAATATGGCAGACTGAATGTCTGCAGGAACTAGTAACAGGAGACAGAGCCTTTTATAGTTAGGCTGTCAGTTCCCACAAGGACTAGGCTTGAGAGTGACCAAAAGCTGTTAGGCCACCCAAAAGCACTCAGTTGTTATGTGAAATCACTGCTCATCTCATAATGGCAAAGAAATACTGGATACAGTGGTCCAATATTCCTGTCTCAAACAGCAGGCCTGGGAAAAGTGCAAGAAACCCTGCAGGAGGCAATTACAAAATAATATGTCCACAGGGAAAGGTTATATCTAACCCCCAATGGTTAGAGGATTTCTTATGTCCTGAAGCACTAACGTTTATATCCCTTCCAAAATTTGGGGGTGGACGTATTTGTGTGTGTTGGGGGAGGTGTAATCCTTACTATAGCAACTCAGCAGAACCTTGTCATCATACAAAAATCCAATCCTTTTTGGAAGCCTGCACAGCTCAGTACAGTTGTCAAGTTTACAGGTATCCACACTGCAAAAACGGCCATCGCATTCGGCACTGGTCGACACCTTAGACAGGCGTCGTCTCAGCACCAAGGACTGAATTCACATGGAACGTGAGCATGGAATCTTACCCTGTTAGGGCAGGGTTGAGGCACATTGATGGGTCAGCATAGGAGCAGCTTGCAAATGGCACTGCCAATCTACTTGTTCTGTGATAAACAGAGGGTTTCATTATCCCCAGACTTGGATCCCAAATTATTTGACCTATTGTATCACAGAACACATGTAAGCACCAATAGGATCTGATCAACATGCT
Organism: Gopherus flavomarginatus; assembly: GCF_025201925.1. Lineage (NCBI taxonomy): Eukaryota > Metazoa > Chordata > Testudines > Testudinidae > Gopherus > Gopherus flavomarginatus. The sequence continues at coordinate 12,343,429 of NC_066635.1, forward strand.
ATACATTTAATTAACTGCAGCTCAGTTCTGCCGGCTTGGAATGCACACTATTACCACATTGATGGCGAAGAGTGAAATATGACGTCTAAAAGGAGATCACCTGATGGGCAACCATATAGATTATATTTCTATTTCCTCGCCTCATTAGACAAACTAATCTATTTCCTCTTTAACACAGATGTTTGCTTTGCATTCCAATCAATATTCCTTGCAAAACCCAAGTTCCCAACAAGGCATTGCAAAAACAACAAAATCTATTCAAAAGCACAGTTCTACATAGACACAAACCATCAAATTCTCTCTCTTTTTCACACATCAAATGCACAGAATGTGAAAGTCACTCCATCAATACAGTATGGTCTTTTGTGGATCAGAATAGAACCGAATAACCTTTACACAATTGTTCAAGCTCAACAAAATATTTCATGCTTCAAACCATTTCATTGTTTCTTGAGATAGTGATAATTGCTCATTGATGTTGCTTTAAAAAACCAGAAAGATCACTTACCTGCCAGAATATGCTGTCTATTGTATTTCCAAGAAAACCATCTCTCCCTTCTGAAGATACCAGCTTAGGTCCAAGAATGGTCATAAATTCATCAAAATCAACCTGGCCATCCCCTGGAATGAGAGGAAAACTATCAATGAGTCTTAGCTGATTCGTATCTCAAAAGTCACTCAAAAGTCCATGTGCCACCCTGGACAGCTCTGCCCCCTGGAAAGAAAACAAGTTATGAACCAGTGAGTGCATCATCCAGACACCATGATCACCAGCAAAATCACATCTGTTGCATGGGGAACAGCTCTCATTTCCATTCTTATTAGTGGTTTAATATTATATTACTATCCAAAGAGCAGCCAAGATCGGGGTCCCATTGTGCTACGTGTGGTACAAAAAGAGATGAAAAGGCTGTCCCCATGCCCTGCTGAGGTTACAAGCAAGTCGCTTCTAAAAACCAAACGTTCTTGAGCATTTCAGCAAGACCGCAACTTCCATTCGCTGTAGAAGGAAGGCAGCATGGCAGCACTGGACTGGGGCTCAGGAGACTTGGCTTCTCTTCCTAGCTCTGCCACTGGTTTGCTAGCTGACTTTTGTCCCATCACACCATCTCCCTTTGCCACAAATTCCCCATCTGTAAAAAGTGGGGATAATGATACTGATCTTGTAAAGTGCTTTGAGATCTGCAAAGGAAAAAGCTCTCTTTAAGAGCTAGGTATTAATTAATTTATTATCATCATCATCATCATCATCCTGTTTGTAAATCAGCCTGTAGAGAGTGAAATCTTTCCAAACTCTTACGCAGGTCCAAGTCCGTCCTGCAGCGGAGGTTGACATAACAAAGAACAGCCAGGCCATAATATAACCACAAGGCAATTCATATCAGCTTTCATCAATGTGTATCTTCTAAAATCCTGCGTACTCTGTATGCAGAGAAGACAGTGTAGACTCAGATCCAGTGTCATTAGCAGAAAAAGAAGACTGCTCGTGCAACTAATGAACTCAGCCTGTGCAGTCCCATGACCCCGCAGTATATTGTCTGTTTTGTAAATGAGCCCTGGCGCTGTCTGCAGTGTGTCCAAGTATGAATTATCACCTGGGAGGACTTTACAGAAGGATCAATACAAAATGCTAAGAAAGAAAGAGAGCATTTCTGTAGTGGTTAAGGAATCTTTCAAATACTTTGCTCTTCGAGGTTTTAAAAAGGTGAGCGCAATGCGCATCTGCTTCTTTGTACTTTTCAGCTCCCTACCACCACACTACCAGAGCACCTCACAACCTTCTAATGCATTTATCCTCCCACCACCTCTCTGAGGTAGGGAAGTGCTGTTCTCATTTGACAGTTTGGGAATGGAGGCATAGAAAGATTAAGAGACTGGCCTAGGGCCACATACTGAGACCAGGTCCACATTAGAAACATTTGCGGATATGGCAATGTCATGGAAAGAGTGTGATTTTTATGACAAGCCCTAATATAGGTGCAGTTATGCCAGCAAGAAACTGGTTTTGCCCGTATAGCTTATCCAGGGAGCTAATACAAAAAGCACTCTTTTGCCAGTATAAACTGGCCACATCAGGGGGGCTTTCTAGTGTTGTTCTAGCATAGACGTGGCATTAGCTGAACCTGGGTGTCCCAGGTCTCAAGCTAGCACCCTGATCACTGGGACCTTCCTGATTCTCTTCCCGATCCTGCACTTATTTAACCCAGTGGGAACAGACTGGCCCCACAGGAGCTTATGTGGGTTTTGTTCTTAAATTATCAAGAATTAATCAGTACTAAAAGATCAGACTAGAGCAGCTCTGGATAGTGGTCATTAGGGAAAAGCCAGTGTTAACCGGGGTATCTTAGATACTGCGGTGTGAGGTTACTTCTGAGTAAATACTGATTAATGGCAACACCTCCATAAGCATGCGCGTGTGTGTTTTGTGGGCTGCAGGTATTTGCCCTTTTCAGTGTAACTAAGATAACTGTTTGCTGTTCTCCATTTGTACGTATGCCTCATTTGTTGAAATCTATATAAACTAAATTCTTATCTGAGCAGAAAAATGATGACAAATAAGCCGAGCAGAGATTATTCCCTTTCCAGAACGATGATCTCTACCCACTCAAGAGTGCAGTCAATAATTTTCAGGAAGACATGCAGAGATGGAAAGAACATTCTGAGGGGGAAGCAACAAGCATTGCTCTGAAGAACGTAGCATGGATCCATAACAGGCTCAAGCCTGTCAGCTGCTAAGCAGTCTTGCCCCAAACCAGCAAGGCACTTCAGTTTGTGCATATCATATCATTGGGAATGATCCACACACACTTACAGCTAAGCATATGCTTAATGCGTTGCTGGATCAAGACCAGAGCACTCAGCACCTTATAGGATGCAGCCCCATGATAGAAGAGTCAATGCCAACATTCATTTCATAGATAGTCTATTAAGGGCGAGGTGGGGGTTGGGGCATAGGGACCCCACAACTTTGAGAGCAGATTTTTTAAATATTCATAGGCAGAGAGACGGTGCTCTTTTTGCTTCCCTGTGGGAGACAGAACTTTGTGACATCAAGTCAGACTGTATCAATCACATCACACTGGATCATGTTGTGGAATGCAATGCAAGGTGACAGTGAATTTAAGATGATGTACACTGCAATGCCTTGCTTAGAAGGAAATGCTGTAACGGAAACACACGCTACCTTACAAACTGGGTTAAAGATATTAGCCAGATTATCAAGAAAACAATTTGCATTTTAAATAGTTACTAGTACGTGACCACACATATATTAGCTTCTTCAGGTCTGACCCCAATATATTGAATTATCACATGACATTTTCTACTAGAGACAGTGTCATTTCATTTACGAAGAAGAGAAGCAGTGAGTGCTGCATAATAGAACAAGTGTCTAGAGTTCTGGGTTCACTTTCTGACTTACTAGAACTTTGGCCAAGTCATTTATAGTCACCACTCTGTGCCTCAGTTTACCCATCTAAACATAAGACTACTTCAACAAGGCTGTTCTGAGGCTGAATTAATTGAAGTTTGTACAGTGTTTTGAAAGCCTCCAATGAAAGATGCCACAAAAGTGCAAAGATATTTTATTTCCTTATATGCTGCACTTTCAGTTAAAACTGGTGACTAGCATATGACCTAAGCAGAACCAGGATTTTACATAACAGAAAAGGTCCCTTTGACATTTCTTTTAAGCATAACAAAATAAACACTTCCCACCATCAAACTGAGAAGAGATCCTGTATCAGAGATAGAAATCACAATTTAAACCAAGAACTCCTTTTATGGTATTCAACAGTGAACAGAAAAATCCTTAAATACCAATGTACGGATCATGGGAAAACGAACATAAAGAGCTACTTTCTGTTCTCAGGTATACTCCATGTAATACTGCTGTAATTGCAGACTTGAAATCAATGGGGTTTCTCTCAGGTATAAGGTTCTGTAAAAGGGATGATGCTGAATGAATATTGCTCCCCCTCAGATCAGCAGGAGTTAGGATTGGCTCAGAGGACCGCTCAGCATATTCAAGGATCAGACCTTAACTGAAGGCAGAATTTGATCCACAGTTGCTCTTACCTCACTCCCTTAACAATCTCAGCTAAGCACGTATCTCATCGAATTATAATCTATGATGCATTCAATCACATTCAGTACCTATACCAGGCCTATAGAAATCCTCGTTGGGAATCAGAGCAATCGAATGCCATTTTATTCAGAAATTTTAGGTTTCAGCAGAGATGGAGCCAAGATGCAAGGTTTGGATCCAAATGTGACTATCCCAGGCATTTGGGGGTGTTGGATTTGATGGCACTCTTCAGCCATTAGACAGATAGACCTGAGTCACACAAGTATGAAGCCAAACTTCCTCAGGGTTTGGGTGGGCCTGAATCCCATGTTCTGGTCTGAGCCCACCTCCAGCTTTATTAGCACATAATTTTTGTGTCATGCCCAATTCCTGCAGTTCTCTCTATGCCAAGAGATTTGCAATGTGTCCACCATCCACCTTCTACACCAGTCTCCCCTTCCTTCAACCTACAATTTTACATCAATTACCTTAGCAAATCCTCTTCACATTCAAGGACCTACCATCAAGGGCAATTTGACCAGTGAGGCAATCTAACGCAAATTAAACAGCAGGCACAGGGAGTGAGAAGATGCAAATCTGTTGCTTGTTCAGCTCAGATATTCCATTTCCCTTTTAGTGATGTAGAGCAGTATTCTCTTTTCTCTGCTCTCATCAGTTTTAAATGAGGAATAAGTTTATAAACCTGACCCATACTGAGCTCACTGCCCTGATTGATTATGACAATCAAACACTACTGTGACTTATTTATAAACCCAAGGTGCATAGAAACTCTACTAACGCAGCCGTACAAAGCTCATGGCATGTCAACACCTAAATATTTGTAGCCAACTGCACTTCAAAGCTTCCCAGCATCATGGAAAGTAGAGTAACATTTTCAGTAGTGGCCAAGTTACACCTACTCCTAACTAGTAGGTCAGACTGCAGGACTGCAACCATGGCCATGTGAGAAACAGAGTTGAAATAAAGTAATACACAACGTGGAAGGTCCTCACTATGTATTATTCTTCCCTAGAACCAGTCCACTGGCTTCTCTTTGTCTATCTAAAAGAGGATTTTTCAAAGAGTTGCTCTGTGAATTCTTCTGCCCGATCCCCTATAATACAACCCACTAACTGTCTTCCACTGAGGTCAAAGTGGAAGATGGGCTGGAAACTGTATAGCTAAAACCTTGCATAACAATGAAAATATAGCCCAGAACATATGTCATTGCAGTGTAACGTTCATGGGATGAACTAGACCCTGTTGTTGTCATTGCACAGGAGACACTATTCTAGCAAATAGATGCATCAAGTTACTTGCTGTCTTCCTTGCTGCTTAGTTCCCCCACAGGCCTAGGCAGTCTTGCCCTGCTTTAAGAAGACCGAACATAGCACATGGCCATTATCCGTTCATTGCTTGGGTTTGGTTGAGCTCTAATGACAATGAAGAACCTGGTTTGTTCCCATTTCCTGGAGTGGGATCATGAAAGGGAGACCAATTCTCTAGCAGTACGAAATTGCTCAAGGACAGTGGACTTTGCAAAGGTAAATACATTTTCAGGCAGAGATTTTGATGCTAAATTAGCACACAGGGGAACCCTTTCTGAAAAACCCTGGCCATGGCACAAAGGATAAGGCACATATATAAATGGAGATAAAAATCTGGTGTGTGTGGATTGATAAGTACCCACATTTTTCTTGTGTTTGACCTCCAGAATGCGGCTAGCTGGATATATTTGAATTAGTGAGGGAGTCACTTGCAGCTTAGGTCACAAGCATGCACGACCCTTCCGTTCATTTTTATTCTCTTAATAGCTAGCGGCAGTGATTCTCTGTCCTGCTCTGTGTCACTCTTTACTGCCATATGGTAACTGTGTGAAAAATATGGGATTTTGGGATTGCCACCCTGCTCTGCTCTAAAATTATACAGCTACAGCCACTGAGCTATTTTCAAGAAAAGTTGTGTGCCTCTTTCATAGACTTTAAAGCCAGAAGGGATCATGCAGCACTGCCTGCTCCTGGCCCCTTCACAAACTCAGTTTGAAACCGCTCCAAAGGACATGCACCAGGGCTCTTTTATTGTTCGTGCCTATCCCCACCACCTACGATTTACATATTTTACAGACCAGCATCCTAGGAGACCACTAGCTTCTCCTACTAGCAGGGATCTAGAGCTTCTTGCTCCTCTCTTTCCTGTCTCTCCACCTCTGCTTCCTCCAAGCCAGCTTTTTACAGCAGGCTGGTCACTCAAGCCTGCAGGTACATCTCCTCAGGTGACTAGGGCATGGCCTCCTCAGCCAGTCCTAACTAATCTCCATTTTTAAGCGGAGCTGGGCTAACAGGGGCCTGGGTTGGATCTCCGAGCCAGCACCCTGTTACAGACCATTATGATCATCTAGCCTGACCTACAGCATGACACAGGCCGAAGAACTTCACCCAGTAGTTACTTCATTGAATATATGACTTTGGTTTGAGCTATAGTGTCTCTTTTAGAAACTATCCAATCTTGGCTTAATGATTGCACGTGACGGAGAATCTGCCACATCCCTAGATAAGTTGTTCCATAATTAATTAGCTTCACTATAAAAATGGTGCCATATTTTCAATATGTGTGTGTCTCTGAGTATTTGTCTTCAGCATGTGGGTTTTCTATACTGTGGGGGAAAAGCTCCATTTCACAAATAAATTAATTACTCCTGGGATGAGGGTGTTTGTTTTGGAGGGGTCAGAGGGGCAATTGGAGAATGGGAAGGACAGTGAAGTAGCCAGCTATATACAAAACTATAATGATATTTTAAACTTATTGTATAAAATTGTTCTAAGGTCTCCTAGCACTTTACAAAGATTAATGAAAAGCCTCACAATAATAATAATATCCACTTTTCACAGCTGGGGAAATTGAGGCACAGAAAGCCGTAAAGTCACTTGTCCAAGGGTAACGCAAGAAGCAAGTGGCAGAGTCAGGAAGAGAACCTACGTCTCTCTGGCCTATCTGAGCTAATGCTCACATACACGCTAAGTCCCACCAGGCAATAATGCACGATCATTCTAGCATGAACTCAGATAACACACTGTAAAAGATCCTGGTGGCCTTTACTTTGTGAAGCTCTTACGCCTCCGTTGTTTGCAGCAAGGCTTTGACAGTGGGCACTGGGAAACACCAGCAGGCTGCACAAGTGCCTTTTCTTTGTCCCATGAAATTCCGTTCAGATTTTGCTGAGACACAAACTGTTAAAAATCACCATGCCCTTTCTCTCTTGCTCCTCCTGAACAAATTACAAAAACTTGCTATCATTGAACATACATAAACTCTCTACAGCTCACTGCAGGATTAAAGACACATTTCTGCAAATGGAGGATAAATAGAAATTATAAAAGACTCCCTTCAGGACATACCCTTCTAACAGTTTGGCTGTGAGGCGTTGTACATACCCCAAACTTAACTGGCCTCAGGACGGTGGTTAAATAACTCCATGAGCAGCCCATCTTTTTGAGTGGCTGGTGAAAGTTGGCAGCTGTGGATCATAGAAGGGTAAACATAAAACTCCATGATTTGGTTGGACTGGGGTGCCTAGCTGATGGAAGAGTCGGATTTGCATCCACCCTGTAAAGGGATCAGCTGGAGACCAAAGACAAGGAGCTAGTGGTTTGTCTGTCTGTTCTGCCCACAAGGGAGGAAACCCAAGAATCACTCAGTTTTACCCTGGCCTGGGATCTGCCTGTGAGAACCAGAGAGCTGAACTGACCACCAAGTCTTTGCATCCAATGATTCTGTTATCTATCCACACTGCAAGTGGGGTAATCTTAGAACTTACCATTTGCACCTTGTTTCAAGGGACTGGCATTTGTTCATTGCCCTTGCAAGGAGAGGGAGTTCAGAACTCTTCCAAGGACTGAATGCCTGTGTCCCCATTAGAAGAGACTCTTAGCCTATTCATATGAGTCAGCAGGACCCTCTCTAGCTGTTGACCCTGCAAGACAGTGATCGAAGACTAGGACTGTATCTTCAGCTCAGGTGCTTCCACCTGGGAACAAGTGATAGAAGCTTGTTGTCTAACACCAGAGATCATTTAAACCTCAGCCTGGTTACCAGACCTTGGAGATGCAGATGTGACAGCTGCCATCTTGGCCCACGTACCAGGGACTGAACAGGGACCTTCTGAGCTAAAACCATGAGCTGCTACAGTTTGAGCTAAAGAGCTACAGCTCTGGAGCTGGGGGCTGTAACAATTCATATCCTCTGTGGAGCCGCACCGAGTGGGATCTGTAACATACACACACCAGTAGATTAAACCAGGGATTCTAAAACGTCATTGCACCGCAACCCTGGTCTGACAACAAAAATTACTACACGACCCTAGGAGTGGGGACCAAAGCCTGAGCCCTGAGTCCCCCCTTTGGTGGGGTAAAAGTCAAACCCCAAGCCCCTCCCCCCAGGCCAGGGTGGGGCCCAAAGCTCCCAGGACTTCAACTCCAGTCAGGGAGTCTGTAACCTGAGCCCTCCACCCAGAGGTGAAGCCCTCGGGCTTTGGCTTCAGCCCTGGGTGGTGGGGCTCGGGTTGGCCCCAGACCCGGAAAGTCTAAGTCAGCCCTCGAGATCCCAATAAAATGGAGTCACAATGTACTTTGGGGTCCCAACCCACAGTTTGAGAATCGCTGGGTTAAACAACCAGAGAGACTGGTGCTTGCTCTCCACAACATCTATTACGAGTCAAAAATGAGCAGGTTGCTTTTTAGCACTTGGGTAGAGGAGAGCAGTCCAACGATAACAGCAACTTACATTGCAGTAAAAATTCACCAGGCATCTGTCAAGTGATATGTCAGCTCCACACAATCCCTTGGAAACCGTATAACCTCAAAATTACCTCTCTCTCCAAATGACTGCACTGCAGGTAAACATACTACGGGACCTGCTGTCCCTGGCTTGCCTCCACGTCCTTTGGCTGTGCCACTAGGCCATCGGGCCAATCTGCTGCAAGCTATCAATACTTATTCTGCAGAAATAGCCTCCTTTGCACTGCAGAGGCTATCATTAGGAGATGGGAGAGTGATGGCTATCAGGCAATGTGTAAAAGTGAAAGGATTATTGCAGATCCCTTACAATTTCAGAAAGTCTTACATGTTGCAGTAGATGAACAGTTTGCCAAATGCTCAGCTAAAGCAAAAACAAGTCAAGCTGGATGAGACCCTAATCATTTTTGCCTAAGAGGCTCCCACAATGGGAAGAAGCTCTGCAATCATCATTGCAGTTACCAGAGAGCTCTGCAACATTTGACACAACTGGGAAGCTGATAATTAAGTATGAGGAATTATAGACACAGTCCATACAAACTGCCCACGTGAGCACACACACACACACACAACCCCTATGTTTTTTTTTAAATTATTGATGTTACAAAGTCAAAGATAGAAGTGCCAGAATTTAAAGATGCAATCCCCATGTGCATAAGGATCCTGTATTGATCACATACTGTTTTTAGTACCGAACCCTGGCCTCAGTCAATGCACAAGATGTCCCAGTCTTCAGGTAATGAGAGAGCTGTTCAGTATTTCTTTTTATCCTCAACACCAGTATGTGGCCCCAAGCACACTTGCCAGACCCTGTACTGAACATGCAATTTGTTATTGCTCATTCACTTTTTTTTTTAAATGGTGTTCATCAGTGTAGTAACCTACTTGCCTCACAAACAATCATTCACTTTCACAACACCTTTGTGAGGGGGCGGGGGCGAGTAGCATTATCTCCATTTTGCAGTTGGGAACTGAGGCAAAGGAAGGTCGGGGCCAACTTTTGTTTCCACTCATTTTCAATGCCCAACTTGAGACACTATGGAACTGATATTTCAGGGGTACTGAGCAACCACAGCTCCCAGCTGTACTTGTGAATGCTCAACACTCAGATTCAAGAAACTGGACAATAATCAACAATTAGTGGCTGCATGAAAAAGCGCTGCTTTAAGTGACTTATGTGAGAACTCCAGTAGAGGCAATGCTTTCTAAAAGCCCTAGTTAATATGCAACAGCCATATCCCATTCCCCGCCCCTCACATTTGGTTTAAAGCACGGGAGAGAAACTCATCCTAAGAGAGTTAAACTATGAAATTGCATGTTGAGAAGCTTATGAGCCAGCTCTGAAGTCAAAAAAGGGAGAGAGAAGCATCTAACATCTGATTGTCAATCTAGTAATCAGTTTACTCATCCAGCAATCACTTAGTTTACCAGACCAGCTATGCTTATTTAGATCAGACGATTAGAATGAATTAAAATATAATATCGATGGTAATACAGTTTAGTCTTCATAGCACTGTGTAAAAGAAAGAAAGAAAGAGCCTAAGATACTTTTTCGTAACATTTATCCAAGATGCTACAGGCTTCTCCTATTCAACAATGATGGAGTAAAAGGAGGAGAGCTCTAAAAATACTGGTAGTCAGTGAAAGGTGAACAAAGATCCCTCACTGGATCCCATTTCCTATTGCACTGGAAAGCATATTACAAAATCTATTATTGTACAGAAGAGAGGTATCTTGCCCCCATCCCCAGAACAAATAAGAGCAGCTGTAAGTGGTTTTTACTAAAATAAAAAATAGCTGGACTTGATAAAGCTCTTTAGCCAGAATGAAAGGTTTGTCGAGTTCCTTAGGGTCATCCAAGTCAATGTCACATAAATAAAGGCTAGTCTGATTAAACCAGTTTTGTAGCTGAGCTATTCCATCTGTCAGGTGGATGAGTCTCCCAGTTAAGCAATATGATTTAAGCTAGCAGAACAAGGTCATTTTTCACGGACAAGGAACAAGTGAAGTGCTTGTGGTAAGCAAACTGTTCTCTTCCTATTGACTTCTTAGGGCAGATCTACACTCGAAACGCTGTATCAGCGCAGCTGCACGAATGCAGCGCTTTAATGAAGACGTTCTATGCCGACGGGAGAGAGCTCTCCTGTTGGCATAGTAATCTGCCTCAGCAAGAGGCAGCAGCTTTGTCGGTAGGCAAAGCTCCCCTGCCAACACAGAACTGTTTACACCAGCACTTAGGTCAGTACAATTATGTCGCTCAGTAGAGTGGATTATTCAAAGTAATTACACCTCTTCCCCTTCATAACGCCACCCAATATAACACAAATTTGGATAGAATGCAGTAAAGCAGCGCTCCGGGGGGGCGGGGCTGTGCACTCCGGCGGGTCAAATCAAGTTCGATATAACGCAGTTTCACCTATAACACGGTAAGATTTTTTGGCTCAAATGGACCGCGTTATATGGAGGTAGAGGTGAATATTCATATTATACCAAAGTAATTCTGTAGTGTAGGTTTGATCTATTCAATGTAATCAATCTAATTCTGCCCTACATGATTTTGGCCCATACAAATAACTAAAGCATGGTCTACACAGAGATCTTGTACCAATATAACTCTTTCAGTTAAGGGTGTGATTTTTTTAAACCAAAATAATTACACCAACCCAATCCCTAGTGTGGATGCACCTATAACAATATCAAGATGCCTTATACCAGTATAACTTATCCCCCTTCCCATATGAGAATAGCAAAATTGGTACAACTGTGTCCACACTACAATGGGGTCGTACTGCTTTAACTATACTGGTGCTGCTTCAAAGACCTGAACTAGGATAGATCATTTTGTATGGTATAGAAAAGAGTATTAACCCAGAGAAATTGTCAAGTCATGACTATGGTGCACCATATGAGAGGATGCTTGGTAAGGTTCTGTCTATGCTACAAATGCCTGCCCTGGCTTCACACCATTTCCGGAAGCAGTCGGCATGTCCCTGCGGCCCCTAGGGGGGCAGGGGTCTCTGCACACTGCCTCTGTCCCCAGTACCAACTCCGCAGCTCCCATAGACTTGGAATTGCAGCCAATGGGAGCTGCGGGGGTGGAGCCTGCCTTAGCCCACTGCTGCACCGCCGACCAGAAGCCGCCTGAGGCAAGCAGGGTCGGGGACTCTGCACGCTGCCTTTGGAAGCGGCCAGCAAGTCCTTGCGGCCCCTGGAGGGGGGGGCAAGTGGCTCCACACACTGCCCCCGCCTGCAGGCACCACCCCTGCAGCTCCCATTGGCCGTAGTTCCCAGATAATGGGAGCTGTGGAGTGGGCGCTCAGGGCATAGGCAGTGCACAGAGACCCCTGCCCCCTCCAGGGGCCGCAGGGACATGCTGGCCGCTTCCGGGAGCAGCATGGGGCCAGGGCAGGCAGGGATCCTGTCTTAGCCCCACTGTGCCACCAGACTTTTGGTGGCCTAAAATCTCCCAGTTTGGCTTCAGTAGCCTCCGGGAAATAAAGCCTGATTCTGGGAGACTCCCGGTGAAACCGGGAGGGTTGGTAGCTGTATTTCAATCTTGTAACAGCTCAACCTGACTGTACCCCAAAAGTAAGATCAGAAAAGGGAGCGCTAGAAGAATCCCTAACTATGAGGGAAGTTTACACAATGGGGCCAACTTCTCTGCATTATGGGTACATAGCTCCATTGATTTCAATGGAATTTTATCTACTTATACCAGTGGAGCATATAGCCCTAACAGTTAAATTCAAGCATCGTGAGTCACAGATTCATCTTTTTTATTTCTAGAGGCTAGTTTAAATGGTGGGCTCACAACACAGGAAAATGCAGTAGTTAATATGCTGTTTTTCAATATCTTTATTAGTTTTCCTGCTAACTGGCAAATCATACAAACTATTCCTTTTTTCTCACAGAAAATAGATTTTACATACTTTACATCCCAAGGCTATAAAGAAAGAGCATCTCAACTTGCTAATAAGACTGCAGAAAGATAGGTATGTATTCAACATTGTAGCAACATGCATAGAACTTGGAGGGATGAGCACAGGCTGCAGAAGGGAAGAGTCTGAAGAAGGCACCAGAAAGTCAGTCTGTGTGCACATGGCTAGAATACTAGCTGCCATCCCAGCATCTCTGTAAATAGTTATCTTAATAAAAAGCTGGTTTAATGTTATAAGCATGGAGTCCTTCATGTTATTACCCAGCACATGGTACATGAAACACCCATGATTTGTAACATTCAAGTTAATATTATGCAGTTCAGCATATAGGTAGGAACACAAGGCCTAAATTACCTCAGTTGCACCCCAGGCAATGGAAAAGTGAATATGTTGCTCTCCCCCAATGGCACCAGTGGGCCCTGGGGTGTAAGTCAGGCAGAACGTGGTCCATGGTGTCAGAGCACATATCACAGATCTGAGGAATGACATCCAGTGTGTTCATATATGGCCATTGTCCATCTGGTGAATATTCAAGTGTATTGAACAACCCTCTGCTGTCTTAGTGTGAAATTCATCCCAAAGCAGAGAGCCAACACACAATCTAAGACCTGCTTGTATCCTCAAAACAGGGCATAAGCATTGCCTACCCTGCACAGGATGCACCTCATCCTTAAGGGATGAAAGCATTGGCCTCCCCCCGACACACGCACAGTAATGAGAAGCAGTTTTTCCATACTCTACTCTATCCTATTTTACTTGGCTTGCTATACTACCTTCATTAGAGTAGTATCTCAGCCCCTTTCGATAGCGAGTAAAACAACAGGACTGTGGTAGTTTATTAGGTTTCTTTAGAGACCTGAAATATTCCCAATATATTATTTTCCCCTTAGCTTTATTTTTAACAGTTAAAAAAAAAATGACTAAAATATTTCCCTCTGCAGCAGCCACCCTTCTCCTTGGCTGAACTATACCTTTGAAAACGGTAAGGAGACTTTACAAATTAAAAAAATAAGCAGCAGCCCTTTTAAGAAATACAATAACTGCTCTGACCTGCAGTGCCTGCCTCCAATGAGAGCTGCGGAGTTTGGTATTCAGGGGAAGTATTTTGCATTCAGTCAGGTTGGGTTCGGGAGAAGGCAGCTGGATGCTTACTCCTTCACAAAGATACGAGAGGAGATGCACAGGGCAGGGAATGTGCTGGTAGCATAATATGCTAAATTGTGTTGTTTTCTACCTGACCCACATCATGATAGGAGGGAGGGCAGCAGAGTGGCAGCAGCTCTGTGGAGGTTCCTTTAGCCATTCTGTCTGCATAAGGCTGGTACGGGGAAAATGGCTCAGTTAGCCTTGGGGGAAGCAAATGCACCAATGCTCCTAATGGCTGATGCAGACATTAGCAGGGTCACGTACCCCCAGCATCTGCTTCCAGACGCTACCACCTGGTGCACAGTAGGGCAGGTCCTTGCAGGGGTGCTCCCAGGCTACCTGGGGCTGAGAAACACCATCAGTTGAAGTTTAGCCATCCTGTCTCCCTATCCTGTAGCCCACGGGTTCTCACACTTCATTGCACTGACAACAAAAATTATTACATGACCCCAGGAGGGCGGGACCAAAGCCTGAACCCGTCCGAACCCCACTGTCCTGCGTAGGGAGGAGAACAAAACCGAAGCCCAAGACCCGCCACCCCGGGTGTGGGGCCTGAAGCCTGAGCCCCGTCACTCAGGGCTCAATCCCTTGGGCTTCAGCCCTGGGCGGTGGGGCTCAGGCTTCAGCCCCAGACAGTGGGACTCAGGCTTTGTCCCCAGAAAGTCCAACGCTAGCCCTGGCAACCCCATTCAAATGGGGTCCCAACCCACTTTGGATCCTGACCCACAGTTTCAGAACCGCTGCTCTAGCCCTTACTGTGCTGCCTGGCCCCTGCCTGGATGCACTGAGGGAGAAGAGGGCTCACTGTCTGCCCCCACACAGCACGCCAACCCAAGGGATGGCAGAATTTAGGCAAAGGGGTAGCCTTTACCTAACATGCACAACAAAAAATTGTACTGGAAGCCTCCTGGGGACACTAACGTGGTCAGTTGCTATGGGGGAGCTGCCTGTTGAAAGTGGGCCCCTTAGTGCAGATTTCATTACAAGCATGCACATTCCTACCTACAGATACCTTGTGTCATTTGCTAGACCTAGAACCACAGAACTGCAGCAGCGGCACAAAGAGCAGGATTCAATCCTACTTGCTTCCCAGCTCAGGCCAGTCTTCTAGCCCGTATCCCTTTTCCCCAGTGAGGCTCACTTTGTCTGTTCCCTATAAAACAACAGGGCCCACAGCATAACAGGCAGAACTACAGCATATAACTACCATGAAGTAAAGTACTAACCACACCGTGATAATAAATGTGTGGCCACTTAGAGCTTCACGGTTGTCACCATAGGCACACCATGACAACTTAAATCTTTGTCATTCCAGCAAGGACAGAACTCAGATCTTATAGCTCTGAACTCATATGTCTCTACCACTTGAGTTAAGAACATCTCCATCGTGCTACAGGGTTTATGACACTCAAATGAGCAATTCCAACGCCATCCCTGAGAGGGCAGCAGCACGGATACACAAAATCCAGTTTGTTTCACTACAATAGAATACAAATCCATTCTAAATAATGTTCATTCAGAATCACCAGCCTATAAAAGCCCAAAGGACACCAACATTTCAACTCAAACTGCTTTCATTGAGATTATGGGTTTGTGAATCAGTTCAAGTTTTCAACCACCATCCCTTTATCTTAATCTCATCCCAACAACGTTCCCAGCTCCTGTCAACTGTGTCCATTGCTCTGACAAATTATTCATGTCCATCCCTGGTCTTGTCATCATCACATCTGTTGCATCCAAGCCTCCACAGTTATACTCTTTATACTTGAAAAAATTTCCACCGTGAGGTTTTTATGTCATTGTCTTTTTAATGAATTAACTAGATGCTTGCACTTTTCTACAATGCAGTCATTTTGTGGGATAATGTGCTCATAAGAACCAAAAGCGAAATAAAAAGCTTTTTTTTTTTCTTCCAGAGCAAGTGGCAAGAACACTCAGGACATAATCAATTCCAATAAAAGAAAATGCAATTCAAAATAAATCATTACACTGGCCAAACTGAATGATTCACAACTGAAAGCCAATTTCAAGAGAGACAATCAGATATTTGAGAAACTTCTCTCTCTGTTCCAACTGTTCTAAGAATCCTTCTGAGAGAGTACAATACAATATATGCTTCGATGCACCACTGCAGATAATTCTAAACTGGGGTTGGGATTAGATCATACAAGCTGGAAGAGTCAGCATTGGTCGGCACTTGAATGGGAAAACTCCAGAGAAAAATTCTGTCCACTGACGCAAGTTCTTTTGGTGGCTCTCTTTTCTTTATCTCACTAATGAACTAATGCCCCAACATGCTGTTACTGGGCACTGGGCTGCTGGAAACATGGTGTTGCTGAAAACTCATGGGCATCAAAGACTGCATGACACTTTTACTGAGGTATTGGTCAAATTCCAGTTTGGACAATTACCACGTCTACTTAGAATTCTACCAGCATTTTCAACCTAACCTAACTTCTGCCTGCTTTTTCCCTGGGATATAAAATTCTCCTTTATTTCTGTCCTAACCTGTTATGTGGTTACACTTCGCATTGTTAATCAACTGCCATGTTACGACCCCAGGAGTAGCTGCTTTTCAGTGGGATAGGAAGTGATTCCTGTATAATCTGTCAATAGGATGACCAGATAGCAAGACTGAAAAATCAGGACATTCCCTTTTGGGGTTGTGGTGGTGGTGGTGTTATTTTAGTTTAGGATGAGTGCCAAGCCATCAAAAACTGTCCATATTATTCCTGCTGTTGGCTCTTCTTTACAAATTCATCCAATCTGGGTAAGACAAACTTTCTCCCAGGCTTAGGCTTCTATTCATTTTCAACCTGAAACAGATTTTTAATAGCTGAGTTCTCACTCTCAACCCACTTACAAAATGGGGTTCATACAGGAATGGAAAGGCTGACTGATTCTGGTTGTGTCATTATAATCAATTTGTCAGCTAAATAAGGCAAGGCAGATACAGTTCCTCTGCCATCTTGCAATCCAAAGATACTCCCAAGGTATTGTCCAATAAAAACATTATGTTTGTACCAGGTCCACACAGACTGGTTCAGATTACACGTAAACCACTGCCAATTTTATTACCTTACTATTAGCAGGCACTGTCATCAGCCTACTGGGGGAAGCACACATCTGGCTAACATGTCCATGTGCACATTATATCTTTATCAGTCACATACTCCCAAATGCACAGAGGGTTTATTGTCTTTTCCGTAGCACTCACGTACTGGGGGGGGGTCTCATGATTGAGCATTGTACATAATGATTTATCATGCAACCTGGCATCCCAGCTGAGATAAATGTAGGCAAAGCACTGCCAAGAGCTTCAGTTTTCTGGCTTTATTCTGACAAAGTGCTGCATCCCTCATCAGGAATATACAACAGAGAGAAAGTTGGCTGCGTAGATCTATATCTGCAAGTACAGGGCCTGATTCGAAGCCCAGAGAAGTCAATTTCCATTGACTTCATTGGACTTTGGGTCATGCCCAGAGTACCGAACAAGAGAAAGAAAGGGAAGTGAGTTATACAGTTTCAGGTTTTCATTACATGTTTCAAGATAAGCTGTGGAAAAGAGCAATCCATTAAAGAAAAGAAAACCTTGAGCTGCATTGTGTTAGCTTGGTTTGCAGTCTAAATAAATTCTTCCCATAATATTCCCCCCCTCCCAGCTCCTGTACTGCCTTAAGAATTTTCCCTACTAATCTTTCTGTTTTGTTTTTCATCTTTTTAAACTCCGGATCCACTTATTCTTTATGCACATTGGAAAGCATAATCCCAATTGTACATATAAAATGATGGGGTCTAAATTAGCTGTTACCACTCAAGAAAGAGATCTTGCAGTCACTGTGGATAGTTCTCTGAAAACATCCACTCAATGTGCAGTGGCAGTCAAAAAAGTGAACAGAATGCTGGGAATAATTAAGCAAGGGACAGATAATAGGACAGAAAATATCATGTTGCCTCTGTATAAATCCATGGTACGCCCACATCTTGAACACTGTTTGCAGATGTGATTGCCCCATCTCAAAAAACATGTATTGGAATTAGAAAAGGTTCAGAAAAGGGCAACAAAAATGATTAGGGTTATGGAACAGCTTCCATAGGAGGAGAGACTAATAAGACTGGGACTTTTCAGCTTGGAAAAGAGACAGCTAAGGGGAGAAATGATTAAGATCTCTACTTGTGCAGAGAAAGTAGGTAAGGAAGTGTTGTTTACTACTTCTCATAACACAAGAACTAAGGGTCACCAAATGAAATTAATAGGCAGCAGGTTTAAAACAAATAAAAGGAAGTATTTCTTCACACAACGCACAACCTGTGGAACTCCTTGCCAGAGGATGTCATGAAGGCCAAGACCACAACAGGGCTCAAAAAAGAACTAGATAAATTAATGGAGGATAGGTCTACCAATGGCTATTAGCCAGGATGGGCAGGGATAGTGTCCCTATCCTGTGTTTGCCAAAAGCTGGGAATGAGCAACAGGGGATGGATCACTTGATGATTACCTGTTGTGTTCATTCCCTCTGGGGCACCTGGCATTGGCCACTGTCAGAAGACAGGATGTTGGGCTAGATGGACCTTTGGTCTGACCCAGTAGGGCCATTCTTATGTTCTTTACATCACATGCATGTGTCTTCTAGTCCAGAAACCCTTCAGTCAAAATACTATGAAAATAGGCACCTCAGAAACATTAATAATTAATAATAAACAACACAGCTAGAAAAGCTAGATCGGGATGGGTGAATTGGCTCAGATACAAGACTCACCTCCCAATCTTTATGCAAAACTGACATTGAAACTTTGTCAAAGGTCTCAGAAGTTCATTTAATTTATTCCTCTCTTTTACCTTTTCATGCCACCTCTGCATTTACAGATCCCAGCTGTACTAGAAGTGGAAATGACAGCATGCCAGAGATCTCCAGAGCATCCAGATACCGGGAATGAGAGAATAACAGGAAATGGACTGGAGTTGGAGTCATTATCCAAATCATTCTTTGTATTAAAAGTGTATGAATCTGTACCACATCATTCTGTAAAACCTAAAGCAAAATCACCCTTATGGAAGAATCCAATATAATTTAATAGGATGAACACAATAGTGCTCTATAGAAATTACTCTTAAAACCTATAGAATTTTTTTTCAGAAAGAATGAGATACTTTCCACCATTTTTAAAATCCACCCTATGGAATCCATTTTCTATTGATTTCTATCCCTGCTATAGAATTCTATGGGATACTTTGAACATTCTATAGAAAGGTTATCATGCTCTTTTACATAGAGGTGTTTTTCCCTTCTTTAATCACAAGAGACTGAAAGCCTATGATCATGGCATATCTGTCCTAACTGGAAACAGAAAGTACTAAAAATCATGTGAGAAATTCCAAGCCCAATTTCTAAACCAAAGCAGCATATGAACTAAACCCAGGAAACATCTGAAGTTTGCACTTCGCTCACACATTTGTAACAAGGAGCAAATTTTATTTAAAAGCAGCACGTATTAGCTACACTCCATGGTGCATCTGTTGCACATGGAGGATATCAACACTCTCAATTTAACATTTGCAGATTTATAATACTCTGCATTGTAAAACTTCTTTGGATGACCAGAAAGATTTTACTATAAAAAACAAACACTAAAACCAAAAACCCACCAAATTTTCTGCAGCCTGACATGATTAATATATTTGTACTGCATACACGATAATGTTTTCTATTTGGCTTTCCACCATTTCATATAATTTTTCACTGTTGTTATATGCCTTTGCAGAAACAGGAGAGAAGAGCTGCTCATTAGTCCAGCATCTATGCACATTTTAGCTGTTAGAAAAGCGTTTACCTTTCTGACCTATAACTCTAAGGACATTTTAAAGATGGCTCCTTATTCTGAGCTAGTATGACTGCAGATGTACGTCAGCTAAGAGTCCCCCATGGTTCCAAAAGCCTTGATGTCCTATTCCTCTATTCACTTTAATAATGGGTTCCTTTTCTTTTATTATATGTTAGTAACTATTTGAAGGAGATCTCTCCACAGGGCCTTGTTCCATCCTTTTCAAAGCCTTGCCCATGAAAACTTCCAAAGCTTCCCCATTTCAGACACATCATGAGAAAGCCCCACCTATAGCAACTTTCACTTGCAAGCTATGAATGATGCAGCAGAATTACATCATGGCTTATAAAGGACTGGATTGCTCAGAGGAGTGGAGCATTCAAGACACAGATAATGGGCTCCAAAGCCTTCCAATGCAAGGTCACTGGTTCAAAGGCAGCCCAGAAATTACCAAAAAGTCCTCACAATTGATATCTGTTTAGTGACTGAATCAAACATGTTTAGTGGTTTCAGTCTAACTCTCAGTGAACAAGCATCCACAAAACCACCACCATGACTACCTCTAGCTGGCACAGCAGAGAAGCCAAGTATTTGAATGGATTATGGAAACTGAGCTACCCTCTCATTCCTAGAGGTGGTCAAAATAGAGTCATATAGAAGGGACAGTGTGGGGAAGCTTGCACCACTGTTGTACCTGCTCTGTGAATGAATAAAGGACTTCAGTTTCCTGGGTTATCAGCTGATACCTTTCATGAGCACTGTATTCACAATGCATATCTGAAAACAAAACTAAGGAGGAAATGGTTTAGCAGGATACTTTGAAAGGCACTATTTTGCCACTTCCACCTGGATATTGCTTGGAAATTATAGGACAGTCCTATCTGCAAGTGAAAATCTGTTTGTACAGGTTTTATCTGGGGAATTTTATAAGATGAGGCAGCATGGTCTAACAGATAGTGCATAGGACAGGGAGTCAGGAGTCCTGCGTTCTATTTCTGTCTCTGCTATTGAGCTCATGTGTGACCTCAGACCAGCCACTCCACCTTTCTGTGCCTCTGTTTCCCCTCCAGCTCTTTCTCTGTCATGTCTATTTAGATAGTAAGTTCTTTGAGGCAGCGACTGCCTCTCACTGTATTTATACAACACCCAGCACTACTATAATTCAAAGAATAATGATGACTTACCATCCATATCAAGGCGCTGCATGATAATTGCCAATTCCACCTCACTAGGCATGTACCCCAAAGAACGCATAGCCATGCCCAGCTCCTGCTTGGAGATAAAGCCATTCCCATCCCTGTCCAGCACCCGAAAGGCTTCACGGATTTCTGCAATAATGAAGAAAAGAAGAAGGGTGAAATAGCATCATGGTGCATTAACCTCTCCATGCAAAGAATATACATCTCTCTTTATTATATCAATGAGATGTTTGTTAATGTTCCAGTAATAGTAACCAGGATATATATAGATAAAAAAAAATCTCCTGGGTTGAGTGTCGATGATATCCCACATTTTATAAACATATACACACACACACATATATATATATATATATATAATGTAATTTGTCTCTAGGGAAATTATTGCACAAATATTTATTTGAGGTTTTTCTGAATCTCTCTGCAGTATCTGATACTGAGCTCTGGGTGGATTGTTCTGATCTAGTATGGCTATTCTTATGTTTCTAGAATTATAATCATCACACCAACCCTGGGATACAATAGACTATTTCATCAAATAGACTCAGAGTCCTTTTCAGAAAAAGTAATGAATTAAGCCTGTCAGCACATTTGTAAGGCAGATAAGTTTGTCCGTCATACAAGCAGGGTAATAAAACCATGACCTTATCGCAGGGTAAGAGAACGTAGGCACAATCCTCTGCTACATGCAGATGCACATAACCTAAGCACGACCCTTTAATGAGGTCACTCACATCACCACATTAGGACAACGTCTCCCCACTATTACATGAAGTCACACCAATCTAAATAGGAGATTTTTGCCTACAGCCAATAACACTTTTGGCCCAAAGAACTGCCTTTGGAAGTTAAATCGCTCTCATAGAAGAGTCTTATCTCCCAAATGAAGCCCTAAATCTCATTTTCTTTCTTGTCTGATAAATCGTGATGTATATCTTTTGAACCACCTCCAGGCAATTTCCACCCCCCACTACTTTTCATGGCATTCCTCTAATTTATAACTGTTTTACAGCTATAAACAGCCACAGATCAATAAAAATCTGTGAGAACCAGAGAAATCATCCATCATTCTTCCCAACCCTGGCTCAGTTTTTGTCCTCTGATGTTGCTTTTGTTTTAAATCTGACATTCACACCTCAAGCCTTTCATAGCCGCTTTAAACTCCATACTGCTCAGTCATTCCCTATCCTGGAGTGTCCATGTTCTGTCAATGCATTGCGGGCACTGATGGTTATCCAAGTTTGACATACTTCAGGGCTTGCTTAACATTGAAGTTTCACCATCAAATTCCCCAGGTGAAGTGGTCATGACTGCTTAAAATGCAGGACATTCTGATTCACGTCAATTCTGGAGTCTCAGCCAGCTGGGAAGCCTTCCTACTTTAAGGGATTTGGGGTTTGTTTTGTTTTGTTAAATAGGTTTGTCTTTTCAACAAGCATTTGGAAAGAAAACATAGGATGTTTTATTAAACACCTTTCAGGGAGATAATGAGCTATTAACAGGTTCAGTAATCTCACGTCAGTCAGCTCTTTATGATCTCTGCTAGGATACGAACACATTCCTTATTTAACATGTCATCAGTTATGTTTATCTTACTTGTGAATTGTTTGCAAGGATGTTGACTGATCATTTTCAGTTTACCCAGGGCCATAATGTACCTTTCAGTAATAAAACCTACAAGAAGGTAGAGGACTCCGGGAAACTCTGTCCGGTAAACCACAGACTTTCTGATGAATGTTATCCTGAAGGGGAATAGTTCAGGGAACCCCAGAGGAGCCCAGTGCCCACTCCCCTAATGAGATGCATGGAGCAGAAGTCAATATTGCTAGTATCCATACTGTATTCACCCACATGGGTCCCAGAGGGAGCATTCCAAGGTGGATGGCCATTCCTCACCAACATGCTATTTCCAACTGCACAAAGTAGGATTCTGAAGATTACTGGGAAAGTAGGAACATGACATAGAGGTGAGTTCCCCTCATCTGCTTTCACTGCCCTAGCTCTATCCACTTTGCTCCCCTTTGCCCATGGGGATGTGCAATGAGCCACTTATCTGCATAAATATTTCTTTGCATTATAACTGTCTCCTGCAGAACTTATTGATCGTATTGCATGGCTGGTGCCTCTGTAGCCTTTGCTTTTGGAAAATTAATAAAATGAATATATTTAAACAGATGAAAAGGTGGCTGTTTGGAAAATAGGGCTCTTTTCCCTGCAGAAAATTTCATCTTCATCAAAAAACTAAAAATCAAAATATTTGTAAAATTCTGTTGCAGTGCCCCATGGGAGTTGTAGTTCAGGTGCCTCACACTCCCATTCTCCCAGAGACCAGGCTCCCCAGTCAGACTGCATTTCCCATGATCCACCATGATTCTCTCGGGGAGGAGACGTGGTATACCATGAGAGTTCTGTGGCCCCAGTGCATCATAGCAGATGAAAACCAGTTGGGGAGCCCAGTCCACAGAGTATGGGGAGGATCAAGGGCACCAAACAACAACTCCTATGAGGTATCGTGACAGCATGTCTGATTCAAGATATTTTGGTTTCAGCTGAAAAATTAAGTTTTCATTTTCAGGTGTTTGGTTTTCAATTCAAAATTCAGTTTTCTGCCATAAAACAGTTTAATCAGAAAATTTTCAACTAGGTCAGAGTGGTTCGGGTACTAGCCTAGGACTCAGGAGATAGATATTCAATTCCCTCCTTCACCACAGAGTCCCTGAGTAACCTTGAGGAAGTGTCTTACTTTCTTGTGCCTCAGTTCCCCATCTGACTAATGGGAATACTAATGCCCTGTAGGGAATCCGTTACAATAATAATGGATCTTCAATCCAAGGAAGAGCTGATGATATCATAGCTCACAATGGTAGGCTGCAGTGACTTAACTATTTTCTACTAATTCTTTTAAAGCCCCAAAACAGCTTCTAAATCATAATAAATCAAAGTTCACACATACACCACTGTTGCTTTGACAAAATCTATTGTGCCTTTATCATTTCACTGTAAATAAGCTATCTTATACTACGAAATAATTCCATGTTTGCTTAGTTGGTTTCTAAATCGCCTTTTATATGTCACCCATATAAGGCCTGATCCAAAACCCACTGAAGTCAAAGGGAAGATTACCATTAATGTCAGTGGGCATTGGATCAGACCCATAATAGCTATATTTTCAGTTCCTACGGGAATTAACTATGGCCTCTTTATTCATAAGTGAAAGATAGATGCTATCTTGTATCCACCTTCTCTCCTTGCATTGGAATCACAATAATGTAAAGCGATGACGAGTCTGTTCAAATCAAGCACAGCTGGAAGTTTCAGTACATAAAGCCTCTGGAGTAGCAATGAATCCCATTAGACACTGCCAGCTTGAGTGAGATCTATTTTCATATGCTGGGCTGAAAGCTGAAGTGCAGTAAATATTACAGTGGAATCCATTCATTTAAAAAAATGATCTTTGACAGCTTAAAAAAAAAGCAAATCAGAACTAAAAATATAGTAGGAAACTAACAAAATGGTTTTTAAAGGAAAATATCAGGCATTTACGTCAGAAAACTTTACAAGCCGCAATGTGAGAGCACTTAAACATGAATAATCTACATTCATATATTGACTTCAGTGTAGGATTTCTTAATCCCAACATATGGCAGATTTCATTGGGAGTACTCACATGCTTAAGTGCTTTGCTGGATCAGGGCCTTGGTTAGAATCCCGACATAAACTTCAATTCAAGCTGTTCCACAGCCTTCAGAAAAATGAACTTTTAACCAAGTCTGAAACATCAACTTCTGACCCCAAACCTACCTATTTTCACTCATGTCTATAAATAGCACTTCCCAGTGTAAGTATATTTGAGGAGCTATAAATAGGTTGTACTCAAAGCACAAAAAGCAGCTATACTTCAGTAAGTACCTCCTTTGTATACAACTCCACCTCAAACATTTTTTTCTTTGTAGCACTCTTTGATTCTGCTCTCCAACAGACTCCCTGTTACTGTTCGGCACATCACCTAACTTAAAAGTCACTCAGCTCTGATTCGTTTTCAGATACAGTCAAGCCAACTCTATTAGCTAACGGGTACAGAACCACAGTTCTCAAACTGTGGTCTCTGAACCTGTGGATCACAAGGTTCTAGTTCCCCCCTTTGTTATCAGCCTTTAAATGTCATTACCAGAAGCTCAAAATACATCAAGACTTCCCTTATATCATTTTTCCAAGTGATTATGGTGGTTGCAATGACGACTGATGCTGCTGGATCACAAGTGGGACAGGAGGTGCCCATGAAGCAATCACTCAGCAAAGATACTGTCCACACTATGAAAAAATTGAGAACTCCTTTATTTAGACCCCAGTGGTTTTCAGCCTTTTTTCATGTGTGGACCACTAACAAATTTCAAATTGAAGTGCTGGACCCTTTTGGAAATCTTAGGCATAGTCTGCAGACTCCCTGAGGTCTGCGGACCACCAGTTGAAAATGACTGATTTAGACTACAGGCCCTTTGGGGGCAGGGACTGTTTATTAGAGCACGGCAAATAATTTTCAACAAATAGATTTTTTTTTTTGTTGAAAAATGCCTCTTTCCATGCCCCAAAACTCTCTGCAAATTTGGGCCCAATTCAATGAATAAATTTCCATACAGAAAAAAACAGGAACAAAATTTCAAAGAAGAGAAAACATTTTATTTCAACCATTTCAGAATGTTTTGTTTTGACTTTTTCATTTCAAAATGTTGTGTTTTGAAAATTTCAAAATGTTGACGTTGACTTCAAACTTAGCCAGATTAAAAAGAAAACAAAAAGTGGTAAAACAGCCAAACGCTGATGAACCAAAACCAAAACACAAATTATTTCGAGTAAATCAAAATATTTTAATTGACACTAAAATTTAAAAAAACCAAAATTTTCATTTAAATCAATCCAAAATGTTTCAGTTGATTCAAAACAAATGTATGTGTTTCAGCATAAAATTTCGATTTGATTCAATTTGAACCAGATTCTTTTTCAGAGTGTTTAGTTCGGTGCTCAAACCGAAAATTCCATTATTTGCTCAGGTCTACTACTCTGGGTTTGCACAATGCCTACAACAACAGGGTAGCCCCAATTTTGGCTAGTTCCCAGGCACAACAACCGTAATAAACATAGTCATAATAATAGTATAGAAGAATAAGGGCCAAACTGTGACCAGAGGGCAGCACAGATTGACACTGCTCCAGAAGGGTGAAGCCTCTTACCCACCCTTCTGGAGAAGCGACCAGTGGGGGTGCACTAGTTCCAAGCAATCCTGTGCAGGGGCTGGCCATACTGTAGCAAGCAACAGGTCTGTTCAAGTTCTACTGGTTTCCATTAGGGATTTGAGTATATTCCCACTCCCATGTATATTACTTGGCATCAGTTTGTACGGCTGTCACCCTCCAGTCTGATGTATGTAGTTTACTCCCAAACCCAGAAAACGCAAAGAGAACTTCTCATGAAGAGAAGGTGGTAGTTAAGTATCTGGGGATTTTAATATTGGGTGACTGTATGAGAGACAGATGCAAGACCTTAGAAACCTGGACACTTTCAAAGACTATTATATTGAGATGGGCCAGATGCTACAGGCTCAGGGATTAGTCACATGCTTTTGTATCTATAAATGTTATATGTATCATTGTGAGCTAAGGATGGTATTCTAGGTCTATGGGGGAGGGTCACAGAGCTTCTGCCAAGAATTAAAATCAGTAGGGAGTAATTATGCAGATCCTGGGGCAGGTAAAGAACCCCCGGAGTGAATGAATTGCATTCAATTCAGACCAGGTTCAAGTGGCCGAGACAAGGAGAGAGCTGGTAATATAAGGATCAGCCTCAACTGGCTGACTGAACCCGCTTTTTGATCCAACAATTGACATGAGATCGTAACCAAGAGGGCAAAACACTGCTGGAAGGGTTTGAAGACTTGAATCTGCCAGGGCCTCCATGTGGAAAATGGGAGACACCTGGTAAGCTTTGCATGCGTGTAGACTGTTTATTCTCTTAAATGCCCTTTCTGTAATGCTTTTGCCCTAAAATAAATGTGTTGTGCTTTATGAAAGTTACCTGGTCACTGGTAACTCTGTCATTTTCCCTGAGACAGGGACAGAACTTCTGGGATCAGTACAGTGGCTTGCATGGGGACTGACAGCTTAAATCCCTTATCTGCAGGCTGAGACACATGTCCTTGCCCACAGAGAGGTGATGGCTGGAGTCTGAGACTCTACAGGGTGTCCTTGAGCAGATCTGTAGAGGTCAGAAGTGCAGTTAACCCCAGAACCATGACAGTGTGTTCCAGCAGTAACAGCACTGGACTGAGACTCAGGACATTTCAGTTCTTCAGGATGATATTGGGAAATCACTGCCCCAACTTGTGCCTTCGTTTCCCCATCTGTAAAATGGAGATAATAATCATGGATCTTCCTTGTAAAGAACTTTAAGATCTAAGGATGAAAGTGCATTGCTCTTCTGCCACTCAGTCTAAGGACAGAGAAATAACACTGTGCACAACAGGTTAGACTGAATGGCAGAAAACAACAAAAATGAGATTCAGCTGGAAAAATGCAAAATCATCAAACTAGGGAACAAACAACATGAAACAGGTAATTCAGGAGAGGGAAGGACTAGAGAAGTATTAATGCAGAAAGAAATCTAGGGTATATTCATTATTTACTTTATTGACTGATTTCAATGTATAATTCTATGATTCATTTCCAGGTGCAAGTTCTGTAGTGACTTAAGCAAGAAGTGTCTCCATTTCAGAAGAAAACCGGTGATCCTGGCTCAAAGAGCAACCTGTACAGAAAGTCAAAACTTTTCAACCTTCTCTATCATCCAGAGGTCACAGATTTTGTCGATGTTTACCTCAGCTTCTGTTTGTTGTTTTTAAAACACATTTGTCATGATGGTTTAGCCTGCTATTTTTCCCCCACTGATGATTTATGTTCTACAAGTGCTAAAGGGTACAGTACTCATTTCTCAGAGTTATTCGAGCATGCAAGGGTTTTTGTTTTTAATTAATTTCCACTCTCTGATTGCATTTAACATCTGCACCTTCTAGTTATTAGGCAGCACGTGGCAATTCTATTAAGTCCCAAATTCCTCTGGGATGAAGGAAAGAATAATCAGGTGAAATAAGCATTTTTAAATTTTCTTTGTGAGACAGCTATCATAGTTCTGACTTGACATCCAGTCTAGCAAGTCGTTAATTCTCTTCATCTACATCTGACTCTACAAAGATTCAAAGGCTACTTCCCCCTTTCGATGCATTTCATTTCAGAAAAGCCATTCACAGAGGGAGTTGTTTTGGTGATGTTTGATATTGTTTTTCCTTTAAAACTTCCTGAGATTTCTTACCTACAATTCAGCAGTAAATATATTTACAGGAAATCCCTATATGACTGGTAACTAGCAGCAATTCTCATTATTTCTTGTTGCATATACTGATCCAGAGTGAATCACAACTCTCTGTGAAACAAATTCGACTTGGGAAATCACTGCCTGCTAGCTAGCCTCTGGCCTCGCAGATGGTTTCTATATATTTGATAGGCTATAAATAGCCATGTAATAAATCTGGAATTACACTGCAACTGTTGACCACGTTAAGTGCTATGCAATCACTATCTGATTATTTCTGTCATTGTAAAATAGGTAGCAGTCCTACATCCCTTATTACATCCCAATTACAGAACCAGTTTCTCCTCTCTTGGTTTTCACACCTCAACTGCTAGAACAGGGCCTCATCCTCCCTGATTGAACTGACCTCATTATCTCTAGCTTGCTTGCTAGCATATATATACCTGCCCCTGGATATTTCCATTACATGCATCTGAGGAAGTGGGTATTCACCCACGAAAGCTCATGCTCCAAAACGTCTGTTAGTCTATAAGGTGCCACAGGATTCTTTGCTGCTTTTACATCCCTTATGTTTGCCAGCAGATAGTTTCCTTAGCTTCAATGCAGCTTTGGGTTCTAAAGTATAAATAAGTGATTTAAAAGTTGCCAATTTTACATCCTCAGTTGCCTAGTAAATAAGTTTAATAATTACTAGAGCTGGTCAAAAATTGGAATTTCCATCCCTTGGGAAATTCTGATATTACATTTGTTTTCATCCTAAATCAGGATGAAGTGTTAAAATATCTTTAAAAAAATTGGTAGAATGGAAAGTTCTAAAAAAATTTGATTTGGAAATGTCAAAATGTTTTATTTTGAGAGTTTCGATAGAAATGAAACATTACGGCACTATTGGATCAAAATGTTTCTTTTTGACACTGAGTTGTGTCTGTCTGAGCTGTCACAGTCTCATGGGAGTTGTAGTTCAGGTATCTCAGACCCCCATTCTCCTTTACAGACTGTGATCCCTGGAGGGACTATGTCTCCCATGATGCACTGTGGTGGAAATGTACTTCAGCCAGGGACACAGCTCATACAGGAGAATGGGAGTATGAGGCACTTGAACTACTATTCTCAAGAGGCACCATGGCAGCTCAGTTGGACACAGAGTAATGACAAACTGACCCAAACTAAATGTTTTTATTCATTCACAAACTGAAATATTTCAATGTGGGTCAATCCAACCCAAAACATTTCAGTTTGATTTTCCTAGTGGAAAATAAGGGATTGGGGGGAATGGCAGAACTGAAATTCCCCATGAAAATTCTGATTTTGTGGAAAACTGCATTTTTCATTGAAAAAGCATTTAGATGGAAAATTACCAGCCATTCTAATAATTACCAAATAATCTTCAGGAACATGTTACTATCATATAAATGCACTGAATAAAGGATACGTGCCAATACTAAGTAATTTTTTAAAATGATAATAAATGTCATAGTTTCAGGGTAACTTCCCTGTATTCGCCATCCATCATCCCTTGAGGGCACCCACCAAAAGGTTTCTGGGCTCACAGCCGTCACCTTTTCTGGGCAGTGAGTCTTACTCACTTCTGACCAGGCTTTTTAAGGCTGCACAGTGTCCTGTCTTCTACTGCAATATCCCCAGCAAGCCAGTGTACCTAATGCTTGTGCTTTGTTCTCTCTCCCAGGACTATGAACAGTACAATTGCCAGCAGTTACAAGTTACAACACAGCTCTTTCTAAGCAAATATATATATTCTTCAGGTGAAAGAAATAGAGAGAAAACATAAAAAAACCAATAAACATTCCCATATGCATGCTAACAGCTTACCAGAGGTCACCCATCAGTTTTATGGGGCCTCGTTAGTCCAACCTTCCCTAAAGGTGGGCCACAGGTCTTGTCCATTTCCTGGATCAGAAAGAAGTCCCCGAATTAGTTTAAACTCAGGCTAATGAATCCAAAAATCCTTTCTTTGTCTGTTGGTCTCTGGAGAATCCAGTTTGAACTGGTATATGTTAGCTGTCCCAGGTATCTCCGTACAGGTATTACAATCTGGGTGATTTGTCCTAATCACCACCCGCTGTTTTCAGTTCCTGAAGAAGCTGGGGCACCCCTACCTCATGAAGTAAAATACAATGATACATAAGCCATTCAAGTTAATACAATGGACCCCAAAAATACTTAAACTTCATTCAGTAAGGTCTCCCAAGTATATGGCAGGATGATGCCATACCTGCCGCAGTAAATATTTAGTGCCAGTTATAGGTGCCGGCTTGACAGTCCTTAAGGATGTTTATCTGCGTAACAGGGCAGACAGCAACACTGCAAACTTCCCATTACCCACCTATTGCCAGGCAAATATGCTTTAACCCTGATCCAGAGGGAACATAGAGAGTAGCTTATAATTTTATGACCCTTGCATTGTCTTGTTTCAGTGTTCTGCAGAAAAATATGACTGTCAAAGTCAGCTGTCAAAAGTGTTTGGAATGGTAGTAACTTGTTTTACATCATTTTATGTCATTCCCATTAGAACTGGCAATCTGCAAGTCTACTTTTAGCAATTCTCTGAGTAGCATCCTGGACATCTTGGGTCTGTCTCTGCTTATGCTGAAAAGTAAATGGGTGTTTTCCACTGATTTCAACAGGAGCAGAACTAGTACCTTTTTTTTTCTTTGACATAGAGGATGAAATCTTAAGCTCACTGAAGTCAATGGCAAAACTTCCATTGTCTTAACTGGGGTCAGGATTTCACCCAGAACGTAACTGCAGGCCTGAACCTGCTTCCACTCAAATCAAGGGGACTCCCTGTCTCTCATTGGTTTCAATGATAGTAGGATCTGGCCCTCAACTGGTGAATGAAATAATGCAGAATAATTCAGTGAGTGATGATTTTAAATGGTGCACATTTTCCCCTTTGTTTTCAGCTGATCAGGAATAACTTTGCCTTAGTTCCTTGCATCTGAAATAAGCTTAAAAAATAAAACCCCCTTTGATGAACTGCCACAAAAAAAGTTTGATTCCCAAAGGCCACAGTGCAAATTTATACTGGTTCTGATCGCTCCGTGGACCACTGCACACAGGACACAGTATTATTGATTGCTCAGTCAATTAAAGTCAGTGTGAGGGAAATGTTGGCCAAACAGATAAATCTGTGCTGAGAAAAATAGCAAGCAAGGGAGGGCATGTCAACAAAGAGGTAAAAAGAGAGAAGTGTAAATCTGTGTTTGCTCCAAGCACATCGATGCTCATTGCAAGCATCAGTGCAAAGATGATTCACCATTACACAGGTGAAAAACATGATTGGCAATAAAATTCTCTACTAAGAGAGGAACGTTCTTCCTAGCCAACTTACAGCCCAATATGTATCAGAGCTATCATATGGCCTCTGAATGGCCTGCACTTTAGACTTCACTAATGCACCCTCTGCCACTCCCAATTCTTCTCCGCCTCACCAGCTTCTCCCTCTCCTCTCCCTAAAACTCACCTGCTGTTCCCGGCCTACCATTCTTCTCCCAGCCGTTCCATCTCCTGCTCCCCAACCAATCCATTCCATCTGTGATAATTTCAGGGCTGATCCTACCTCCTGCCAATTGCTATTATCTCTTCTTCTTCTTCACTGTTTGAAAACTTAGTCCAAAGAGCTTCAGCAAGGGTAACAGATTGTCTCTTTCCCAGTTTAAGTGTCAGAAATGCTCAGCTTTGCATTCCCGTTCTCTCAGCCAAATGGCTCCTAAAATGGGTCCCTTCTTGGGCAGCCGCAACAAAACAAATCATTTATAAATATCAGCCTTTGAGACAGATGTTGGCTACATAAGCAAATATCTCGTTTTTGTTCTTTGAGCAAAAAGCTATTGTTAAATGTCTCCGCATTTTACCCAAAATCCCGCGGTACATTGTTGTCACTGTGCAATCTCTGAGCTGGTAGTGTGGCCAGTGCTGCATTTAATGCTATTTGCAGAATAGTTCTGTGGTCTCTCCACACAAGCCAGGAGGCCCCCATCAACCCTAACACATGTATAGAGGCTTGTGTATTAAATGGAAGAGTCATATGACCTCTCCTTTTGATTGCTGAACCATCCCACAAAGAGCTCTGCATAGTAAAGGAGAAATCCCAATTGATTTTTAAACCTGCAGATGGATCCTGAATAGATAACGTCAGGGAGTTCAAAAAAATCTGCATCGAGATTGACAGTTTCACTCTGGTCTTTTTTGTTTTTTTACTGTGAATTATTGTGCTGCTGAAAAGTGCCATATTGCCAGACCTGGAGGTCCTAGTTCTCTGTTTATCCAAACAGCAGGTAAAGCACAAGCAGTGGCAGCATAAGCCCCCCAAGTCCCTCAGGCCTGTGAGCTGGAGGGACTACAAGTCTCTGTGACTCATTCAGCCCTTTCTGATGCCAGCAAGGATGGCTGTGTTGGGGGCCATTCGTGATGTTCACCTGGAAGTGGACTGAGACTGCAAGGGTAATATTTGCCAAGCACAACTGGGAAAGGAACTCCCACCACTACTTATTATTGATAAGAAAAAGAATTCATAGCCATGAAAATATATGGCCCCTCCTCCACTACAAGTGTCCGGTTAAATAAACAGCCCATAATATTTCCTTTACAGTTTAAAAAACTACTGTTCAGAAAGCTGAATAAGGAGACAGCTATTCTTCATAGTTTTCCAAAGAAACTCCTCTCTGTCCTTTCGCCCTCCTCCTATTCCAATCCTTTTAGTGTGAATTGGCGATGAAAAGCCTGTACCCCCTATTTTACAAACTAACTAGAGTCCATAAAACTGAACATCTCAAAATAACAGTAGCTGCACAACAAAACTGCATGAGTTGCAGTACAATCATTCACAAAAATCAGGGTTCCACTGTGCCACCATTTATGGACAATGAGTAAAGGCCTATTTCTCCTCCCATGACATTACTCCAGTTTTTTGCCATGAGTATTCAATCCATGCTCACAAAAATGAAAATGTTTGCTGGATATGATAAAAGTTTAAGAGCCTGCTCACGGGCATTTCAAAGACTGAGGGTAATTTGATTCAAGATTATTTACCCATGACTCTCATTAATGTCAAAGAGATAATGGTTGGCCATCATTCATTAATTTGCATCCTTTTTGGATTTCTCACTGAAACTGTTTTTGTACAGTTCTTAGTAAAATGACAGCTTCAGTCTGCAACCTTCAAGGCAATAATTGTTTGGGAAATATGACCTCTGTCTTCATTTATAGCCATTTTCCTTCCCTTCATAAAAGTGCATTATTTAGATATTGAAAACTTTCTTTTATCAATTTACTTCCCAATTTTCAAACTTGGGTGCTTAACTCAGGGCATTAAGTTCCACATTTAGGACAACATCCTTGAAACAGCTAAGCAGGGATTGATTTGCTATGGGGACAACTCAAAGTCACCTGGCATGTAGTTCTGACTCGTAGAAGAACTTGGGCTTCTTTCTGTTTTTGGAACCAGAGTTTTGAGGGTGCAATTCATTGTGGGCACAATCATTTGTGGGCAAAAATGATTGAAGTTGGACAGCCTTTTCACCCACTCCAGCACCTTTAAGTAAATCTCCACCTGGTTCATTTAACTCCATCAGTTGCCTCATTAAGGACCCTATCATGGGAGCTGCTGAGTGCCCATTCAGCACCTTGTATGATCGGGCCCTAACCTGATCACACTACAACATCTAGATCAGGAGTCAGCAACCTTTCAGAAGTACTGTGCAGAGTCTTCATTTATTCACTCTAATTTAAGGTTTCGCATGCCAGTAATACATTTTAACATTTTTAGAAGGTCTCTTTCTATAAGTCTATAATATATAACTAAATTATTGTTGTATGTAAAGTAAATAAGTTTTTTTTAAATGTTTAAGAAGCTTCATTTAAAATTAAATTAAAAGGCAGAGACCCCCGAACCGGTGGCCAGGACCTGGGCAGTGTGTGGCCACTGAAAATCAGCTCGCGTGCCGCCTTCGGCACACATGCCATAGGTTGCCTACCCCGATCTAGATATTGCATATTATTATTCTATCTACTCCTCCATCATAAGCCTGCCCACTTCAAAGACCAATTTCAACCATCCCCATGTTTCTTTTTCAATCAGCAAATTTTACCCCTTGGGCCCCGGATTCACTTCCACTAACTTTGGCCCAAGACAACAGACTGTCTTGTAAAGACTCTAATGTAGCTTTGATTTAAGGATTTTCATTATTAACTTACTTTTCCCCCAGGCATTTTCTATTCCCCAACCCTGAAGCAGCCATGGATTTCTTCCTCTTCAAAATAATATTCATTCTAACATGTAAATTGCTATACTGGCAGCATGTCTTGTGAAAAGGAGCATAGAGAGTCTGTTGACAAAACCCAATCTATCTCGAACGTGTCCTTTCCGGCTCTCACTCATTATCATCTCTCTTTACTATGTCAGAGTGAAAGGAAATGAGCTTCTCTTTACGCTTGCTCGCTCTATTTTTTTTTTTTTTTTTTTTTTTTTTTTTTTTTTTTTTTTTTTTAAGGACTACACAGAGCCAGCTACACTGAATCAAAACTTCCCACACAGGGAAACCTCCCACTACTTTTGGTGGCATGGAGCGTATGCGTACCTGTACGCTGCAGTGAAAAGGAGGTTGCATCCACACTGCAGGGTGTAACTACACGTATCAGTAAAAGGCTCTGGCAGGGGGGAGTTGCTGGAATCTTTGCCTGCTGCTGAAGCCTTTCCCCGATGCCAGAGTCTTTCCCTCTGGTGGAGAAAGGGTCTAGCAATGGGAGTCCTTACCTGCAGCAGGAAGGCACTAGCGGAGAGGAGCTGCTGGAATCTTTTCCTGAGGTGGGGAAGGCTTCAACAGTTTTCCTTCTGGCAAGGAAAGGCTCTAGTGGATGGGCACTGGGCAAACTACGGCCCACGGGCCAGATCTGGCCCGCCAGCTGTATTAAGCTGGCCCTCGAGCTCCCGCTGGGGCGTGGGAGCAGGGTTGAGGGTCACTCCACGCAGTTCCTGGAAGCCGCAACATGGCCCCCTTCTAGCATTCCAGCCGGGGAGCAGGGTAGGTGGCCACTCCACGTGGCTCCCGGAAGCTGCAGCATGGCCCCCCCTCTGGCACTCCAGCCAGGGAGTAGGGTCGGGGGGCATTCCACATGGCCCCCGGAAGCTGTGGTATGGCCCGCCATACAATTCCTGTTCCCAGATGTGGCCCTCAGGCCAAAAAGTCTGCCCACCCCTTCTCTAGTTGCAGGGAGCTGGCAGAACCTTTCCCCTGTGCCAAGGCCATTTTCTATGGTGAAGAAAGGCTGCAGCAGCTGGGAGACGACACAGCTAACAATAGCAGTGCAGATGGTGAGGCACAGCTTGGGTGAGTGGAGAGCTGTGCAGGGTATGTCCTTGGGTGCATACCCACAGTCTTCAGGCAGATCTGTGCTCTGTCTGCCTAAGCCAGGCCTCACCGTCTACTTAAACATACTCTAATTCCGCTGAAAGAAGTGTGCAGTGTGGACATCGTGTTCAATAAATTCAGCCACTTTGGTCTTTGTCTAAGTGCTGGAGATAAACTATAAATGTGGTGGTTTAATTACAGAAGTTCATGTTAGAATTCATGCTATCATTAGATTTATAACTTTTCTGATAAGCCCAACTTGTCTTCTGTTACCTTCTACTATAGAGATATTTGCTGCACAGTAAAGATGGGGCACTGCTAAAATTTTCTGCCCGGTGACTACTGATTATATTCTCTTAACTCCACTGAACACTTTCATATTAAGGTGACCTTGCTATGAAAGCAAATTCTTTGCAAACCTAATAATGACCTGACTGGACAGAAGGGCTCTACAATTCTTCATTATCTGAACCTGTTTTCTACAACTCAATCATCTCCTCCTGCAATTACAGTGGAAAGGCCCTTGATCACCTGACTCCTCAATTATATAAACTGATGGAGAACTCCCAGTGACATTCAGATCAATAACCCTATTCAGAAGTCCAAACAAGACCAAACCAAAGTGGTGGTGCAAGCACAGTAAAAACTTCAGGCAGGAGGAGAACAGGAATGTAACTCTTACTTGTATTTTAAGGGGGACATAAAGAGTATACCAAAAATAGTGGGGGAAGCAAGGAGGTGCAGCAGAGATGCAGCACCATGTGTTTGAACATGATCTACCAGGGCAGGTGAGTAAGCAGGCATAATCTTGTGCAGGCTACCCGTGTCA
The DNA here is from genome assembly GCF_025201925.1 of Gopherus flavomarginatus. Lineage (NCBI taxonomy): Eukaryota > Metazoa > Chordata > Testudines > Testudinidae > Gopherus > Gopherus flavomarginatus. Next base: position 12,379,949 of record NC_066635.1, read on the forward strand.
CCAGAACGTGTGTAGCAGAGAGGCCAGCTGCCATAAAGCTGCTAATCCTACTCCTGCACAAGGGAGAAGGCGATGGGCAGAAGGTTTCCTCACCCATGGTCCACCCTCCATATGCCAACACAGCAGAGCTGAGCCAGTGTACAGTGGGAAATAAACTGCACTGTGTACAGGATTCTCTCTAAGTTACAGTTCAGTGCTCATTCTGGAGCAGCAGCATCCCTTCATTCAGGGCTTTTGGCAACTCCATGATCTAGCCATATAACCCTTCTGTCTCACCTGAAAAAAGGAGTTAATTTCATATATTACAATTGGAGGTAGGCTGGGGAGAGCGTGATATAGTTATTTATGGAAGGGTTTGTTTTGTTTTCCACTAAATCCTTCAGGCTGCCACAATTAAACCAAATAAATCATTCTTTTCCATTAGTAATTTCAGATTAGAGGTGAAATAGAAGTTTTCTAATAAATCTTTGTACCTGAGGACGTTTGGAAAAAAATAAAATGCTCTCTTCAGAAAACACACTAAGAATCTAGAGGGAGTTTTAATCATATATTTTATTTTAAATTTTTTTAATGGCCATCTGTCTTTTCCGCTGGTAATTTTATAGTGCAAAGAAGGTAAGGTGTTGTATATGAAGGTACCTGATTCTCCTCACAGTATATGGAAAATGAGTAAGAATGGGAAATAAAACAACATCCACTGACCCTATAACCTGGAATTCTCATTCCATGGGAAATTCCAAAATTTTCAAAAAACAAACATCTAAATCAGAACAAAAATTCAAAATTTCATTTAAAAAATATCAAAACATTGTTTTGTTCCATTTGAATAAGGCCAAAATGTTTCATTTCCACTTTATCAATTCAATTATAGTCAAAATCAATCATTTTGATAATTTTCTGTTGAAAATTTCAAGTTCCTGCAGAATGTTTTGATTTAATCCAATCAGCGTTTTCCAACAGATAACCATTCTGTCGGAAAAATTACAAAGCGCTCTAATCTCCCCTACTTACTCCATATGCCTTTGATCTGGCTTTATGTATGGCTTTACAGAGTGTAAGACCTTTTGAGAAGGCTCTTCATATCCCTGATCACGAAGCAGCACTGAGAGGTCCACTCAACAAGATGTACAAGTTCAGAGACACTCAACACTGTAATGCACCCACTGCAGCACAGCTGATACAATATTCTCTACTGCCTTGTGTCATAATTAGCAGCAGTGTAAAATGAGTGCAAAAGTCTACCAAAGTAATTATGTACCCACTTTGCACCAATGTAAAGGATGCAATGCAATAGAAAATCACACCTAGTATTGCAAAACCTGCAGACATATCTCTACTGCTGTGAAGACCAATATACTCCACAATACATCTTTCATGATCCATAGGTCCTACATATGCCTCTCACAACATGTGGTGTACCTGATCCATTGCACTAAATGCCCCCAATAACAATCATGTGGGTGACATCAGACAATCACTATGCTCTTGAATGAACTCGCACAGAAAAATGATAAAAGACAAAAACACCACATCACCCATGGGCGACCACTTTTCACAAAACAATCACTCTATATTTAGCCTCTCAGTCCTCATCCTCAAAGGAAACCTGCACAACACCTTCAAAAGACAAGTTTAAATTCATAATTCTGTTAGGCACTAAAAATCATAGATTTAATAAAGACACTGGATTCTGGCTCATTACACCAATCTATAATCCACTAAACCTCCCTTGTCCTGTGACAGCAAAGATGTTAACTGTCCACTTCACTTTGAATGCTCTTTTACAACACATTAACCCCTTAGGCTAAACAATCTGGTCCACCTTGTATTGAGCTGTGACAATGCTGCTCCCATAAAGATATTACCTCACCCATCTTGCCTCTCTAATACAATTAACCTTCATCCAATTATATATGCTATCCCCATGATGAAGTGGTAGGGATCTGACAATAAAATATCCAAGCAGATTATTCAGAAAAAATACAGCTGGATTCCTACTGAATGAATTCATGACAATATTTATGGAATGAAGCCAATAAAAACAAAGGACTGGTGCAAGAAAGAGCTACAGGGCTCAATTCTTCTCTCCTTTAGACCAGTCTTATTGCAGTGCGGCCTCATTGATTTCAGTGGAGCTACTCCTGATTTGCACCAGCGTTAACAAGAGGAGGATTCGATCCTTTGTGACCATTTCCCATATGTTAGTTCTGATACAAATCGCATGCCGGGATCAGAGCTGAACAATGCCTTTAGCCCTACAGAACAAAAAAATCTTAATAGAGAAAGATGAAAGTAAGGCTCGTTAAAGAGAATGGTTTAATTAGTGTGCATGATATCAAAGTTGAATAAGGTCCCAAGTGCAGCTGGCATGATTTCTAAATTTGAAAATGGGTAATTTGCCTTTATCATCATTTTACATCTGTGCTCTCTTGACATGTTTTATCCACGTTCACATGACATATTGATCAATGATCATGCCAGTGACCTTTTATACCATAGAATTAATGAGTTTCTTTAAATAAATAGTTGCTCCCCTACAATCCATTCACACTGCAGCTCCCAAAATAATCCCCCCCTCAATCAGTCCACATCACACTCCTCTTCAAATCCTTTCCATAGCTCCCTCTTCACCCACGAAGTCAAATTTAAACGTCTTGTCCTCAAATCCCTCTGCAGTTCTGCCCCAGTGTTCGTCTTGCTCTCTTATTGTGCTCCCCATTTCTCCTCTTTCTCACTGCCAGAGACATCAACCACACTGTTTCCTTCCCTTCCTTCTCCAACTCTTGTCCTTTTACTTTCTCCCATACTGCCTCCTCCACAAAGAAGAACACCACCACCCCAGGCCCAGAAGCTTCCTACCCTCCTCTGTCATTTGAAACCTCCCTCTGCCTCTTTCACAAGGCCTACAAACACCAACCCACTGCCAGGGCAGAGAAGTCATTTTGCTGGAGAGGAGATAAAGGGAAAAGAAAAACTAACCATGCCATAGACAAATGGGTAGAAAATTCAGCGTTCTCCTCCATAGGAATTCATTCCCGTACAGGGGAAGATGGAGCTCAATAATAATACAGTGACATTATTGGGGGGGAGGGATAGCTCAGTGGTTTGAGCATTGGCCTGCTAAACCCAGGGTTGTGAGTTCAATCCTTGAGGGGGCCACTTAGGGATCTGGGGCACAATCAGTACTTGGTCCTGCTAGTGAAGGCAGGAGGCTGGACTTGATGACCTTTCAAGGTCCTTTCCAGTTCTAGGAGATAGGATAGCTCCATTAATTTAATTTAATAGTCTGTAGCCTCATCACCTTATGCTGTGATCATCAGTTGGGCAGGGCCCAGACTTGGATGGAAGAGCTGAAAGGACTGCCTAGGAAGTGGTGTTAGCAGTTTGGCACGCGGCATTTTACTCTCTGAGTCATTACAGAGCCAGTGTCTTAGTGTGGTGGTTCTCAACCGGGGGTCCACAGAGGTCTTCCAGGGGGTACATCAGCTCATCTAGGATTTGCCTAGTTTTACAACAGGCTACATAAAAAGCACTAGCAAAGTCAGTACAAACTAAAATTTTTACAATGACTTGTTTATACTGCTCTATAGACTATACCCTGAAATGTAAGTACAATATTGATATTCCAATCAATTTATTGTATAATACTATGGTAAAAATGAGAAAGTCAGCAATTGTTCAGTAACAGTGTGCTGTGCCATTTTTATGTCTGATTTTGTAAGCAAGTAGATTTTAAGTGAGGTGAAACTTGGGATACACAAGACAAATCAGACTCCTGAAAGGGGTACAGTAGTCTGGAAAGGTTGAGAACCTAGTGAGTGGCAGGGGGTATTATGCTGCTGGCGCTTTTGTTTTGCATAAAGCAAAAGGCTGAGTGCTCTGAGAGTCACGGGGATGACAGATTCTATCTGCTATAAACATAAAACCATTTTAATTAAGAAAGTTATCTGGCTAAAGATTCCAAGCATAAAGCAAATTAATAAACCAACATCAAATGCAGACACAGGTAAAACTTGCACTGTGTGCATTTGATCTAATATATATTAGCAAAATAGATCGGTTTCACATTTCTAGAAAAGGATACCAGATGTGTTTGGCATCATCTAAATTATCTCTATTTATAAAAGTTACTCTTTTCCATTTGCTACCAAGTCTGAAAGTCCAATTTGCCAAGATAACATATCCAGTGCAGATGAAGATTTCCAAACTTGAAGTATCAGTCTCTTAGCAACCGTAGAACCCTTTGTATTAAAATGGAGCAGAATGAAAATGTCATCTTCTGCAGACTTTTATGCACCTAATCAGTGAATTCCCATTAAAGACAAGCAAGCGGGTGAAAATGGTACTTGGAAAATCTCTCTTGCTTGCTCTCCCTCACCCCATGAAATAACAGCTGATCATAATGAAAGGTCAAAAAGCTGATATGATTTATGGAAAGATTAAGACCCTTTCCTTCCACTTGCCCAAGAATTCTTGGTTTAGTGCCAGAAGCAGGACCGATGAAGCCCTGCTCAGTTTTGTGTCCATCCGTAGAACAACCATTTGATAGCTTCCTCTCTCCAAACCTACAAGAGTTCCTGAAAGGGTTTTCAACTCCCACATTCACATCTGTTGCCTCCTTTGAGTCCTTCGCAGAACCTCACACTCCTGATATGCTGTCCTTTGTAAAATAACATTCTGGGGTCCTCGGGGTGTTCCTCTCCATTCTGAGGTCCTCAGAAGTTTAGGGTGCTATATAAAGGCACAACAATATTGTAAACATACAGAAGGCCATAATAAGCACCGTATTTCTCAAGGTCGCATCAACTATCTGAGCTCAGATGTGGCTGCCTGCACTTTCAATTCATTTGATACCTCAAAAACACAGGAAACACAAAGCAACTAAAGCTGCAACCCACATCCCCTGGTCTCTCTCTGCTTGCCAAACATGAAGAGTTCAATTTACACAAAGAGGCCTCATCTTCTCTCCTCTCTCTGGGCTGATTTCTGATCTCAGTGGAATTATTGTCCTGATGGACACTAGCGTGGGATCAGAGTCATGTTGTTTGCATGGGTGTAGGATGAAGGGGTTAACTCACCGCTGTCACCTCCTTGTGGCCAGGTGTGGCGTAGCAGCTCTCTGCCCACTGGCTGTCTCCTGCTGATGGCTGTTCTGCTTCTTCCTGTGATGTGGCCCTCTGGACAGGTCACTCTAAAGCCTGTCCCCTTCCGGAGCAGCCCATGAACAAACAACAGGGGGGATTGATGCAAATAAACAGAGTTAGTGAGAGAGAGGGGAACTGGTCCCGCTCGGGGTGCATCAGAATCTATGAATCTCTGTCAGGTGTGTCAGAATCTGGCCCTCCCCTCATGCAGAGGCCTTCTGGGAAGTCATCTGGGAAGCTCCTGCCTTCAGTCAGCCCTTTCCTCAGGAGCTGAGGGCTGACGCTCTGTTCTCTTCCCTGGTCTCCAACAGGTGAGCTGCTCCGCTCCCCTGTTCAACTCTGCCTCCAGCATGTGCATGCATGGCAGGTATGGTAGGGCATAGCTGGCTGACCCCAGAGCAACTCCTTAGCTCCTTGACATTCAGTGTGGGGTTTGTATGCCCCATCACACCCCCTCCTCCTGAAGATGGCACTGGGGACCCAGACCAGCAGATTGTCCCCCTCTCCCTTCCCCGCCCTGAAAAAAAATGACATTTTAGTGAGCTTTTCCCACTCTGTGCTGAACTTGGAAGGTGTACAGCTGGAGGGCATAAGCTGGAGGTGTTGTGTCTTTGCTGGTGTTTAACCACCATAAGGGACGTGATCAGTGACAAGCTAGAGCAGATTTCCCAGGAGGTAGTAGTGGAGGGAACCCACGGCCCATTTCACAGCCTTCATTTTCCATTATGGAATATGCCCACTCTCAAGAGAATATTTTGCGGCTCAGGTAGAATACAGGATGTTCCTCCCCATTTGCTTCTTGGGACAATACTGCACCATGTCCCACTTCTGAGGTGTCGGCTTTCAAAATGAATTCTTTGGATAAGTCAGGACTGAACAGGACAGGCTCTTTGCACAAGTGTTCTTTCAACTTCTGAAAGGCCTTTTTGCAGGCCTCGGACCTGTGAAGCTTCTTGAGGCTGCTATTCCGAATTAGGTCTGTGAGGGGGGCTGCTGTGGTTGAAAACCCAGGCACAAATCAGCAGTAGTAATCTGGGAGGCCTAATAAACTTTGGATTTGTTTCTTTGTGGTTGGGATAGGCATGTTTTGCGGGCCTGAACTTTGCCTACAAGAAGTCAGTCCTGGCCCGTCCCCACACTACATCCCAGGAAGGTGGTCTCTTTTCCAATTTTACACTTTGCTGGGTTTCCAGCTGGCCCAGCCTCCCATAGGAACCAAAGTGCGGTGGTGACTTGTGCCTCATGTTCATCCGAATCTCAGCTGTGGATGACCATATCATCTCAATAGCATGCTGCAGGTGATGGAACGCCTCTGTGGCACCATGGAGGCCAAAGGGCGTAGTCCTAAATGACAGTGGCCAAAGTCTTGGCAAAGGTGGTTTTCTCCCGTGATTCCGGTGTGAGTGGGATCTGCAGGTGTGACACGTCAGAGCTGTCTGAGCCCAGAGCAGTTCCTTAACCCCTCGTTGTCCAATATGAGGTTTCTATACCTCATCACAGTAGATTGAGAATGCTTTGTAGTTAAGGCAATGAGCTGGGACTCAGGAGATCAGGGTCCAGTTCCAGACTTCCTGTGAGACTTTGGACAAGTCACACTTCAGGTTAGATCCTGCAGGTGGCTCCCCCAGAACATATCCATTTGCAGTATCTAGCCCTTAATCATTCAGCGTCTCAGGTCCCCAATTGAAGATAATCACATCACATCTCCTTTTTTGCACCCTTTTTCTAGTTAGATTTGAAGCTTTTTAAGGTAGGGACTGTTCCTTATAATGTCTACATACAGTGCCTAGCACCAGGAGTCCCTGAATTCAGTTGGGTCCGCTAGATGCTACTGTAATATTAATAAAAAATAAAAATGATCTGGAAGCAAACTCTTCTGTTTAGCACAGTGCCCATCCTCCCCATAGTTCTCAGCAGTAGAGAGAAACACTCTAGTGAGTGTCTCTCTCATTCCATAGCCCAGAAGAGTGGGGAGTAGGAGTACTTTTTTGAGCAAAAGGAGAGTTTGCTTCCCCGCTGGGATTGTCTTTGCTCCCACAGCAGTAATTATCAGAGTCCATCAAGACCGCACGATCAGCAGTTTATTTCTTCCATACATAACAGTTGCCTAGGAGAAGACGGGATCAATAGCATGAGGAAATGCCCATACTTGGATGCCTGCAGCTCCTCTATCACATAAACAGGCCAAGAAAAATCCTTGAAGCTTTTACAAACATTGCTGGGCTTATTTTCGTTTTCCCGCATCCCTGATGGATGAAAAAAAAAATCAATCCAAGTTCGACTCTATTTTAGCTGTGACCTTAGCTCCTCCATGTATTTTCTGCAGATTACTAAAACCAACAGTTATGATGATGATGATAATAATGCCATGGTGACTATTTGGAACTCCAGGGAAGGAGACAGAGGCTGTCTAAGTATTTTAGATTTAAGAGGGAATAGTCTCGCCATTTACAATCAGATGTATCCGGCCTGCCATGTTTTTTACTGCTGCAAGGTGATCAAAGGTTCTGAAATGAAATAAAATGGAATGAACAGTATTTTGGCATTAAATGCCCTTTAAATAATCAGTTTGGCATTTGGCTATTGGAACTTTCAAGCCATGAACGTTACTTGCATTCTTTATTTGTTTGTCCAAAGTCAGAGGGGAACACACCATTTGTAATCCTGTCTGTGAAACAAATTAAATGGATAAAGAGGTCCCTAATTAAAGACTCGATAATGTGCATATATATTTTACATTGGAGCTAAAACTTACATAGCACAAACAAACACAGTCTGACACCATACAGACTTGTCTTATTATATAGCTTGCCAAATTTTGAGAGCAGCTATTTTGCACCTGATGCGAGGAATAGGGGATTTTAGTCACATTATTATAATTATTATTAAACATGTTCAGTGTATTCAGTGCCCTACGCAATATGCACAGAATCATTGACTACACACAGAGAAAATATACAATCGCAGTATATATACAGACAATATACACACAGACACAATAAACAGACAAACTATACTCAGTCACAGTGTATGCATACACACAATATACAGGCACGTTACATACATAGATAATATACACACACAGTCACAGTATGCAAACAGATAATATACACACAGTCTCTGCCTCCAAGATCTTACAGTCTAGATAAGGTTGCACATCAGGTGGAATTGCCCCCAGATTAAACCATACTGAAACAGCTAATTAAGGATGATGTTTGATAAATTTACTACGGCATTTCTCCGTGCAGACAGACATTAATTTATTTAGATGTATAAGGAATATACTAAAGAAAAAGCCCCTAAAATCTCTTGGCGCCTTTACCACAATCAAAGATACCACCACGTGAAAAGGAAAGCCAGCAGCTACTCCACACCCACGAGCAAAAAGTAACCGTCATAGTACAAAGCAAGCCCAGCTGTACTCTCCTCACTAACACAAATATCAACCACCTGTCATGTCCCTCCCTCTCTAAATGTCTGGGTAAACAGACAGGCTTGCAGTGTGGCTGAATGTCAACAGATGTCCGGGTAGGTGGGGAGAGTAGGTTCGAAAGTTAAGGACCCCTCTCATCACAAAGAACACCCAACTGTCAGCAACTACTGTTTTACGTCACTCCATGGGACTACTTACATGCTCCAAGTTAAGCACCTGATTGAATCTATACATCATTTACTACAAAATACCTGTGAATGTTTGGAATGGGATCTGTTCTAAACACATGTATGTAAATGTTTGCCAAGTACAGCTGAACTTTATTTAGCGAATGAGACCGTAACTGTGCCTTACTGTATACTGTATGATACTTGACATGTTTTCTTATCACAGAAATAGCCTGGGCCAACTCAGTCTAAGAATACACAGCGTTAGCAAAACTCTGAAATCAGGCAAATTAGAACTTTGCTGGGAAGCCACTTCAGGACCAGCAGGAGCAGAAGGGCGTCTTTCTCGGTGAGCCATGGAGAAGATAAGGGAACATAACTTCTAATACAACATACAGAAGATGACTTTAAAAAAAAAAACACATGAAACTCTGAGAATCTGAGAGAGAAGGAAAAACTCACAGCAGAGGAGAGGAAAAATCTGTGACATTCACCTCTCAAATTAAACTTCACGTGAAAGGAGAGTGAAAGAATTCTTCACTGCCTTGTGCAGCCATTTACACCTGCAATGGCATTTTGTACCCACTGTGCACAGATGTAAATGACTCCACGACGTCAAAGGCAGTAGAAAATCAGGTCTCACTCCCAGCACCCTTTTTATGCAAGGGCTGGTCTCCACGCAGTTTTTGTAGCACTAAAACTTATAAACTGACATAGTTAAAGTGATACGATTCCTTCATGTTGACACAATTATCCTGGTATAAAGGTGCATAGCTTTTTGCAGCTGCACTCAGGGGTTTCTAAACTGATATAGTTATAACAGTATAAAAACCGAGCGTAAAACAAGCCCTAAGCAGAGGTTCTTTTGAAATCTGACTCTCCCATATATTACCTCCCATCTCTGCTGAAAGTCATTTCTCTCTCAAATGGAAAAGCTCATTCCTGATTGCAAGCTCAGGCCCAAGACTACAATCCAAATTCTACCCTTAGAGACTCAGTGACTTCCACACAAGCCAGGCACACGCAAAGGACAAAATTGGGCCCAGTTCATTCTCCTGGAAGGAGCATTATATTGAAATAATAACTAGAGTTATTAAAGTTATGCCAGCTGCCCAAGCGGCTATAGTAACAGCCAAAAGTTGCCAGATAAAAGGAATTCACAGCCATGACACTCACACCTCTTGACCATGTCCCCTATGCCATATGAATGGGGAGGAGATGTATGGGCCATTACGCCAGCTCTGTGGCATGTGAGGTTCCCCTTACACAAGGGGGATCCTTCACTGTCCAGCTTTAGGGCAGTTTTGCGTTGGCAACAAAGCACAAAATGGTCCCATGGCAGGCGAGAAGAATCAAGCCAAATACTGTTGCTTTATTTTGTGTTCCACTCCCTCTCTTCTTAAGATATTTACGTTCTTCCAGATCACACAAAACATAAGAGAAGAAAGAGATGGGAAATGCCAGGTAGGTCATCTAGTCCCTCCCCATATTATATGTTTTGTCCAGTCAGGTATTATATGTCTCAAGCAATGGGGTTTCCATCACTTCCCTTGACAGATTATTGCTCAGTTCAGTAAGTGTCCAGGAAGTTTCCCCCTGTTATTCAGACACAATGTTGTTCTCCAGCTGCTATCACAAGGCCCTATGCTGAATTATAAAGCTTTGAGTGGTTCCAAAACAAATCACTTTCTCTGTCTTGGAAATACAGCCCTGTAGGAGGTGAGAGTTCTGTACACAGGAATCCTATAATAAATATATAGCCTCTATTATTGTAATATCTGAGCACCTGACAGTTTTTAATGTGTTTATCCTCACAACACCCATATGAGGTAGAGACGTATTCTTATCTCCCTCCTAGAGAGAGGGAACCAAGACACAGAGAAACTAAGTGACTTGCTCAAGGTCAAACAGAGGGAGCATTTGGCAGAGCAGAACCTTGAACCCAGGTTTTGCAAGTCCTAGCCCACAACTAGGTGGGAGCAAAGCCACCAGTCCCTAACTCCTACAAGAACTGCCAGCGGCTAAGGAGATCACATGCCTCTGACATGGAGTTCTACAATGCACCTGCCTGCCTCCACAGCTTCCCATGACAGCAGCTCACATACCCCAACTAAGGAAGAGTCTCATAGTATGGAGACAGGGCACACAAAATTTAACACAGCCCTGGGCTATGTTCATTATCTACAGGCTTGCTCCTATGTGTATAGCACACTTGGTCCTCCCATTCCTACCCATGGGCCCATTTCCTCCTCTCATGTAGATCCCATTCATCACAGAGCACTTCCTCCATGGTTCAGGAAGGTGGAATGATGATGACAAAGAGGCAAGTGACTCTCCACTTCTACAACCCCCCAACTAGGAGCTTTCCAGGTTTTTGTCCCCAATCTTCCCATCGAGACGGAGGTAACAATTTGGCCTTGTCTTTTTTTTAATTCTCAATCAAAGTGGCTGAGCACGGATGGAATTTGCCTGTTGCTTAATAGCACAAAGGCGCAATGAATTTCAATGAAGAAGCAAGAGTAGTCAATAATTGGCACCAGCTGTCTTTTTTTGCCTCACCATCTCTGTTTTAATAGAAGAACTGCAGAACCATTCATGGTTATTTATATAAATGCTGTAAACTGCCCCAGCTGCAGACCTTCGCCAATCTATATCATTTTAGAAAAGCAGTGTTGCATATTTTCTGCCAAGCAATTAACGTACACCGTAGCACACCAAGCAGAGAGTTTTAGTAGCACTAAACAAGGTTAGCACATTTGTAAACAGCTTGCTATGGTACAATATTTTTTTCTGCTCATATGGTCTAAATATACCTTGGGAGGATTTTCTCCAGTACAAATGGCTCTGCCTGAAGGAATTTAAAACAACAAAAGGGCTTATGATAATTTCTTCTGCTGTTTGCCTAGCGCGCTCTCTCTCTCTGTTTTCTGGTTGGTCAAGTTACCAGCTGAGGGTCAAGTTCCACCGATTATCCAAATGAGAGCTTGGTTTTAATGGAGCATCCGGTTTAAATAGAGATGAGGTAGAACACACATACTGGCCACCTGAGTTCTAACCTAAGTGCCACAGACTACCCATATAGTCTACCCATTGGCAAGACAGCTGGGACAAATCTCATCCCTGTAGAGAGAGAGTACACAACACACAAGTAAGGGCTTAGGCCTGGTCTACACTACGCGTTTAAACCGAATGTAGCAGCGTTAAACCGATTTAACCCTGCACCCGTCCACACAACGAGGCCCTTAATATCGATATAAAGGGCTTTTTAAACTGGTTTCTGTACTCCTCCCCTATAAGAGGAGTAGCACTGAAATCGGTATTGCCATGTCGGATTAGGGTTAGTGTGGCCGCAAATCGACGGTATTGGCCTCCAGGCGGTATCCCACAGTGCACCATTGTGACCGCTCTGGAAAGCGATCTGAATTCGGATGCACTGGCCAGGTAGACAGGAAAAGCCCCACAAACTTTTGAATTGCATTTCCTGTTTGCCCAGCGTGGAGCTCTGATCATCATGGGTGCCGATGCAGTCCCAAATCCAAAAAGAGCTCCAGCATGGACCGTACGGGAGATACTGGATCTGATCGCTGTATGGGGAGACAAATCTGTTCTATCTGAGCTCCGTTACAGAAGACGAAATGCCAAAGCATTTGAAAAAAATCTCCAGGCTATGATACAGAGTCCACAGCACAGTGCTGTGTGACAAGCGTAACGGAAAGCCAAAGAATCAAATGGACGCTCATGGAGGGAGGGAGGGGGTACCGAAGACTCCAGCTATCCCACAGTCCCCGCAGTCTCTGAAAAGTATTTACATTCTTGGCTGAGCTCTCAATGCCTGTAGGGTCAAACATATTGTCCAGGGTGGTTCAGGGTATATCTCGTCAATTTACCCCCCTACCCCTGGGACAGAAAAGGGAAAAAAATGTTTCTTGACCTTTTTCAATGTTACCCTATGTCTACTGCATGCTGCTGGTAGACACGGTGCTGTGGCACTGAACAGCAGTATCCTCTCTCCTCTCCTCCCCAGTGGCAGACGGTACAGTACAAAAGGACTGATAGCCATCCTCGTCATCAACCCGTGAGTGCTCCTGGCTGTCCTCAGGTGAGGTTGCCCGGGAGTGCCTGGGTAAAAATAGGAATGACTCCCGGTCATCCCCAGCAGATGGTACAGAAGGGCTGGTAACCGTCCTCATCATAGCAACTGGGGGCTCAGTTCCATCAGCCCCCCCCCTTTCATGTCTAAAGAAAAGATTCTGTACTGCCTGGACTATCATAGCAGCGGGATGCTGGGCTCCTCTCCCCCCTACCATTTAATGTCCTGCCTGGACTATCATAGCAGCTGGAGGCTGCCTCCCCCTCATTTTATCTCACTAAAAACTCAGTGTTTATTATTCCTGCATTCTTTATTACTTCATCACACAAATGGGGGGCCACTGCCACGGTAGCCCAGGAAAGTTGGGGGAGGAGGGAAGCAATGCGTGGGGTTGTTGCAGGGGCACCCCCCGTGAATGGCATGCAGCTCATCATTTCCACGGGATCTGACACCGAGCGGCTGTGCTCTCTGGTTCTCTGATACACTGATTCTCTAGTACACTTGCCCATATTCTAGGCAGGACTGACTCTATTTTTAGATAAAACATAAAGGAGGGAATGACCCGGGGAGTCATTCCCATTTTTGTCTTTGCGCCCCTGGCCGACCTCAGCGAAGGCCAGCCAGGAGCACCCATGACAGCAGCAGACGGTACAGAATGACTGATAACCATCATCTCATCGCCAATTTACAATGGCACAGCGGACGGTACAGAACGACTGGTAACCGTCTGCTATCTTGCAAAGGCAAACAAATGCTGCTGTGCAGCACTGCAGTACCACGTCTGTCAGCAGCATCCAGTACACATACTGTGACACTGACAAAAGGCAAAACGGGCTCCATGACTGCCATGCTATGCCATCTGCCAGGGCAATCCAGGGAAAAAGGGCGCGAAATGATTGTCTGCCGTTGCTTTCATGGAGGAAGGAATGAGTGACGACATTTACCCAGAATCACCCGCAACACTGTTTTTGCACCGTCATGCATTGGGATCTCAACCCAGAATTCCAATGGGCAGGGGAGACTGTGGGAACTATGGGATAGCTACGGGATAGCTACCCACAGTGCAACGCTCCAGAAATCGACGCTAGCCTCAATACATGGACGCACACTGACGAATTATTGTGCTTTGTGTGGCTGCATGCACTCGACTTTATACAATCTGTTTTACAAAACCGGTTTATGTAAAATCGGAATAATCCTGTAGTGTAGACATACCCTTAGCTATCCATAAGACCTGGCACTAACACCCTTTAAGATGTGCATTCTACTCTCCATAAACAGCATTGTAGAAATCCAGGCTTCTCATTTCCTAGTGACTTCCAGATCAAATGTGATCAGTTTAGAAGCTAAACTATGTTATTTCTGTCTTTCATAACAGTCCAAATTTATAACCTGGGTTCTGGGAGTCAAACTGAGTTCTTGCCTCCGCCGTGCACAGCCCTCAATAATAATAAGCAGCAGCTCTGCAGAGACAAGGTGACTGAGACAATATCTTTTATTGGACTAACTTCTGCTGGGGAGAGAGACAAGCTTTCAAGTTTACAGAGCTCTTCAGGTCTGGGAAACTAACTCAAAGCATCACCACTACATAAAATAAATAAAACAACACTGCATAAAAGCCCTGCAGCAACTTTTATGCCTATAGTGACTCTCGAGCAAACCCATCACTGTCATTGGCCTGCACAGGTAATACTGACTGGAGTACAAGTCAGACATTTGGGTGACCATGCATAAGCAGGAGTGGAATCCAACCATTTCTTCGTAGCTCAACTGGCTCTTCGGACCTAAGCAACAGTTAATAAATATTTTTGTCCCTCAAGTCAGCAGATATGACTCCGGATGTGCAAAGTGAACAGATCTGCTCAGAAGAAGGTGCCATTTTAAGATAGTCACAGTTCAAAGCAGTGCCCTATGTAAATCTCTCCATGTCTCAGCTCACCTATCTTTACAGCTGGAGGGATAGTAATATTGACCTACCTCACAGGGGCTTTGTCAGGCTAAATACATATTTTATACAGGACTTTGGGACCTGAGACAAAATGTGCTATAAAAGTGAAATGTATTTATTTGCTGTACGCACTTGAGGCTAGAGGAAACCGGCTCGAGAGGCTGGACTGGGATTCATAAGACCTGGGTCCTGTCCTTGGCTCTGCCACCCATTTGCAATGTGCTCTTGGGTAAATCACTTCCCCTCTTGGTTTCCCCTTCCCTCCTTTGTCTTTCTTGTCTGCTTAGGCTATCGGCTCTTATTCTCTTATCCATACACCCCCTATTACTACTATTGGTTATTTGCATTGCAGTAGCATCAGCTAGCCATAGTCTTGGACTAAGATCCTGTTATGCTAGGAGTTGTATGAACACAGATGGGACGATGGGACTCCAGTCTTGCTTATGCCTCTCAGTCCATTGGTAACCCAAATAATGCTTATTAATTTAATATATTTAACAGCATCTAACTTCCCGCTAGATCTACAGCACATTCTGCCTTTTAAATAGTTCATTCCATAAGCATCTTTGATGGGCCACCATCCTGTTTGATATTCCATCCATGCTTGTTGTGAGGAGGCTGTTAATGAAATGGCAAAGACCTCCTCCCGATCCTTTCATATGCCTAAAAGATGTCTACAAAGCGGTACACTTTTTACACTTCATTTAAAAGCTCTAGAAACTAATTGGAGTACAAAGTCAGGTCTAATTGATGTTTGTATTGATTGAACTGCTCCAAGCCTTAATTTCGGTTGTAAACCTCACTTTAAAATAAAGCCATTCATAATTAAGACAGGATCTGTAATTAATGGATTTTTATAGTCATAACAAAATTCCTCTCTGATCAATCTAAATTAAACTCTGCATCAAAGTTAGTGCAAATTAACTACCGTGGGTGACAAATTTGCTCTCTGCAAAGCTTTCACTATTTTTTATCAACATCAAAAACTAACTTCTGAACCTACACAATTGTTGAAAGTTCCTGTTAATAAACACGTTGTATCAGAGATGGAATGTCCTTATTTCTCAATGTTTGGGGCATACACACACACAAATGACACAAATATTTGATGCCTTTTGCTGTAAATTGTGCAAAATAATCAACCTACAACAGGCTTCTTCTAAAAATACCTTGGCACCATATTTTATAAATATATTATATGGTGACAAAGTAGTTTATGGTGCCATGGAGCTAACCATTGGAGTATTTAACCCTTTCCTCCTAAAATATCAATCTGTGTTTAGACAAATGAAGTATTACATTCCTATTTGCACCCAGTTTCTTTATCGGTTAGACCCGTTGGTGAAACTTCGGTTGAACGTACAACTTTGCTCAGACTCAGCTTATTGGAAAACTTTACAGTCGTACCCACAATATGTACCGAGAACAGGATGTTTTAGGTTCATGGGGGGAAAATGGGGTTACGGGACTTGTCTACGTGGGAGGATAATGCGCTTTACTGGGGTGTGATTTCTAAAGCACACTAACGTGCTGTGCAATAATTTGTGTAGATCCTGCATTTTAATGTAGTATTGTTTGAAACAGTACTATGTTAAAGTGCACTGGGGAATCTGGGCAGATCTACATGGACCAATTAACGGGCAACATGTTAGTTTGCTTTAGAAATCACATCCCTGTAGAGGGTATTACCTCACCGTGCAAAAGAGTCCTTAGGACAAGTGTATAGAATTTTAAGCTTTCTAATAAATAATCTTCTATGTACAATACTCTAACTTTTCCTTCTCTATGTGACTTCCAGAAAGGCACCAACTTAATTGGTGCCTTAGTGAAAAATTGCTGCCAATTCCTACAGGGGTACTGTTTTCCTCCTGTGTTTGTCTGGCTGCCTCACCGCAATTAAAAGGGACCCTGCAGAGAAAGCCAAGTATTTATTACTCTAGCATACCTAGACATACTTAAATACATTTTCAAAATAGTCTTTAGAAGTACTTGTTATTCTGTCTGAACAGTAGCAGTGCTTCTACCATTGAATGCTGCCATTTTGACTTTTTCTGCATTAGACTGCTGGGAATTTGGAGCCCAATCCTGTCCCAGCTGCAGTTAGCAGGAGTTTTGCTAGTAGTATCAGTGGGGGAGAACTGAGGCCTAAGATTAAGGCACAGGAAAACCATCTCACCACTGGAAAGCACGGGCAGGGCAGAGAATTTCAAAGCCGTTGTCAGACAAATTTGACTAAATACATCCAAAGTTTGTTTCAAAAGTGGGTCCCAGTTTTAGTTTGACAGAACCAATTCACATGTAGTATGACAAGTGGGACTGGAGAAAGGGTCAGTTGCTAATGAAACACATGGGCTTGCTTACCATGTATTTCAAAAGACCCAATGTTCAGAGCAACCAATTTTGCCCATGGTCAAATCTCAATGTAAGCCTCTAAGAAAGCCTTAGGTGTGGTAATTCACACTCTTTTTCACAGGTTTGCATGTGTTCATTGGCAAAAATGATGAGACTGGCAGCCATATTGTAAAATACCATGTGGTTGACTTTGTTTTGTTAAAAGCTGGATGCATATTCTTATCTGCCAGCAAATGGTGCTCCTTAAATTAACTATTTAGATACAGTATACATAAATATATCGTAATTATTATATATAACACTCAGACTTTTCTTGGCAAGCACCATTCATGCCCAAACAGCACTGGCACACAGCCACCTCAGATAGAGAACAATTTATATGTTTGCAGACATGAAGACAATTCTACCAAGTCATTGCTGACCCCTGACCTCAGGTCAAATTTAAACCAACATTTGTTCTGAATTTTTGCACATGTCCATCTTCATCTTGCCTTCCCAAGCCAGTCTGGTGAGCGGGCAGTGTATTAAAATATATATTAATCCAACTGTCCAGGAGCATTGTATATTTCAGCACACGTTTGGTGGACATGGTCTCTCTCTATCATCACAGTCAAAAGACCTGTCAAAGTCAGAGTTCCCAGTTTATGAAATAAAGTTACTATGGAAAAACGCTGTGACACGTTTACATCAGACCAAGAAACTAAAATAGGAACTGAAACGCAGAGATGGAGCTGAGCTGTGCCAAACTTCCCCATGTGGGAGTATTCTGATCTGGCGTTTTGATTCACCTGGCTGCAGGACACTAGTTGAAGCATTTGGATCCAAACTTCCTCACAGTTCAAGGAGCTGAAATTTTGGTTAATTCCCATGTATACTAAAAAGCGTTTCTTTACAAATGAAGCAAAGCTAAGGAGATTAGTCAACTATTTAAATCTCAAATGACTAAGGGCCAGATCCTGGTCCCATTAACATCAGTGGCAGTTTTGATATTGAAATCAATGAGGTCAGAATTTTACCTTTTCAGCATGTGCATTTGGATTTTTAAAACAACAAACCCATTCTAAAGCTAACTGGCTGGAATCAGTGCCTCCATCCTCTGGGCAAACAGATTCAGTGTTTTTCTGCAGCCTAAAGTAGCTCATCTCATGAAGTAACATGGAAATGCTCTGACTGAGTGCCAGTGATGTCACCAGTCATTGCTGGAGGAAGACAAAGCCCTAAACTCAAAAAGCTTAAAGTTGCCCAAAAGCTTTTTCTGTACCAAGACTTAATAATAGGGGCCCAATCCTGTAGTTCTTGAACACTCAAAATCCCCTTGGAAGTCAAGAGGGATTTGGAATACACAAGTAATGGAGGACAACCCTGAAACAACAACATGGGGCTGCTGTTATTATTAGCTAAGAACAGGGGAAACTTTGGGGAGAAAAACAAACCCTTTACAATACTAAGTCATCAATTTTAGGCATCAAAGCTTCTCCTTCTGTGCCATATCAACAGCCACAAAGTCTTTAGTGTCCATCAATCATTAAAAAGAAAGCCAAAGCTTTGCCACTACCGGGTTTAAAATTTTTTCAAATGTGGACAAAAATCTCAACAGCCACTTGTTCAAAAGGGTTAACAGGACCACTGCACAAATGGGACATCATTTATCTAACACGTTTTATTTCTGCATTGGTATCGATCTCATCTCTTCCTCTTAAGAAGCACAATTAGTCTTATCATTGCAACTGAAAGAAAATGACTGGTGACTACTGCACGCTGTAGCCATGAGGAAGTAGAGGAGACTTTACCACCAGCTGTTGTTGTAGGAGAGCAGAATGGCACATGGCCAGCTTTGAACATGGGAGTTGTCAATAAGTGCTTCACTCCCACAAGAAATATTCACAACTGGTCTCACAGCTTTCTCCTACTGGTTGGTTGGTTGGTTTTTATCTATTCTTTATAAAGGGCGAGATAGTTTCTGTGTGCTCATGTACCTACCGCAAAATATAAACCCCGAAGAAAGAGACAATAAAATCTATCAAGCTACTGTCCTGCTCCCCACCATGGGTTATCAGTACTAAAGTCCCAATCCGGACACCACTTAAGACCATGCACAAATGCCTTTCTGAATCAGGTCTGGAAGCATAGGACTCTGCCATTCAAACTAAAGGAGTAATTCCATTAGCTGGAAGCAGTAATAGGCTCTTATCCTCTGATTCTGGACCAGCCACAAGAATGGGACATGTAATGTAAACTGAACCAGTGGATTACAATACTTAGAAGAGTTATTAGGTCGATGTTTTCTATGCTTATACTATACGGGCAGAAACAATGGACCAAATACTATCCTGATTTATACCACTGAAGTCATCAGAGGTGCATAGGCTAGTTTTGCCCAATCTGACTGCTTTCTATCTTTAATAATGGGTTTAATCCAAAGCCCACTGAAGTTAGTGGGCAGACACCTATTGATTTCAATGGACTTTTAATCAGACCTAGTGTGCATAAACAATAGCCAGTGGTTATACACACCCCGTCTCCATAAAGATAAGGAACTGAGACAGGCAGTTGTTCAGGCAGACTGGCCTCTTAGCTGTATGGTTAATTAACTGTTGGAGTGCCCTCACACTGTGCCCCTTGCTTATAAGTTAAATGGAATCCAGTGAAGCAGAAATCCAGCTCAAATGAGTACTCCCATGTGGCAACTATGTGCCAGGGGCAATATGGTCTAGTGGCTGGAGCACAGGACTGGTAGCCAGGAACTAATGAGTTCTACCACCAATTCTGCAGATGACGTTCCGGGTTGTTCTGGCCAAGTCATTTTAAAAGCTCTCTGGAGGCCACACCATTAATTACTTTAGGGGGCCTGGTGAGGATTAAAGAATGTGTGTAAAGCATTGCTATTAATGCCAGCACACACCATATGAAAATTTCATTGCAAGGCCCAGTGACAAGGAGCTGTATGTAGTTCAGTCTTTGCGTCTGTTATGTACATTATGTAGGGAATGACCTTCTCATTCTGGAAACTTTAGGAGCATTTAAACAGATGACCATTTAAGCCTGTAAACAGTCATATGCTGGAAAGAGGCTACCCAAAAGTTAAACAAAGTAGGATAAAGCATCTCCATCATAATTTCTGTGCTGTGTAGAGAATACACATCATAAATGCAAATTGTCTGCAGACAACTACTTCTTTTCTGTAACCTCCACTAACCCTATTGTGGCTGTTACTTACCCTCTAGTGGTTGGACTAGGATAAAAAGGTTTATGAGTAAAGTTGGCCAAAACGTATGATCTCTGCAGGAAACTTCACCTTTTTGAAATTTTCCACAAACCAGAAATCCTGAAAAAAAAAATTCATCTTGGAAATATCAACACATGGTGTTTCCTAAAGAAAATCTGCTCCCCAAGAACCTGACTGCTGCTGAATGAAATTGACATTCTTCTCACAGCTGCCAGCTGGCACAGGAGTTTGGAAGTCTGGGGGCTCCCAGCCCAGGGCAGTCCACATGAAGAGGGGCTGCCCCAGACCCTGGGAGCCTGGCTCCATGGCAGAGCTCCTACACTCCTTGCCAAGCCTTGGTTAGAGCTGGGGCTTCCAGGGGCTTCCAGGAATATGGCTGAGAGTCTGGAAGCCCTGGCATGGCTGCCTGCCCCAGAGCAGCAGACCCCGAAAACCTGGGCTCCCCAACAGTGCAGAGAGCTGGCAGGTTTCCCATGCAAACCTGCCTTTCATTCACCAAAAATTCATTAAACTGGAGGTATTTTTGCTCAACATTTCCAGTTTGATGAATCAGCATTTTCCTCACACAATTTCCAGCCAGCTCTTTTTATATGTCTGCTACTGCTCCCAAGCTAATGGATTTGTTTCTTTAGCACAAGTAGCAGGGGCCTGTGTTTTTAGACTTAGAGGTACTAAATTCAATATCTGCAGACTAGTCAACCAGTGGTGTCATTACATCTATTATTTGCATAAAGCAATAAGTAAGGCAATCAATGAAGCTTTATGGAAGGAGAAAATCAAATTTGCTGAAAGCTACAATCCCAGGAAGCCAGGTAGGGAAAGATGATTGTTGCTGCTATGTCCTTCAGCTCCCTTGATATGTTTCCATCTCGCATTGAACTAAAAGTTTACTTTCCTCCCAAGCTGTCAGAGATAAAACTTAAATCCTTGTGACAAGCATCTTACCCATCACATGCTTTTAGAAAAGAAGCTTCACCTTTCAAAGGCACAAACTTAGCTGTACCTGCAGAGCGCAAGGGATGACACCTCCACATTAAGAGCTGTTGAATAACAAATACACTCAGCTGATTCAACTGTAGGGGGAAAATACCAATTACTAGCTAGTTAAAACAGTTATTTTTCCCCTCTCCATTCAAACCTATTCAAGGAATCCCCTGGCTATGCATTAGATTTAGATGAAAGAAAAGTAATGAGATCTGTCTTTACCAATTTCAGTAGATAATTGCTCAAACGAATAATCTCATTAGTAATTAGAAATGCCCTGTTCCCAAAGTGGCTGACATGTTTGTGTTCTATTGACTTATCACAAAGAGGCACTACTTCCCCTAAATGACATTATAAAGATGTGAATTTGAGAAAATGAGCCCAGATACCTTTTCACGGCTGAGGGGTTATTTTAGTTTTTATGTATGTCTCAGCAAACTGAAGAAAAGATGTGAAACATCAAGACTGATCATAGCACTGTATTACTGAAGGCTGGAATATATAGGATGATAAAATATTTGCTTTAGTTATTCTATATTATTTGCATTATTTGTTCCTACAACATACCAGGGGGCTGTTTACACATACAGGGAGACACCATCTATGCACTGAACACTTTTACTTTACACCCAGATAAGTGCTGCAAACACAGCGTATGTGAACATTCATTCCAATTCTCATCAGCTTTTTCGTTCTACGTATAGTTCCCCTTTAGCTTACTGGTTGCAGATGCCAGGGGCCTTGCAGGTCAAGATCCCCAGTGGAAGAGAAATCAGTGACCTAGCGTCTGGTTATATTCTAAGTATAGCTTGTTTTATTTATCTACATATACCAGTCCTAGAACAGACGTGGTCACATACAGCACACAGGCAATTCCTTCTTTCAGGAATCTCTGCCCAAAACCAGTGACTGGTTCCTAGGAAATATTTGATTTGAATCAGAGGCTGAGAGAGAGAGCAAACTCTCTGGTTCTTCCCACAGCTCTCTCTGATGAGTCCCTCCCCCAGGGTGCCACCTGGAACTGGGGTACCACTGAGCCCCCCTGACCCACCAGCCTGGGCTCCCTTTTACACTATACTGCTGTGATAAGCTGCAAAGCCTTCTCTAGCCTGCACTTTCACCGGCACACATACAGTTAGGAACACACCCAGCTGCAATTACACGCAGGCAGGCTCTTTAACCAGCCCCTGCATGGGAAGGCCTCAGCTAGGGCACCTCCCAGCTCCCAAGGCATACACCTCCTCTGGAGTATAAACCCAAAATTATACTGTCTTGCGCTGCACAGGGAACTGTACAGCATAAGCTCATAAAATTCGTCCCCTCCCTCAGCGTGGAGAGGAATATGCACAGCTTTCTCCCCCGAGTTATGATTCCCACATACTAGTTTTAGATAGAGTAAAAGCAAGTTTATTAACTACAAAAGATAGATTTTAAGTGATTATAAGGGATAGTAAACAGATCAAAGCAGATTACCTAATAAATAAACAAAAACAAAGTAAGCTTAATATACTAAATAGATTGAATATGAATAGCACATTCTCCCCCTAAGTGATGACACAAGCAGACTGCAGACTCTTAAGGGGCAAGCTGCACGTGCTTACAGCTTGGAATCCCCAGGTGCTCCATTCACAGGCTAGAAATCCCTTTAGCCTGGGTCCAGCACTTCCCCCCATTCAGTCTTTGTTCCTCAGGTGTTTCCAGGACCCCTCTTGGGTGGTGAGTCAGTGAAGAACTCAGATGATGTCACTCCCTTGTCTTATATAGCTTTTGCATATGGTAGGAATCCTTTGTTTCACAGCTTGGTTTGCACGCCAGTCAGTGGAAAAATACTGATATCTCAAGGTGGAGTCCAGCACAGGTGACATGGTCACATGTCCCTGTAAAGTCACAGCAGCCATCCCCCACAAGCCGTTTGGAGCTTTCACAGGAAGGCTCACCAGGTGGGAGATGAGCTTCTCCTAAGGCCTATTATTTCTTCCTAATGGCTCGTTAACCTGAATGGGCCCTTCCCAGCCAGGCATCTAGACTGAGACCATTTTCCTAGTGGGCATTGCCCAGGAATAACTACATGTGAAATAGATACATAGTCAATACTCATAACTTCGGATACAAAAATGATACATGCATACCAATAGGATAATCATATTCAGCAAACCATAAGCTTTCCAATGACACCTCACATGCCTTATCTTGCACAAAATACATCATAATTATGATAGAATTATATCATACTAATATCGCTATGAAGAATATGGGACGCAATGTCACACTCCCCCCTACTGAATTCTGCATAACAAAACTTATACCACTTGCCTTCCGAAAACTGAACATTTGCTCAGAAAAAGAACTTGGAAGACTGCAACAGCAACACCTATATGCACCACAGACATGTGCTTTACCCTGACCTTTGAATGCAAAAAAAAATGTCATTTCTAACTCATTTTAATTTCACTTAGAGGCAGATTTTGCTAATAGCCCTGGGCCAAATTCATGGTGTCATCCCACTAACTTCAGTGACTTTAGCCCACTCATCCTACAATGTAATAGCATTACAAATGGCAAACGATCACAAAGCACTTTACATACTACCGAGATGATTCTCCTTTTGATTGGCACTGCGGACCTTGCACCTGTTCCACTTTTAGACTCCCTCTGACATCAATAGCGCTGAGTGGAGCATTCATATATATACACACACAAATTGCTTCTCCCACTGACCCTGTGTCACCTTTGAAGTGAAATGAGGCAAGTGGTTAATCCAGTGCCCAACAACACTGTTACACCACTGGCCTAGTACAGATGATAAATACCTTAACCCAGGCATGCACAGTAAAACCTGTTATAACCAAACAAAGTTCTGGGTTCTAGTCCCAACTCTGCCTCTCCTGTGCTGTGTGACTAGGCAAGATGCTCAAACTCTCTGCGTCCCTCTCTGTGAAATGATGACGAGGATACTTGCCTAGCAAACAGGTCTGCTCTTCTGTTTGGAGGACTAACGTTTGTCAAGTACTTGAAATTTTCACCTGGAGGGAGCCATATACTCACCCAGTGATATATTAACCATAGGGATTACTTGCACCTCTTCGGTACTCATGGACATGCAGAAGCAAACTCTGAATTTAAAGTTTCAATTTAATACCCTTTGATGTTTCAAAAGCCAGCCAAGGCCAGGAAAAGCTTCTTCCTGGCTGGGTTTCTGCCCCACCATCTGTCTGACAGTTGGATGCAGCAGCAACCTGACACAAGCCGACAACTGCTGCCCATAGTCCTGGCTGCGAGCTCATCTTGCTCAGGAGGGCCTCTAGGATGGAACCTGAGTGGTCAGACACCACACTTAGCCAGCTACCAACCACCTGGTCCCTTGCCTGTGCCCTCCAGAACAGTCTGTCCAGCTTCCCCTGGCTCTCAAATCTCTCCCCCAATATTCCCTGCTTCCCCATCCCAGCTCTGACTCTAATATCACCCATCCCAGGGCCGGCTTTAGGCCAATTCCAGCAATTCCCCCGATTTGGGCCCCGCGCCTAAGAGGGCCCCATGCCCAGTGAGAATCTCTTCCCTGGCTAGAGGTGCCTTTTTAATTTTTACTCACCTGGCAGCGCTCTGGGTCTTCAGCAGCACTTCGGCGGTGGGTCCTTCGCTTGCTCTGGGTCTTCGTTGGTACTTCGGCGGCAGGTCCTTCAGTGCCGCCGAAGACCCGGAACGAGTGAAGGACCCGCTGCCAAAGTGCCGCTGAAGACTCGGAGCACTGCCCGGTGAGTACAAGCCCCATGTGTTTTTTTACCCTTTTTTTGGGGGTGGGGTCATCCCTGCCAGGGCCCCGTCGAAACTGTTCGAATTGGGCCCCACACTTTCTAAAGCCGGCCCTGATCCCTCCACCACCGCCTCCTCTGTTCCTGCTTTGCTCTTCCAAAGAATCTGCCCCCAAGAATCTTGGCCACTCCACCACAGAGAATCCTGCTTCCATCTCACACATGATTCTCCACTTCCCCACTATTCTTTCTCCCCTGGCTTTAAAACTCCCTCAGCCACTCCCCTGGAGATCCCCACTCACTTCCTAGCTTACCTGCCACCAATTTTCCACCTCTCTCCTCTTCCCCCTTTCTGAATGGTTTGCAAATAATCTGACCAAATTACCAGGAAGGAGTGTGTTTCAGTGGCTGCGCAGGACAGGAGCTCGGTGCCCTGTGTGGGTTGCACTGTATATTACTGTGCATTCACTCAGTGAAAAAAGACAACACAGAGATGTTCCCAGCTTCCTGTCTCTGGCTATTTGCATCTATTCTCATTTCGTTTTGGGATGAGCTACCATGTGTTTTTCTATTCCCCTTCTTAGCCTTCAATTAAGCATCGCTCTCAATGACATGACCTGGCTAGGTAAACTTGGATATGGAGCTTTTACAACAGCTGGTCTTACACTTCCTACAGCCTTGTAATTGCAGGGAGAAAGGAAAGGTGAGTCTGAACCGTATCAAGATACAATGCAGTCTATTAGTTTTACTCTTCTGAGCATAGCATGCTTAGCTTCTCTCCTCTGGATCTATGCCTTGCTAAGTGACTCGTAGCTCTCCCAGTCATGAGACGTGAGTCACAGCCTTGCCCCCTCAGGAAGACAAATGTACTTTTTCATGTGTGGAGAGAATAGTACTGAAGGAGTGGGGAAGCGGGGGGAACATAATCAAAACGTGTCATTACAGACTTATGGACAGCAGTTGCCTGCGATGGCTTCTAACCAA
Source organism: Gopherus flavomarginatus (assembly GCF_025201925.1). Classification (NCBI taxonomy): domain Eukaryota; kingdom Metazoa; phylum Chordata; order Testudines; family Testudinidae; genus Gopherus; species Gopherus flavomarginatus. The sequence continues at coordinate 12,406,026 of NC_066635.1, forward strand.
TAGCACAACAGGTTTGAAGATGCTTTATGATGCCACATAACAGATGCCCTGAAACTCAAGCCGTTAATGTTAACCTTGACATTTTATCTTATTTTTCTATTAAAAAAAATGTCTTTAAAAAGAATCACATGTGGAAGATACAGGCAAAGCTTTCCCTGGATTTCTGGAGATTCCCCATCTCCTCCATTCATGGGATAAATGCAAAGCAGAGGTTCGCTCAGTGTCATCCATTTAGATCCATTTCAGCAAAGGACTTAAACATGTGTTTTTAGTGGAAAGGCTTAAGTTAAGCACTTTGCCGAAAAGGAGCTTTCCTCCGAATACCACCTCTGGGAAATCTTATACCACTCAGATGGGGATATAAATATTATTCTGCCCGTCTTACAAACATTGCTTCCGTGTGGTAAACTGAGGCACATAGCGATTAATGACTCACAAAGTCTCAGTGCAGAACTAGAGCCCAGAAGTCCTGGCTCCCAATCTGTTGCTCCGTAGCTGCCAGATCTCATTATTAATGAGGCAAAATCTAGACTGGCTTTATGAAATGCACTTAAACATTGCGGCAAACAGATGTCTAATCGTAGGCATCGCTGAGTTTGGCAGGGTGACTCTTCTGGACTTGAGGAAGTTGACTCAGGTTTTGCTACAACTTGATTAAATCTGACATACTGAAAAACACAGTGAGCTACCTCAGCATGGCTAAAACATTGACCACTGTAACACTAAGGGGCAACTGATAGCAGACAACCCAGCAAACAGACTGAGACAGAGCCGGTTCTCAGCGCTCGCATCGTTTACTTTTTCAAGTATTAATTATTTAAAATAATGCTAATTGAAGGGGAAACAGGCAAAGTGCACTAGCTAATTGATACACTACAGTGCATGCTATTCTGAGCAGGAACCCTGCTAGAACAGAAGTACCGCAGAGGTGCCCTTGACTGCATACAGCTAACTGAACAGAAGTTATTTCCCCATGCAACATGAAATATGCATCCTAACTACTGCTGAGCCTGTAGAACCTCTTCCCGCATTTTATAAATTCATGCAAGCTACATGCAACATTAAGGTCCCATTTGCTCCACTGTAGGTCTGGCTTAGATTCATCAGGGGACTCTAGTAACATTCATCCTCCTTTTGTCTCTTTTTTAACTGCATCTTGTCTGAATCTCCTGAGTCCACTCTGCAGCAGCCCCAAGACTTTGGTTGAGATACGAAAGCCCTAAGCGATGAGATAGATGACAGTTGATATAAGAACCAGTATGGCATAGAACAGAAAATACAGCAGGCTATTTGACTAAGCACTTACATCGTACATTGGGGGCCTGAGTCTTCTCGTACACACTTCATGGGCGTGACACGAGTATAGCATTGTTGACTACAGTGGAGTTATTCCCAATTTAAACTGGCATAAGCGAGAGGAGAATCCCCACTCCCAATTAACGAATCCTGAATGAGATGAGTATTAATGCAGATTTATTCAGCCACAAATGGGGAAGACGAGGCACAGAGAGACTAAGAGACTTGTCCTAGGCAACTAGCAATGTCCTAGCAACACAATGGCCCCTGTTTCTAAGATACCAAGTACAAATGGGAATCTTCAGTCAGCTGGTCTGAATACACAGTTCTGCAGGCTTCCTGCTGCTCCCACCAGGCTACCGTTCCTCCTCCATTGAACCTGCAGCTCAGGAAGGAGACAGTAGTTGACTTCAATGGGGCTCTCTTGGCAGCAACAGAGCCAGCAGCCCACCAAGAGTGGTCAGAGAGGGACAAAGAAGGATCAAAGAGGGAAGTTTTTAAAAGGTCAATGATAGGGTATATTCTGTCAGAAGGAACAAAAATCTCCTTCGGGATATTCAGAGGCTGTTTCCTCTAACCATCTGCAGGTGCATTCAGTCTGAAATCTGTTTCCCTGCAGCACTCCCCATCCCAGGCCCTATCAGTCTCTTGTGTGGCAACAAGAGGCGCTTCAACCAACAGCAACCAGTATTGACCACTAATGAATTTACGCAGAGTCTGAAAGATTCGGGAGGGATGCTTGAAAATGTTTACCTTGATCTGAGCCTCTGGATTTAGGCACCTGATGCTGACTAACCACATGGTCCCCAATCCTCCATTCTCTTGCTTCTGTGCCTGGCAGAGAAACAGCAGGAGGGAGGCAAAGGTAGCTTAAAGCCCACTTTAACTCTGCCTATTCAGGGGTCTGCCTGGGAAGTAGAGAATAGCCACAGAACAGGGCACTCTCCCTACCCCCTCTCCCTTTTGTGAGCTCCACAGCTTCTGAGAGGCTGTCCGTGCAGAGGGTGTTCTCTAGACTGCTGTAAAGGGGCTTTGCTGTTAACTAAGGCTCAGGCCCACTGAGTTTTTAGAGCAACATGCACTGAGAATCATGCTCCCTGCAGAGCAGCTGTGAGGTGAATCATGGATTTAGGACAAGGAACTGGACAGATCCTGGAAAACGAATGGTCTAGATTAGAAACATGCATTAAAAAGGTCCATGTTAAAGTGGTATCAATGTGTCATTGTCCGATTTCAGGGACTTTTAAAGCATGTTTGGAGCTTGATCTGAATTTGCCAGGCAGCAGCTCTGCACACAGGTCTTGGGCCCATGCAGAGAGCGAGTTATAATACTGCTCCAAAGAAAGGCAGTCTTAAAAATGAGCTGGGTTTATTTACAAAAATTCAGAGGACTATTCACCCACAATAATTCAGATCACATGAGAGCTAATGTAACAACGATGCGTTTCCAGTAGGAGACACGCATGCCTGTCTCCATGCTACGAGGCACAAGATTAAATAAACAAAGTACTGAAGAGTGAGGTAAAAGTGGCTTTGTGCAAACCACAGGGCTTTTCTAAAAACTGTCTTGTATACAAAGGGTTAACAATGTCCACCCTGTATCAGTTCCTTCCTTGCTGTCTCCAGTAGCCTGGCCCCCTTTCGTACACCATCCTCGTTCAGATTCATTGCGGAGGATAACTAACCCCAGTGACACTCGGAGGACTTGCCCACTGACCAGTCAACACCAATAGCTACGGTGATGTAGTTAGAGCTCAAACGTAACCTCTTTAATTGTCTTCCAGACGGTGGCCCTAGCAATTCTCATCTGTTGGCAGCTGATGGTCAGTTTATTAATTCTCTCTGTCAGAGCTCTCCCCTCAGAGACGGCCGCGATGAGTGTTACTGGATTTTTCCTTTATAACAGACTGCTGGGGCAGTAAACCAAGGTGAATGAGCTTTACAGTAAAGGATTCTGGCATCAGGAGGCAGGGGTTGTTCTGGGGCAAGAAGCAAGCACTTCCCCCTTTAACACAAGGCATCTGCGACCCCTTTCCCCAGCATATATACAAACACTATGCAGTTCCCCCCAATACGTTAGCAACCTGCCACGTTGGGCAAATATAGAACTGCCAGCCAGGGCCCAGGCAGTAAAACATCTGGGAATGGAAACCTGAGCTGCTTTGTGCCGCTCCACAATTTCCATGCTGCCTGCTGAGGGTCCTTAGTGCCTCCTATAGCACAGCACTGGCCTTCTAGCCACAGCATTCCCTGACACTTCACAGCATCCACAGCTTAGAAGATATGAGCTTGGCTCCCTACAGAGCCCAACTTCCTTCTAACCCCAAGAGTCACTCTTGCGTCACACCAGCTTTGTGTGTCCGTGTGATTGACGGCGCCTGTTAGGAGCTGGGACCTGTTACTCCTGTTAACAAAAGCTCCTGGACCTCAAGTGCTAGATGCCTGTGTTTCTGGAACTGAATTACAGTCCCTGTGAGTGTGTGAGAGATTTGTCTAGTAATTCTGTCTGTCTGTCTGCAGCACCTGGATTTCATTACAGCTCTGTGCGAAGTGGGTGTAAGATGCTATCAGACCAGAACTGTAGATTTTACCACTTACTAAATGGCTACATAAGGTGCAGCTCAATGGAGAATTAGGCCCGATGTCTTTGAGCCAGTATATAAACATCAAAGCAAACCCAAATAACACTGGAATCTATAGACTCCATATTAATTTGATAGAAGATAAAATACATTCGGATAATTATACACGCAGAGCACTGCTGTGTCCTCCTTTTGTCTGATTTAAATGAACACTCTCTAACCTAAGCCCACAGTAAATAAGAACACAGGCCAGGATGGGTAGCCAGAATCTCGCTCTGTGCATGTATGTTCTTCCTGTGGGTATTCGTTCTATAGGCTTTTTTCAGGAGCAAATGTGCATCTCATAATAAAATAATCCATATTATACAGAAGTTATCATTACCATGCTGGTATTTATGATTTCTAAATGGAAACTCTTTGAACCCTGAAGCAACTGGGCACTGAAGAAATTCACGCTGTAATTAAAATATATTTATATTTGGGAAACTGGAAAGAAAAGCCCCACAGGTATCAGAGATACCCAAGGTCCAGCCGGGGGAGTAGCTGCATCATGACACTGTGGCTTTATATCCACAAATATGAAACAGTATTTAAACACAATTTAAAACTTAAATTATTCCATTTTTAGCCCAGATCGCTCATGATGGGGAATCCACGGATAAACCTCTCTTTTACAAGCATTCCGAGCTTTATACAATTTCATCCACGTAATTAACAGGCTGCTCCCAGAGCTCACACTGAAATACAGGCGTTTGAGAAACCTCTGTTGCTATTGCCCTCAATGCTGTGCATCACAGCTGCTAATCTGAGCACTACCCTTTAATGCAAAATAAGCATGGCTAGCATTTCAGCTTAGTTCCTTCTGTGTCATGCCTGGCCATTTCAGAAGAGGTCCTTGGACCCTCAAATCACCTTATCTTTCCCTTTTATCCCTCTCCTCCTCTGGCTGGTTTTTTCCATGGCCAAAAAGCTAAGAAAGGCAGACTCACTCAGTGTTGCTCCATGGGTCAGCCAAGCATCTAACAGGACATAGCCCCTTTGGATTTTCTTCTCCAAAGTACTTAAGTTTCACGCTCTCCGGGGACACCAACGCAGCTCACTCTGCAACAATAAGTCTCATCTGCAAATATATTGTGCAATCAGCTTGATTTTAAGACTGGCAAGAATCTAACTGGTCCTCGAGCCACCAGAACTCAGCAGGGTGAACAAAATAGCCACAACTCCAAAGGAGTCACAGAACAGGCACATTCTAAAAGAATCATTTTCAGGGAGAACTTCTGGGGCTAATATTGTGGTTCCCCATCTCTGAGAGGCAACCGTGTTTTTATAAGTCCTCTTGGTAGCCAAAAGCAAATCAGGTCCCAATGCAGCAAAATGCTTAAGCAGTTCAATGGGACTCGAGTGCCTGTTTACATGCTTTGCTGAATAGGGATGGGATTACAGTTAAGCTCATTCTTAAGAGCTTTGCAGAAACAGTGCCTTAGTGCTTTGCAGGGCATAGAATATATCTGAAATGCATTAAAAACTGACCTTCTTGGGGCTACCCATTATCCAGTCAGCAATCATGACCTCTGCCTTCATTTTAACAGCCATGGACAGCATTTGTAGACGTGCGTGTTTAAAGTTTAGGTGCCTTAGTTTGAGAATTGGGGTCCACAGTTTTTGTTCCTGCTTCCCAAGAGAGCCTACTTAGTGGTATAATCTCCATCACCCTAATGCCTTATTGTCCTGCTGCAACTTTGACTCTTTATAAATGGCTATTGCCTCAATATATCCTCGTCCAATTTTTCATTGCCTGGATTATTGGCATATGGCAGCCAATATCTAATTTAACCAGGCCCTTTCATTTTTGCATAAACTGTTTTCCAATTATACTCTAAAGCCACTCACTGTTGTATCTCATGCAGCAGCCCAGCATACAGGTGACCTGGTTAAAATCGCTTCTGCAGGTATTGCTCCCACTCCATAACAGCAGAGAGTTGGCAATGAAGCAGATGGAAGACTGATAATGGAGGTGCTATAGTGCATGCAGACATGTCAGCATGTTTGTCTTCAACTCAAAAAAATAATCCTTGAGGAAGAGCTCTGATTCAGGGGAAGTCCTAGAACACTTCATTTGAAGGCCACTTGACCTAAGCTTGTCTAGACTGGGGATTTTCCCCAGTTCCAGCCTTTTCTATAGCTCCACTACTGCAAGCCTAGTTTGGACAGGCAAAGCCTTGATTTGCACTGACAGAGCTTCCCTAGGCTTCATTATGCTAGAGCTTGCACCGTTCAGCCAGGCAGTTGTCTGTAATCAGAGTACAACACCAGTCTACAGGTCTTATAGGCACAGCTAAGGTTTTATGGCGGAGGCCATGTGATCTAAATCTGCAGATGAAATGCCTTATTACTTCAAGATGCTCTAAATACATCAGGAAATAAATCTCAGGGAGGGTAAAGAGCTATTTAAGCTGAAGGACAATGTTGGCACAAGAACAAATGGGTATAAACTGGGGATGAATAAACTGAGGCTGGAAATCAGAAAAAGGTTTCCAGCCAACAGACAAGTGAGGCTCTGGAACAGCCTCCCAACGGGAGCAGTGCGGCCAAGAAACCTAACTGATTTCAAGATGGAGCTTGATAAATTTATGAAAGGGATTCTGTGGGGTAGTTGCCTGTGATAGCAGGGGACTGGACTTGATGACCCAGCAGGTCCTGTCCAATCATATATTCCTGTGCTTCATAGTGACATGGAGGATCCAGGTCCAGTGCCGATTGACTTACTGTGACTTGGGCCAGGCTCCGAGTTATCATAACATCTTTCCACTCTAATGGCTGCTCTTCTGGTTCTGGTGCGTGTGTGTGTGTCTGTTACACACAGACACACACACACTTACTTTTACAAAGTTTACCTAAAGTGCATATATCTTCCCTTCAGGTGATATTTGTCAAACTCTTACAGTGGGAACATTTTGCCTTCTAACGATACCCTTTAGATATGCCTGTGTGGGTGGATGACTCAAACTTGCAATGATGATTCCATCCCGATTTTTTATTATATATATTTTCTTAGCAATTTGTAATGTTAAGGCAGCAGCAATTCTAAAAGGAAATATGTGCAAATAGTGTTAAAATTCTGAAATTAATCAACAATAGCCAGGAAATCCATAGATAAAGCAGTTGATCTAGCCCTAATTTACACTTTCATGCCTAGCTATTGCTGACTATATGGCACATAACATTTACCAGAGGCCCGCCCCTATTTTATAATCCCCAAGAGACAGGTTATGGATTGCATGTCAGTTTCAACTTCGTCATTTACTTTGTGTTACAAATTTTGGCAACACCTAATGTAGCTTTCTATAAATTAATTTCCTTTCTCAATGGTAAGAGCTTCTCAAAACCCTCATGCTACTATGGGGACCACAAATAGCAAATGACACTATAAGGAATAGACAGAGAATCAAAAGAGTAACTAACTATTGCTTCAGCCTATTTTCTTTGCTGCCACGATAGTATTTACAGCAGAATGGGAAAAAGAGGATGCATTTAAAATAGACAGATGGCTGACAAAAGTCTGAGAAGTTCTCATGGGAAGAGAATGACTAGCCAGAAAAGAGGTGGAAGAATTGCCCGGGCATGTGAACAGACTACTCTAAGATGTGCTTATTCGCCCTACAACCCAGAATCTCTGCACACCTTTACTCCTTATTAAAAATGTGTGTAACCTTGAACAATTTAAATTGTTTGATGTTCATACCATACGGCACTGTATGACCCCGTGGACCCCATAACAACTGGGCAAGTATGAATTAATTACATTACCCCCCAACAAAAATAACATTCTAATCTATTTGGTTTTATTTAGGCTCTTATACTGCACTTATCACCATAGTAACTGATCACATGCACTTTTAAAAATCCATTACAAAAGTGAATGGGATTGAGCCAAATACTCTAGATGCTACCATGATGCCAGAGAAGCCCAAACAGATCAGATGGATAGCTGGGCCCCAATCTTGCAAGAAGTCCCACCCAAAATTCACATTAACTTTTATACAAGAAGGTTCAATCCTTTAAGGATTTAGCATATTGTAGCTGGTATTTTTAAAGGCACTGGAGGGGGCTTAGCACCTAAATCCCACTGAAAGTCAATGGGAGAACAGTGCCTAACTCCCATAGGCTCCTTTTGAAAATCCCAGCCTGTATTATTAATTTCAAATTTGTTACTATGTTACAAAGGTCGTGATGCAGCCGTTAGTACATCAGTATAACTCCCATATGCCCTCACCAATGCCCAAAGCTAAAACATCTTAGTAACTGCTACCTAGATTGTAAACTCTTTGGGGAAGAGATGGTCTTTTTGTTCTATAGTACCTAGCACAGTGGGGTTCTGGTCTCTGGATGGGGCTCTTAGGTGCTACAAGAACACAAATAAATAATAAAACAATACTTACAGCTGGTAAAAAATAACAATGGCCTTATTCCATCCTTATTTTTTTTTAAATGACTAAGCTATATTTTAGTACACAGTGCACAGGAAACCATTTCCACCTACGAAATCCTTCTGTGCTGCTATGGCTTAATAGGAACTGAATCAATTTAGAACCAATTTTGTGTGTAAGGAAAAAAATAAGGCCCTCGGGTTGAGATCTTTTCTGCTAGGCTAAAAACTCGGACATATCTTCATGGCAAAGTTATAAAGCCTTTGAAAATGAGTGTTTGTAAAGCAAAATGCTGCCAAAAATGTATAAGTAAATTCTAAAGAGAAGTCTGTGTCTAACAGCCAAAGAATAAATGCGTGATTAGCAAAAGAGCTCAGCTCCTGTATTCTGAAGAACGAGTGGGATATCCTCTGTGAACAGAGATGAATGAAATAAACTGCTCTCCAGTGCAATGGCACAATTATACTAAGGCACAAACCACATGGAGCTGACATGGGATTAACATTCGCAGTGACTGCCACTGGTTTTATAAGCCGGCTACCCAGCACTTACTCATGACATTTCACATTAATTACCAGTAATGACACTCCGGGATTCATAGTCAGACTGACTCTGGTTAGGCCAGGCACCTTTACTCCCTGGGCTGAATTTTGTGATGACCAATAGCCTGTGAAATCAGAATGGAGTCACCAACATGCATGAATTTTACCTGATTGAGGGGTGGTCAAATTGCAAAGTAGGGTAGGGGTGGCAAAGGGGGCTTAAATCTCTGGTCTGTCACTGTTCTGTGCAGGGCTGGTCTCCCTGTGCTATGTTAGAGCAGCTTGAAGGCCAACTGCAAACAGTGAAAATACAACAGAGAATCAGCACATCTCACAGGATTCTGGCCACTCTCCATTCCTCCAGCCAGGCCCCCTTTTCCCTGCAATGCCAGTGGCAGGGAGGGTGAATGGCACAAAAGTCCTTCTGCCACTACAGGATCAGTGGTGTCTCCCTTTCCCTAGCTCTCTGGGCTAGTTAAATCAGCTTCACTGCCAGATTACTCCAGTTCAATAACACAAAGAAGCCACACTGCACTGACAAGAGAGCGTGCCTTTGTGTCTGACACTCATATGTAAACACTTCAGAGCAGAGACCTGGCTTTTCTGTTTGGTTGCTTGCTGCTAAATGCAAATCTTCTCAACAAATAAGTTGCAATTCCTTCTTCAGTCACTAGGAGGTAAGGGGTCTGTGAGCTATAGAGGAATTTAAAATGGGAACACCCTGGTCAGTGTGTAGCAGCGAAGTCTTCCAGAGCGGCATTTGAGCAAGACTTAATCCACTGCCATCTTGTCTGCATTGTGCTAACCTGTTTGATCATCAACTATGAGAGCATCTAAACTTGTTCTTCCTTATTGCAGCCCACAATGGGCAAGTCGGCTCAGCGATATTATCAACCAAACCCAAACTCTCATCCAAACTTCCACAGCACCTTATAAGGAACACAGAGTGTGGCTATAATATCTGCACACTTCTCTTAAGTGATATACCTTAAGTGACGTTTTTAGTTAAACTGTGTTTAAAGTGTTTTATACTCAGGGCCGGCGCTTCCATTAGGACCTAGATGGTCGCCTAGGGTGCCAGGATTCAGGGGGTAGCATTTTGTGCGCTCCCCATGGGGCGCACGGGAGCTTCCGGTTCCGCTCCAGTCGTGCCGCGGAAGAAGGACCTTCTGCCAACGTGCCGCAGAAAACAGTGGCAGGCAATTGAGTAGCTCAATGACTGCCGCTGTTGCCTGCGGCATTTCGGCAAAGGGTCCTTCTTCGACGGCGCGAAGCTCCCGCATGCCCCGTGAGGAGCACACAAAATGCCGCCCCCGAATTCTGCCTAGGGTGCCAGAAAACCCGGCGCTGCTCCTGTTTATACTAGGTCCTGTATATTTCTTACCTTTAATAAGTATAGTAAATTCCCACTGGGGAGAAAAAAAAAAATTTAATAAATATATTTGGAGAATATACTTTTTTCCTTCTTAGCTTAAATTAACATACAGCTTGCAAAATTGACTTACAGAAAGTAGAGATATAATAGACCTGTCAAGCTTGTAAGTGAGATCTGATTTATCCTCAGAACGTATCAAACTTGGTTTGTTTGCATGTTGCCCCACCAATACGTGTAAACCTTGTTCTAGAGGGACGGGTTCTATCTAGCTCCATTTCCATGCTCATTGAATCATTAAGCTCTCTACAGAGCTTGTACAAAAGGTCCACTGAGTAGTAGACCAAGAGCTTCAACGTCTTCCTCGTTACATACAGAACAGCCATCAAACAGTAAGCACTTATGATTAGAAATTATCTGGGCAAGAACAGAGGGATCAGACCCCAGGTCCATCTCGCCCAATATTTTGTCTCTGACAGTGACCAATACCAGAGGCTGCAGAGGAAAGTACAAGAAACTCCACGGTAGGTAGTTATGGGATAATCCACCCACAAGGAAAGTTTCTTTCTAACCCTCATCAATTAAAAGTTGGCTGATGCCCCCAAACATTGACCTGGACAAGTCAATTGCAAAGCACTTTTCCAGCCCCGGAGCCACATTCAGCTTCCACGTATCTATCTAGATAAATAGATATAGCTAGACAGAAAACTTCTTGCTTAATGGCCATATAGCAAATGTGATGCTGCATCTAGGAACACAGATCCTGGCCCTGCATAAAGAACAAGGCATCTTCCCGTGTAAAGAACGAGGCATCTTTATCCAAAATGTTAGTCTAACTTTCTTCTGCAAAATTTGGCCCATTTCAGAACATTCTTGTTCTTTGAAAAGCTCTTGCCTTATTTGAAGGTGGAAGGACAAAGACTGAAGCTAAAAGGAGACCTGAGATCTGAATATAACTTCAGACTATGGTCATCCCCCTCCTTTTAGATCTGGTGAGCTGTGCCACTTAAAACAACCCTTTTATTTTCTACTTCACACTCCGAATGGCGTTCAAGTTATTTTAAGAATATGCAACTAATAAAATTGAATGCAGGCTCCCCAACTGCCTTCCCCTACTGTCTAATTACCTCCTCCCCACCTCAAACAAGGTTTCTTACCATCCAATTCCTCCACAGAGATATTGGCTAGCTGTTCACTGTCACTGCCAGCAGAGAGTGATCGATTCAGGTAGTTCCCCTTGTATAACAGGCCAGCCGTTACATGGTGGAATGGCATCTTCTCCCTGCACATGAAAAACAAGAAGAAGATTCATTATAATACTTAGTCTTTTCTTTCTTTTCAGAGAGAAATCAGCTGCCTTTGAAAGAGCAGTAGGATTAAAACCTTCTGCGTCTCAGAATGATGAATGCTCAGAGAAGTCAAGTTCATGACTGATAGATTGCAGGCTTAATTTTGTCGCTACCCAGGAACTCAACAAATAACAGAGTCTTCTTCATTAAGGGAGAGAGTTAGCATAGGCAGAATGCATGATGTCCTAGCCAAATAATAATCCTTTGCATTTACCTAGCAATGTTCAGCCTGGAGAATTTAATAGAGTGCAAAATGCACTCTTAAAAAAGTCACAAGGCATCAGAGCTGAGATGCTCAAAGCTGCCTAAGGGATCTGAATGCCGAATTCCCATTAATATAAACTGAACATCCAAATCCCTTAGGCAGCTTTGAGCATCTGAGGCAGGAAATGTTAGTACTAGTGCTGAGTACGAATCCTAAATGAGATGACATCCATGCCACAGTTTAAAGAATCTAACTGCATGGTTCTTGCTGAAGGAAGGAATTTCACTTTCAAGCAGGGACTGGAGATGAACATTTTCATCCCAGTATATGAATGTTGCAGAAAAGTATTACTATGACAGTATCCCAGAAGATTGCAATGGAAACTTCTTTGCAATTCACCTACAGCGTAAGCAATGTCCACCATAACCTAGGGTACGTTTCAGCAAAGGACAGCCATTTCGCCAGTCGAAAATGGCAGTTACATGGCAATAATATATGATTTAGGATGGAAAGGAAAGGAGCAAGTTCGCTGTAACCAACTGAAACTATGTTTGAAACTGAAATGTTTGTAGGCCAGATCCACAGCTGGTGTAAATCAGACTCCATCTCAGCCGTAGCACATTTTACAGTGTAAAGGATCCACCTTCAGCGGATATAACAGTAGAGTTGATGGAGCCATGTTGATTTATACCAGCTGAGGCTCTGGCACAATGTTTTTACACAAATTGGAATTTGGCCAGGGCACAGGCCAAAATACCTTGGGCCAAATCCTCAGCTGGTGTAATTCGCTGTAGCTACATTGACTGTGCTGATTTACAGCAGCTGAGGAACTGGTCCCTTGAATGTTCTCTATAAAAACGTACTATAGGGTCTCTCCTTTGCATCTCGTTCAAAGGCCATCACCTCTACATTCATGCTGAAGCACTGCCTCCGAGACACAAGTGCCACCTATTGAATCGTGTCCTCAACTTCTGGCCACACTTGGGCAATAATTACAGGGGTGATTTGGCTCTTACACCACCATATGTTCTTAGTATAGTCAATAAAACAGATGCATATATATACACATACACTATATTATATATATATAAACACATGCACATCTTACTCCTGTAATGAATGACTTTCTGCCTCACTGAGTTTATGAAAGCTTAAATAGCTTTAAAGAGCAAAACAACCTGATACAAGGGTAACACAGAATGAGAAACAAAGTTTGTTTCCCTGTCATTACTTTGTACATACATAGCAGTTCTCTTGCTGTAATTATGCAAACAAATCCTAATCCTTTTTAAAATATATTTACTTTGGAACTAGTTTCTTCAGCAGCACATTCAAAACATAAATAGGTTTTCTTTTTCATTAAGCATAGATAATTTCCCAGCACTTACCAATTAAAGTATTTCACTCAGATCCATTAGTCTGTGTTGCCAAGGCACTAACTTTATATACACAGCAAAAGGAGTACGCTGAACACCATTTCAGTGCCAGTTTGGATATTTAAATGCTGACCAGTCAGACAGCAGTTCCAGCAAGCTGTGCGGTCATGTTGGCTGTCATGTCACACAATGAAATATTTAAATACAAATTGATCTGCATGTTTCCTCCATAATCATACTTCCAATATAAAAGCAACTACACTGACTTTTGAAACCCCATTTAATTAGAGAGGGGCTTAAACCAAATTCCTAAACCTGAGCAGTCACATATTTGGGGTTAGTCTGATATATAAAATCCAGATCTCAACTCCTCACACAGGGTCAGAGGTTTAAATTGACTAGGTGCATGTACAAATCAGGCAGCTGAGGGCACACAACAGGCCAGAACTGGTGTCCAGGGTTATCCAATTTGTGTGCACAATTGCAATAACTGCACATGCAAATAAGGTACGGATTTCTGCATGTAGCTGCATACCTAGCCATTTTAAACATGAGACTTGTGAATCCTTGTCTTTACAATGATTTTTAAAATACCAAAGTTAACCATCCCCTCAACTTCGAGGTGTTTGAAATCTACATCCAACTGCTAGCAGAGTGAAGCTTGAGGTATCCTGCCACCAGAAGGGAATCCCTCTAGAGAGAGATGAAGCAGAACATCTGGATTGCAATACCTGGATTGTGGGGGAGCCATACAAAAAAGGGAAAATATTCTGAAACAAGCAAAGGCTTTATGGGAGAGTGGGTAACTATCAACCCATTTGGTAATCAGTGATGTGCTCTACTATAGACAGTTTATAGACAGGGGGTCGCTTTTTGTCATATTTGCTGGTGAATTGTTGCATGATCAGTCTGAGCAAAATCCTCCTATCGCATGCAGTGTCACAGAGGGTGGTGGAAACAGGATGACTCTTCAGCAAGAGGTAAGAATGACACTGCACACGGCATTGCCTAAATGAGACACAGCTGGACTATGTGTACACAAGGGAGCTGTTAAGATAGCCTGTGGGTCCATGATTACACAAATCCAAGCAGCCACAAACCTTAGCAGTGGGCATGTGCAGCGGAAGTCCTTTATTAACTGCGGACGGGTTGCAGGACTGGCTATGTCTGCAAACTGGGAAAAGGAATGTACTCCGTTCCCCTTGCCCCAGGATAGCCCCCACCGTCAAGATGATTTAGTCCAGCGTTGTGTGAGGCAGGTGGATTTCACCCTGTGTACCTCTTTGTCCTGACCTTACATAAGTTGCATTCCACTTTCGGAAGCATTAGAGGAGCACAACACCTTGAGGGACAAAATCAGTGGTGGCTCCAAGCACCAGCGCTCCAAGCGCATGCCTGGGGTGGCAAGTCGTGGGGGGCACCCTGCCGGTCCCTGCAAGGGCGGCAGTCAGGCAGCCTTCAGCAGCATGCCTGCAGGAGGTCTGCCAGTCCCACAGATTCGGTGGCAATTCAGCAGCGGGTACGCTGAATCTGCGGGACCGGCAGACTTCCCGCAGGCAAGCCGACGAAGGCTGCCTGACTGCTGTGCTTGGGGCAGCAAAAAAGCTAGAGCCGGCCCTGGACAAAATACCTGTGTAGGCCTGACCCTGCCAGACCTCAAACCACACAGTACTTCAGGGGGAGTTTTTGCTTGAGTAAGGTCTGCAAGACAAGGCCCTCTCTCATTTGTATGCACACTGCTGTACTGAATGTTTTATGTCTTTTTGAGGAAGGCCCTTTGTGGTAGAAATATTGACCTTTTCCTCTTTGCCTGCAATAAAGAGAAAGTGACTCTATCTTAATGAGTTTGAGCACTTAATTAATGGTAGTTTAAAGACACAGCCTTGATGGTTCACTGCTCAGGCAGGAACTCTTGAAAGAGATTATGCCTTAAAGGAAAAGAAACGGCAAGTCATTGTGTAACCCTTTCACCGGGGGAAGCAACCAGGTGTAGCAAAGGGCTGGCATTGCCCGGCACTCTTCAGAGAAGCTAAGCTGGCAGCATTACTTACCTAGAGACATTCTTGCTTTCAGGAGACCTCACAGCGCTACCCAGCCCAACCCCTTGCTCAGTTGAGAGCGGGTAGCACCCAGCATCCTCTCACACTTGGCATGTGACCGGAGTCCCTATTGCTAAATTTGTAGCCATGTTTCTCATTAACTCATTAGGTGGGAAACAGGACACAGAACTTTCTTCTGCCCTTTTACAGAGATGGCATAAGAAAGAATCCAGAGTTCTGTCCTGCATGAAACAGCATCTATAGCTGATGCATCAAATACCTAGCGCTTCCTTAGATGGACAGTCACCACCGAGGTTATTCTTCCTTCCATCTGGAGGGTTTCCACCTGTGAAGCAGCTGCAGAATGCTGACCCTTGCCTGGGTGAGCTCACAGCTGGAACAGACAACGAAGAAGAAAGGGAGTGTTCCTGTGGAGGATCCACCCCACTTCATAATGCTAGTGACTGTGGCTGGGAGAACGGGTTTCACACCACACACCTGATCTCCAATTTTGGAGCCCACTGTGACAATTTTCAGGGCATCCAGGGCTGAGAATCTCCTCCCTGCCACCTGCCTCCATTGTGAGGGAGTCTTACCGGTGTCAGCTGGGTGTTAACTCCCTAACACAACCAGCCTGTCAGGTACTCAAGCACTTTCCTCTGGGCTACACCAGCCCTGCCTTTGCCCTGACAATAGATGCTCCCAGCCCCTGGGTCCCTACAAAGTGTCCTCCTATGGTGTCCAGCACCCGATCACTGGATAACCATAGAAATCCCAGATCCTCTGCTCACAAAGGAATAGTGTATCCCAGCTTACCCGTTTTACCTTAGCCCACCATGCCTGCACCACACACAGCACTTGAGCTCAGCCATGGTAATACAGATTTAAGAAAGACGAGAGATTCAAACAGAAACCAGTGCGAGTGATGGAAACAAATGGCTACGTACAAAACAAAATCATAAAACGTGAACTAGGGCTTACACATATTAATAGTTACCTCTCCTAGCCAACAGAGCAGATTCTCACCTGCAAGCACAGCCTTTTCCAGTGTTTGCTAGTCACAAGGAGACAGGACCCAGTCTTTCATGAAGCACCCCCTCCTCAGTGAATGGATACAGAGTGTCTTTCTCCACCTTGTGATATACTGAATCAGTCTTTTGTGTTTATTCCCCAACAGGATGCGCCCCTCACTGTCCTATCATTCCTTTTCACTTCCAGATAGTTTCAGTATTTATTAGTTTGTCCCTGATGGTTTTCCACTGACTTTTCTGGGTTGGTGCACTGAGCAATATATTATGTAGCCAGTTAGCCAGGGAGTGGTGACAACTTCCTGCCACCTGAATGGGCCAACACTGAGATATACGATTCTCTGCTGACTAACTTTTACTCCAAGACCATAAGGACATAATTTTCCATATAGTTACATTAGCCCTTAAATATGACACTACACACATCTTGCCTTAGTGAGTTTATCAGGTCTGAGACAGGAATTGTTTGTTAAGAACTTTGAGTCCTTTGCCAGTTGGCACCAGTCAGTCTCTGTGTGACATCCTCTCCCAACCACCTCAAAACAGCCTACAAGGGGGAAGTTCACCTCAAACTACCAGCAACAAATAAAGGCTGAAGAGAGCAGCTATTGGTATGTTTTTCACATGATGTAACTATTTTGCATCGTTCAAGACAGATTCTCATTTAGGGACTGCAACACAGGTAAAGCTGGATGACTACTACAGCAGGTTGAAAATCTTCCACTAGAACTGGTTTTTGAAAGAAAATTGAATTTTCAATTGCAAAAAGAGTGTTTCCATGGAAAAAGGTTGAGTTTTCATTATGAAAAAAAAAAATCTCCCAACCCCAAAAAAAATTATTTGGAAATGCTGCCATGATGCTTCAGGGAGTTGCTGGTTTGGAGGAACCAGGTCACCAGTCAGACGACATTTCTCACCAGGCACGGCAGCAGCATTTCCAAATATATTTGTTAGGGTTTTGGTACAAATACATTTGAGGAAAAATGTAAGGTGCTCCTGGACAATTCATCAACAGGAAAACAAAGCGAATTTCACAGAATAAATTATTTACTACTAATTATTCATTCAACTGGTGTTTTGGTGTCAGGAGTCTCTTCAGCTCAGTGTTTCTCAATGAACGGTCCCTGGACCAGTGCTGGTCCCTGTGATTCCCTGACACAGTTTAGAAAGGCAGGAAGTTGGTCCCTGGTAACATTGCTGTAGCTTATATTCTTCTTCCACTCCTATGGTGTGTTTGAAAAAAAAGTTTCAGATATTACTGAAAATTCATCTGATTGTTAAACTGGAAACTTTCTTTTAACTAGAAATTAAGTGCATTTGAAGGATTGCACTGCAGGATTAGGATCATTTAAATGGCTCTGGCCAACAGATTGCTCAAATTTTCCCTGAAACTATACTGGCAGATATGTGATGGCTACCAAAATATGCAACATTTCTTATTAAATTCTTCATTATGTTCAGCAATATATGATTGCCAGTGATTTCCTCAAGTACCTTCCATATGAAGATGTGCAAGCAAAGAATAGAAAGAAAGACCGACCACAAAATGATTAGATTGTAGGGAAACAAATTTATGAGCTATAAAGCACCCTTTGCTCCTCTTATAAGCTCTTTCGCAAAGATTCACCAAATTAAGTAGTGGAGCTGAGTTGAACAAAATTGGAGGAAGGGTCAAGTACAGTAACTGAGGCAAATAGAGAGATCTCTGGCACTTTACCCATCTCCCACGGAGTTGAAAGATTGCTGATACATCCTTAGGTATATATATGAATCAGGCTAATAATTGAGCTTCTAACTTGGCCCTGAGAAAAGATCAGAATAAAACACAGATAGGTTGTTGTGCATCAACAGGACATATCTTGAATAATTTCACCCTCCATCTTCTAAGCGTGTCAGCCAGGCGAGACAGTTGTCCTTCCAAATATTCCTCACTGTCTTCCTCATTCTGCCCTAGTTGCTGCAGGTTTAACAGACACATCACGCCATGGAAGAGGCAATAACCAGAGAGCCATCTTTAGCCTTGCTCTCCTTCATCTGAGCAACTGTTCTGGAGTTAATCCACATCTTTCCCACTGTAGCCAATATATTTAATGGGAGTCAGCAACTTGTTGCATACATGCGCTTTTGGCAACACCCCTCCATTAGCCAGAGTATTAATTGACCTTGTGCATTAGTACTTGGATTTCTTGTTGCTGACTGTGTATTTTTTCTTTTTGCATGTCTCCTATTGGGCATAGAGTTGGCTTTCCTTACATTTCAATACTGGATCCAGCTGCAAAGAACTTGGAAGGACCCAAAAAGTCTCAGTACAGCAACAGAAAATATATTCGGCGCATTAACAGGCATATCAGGAGTGCCTGATTGGCTCTTCTAACAGTGAGCCAGATTCTAGGACCCTGCATAGGAATGCAGAGATCTTTTTAATCACCCACACCTCAAGTGTATAAAGATAAACAAGAATTAGAGCTCACTTATGCTGGCAGGTGGATCTTGTTATAGCTCCAAACAGGCTATAAGAGAATTTGGGAGTCTCTGGAGCAGAGGAAAATAAGGTCTGGGATAGAGGAGGTCTTACAGGGAAAGCTGTAAGAATAGACAATCTTAGAGAGAAAACCTAGAATGAAGTTTATATTTTTGCTGCTATTTAAGTTATCAACAAAGCCAAGATGCCAGGAAGGAGTGGAGGGGGTAAGTTGGAGTTATATATAGTGTGTATATATTATGAGCAGCAAAGGGTGGGAACTTCGCCTGCTTACAGCCCTTCTCAATAGCTCATGGATCACAAGGCAACCCAGTGGGAAAGACAATAATGAAATAACAACAAGAAATGCTTATTACACTGTGTTGTGTTTGCATCATAAATGTTTGAAAGAGGCTGTTACACAGTCATCACTTTTGTAACAAGTAGCAAGACATGCTCTGAGCTGAACAGCCGACATGCAGTGAACTTACACTTTACAAGTACACAGGATAAAATACCAAAGAGATTTCATATCTTTGAGTCCTAGGCTGTACAAATGGATTTCCCTGCTACATTGGTACAGGCAACGCAATCTGTTCTTTCCATTTTTTTTTTAATTAAGAGCCAAATTTCCATGGGCTCCAATGCAAGCTTATTATGCATACTTGTGAACATGTAAATACAAGTCTAAATTTCCAAGTATTAGTTAACAGTTGTTATAACCAGTGCATATGCAGTTTACTACAGGAGACTCTGACATAATTAATACTGGTTCGTACTGGACCAAGGGTGTATGAACTGAAAAACACACACACACACGTACGTAATAAGCTGGTTAAATGCTAAGTCCCCTTCTAGTGGGTGAGCTAGCTAAAGGAGAAGAGACTTTTAGAGCTATCTACTAAGACCCCAGCCCTGCAAACACAGGTACTACCGCTGACTTCAATGAAACTACTCACATGAGTAAAGTTAAGTGTTAAGCCTTTGCAGGATTGGGGCCTACTGGAGTAAATCCTTTAGCTATTGATTCTCAGACTCTAAGGTCAGAAGGGACCATCATGATCATCTAGTCTGACCTTCCGTACATTGCAGGCCTCAGAACCTTGCCCATCCACTTTTGTAATTGACCTGTAACCTCTGGCTGTGTTACTGAAATCCTCAAATTATGAAGAAGAAAAAAAAAGGGTTTCTAATCTGAGGGAAATTCCTTCCTGACGCCAAATATGGCAATCTGTTGGACCCTGAGCATGTGGGCAAGACCTACCAATTAGACACCTGGGAAAGAATTCTCGGTAATAACTCGGAGACCTCCCCTTCTAATGTCCCATCAAGTAGTAAAGGCAGGGTCGGCTTTAGGAAGTGCGGGGCCAGATTTGAATTGTTTTGATGGGGCCCCGGCAGGGATGACTCACCCGGCGGCGCTCCGGGTCCTCCGCAGCAGTGAGGACCTGCCGCCGAAATGCCGCCAAAGACCCAGAGTGCGGCCAGGTGAGTAAAAATTAAAAAGGCACCTAAGTTAGGTGTTCTTCTTTAGGGCATGGGGCCCTCTTAGGCGTGGGGCCCAATTCAGGGGAATCAGGGAAATCGGCCTAAAGCCAACCCTGAGTAAAGGCCTGTGCTTTTAGGTTTTGATCCAATGCTTATGCCAGCAAAAAAAAATTCTACAGGAAAAATTCCTTTTTCCAACCTTCTCTAGTCTCAGCCTGTTTGCTGGGCCCTAGGGATTGTTTCCTCCAAGTCTGGCTTGCAGCGCACTCTGGGATGTCTCCATCCAAGTAAGCTTCAGAGTGTGAGAAATTTCAGTGAAGTCCAGTGTTGGCCTCTACAGTGGGATCGGAAGCATGGACTACTGGAAATGTATGAGTAGAAAAGAAGAAGGAGTAGACGTAGTTGCTAAGGGTACAGAAAAGAGAGAAAAATTATTTGAGGGTGGCAGAAAATGCCTTATAGTGAGAGACAAAGAGCTCAATCTGTTTAGCTTATAAAAAAGAAGATTGGAAAGTGACTTGATTACAATGTATCTGTACCTTCATAGGCAGAAAATACCAGGTAGTAAAGAACTCTTTAATCTTGCAGAAAACTAAAGGTTGAAAACTGAAGCCAGACTAATTCAAATAAGAAATGAGGGCACAAATCTTTAACGGTCAGGGTCATTAACTACTGGAATAAACTACCAAAGGAAGTGGTAGATTCCCTGTCTCTTGATGTCTTAAAATCAAGACTGGATGCCTTTCTGGAAGATATTCTTTAGCCAGACTCAAATTATTGGGCTCAATAGAGGGGTCACTGGGTTAAATTTAATGGCTGGAATTATAAAGGTGGTCACACTACAACTTTGTCTACACATGGAAGAAAAATCCATGGCTGCCCCATATCAGCTGACCCAGGTTTGCGTGGCTTAGGCTGCGGGGCTGTTTCATTGCTGTGTAGACCCTCCCACACACCTCACAGCATCCTAGAGCCCAGGCTCCAGTCCGAGCCCAGAATTCTACCCAGAAATGCAACAGTCCCGCAGCCTGAGCCCCACAGGCCAGCCATGGGTTTTTCTTCGCTGTGTAGACATACCATAAGTGACCTAATGCTCTCTTCTGGAATTAAACTCTATGAATCTAAGAAGATACCACACCTATTAACACAGTATAAATGCCCAGGTCGGAACATCTACTACGAAAGAACTTAAATGTTATACTGTGGGGAGGCCTAGCTCAGTGGTTTGAGCATTGGCCTGCTAAACCCAGGGTTGTGAGTTCAATCCTCGAGGGGGCCATTTAGGGATCTGGGGCAAATATCTGTCTGGGGATTGGCCTTGCTTTGAGCAGGGGACTGGACTAGATGACCTCCTGAGGTCCCTTCCAACACTGACATTCTATGATGTGTTTCCCCAAAGCAGGTTACTCTGCTAATGAATGACGATGCCAGCAGAGATCTCTCTGAATCCATGCCCTGCAATTACTTACTGGTTTCCCCCTTATCGGCATGCAGTGGCAGTCATCGCTGTTTCTCTTTCCTCTCATCTAGCAATCAGCAATTTCCCCCTCACCAGCAGAGCACTTGGTGTACGGAGAACTGAACAAAATCAACAGCGATAATGTCTAAGTGAACAAATGGGGCCATCAAAGGTCACCAGTGCAATAGAGTCTTCACACTATCCTCTTTGTTTGTTCAACACTCTTATGCCAGCAAGCACTCTGAGGATCTTTACTGTTAAGTCCAAAAAATCTGAGATCTGTCTCTTTCTGGAGTAATTTATCTCACTTTTTTGGCCCACGCAGAGCTTATTGAAAGATCAGGGCCTAGAGAAAGGGTAGAATGTTGACACAATAAGATGATACAGAACTAATTGACAATATAGAATAAGAAGATTGTTATTAGCAGTAAGAAAAAACGATATTTCAAAGATTTTCCTAAGAGAACATCAAAGTAGCAAGGAAATGTCACTTGTGCATCTTTAAGTCTCCAATTATACATTTGTACGTCTTCTCTTAATCTGTTTAAAGACCTTGTCTTCCATTGATAACAGAGGATATGGCTGCTGTGGGTTTGTTTATCACAAGTATTGTAAGGACTCTTTTCCCCCGCATGTTTCAGTTCATTTTCCTATGTCCCATTGCCTTCATTTCAAACAGTTATAGCAGAGCTGAAGAAATGAATTCAAAGCATTCCCTATCTGCACTATAGTATACTGAACAAAAAGCCTCAATTTTAAAAAACATATATATATATATACACACAAGTTATTATTCATAATAGTTATTATTCATATCATAGCTGAGTAATAATAAATGGAAATACATCAATAACGAAGAATTTTTACAACAGATTTAACAAAACAACATGGCATTACAAATAGCCTCAGGGTTGATTGGGTATTGTTAGTAGAGTGCCAAAACGTTTAATTTTAATAATGGGACAATTTATTACTTCAGTTAATATTCTGAATTAATTACTCTAGTGATATTCACCACCCCGCTTCCTGAAAGGAAGCTATTGAGCAGCTTGCATGGTTTCAGTTCTAAAAGCGACAGCAGGTAACTCTTACTGAAGTTGTCTACACGTTATGGTAATTGGGGGCCATGCAAATATCATAAATGAGATAGAAAGTAGTAGAACAGGGGAGGAAATTATAAAAGTGGAATATCTAGAGATGAAATGTGATAATTCAAATGCAGATCTAAGTTTCAAAGTCATGGGGCGTTAGGATCTAGGCTTTTGGTTGAGTACATTGTAGAGAAAGTGGCCAGTCCTTAAATTAGGGTGTAGGTGTAGACTTCCAAAGTCCCAGATTCATCAGACCAGGACATTTGACCTAGGCTTATATTCAATAGCAACACTTTTCCAAAATTGTACGGCTATTTATTATTACAGGAGATCTTGCAGATGCGTTAAGAGGGTGCTTTCAGACTATGGTATGCAGAGGATTTTAAAACATTAATATTAGATTTTTTACACCACTATCTAAGGTTGTCATAATGTCCACCTAAAGGAAAAGAGCTAAGGACTACCTGTCCATCTGTGGCATTTATATATAACACCAGTTACCATAGTACCGAAGCACTGAGCAGGTTAAGGGGAAGAATATATATTTATGTTTTGATCGTTCAATGAACTCTGCATGGCATGGAGAAGATTTCAGGATTAATGCCTATGGCCCCAGTTCAGCAAAGCAATTCCATAGAAGTCAATAGGATTTATGCATTTAGTACCCAATTCAACAACGTACTTAAGTACATGCTTAAGTCCTAATGATTTCAATCAGACTACAGCACTTGCATAAGTGCTTCGCTGAATCAGGGCCTAAAAGCATAAGTGATAATTATGGGAAAATCAGACTCCACAGTAAAGTGCTAAAATTCTTTAGAAATTATGCAGTTCTTTCCTCTCAGGGTACTGGTCTTTGGAAGATTGTCACAAAGCTGTCCCGAGATTTTGAAATGATAATTTCCTGCTGAAGCATAGTGTTTAGCTCTTTCGATGGCCAAATTACAGGATTCTTATTTTTTCATTCAGTATTTATTTGAAGGAAATGTACAAGAGAGAAGTCTGATGCTGGCAGTGCTTTAAACCTGCTGGTGCTCTGTAAACAAGTTAGCTCCAGAGAGATTTTCATGTCGCTTCTTGAAATATAAAAAGAATCACTGAGACTGAATAATTGAAAACAGTTGTATAGACTTCATTTCGTTGTTTTTCCTGGGCTTAACTCTGTGCTTTCTTGCTCATAATTGTATACTTAGCAGGGTCAATTAACTATTTGGAATCTCATTTACATAACAGTTGACATGTTGATAATGCTTCAGAGTAGATTATTGCCCTGGAGGATATCATACTATGCAGAAAACTAATATGAAAGAAGGCATTTCTCTTAAATTATAGTTTTTAGAAGGAGATAAAACAGAATATGTAAGATCAAGGAATTCTATAAAATGGGGCAATGTGTATCAACACATAAACATCAATCTGATATTTTTATAGCATCGTTCATCTAGATAGCTCCCGAAATGCTTCAGAAAGCTAACAAACTCATTGTACAAGGCCTGGTCCTTCGAATACATACTCACAGAAGCAAACCTTACCCACATGCTGCCATCATTACTGAAGTCAATGGCAAAATGCCAAAATGCCAATTAACTTACATGGGAGAGATTGTGCCCATTAGTTGTCCCGAACTGAAGTCAACAGAATTATTTGCATGAACAAGAAGTAGTTACCTTAGTAAGGTTTTGTAAGACTAGGCAGTCATTTAAAAGTGCTCATCAAGTCTATATGACAGTTTAAAGGCCCCAACACTGCCAACAAAGAAACATGGGCAAAAGCTCATTGACTTGAAAGAATTTCAGTACAGGCATAAAGGTCCACCCTCACAGCATCCTACTGACTTAATCCCATTGACTGCAATGAGAGTCCCACCACAGTGATCTCTTTGCACGATTAGGGCCATGGGCAGGAAGTTAAGACAAATTAAATACACTATACAATTGTTTCCATATCTAGGTGGAATTCAGGTCAGAATGTAATGACCTGAACTGGATTTTGGCCAGGATACCAAGGGCATCATATCACTCAACTGTTCTTCATTTCAAGGAACGTCATTCATCTTAGTCCCAAAGTTATCTACATTTCAAATAGACCTATTGTCCTTCTCACTCTTATTGCTGAAAGCAACTGATTGGCAAAGTGATCATTAAGTGAGCTGACAACAAAGTTGTGTACACCAAAGAAGTGGATTCCAAGATACTCTGAGTGTTTTGAATGAATACTTTTTGTGCGGGAACACGCCACACACTGTGACCCACATTTTTTGATGTTGAGGGGAATGGCCCTCCTTAATCTTGTAAAAAATACCATGGGATCCTTAATGACCATAAGTGATCACATCTTCTGTTTCGGCCTGACCTGAAAGATAGAGAGCCAGATTATCTGAATTACATCTGTGAAAATCTGGAGCCACTCCACTGTATGAGTGCCCTCAAATACCAAGGTGAAAGCACTTAGTGAGGCAGAGAGATTAAATCAGAGGCTGGCCCAGCACCACCACCAACACAATACTCCTTAACACCACTTTGGGGCATTGGTTAACTCCTGGCTCAGAGGAGAAGCTACTACTAAATTATCAACTCTATGCCCTGGAACATCTCACTGCTCCGTGGAGGTTTCCCATTTATGCTGATAGGATCACAGCGCAAAGTGATATGGCTGCAGGCAACGAATGACATGAATCCTAAACCTCAGATCCAGACTAAATAGTACTGTCACTTATTATGAAAAGAGGAGATATGCTGTACATATACTACAGCCATGAGACCAGGCTTACCGACAGTATGCAGTGTGCAGATGTTTAAGATTTTCTTTTATTATGGTCTAATAAGGTATGTACAACTATGCCCACAAAGAGTGCATAAACAGAAATTAAGTTCAGCGAATGAAAGGGGTGTTTTAAAACCACCTCATTATTTCTATACATTTTTCATGTCATACTCCTGGACTTCGGGTTCAGAAGACTAAATCCACAGTGTGATTTTGATTATCATTGTTTAGTGTCTTTATTCGAAATCACATTTTAATCCTTTAAGGCTTTTAGCAAAGCAGAATGCATTTAATTATAAATAATAATGTAAAGTGGAGTTCTTAGATTGCATCACATTAACGATAATCCAAGTCCTGTTACACAATAGCCTGTGTTTTCTATAGTTTCTTGCTTACAGCTTAGAGCACAAAGTCAAATTCACAGATGCAAAGTATAATCAGCGGGTATCTACCTTCAGAAAGTCAGTCTATAGATAGCAGTTCCTCCAGTTAATATCCTAGCTAAGTACATTTCATTGTACTGCTTCCTATATAAAATGGATTTGATATTATTTATAATATCCATACAATAATTGCTTTAGTTGCCAGAACCCAATCTCACTGAATAAAACAAACATTCTAAAAGACATTCTACAATCCCAGGATATACTAAAAGAGTTCCCATTTTCTTCTGTATCTATTAACAGATTTTGTCAGCCAAATTTCATGCTGACTCAGTAATGTTATGTGTGCAGAAACTGGCTAAAATGATGCACACTAGCATTGCTAATGCAAACAATTTTTCCAGAGGCATTATTTTTTCCATTTACAAATCATTGTTGAAGATTAAACCTAAATACTAACTAGGTGCTGTTATCTTGCCACCTGTTAAGCAATGTTTCATCTGCCTTACCAGTTAGATCATTTTGGGGTGGCGAGAGGAAGGATTTTGCCTTGCATTACAACTTAGAGGGGAAGCTTTTTTGGAGACTGGATTAGAAGCAGAGGACCAGCCATTGAAATGTATTTGGACTGGGTTTGCATTGGTTTTGTTGATGTAAAGTCTAGAAGAAGTGGCCACAGGAGAGTGTATGTGCATGCATATATATAAATGTGTGTGTGTGTATGCGCGCGTGTGTGTGTACACACATACATAAAATGATCTCCCATAGATAAAATGCATCAGCGTAATCCTGAACCACATTATAATTGGACAAAGACTGCATGATGTTAAAGTGTGTTACAGGGGGCGGGGGGTGGAGAAAGAGAGAGATGATAACTTTGCCTTGTGTAATATGAGAGAAAGGAGTAAAACAGAATTCCGTATAAAAATAAGGTTTGAATATACAACTAGAACCTTTAACAGAATACAATTTTTGCAGTGTAAGTTTAGGCCAGAGATTCCATAATACATACAGTTTCTATAAAGCCCTGCACTATAATGTAATTCATCAGCATGAAGAAGCATACTTTATTATGAGCCTTCTTCTTGTACTACTGAAATTAATAAGGGGCTGCCAGTCACACTCAGGCTGGGTCACACATGAAGTCAAATGCAGGACGCATACTCAGCACCTTGCAAGACAGAGATCACCCTGAGAGGTCTAATCCTGCAGTCCTTACGGCAAGCGGATATTTTGCATGAGGAAAATCTGGCCCACATGTACCATCAGCCAGATCCACGTACAGTGTGGTTTGAATTTTTCCTTGACTTACACCCCATGCTACCTCACTGATGTCAGGGCAGATTTGGCTCAGTAAGTGCAGTGCATATGCCAAGGAAAAGAGTACAGGATCTAAGATAAAATAGAAAACTTGACTAGGGGTAAATGAGTCACATCAAAGCTTCTCCTGCCACACATAGGAGGTAATAAGTTTCCTGCAATAAATAAACAAACTTTCACAGAAATACCATAGCATGAAACAGCGGTGACAGTCTTTCTAAAATGAAAACTTTCAGGGTGCTCACCTGGTGGAATTTGTATTCCAAGCAACCAGTATATCTGAAATGTAGAACTTCCATTGGTTATTGTATGAGACTGGAACAGTAAATTATTTCAAGTCAAGGAAGCTTATATCAGCATTAATTCAAAGTAAAAGCACAGCCAATGTGACCTAAACATTATCCCTGCAATGAAAGGCTCATTACAAAACAATATGGGGGAGGGAGGACTACAGAGACTTTTATTTGCACTAAGACGTCACATATATGTGGTCTAATTGCGATAAGTGCTTAGATGGTTCTTTTGGACTTAAAACAAAGTGTCATTTTGATGTCAGCCACCTACATGATGTAAGCAACCTACTCAATCAAATCCATAACCAATCGCATCCAGTGCATCTGCTTTACAGCAAAACAGAGAAATCCCATTTCCAATTACATTAGGAGTTTTTTAAATAGCCCGATAAACACAATAAATATAATGTGGCATGTTCCCTCTTTTTAATACATATATATCAGGGATTCTCAAACTGGGGGTCGTGACCCCTCAGAGGGTCGCGAGGTTATTACGTGGGGGAGTTTGCGAGCTGTCAGCCTCCACCCCCAAACCCCACTTTACCTCCAGCATTTATAATAGTGTTAAATATTTTAAAATGTGTTTTTAATTTATAAGGGGGGGGGTCGCACTCAGAGGCTTGCTGTGTGAAAGGAGTCACCAATACAAAAGTTTGAGAACCACTGATATATATAGATAATATCGATCTAAATCATTTAGACCAATGATAACTTGGACAGCTGTTTCCACAATGGATCAAATTTTACTATAGTTTTCTCATTGAGGCAGTCAGTATCATTACGAATTTCAAAAGAGAAATGACCATCACCACAATAAAATCCTGCACTGTGCACAATTAAGAACTGAAACACTATGCAGCTAATACTAAGAAAAATGCAGCTTCAACATGCTGGAAAATGTTAGCAGAAACTTCTTTGAATAGCTTATGAGTGCCAGCTGAAATGATATTATACAGCTTAAGACCTCAGAAAGCAAGAAAGCTAAGAGGGAGGTTTCTTAAATGTATTCCTTTTGCTCTTTTAGTAGATAAATGAGGATGCAATCACTACATATCATCTTTCAGTGATTGAAATTATATTTAAAATACAATGAACCAATGTGTGATTGAGTACATAAAACCTATTAATACACCTGTGCATATGCCTGGTAGGACCATCACCTTTTGATTACTGCCGTTAAGATTAGTGGACATTCATCCATAGTGTGAATTCACTGACTTCCTGACTTCCATGGGATAATTTGGAGCTGAGTGTTCAAATGGAGGGGAAATTATAGCTCTTTGTTTTCTGATTCTCTCTGTACATCTACGTATACCTACCTACAGAGTGTGTATTGCACAGCTACCAAACAACCCTGTATCTTCTTTCTTGGGTCTGGGGGGTGTTTGGAAAATACAACAGAACACTAGGGGGTTGCTGTTAAACGAGAACTTGTGCACCTCTCTGTCTCTTGTGAGAGTGTGCGTGCCCACTCCCAAATCTATCCCCCATCTGGATGCACACAACACTCAGAGCAGATGCAGGTCTGTGTTACTGACTGTTATTGAAAATAATGGGAGTGATAGAAAATGTACATACACAGAGAATGGGAGAAATAACGTGTGCACAGAGAAAGAGAGAAAATGTGTGTACCCCAAGGGGCATGTTTCACAGTCGCTATAAACACAAACACAGTGTATTCCAAATAGAGAGAGGTAGGAGCGACCTCTGGGTCTGTCCACACACAGCTTCCTTCACACCGTGGCACAGCTGTAGCCCTTTAACTGCGTTAAGCTCCGTGCAGCCTCCTCATGCCCACCTGCAGCACTGACCTACCGCCCTCCTCCCCCAGGGACGGCACGACCTGTTGCTCAACAGCTACATTAAGTTGCCGGGGGGAGTAACAAGCGCTAATTGCGCCCAGCTTGCCCCAGTGCGAAGAGCTGAGCTGGCGCTCGGGCCGCCCCCCCCCCGCACCCCGAGGCTTTGGAGCCGCTCGGTGCTTGCTTAGGATGCGGTGACCTGTGTGCGCAAGGTGCCCCCACCCCAGACACGGTGCAAGTTCAAAGCACCACCCCCCCCCGGTCTGGTACCTGCGCCCCCCTCAAGGCAGCCAACATGTAGCCACGCTGCGACCTGCCCGCTGTGTCACCGGCCCCGGCTGAGCCCTGCCGCCTTCCCCCCTCTGCTGCTTCCATCCCGGGGGGGTGACGGGGGAATATTCAGCTCAACCTTCCGTCGAGACTCTTGGAGGGGGGCAGCGCATCCAACACTAGCTGGAGGAGCCCCAGCAGCCAGGGCTGGACGCCCCACGCCCCCCATCACGCACCAGGGCCCCCCCTTTAAACAGCCAGGTGCAAAATCCTCCAGCCTGCAACCTCTCTGCGCCTAATGAACCGGCTGCCGATCGGTCCGGGTCCCCCAGGAGGAGCCCGCTGTCCAGCAGCAGACGGGGACGGTTAATCGGAAATGGAGCTAGGTATATTCTATACACACCCCCCACTCCGCCTTGCAGAGAAAGGGCTTTGCTGAGCCTACACCACGCAGTGCTGCGACCAACCCCCCCACGCGAATCGAAGCAAATACTGGTCAGAAACCAGCACACAGCTGCACAATCAACACCCCGGCCGCTCTCAGCGGGCTCGGGGGGGGGTTCCCCCCCATCCCATTCTTTTCATGCAATAAACCTTACCCCGGGCCGGCTAATCGCGATCATTTCCCTCGCCCGCCCGGGAGCCTGGCAAGGGGGGGGGAGGCGCCCCAGGCTCTGCACTCACCTTTCAAGCAGGCGCCTCGGCCGCTACAGGTTTTCCCCCCTGGCTCCCTCTGCCCCCCTCCAGGTCGCTGCTGGCCGGGGGGGCGTTGGT
The DNA here is from genome assembly GCF_025201925.1 of Gopherus flavomarginatus. Classification (NCBI taxonomy): domain Eukaryota; kingdom Metazoa; phylum Chordata; order Testudines; family Testudinidae; genus Gopherus; species Gopherus flavomarginatus. The sequence continues at coordinate 12,436,346 of NC_066635.1, forward strand.
GGTTTATTTCTCTCCGCCCGAGACGAGAAATCTCCGGTCACACACAAAGTGGGTAGAAAACATGCAGCCCCCGAGGCAACCACTGGCGTTGGCGGGGTTCCCGCGCTCCCCGTTTCTTGGGGTGCATAGGGCGGGGGGAGGGGAAGAGGCGTGAGACTTTGTATCGATCTCCGGCAGGGGGACAGGTGACCCGGGCAGGCCAGGTGCGCCCCGGGGCCGTCAGTGCTCCATCTCCCCAGGCAGGGCTCCCTTTAAACTCCATGCAGCAGCTGCCTGCCCCCTCGGAGCCTCCAGCAGCCCATGGCGAAGTTACAGCGCCCGCCTTTCCCCGGCTGGGAAACACCCCCCATCCACCTCCTGGGGCTCAGGAACCGGGACTCGGCTGCTCCCCGTCCCCGCTCTGCTGCCAGGCAGCGGAGAAGCGCCTGGCCTCGGCGCACCCAGACCCAGGCAGCTTAGCTACAGCTTCCTCCCCTCCGAAGGAGAAGCTGCCCACGTAAAACTCCTGCTCACTGGAGCCGTTTCATATTGGACACCTTGCACCAGGGCCCTCAGTAACTCTTTCCTGTCCAGGAGGTGAGGCACACTCCTGCAGATCGGTGGCTCCTGGGCTGAGAGAGGCTGGGTTGCGGGGGTAGGGGGACAGGCAGAGAGGAAAGGGGCCTGGGAGCAGAGCTACAGCGAATAAAGGGAGTGGGGGACAGAGGAAAGTCAGCGGGAACAGGAGGGCTGAGGGGCAGATTAACAGAGGGTGACGCAGAGAGAGGAGGACGCGAGGGGCACATTTAGAGGGGAGAGGTGGAGAGCTGAGAGGAGATAGGAGCAAAGAGAAAGCCCGAGGGAGGGAAAGGGAAAGAGATGAAGATTAAGGGAAGAGACACAAACCACCCATCCCTGAGCAGCATCCCAGGAGAAAGGAGAGAAAAATGTGGAGATCCCAAGAGAGAAAGAGAGCAGGTCCCCCTGAGGGAGACTCAAGGGTGTAGAAAACTCCCAGGGAGAGATCAAAAGGGATAAACTCACAGCGCTTCTCAGACTGTGGGTCGGGATCCCAAAGCAGGTCCCGACCTCATTTTAATGGGGTTGCATTAGATTCATTGCTGACTTCAAAGCCCAAGACCTTCAGCCCCTGATGGTCGGGCTGGGACTTGGTCTCCAGCCCCACCTCGCCCCGGAGCAGTGGGTCTTGGACTCCAGCTCTGCGCCCCCTCCCCTCCCCCAGCAAGGTCATGTAGTCATTTTTGTTGTCAGAAAGTGGTCATGGTGCAATGAAGTTTGAGAACTGCTGGGATAGAGAGTCCAGGGGAATAGAGAGGGAAGGAGAGGAGACACAGCAAGAAGAAAATTAGCACAGACAGTAAAGTTGCAGCCAGGGAAGGAAAAGACTCTGAGACCGCTGGAGGAAGAAATTTATAGCCAGTCTTATGTTACCACTTTTCACCAATCCTCTAACTGGCTAGCAGCACAATTCACTAAACACAGTTTAAGGCCCATATTTGAAGAATTCATTCAAAGACTTTCCCCCTCACAGGGTCCCAGAGCCATCGGAAGTCTACACAGCAATGAAACAGCCTCGCATCCTGAGCGCTGTGAGCCTGAGTCAGCCGGCATGGGCCAGCTGCAGGTGTCTAGTTGCTGTGTGGACATACCATGTGATAGCTCAAGTTCCTACATGTTGTATACGGGATATTAACTAGAAATTATCTTAGATATTTATATGCCCCCCTTTACCATAGTATCTGAGCAATGCACAATCTTTAATCTATTTATTCTCACAGAACCCATGTCAGGTAGGTATTATCCCCATTTTACAGACAGGGAACAGAAGCACAGAGACTAAGTGACTTGGCCAAGGTCACATAGGAAGTCTGTGGAAGAGCAGGAATTGAACCCAGGTGTTCTGAGTCCCAGACTAGCACTCAAAGCACTAAATCATCTTCCCTGTCTTTAGATCAAAGACTAACTCAACACACTGGGACACAGGCAAAGCCAAACACAGTTCATATTACTAATTTGTCACAATGCTAGACACCCAAGCGCCAAATAATTTATTTCTGACCTACTATGAAAACCCACAATCCTTCAGAACAGCTCACAAAAGACGTTTGATGGGCTGACATGAGTGAGTGTAGAATCAAAAACCAGCATCTTTATAAACAAATGAAAAGAATAGGCATAACTAAACACTGCCACAAAACTGAATGAACAGGTATGTGTTTCAGCAAAGACCTACCAGATACACCCTTACTTCCTGACAATATACAGTGCTCTCTCTATTTATATATACAGAGATATTGATGAGGGCAAAGGAGGAAAGATGTTGCCAAATGATCACAAATCACCATTCCTAGCAGGCCGTCAGCCCTCTGAAGTGGTTCCAAATTCTCTAAAGTTCTATGGCACATTCATGCAGGGATAGAATACCAAGGCTACCTTTTCTTCATCTCGCGGTTTATTAAGCATCACTTTAAGCTGAAGAGTTATGGCTTCCAGATACTGTAGATCAGCCAGAAGACACCACTGAGTTTCTGTCTTCTTAACCATGATATCTGGGATTAGTAGGGTTACCTTTTTCTCCTGTCTCTCCTTTCTTTACTCACACAGGGAAGGGCTCTCTCCATGTCTGAAAAGCACTGACATGGTCACCCTAATGTGACTGAGCAGCTGTTTCTCTTTTATTTTCTTCACCATGAAAGGTGTTCTATAAGGTAGCTCCATCCTCATGGTAATGCATGCATGTGGCTTGCTTGACAAAGCAGCCGTTCCTTACACGCCTGGGGCCTGACCCTGCACCACTGTCACTCAGAACTCCTACTGAGTAAGCAGGACCCAAGGAACAAAGGATCGGGGTGCCATAGTGTGATGGAATTAAACTGAAGATTGTTTAGGCTGCTATCTGGAGAAATGTTCTAACCGGCAGAACTGGGGCATAGTCTCCAATGGAAGCCCACTGTTTGAGCCAACTAGACTGTGTGCATAGTATTCAGGAAACGACATGGAGAGTTTCCAGCAGCTCCTAAAACACTTTGACAATCACATTAATATTAAGCAAAGACTGTGTGGCCTCATGGAGCACATGTCATCTTTCTATTTCAAGGGTATTTAATTCATAGCCTGTTAGTGTTGTACGTTTCCAGTGTAAAAAATATTTCCTATCTGCTGCCTCTCTCTCCAGACCAGTGAATCACTATGTTACCAACACTTAGGGCTAGACGGGGCCTTTAAAGCACAGTGAATGAGAGCAGAAGTTCAAGGAAGGAATCCTGCCTTTCCATGCTCCTCACCTGCTCCAGCGAGCTAGTTAACTCTGACCAGTTGCAGATTATTGCCCCCTGAGCCAAATCAGTTGCACTGACCAATGCATTGGAAGGGTGGAGCCAAAGCTCTTCTGTGCTCTGCCCACTCCTCACCCCCCGGAAGGGCAGGGATATTGGGTACAGGTTACTTATATGCACCTAGGCCCCTGGGCTGGGAAGACCATGCAGGAGTATGAGGATTCTCTTACTCATTCGTTCATTGCTATAAAGGTACATAGGCCAGACTACAGTTCGGCACTGCATCATCTTCATTATATAGTACACATATCCATGTCCAACGAAAACACTTCAATTGTTGATCCATGAAAGTAACTCCCGCTGTTGTCAATGTGAATGGAGCTGATAGACCATAGGCTGCCTGCGTTTTTGTTAAATTTTACACCAGAATAGGGTTGGAATTCGTTGCTTTTTCATTCTTTTCCTTTTCCTTTTTTCTTTGGTTAACTCTTAAAGGGATCAAGCCTGATCTGCTTATATGTTACCCCACCAATTTTAAGAGCACTACTGGAATGAGTAAAGCAAGCAGGGTTTGGTCCATTATAGTTCTAATAAATATATAAGAACTTAATTCCCTCTTTAGGTTTATTTTCCCCCTCCATAAATTCCCAAAGATAGTAACCAAATTCCTGCCATCCAGTAGCAAAAGCATCTGCCTTGTGGTTTGAAAATAGTAATTTGAAAATGATTGGAGTTCTATATCTATTTTTTAAATTGTTCGCGGACCAGATTCTGATCTCTGCAACACCTGCATAAATCCAAAGTAACCCCAGTTACTCTGGACTTACATCCACAAAATTGAGATCAGAATCCAGTTCGCCCTCTCTTTTACTCCACGTCCTTTAAAACATATTACTGATAATATAAAACCTTGCATTTTATAAGAATAAATATAAATTACCAATTTTGTTCCCACATGTGAACACAAATGCTGGTTCTTCATGGCACAAGCACATGGAAATGTGTATTTTTCATTAAGGGATGAAAGTTTCAGAAATCACAAGTATGTCATCTGCATTACATTTCTGCAAATAATGCGGAGGGAGACAATATAATACCAACATGACATGACAAAGTAATACAGTGAAAAATTATTAAAGACAGAGCAAGTTGTTGTCACAGGCCTAGCTGCCTGCTGGTAATTGGTGATAGTTGTCACTGTCAGTACTGAGGCATCACTCTACTAACAAGTGCATCATGGTTTGATGTAAAGTGTCATAAACATGCTTCAGATCAGCCAAAATGATTAATCAAACGTTGGGTATCACCCAGTTCAGAGGAGACGGCTCAGTAAACCCATGACTGGAGTGGTGTTTTTTTCTTTTTTATCTATGCATCAGCTTTTTGAGCTGCACTTTCTGTGGTAAAGCACAGACCAAGCAACACCATGGATACATAGCTATGAGCTATCATTTAACAAGTGACCACCACTACTAGGAATATATCAGCAGCATTGGCCACACCAGATTAGATCATTGGTCAACCTGCAGCAGAACAAGGGAGAGGACAAGAGGCAATCAATCCAAGCCAATGTAAAATTTTAGAAAGGGCTGACATTTTTAAAGATCTCCCCTTTATTAGCTATGTCATCATTTTATAGACCCATCACATCAAACCACAGAGATCTTTAAAATGGTCAATCTTCCACTGAAATCAGTAGGAGTTTTGCTCAATTGAGGAAATTAAAACTGGAAAAAATCTATTAGGTCCATCTAAGCTATCAACCTTCCAATGTAGAATTGTTCCCTACAATATACTGCGTGTTCTTGTCCTCTGTCCACACCAGGTTTAAATGTCCCAAGAAGTGTAGGTTCCAAGATTCCTTTGGGAGAGTTCACTAATACTTCATACACTAATAGGTCTCACAAGTAGAACACATTTTCTGACTTTTCTGTTTGCTTAATTTCATCCCATTATTCCTAATTAAACCCCTGTGCACCATCCCAAACACTTGCTACCCAACCTGGATATTTACACCCTTCTAACAATGATTAATTATTCCAGAGGCAAACTGTTCTTAAACTTTCTCCTTTATTTCATTTCTCTGTTGGATGATTTATTTTGAAGTTTAATGGGCAATCTTTAGAGCTAAATAGCTAGCTTTAATAATTAGGGAGTAGGTTCTGCTTGAGGATTTATGATCCTTCTGTGCAGTGCTTATTGTGTTTGCCAACTTGTGTAACTGATGTTGATTGATTAGGTATTTGCAATGGGGCAGAAAAGGAACCACATGGAAGATCGTTGGTAGTTTAGGAAGCAAAACAGGTAACAGTGCTTGTTTTGTGGGAAGAGAGAGAAGGCAGATCTGCCCCAGCTTTTTAACAACCCAGTGCTGTTGCCCTTGTTCACACTGAATAGTACCTTCTTCCATAAAGAGCATTGATTTTGATTACTCACAGAACAAGGTGCTACTCAGCATAAGTAAGGGCTGCAGCATCAGGCCTAAATTATCCAACTGTCGCATTGCTTAGAACAGTTGTAGAGGGCAGAGGATATGCTTACCAGAAAAGGGCCTGAGGTACAAAACTTCTAGCAGATCCACTTCTCCTGGTCACGTGCCCCAGGATCGTATGAGTATAATTCACTTAATCAATTTCCTTCCATTGCAGAGGCCTTGGGCTGTGCCTCAGGGTGTACCTCAGTGCATCCTATTTTCTGCCTGTGGCACCAATAGTTTAGTCTCCTGTTGGCTGCAATACCTTGGTCTAATTTCAATTGTTGGGTTTGGTGTGCGAATGCTAAATGCTGTTGGGGATTAGATTAGATTAGATGATCTAGGTCCCTTCTGGCCTTAAATTCTATGACTCTGACTCTATCTCCATCCCCTTCGTGTGCTTGGTTCCAAAGTTTCAGTTCAGCCCATTAGAGAGACTGGGCTGGCTATAAACATCAGATCTAGGCTTAGTTTTGGCACCAGACCACCCCTTCCCACTATCTGAATGTCCAGGGGTTTGATTTAGGTTTACCTACTAGTGCTAGCTATGGCTTCAGTATTGTAATAGGTTCCCACCCAGAGTGTGGCTCATTTCAGGATGGGAGCCTGAGAAACCAGTTTGATTTTGCAAGTCCCGTTAGTAAACTCTTTCAGCCTGGACAACAAAACAAGAACGCCTTTTAATTACAAAATAAACCTGTAGGTAACTGTGACAACACCCACAGTGGTCCTCATGGTATGTTTTCCAGAAGTTAGCTAACCTCATACCTGGTTCATTCAGCTTGTTCAGGATGCCCCATTTGGGCTACCAAGCACAGAATGAACTCCTAAATCCTGACACTATAATAATAATCTGCTCAGTTTAGGACATCATCTTCTGGAACACGTTTACAATTTTGCTGAATGACCACAGTCCCAATGGGACAACTGGTGATTATTCCACAATCCCAGCCATTATTTTCCCCAAATGTCACAAACAGGTCAAAGCGCATCTGCCTTCCGTGCTGGATTCACCAACAACTCACATTCACTGACACCAAGAGTGTAGAGAAGTGGTTTTCAAACTTTTTTTTTCTGGGGACCCAGTTGAAGAAAATTGTTGATGGCCGTGACTCAACAAAGCTGGGGATGAGGAGTTTGGGGTGTGAGAGGTGTTCAGGGCTGGGGCAGAGGGTTGGGATGCAGGGGTGAAGGCTGTGGGGTGGGGTCAGGAATGAGAGTTCAGGGTGTGAAAGGGGGCTCTGGGCTGGGGCAGGGGGTTGGGGAGCAGGAGGGGAGCAGGGCTCTGGGCTGAGGGTACAGGTTCTGGAGTGGGGACAGGGATGAGGTGTTTGAGGGGGCTCAGGGCTGGGGCAGGTAGTTGGGGCATGGAGTTACCTCGGGCAGCTCCCAGGCAGCGGTGCAGTGGGGGGGCTAAGGCAGGCTTCCCGCCTGTCCTGGTACCGCAGACTGCACTGTACCCTGGAAGTGGCCAGCAGCAGGTCCGGCTCCTAGGAGGAGGTGCACAAGCAGCTCTGTGTGGCTGTCGTCCGCAGGCACTGCCCACCCCAGCCAGTGCTCGGGCAGGGGCAGCACACAGAGCCCTGTGGCCCTCCCGCCTAGGAGCTGGACCTGCTGCTGGCTGCTTCTGGGGTGCAGCACAGTGTCAGAACAGGCAGGAACTAGCCTGCCTTAGCTAGGCAGCACCACCAACAGGCCTTTTAATGTCCTGGTCGGTGGTACCAATCCGAGCCGCCACAAACCAGTACCTTACATGCCATGATCCAATACTAGGTCACAACCCACAGTTTGAAAACCACTTGTCTAGAACAAAACAGGCAGCATTTTGTGGCATGCAGGTTGTTAAAATAAATCCATGCCCCAGGACCACCTTTTAGCTGTGCTAACCCACCAGGCTCTGCCCTATCGGTGCTACCTTGTGTCATTAAAGCAGCAGTACAGGGATTCCAGGCATGCACATGCCACGAAACAATGCAACTCTCCAACACCTGGTATAAACCTCTCTATTTCAATCTGCTCTCTCAGACATGGAATTCATGATAGTTACCAAACACCACCATACAGTGTAGCTTCATGTCTTAAAGGGACACCACCAACTTGAAATAGGACATCTGCATCAACTGTGTATTTCTCTTTTATTTTTTTTTAAGGAAGTAACTCTGAAGTCATCCAAGCACATATTTTTTTCCAAAGAATATCAAAAGTGGCAAAAATATATAAAAATTATTGCCTGCAAACAGCTGAAACAGATGGTCTGTTGTGACTCCTCCATAGCCTCTTGCAATTAATGCGAGTCAAACCACTTTCAAAAAATAATGAAGAATCCATTTTGGAGATTTCTAGGCTTCCAGAAATCCCTTTGGACTTCCCAGTTCCTGCTCAACACAAAGTGAGGCACTGGCTGTCCCAAACTCCCTAATAAACTCAGCCTCAGGCCAGCGTCTATGCTCCTCTAATACGATTAAAGACAATAACTATGGTGGTATGCAAGGATCCTGGGCAAACATGCAACATTCCAGCAAATGACAGAGCTGTACAACAAGTGAGGAATTATTGCTACCTGGGAAGCATCATTATAGAAGACGGAAGACAGCATTATTGAAGACAGCATCAGAATAGCAAGAACACAACAGATGAGAAGGGACATAAATCTGAAGACTAAATTCCACCCCCAGGCCCAGCCACCTGCCTCCAGCTGGAGATGAGCTCCCGCTAGCTTGGGGGAGAGGGCGCAGCATCGGCGGGGCCATCGCCTGGGTTAGGAGAGGCTTAGCCTTCTCTGGCCTACTGAATGGAATAATTTGTGATTAGAAAGAGACTTGCAAGACAGGGAATTCTGTTTGCCTGCTTCTCTGTAGAGATTCTGAGATCTTCTCTTTTTCTCTGGGAGACGCTCCCTTTTGATGATCTTCACATTTCATCTGCCCCTCTCATAGACTCTCATAGACTCTAGGACTGGAAGGGACCTCGAGAGGTCATCGAGTCCAGTCCCCTGCCCTCATGGCAGGACCACGAGGTCAGATGAGACGAATGGTTGCAGAAGATAGGTGACCACATCAGGGGGACATCAAAGCCAGCAACATGAGTCTGCAAGGAGTTGACAGAAATTTACTGCACACGCTGTACTAGTTTATGATTTATTTAAACAAGGCCGTTTAATAATGCATACCACACTTTCAGTGGGCAGCAAGACAACCATGGCAGCACGGCACTGACACAAACATTGAACAGTTGCAGCTGTAACAGATGTTTAGTTATTATTAAAAGCTCGATATTACCAAAGAATATTAAAACACAGGTTAAATGACATGCTTTCACAGACAGCCCCACTACTTACAGGTATGCAGGGATCCTTGCCCATTTGTTTTCATTGCAAACAATGTCTGCATAGACAAAATGACAAGTCCAGGGATAGATTCCGTCACAACCCCACAGTGATGGGGATATTAGAGGTGCAGCACCTGAAAGGATATTCTCAGTAGCACTGGGCCAGATGTAGGCACAATGGTTAGGAACTCACTGAGACTGATGTAAATTGGGACTACCTCCACTGGAACCAATGAGCCTGATTCTGAATGCACTGATGCTCATGTAAACGAGGAGTAACACCACTGGAACCAGGGAACTGGGGTAAAAACCAGGGAGAGATTAGAGTCCAGGCCCAATATGCAGGCGAGTGTGCAGGATGCAAGACTTCCCTGGCTCCCTCCCCATGCTACGCGCTGAAGGCCAGCTTGAAGGAAGGGCAAGTTCAGCATCCTGTGGGGAATTATAGTTGCTGCTGGCATTAGGCTGGAGCAGGCTGTGAGCTCCCACACTACAGGAATGGAGAGCGTGACTACCCTTGTTACAGAGGCACAAGGAGAGGAAGGCTCTCTGTCCCCACACCCAACTCTGGGCTAGTCACATTCTAACCTCACTGTCTGTAAGACCTACAGGGAGTCCAGATCCTCCCTTAGGGCCTGACCCTGCTCCCATTGAACTCAAATGGAGTCCTTCAGTAAGTGCAGGACCAGGCCTTTTGATTCCTTACTGATGGATGAAATTCAATAGTTGAGGAAGTTTAGATTGTTCCTGATACTTAATCCAAACCTTCTCCATAGCTCTGGAGCTGAAAAGCGGGAGCAGGGGATTTTCAGGGGCAGAGACCTTCTTGGGAGATCCCTTATAACCCCTACTTCTGGTCTCATCAGAAGTACCACAAGAAAGAGCTTTTCCTGTGACATTTCCCCCCGTCCTCCCCCACACAATTCTAACTAGCACAGAGGCACAGGGTGAAGGGGGTCATTATCTGAACATATGCTTAGCAGGTAGACCAGCAAGCACCAGGGAGACATACCTGCCCCAGTCCCCACCCCCTACCCAGACTGTCCCACTGCCACAGCCCACTGCCTTCTTGCCCCTCCCTGGTGGGGACAGGAGAGAGCATTCATGCTTGCTGTGCAGCAGAGGTCCTGTTACAAGAATTATCACCAGAGCATTTTTCAGCTCTCCATTACTGCTTTTTGTCCCATCTGCCACTCCCACGAGGCTCTCTCCACACCCCTCTTCTGCATCAGAGCATCTGTCCTCTTCCACTCCTTCCCTTTCCCCCACTGGCCCCATTTTTCCATCCTAGGTACCCTCACCCCTTTACAGTTCCCACCGACTCTACACGTTCATCTTCCCCTCTCTAGCCTTTCCACCAGCACAAATCCAGATCTCACATCCACACAGTTCCTCTGCCTCCTTCCCCTCACCTATGGGGACATTTGCCCCAACCCCGGTCCTCTCTCTATCCTGCCACCACTTGTGACTCCATAGCTGCGCCTTTCCTCAACTCTTCATTTGACCTGCATCCCTGGTTCAACTCCCCCAGTCACGAAAAGGTGCCATCACACCCCTTGGTACCTGGAATACATGTGTTCAGAACAAAGAGATAAGGGGTAGACAAAAAGTAGTAAATCTAATTTCAGATAAGGCACATAGTACCTTATACTTGTAAATAGATGACTATAAAAAGGGTAGCTTTAGGAGTATCACTTTGACAACACACCTACTTTGTAAGGTGAATTTAACAACACTGCAGGAGATGGCTTCCCAGGAACTGGTATCTTATTGAACCTTCTTTCCTCTTCTATACTGTTATTGAGTTTTAATAATAAACATGAATGACATTGGGTATTTGGTCTCTTGAATATATTTCATACCAAACCAAAGTGTGGTCAAGCAACTAGTTACATAGTTCGTCAGCAACTCTTGCTTCCTTCTTCCCTGCCACAGATGAAGTTTCCCATCTGACCTCCTCCTCTAGGCCCTCCACATGCCCCAGTGACCCCATCCCACCTCCTGAGTTACCTAGCACCTACTCTTATCCCCTCCCTTACTCTTCTCCTTGACTTCATTCTCCTCTCTTTCCCTCACAGTATGAGCAATTCCACCTTTGACCCCACTTGCCCCACCTCCCTTCTCTCTTTCATCTCTGATCTCATTGAGCATGCTGTTTGCCATGGCTATCTGGAGTTCTACTCTTTCATTTCCATCCTAGACCCTCTCCAGTCCAGCTTCCAGGCCTTGCACTCCACTGAAAACTGCCCTCGCCAGAGTCTCTAAATAACAGCTTCAGAAGCCAAAGCTCAGAACCAATACTCCATCCTCCTCGACCCGTCAGCCACCTTCAACATAGCCAACTGTGCTGTTCTTGAAAATCTTGTCTACTCTTGGCTTCTAGGACTCTGTCCTCTCCTGATTCTCCTCCTATCTCTTTAGTTGCACCTTTAGATAATTTACCTAGCCCCCTTATTTTGATCATGTCCCCCACCTTTCACTGACTCGCTATTCTCCATAGTATCAGCTGTACGTTATTTGTCTTCACTTCAAAGTTCCATCACAGCCAATCCCCACCTTCCCTATCATCGCTCATTCACTATCGAGATATGGACTCCCACCTCCAGTCAGCCCATGATGCCACCCTCCATCACCCACTTCTTCAATTTTCACCTTTGTACTTTCTCCCATGCTGCCTCCCACACTTGGCAGGAACTCTCTGTAAACCTACCTCATTGTCCTCCTTCAAATCTCTCCTGTTCTGTGATGCCTACAAAACACTTGACAACAGTTAAGCTGCTGGTGTGCAAAGACCACTGCTTGTCAGGTTGACCAGTATCTCGCTGTTTCCTTGCACTTCTCCATCTGCCTGTATCCTTCCGTCGTCTCTTGTCTTATACTTCGATTGTAAGGTCTTTGAGGCAGAGACCATCTTTTTGTTCTGTATTTGTACAACGCTGGGCACAGTGGGTTCCTGATCCACGACTATTGCCCTAGGCATGACAGTAATACGAATAATTGATGATGATGATAAACTCTGTAAGGATTTCTTCTGAGCTCCGGATAGACTCTCACATCTTTCAAACGGTTTTGTCCATTCCTACTTACTGAAATGCTGGGCTTTCAAAACCTCCTCTGATAACTGGATTGTTTCCTCTCTCTGCCGGTCATTTTATTTGTGGCACAGACATAGCACTTATGAAGGAGTTTTCTTACTAATAATGTTTGAGTATTTCACTCTGCTAGCCAGCCACTTAACGCCAGCCAGAAATGGCTTTTTTATAGATAGCTGCTGAACTTCAAGATCTGTTAGCTAATCAAAGCCACATTAGGAACCCATCAATCAGTAGCGAGCACTGAACAACAGAGAGTAAGACAGTCAATGGCTGTTCAAGGCTGAACTAAGAAGAGCCACAGAGAGGTCTTGTGGTCTGTAAAGGTGTGGACAGTCCCTGTATGCCTCCTTGTGGCCAGGTGTGGCACTGCAGAATGGGCATCAGTAAGTTTATTTTAACAGATCTGGGCAAGCAGAAGCAGACACATACTATTAAAGTAGCAAAACCCTTTAATAAGGATCCAGGATAGGAGCAATTACAATAACTGGTTCATAAGGTTCTCACTTGGCCCCTGTTCAGTGCTCTCAAACAAAGTCTCTGAATTTGGTCAGGCTAGTCACCTGGAGCATGAGGAAGAAACCACCCACTGTAGCCTGCACAATTTCTCTCCCCTCTCCCTTGACAGCTTCCGGTTTCTGTTTAAATACCCCAGCCCAGGGGACGGGGAGCAGACAGGGCCTCTCTGAATACACCCAGACTGTCCCTGGTCATAGGCTATGGCCTGACCCTTAAAGGGGCAGTTCACTTTTTCCCATAGTCATTCAAACCTGTCCCCCTGGTCTACACCTCATATCTCAAATTTTAATCTTGGTTAAAAAGGTCAACAGTCAGCTGTAGCAGAATTCTTTCTATGGAGTTTCTGGACCTGTGCCACTTAGCACACCATCCAGATTAAACCCTGGTTACCCAAGAGGGTTTCATTCCAGCCACAATTCTGTTGAACTTTACATATTAAAAAAAATCTTGTAGCAATTTCCTTGACTCTCTGGTAGAGTACATGAAAAATAAGAGCAGAATCCAAAGCTGTTCAAAGGACTTCTCTTTACAAACAATTCTACCATTGCCATGTGATAGGGACAAGATTGTCAGGTGATAAGGACAAGACAGGTGAACATTCACATTGGGGAATTTTCTTTTATAAGCCTGTTCAGTTTGAGCCAAGCTGCCCCAAAAGCATTATTGTGAGAATAGGATATGCTTTGGTATTAAGGCATGCTTTTAGTTGCCATGACAGTATGTGTAGCCAATAAGATGTTAAAGCATATTTCAGCCAAAAACGTTTAACATTGCATCTAAATGAAGCCACCACTCAGAGAGAGCAAACCACCTCTAACACAAGAATGTAATGGCTTCTTTATATTATATGCTCCACTAACCTGGATGTTGGACCAATAGTCCTGGTGACTCTGCAGTCACAGAAAATGTGACCCTCTTTGGAAACAGTTTCATGAATTTACTGACACCTGTACCAGAAACTGCACTTACAAACTCCTGTCTCAAGAGAAGTGCCAAAAGTACCCAATAATGCACTGATTACATTTCTGCTCCTCCTTTATCAAAAAGGCCTGCACATTAAGTTTACGCGCCTCCAATATATTCAGGAAGCCAGAAAAAAATTCTTGCCTCTATCTTTAATATTCAAAATTCAGGTCCTGTCTACTTTGTTTTTCCCAAGAGATGGATGACTGGAGAAGTAGCAGTAATGTAGTGTGACAAGTAACAAACCAATGTAACCTGATGGAGAGGAGGAAGAAATACATATTCAGATAGTTTAAAAAAATGTGTTTTTTTTTGTTTAATTATTATTAAACAACTAACAACCCACAGCCTGAAAAAGAGACTTTGTTAAAGATTCAACACACACCCCTAGTGAAGGGCTGAGAAAGCTTCTCTGAATCTTCCAAGACAACCTCCAACAGAAAGAGCAAAGACAAGATTTGATATTTCTAGTAAGTTTTTGCAAAGTTAAAAAAACAACCAGAAAAGGAAACTTAAGAAGAAATAAAAAGACCTCAAACCTTTCCATCCTTATAATTAATAAAAACCCCACATGGCAAAAATGCTTTTTATTTCTCTGAGTAGGTCCAATTTTTGTCTTGTCCTTTCAACATTTGCTTAAGATACATTTCATCGTAGCTGAACAAAGTTTGCTTGTAACTGTAAAACCAGGACAGAGTTCTTCAGGTTTTTTGGGTGACAGAATCATCCTTTAAACTGTTGAGAAGTAAAGTGATCACTAATCAAGTTCACTTGGCTCCCCAAGCACTGCAATGCTTCTTGTCTAAAGTTTTCTTTTCTTTTCTTGCTTTTTCTTTTCAGTCTGTCACTCCAAATGTAAAAACCCCAGATTGGTTTACAACACAGCATACCAACTCAGGCTCAATCAACCACTCATTCAGCATTTCTTCATCCCAATGTATTCTTTCAACAAAGTTTCATTTTGGTTGGCATTTGCCTTAAAAATATGCTGAGAAAAGGCAAGAAAAGGGGGGTTGGTCAATATTTGGTGGTGCTGAATCTGCGTTTAGCTTAATGTTTGATGATGAGAGGAGGGAGGCTGAAAGGTCAATGAATCTTTAGTGCAATCTTACAAATGAATCTAAAGGAGCAGAAACAGTTATTCCGAATTCAGAGCTGCAGGTGCTAACAGCCAAAGACTGCACAAAGACCTTTGCATAGAGTACAGCCCTGTACAACTATTGGTGGAGCTTATTCATTACCACATACACATATGCAACTAATCGGTTACTCATGGCTCCAGTGGCCTGGCCTCACCCCTCACTTTTATATCAGGGGTTACAAACGCAAGGCTAGAGCTACATGAGTGCAGCTGTTCGGGCTTGCAGGAGTATGAGCCAGGCTCTTATTTGTTTCTTTCTTTTTGAGTGGCATGCACATCAATTCACCTTCCTTCCCCTTGGATTTCAACCCCAAAGGTGCCCCAAAACACAAAGTTAAACTCAGTCAAAACCACCACCTCTCCCTGGATTTGGATCAAAATTGGAGGTTGGCCAAAAAGAAAGTGTTCAGGTCCGGATCAGATTTAAGCTGGAGTTCAGAGTTCCAAATCAGGGTGCAACCAGGGCCCAGGTATTGATGTAACAGCGCCAAAATCTTGTGAGCTGTCCTGGCAATATTTTGGCCCAAAACACTGGAAATGTCGTGAGGTCAGCTGTCCTGCTTTCTACCTATTTACATTTCTAAGGTACTCATTTGCCCCCCATTTACTGTAGCATCTGAGCGCCTCTCAATATTTATTGTATTTCTCCTTACAATACTCCTGTGACATGCATGCATGACGAAGTGGGTATTCACCCATGAAAGCTCATGCTCCAATACGTCTGTTAGTCTATAAGGTGCCACAGGACTCTCTGCAGCTTATTTCTAGTCCAGCGGTTCTCAAACTGTGGGTCGGGACCCCAAAGTGGGTCGCAACTCCACTTTAATGGGGTCGCCAGGGCTGGCTTAGACTTGCAGGGTCTCGGGGCCAAAGCCCAAGGGATTCAGCCCTGGGCCGCAGGGCTCAGGTTACAGGCCTCGTGGCTGGGGCTGAAGCCTTTGGGCTTCGGCTTTGACCTCTTCTCCACCCGGGGAGGTAGGGCTCAGGCTTTGGCTTTGTCCCACCCCCCGGGGCAGTGGGCCTCAGGAGGGGTCAGATTTCAGTCCCCAGTCCTGGGGTAAGGTCAGAAGGGGGTCACGGTGCAATGAAGTTTGAGAACCCCTGGTCTAGTAAAACCCAGTGTTTCCTATGGTTCCCCCACAATACCATAAATTGCTCCGGTCTTGCTCAAAATTCAACACGGAACGTCCATAATTCAGCACAACTTCATTTGAATCTTTATCAAGGTTTGCTCTCTAGTCTATTAAAGCGCACACACATATAGATCCTAAACAAAAAGCTTTGTTAGTGACGACTTACGATGGAATTCTTTTCAATTGAGTCCAAGTAACTCAAAAATGTCCTTACGAAAATGAAACATTTTTTTAAAACATCAAATCTTAAGATAACTGGAAACTAACACTGAAGGGAGCCAGCCTGTTCCTTAGTGCCATAAATAATCCTCCATCACTAACTCTTAGCCACCTGTCTGATTTCTTTAGTTAGAAGTGACCTTATAGTCTTGACTTTCCGTTCCTGGAGTTTTGTCATTTGCCAACCTCAAATATTCATCAATTTATCTGCACTGATTTCCCTTTCATTATCATCATACACCAAAGGTTTTCCAAACAGATATCTGTTTACCCTCCAAAGGCTGTTTGAGGGGCCTTGTGCAATGAACTGGGCGTCTCAGACCAGC
This sequence comes from Gopherus flavomarginatus, assembly GCF_025201925.1. Lineage (NCBI taxonomy): Eukaryota > Metazoa > Chordata > Testudines > Testudinidae > Gopherus > Gopherus flavomarginatus. Next base: position 12,452,814 of record NC_066635.1, read on the forward strand.
TCCCAACAGACACATGGCCTCACTATAAATATCACCATTGAAAAGGAGACTGATTGTTGACAGGGATAGCCAAGACAGCAGGGGACTGAATGGACACTGAGATTTAGCCAGCCTCTCACATCTGCACTGTCACTGCCTATTCTGAACCTGTTCTGGAGCGAAATGAAGGAGGTAAATCTCCAGAGCTATCACCATGGAGGATGCTAATATCAGATGCTAATAGGGAAATGAAACATACACATAGGCACATTCAGAGCCAACCTACTGCAGAAGAGGAAGAACAAACTGTATCTGATTCAAAATAAGCCAGGCAGTGCCTGTCACAAGAAATCTAAGCCCAAGGAGTCTCTTGTTCTACCCAAAGTGCCTACTCTACTGCCCCTCAAGGAGGCAAAATACATCAAAACAATACAATAATCAAAAACAAAACAAAAACAATAATCCACAACACAGGGGGACTAGTTCTGTGCATACTTTTGATCTTCCCCCTACCCCACCATCCCCATGACCAACCCCTGGGCTAATGAAATTAGCATAACTAATACCCTACCCTAAAGCTACACTAACACAGAATAAAAGAGATCAAATCAAGCTGGTGCAGGTCATTACATCGGTTTAATGTTGCAGCTGTTTAAGTCAGTAGCAAAATATACCATTGACTTCAGAGAGTGCCAGATTGACTACACAACTGCATATGCAGAAGACTTTGACCTTGGTCAAGAAAGCACTTAAGTGTGTGCTTAAATCTATCCCTATTCAGGAAAACACAAACTTTTGCTTACCTTTAAGCATGTGCCTAAGTCCCATTGACTTCAGTTACTTCAATGGAAGCTAAGCATGTGCTTGAGTGTTTTCCGGACCAGGACTTTGGCTAGAGACTCTAATTTCCGCAAGATATTACTATTTATTATTCAGACTGTGTTACAGTAGCACCCTGAGGCCCCAGTCGTCATTGGGGACCCATTGGGATAGCTGCTGCACACACACATATTCAACAAATATTCCAGGCTGCAAAGTGCTTTCAACAGCAATTCAACTCCTTTCTCAAATGCTCCATTTTCTGGAAAACCCAAACAAGTTCTGAGCGAAACTGTTGAAATTCTACCATACGCAATATCAACTGCGCTAGGCTTTTCTGCTTAGGGTATATATCTTGATTAATTGCATGCTCTCTCTGTCTCTCTCCTATTTATTTATTTAATTAATGTTTCGTTCGAATTAAGCACCAGAGCCATCATTCATAGATCACAGTAATTGTTCTCCAATTCTTCTTCTGCCAGCTATTAGGGAAGCCTATTTAAGGCTGACCCTACCAACCTGTATTCATTTTACTTCAAACATTTCAATTACTGTACAGTTTGGATCCACTTGAATAGTCGTGTCTAACATGAGCATTGCCAAAACAGTGTCCACTTATGTTTTATCATCCCGAGATGGCATGCTGATAATGCTACTTAGCTCTAACACAGCAGTCTCATTATCCCTATTGTACAGATGAGGGCACTGAGGCACAGAGGTGAAAGGTCACACCAGAAGGCAGTGATGGAGTGGGAAATGGAATGCAGGTCTCCTGAGTCCTAGTCCAGTGCTGTATCTACTGGATCACACTGCTGGTGCTAAAAAAAACGATGTGGGTGGCTTAAGAAGCACTGTGAACAGCAGCTCCCTGACTGACATCTGGGATTGGCTGGAGAATGTAAACCCGCCCTGACAGGCAATGTGGAAAAGGGCAGAACCCCTTGTTAACATATCAGTGAGTCAAGACCAGATCCAACTGAAAAGCGTGATGCCTGGCACTGTTGCCTTTATCACAGAGAAAGTGTGGGAACAATTACGGCTATTACGTGGATGTTAGCTGGGGAATCGACACCGAAGGTAATACGAGCTTGTTACAGGGGAGTTCCAGAACCAGTCACCTGTGCAGGATTCCTGGTCGCTTCACTGACCCTTGGGGATCAGCGGGGCAGGGGCACTGGAACAATTTGTATTGTGGGAATGCTGAGAGCCATTGAACCAACTGTTTAGGATAGAAACCACTTCAAACCAAGGGCTGCAACAGCACCCCCAGCACTCCTAGTTCCAGCACCCATGCACAGAGGGGCTCAAATGAGGCCTCCCTTGCAGAGGTGTGTTGTGTCTGCAGAGTTCCCTGAGATATGCATAGGCTTTCCTGCTGTGGGAGGCAGGGAAGAAAGGATTTCTTCCCTTCGCCTCAAATTTTAGGCATAAAGTATTTAATCTAATGGTAAGGGAAAGACCCAGTCAATCAGCTGGTTTGAGCCCTCCCTCCTGCTTTGCACAGGGCAATTTCTTTATGTAATTCCCACTATTAGTCTCAGCTAATCTGTTCGTGAATACCTCCCATGGTGGTGCTGTGTTAAACACATTAGCACAGAAAGAGAAATAACGTTCGCCCGTGACTTCCATGGGCCTGCCTTCCAAAAGCTGTGGAACAGAGACTGATGTCCTCGGATAGCAGTATATATGTGGAGAGCATTATTGCTATTGGTATTACCTTAGGCCTGGAGTCCTAGGCATGGAACCCCTTTGCGCTGGATGCTGTACATACACAGAACAAAGAGATGCTCCCCTATATATTATAGTAAAACATACTATTTCCCCCTCTGATATGGGTAGATTTCTACCTGAATCAATGGAATATTGGAGCATGTTTCCTATCTTGTTTTACCTTGATTAGCTCCTATCACATGTGCTTGCACGTATTTTCATTAAGTCCTCATTGTGATCACCATAGCTATAATATGGTAGTGCGTGTAGAACAGGGCTAATTTAGATATTATATGTCTGATTACGCTCTCCCTTGCACCGGTGTAAATCAAGAATGACTCCATTCACTTTGGTGCAGTTACACCAGTCTAAACGATAGCAAAATAAGGCCTTATGTTGAAAGCAGACACGTGTCCTAAATTGACTTACTGCATATATATATACAGAAGGTCTTTGTGCATGTCACTCTAGTGTGTACCTGTACGCCTTTCCCTTGAAAATCCCTTACCAAGTAGCGTAATTTCTTTGGAGCATGGACTGTCTTTTTGCTACATGTATTCGGAGTGCCTAAGGACAATAGAATCTCAATCCCTGACCAGAGCCTTTAATAGCCACAACAATATAAATATTAAACAATAATACCCATTGCAGTCCTGGTCATGCCACTGTACTTCCTTCCTTTTCTGAAGTTTCCTAGTAAACTAGCAAGTCTGCTCCACCTCCCCTGCACATAACCAGTCTGATTCTCTTCTCACTTGCACGGGTGTAAGACTGGAGTCTTTCCACTGATGTCAATAGTGATGCATGTTATAAATCACTGAGATGCAGAGCACATTCAAGCCTAATGTATCCCTCGGGTAGAAGAGGTGAAGCCTGCATCCACCTCAGGTAAAACGTAGCAGGGCAAGTTTCTGCTTCTCAAGCTTGGGCAGCCCCCCTGCAGAGCCAACAAGAGTGGGGGAAGCCAGTACAAATTACCGGGGCCCAGCTTTGTCAGCCCTGTTTAGCCAGTCCGCCCTTGCTGGGGGGTCTGAAAAATTTTTTTCACTGGGGCCCAAACCCGCTCTCGGCAGCCCTGCCCCCATGCCCTTCTAAAGTTACTCGTTTCCTCTCGATATGCTGTTTCAACAAAACCTTACTTCCAAGGGAATTATAGGAAAATAAAAATCACTCCCTATTTTATCTTGATTCCATATATTCCAAAATAAAGATATTTCTCTTTGGTCCCATAACAACAGTTGGGGGCACAACAGGATCAAGGATACCATTTTCAAAAGCATCTGAGTCCCTTTGCTTTTCAATGAGATGCAGGTTCCCGGAAGTCCCAGTTGAAAATGGGTCTCTTAAGTCACTAAGGGCACTGTGACATTCCCACCCACCCCCCAATCTGGAATCAATCTTCTGGCTAGGCCTGAATGCAACATAGTTCAGATGCTCAGAATTTCGGACCCCAACACAAAAGAAATAATCAAACTTAAGCCTCAATCAAATTAAGCACCACCTCATATAAACATCCTCCTTAAACAACTACTTTAAAGGTGCCCCAAGGCCTCCATTACAATTTTGTTTCACTTTATTTAAAAACCAGTCCCTACCAGGCAATTGATTTTTACTGCTCTCTTGGGCAATCACAGAGGACAAGGTCTTCACTGTCCCCTGAACATTTTTTTTCTCTCCTCCCTCCAAACCACATTTCAAGGAGTACGCTTAAAAGTAGCTTTACATTTAAAGGGGGGAAATATATCAGACCCTGAATAAAAAAAAGAAAGATTCAGAAAAAAAATATCCCAGCAGATGGAAGATTAGCCCATATTGAAAGGGGACCTGAATCTAACTAACACATTCTGATTATCAGTAAAGATTATTCCACATCAGGATCACTTAGTTTTCTCCTGTCATGACTGCTTCCCACTTCTCCCAGTCGCAGGTTCATGCTAATGCTTCTAGTTCAAACACATCAGTTAATAATTGTGTGATTTCACTCAGACAATACATTTTAACAATTTAAGTCTGCTGTACAATTTTATGACTATTTTTAATTTATCCTACTAATTCAAACTGTAATATCCTGCCAGAAATGTAGAAGGGGTTTGACACATGTTCCTTGCTCTAAAAAACAAAATAGGCTAGCGCAGTTTTTCTCAACAACCAGTCGGTGACCTGGTGCCAGTCCCTGGCAGCCTCCTCCAGTCCCTGAGATCTCCCTGAAACAGTTTAGGAAGGCAGCAAAGCAGTCCCTGGAATCAAAAAGGCTGAGAAACACTAGGCTAGAGTGAGTAAACAGATATTACCTCTTCATATCCACTTTGGTCCCTTCCTGTCCTAGGTATAGTATTTGTCTTGCGAAAATTAGACTTGTGCTTTTTGTGGTTGTGTGCTCCTTTTAAAATACAGTATAAAGAAAGCCTAAATTGCTGTCTCCCACAACAAAGGGAGAACAATTTTTCTGCTTGTTCTTTATACCTGATATTCAGGTCTTGGCTATCTTAGAAGATGCTATGACAACTGGAGACTTGAAGAGAGATCCACAGCTGATGTAAATTGACGAACTATGTGGTTCACCCCAACTGATGATCTGACCTATGGTAAGATTATGATGCAGTTACAGAGAGAAAGCTGAGTGTTTGAGGGAGGAATGGGGTTGAGTTTATTTAAAACATTTTGGCTGACTGCTTTTGGTAAGATCTTATGTAAGCCTATGGTGTCAAGAACACTTAGCTAAGAGGATGTGTGTTAAAAATTCCAAGCTCCTTCTTTTAAGAGGAAAGAGACCGCAACAAACATTTTCAAGACCTCCAAGCAGTCCTCCATCAACACCAGGGAAAGAAAGTCATAAGCCTGTAAAGTCTAAGGTTTAAAAAAAAAATCCAAGCCTTCTTTGTCTATCATAAAGCAGCAAAAACAGGGCACAAACTCAATTAAAAAATATTTTTTTGCAGGCCACCTTTAATTTAAGTGGTGCCAGGTGAGTGCTTTTCTGCTTGGATGTGTGTCTTCCAATCCCCTTTAATTCCTTTTGTCATTACAGTTCAAGAGCATTATTGAAGCACAGAATGCAGAGTTTAATTATGAAGGTCAATACACTGAATTATACTAGCTGCTGAGCTTGGCTTTTTCTTTTTTAATAGCCACATTCATAGAATCAAATTAAAAATGGAAAAATCTTGTTCAGTCATCTACCCCATCCCCTGCCAGTGAAGCATGGCTCTGTACGTTAAGTTTTGTCCTAATTGTACATGTTCACAGCTAACTTCCTTTAGGGCATTATTCCACAATACAGCATCCCCTCTCTACTGCTTGTCACTCTTACTTGGTGTATCACAACCAACATTTAGGCCTTGATTTTCCATGTGGTTGGATCCTTGTGTCTGGAGGGAGCTCCTCTGTCTTCACTGGAGCCTCACACAGGATTCTGTCTAAACAAGATTTACTGAAAGATTGGGGCCTTAGATTGTAAAGTAATTGGAGGAGGGCCTATATTTCTCTTCTGCAATGCAAAACATGCTTTGGACACTGTAAAACACATCTCAGAGTCAGGAAGCTTTTCCCGGTTGCAGGAATTGTTATTTTCTTAATTTCATACCATTACTCCTAGTTATACCGCCATAAATAATTACTACCCGTTCTTGGTGTTTCCACCTGTCGAAAGCTTGCTAGTTGGTGTCACATCACTAAAGCCAAGCTATTTAGCTCTTCATTTTTCCTCTCTGTAATTGTTTTTGTTGTTCATCTCTAAAGTCCTTCCCATTTGTCAGTCTTTCTGGTAGTGAGGTGCCTTGAAATTAACCCAGTATTCCAAGTGAGGTCTCCCTCAACCACACAGAACTCAGAACCACCTCTCTGCTCTAGGATATGCCATCTCTGGATGTGCAGCAGATGCTTTAACCCCCATCACTATGGCCGCAGGACCAAAAGCAACATCTACAAGCAGCAATAATATGAGAGACCAGCAAAGCTGCAGTTGGAGCTACTGCGTAAATGTCAGCAGGTCTGTGCTTCTTTACAAGAAAGCCTGTTCCAGAGAAACAGTTCCCGTATTTCCTAATTTAAGAGATGGAGCAGCAAGACTATAACAAGGTTCAAAAAAGAACTGGATTAGTTCATGCAGGATAGGTCCATCAATGGCTATTAGCCAGTAAGGGCAGGAATGGTGTCCCTAGCCTCTGTTTGCCAGAAGCTGGGAATGGGCAACAGAGGATGGGCCACTTGATGGTTACCTGTTCATTCCCTCTGGGGCACCTGGCATTAGCCACTGTCAGAAGACAGGACACTGGGCTAGATGCACCTTTGGTCTGACCAGTATGGCTGTTATTTTGTTTAAGAAATGGGAATCTAAATACACTTGTCTTTTATCATACGGCTGATTCAATTTATTTAGTACTTAACATATTGGTAGATGCACTTGAATGAACGAAATGTAGTTACCATCATTTTTGAACTACTTATGTCAAGTTGTGTGTATCACAGGCCAAACTGCGCATTCAGTTTCTTCCCTGCAACAATGGAGTTGCATGGGTGCCAATTAGTGCTGAATTTGGCCTTTTGTATTTGTGCAGCACATGCTGATACAGCACATGCCATAGTGGCTTGTGTTATGGACTTGATGCAAAAGCTACCTGGTGAAGTTCTCTGGCCTGTGTTAAGTAGGTCAGACTAGATGATCAGAATGGTCCCTTCTGATCTAAAAAAATATCTATTAATGTAGTGCACATGCTTGATAACAGCCTACTATAGCTACTAGCTAACAGAGTTACTCCTTTAACTCAAGTGGCTGAGATCTGCACTGTGGGTCTGAAGGTACTAGGGTCAAACTCTGCTAATTACCAACGGAAAGGAGGGGTTACACAAGAAGCAAGAGTTTACTCCTGAAAAGCCACCGGCCTGGGTCAGATCATACACACATTTTTTTTTCTAACTACAGAACTAAAAGGCACTTTCAGGGTTCCTTGCCAGCTTATTTACTTCTCTGAAACTGAAAACAGCAGACCTATTATCCTGAGCTTTAGTCATGAGGTCCAAGCTCCTTCATATGCTCACCAGTCTGAACAAACAATTAACACTTTACAGGCAAGTAATTCACGGATGACAGAGTAAATGATGAAGGAAACCAAGACTGTGGAAACCTGTTAAAAGTATACAACACAGAAAATGTATATCTTCCTCAAGCCTACTCCTTTAATAGTTAATAATAGATTATATGGTTCAGATGTCACTGTGCTCTGGCATCTTTAGCTTTGGCTTGCAGGGAATACAACCCTTCACTATGTTTGTTCCTTTTAACTATTCAAATCATGGCAGCAGCAGCCACCTCTTGGTGGACAGAAGATACATGGTACTTGGAGTTGCACCTGTATTCTTCTTCATGCAACAGCTATCGGAATATTACTCTACATTATATTACTCACTTCGAAGTTTCTTGCCCCTTCTTCCTCCCACGCATCTGGTACCCAACACAGTCAGAGAGATGGTACTGGTCTAGATGGATCACTGGTCTGACCCTGCATGGCCATCCTTATGGTCCTATGCACTTGGATACATGATGAATTTACAGAATTTCTTAAATGGGTGTGCTATTTGTCAACAGGTGTGGCCACAGTAAGGAGAGAGTTCTCTGCCTGTGGATTAATGGCAGAGTTTTTGCTGCACTAACACTCCATGTATAAACAACCTGTCTCATTATATGCTGAAACATGTGGTTAAAATTCTAGCTCTTTTCTGGGAGATTAGTGGCTGCTTTTTCAGTCTTACTTCAAGACGGTCTGTTATTTGTCAAAAGTGTTATTAAACTCAGATAGGCATCAGCGAAAATGCTTTTCTTCTAAGCCTATGTTCCCCTTCAGAGAGCAAACCCACATAAGGGCTTCTGAGGACCCACAGCTCACCTGGGATCTGACTGCAAAGATGAAGAGAATTGATCATTAAGATTAAAAAATCTTAACTGTGCTCATAACCAGATTCTCAAAGATAGAAATGAAGGAACATCAATGCGTAATTTAAAGAAACAGCTCTGCTGTTGGGAACTAGGGATTAAGATATCACTCAGTATAAAACAGTAGGGGGAGAGGAGAAAAAATCAATTGGTGCATGTGATGGGTCACAGTTAACTGTTCTCTGTACACACTGTTCTCACTAAAAGGCAATTTATAAGACTGGATAAAGCCACTATGGTTATAGTCCCGAGTACATCAAACTCCAATCCAAACACAACACGGTCCTTAATAGACCTAACATTCAGCTGTTATGCTCCGAAGAAATGCTCTGCATTAAGAGTGCAACGTGCATGGAAAAATATGGCAAAACTTGGTTAGCCTGGTATTCTTAAAAAGGAAAGCAAAGAGGAGCAGAATACAAACACTGTAGTCCATCTGGGGAAATTTATAGAGTAAGTGACAGGGAATGAGTTCTCCAGTAATTTATGAAAGAAGTAGCTCAACTTATCTTCCACTGAGTGGCACGTCATTGATTTAAGGGGCAATAAAAACTCTAGGTCATGCACTTTATTTTTTAAACAAGGGGGGATCATCAAGGCATACAACTGTGCCTTAAGGAGGACAACTCATACTCCTCTTCTGATCCGTTTGTAATCAGAACAAAGCAAGGAGCCAAAAGAAATCAATTGCATTTATGCCCAGAAATCAGAAACAGATGAAAAATGGGGACACTTTCAACCTGGCTGCTAGAAGAAGAAGAAGAAAGCATGCAATCAGCCCACTTTTCCCCTCCCCCCAAAAGGCCACCAGAAAACAGCAAACCTACTACAGTTGATCTCAGGTGAACAGCTTCCAAAATCCATTATGTGGGGCCAGTGAATGACTAAACTCTTCTAAAGAACCTAGAGTAACTGTAGCTACTTGGAAAGACAGAATATAGTACAAGCTGCAATTTCAAAAAAAAAAAAAAAAAAAAGCCTTCAGACTCTTTTAAGTGATTAAAGTGCTAGAATCCGAATTTGGTGGTGTTGTTCCCTTAGGAGTGATCCTCTCTCACTTCAGCCCATCAGTTGCAGCAGCAAACCAGAGTCTGCGGATTCCTGACAATACTGTAACCATGTAATAAGCAGCAACAACAGTTACTTGGTGGCAGCAACAACAAATTGTAAATCAATACTAGGCGGCCTCGGCATGGATTCTAGCAAACCATGAAGTGAAAGCAGCAATGTTGGCAATTGTGTCTACGAGGTGATCTGAAGCTTATTAGGAGCAGGAGGGAAAGAATGTTTGCAATCCACAAATGCTTTCCAGCTTTTTCAGTTTAGGATAGGCTTTCTCCAGCTCTGTCCTAGTTATTAAAATACTTGCCTCTCTCCTAATACCAATCGACCTGACCCCGAGTACTAGGACAAATCCCTCATTGAAATCAGTTGGAGTTTTGACTGAATAAGGACTTCAGTAAGTTGTCCAAACCAAGCGACGGGTAAAGGACCTGCAGCTGAAACTGATGCACTTCCCTTGCTTCTGCCTGGCAATCATGTTAATACAAGGCCCTAGTCTACCACTGTCTTGCTCTCTTGTAATTTACATCTGTGCAAAGTGAACTGGGAAAGCTACCACTCTGATCTGGAATCACTGTTTTTACCCAATGCAGCAGGGAATCAGACCCAACATGTGCACCGGATTTCCAGGTGCCCATATTGCAAAAATACTTGCTCTTCCTTTGATTTCCCAGGCTACTTCATCAGCAGATTCATTCAGTCCTCCAGGTGTTCTCAGAATGGATATCAGAATTCCAGTGCGCAAGTCCTTAAAGCTACAGTATCTCCATTTTCTTAGGCATGGCAGTTATGATGGAAGCATGTTTCCTAACTTTGCTAGGTTGTTTTCTCACTTTTGTCTTAGCAAACAGCTACTGAAGATTTACTATAAAGTACCGAATACTGAATCAACACACCTTGGGCCAGGCTTTGCCAAATCTTAAGTTAAATAAGGGAGGGGAGAGGCAGGGAAAGAAAGACTATTCCACTTCTTCCTCATCTTCTCTGGGCTTGCTTGAGATTGCAGCAAAATTGCGAAAAATGCTTGCATGAATCTGAGATTGCAAACCAATCCCAAGCTGTTCAGATAATTAGCAGCATTATAAATGAATGAAGAACACAAGCAGAATGGAGGAACTGAAAGATTGGGAGAAAGGGTCACAAGTCACTTGTGGGTTTCATTCACATTCTAAAACAAATGCATCAAAGTTAGAGATGGGCCCAAGCTGTAAAGTTGAGATTGAGGGGCAAAGTTCTCCCTTTCTGATCCATCTTCTAGCTTTCTGTTGGCTGTTCTATGAGTGGAACGCACATTAACATCAACAGGCACTCCCAACATAGAATCAGAATATTATAATACCGCATTGTAGATGAGAGGGTTCTGCAAAATGGAAAATTTAGGCTTAAATTTGGAGTCTTTCCATTCTGTTTGGATTGAAATGGCTTCCATGACTTTACATTAGTTTCTTGACACCCCTTTGGCTCAGAGAATTTGAGAGAAAGCAAATTTGGTGCCAGATTTTCAGAGGAATCAAGCATCCACAGCTTCAATTTGCATCACCCACTGACCCTTCTGAAAGCCAGTTTCTCTAAAATATCTCGGGCCTGATCCAAAGTCCAACAACTTCCCTTGATTCCGGTGGACTTCAGATGAGAATTTTCACACAGCTCTGGAATACTGGTAATCCATGACTGCCTCTGATTCTTCTTTCCAAATAAATTTGATAAAGAGTATACAGTAGATGTAATTTCCTGAGCTAACACTATTCTTCTGGTTGAGATTAACCATCAGTTGTAAGTTGCTAGTTAAATACATTCCTTGGGAAAGCATGGTACAAAAGCACTTAACGAAACAAAGAGATAAATGTCAGCAGAGACAGTCTGTCTTTGGAGACTCATGCCTCCAGTCTAAGATGGGAGATATTGCTCTCTTCTATGAATCTCAGAGACATTCAGTAGTTGTTATTCCTTGTATTATAAATCTGTGTACTGACGTATGTGAATTTGTATGGACTTCTAAAGGATGCTCACAAAAATACACATCCACATGATTTGACTTGTTTTCATCCCATGACTAATTGCATTGCCTTTCCAGCCTAATATTAAACATACCACAAAATACTAAGCATTTAAATTAAAGTATCCATCCAGAAAGTTAAAAACTGCATCACATGCTGAAGTGTGAAACGTGAAAAATCCCTATTTGATAGAAGTGCGACAGGCCTTCATTTGCAGAATCTAATTTCCTGATAAGATCCTTTTGCTGACAATGTTATCACAGGATTCACTTCAGCCACCATGCTAATGGTTTGATCTGATAGTCAGGACTGAGTGTTATCAATTAAGTGGTTATGGAGCTGTGCTTTTAGAGGGCCCTTCGGCATTGCTTTAATTTCCAAGCTTCAACTCCAGACCTAGTTTTTTTTAAAAAAATGGGTCTTCCATTCAAGTCTTCCCATTTAGATTAAAAAAAAAAAAAGTTAAAGATGCTTCCTCCCAGAAAACTAGTTAAAGTGCCTGATAAATCACAAAGAACATCCCTGAACTTTGAGGACGTCTGAAATCCAGACCTGAATTCTGCATATGGCTCTTTCCCTTTACATTGGGCTGAACCAAAGCCATAGCAAACACCCCAATGCTTCAGAGTGTTCAAAATCGAGATCTGAAACTCGCTCCCTTGAGCCTATGGTTCGTTAAATCCATATTAAAAACAGCTCTCATTTAATGTATACTTTAAGTGTCTTGATACCATTTCTATTCGTGCAGGTTTTGTAAAACTTTTTTTTTTTAAACAAAACCTAAATATTGTATCCAATTCACGTGGCATTATGTCCTTCAGCAAATAAATCTGCTGGGATGCTTTCAAGGATGTGAGATGTTTGTTTTAATATATAGGCAGGCCTTGTTACATTGTACACATTCACTCAGCAATCCTTATGCTTCAGAGCCTTGGAGTGCATCACACTCCACATTAACAGATAGCAAACACAGCTGCTCACCGTGTTTTCTTCAGCTGAATTCTTTACTGGTAAACATACATTGTGTTTACCATGCTTTAGTAGCTGAAGTGAGCTACTAGCATTATTTGATATTTGAGCATTAGCACGATAGATGTGCCTGGCGTTTACATAAAGATAAAAGACATGAGGTCAAATCCAGGTCCTATTGACTCCAGAATGGTCTGGATTTCATCCATGGACCCTACTCAAACAAGGTTACATTCTCACTGATTGTAACAAGGGGAGATAACAGGAAAGAGGGATAAGTAAAATGCAGAAAATTACAGAGTTGCTTGATTGGTACAGTAGCTGTTAGGGCCTAGTTTTTTTGGTGAGGTTCTTTTTTTAAATAGAAATTACATTGGTTTGATTTGATTACATTGTAGCTAAAATAGGAAGAGAGGATCACGAGTTAAGAGATTGTGGAGAAAGTGATTTTTGAGGCAAAGTTTGAAAGACCAGATGAGGTTGCATGTTGTACAGAGTCAGGCATCATGTAAAAAGCACCATAGGAAAAGCCACTTATGGGAGAACATAGAATCGTAGGGTTGGAAGGGACCTCAGGAGGTCATCCAGCCCAAACCCCTGCTCAAAGCAGGACCAATCCCCAGATTTTTCCCCCAGTTCCCCAAATGGCCCCCTCAAGGATTGAACTTACAACTCTGGGTTTAGCAGGCCAATGCTCAAACCACTGAGCTATCCCTCCCCCCATGGGACTTGTCAGACTAGACCCATAGGCCATTTAGTCCAGTCTCCTGTCACCAACAGTGGATGAAAGAGAAAAAAAAAAAAACAACCCACCACCGTAGGCAGCTATGGAATTATCTACCCACAGGGCTAGTTTCTTCCTAAACTTAATTAACTAGAAGCTAGTTTATACTTGTTAGCAGGAGGCTTTAAGCTTCCTTATCAAAACTCTTGAGGTTTTGTAATCTTTGCTATTGTAACTCTGGATGGGAAAGGAGCAAAGCAGGGCATTGAGGCAGATCTGACGGAGCACAGGGTCCAAGCAAGGACGTGAAGAGGGATGACATGTACAGTAGGCAGGAACAGAACTGCGCAAATTCTTGTCCAAAGCCACCACCTTATCGTCTTTGAAGTCCCTCTTTAAAACTGACCTGCCATGCTGCCGGAAAATCACCACCACTCCAAATTGTCTAGGCAAGTGGGGAGCTCAGACTTCTGCTCTTATGCTAAATCCTGTTCATTTCATGTTGTTATTTCATCTTTCCACCACACACTTTTTCTGTTACATCTTGCCTGCCATCTAAAATGAGCTCTCTAGGGCAAGGAGTGTCCTCTGTCTCACTTACATTGATTTTAAGGCAAGACGGTACCACTACGATAATCTCATAGGCTGCATAACAGAAGCTAGAGAAATGCACCAATTTTACTTGTCTGTACAGTGCCTAGTGCTGTGGGACCTAATCTCTGACTGGGGCCCCTAACTGCTGCCATAATACAAATAATGAATAAATGGTAACTATCATAATAAAAGGGGTTGGTGTTAGTTTTTACAGATTGTGCTTGTTTCCTACCAAACAGGAGGAGGACTAAACACAACTGCTCGGTGACAGGAGCAAAACCTTAAAATGCAGGATTATGTTAAACCAAAAAATACCAAGCAGAGACATTCCCCATTTATGTTTATTATACGAGTTTCATTCTGCCAGTGAAGAAAAAGCAAAGGTATTCTGGTATGTTTTATTCCATGTCCAGTCTGGCATTCCTGATTTCCAGCAGTAAGATCTGAACACCTTGTTTGTCTTACCCAACTTTCACAGGAGATTATTTAGAACTTTACTTCAAATGGAATTTGGAAACAAAAATGTATAGTTCAACATAGAGATGAACCAATTCTTAACACACTTTTGTAAATTTGCCCCCCATCCCACCCTTTCTTGGCTTTGCAAATCGTTCTGTCATGTGGCAAACAAATGTATCCCTGAAATCTAGATAAGTTACAATGGGTATTTAACCAATTTCCACAACAGTGCTGGTTACAATGATAAGTGCTCCAGAAAAATCATACATGAGAAGATAAAAGAAAACAGAGTGTTTAAGAGGCAAGTTTTCTGTTGAGTGAGATATCAGAGTCACTGAACAACAAGAAAAACTCCAGGAATTACTGTTTATATAAAATACAATCTCACCTGGAATATTGCGTTCAGCTCTAGTCACCCTATCTCAGTAATGGATTTGGGAAGCAGAAATAGAGAAGGTCCAACCACAGGTGACAGAAATGATTACAAACCTGGATAAACATCCATATGACAAGAGACTGAAAAGGCTGGGACCATTCACCTTTAAGGTGAGATGAGTAAGAAGGGACATAATAAAGACAGACAAAATAGTGAATGGTATATAGAGAAGGTAGGCTGGATGCTGGAATTCACTAAGTGCACATTCAATTAAACTGAATTTAAAACTGATACAGCAACTTATTTATTTTTTTGCACAGTTAGCCTTTGGAACTCAGTGCTACAAGATATCAATGAAGCCAAGAGCTTAGCAGCACTTATAAAAGGATTGGTCACGCATATGGATAACAAGAATATCTAATTATAACATAGGGATTTTTTTTTAAATGGAGTATTTGGAAAGAATATAAACACTCTTGCTTCAGGGCATAAACCAAATTCTAACTAATAGGGGTTTAGGAAGAAACTTTGTTCATCGGAAGGTTAATCCATAACTGCCTGCTGCAGGGTAGATTTGGTTGAAAACTTTAAAAACTCAAAAAAAAATCAGGAATATGTTTAATACCATTTTTGTTACATTTCCCCCTACTTAAACCAGCTAGAGAGGTGATTATATATTTTCAAATTTTCAACACTTTTCCAACAATATCAAGAATATTTTCAATTAATAAATTATTATTCCCCCCCTGCCCCACCAGATTTGTTCCTGAGTTGAACCTTTGTCTCCAGCCTCTGATGCTGGTGACTGGCGGAGACAGGACGGGGGATTAGATGGATCACAGATCTGATCCATTATAGGAATTCCTCTGTGCCTCTGTGCATTGTCATAGGGTCACTGCTACTTTATCACGTGCTCAGGGCCAAGAGTCGCCAGATACAAACAACAAAACCCTAAAAATAGGGTTTATAGAACTCCTCTCTTTATTATCCCAAAGAGACGTTTTTGAAGCTCTGTTTATGGCACTTTTGATGACTTTTCCAGATCCCTTCCAGCCCTACCTTCCTATGATTCTTTATTCTTTTCTGTTCTATTTCAGCATGACTTTGAGCAGCCTTTGAACACAGGTCCCATTCTAGAGTGAGCCAAGAAGTAGGTTTCATTATAACAGCCAGACAGCTGTCAACACACAAGCTTTATGCTCTTATCTCACACACACACCATTTCAGTAGGTTAGTGTAATTTTCGGTCCATGCTCCCTTCAGAGGAGAAAAAGGTTTGTGACGATCAGGAAACCACTAACATATTTTTCACTCCTTTTGATTGAGAAATCCCAACCCTAGGGCTTGGTTTTACTGCTGCATTTCTGGCTTGAGCTACTTCTGCAGTAAGGAGCTCTCACATTTGTGGAACATGTTCTACAACAGGGGTTCTCAAATAGGAGTTGGGACCCCTCAGGGGGTCGTGAGGTTATTACATGGGGGCTTGTGAGCTGTCAGCCTCCATCACAAACCCTGCTCTGCCTCCAGCATTTATAATGGTGTTAAATATATTAAAAAGTGTTTTTTTAATTTATAAGGAGAGGTTGCACTCAGAGGCTTGCTATGTGAAAGGGGTCTCCAGTACAAATGTTTGAGAACCACTGTTCTACAACATTCATGCAATTGCAAATACCCAATAGTCTAATGGAGTTATGACTGCAGACTCCCACCGGTCAGTACAAAACCTCATCCTTGATTCAGCATCCAAAGAGATTTTACAATCATCAATTGGGTTTTATGAGCTTCCATATCTCTCTTGTTTGAATGACTTTGAGGGGATGGGAAAGGGGGAAAGAGTCATTCAGCAATGCTTTGAAGAGTAGCAGTTATGTAGCTTCAGTTCAGCCATAAATAATATAAATCAAATCATATTCTCTCTCTTATACATATATCTAACATATGATTGTGAACAGGAGATAGAGTAGGAAAGATTTCATTTCAACCCATACTTGACTGTTAACATTTCAAATGGATTCAAGGTATTTGTCTAAACTAAAAGCGGTAAGTGAATCTGACAGCAAAGACTAACTGCATGTTTATAACTGTAGAAAAGCATTCTGTGCCGGTATTTTTTACTGCATGCTGTGGATACAGTAGTACTGTGAATGAAGTCCATAACCCTCAGGATGTTGCCAAGAACAGCATGGATTCTACCTTAGCTTTCTGTTGCCATGGTGAGCAGGGTTGCATCATCCTTTTACAATGGAAACCCAGAACTAAGCAAGATCTGGTCTAGTTTGGGAAATGAAATGGAAATGAATCCAGCTCCTTGTAAAATTGTCTTGGGCCCACAGACATTTAGTCAAATGCAGAGAGCTTAGTCTATGTGCTGTAGCTTCATAATGATAGGAGCGATGATTAGTCACAGCTTGGGAAGGTGGTCACAGAAGGTGTGCTGAGCTGAGCAAGCTCTTGAGGAATGGCCCACAGGTATCATGACGATGTGTGGCATCATAGGCAAAATGAGCCAGATCCACAGTTGGGCCAAGTTTATGCTCTACACAGCTGCAGGGAGCACAGATAAAGCCAGATACTCTAGGGCCTTGGGCTGTCCAGGGGTTAAAACTGCTTTGCAGTGTAATTTACAGCAGCCCGAAGGCTTGAGCCACCCCACAGAGACTGCCCTGTCCCTGAAAAATGCCACTTGCTCTGCCCTGTTCCCAAAATTGCCCTGTCCCTGGAAGGGAGGGGAGTAAGTAGCACTCTCTGTTGGGAGAATCCAGAGCCGATATTTAGCGTAGCATTCTGGTTTCTTTGCGTGGTGTAAACCAGCTGGAACCAAAGATCGGCCTCTAGATAGGAATGCTTAAAAATACTCACCAGTTTTAGCTGGCCTCCATATTGGGTTCAAACACCACCCAGAACCATAACGCAAATCTCACGAGGTGCAAACACCTCCAAAACTGTGCTGCAAATCACACAAACTCAAGCCAACAAGTTGTGATGTAGATGAAATCATTGTGGGAACACAGTGCATCAATGCCTTCTAGGAAAAGAGTAAGGAATGTAGGCCATACTATCCTTTGCAAACATCATGGGCAAAGGCCAATGGGAGTTAGGTGCCTCGTTGCCATTTGTGCCTTTGACAATTTCCTCTCCTCATGCTTGGTATGGAACTTTCTCTAGGACAGAAAGAATAAGTTTGCCTTAATTTAGTATCAAATACTAACTGTGGAGAAAGAAAGAACACAGGATGGTGCTTCCTTTCCAAAGTGACTCTGATATCATGAATACATGGCAGGCAGAGCCTGTCTCACTCTCATTGTTCTGCTTTTCATCAGTGGGGCTGAGAAAGTGCACAGTGACAGGCATGATAATTCTCTCTCATTTTGCACCTGTTGTGCAGAAAGATGCAGTATCAACGTTAATCTATCTCAATTCATATGCTAATATAGTCCCCAGGAAGTAAATTGTGAAAGAAGGTGTGTTCATGCACGTAAGAAAATCAAAGGTGATTTTCATGGGTAGATCAAGGTACAGTCATTGGGTCCCTATGGTATGATAGGAATCTTACAGTCCAGTGATGCAGTGAGTAACCAAGTCTATTTGGGGAGGCTGTTAAGGGGCTTAATTTGGAGTCTCAGAAGAAACAGAGACTTCTCAAACTAGGGTGAGAGAGACGGAGAGAGAGCTTATTTGTGGGAGCTTTGAAAGCAGAGATGAGGGAGTTAGGGGTTGACTGATGCTCTTGGGGGACCCCAAGTGCCCAGTATTGTTACTTATCAGGACCCCACTCAGTGTTAATCCATTGTGTTGGTTTTGTTCCGAAGAATTATGCAGTGTAATGGCTGTCTGCTTCTCTGAATCGCTGCAGCTCTGTTCTCTTTCCTTTGTTGCTGCAGTGTACTCTTGCATCCCTTTCTAAACTATTGCAAGTGAAATCCACAGTGAGATTTATGAATCCCCTGAAACTAAACTAAAGAGAAAAAGAGTTTCCCTCGTAAAACTTTGTTCTTGGGTTAATCCTGAATTGATATTAAATGGGAGCAAATCAAATAATGGTAGGACTAGGATGTGACAACTGCTAATATTTTCATGCAGAGTTTCCCATTAACATATGTAGGATTACATCAATTCATTCAGGTAGCGAAGGACAAAGATTAACCATTAGTGTGACCCTTATCCCTTAATCAGGATTCTTTTCAAAACTCATCATTTGATTCCCTTCTCTTCTCCCTCCTCTCCCCATGGGCTATCGGTATGTTTTAAATAGAAAGCACAAAGAAAACGTCTTAACGATAACATGGAGGGAGAAGCCACCATTATGTTGATAAAAATTAGGAAGGCGCATTGCCTTTTCAAACAGCTGCAGTCACCCGTGTGAATGGAATGGAGTGCTGTGGGTATATGTGAGGCTGAAGGGATGATAGAAGGAATAGAGATTAGCACTCAACTGGTCTGGACGTTGGCATGAGTGGAGGAAGCAATGAAGACTTCCTCACTTACCGACTCACACATCTGCACCTCCTGGCAAGGGCCAGAGACGGTTACACTTCCTGGGCTTGGGTAAGAACAAAGAAACCTCCCTGCTGGGGATACAAATTAACCCTAAAGGGGGTAAAAAAATTGCCCCAGAGAAGGCAAAGGGACAGGGGAGGAGGCAGGACCCTGAACTCATTCCCCAAAATATCCACATCGCTCTGCAGCCCCTAGAACAGTATCAGTTGGAGGCTCTTATTCCCTGTTTACTCAGCCAAAACTCCCTGGAGAGTTTGTCAGAGTGAAGGCTTCACGATTTGGACCGTGCAAAAAAACATATGGCACAAACTGAGACAGGACAGGACAGAGCTAACACATGACAAGCCACAAACCATGTCCATTCATTACTGTATGTTTTTATATACACTGCACTGTTCCTTTCCCGGTATTCCTCCCCTCCCCCAACCTACTTTTCTCACTTGCCCCTAGCATCTATGAATCTGGGGACAGCCCAAGGGCCTTTTCACCAAGAAAGAAGGAAGATCAAACCATGTCCATCCCTAACCAATTTATTTGGGGAGATGTCCATGAGATGATCCTTGCAGAGATATCCTCCTTAAGCCCCTTTTCTCCAGGTTGGTCTGAGCCAGATGAAGGACCTCAGGACTTTGCTCACAGATGATATGAAACAGGTCCAGCAGTAAGAGACATTTGCCAGCTCCAGTTACTCTTTTGTAACTTCTGGCAGCTCCAGCAGTGATTGTCTGACTTTCTACAGAGCTACAGAATACTAAAAATGCAAATACAAGCCTGTACGTTTTATTCAGATTGCTGGAATTATTCAGTTCAAAGGAAGATAAGTAACAGCCACCTCTAGTGAGGTTACCTGAGAGCTGTCTGTTCCATTAGCATAACTGTGTGCTGAAAAATGCTTACTTTTATAATACTCACTCAATCTACAGGGAAAGTATTGAATTAATTTCAGGGCAGCAGCTCTGTTCCACAATAGGAAGAGTTTCTGATGAGCATTTTCACTTCAGTTTTTATTGTATTATTACTTTTCATTGCTTATTAACCTGCTATCAATATCACAGTCACACAATGGTAATTTTATCATTTCATCATTCCTTGCAGAGGGATTTAGGATGCTATATCTCATCAAAATGCAGATTAATAGATTCCAAGGCCAGAAGGGGCCTTTATGATCATCTACTCTGACTTCCTATACAGCACAGGACAGAGAAGTCCATCCAATGATTCCCGCATTAAGCCCACTAACTTGCAGCTCCGCCAGGCCATCTGTTACAGAAAGATAACCCATCTTGGTTTAAAATACATGTAAACATATTGAAATATAAGGCTGCCATCTAGGACACGTCATTGAATAAAACTGATATATGGGACATTCAAGGGAAATGGAAAAGAAAGTTTGGGGCTAAGAAATATAAACTCAAGAGTGGACATTTTAAAAAATGAACCTTTGGCAGTGGGGAGCAATGGGGACTGAGTTACAAACCCAGCCCAGGGCTTTCCATAGCTCTGGTCTTTCAAAATAACATAAATCAGACTCTGTACCAGGTGGCAGGAGGATAACTAATGTTATGCCAATTTTTAAAAAAGCTCCAAGGGCAATCCTGACAGTTAAAGGCCAGTAAGATTAACTTCAGTACCAGGAAAATTAGTTGAAAAAACTATAGTAAAAACAGAATTATCAGACACACAGATGATCGCAGTATGATGGGGAAGAGTCAACACAGCTTTTGTAAAAGGAAACCATGCCTCACCAATCTATTAGAAGTCTTTGCAGGTGTCAACAATCATGTGGACAAGGGCAGTCCAGCTGATAGAGTGTAACTGGACTTTCAGAAATCCTTTGACAAAGTCGCTCACCAAAGGCTCTTAAGCAAAGTAAGCAGTCATGGGATGAGAGCAGAGGTGGGCAAACTACAGCCCACAGACCACATCCAGCCCATGGGACCGTCCTGCCCAGCCCCTGAGCTCCTCCCTCCCCCGCAGCCACGCTGCCACACAGGGAGTGCTGTGGCCCGCCGCTCCTGCCGGGCTGTGCAGCTTGCACCCACTCACCTCCCAGGCTTTCCAATAAGCCAGTCCTGCCGCTCTGAGCAGAATGGTAAGGGGGTGGGGAGCGGGAAGCTTGGATAAGGGGCAGGGGGTTCTGGGGGCAGTCAGGGGACAGGGAGCAGGGGATGGTTGGCTAGGGGGTGGGGTGTCAGGGGGCAGTTAGGGGTGGGGAGTTCCGGGCGTGGTCAGGGGACAGGGAGCAGTTGGATGGGGTGGAGATTCTAGGGGTGGAGAGGGTCAGGAGCAGGAGGGGTTGGATAGGCACGGGAGTCCCAGGGGGCCTGTCAGGGGGTGGGGTGTGGATAGGGGTCGGGGCAGTCAGGGGACAGGGAGCGGGGGCGGGGAGGGATTGGATAGGGGATGGGGTCCCGGGGGGGGGGCAGTCAGGGGACAAGAGCGGTGGAGTTGGATGTGTCGGACATTCTGAGGGGGGCAGTCAAGGGGCAGGAAGTGGGACGGGGCGGGGGCCAAGCTGTTTGGGGAGGCACAGCCTTCCCCACCCAGCCCTCCATACCATTTCATAACCCCGATGTGACCCTCAGGCCAAAAAGTTTGCCCACCCCTGGATAAGAGGGAGGGTCCTCCCATTGATCAGCAACTAGTTAAAATATAGGAAACAAAGGGTAAGAATAAATGGTCAGTCTTGACGGTGGGGAGAGGTAAATAGTGAGGTCCCCCAGGATCTGTACTGGGCTCAGTGCTGTTAAGCAAATTTATAAATAATCTGGAAAAGGCGATAAATATTGAGGTGGCAAAGTTTGCAGATAATACAAAATTACTCAGACAGTTAAACCCAAAGCCAACTGCGAAGATTTACAAAGGAATCTCACAAAACTGGGCAGCAAAATGGCAGATGAAATTCAATGTTGATAAGTGCAATAAAATGCATATTGAAAAACTTAATCTCACTATACATATAAAATGATGGGGTCTAAATTAGCCTTTACCACTCAGGAAAGAGATCTTGGAGTCATTGTGGAGAGTTCTCTGAAAACATCCACTCAATGTGCAGCGGTAGTGAAAAGGGGTAACAGAATGTTAGAAACAATTAGGAAAGGAATAGAAAAGACAGAAAATATCATACTGCCTCTATATAAATCCAGAGTATGTCCACATCTTGAATACTGTCTGCAATTCTGGTTGCCCCATCTCAAAAAGATATATTAGAACCAGAAAAGTACAGAGAAGGGCAACACAAATTATTAGGAGCCTGGAACAGCTTCCATAAGAGGAGAAATTGAAAAGATTGGGACTGTTCATCTTAGAAAAGAGACGATTAAGAGAGGATGTGAAAGAGGCCTATAAAATCATGACTGGTGTGGAAAGAGTGAATAAGGAAGTGTTATTTACCTCTTCACATAACAAGAACCACAGGGGTGATCAAATGAAATTATTAGGCAGCAGATTTAAAAAGAACATAAGGAGGTACTTCTTCACACAACACACAGTCTATCTGTGGAACTCACTACCAAGGGAAGCTATAAAGGCCAAAAGTATAACTAGATTCAAAAAAGAATTAGATAAGTTCCTGGAGGATAAGTTGATCAATGGCTATTATCCAAGAGGGTCTGGGATGAAACCCCATGCTCTGTCCCTAAACCTCTGACTGCCAGATGCTGGGGACAACAGGGGATGGATCACTCAATAATTGCCCTGTTGTGTTCATTCCCTTTGAAGCATCTGGCATTGGCCACCTTTGGAAGACAGGATACTGGGCTAAATGGACCATTGGTCTGACACAGTATGGCCATTCTTATGTTCTTAATATACAGGCATCTAGATGCCATCGAGAGGCGTTCCATAAATAAGATAAGTACTGTTTACAATGATGGGACCTCTAAGCAGTGAGCCATGCCCGAATGCAGATATCCATCAGGATGAGGCTCAAGAAGATCTCAAACACAGCTTGAGCCTACATTAAACTGGCATGGTATATGCTTAATATATTCAGTTATTGGCCACAAGGCAGACTGAGAGATTAGACTCAGCTACAAACAGACATATACTCCCGGACCCAGGTGAGGGAGAGAGGTTCAAATATCTGGAGCTGACCTCAGGTCCAGCCACATCTCTGCTGTAGCCCCACAGTCAGGAGGGAAGCTTACAGAACACACATTGATTAAGTACGGATGGCGCAAGCCAGCTGAACAGCTGCACCTTTATTTTCAATTTGGACTTCAGTCTTCTTAACTCATCCTGCTTTAAATCAGTTTACAAGATCATTCTCCCAGGCAGACTTTATTAATACAATCTCTTTGTAATTTACAACAGCCTCCTGTCCCCGACACTCACCGACTGATTGCCCAACCCAGTTGAAGAGACAGTATGTTGAATTTGCCAACCTCACATTTGCTTCAGCTAACCATAAAATAATTTCCATGCTCAGATGGTTCTCCCTACTGTGCTAGACCTGGTCATAGT
Source organism: Gopherus flavomarginatus (assembly GCF_025201925.1). Classification (NCBI taxonomy): domain Eukaryota; kingdom Metazoa; phylum Chordata; order Testudines; family Testudinidae; genus Gopherus; species Gopherus flavomarginatus. The sequence goes on from NC_066635.1 coordinate 12,476,393, forward strand.
TTTCTTTTTTCACTTCATATCAGGGATACCAGTTTTGAACAGAGGTGCGGCCAAGCTTCAGCGCTCAAATCTGAACTCAAAATCTGTCTAATGGTCATAGCCCTTCAAAGTTGTGTGTTCCATTTTAGGCCCATGACAGAGACAGACCTAAGCTGTCAAGTTCAGATCAAGAGCTGAACACAGAGCAGAACTTCTCCAAAGTTCAGATGCAGTGGGACTGATCCTTCTTTCATTTGCACTGTGATAAGTCAGGAGTAACCCCATGGATGTCAGCTGAGTTATGCTAGTCAACGAGGGGAGAAACAGACCCATTTCTATTCTAGCAAGCTTGGTACATGTTCTGTCACCGTAATATCTGAGCACCTTACAAACATTCATGTTTTTCTCTTCGCAACACCACTGTGAAGTAGGGTTAGCCCCATTTTACAGAGGGGGAACTGAGGCCCATGATAAATTAAGTGACTTTCCCAAGATCACACAGGAAGTCTGTGTCTCAGTTGTGAAATGAATCCAGGTGTCCTAAATCCAAGTCCAGTGCCCTAAGTACCAAACCACTCATTTTCCCTTTTATTCAATCCCAATCTCTCATTCCAAACAAAACAAAATAATGGGGTGAGAAGGTTCTACACCTCTGGTGATGAGGAGCATGAGCCCCAGCCAGGGACTAGGTTAACCAAGATTCCCTAGATGAGAGAACAGTATCTATGTGAACCTTCAGGCTGACCATGCAATGGCTGCTCCACTGAGGGTGATTCCTTCATCCCCTTCTTTCCTCGCCATTTTTATACTTAAGTTCCAAGGAAGGCACAATTTTAAGAAAACTTACATCAAGCAAAAAGTATGTGGCTTCTGTTTATTCACACTCTCCGCTTTTCAGCGAAGCTTGGAATATTGCCTAGCACCCATATATTCATACACTCTTCTTCAGCACATACAGTACAAACAGGGCCGGCTTTAGGCACTGTGGGGCCCATTTTGAAAGAGCTGCCACTGAAGACAGTGGCAGCACTTCAGCAGCAGCTCAATTGGCTGCCGGTGCCTTCGGTGGCACATTGGTGGAGGGTGAGGGTCCTTAGGAACATTGCGGGGCCCTCTTAGGGGTGTGGGGCCCTCTTTGAGGGAATCAGGTGAATCACCCTAAAGCGGGCCCTGAGTACAAACAAAGCTTAGCACTGGGTGTCCTAGGGTCCAACTCAAGGAGAAATACCTAAAAATGAACATGCCCCTCCTAGCCTTCCTGCTAGATGCAAAGCCAGAGGTAGTCAATAGGCGGACTGTGGGCCAAATCCAGACTGACAGATGCTTCTGAACGGACCGCAAAATCTTTTTTATTTATTTACTTATTAGCATTATTGTTATTTTTATATTATTTTCTCTGGAGTCTGGACCTTGACTATACCTTGACCAAGAAATCTGGATCTTGACAAAAAATAATTGATTACCCTTGCCCCAGGCAGAAATGGTGACATAGTTCGTTTTCAGTGCAGAAATGGCCGCACACAAGATGCTTCTGTGTATCTCATAGCAATTTCAGACAACTGCATGGCACTTCCATAGCGGGGCCAAAGTATCTGAAAAGAAGATATGGGGCTTGATCCAATGGCATTGCTACAGTCCCAATGGATCCTCAATATTCCAAATGGGCATATCTGAACCCTGCAAGAAATGAAGATCATGCTTAGAAACCACTTAATTTTTGCGCCAGAACCACTCTAGAAGTGAAGCCACAAGGAATTTGATAGGATGCAACTGCCAATGTAAGTATCACCCATCATACATCAGTAATCTCCAGATTATCATGTTAATAATATATCATCCAGGGAGAAATCATGTCCCAATTGCCCTATCATTTATATTATAAGCCATTTCAGACTAGGAGCAATAGTCTGTATTCTAACAGTTGCCTTCTACAGACTCTCTCATGTAGCATATTTGTGATGCAGCGGTTTGGAGGATGTGTGTATTGAAGGTGGCCTTATTTTCTATTTTACACATGTAGTGGCTGTCATCAGAACACTAGTTCAGTGGCAAATGGTGACTGTAACAGTGGTAACACCCTGTAACAATTCTCCCACAACTGCTATTGCACAAGTCAGTTCTATATGTTCGCATGAGTACTTTCTGCACTATAAGGAAAACAAACCCTGGCTGTATTAAGATTAGAGTTCTATATATATATCCCCGCACATGACACAGTGCCCTCTGGTGCATGCTTAAATGAGGAAAGTTTAGGTTTTGCAAAAGGGTCTTGGGTATTAAATACAATACAGTTCAAAGTTCAATTCATTTTAATTCAAAAATGGCTAATCAAAGTATTTTTGTGGATACTTGATCTACTTAAGAGATCAGTTTAGAAGCTTTGGGCATTTAAAAAAAAACAAACTTTTCATACCATTTCTCCTATGCCCAATGATATTAGAGCACTTGATAGAACTGTGGTGGGGCTGCCTAGAAAACAAGAAAAAACTGTTTTTGTAAAAAATTCTGTAGTTTTTGACGTTTGTTTTCTCTCCCTGTTGGAACAAAAATCAGACCTTTCCAAGCTTTTCAGAATAGATAGCGGCCTGGTGCTTAAGGCACTCACTTGGGATATAGGAGACCCACGTTCACGTCCCTTCTCCAAATCAGGCAGAGCAGAAACTTGCACAAAGGTCTACCGCGTCCCAGGGAAGCGCCCTAGCCACCAGGCTCTTGACTAGTCAGGGGCAGTGCCCTCTCTCTCCTCCTTTTCCTCCAAAATTCCACCCTGAACCCAAGACACTGTCTAGATGAAAATTTCATCAAAACCAATAAGTTCCTGTGGAAAGTTTTGGTTTTGACAAATCAGCATTTTCCAATGAAAAACATTCTGTCAAAAAAAATCTCTGCTAGGCAGAGATGGTGTTCACCTTCCGAGGAGGGGAAAGACCCTATCTGCACACAGACTGGCTAACCTAGTGAGGAGGGCTTTAAACTAGGTTCGACGGGGACAGGTGAGCAAAGCCCACAGGTAAGTGGGGAACATGAAGACCTGGGAGATGGGTCGGAAACAAGAGGGAGCGTGGGCTATAATGGCAGAGAGAAAGGAGAGTCAGGGCAAAACTTGAAGGCAAGATCAAACCAGTATCTTAGATGCCTATATACAAATGCGAGAAGTATGGGTAATAAGCAGGAAGAACTGGAAGTGCTAATAAATAAATACAACTATGACAGTGTTGGCATCACTGAAACTTGGTGGGATAACACACGATTGGAATGTTGGTGTGGATGGTTATAGTTTGCTCAGGAAGGATAGACAGGGGAAAAAGGGAGGAGGTGTTGCCTTATATATTAAAAATGTACACACTTGGACTGAGGTGGAGATGGACATAGGAGACGGAAGTGTTGAGAGTCTCTGGGTTAGGATAAAAGGGGTAAAAAACAAGGGTGACTGATGTCATGCTAGGAGTCTACTACAGACCACCTAACCAGGTGGAAGCGGTGGATGAGGCTTTTTTTAAACAACAAAATCATCCAAAGCCCAAGATTTGGTGGTGATGGGGGACTTCAACTATCCAGATATATGTTGGGAAAATAACACCACGGGGCACAGACTATCCAATACAGTCCTAGACTGCATTGCAGACAACTTTTTATTTCAGAAGGTTGAAAAAGCTACTAGGGGGGAAGCTGTTCTAGACTTGATTTTAACAAACAGAGAGGAACTCGTTGAGAATTTGAAAGTAGAAGGAAGCTTGGGTGAAAGTGATCATGAAATCATAGAGTTTGCAATTCTAAGGAAGGGTAGAAGGGAGTACAGTAAAACAGAGACAATGGATTTCAGGAAGGTGGATTTTGGTAAGCTCAGAGAGCTGATAAGTAAGGTCCCATGGGAATCAAGACTGAGGGGGGAAAACAACTGAGGAGAGTTGGCAGTTTTTCAAAGGGACACTATTAAGGGCCCAAAAGCAAGCTATTCCGATGGGTAGGAAAGATAGAAAATGTGGCAAAAGACCACCTTGGCTTAACCACAAGATCTTGCGTGACCTACAAAATAAAAAGGAGTCATATAAAAAATGGAAACTAGGTCAGATTACAAAGGATGAATATAGGCAAATAACACAGGAATGCAGGGGCAAGATTAGAAAGGCAAAGGCACAAAATGAGCTCAAACTAGCTATGGGAATAAAGGGAAACAAGAAGACTTTTTATCAATACATTAGAAGCAAGAGGAAGACCAAAGACAGGGTAGGCCCACTGCTCAGTGAGGAGGGAGAAACAGTAACAGGAAACTTGGAAATGGCACAGATGCTTAATGACTTCTTTGTTTTGGTCTTCACTGAGAAGTCTGAAGGAATGTCTAACATAGTGAATGCTTATGGGAAGACAAAATTTAGAAGACAAAATTAAAAAAAGAGCAAGTTAAAAATCACTTAGAAAAGTTAGATGCCTGCAAGTCACCAGGGCCTGATGAAATGCATCCTCGAATACTCAAGGAGTTAATAGAGGAGGTATCTGAGGAGGAGAGTTAGGGCAAAACTGGAAGGCAAGATCAAACCAGTATCTTAGATGCCTATATACAAATGCGAGAAGCATGGGTAATAAGCAGGAAGAACTGGAAGTGCTAATAAATAAATACAACTATGACATTGTTGGCATCACTGAAACTTGGTGGGATAACACACATGATTGGAATGTTGGTGTGGATGGGTATAGTTTGCTCAGGAAGGATAGACAGGGGAAAAAGGGAGGAGGTGACTTTGGAAAGTCATGGGAGACGGGAGAGATTCCAGAAGACTGGAAAAGGGCAAATATAGTGCCCATCTATAAAAAGGGAAATAAAAACAACCCAGGAAACTACAGACCAGTTAGTTTAACTTGTGCGCCAGGGAAGATAATGGAGCAAGTAATTAAAGAAATCATCCGCAAACACTTGGAAGGTGGTAAGGTGATAGGGAATAGCCAGCATAGATTTGTAAAGAACAAATCGTGTCAAACTAATCCGATAGCTTTCTTTGATAGGATAACGAGCCTTGTGGATAAGGGAGAAGCGGTGGATGTGATATACCTAGACTTTAGTAAGGCATTTGACATGGTCTCGCATGATATCCTTATCGATAAACTAGGCTAATACAATTTAGATGGGGCTACTATAAGGTGGGTGCATAACTGGCTGGATAACCGTACTTAGAGAGTAGTTATTAATGGCTCCCAAACCTGCTGGAAAGGTATAACGAGTGGGGTTCCGCAGGGCTCTGTTTTGGGACCGGATCTGTTCAATATCTTCATCAACGACTTAGATGTTGGCAAAGAAAGTACACTTATTAAGTTTGCAGACGATACCAAACTGGGAGGGACTGCAACTGCTTTGGAGGACAGGGTCAAAATTCAAAATGATCTGGACAAATTGGAGAAATGGTCTGAGGTAAACTGGATGAAGTTCAATAAAGACAAATGCAAAGTGCTCCACTTAGGAAGGAACAATCAGTTTCACACATACAGAATGGGAAGAGACTGTCTAGGAAGGAGTATGGCAGGAAGAGATCTAGGGGTCATAGTGGACCACAAGCTTAATATGAGTCAACAGCGTGATACTGTTGCAAAAAAAGCAAACGTGATTCTAGGATGCATTAACAGGTGTGTTGTAAACAAGACATGAGAAGTCATTCTTCCGCTCTACTCCACGCTGGTTAGGCCTCAACTGGAGTATTGTGTCCAGTTCTAGGCACCGCATTTCCAGAAAGATGTGGAGAAATTGGAGAGGGTCCAGAGAAAAGCAACAAGAATGATTAAAGGTCTTGAGAACATGACCTATGAAGGAAGGCTGAAAGAATTGGGTTTATTCAGTTTGGAAAAGAGAAGACTGAGAGGGGACATGATAGCAGTTTTCAGGTATCTAAAAGGGTGTCCTCAGGAGGAGGGAGAAAACTTGTTCACCTTAGCCACTAATGATAGAACAAGAAACAATGGGCTTAAAACTGCAGCAAGGGAGATTTAGGTTGGACATTAGGAAAAAATTCCTATCTGTCAGGGTAGTTAAACACTGGAATAAATTGCCTAGGGAGGTTGTGGAATCTCCATCTCTGGAGATATTTAAGAGTAGGTTAGATAAATGTCTATCAGGGATGGTCTAGACAGTATTTGGTCCTGCCATAAGGGCAGGGGACTGGACTCGATGACCTCTCGAGGTCCCTTCCCGTCCTAGAATCTATGAATCTATAAACATTAGCTACAACATCACAAATTTCCATTATTTAAATCAGGGGTCTCAAACTCCTGGCGTGTGGGCCATCTGCGGCCCACGCGCCTCCCCAATGTGGCCCACAGGGCTCCAGCAGTTTTGGGGCCAGGTCTCTCCCTTGGCTCCAACTCCGCCCCCAGGCAGCACAGCATAGCAGCGTCTGCCTGCTCGCTCCAGTAGCTGCCGGTCCCTCCCTGCGGCCCGAGGCAAGGCGGAACGGGGCTGTGCCTCCGTGCGCTGCCTCCATCCCGAGCACCCCTGCGGCCCCTATTCACCAAGGGTCAACAATGTTCAGGCTTAGAAATCCTCTTCCCTCACCTGCTGAAGTGAAGACACATAGGAACTATTCACTGAGTCTTCCTCAATCCAGGTGTGATACGGATAATTACCAAAAGAGCTTCTACAATTAGAAGACAGAACTAGCCTCATAAAGGATATGATTGCTATACTGAATAGAAACTGAGAAGAGTTCTACTCTCTGGAGAGAAATAGTCACAATCAAAATGGGCTTTCATGAATTAGCTATGAAGCCCAAAAGAGAAAGATATGTAAAAGTGACTTTTTAGTGTACTACTAATTAGGTATGTGGGAGACAGAAACCAAGTAGCAAATACTAATATAAATATTTGGTTGAAGGGAAGTGCACAGGAGGAGTGACTTGGTTTTGCAGAGCACCGAAGCACTCGTTGCTGTGAGAAAAATAATTAGCACCTAAAATGAAAAGAAAGGAAAATTGAAAAGGGCTTCGTACAGTAAAAAAGACCTAGAAAAACAAAAATAATACAGGTAGTGGAAAAGGGTAACATTTACAAAAGTGCATAAGTGACTTAGGAGTCCCATTTTCTAAAAAAAAAAAAAAGAAAAGAATTAGACACTTAGGAGCCTAATTCCCATAGGCTTTCAATGGGATTTAGGCTCCTAAGAGCCAGATTTTTTAAGGTATTTAGAGACAAAGATTTGGTTTATTCTTTTTTAGTACTTTTATTTGTGCTTCCATGCTTAGAAATGTTGACACTTCATGAGACAAGGCATTATTTTGGCATATCCTGCCCAGCTGAAAGGAAATCTCAGCACATTTATAATTTAATTATTATTATTTGTATTGCAACAGCACCCAGGAAATCCAATCATTGACCAGGATCCACTGTGCTCAGCACTGTACAAACACACAACAAAAAGACAGTCCCCTGCCACAAATAGCTTGCAGCTAAATAACTTCCAGCCTACTTTTCTGCAGACCCAAAAGGTTTGGATAAGATGGTTTAAGCACATAATAGAATAAGAAATTTCATGTTCCAACTGCAGTGTCAACCCTACATCCCTCCAAATACATCTGGGCAAATTTTTCAGTCAAAACATTTTTCAGTAAAAAATTCACTGACACCAAAACATTTTAATGTTTAATTTCAAAACCACTTTTCATTTACAAAATTCCTTCACATTTATTTAAAAAATATAAAACATTCTGTTTGACCTGAAACTTTTTTCTTTTTACTTTTTTTGATTGTCCAAAAATTCATTTTCTCTTTGCGCCATTTTTTTTCCCCACAGAATTGTCAGTGAATCAAGCAATCCATTATTCACACAGCCCTACCTCCAAGGCCTTGGGAAGCTCATGCAACATGTCTGCCTCTATTTCCTCACCCACAGACTGGGTGTGGCAATATTTACCTACCTCAGAATGAAGATGAAATAGCTAATGTTTGTAAATCTTATTAGAAAGGAAGGATGATGTGGTTAAGGCATTGTTACTCAGGAGACCTGAGTTCCTGGCTCACTCACAAATTTCCTATGTGACCCTGAGCAAGACATTTAAACTCCCAGGACCTCATTTCCCCTTCTATAAAACGGGGATAAGCCTACTTCTTTTTCCAATTCTCTGCATGTCTTGTCTATTTAGATTGTAAGCTCTTTGGGGCAGGGACTCTCTTGCTTTGTGTTTGTACAGTGCCTACCACAACAGGGCCTTGATCTCAAATTGGAGCCTCTAGGCTCAGCCATAATACGAATAGATAATACTACAATAATCAAACCATAACATTAACACAATCCTAATAATAATAGTATTTTAAACACAAACAGTGTTAAGTTTGGGGTACTTCTGTATATTCATCTTTTCAGAACCTTTAGGAGGTAATCTATTGCTACACAGAGGATTCTTGGATTGTAAAGCAGAACCCACATCAACTTGTGAATAGTCCAGTTATCCGGCACTGAGAGATTCTATTACCCTGTTGCTGTATCATTGCAAATGATGGAGATAATACTGATAATTCTTCTTTGGTAGGTAAAAGAAAAAGATGTCAAAACGTGCTCTGTGATCACGTGTAATTCTGTTATTAGGAATGCAAAGGAAACGATCAGATGCATGCAGGCAGCGCCAAGCTGTTTTTTTTATTATCATCATAAGAGATTAAAAGATCTGTGGGAACAGCGAGCCTATTATAGGATAAAATATGAAAGTAAATTGTAGAGAAAGACAAAATAATTGAAGTAATAAGTCAAAACATGAACTCAGAAGAAAAAATACTATCATCTGATATTGGCTTTCAAAGCAATAAGCTGGAAGGCGTCCATAGAAGTAAGAGTGAGGTTTATCCATTTAGGGCCTGCTGCATGACACACTGGGGGTTTTCTTTGAGCTTTAAAGTACATCATGGAAAAATTATCTTATAGACCAGGAAGAACTAGAATAAAAAGGATAACATGAGCAAAACTAGCTGAGGAAATGACAGACCTGTACCTGGATGCACATAATAAAAAGAAATCATGGAAGAGGATAAGTTAGGGGAGCACAATCCACATGATTGCGATCTTAGGCCAGATTCATCACTGATGCAACTCCCTTGATTTCATTACAGTTGAACCAGTTACCAATGTGACTCTTTGAACCTATACAGCATTAGAATATCTTTCATCCTAATAGCTCCGAAAGTGCTTTACAAACTTCTGCTCCCTTTAATGTGCAAAAATAAAAACATTTGGATTTCAATGGGAGTTGGACTAGGCCTAGTTATAAGAACATATAAAGTATATAGATACCTTTTCTCTCACTAATAGAATACAGCCACCTGTGGGGTGAACAGCAGCAGCTGTTTAACTATGAATGCTAAACGACAGTTCAGAACAGGAAGCGAAACCATCAGGTTTTGCATTTTCTCATTTCTGTTTGAGTCTGTTCTACATAGGCTGTTATACCTCCCTCATCACAGTACAATCTCAGTGCCTTCCAGTAGTGCAGTAAGCATGTATAAGTAATATCTGTCATATTTGGTTCAAGACTGTAAACCCCTTGAACTCTTTCCTCTCTTCAGTTTCACATTTCATTCAAAAGGTGGGACCTTCATCAGCAAGTCACTCCTTCGTATCTTTATGGAGTTTTGGCTCTGTGCTAAGTCAGATGCATTACAATCCTACTTAGACTGTACATTTATTGGGGTAGCGTTCATCTTTTTCCTATGTGTTTGTACAGCATCTTGCAGAACAGAGCCCTAATCTCTACGGGGGCCCATAGGCATAGCTGCAGTACAAATAAATAACAACTGATACAATAAATGACGTATTGTAGAAACAGAAATAGGCTTGGGCCAACATATCTGGATCTGAACTTTCCCATGTTCAGGGAGTTTAGTGTTGTTCAAATTCAGACTTTTCATCTCTAACTGTCATGCATCATTACAACGTTTCTTTTCCTTGGAGGAGGACACAGTCACCCTAACTCTAGGCTTTGGATTTTTATAGAAGTCTACTCTAGCTAGTTACACCCAATTCCTATCACTAGAGTACCACAGCATGACAGTAACTCTTCCCTGGCTTCCATCTAGACTTTGGTGGTCATTCAAGGGTATCTGTTTGGGGATGATGGAAACCTTCCTCTTCAACTTCCCTGAAACATCTGCTTAAATGGAGGCAGAAAGTCATAGAGTTTAAGGTCACAAGGGACCAGAACATTTAGCCTGACTTCCTGTATCTCACAGGCCACCAACACCACCCAGGACCCAGTGACAGAACCCAACAACCAAAATTAGACAAAAGAATTACACCTCAAAGCAGGCAAGACTATTATGTGTCCCAGGAGAGAATAGGAGGGACTGAGGTGCACCAGGGCCTGAGGCAGGAAAATGATTAAGTGAGATATAGTGACATTAAGTGAGTCCTAACAATTGATCCACATTCACAAGGACAAAGGACATCCATGTGATCTGAGCACATTTTTTTATATCTGCAGGAGGCTCTTATATGACGCGATAAGTGATCGCAGTGCTGGTGACACACACACAGAGGAATGTTTTAAAGCAGAAGTCATTGCTTAACTCTAGCTTACCGCTGCTTTTCATTCCACTGACAGCAAATGATCTAGACAGACAAAATGACTGCAGCACAAACTTGAACAATTTGCTGATGACACAAAATCAGGGATAAAAAGAGGAGAGTTTAACTGTGGCAAATAGCAAATGCCAAAGGATTTGGTTTTATGATCAGGCATGTAGAAGATTGAATTTGAGATTGAAAATGGTAAATAAATTTAGATTGACTTACAAATAATTCAAGAGAGAATGAAAATGAACTAGTGACAAAAGGAAATTGGGTGTCCCAAGTAGCTTTTTAAATTTCATTTCCACCTTGCATAGCTATTTATGGAAAACTGACATTCAAGAGTAGAACGCTATGGGACATACGCTATTTCCAGGGAGATTTTAAATAAAAACAAGATGTTAAGTGCTGCTTTCAAAGTAGCGAGGGGTGAAAGGCCTAGGTCTCAAGAAAGGCTTGAGGTTTGGGTTTGGTACACACAAACACAAACATACACACAATTAGATGCTTATCTCAATTATCTGGACTTCTCAGCTCTGCAGTTAGGCTGGAGAGGCTCTCTCGTGGAAAGCTAAGAAATTCTTGTGTCCGTTACAAACCATCCTCACTCATGGTACTTTGGTGCTACCTTTCTGAACCCTTGTTGGAACCCACAAGGCCAGAGATGTTCAAAAATTGGAAAGGAGAGGAAGAATTGCTGAGGGCCAATTCCTCCCCATCCACCAAGTCCAAGAAGCTACCCTTGCCACAGTAGGCTTCATGAAGGGAGGAGAAAAACTTTCCCCATGCCTCAGACCAGTGAGGGGTAACAGCTGCTTCAGGGATGCTACTGCAGCTCTACTTTTACAGTTACACCCTTGCTCCATGAGTAGCTGGCCGTGGCCTTGCCTCATCCTCTGTCTCCCAGCTACATGGGGATATGGCATGAGCTGGGCCCTAGAGTATACTGGGCTATGTAAACTATCATATGTGAACTATCCAAAACCTGGCTGTACCAGCCCCACATCAGTTCCACTGCAGGCAGGATCCTCTTGAGGAGGCGATGAGGGCAGGAGCAGAATTTGCTCCTCAATAAGCTTTGTTGACCATGAGAATAGGTTTGGCTGGAGTTCTGATGAGCGTCCAGGGGAATTTTCAAGTCTCACTAAACCAGTTCAACCATCCTCAGATAGTCATTCTCTGCATCTTCAAAATGTATAACTAGTCACTGCCAAAATCTCAGTTCCTTGTTTTCCTGCAGGATTCATATTAATATTCATCTCTCTCATCTTCTTTGGTTTTTAAGGAGCAACAGTCACCATTGCATGTAGATATGTGTTACTCCAGAAGATTTTACAATTGAGAAATCCCAGAAAGGTTTGCACATGTAAGGCAAGATTTTCTTAAGTCACTCATGATTTTGGGTTCCTAAAATGTTAGCAACTTAAAGCAGCCTGGATTTCAGAAAGTGTTGAGCACTCTGGAAAGCAGGCCCCCATAATGGTGTTTCATGTCAAGGACCCAAAATCAACAGTCACTCCTGAAACTGAAAAACTTGCTCACTGAGCTCAGTATTTCCAAATACCTGGAGTCAAACAGTCAGGATCTCACAATGAGAGCAAAATATAGAAGAAAGAAATGTTGATCAATGTATCTGGTGGGTTTGGTTTGGAAGAGTATTCTTTAGAAACACTGCTGACCATTCTACAAGGTCATAGAAGACATCACTTTACCTTCAGAATAAAACTTGCTGAGCAACCAGATAGTTCATTGCTCTATGTTGGGAGGCCTAGATCGGTGTATCACCATGTCACCTGCCAGAATCCAACCTAGGTCAGTAGTGACTAACTGATAGCTTTTCAGAGACTTGCTATACATTTATGCCCAATCTACAGAGCACACCAGTCTGTTACAGCTTCTCTGCTTGACAGCCTGGCTCAGTATATGTAACACAGCGGTCAGTATGTGTTATCTTCTCCCCTTTTGGTATGAGGCTGGTTACAGCTCTCTGCTTGGCAGACACCAGGGACCTGAACCAAGGGCCTCCAAAGCTAAAATCATAAGTCTCCACAGCTCGAGCTACAGAAGCAAACTCTCTACCTGGGGATTGTACGAGACCCATATCCTCCATGGATCTGGCACAGTAGAGGACACAAAATACACTCTGAGCAGCATGTAACACTACCAGATGTGTAATGAGTTGGGGAGAGGGTGTTCAGCCCAGCTCTTAGTGGACATGCTCCCATGGTACAAAACCTCCCATGAGAATCAAGGCCTGGATGGGCCACTGAGACAGAGCTATCCTCTCATCCCTAGATAGGAACGTTGGTGAGACAGTAAAGGGGAAATCAGACTGCCCTTACAGCACCTGTAATTCCGTGCACCAAGAGAGAGAATCGGATTCTAGGGTTGTGCCTATCAGCCATGAACGTAACACTCATTTTTAAAGCTAGTTTTCAAAAAAGGAGAAGATGCTTATTATCTGTTTTCCTAACAAATGATTGGAATTGTAGAGGGGAAAGCACTGTGTAATAAACATTCACACCTGGTATACTGCTGCTCTGGCTTATTACGCCATAGAGACCCAAGCCATGGGAATTCAGAAGAACAAGCATGTCAGTGTCTATAGGTGAACTCATCAGCTTACAGCTGTTCACGTTGGTAGGTCTGTGGTCTATAGCAGTTTTGCAGCCTATCCAGAGCAGCAGCATCCTTGAACTAAAGCAGGATTTGCTGGCACTAGTCCATTTGCAACCATTCTAGGAGTGCCAGATGGGGGCTGTGTTTCTTCAGAGAGCTCTCATTAAATTCAAGTGTCCATCAAAATCAAGGTGATGCTATTCCAGGTAAACACTGCTTTATTAAACATCTGTGTGAAATTCCCCTGGCTCATACCATGATTCAATGCCACCATCAAATTTATCCCTTGGTGCATTTACTTGAGAATGCAGAAACATTACTAGGGATTGGAATGCTTCTAGATTTTAATTTAAAAATGTCTATGTCCTAGCAGATGAAATAAACTAATTTGAGGGAGAGAGGTTTGGGACTCTGAAATGTTTCCTACAATGCATATTTGGGCTTGCATAAACTCTCATCTTCAAGGCACATCCCATTGTTTAGAAGCCCAACAAAGGTCTGACTGAGAAACATTAAAAAAAAAGCCAAGCGTGAGCAGGTGGAGGTCCCATCCTGCTCTGAACAGAATATCAGTAGAGGGCATAAATCAATTCAAATTCACCCTCTTCCCAGAATTTTTGTACAGAAAAATCTTAGCCCACTTTTTATAGATCCTGGGTAAAATTTTCAAAAGTAACTCAGGCTCAGAAGTCCCATTTTCAAAAGTGACTTAACCCAGATTTCCAGGGGTGTTGGTGTCTAAATAACTTGAAAAATATGGAGAGAATAATCAAAAATTGTTGTTACTCTGAATTGCAAAAAGTGAGCTTTCCAGAACTAGTGAAATTTGCCAAATTGTTGGAGGAAAAACAGAACTCTGGAGTGATATCTGACTCCTTCCATGATCATGGATTTTTTATTTGTTCTTGTTTAAATTATAAAAGAACCACTCTTGTTTTCTAGCTAATCTGTCTCCTCAATTTTATTTTTTCCTCCATTATTTTCTTGCTGCATTAAATAAAGTGCTGCTTAAATAAGCTGGTCCACAGCTTTGAAAACTCACCGTAAGACTGGGCTCTGAGAATGTCATAAAATCGATTCCAAATTAGACCTGAATGTTATCACTTAGGGATTTGCACATTTTAATCAAGGAATGAGGCATGCATTGGACTCAGGGGTGAACCAACAGCAGCAGCTCTCTTTCAGCAAGTGATGAGCCTAGCCTACATGCCTCTGCAGGATGCGTCCTAAAGATCCAGCAAGAAGTTCAATCACCATCTGCCTTGTAACCTTGGCTCTCTTGTGGCTGTGCAGCTTTAAACCAGAGCTTCACCAGCAGCCCACAAGCTTCACCCTAGCTTTGCCCAAATTGTTTACTTCTTGCAGGCTGACCTTGGGACCCTTCCAGCCCGAAATCTGCCCCAAAATCATCCTAGTGCAGGGACCAGTACCTCTCACTGGACCCTCAGAGAGAAAGTGTCAATTTGCTTCCTTTTCAGAGCCAGTAAAACACTCCAACCTGTTAGCTTTCTACAAGCATGCACTTTCCCGAACTTACCCTGCACCAATGATTTATAATGAAAGCAAAACAAGTTTATTAACAAAGGAATTGTGGATTATGTAATGCAAAGTAAAAGAGAGAAAGGTAGAGATGGTTACAAGCAAATAAAAGGAAAATATGCACCTAAAAGTCTAAAACTTAATCTAGCAAGATACAGTCTTTGTTCAAGATGAATTCTCTCTCTCCCACACACACCTCCGTCTCCTCAACTGGCCAGGATCCATCACAGAGACCAGATCACTTGGTCTCTTTGTCTCCTAAGGAGAAGGATAAAGATGGAGTCTCTCTCTGTTCCTTACATCCCTAAGGGATGTCTGTCTTACAAGTCAGAAAGGCCTCCTCCGGATTCAGTTTCTTGTGTCTCTGGGGTGCAGGAGCAACATTAATTCTCTGTCTCTTGAGTTCATGAGTTAAAAAAAAAACCAGTTTAGCTCGATGACTTTGTTTAGTACTAATCTGTAAACCAAGGTAAATCCACATTCCTGTGTCTTGGCCAGACCTATTCATCACCTTTATCTAGGCTAGCAGAGGGGGCTCTGCCGGTCGCCGGTCCCGCGGCTCTGGTGGACCTCCTGCAGATGTGCCGCAGAGGTCCACCGGAGCCGCCTGCCGCCCTCCCAGCGACCGGCAGAGCGCCCCCCGCGGCATGCCTCCCCAAGCATGCGCTTGGCGTGCTGGGGCCTGGAGCCGCCCCTGTAGGCTAGGCAGTCTGGTCTTAAACATGTTCTAGTAACATCACACAGAGAGAAATCATAACTGCACATATATGGTTAACACATGCATCGTACACTATGAATAAGCAGCGTGTTATTAGCTTTCACAGGATCTCTCACAGGCATGCTTTGTACAAATGTTATTCCAGTAGTGTGCAGGGTGTGAACACAGAGGTGCCTAGGGTCACAAGCTGATTCCCTGGAGATGCTGAGTCAGTACCTCAAATCCATGTTGAGAAAAATGACTCCTGACGCCACCATGCTGCAAAGCATCCCCGAAAGCCCAAACTTCACACACATCTGTTGTGCCTTTCAACTCTGGGATCCACTACAATTCTGATGGGAAAGATTAAATGCAATGGACTTGGTGGAAGGAATTTAACAGCCACTGGTAATGAGAATTCAGTATCGGAGCAGGACGTTAAATGGCTTCTCAGCCTCAAAGGAGGAGGGAGAAAGTAGATATATACAGACATTAATTATAGATATTTTTCTACCAACCTCTTTAAATAAAGCCATTAGGAATCAAAGAACTTCCTCCTAAAATATGTTTTTAATGTTAAAGGTTTCACATAAACAAATAACGTAATGGTCATTAGAATACTAGGCATGGTAAAGATCAACTGAATCAACCGAATGAGTCTGTGCAATCTGGGGTGTTTAAAATTTCATAGGCAACACTTCTTTGCAGCTCTTATGCTTGGCTTTTTGCAAAGACATTAATTGCTGTACATAAGAAAGTAAAACAATGTGAACAGCTCTCACTATCTGCAATATCTTATACTTTATGCAAGATCAAATGAGGAATGGACAGGAAAAGCTGTTAAAGTAGCCACCAATATCATTGTGTTGACAGTGAGCCCTCAGTGTCCAGCACAGAATAGTGTGTGAGCTCATTAAACTTATATTTACTTCTGATGCACCCATGATTTCCACACAGATTTCCAGAAAAGCTCTCTCCTTGTAATTCCACCTAACTTCCCACAGGCCTGTTAGCAAGTGGGCCTCCATCACCCATATCCTATACTACTGTTTTACCCCTGTAAACTCCATTCTTGAGATTCTCATGCTCATCAGGCATTTCTCATGCATCCTGAGACCCATAGCCCTGAAGACAATATACCCTTGAAGCAAGGAATGCTTAGCCTGTGCCATAATAGTCACAAATCTTGAGTACAGGACTCTCCAGACCCCTTCTCTTCACTGCCTCTGCTTAGAGGTTTAAGGTTGTTTTACCTCTTGAAGATGGCTTGTGGGAATTTCCCCAAACCATCTAAAATTCCTACCTGGGTAATAATGAAATAAGAGAGAGAAATATTACAATCAAAACACCATGCTCTGCCTAATGCATCCAGGGTTATATTGTCAAAAGCCACTTAGAGCCAAAGTCCCACTAACTTCAATGGGATTTAGGCTGCTCAGTCACTTAGGCACTATTGAAAATTGTCTTAAATCTCTACAAAGGCTCCTCTAGATAGGCCCACTTTGTGTCCTTACAGAAATAAGCCATAACTTCTCGAGCATGCATCCACTCCTCAGCTACCCCTGTTCTTTATGAAACACGTTAGCCCTGGCAACATATCCGATAACCGGTGTCTCATCTCATCCTCTATTTGACTCAGTGCTTTCATGTATGTTTGATGTGCCTGGCTTTTCAGCAGAGCAGACACTTCCCACCCACCCAAAGATCACCCACAGAGGGGATATTGCAGCCTCTCTCTCCTGCCAAGGTCAATGTCTGCTTTCCCAGTCATTCGTTATTGTAATTAAGGCTCTTTGGAAAACCAGACTGGAATCCTGTCTGCCTCTCTGCCCTGCCTTCCCCACTGTCTTTCTTATATCTTATTTCCAATAGGCAGCTCTCCTTTCCCTTTTTGTTCTAGCCTGACAATCATGCTTTTGCTTGTTGTCATGGCTGGAGGTATCAGCTGAATCCAGCTTATTGTCTATCTTTAAAGAGACAGCGCTCACATATGCATAACCCTCCCTCTGAACTGTTTTTTTTCCTGTGCTTTTTTAAAACCTCCTTAACTTTTGATGAGATCAAACATGTCTTCACTTCAGCTATAACCTTGAGAGCCTCAAGACTCTCACTCAACCTCTCTTTCTTCCACTCCACCCTCATATAACAAGCGTCATTGAAATTAGATTTTCACAGTGCAGCTGCAGTAGGGTTAAGAGTGGACTTGCCCTACGTACAGCTTAAAACCCCAGGCTCTTGCCAGCATACTGAGATCCTATTTGGTGATTATTTTCTTTAATACTGGAACTTAACACTCACAACTAAAAATAATCCTAATAAGCAGTCCAGTATCTCCCTTGGGGTCTGCTTTGATTTTCACCATCACCTCTGTGGGGAGAGGGGGTTCTTGCAAGCATGAAATCTGCCATTAAATAACATCACTGCTGTCTTGTTTCTTCTGCTTTTCTCTCTTCTCTGCTTCCCTCCATTTATGCATCTTCTCTCTTTTACATTTCCCCTACCTACGTCTCCTCAGTCCCTGGGCTTTTTTATCCTGCCCATCATTCTTCCAAGCGTAATGTCTTCTTCCAGCACAGACTTCTGGGAGATGCATATCTTTTTCAATTCCTTCCTCTCTCTTTGCTCTGCACACACATGCACTCACTCATTCTCTCATATCTAGAGCTGCCTGCATTCTCGTGGCTAACAGTACAGTCATGAAAAAGCAGAGAGAAGTGGGGCAGCTCTAATGTGCATTCCTGTGAGCCCTACACAAACTCCAGCGCAGTCGATGGAACTTGCCTTGTCTGACGTCAGGAGGAATAAAATATTAGCCAGTCTCAACCAGCAGTAATGCAAAAGGGAGAGAGTGTGATCAAGTGGTAGTAGTATGGGAGAATTAGACTTAACATCTTCATAGGGGTGGTTCAGATGTCTTGGTGATGCTTGTGGCATAAATGCCTGGCCAGATTAGATGGCGCGTCACGAGGCTTATTTCATTAATGTTCAGGGATCCTCAAGGTGGGGGCTCTAGTACATTCTGAGCTATTCCAGCCCTGGTGAAGGTCAGCTCCATACTCCATTCCAAGCTGGGGCACTAACCCTGTAAAGTCCTACACACACGCTTCACTCTACACGTGGCGATAACTCAGTAGGGATTACTCAAGGGCACAAATTTAAGCCTGTGTGTAAGTCTTTTAAGGGTCAGAACCTTTGTGCATTATCAGTAACTTTGTCAATCAATCATAAAAAGCCTCTCCTCTCACACTGGTGTGGTCACAATCAGAATTTTGTCCCCTTTAATAATGGGTGGCTGTTTCTGAGACTAATAGAGGGCCAGTGGCTCTAAGTTGTCCAGTGCACACCAAATATTCCAGCCCTTTGCACCGCAACTCCAAAAAGGATGCTTAAGGCACTGGACCGGGATTCTCAAGAAGTAATACAAGGGGGCTCGGTGCCAGTACAGAGGCTTCACGTAGGTGGCC
Organism: Gopherus flavomarginatus; assembly: GCF_025201925.1. NCBI lineage: Eukaryota > Metazoa > Chordata > Testudines > Testudinidae > Gopherus > Gopherus flavomarginatus. The sequence continues at coordinate 12,495,225 of NC_066635.1, forward strand.
CAGGATCTGTGGGGCAGAACCCTTAGCTCATTTTCCCCCACTGCAATAGAGCCATATAAGGAGAAATCTTCTCCTCGCAAGCTCCTTCCTACAGGATGGGGTTCTCTAGTTCCTGCTGATGATGCATGAGAACTTGGGTTTCATTAAAAGGAAGCCTTTTCCCCTCCCCTCTCTCTCAGAATTTTTGGCAGCTTTTATCTGCAAAAATGGTAGCATTTGATGCTCTGGAAGAAATTGGTGATAACATTTCAGCCACAGCCTCCTCACCCTCAACTCTGCTCCTCTGACCTCTCTACATCCAATCTGGCAAGATGGAGCATCTGATCACAACAGAGCTCCCTTCATCCCAAACAGCAACCAAAATGCCAGTGTTTTATCCACTTTTCAGACCACAATTTGCCCTCGGCATTGAACTGGCTTTCCACGTGGTCTGAGAAGAGAAAATCGCTTGGACAAAGCTGATTCTCTTACAGGGGTACCAGCTATATCGCAAGAGCCCAATAATAAATGTTATATGTCATTAAAGTAACAATGACAGATGCATATTTTCAGGGTGGCATAAACGGTGCATGTGTGTTAATTCTGAAATAAAAGCATCTCATCGTTTTGGCCTTCCGGCCATCCCTGAACCATAAACTCCTTTGATACTGAAAAAACACAAGAGGATTTATCCAACCCATGCCCAACAACCAGACCATGCTGCATATCTGCTAAAGACTCATGGCCAGCAGAAGATCAATGTCTGGAAGTGTGCCAGAGCTGTTCTGCTTTAACACAGTTCCTATTGAACCAGTCACTTGAAAATCAAGCAACATTTTATCTTTACTCTGTATTAGAAGGGTTTAATATGGGGTCAGTACTCCCAAATTTTCCCTTCCTCTTGCCCTCTGCTTTCACTAATTCCCCTAGAGTGGCAAAAATACACAGATGGCCTTTGTTTATAACCATATGTGGATGATGACTCAGATCACATAATAAGGGAAACATCCTGCTTGAAAGTCCACGTCAGCCGGGCTACATGGAGACAAGCATCTCAAGCTACTCTGAAACTTGGTATCCTCAAGTATCTAGTTGAGAACCTTTCACTATGTAGCTACATGTTCATTGATACACAGATGACCATCAGTATGCTCATTTTACATCTACCACTGTCAGAACCAGGAGTAGCATCCTGAAGGGACAACAGGAAAACCCAGCCATTTGGGTTATCCTCTGGCAAAACAAGCAGCTTGTCTATTACAGCTGACCTTTTCAGGTAGGGTGACCATTTGTCCCAATTTTATAGGGACAGTTCCAATTTTTGGGTCTTTTTCTTCTATAGGCTCCTATTACCTTCCAGCCCCTGTCCTGATTTTTCACACTTGCTGTCTGGTCACCCTATTTTCAGGTCATTATTTTTCCAGAGCTACTTGCTTTTTTCCAGCCTGCAGGCATTCTTTGACACAACAGTATTGCTACAGCTAAGCACATCTGAATGGCTTTTTCTTGGGGACAATAGTATTCCCTAGTGGCTAACACATATTTCCACTAATCTCCTCTGTTGCAAATGTTGCTTTAGTTTCTGTAGCCAGATGGAACCATCAGATTTGTCTGGTGCTTTTTCCCCCCCATCACAATCAGGTGGCTGTGGTAGTATATCTGTGTTTGCCCACAGATAGACATCAGTTGTAAAAGCCAATACTATAACAGGGTTCAAAAGGGAACTAGATAGATTCATGGAAGATAGGTCCATCAATGGCTATTAGCCAGAATGGGCAGGAATGGTGTCCCTAGTCTCTTTGCCAGAAACTGGGAATGGGCGATGGGGGCTGGATCACTTGATGATTACCTGTTCTGTTCATTCCCTCTGGGGCACCTGGCATTGGCCACTGTCGGAAGACAGGATACTGTGTTAGATGGACCATTGGTCTGACCCAGTCTGGCCATTCTTATGTTCTTAGTTTACATCAGACATCAAATTGCAGACATCATGCAAACCACACACATTCAAACCTTTCAGTGGATACTAGGTGCCACCATGTCAAGATCCCAGGTAAAAGAGGAAAGCCACCTGCCTTCCTGAAGTCCCTGACACCTGCTTCTGCTCCTAATGTTTTTGGAACAACATCTGTCCCTGTATCTCTCCCTCCTTGACAGGCCACTGGGTCCCAGTCTTCTGACAATTATAATCGTCAGGAACGGCTTTGTATTATGGGGCAGAGCTCAGATCTTGCTAATTCTTTAATCTGCTTCTCCAGCACAAGCATCAAGAAGAAAGATGGGCCAAAGGCACCTGAGCCCCTGGAAGTGTTTGTGAGGAGAAAGATGGGAGCATTCCAACACAATGGGACCCAAGTGTGAGTCCCCCTAGATTTCAGCTTGAAGAACAAGACTATGACCAGTTAGGCTCCGCAAAATGAAAGCCACCACCAAGTTTGCCCATCTTTGTCCAAAGCCTCCACAGCACACTCTGCTCAGCTCAGTCCCTGGAGAGAGAAAGCTTCATGCCATTCTCTGAGGTGATATTCTTGACACCACACATCAAGAAGCACTGATAGGCTCCAGAAGGCGCTCTTTGCAACGAGGACAGCCACCATTTAGCAGAGCCAACATTTTCAGTTGAACCTTTTTTTTTTTTTTGGCTGAAAAATGCAGATTCAGTGACAGAAAATCATTTTGCAAATTTGATTTGGTTTCACCAAATTGTTCCTTTAGATCAAAACTCTAGAAAAATCAGGGAAAAAAGCAAAACATTTTGTTTTCAATTTCTTGGATCAAAATAACTTTTTCTTTCGAAGTTTTCCTTAATTTTAATTTTAAAAACCTTCAAAACCGAGAATGAAAAGCTGGATATGGGTCAACAGGGTGCTCTTGCTGCCAAGAAGGGTAATGGCATTTTGGGTTGTATAAGTAAGGGCGTTGCCAGCAGATCGAGGGACATGATCATTCCCCTCTATTCGACATTGGTGAGGCCTCATCTGGAGTACTGTGTCCAGTTTTGGGCCCCACACTACAAGAAGCATGTGGAAAAATTGGAAAGATTCCAGTGGAGGGCAACAAAAATGATTAGGGAGCTGGAATACATGACCTATGAGGAGAGGTTGAGGAAACTGGGATTGTTTAGTCTGCAGAAGAAAAGAATGAGGGGGGATTTGATAGCTGCTTTCAATTACCTGAAAGGGGGTTCCAAAGAGGATGGATCTAGACTGTTCTCAGTGGTACCAGATGACAGAACAAGGAGTAATGGTCTCAAGTTGCAGTGGGAGAGGTTTAGGTTGGATATTAGGAAAAACTTTTTCACTAGGAGGATGGTGAAGCACTGGACTGGATTACTTAAGGAGGTGGTGGAATCTCCTTTCTTAGAGGTTTTTAAGGTCAGGCTTGACAAAGCCCTGGCTGGGATGATTTAGTTGGGAATTGGTCCTGCTCTGAGCAGGGGGTTGAACTAGATGACCTCTTGAGGTCCCTTCCAACCCTGATATTCTATTAACCATTCAGAAATCGTCAGAATGTACTCAGTAGGGAACGAGCACGGATATGAGCTTTTAGATGGGACTCATGCTTCCAAGTCTTGCAGTCACTTCTAAAAATTTTACCCTCAGCGTACATGTGTGTAGCCCATGGCAGGGACCTCCTAGGCTGGTGTGACATACTTAGGCTAGCAGGGCTGACACTAGAACTCTAAAACATATCTAGGCAGGCAGTGCTTTGAAGTTGCGGCTTGGGCTCTGAAGCCAAGAGAGGGCGGGAGGCTTCAGAGCCTAAGCTGTAACTTCAAAACACTGTCCACACAGCTATTTTTAGAGCGCTAGCCCCACTAGCCCACATGCTGGGTAGGCAATTCACTTACGTCCCAATGGAAGTCTGTGGCAGAACCAGGAACTGAACCCAGATGTCCTGACTCCTAATCCAGCGCCTCACGCACAAAGCCGCACTCGCTGCTACAACCTCTCATAATAGCACATTCAAAGCACCGAACCATAGTACAATAAAAGCACCAGTAAAAACATTTGAAACAATCCCAGCAAAATCAGAACTGAACGCAGCACAATTTGCTAAAGTGAAAGAATTGCCAGTAAGTTTCTAGGAGTTATGAGTCTTCCCCTGTGGCAGGGAGCAATATAGAAACCTCACTCCTGGCAATGCCTTGCCACTGTTAATTAAGGTTCCTGCAGCCTTACTGGAGTTAAAAATGTTCTGTGCATGTCCCAGAGAGGCAACTCCTGCACTGCTCCATCTGGTATGCCCGACCATGAATCTTCCGCTAGAGCTGTGATTGTAGAATTCAGACCAGGCTAATGGCAGCAGAATTCATCTTGGTACTTTAAAGGCAGAGCAGGATCACCTCCCTATAGACTAAAAATAGTGGATGAGCCATTAATCTGTTCTCTCCCTCTCTCCCTTTAATCACTGAAAATCTTTTTTCAAGGGGTGTAGCGATCAATAATGTTAGCAACAGGGTAGCATGATATTCAGATCAGGAAGAGAGGCTTAAAGAGACCGCTTTGTTGTCTGCATAATAAGAGTGATCCTGAAAGCAATCTACTAATGATGTTGAACTGAGCTAGAAGGCTATGATATAGCTCAGGGTCAAGGGCACAGGAGAGAGGCAAGCTGCATGATCCTGTGGTTAGAATTTGAAAAAGGGTATCAGGCCTGCTGGGTTCAATTGCCAGATGTGTCTGAGAAGCACAGAACTTGGGCATATCACTCAGTCTTGGTTTTCCCATCTGCAAAATAAGGACAATTTTTTTTTATTACGCCACAAATGATTAGTACTAATAGGTATTTCACAGGTGTGCCAAGAGGCTTTGTAAAGTGCTCAGAGATTTGGTTGAAAATAATGTGTACTGAAACCAATTATTATAATGAGCACAATCTATTTATTGTGCTTACAGTACCATCGTACCTGAGCACCTCGCTACCCTTGTTTATCTTCACGACATCCTTGTGAGGCAGGACAGTCCTTTTATCCCCTTTTTAGATAGAGGGAACTGAAGCACAGAGAGACTAAGTGACTTGCCCAAGGTCGAAGTCTGTGGCAGAGCATGGAATTGAAACCAGGTGTTTCAAGCCCGAGGCTAGCACCCTAGCCACTAGCCCACCCTCATAAAAAAACAGAAGGTATTAAAATCCATCCATCAGGAGAGAGGATGCCGAGACACTCATTGATCCAGTGGCTCAGGATTCAACCATAAAGACATCATGCTTAGTCAAAAATATTAACTAAGGCCCCAATTCTGCAACGACCTCAGCATAAGCAGACGCCTGTACCACTGTAGGACTGGGACCCCACAAAACAAAATTGTCAAGTCAACCTCCTGCATTGCTGACCCTCTTTCAATTCCTTTTATCAGCATTTTTAAGTACAGTTTCCTTCTCAGAAGATTTCAGTAACTATTCCATAAGCTGTTTAAAGAAGATTCCTCTTTTAAGTCTTTGTTTAATCACATAATCCTCAGAAACACCCTCCCAAGGGAGGAAAAGGGTGTGGAGGGGCTGCTGATTGCTTTATCCCCACGTAATTGGATAACATTTACTGATCTGAAATAAGTCTTCTGGAAAAGTTTATAATTTATAGCAACAATACCAAGGCAATTTTTGAAATAAAAGGAAGCTAACCACACGTTTTGGAGAAAACGGGTTGCATTTCGGGGACATGAGAAACAGCAGCACATGTTCAGCAAACATACAGCTACAAGGTAGGATGCTTTAAAAGGACGGTCTGAGGCATTACCTCAAAAATAGTAGAAAGGAACACAATAGAAAGCACTTCCTCCCCGAGGCAAAGGAGGGAAGCCTGTAGAATACAGATTCTGAAAATATAGGGTGGGGTAGGGTTTGATGCTTCCAAATACAGGGTCCAATCTTGCAAGGTGCAAGACCTCAAATCCCCACAAGCACCAGTGGGTATTAAAGATTCTTAGCACATGGCAGAACCAAGTCTCTAGGAACTCTAGGTGGGCCCATAACAAAAAGCCTAGCAGCTCTTTGCACCCTCAGACATTGTGTCTCAGACTCTTCTTTAAAAGGAACATCTGACTTACCGAACTAGAGGGGACCACTGATACTTTCTCATCTGATAGTCTGTCTTCAGCAAGATGGTTCAGAAAAATGCAGATGCTAACAGTGTGTTCTTCCTGACTCCTGGAGGTGATTGGATGACATGCTAAAGCATGAGATTCAATTTCCATGATCTAAACCAAGAATGGTCTAGTTAAAGCACAGGGCTCAGAGGTAGGACTTCTATGATCTATCCTCGGTTCTTCCACAGGCTTTCTATGCAGTCCTGGGGACATCACCTAGGGTATATCTACACTGCAGCAGAGTGTGTGCCTCCCAGCCCAGGTAGACAGGCACGCGCTAGCTCTGTGCTAAAAAAACTTTAACATAACAAAATTTGTAATGTCCCACAACACTGCCTTGAAAAGACGTTTAAATGAAATCTGCCTAGCATCTGTTAAATCAAACATTGAACAGCGCCTTTGAAGAAATCAGAGCCTTACAGTATTGTTCAAAAGGTTCTGGATGTTCTCTGTGTTCTCAGGTTAGTCTTAGGTTGGAGAAGGAGAAAGAAAAATAAGAAGTAGATGTCTCTGAAGACTTGAGTAAAGTGAAATAGATCTTTAGGGGGGTGGAGAAGGAGGAATATCAAGGTAGCATCCAGATAGGAATTCAGGCAAGGTACCTGATGCTACATTGTAAAGGCAATGCACTAATTTCTAAGTGATAACAAAACTGCAAAATGAGTTTACTTTCTGCGTTCCCCGCAATTAATAAAATCCATGACAAGAAATTATAATTGTGAGCTTCTTGGACAACATGGTAACGGGCCATATAGCCATCTCAGATAGATAGACCGAAGCATAAAAAGAAATGCTAAGTGTACCAATTAATTTTAAAACTTAAACTTATAAAATAAGTATTCTCTAATATTTACTGCTTAACGAGCTGTGAGGATTGATTTTGTCAGCTTTTTGGTAGTTCAACCCTCAAGGCCAAGTTTTTCAAAAGTCACCAGCAATTTGGGGCGCCTAACCTGGAATGTCTTAGAGGAGCCTGACATCCAAAGGTGGGTGCTCAAGCACTTGTTTAAAACTAGTCCTCTTTAAGGAGTTTCATGTTCCGCATGCAAAAATTGGGGCACCCAAAATCACCACCACATTTGAAAATCTTGGGCAAGAATCCATTCACGTCAGATGTGTCTTATGCAGACAGAGCGCTCAGTGAAGGCCAAAGCCCTTAGAAGCCACCTTTGCCACAAGAGAAGACGGAGCACTTTTATAACCTGCACAAGTATGTGGCTCACTGTGACTCAAGTCAAGTTTCTGGAAACATCTCTCTCATACTGGGCATGCTCAGAAACTTGACACAGACATTTACGTAGTCACTCTCATACTGCAAACTTGATGCCCATCCTTAAATTATGGACAGGTCCTTCCAGCAGGACTGGACCCTAAAGGGATGATGCAAATAAGTTAAACTCAACAGTGACCATCGCAAATAAAAGAGCCTAGGAAATCACTAGTTAAATCCTCACCCTTGCAATCTTACAAACACGATTTGGCTTTCTTTACCTCATCCACAACATACATCTCCAGCCTACCCCTCCACACAAAACATGCTGTCTTCACCTCTAACCATGCTTCATGATTAGAAATTAACATCAGTATTATATTGCAGACTTAACTGGTCATCTCCCACCCTCTTTTATGATTATGTTTGGGACCTGAGAAACCCGAGCTGTTTTTAAAGAAGAATTTTGTTTGGTGGAATATATAACAGTCCCTCTCTGCTCCTACCTCATTCATTCCCTTCAATGCAGCTATGCTTGCTACACAGCACAAACTCCCCATTATTAAACAGTTTACATAATGCTAGCTCTGCTTTAATAAGGTGACCATTGCTGCAGTTTCTGGCTCTGCTCCATTCAGCTGAGATACTGAAATTTGCACTTACACTGTGGGAACCAGCCCAAAAAAATGGGGAGGGGATCTAAATTTATTGTCGGGGCTGCAGTCTTCACTAACAGTCTCAGGAGAGACCTCAGCAGCTAAAAACTACAGAAGGGAATGCAAGTCTTTTAGCATGAGGATCCAGGAACAGACAGGACAATTAATGTGACTGAGGAGTGTAGTAAGAAAAAAACGCTGACTTAAAAAAAATGTTTTGCCAAATCTCAGGGAAGCCAAAGTACACATTTGACAGCTTTTACTGGAGCTGCACCTTGAACACTAGTTGCATTTCCGAAGAAACAAATGGCATTGTTCTGCCTCAAACAGTGAATCCCCAATAGAGCCAAGTCTTAATGGAAGCAAACAAAGAATTAAGATAAAAAGAGGTGACAAATTATTAATTCCTCTTAAAGACCCACTTCTGCCATCCTCCATGAACTGAGTTTATATGTATATAAACTGCCTATTCCCTATTGCTGTTCCCCTTCCCCTAACCTTTGTCTCCTTACTTATCTTTCTTAGAATGCAAGTTTCATACAGTGGGGAATCATCTCCTTGGGGGGTTGAAAATTGTCTCACACACAGTGGGCACTAAACATGTGAATTACGGATTTTTCAGTTTGCTGGAATTCAGAAAAAACAGTTTCGGATCAACCCAAAATAAAAAATTTTCAACATATTCAGCAAATTGAAAAGTAAAACAAAATTATTTTGATTTCGAGCATTGTTTTGTTTTATAAATATGATGGAAAATCCTAAACAAAATGTCATTTTGAATTCAAAAGCCAAAATGTTTCATTTTGAAAATGTCAAAGCAATGTTTTGTTTTGTTTTCAGATTTTTTTTTTCTTGTTTAGATTTTTTTTTCCAGCTGATACAATTTGCCAAAATCTACATGAATTTGAGACGTGTTTTGGTCAAACTGGATCTACAGTTTTCACTAAAAAAAAGTTTCATTTGAAAAATTTCACCCGGTTCTAATGGGCACTACTACAAATAAAAGGTACATAGTAAGAAAAAGAGAAATTAAAGAAATTAAGAGCATGTGACAAATGACAACTGCTTGTGCCTTGTCCTTATGGTCCCATGCATAAACACAGATTGTTTCAAGTGTGTACTACTTATTTATTTAAAAGTGTTCAAAGATGGTATCATTATGGAACTTGATACACAGTGCTTAGCTGAACTCAGGGGTGCCTCCCAAGGAGATGTTCCAGTCTGCTGGGTAAACATTAAACATCTTAAAACCACACAGAAATGCATCTGCCTCCCACAGATCAGCCATTACAGACCACCATGTGAATATGTATTCATGGACTGATTGCCAGATTGCACCCCATGGACGTGCAGACTCTCAGAACCTCTCAAGAAATAAATGAATCAGACCACGAGGCATATTCCTATTCAGGGGTGTTCCTGCAATTCTAAAGAAAATGTAAAGAGCAATGTTGCAATGGTAGCCTACATAGTACAGCACACAATTATTATTTATTGGTGTTACCATAGTGCCTAGCAGCCCTAGTCCTAAACCAGGGCTCCACTGTGCTAGGTGCTGTACAAACACACAACAAAAAGATACTCCCTGACTCAACAGGCTTACAACTGTATGCGTATCCTGGACCTTGCAATCTTTACTTTCCTCTCATATAAGTAGCCCCACTGAAGTGAACAAGCCTTTAAGGAAGACTTATAGGACCGGGTCCTTTATTAGCTACTTTCATATTTTTCATTTTTTAAAATAGAGTTTTTGCCTGATCTTTCTCCCTTTCAAAACGATGGGATCAGAAGCAGGACCAATACACCTGATCTACTTACAGGCTAGTGAGCACCAACATCTCCCAGTAAAGCCAATGAGAGTTATGGGTACTCAGCGTCTCTGAAGAGCGGCCCAGAACTGCTTACAAATTGCCTTATTTTGGCAAATGAAAGGCTTTTTTGTTTGTGTTTCTCACTAGGAGTTGCAAACAAAAAATTTGTAAGTAACACCTAAAATGCTGACTTCTCTTACTTTTGCAGAGAGACCTTGCAAGACAGCAAACGTTTTCAGCCAAGCCATGAAACAGCAAGCACAGGGATTTATCACAAAAACACTGACAGATGCTTAACTGTAATGTCATGAACAGGTAAACAGCAAAGATCCTACAAAAACAACTCCAGCCTCAGTCTTTGCAAGAAACAGTAAATCTGGCTTCCAGTTAAAAAAGCATTAGAGGAGATTTGAGGTGAACACATTGGCTTGGCTCTTGATCCAGAGGTATCTAGGAAAAGCAATAACTACTGATGATGGAATGCCGGAGCTTGAAGCATTAACTACAATAAGTGTCTGAATTTATAGAGCTAGTAACTGAAAGCCTGCGCCTGCTGCCACTGAAGACAATAGGAAGTTTTGGCTTCAATTAGAGCAAAAGTAGGTTTTTAAAGGAAACCCTGCTAAATGGAAACATGCAGCATTCACATTCATTCAGGCAGCCTTGCAGGGTGAAACTTCGGTTCTGTCACTGATCTTGAAGGCTGTGACTACACCCCGAACAAACTGGATTCATCATTTGCAAGCTGTGTGCCGCCACTGGTGGGAGCAGTGGTGCTGGACTAGATGACCTCCTGAAGTCCCTTCCAACCCTGATATTCTATGAAAGGTGACAAACTTTTACAACATTAACTCTACTTGGAGTGTCTCTACACAAACCCTGAGATTAGAGGATGTCAGAGTCCCTAGAGCTTTATTATGCCTCCATTTACACCAATATAACTCGGGAGTAACTCCAGTGAGGACACAGAAGTAAAAAAAAGCTCTGGAGCCCTGTCTACACTACACCACCCACCAATGATGGAGCTGGACTAATAATGGATTACAGGCCTCTAGTTTGTCAAGGAAGACGCAGCGGATTCTGCTCTCACAAGAGTTTTACACCAGTGTGATGGTTTATATGTGCAGTTATTCCTGATTTACATCAGAGTAAATTGAGATTAGAATCAAACTCTAAGGCTTCTGAGATCGCCCAGACTCAAACATGGATGGCCATGCAGTTTGTAAAACCAGCTGCTGCATCTCCCTACTTTTTCTTTTCTTTTGAACTGGCACTGTATGTACACTGGTCATACCTATGAGTGACCTGTAGGATTGTGCTTGTCATTACAAGGACCCTAGGGAGGACAGAGATGTGTGTAATAAGCTATAGTATTAAGGGTTGTCTCTGGCAGTTGAGTACCATTGATTTAAATGAGTTTCCATTACTGTAGATGAGGCAAAGTGATTAAACCAGCCTCTTGCTATTAGCAAGGCTTAAGAAACAGAGGTGTTAGCTGTGAACCTATTATCAGCTTAAAGAAGAAAGATGATTTAAAGTAGGATGGTCTTGTGGTAAAAGCATCGGACTAGAACTCAGGAGACTGGGGTAATTCCCAGCTCTGCAACACACACTTCCAGGGTGACCATGGGCAAGTTACGTAGGGTAATATTTTCAAAAGCACCTAAGTGACTAAGGAGCCTAAGTCCTTTTTTCAAAATTGACCTAGGCACTTAGGAGCCTATGTTCCGTTGTCTTTCCATTAGACTTAGGCTCCAAAGTTCATTTTGAAAATGGAATTTAGGTACTTTTGAAAATGTTACCCTTAATCTCTCTGCGGCTCAGTTCCTCATTTATTAGGTGGGGATAACATCGCTTACTTACTGTCTCAGTCTCATTGAGAATGTATGGTTTGGGGGACTATGTCTTTGTACAGCACCTAGGGCAATGGGGCCCAAACGTTAGCTGGGGCCTATAGGCCACTACAAATAATAGATACATTCACAGTTTCAAGTTGGTGAAGCTGTTCGCACACACTGAAGACCAAACACCATCATCAAATTTTATACAGAATTATCATTGACTTACAAAGAGATTCTTTTAGAACTAGCCACTTCCAGCTGTAATGACTTGGCGTTTGAATGGGCAAGTGAGGGTACCACCTGTAAGCAGCTGTTACAGTGTAAGCCTTGACAGCAAGACAAGGTGTCTGCTGCAGTTTGCCAGCTCAAAGCAATCTGATTGGGCAAAGGGCGTTGTGCATTCAGCCAGACTCCCTTCTTATAGTACATCCACACTACTTGCAGGATCAATTGATTTATCGTGTTTCATCTAGACACGATAAATCGATCCCCGAACATGCGCCCATCAACGCTGGAACTCCACCTGGGCGAGAGGCGGAAGCAGAGTCAATGGGGGAGCTGTGGTCGTCGATCCCATGCCGTGAGGACGAGAGGTAAGTCGAAATAAGATACGTCGACTTCAGCTACGCTATTCCTGTAGCTGAAGCTGTGTATCTTACATAGACTCCACCCCAGTGTAGACCAGCCCGACGTCTTAAAGGGAAATCATTCCTTACAAAACAACGCACAAGGTGCTTCCGTTCTTCCCATCTCAACCACAGGGGATAAGCCAGGCCCACAACTCTTCGGAATACAATATTGGCCTTGCTACTGTGCTATGAGGAGAGTGCAAAGGAGCCTGGACTGAGCAAGAAAATTAAGCTGTGCTCTGTCTCCATTAAATAACAGCTTAGCATTAAATGAGAACCACATCTGCATACTTGATCCGCTTGTGCAGTTCATTTTAGAGATGAATCCTTCACTGACATAAAACAGATTGCAACGGGATTGGCTTTGTCTTACGTGCAGTTTTTTTAAAAGAGAATTTAAGCAATAAACCTTTTACGCCTGCCATTTTAAAGGAAGCCAAAAATGTATGAGAATGAATACCCTGATTTTCCAGGCTTACTGCTTTGGGCGATGTATGGTGTCTAACAGATAGTAAATAAATCTCTTGATTTTAGCTTGAGATCTTCATACCATACAATACGTGACCAAATGAAGAGGTTACTGCCACATTTTGGGCATTTTCTGCTATTGATATAAATTGGGATTAAAGCCAAAGGACATTTTTCATGACTTTCTAGGATAAAAATGCTCCATTTGGGGAGCCTGAAGCTGTGTGTGGCCTTTCATTTGCTTTTAAGTATTACTCTGTCTTCCACAAACAATGTGGCATGGAAGTGAGACCCTACAGCACATTCTAAAAGTCAGGCATGAAAGAAAGGGCAAGTCATGATAAATGTGCTGCTCTCATTTGACTTCTTGTTCTTAAGTTACCAGTGCCTACCTTTGTTATTTGTGTTATAGCAGCACACAGGAAACCCAATTACAGGCCCCATGGTGGTAGGTGCTGTACAGAAAAATAAAGACAACGCTCCTTGCCCCAAAGAACTTACAGTCTAGGTGTCAATCAGAAGGTGACATCCTACTGTAAGATTATATTTCATCCCTTTGGGAAATTAACACAATATTTCTAATTACATTTACTGCTGATGAAAGAAGCCAGACAGCCAGCCCTGGAGAGTGAAGTCCTCTAGTTTTTGATAGATTAGACCAGGGATGGCCCAACCGTGGCTCATGAGCTGCATGCAGTCTTTTACACTTGAAGGGCGGCTCACGGAGCCCCTCATGCTCCCCCCATTCTCCAGCTACCAGACTGGGAGCAGGGAGCTTGGATCTTCTTCCCTGCAGTGGAGCTAGGGGTTTCTGCCCAGCGGGAAAGGGGTCTCCGGGCTTCAGCCCCACAGGAAGTGGATGCCCAGGCTTGGGGCTTCAGCAGGATCAGGGCTGAAGCCCTGAGCCCCAGTACTATTAAAGATGGCTCCCACTCTCTGCTGTAGGAGTAAGTTCACCAAGGTCTTTAAGGGTGAGAAAACGGGGGGGAAATCTGTGGGTCTCCTGAGAGACAAGCAGAGACAATCCAGAAAACAAAAAGGAATTAAATTACACATTCTTACAGAGCAGTGACAGTATGCAGGACACTACAGTGATATGAGTGCATATGCTCTAGCTGCATTACCCATCAAAGAAGCCTGTCACTGTAACATACACTTGCTGTAATTACCTACCTCACTACCTTTGACCGCACTGCTTTACCAATTTATGGTGTGCAGATGGATTACTTTAGACTGTGCACTGTTCTATTACCTACTATACAGGCTAATAGTGGAACTCTGTCATCACATTACCTCCAGGGCATCTGGTAGTGAATATCGCGCCACTGGCTCATTGTTCTAACATCACGCTGGGAACATGCCCAAAGCAGGAAGGGCTTTTTGGGACTCCAGAATCGTATTTAGAAAAGGAAAGTTTGCTGGAAACACAAAACTACAGGAGCTTTTTTTTTTTTTTTTTTTCCTTTTTCCCTTATTTCCTCAGTGCAGTTTTCCAGCTGGAATAGCTCGAAATGAATTTGGTTTTATGCGGCTGTATTTTCTCACTGCTGTTTCTCAAAAGCATTTAAAGGTCTCGGGCAGCTTATTTGCTTAAAGGAGATGAAATGTTCTGTTGCAAGCAATTTTAGCAGCTGAAATGGGAGGTGAACAAGGGATCAGGCTATTACAGGTCTAACTAAACAAGACTAAATACTGTACCAGAGCGGCTTTAGTTATAATGCCATAAGCCTACTACCAAAGAACAATATTTTATTATTAACATGCTAATTTTCTGATCCACAGCAATCCTCTTGGAATCATTACCTAGTCCACTGTATGGAAATGCCACTGAGATTTATTTTTTGCAGAATTAATCTATAAAGTTGATTTCTAATATATGTGGATGATATATTGTATCATTCACACTGCAGCCTATTGGGTGAGATTGAAAATATGCAAAGTGGTGTCACTCCTACATGATAATTCTGAAGACGATTTTTATTTATTTGTCACTTTGTAAGTGTTGTGCATGCGAAATACACCAGCCCCAGTGCAAGGAAATGTATTGTCAGTACGCAGCGTTGGAAATGACAGCTCTGTCTATTATTATGTAAATCAGCCCAACACACTCAAACAACAAGTGTGCTTTTGAAAACCCTCTTATTTGTAGATAAGATTTGACAGTGACCCAGCTGAGAATTCAGATTTAGCCTCAACACACAATAGTTTCCAGCAGGAAAGATAATGTGAACCATTAAAATAAAAATTGGGCCAAGGATCTACATGCCCTTTGTCCATTCTGTCCAATACAGAGGATTCTCAGAGCACTGTCTCCTCTGTACGGTAGGTACCACATAGGGGAGACAGTATGAGAAATTTCAGATCCTTCAGCAACACAACCTGCAGCCTCCCAGCCCTTTTGCCATCATATGGACTAGGTTATCTGCCTGTGCCAGTGTGCCCATTGTGCAGGCTGCAGTAGGAAAAAGGGAAAATGGGCAGTTTGGGCACTCAGCGCCATGAGCCAGATATATAGTATTAAAGCAGACAGCGCCCACTTCCATTCTGAATGAGGTGTGAGCAGGAATTATGAACCCAGGTCTCCAACTTTCCAAGTAAGTGCCCTAACAACTGGGCTACTGGCTATCCTGGGATCTCTCTCTCTCTCACTCTGCACTGCAGAAAAATGCCCATTTATGACAATGGGAAAGCAGGAGTAGAGGCCAGTCATTTGGCCCAAAATGGCAAAGAGAAATTAAAAGTAAAGGCTAAACCTCTTTCTATAGGGGAATGTATTTCATATAAAAGGGGGGGGAATCTGATTTACAATGAATGCCTCCCAAGAAGCACAAGAAATAGGTAAACCACTAGATTTTGTAACTTTTAAAATATTTTTAACCTTTTTTTTTTTTGCTTGCAACTGCCAATACAAAGCATTAACCTTCTCAGAGTTCTGTTTCATAGAACATAACCGTCTCATTGCTCAGTAAGAAGACAGAGTAACAATGAACTGAGCAAACCCAAATAATGCCACATGTAATCACGATACAATTGACTTTTACATTCTGGAAATTGAGTTTTCTACATACCATCTGTGTATAGAGATGGGCTAAAATCCACATAATTTCTCCAGAGCTCTCTTTCTGGTACAAAGGAAATAGGAAATATGGGAAATAAAACACAGGAAATAAGAGGAGGACCACCATGTCCACCTGACATTTGCATATAATGAGAACCGCATTGCAAAGTTTTTCTTCAGCAACTCTACGACTTTCAAGCAGCTATTTAAAATAAAAATAAGCAAACGATGTTCATAAAGGCAGCTTTGCCCGTACAATGATCAAATGTAACTTGAGAATGCATCTGTCAATGGGAAGAATTATGAAATGTATATTATGGTGTGGTTTATTTTAAAGCAATCAGTCAATTTGTAAATATTGCCATTTCTTGATTTGAATCATGTTAATCACAAACATGATTTGAGGAATGAAATAAACATGGAATTCTCTATATCATCTGCACCCATACTAAACCTAAGTGTTTCAATCAAATAAGGTCCCTGCAGTTTTTTCCATATTTTACAGATATGGCTGGTGGTATCTATTTCTTATTTTTTAAATAATTCTGAAACCCTAAAACTGATAACAGAAAAGAGACCTACACTCTGTCATTCCAGAATCATGTAGAAGATTAGAGAGGACACGTAAGGGATCAGACTTTTTAACTAGTTATCCTGAAGGAATGTTAATTCCATTTACTAGAATGCAGCAGGTTTTTCTAGATGTCATGTATCTTCCTGCCCTCAAACAGAGAACATTGCAGAGCAGTGAGGTTCTTTGCTGGCCACATGCTAACACAGGCAGGATGGAGAGTTGAATGGAGTGTGTTGTTGGGGGGGGGGTTGTTTTGTTTTTTGTTTTTTATTTTTATTTTTTAAAAGAATTAAGGCCCCTGTCCTTCAGGGAGGGAGTGGGAGTGTGAGCGTTCATTCCTTTGCGCGTGTGTGTTCGTTCATTCCTTTGCCTGGGCAAAGCTCCTTACTAGATCAAAGCATGTAATTGTATTAGGCAATATTTAATAAAATATCAAAGGTTCTGATCCGACAAAGTGCTGAGAAACCTCTGCAACAGGCCTAGTGCCCTCAACTCGCAAAGACTTGAATGAGAGTTGGGAATACTCAGCTCCTCCCAAAGAGGAATCTCATAAAATCAGGCCCAAACACAGCTACAGAACAAATTAAAAGCTGAAGATAAGAAATACTGCTGATGCAATTTTAAGACACGTTCATGTTATGTAGCTAACCAAATCATCTACCCTCAGGATTATACATTTCCTCACCCACCTATTAAAAAAACAAGACACAGATAAAGAATATAGGAAAGATAAAAAATAATCTCTGCAAGGTGAGAAATATCAGTTTAGCCTTGCTGGATTTTTCAGATCAGGCTCATCTCTAGCAAATCGAAGCCAATTGTTGCTCCTTTTCCCATGAGGGCTTTCTCCTGACTTCAGGTAGGAAATGGACAGCAGGAGCAAATCAGCTTTCCAGAACAAACACCCTGTTTCCATGCTAGCAATGAACATCAAGGGCCATAAGGGTAGAAAACTTAATAACCTACAAGTAGACTAGGATGTTTAGCAAAGTTTCTGTATGAGGCATTCAGGTCTCAAAAACCCATGTAAGCACAAAAGCTTGTCTCTCTCACCAATGGAAATTAGCCCAATAAAAGATATTACCTCACTCACCTTGGCTCTACCATATTAAGGAATCATTATACACAAAATATTTATTCCCACTTCGCAGGGCCTAATCATGGTTAAGAGACAACATAACATATACCTGACAGATATTTACTGCTGTCCTTGTGGAGAGGGAATGAAATTCTTCGAGGGAAGCTAAAACCCAGATGCAGCCTCTTTTGCTCCATCCCCCCACCATGTGGTTCTGGAGTAAAAACTGCAAAGAGGAGCCAGCCAGAGATTCCAAAGGGTGGCACAGATACAGTCAAAGCAGGGACCTTCTGATCCCAGAGAATTTTCTATAGTTCTGACTGGACTATCTCTGGACTGTGGTGACTGTCTCTTTGCTGCAACCCTCTCCCTGCCTCTTCACCTCAGCTCACTCCACACCTACCCCTTCTCCCCTCTTCCCTATCTTCCTCACGGCTTCCTTTCAATGTCTCTTCTACTTTCACTTTTCTTTCTATTCCACTGATTCCCTGCTAAATAAACCAACCCTTCAATAAATCCTGAAGCTAATTTGCCATTTGCTGCCATCACATTGTTCACTCTGCTTGTGTTCTGCCCCTTCCCCCACTCTGTGTCTGTCTTGGCTATTTAGGTTGTAAATGCTTCAGGACAGGGGACCATCCACTACTCTCTATTTGTATACTGCTTATCACAAGGGGTCCCATTCTTGGTCGGTCCTCAGGCACTACCCTAATAAACATGACTATTAACCACTACCTAGCACAAAAACAAGTTCCGCTCTGATACATTAAGTTATAAAGTGCCAGTGTATCAAGAAAGGATCAAGGTCATACCAGAGAGCCGCAGTGGGTGAAGTAGTAACTTTTATTGGACCCATATCTATTGGTGAAAGAGACACGCTTTTGAGCCACATGGAGCTCTTCTTTGGGTCCAAGCTTGTCTCTTTCACTAACAGAAGTTGGCCCAATAAAAGACACTACTTCACCGAACTTGTCTCTCTAATATCCTGGGACCAACATAGCTACACTACTTACAAGGTTATACCAGGCGTAGATAATGTTTATCCATCATTTTAATCTACTAATTGGCAGAGGGACCCAAAATCTCCACAGTTGTCACAGATCAACAGCATGAACCCGAATATTTAAACTTGTAACTGGATTGCTCAGACAGATGAAAGATATATGAAAGCTAGCCAAAGAGGTCCCAATGGGTTACACAATGGAGGCCCCTCAAGACCATTTTTGTTTTTCAGTTTCAATAAGTCATCAAGTGTAATTTATAACAATTAAATCAGCTGTACAATGGCGTAAGAACATCAGGGTTTTGCTAAATTATTTATTCGTATTGCAGGCATGCCTAGGAGGCCCAGTCATGGAGCACGAGTCTATTATGCTAGGCACTGTACAAATACAAGTTAAACCATGGTGCTTTTCAGAAGCCAGACGGTTCATAGAACGGCAAAAAGTTAGTGAATTGAAAGTTAAGCACAATCTGTGTTCTGAATGCTTAACCTACTCCAAATGCCTGAGACAGTCAAATTCCACTTGCAAATCTGTGCTTTGGCTGTTATTTTTTAAATTATGCTAGCATCTAGAATTCCCAACCACAACCGAATCAATATAACAAGCCACACTTAGAAAGTAGAGGAAAGGCTTTATATCCAGTGTTGAAACCAATAAAGGCAAGAATTTGCACATGATACAGTTTGAAAACTGCCCCAGGAACTGACTGAGGCCATGCACTGAATCTACACTGCAAAGGAACAATGCACATTCTTTCAAGCTAAGTGCAGTGGAGACTTTTTTTGTCATTATCCTCTGTTGAAGGTTTTCCAACACCTTTGAAGCCAGTAGATTTTGGGTGAGACACAAGATAACATGGAGTAACAAATGAAGCTGCCAGCACTGACTGGGAAGTGGAAGTGAGTCACTGCAGCTGTAGGATAATGTAGACCGACCTGATAAATGTGACACCTAAATGTATAAATTTCCTCCCATATCAATGTACTGTGTAGGGGAACCTAAGGGTAACAAACTTTATTGTCAGGCTGTACTCAAAACTATAGAGTGGAACAGGACTGCTTCCCTGAAAAATATTTCAAAACCAAATTCCATATTCTCAATGTAATTAGCCAGAGAAATATAGAAAAATCTCCTCCTGCAAATGTTCAGTCCTTGTCTACTCTGGAGCTAGGCACAGATTTCAGCCACAAGTGTAGCTGCATCACAGCAAACCCTTCTTGCAGACAGGGTAAAATGCTGATAGTCAGATTTGCACCAGCATAGCGTGGCCTAGTTTCAAGCACAGTAAATAGTAGCTTTGTCTGTCTACACAAAGAGTTCCCCACACAGTCTACTGCACCTGGCTGGTCACAGATGACTGAAACTGAAGCAAAGGTGCTGTATAGACAATACCTTAGTTTCACCTAGTTTCCCATGAGCAACCTGATTCAGAAGGAGAAATTACAAGTCGCTGACAATAAGACAACCACTCGGGGACTGCGTAAGTGCCAATAATTTTGACAAGTATCTTCTCATTTCCTGGGGCAATCCACTGAATGGGAATGGAGCATTTAGTGGCTAATTATTGACGTCTGATGCTTTCTCTCTGTTTTCTAAATAACATGTATTTAGTGCTAAGATGATTTAAACAGCTGATCCAATCTGAGCCCCTGGCAAAGAGGATGAAATTTAGCATGGCGATGGCAGTTTAAACTCCCAGATGGCTGACCCAGAGGTGAGGATTACACTATTATCAGCATGCATAAAAATTCCTGGAGATAAAAAACATGTATGGCAAATCCATTAGAAGAGGGAGACAGAGAAATCAACCAAGAATACTAGCGTTGTGGAGGAAACAGTAACTAATTAAGCCTCTAAAATTTCCTGCCTTTCCCGTCAAGTGGATGTCTTCTCTCACATGAACAATACCATCATGGGCCTCATCCTGAAAAAATGCACCTGTTTTAATTGGATTCATGTGAGTTGATCCACTGATGTCAATTAAGTCAAGCATATGTATAAGGCTTTGCAGGCTGAGGCCTGCAGCAAAAATTTTATAACTAGCGAGCAACCTTTAATGCTAGTCTATAACCAGTCATATCAACCCTGACTGGAGCTAGATATGGAAGCAAGCCAAATACAACAGGTTCATACATCAGATTTCCCAGTTCAAGAGCTCCAATCTAGTTTAATCACACATGCAAGAAGTCCCTAAAGCGAGTTTCACCTAGGCCAGTGGTTTGATGGGGAAAAAAATCAAGGATCTCCTAGGTGCTGCGGGGCGGCATTGCTGGCTGGCTATCCAGCAGGAAGGAAGCCGAATAGGTAAGAAGTTACCTTCTGCCTTCTTCCATTTCAACTGGATAAGGCAGTACCCTTTGCTTCCTGTCATAAGCAATTCTGCGATGCTACTGTGCAGTTAAACAGCTGCCACATTCCACCTTTGAGATGGCCACATTGCAGAGGCAAGAGAAATGATGTCTACTTATAACTTCTATAGGAGTTTGCAAAATCGCTGTATAAATATAAGTGATACCTACATATACACTGTATATAAGCACAGTGTGAATTCTTTTCCTCTATGGCATCAGTCGGTCTAACTATGTTCCCAAGAAAAGACATAGCAGCAAAGGAGATACAGGGTTCAGCCTACTGTCCATATTCCCAGTGATTACACTGGGATTTCTTGAGTCAGGATTTGACCCCAAATTAAATAATATTCTGAACAGCCACCCATGTAGAATTTGTCTTCTACAGATAGCGGACACAAGACTAAATAGATAGCAGTCAGTATTGCAGCTATTCATATTCATGAGCTGTGAAATGGGTATGTCCTGACTGCTCTTGGATTGGAAAGTAAGTTTTCATATCATTTGCTTAAAGAACACGAAGCTGAGACTAAATCTGTATGAGGGTTGGCTTCAAATACACCAAACACCAGTGGCAACAGATGTGAAGAGGCTGATGAGCCTGATGGGGAGGCTCTGGCAAGAAGAGTGTTCAGCAGGAATGAAGTGGGAGAAAGAGAAGTGCAGGTTAGGACACAAGACTTCAGCCTCCTGACATCTATCTTCACAAAGGGTGAAATGATTTGTGGAGCTGTCATAAACAGATAGCTAAGGGTTAATGTATCTTTCACCTGGAAAGGAGTAACCTGAA
This sequence comes from Gopherus flavomarginatus, assembly GCF_025201925.1. Lineage (NCBI taxonomy): Eukaryota > Metazoa > Chordata > Testudines > Testudinidae > Gopherus > Gopherus flavomarginatus. The sequence continues at coordinate 12,516,757 of NC_066635.1, forward strand.
ACACCTGACCAGAGGACCAATCAGGAAACAAGACTTTTTCAAATCTGGGTGGAGGGAAGTTTGGGTGTGAGTTCTTTGTCCTTTGTCTTGGGTCTGACCCTCTCGGCTCTGAGAGTGATTTTTCTATCTCCAGCTTTCTAATCTTCTGTTTCCAAGTTGTAAGTACAAAGATAGGAAGACCATAGGTTTATATTGTTTTCTTTTGTATTTACATGTGTATAGTTACTGGAATGTGTTAAATTGTATTCTTTTTGAATAAGGCTGTTTATTCATTTTTCTTTTAAGCAATTGACCCTGTATTTGTCACCTTAATACAGAGAGACCATTTTTATGCCCTTTTCTTTCTTTTTTTTATAAAGCCTTCTTTTTAAGACTTGTTGGAGTTTTTTTCTTTAGTGGGGACTCCAGGGAATTGAGTCTGCAGCTCACCAGGGAATTGGTGGGAGGAAGAAGTCAGGGGGAAAATCTCTTTGTGTTAGATTTACTAACCTGACTGTGCATACCCTCTGGGTGAGGGGGGAAGTACTTGTGTTTTCCGGGACTGGAAACAGGGAGGATGGAGTCCCTCTGTTTAGATTCACAGAGCTTGCTTCTGTATATCTCTCCAGGAACCCAGGGAGGGAACACCTGGAGGGGAGGAAGGGAAATGGTTTATTCTCCTTTGTTGTGAGACTCAAGGAATCTGAGTCTGGGGGTCCCCCAGGGAAGGTTTTGGGGAGACCACAGTGCGCCAGGCACTGTATAGATCCCTGGCTGGTGGCAGCTTTACCAGGTCCAAGCTGGTAACTAAGCTTGGAGGTTTTCATGCTAACACCCATATTTTGGACGCTAAGGTCCAGATCTGGGAAAAATGTTATGACAGGAGCACTGATATTTAAAGGCATGCAAAGCTAGCTTGTGACCTGGCCTACACAGCTACTCAGAGTACGGAGGAAATAAGAATTCACATTACATGCCTGCACAGGTGACACAGACCTTGGGAATCAGCAGGCACGTTCCCCCGAGTGGCTGGGCCAGGGAATGGATGCACCTTTGCTCTGCTCCCTTCGTGCATCCAACCAGTGTAGCTGAGCTAGCTCAGAAGGTGCTGTAATGTACTGCGGATACAAGCTAGTAACAAACAACTATCTCACCAGAGTAAAGCAGGGAGGGAAGTATTATTATATACACCTCTACCTCGATATAATGCTGTCCTTGGGAGCCAAAAAGATCTTACTGCGTTATAGGTGAAACCGTATTATATTGAACTTGCTTTAATCCGCCGCAGTGCACAGCCCCTCCACCCCCTTCCCCGAGCACTGCTTTACCATGTTCTGTCCAAATTCATGTTATATTGGGTGGTGTTATATCGAGGTAGCAGTGTATTTGTATTACAGTAGTGCCTAGAGACCCCCATTGAGATTGGAGCTCCAAGGTACTACATGCTGTCAATACACATAGTAAGTGACGTGTAAACTCCAAAGAATCATAGAATAATAGAATATCAGGGTCAGAAGCGACCTCAGGAGGTCATCCAGTCCAACCCCCTGCTCAAAGCAGGACCAATTCCCAACTAAATCATTGCAACCAGGGCTTTGACAAGCCTGACCTTAAAAACTTCTAAGGAAGAAGATTCCACCACCTCCCTAGGTAACTTATTCCAAGTGCTTCACTACCCTCCTAGTGAAAAAGGTTTTCCTAATATCCAACCTAAATCTCCCCCACTGCAACTTGAGACCATTACTCCTTGTTCTGTCATCTGCTACGACTGAGAATACTTTAGATCAGTGGTTCCCAAACTAGGGTTTGTGAACCCCTGGAGGTTCACGAAATGTTACGGGGGTTCCCAGGAAAAAAATCTCTAATGGCGGACAGGGATCCTGGGCAGCACAGGGCCAGCAGCCCGGAGCCCCCCTAGACTTCCAAGAGCTAAGCAGATCAAAGCAAGCATATCTATCACACTGAGGAGATTAAACTTCAAGACTCCTTATAAGAAATGGAAAGGGAAGTGGATATTTTTTGCTGTTCTTAAAATTAAACAAGCAGCTAGTATTGTTTTATAAATATACTATCTAAAGGAACACAACATGGGGTGAAGTGACTTACCCAAGGTCTCAAAGCCAGTCAGTGGCAGAGCCAAGACTAGAACCCAAGTCTCCTAACTCCCAGTCTAGTGTCCTACACACTGGCTCATGCTGCCTCATGGGTTAGTGAGGTTTACGAAACATACCATGCTGTGGTCTGTGACTGAAGACACGGTGTTCAGCTTGCAGTTTTCAGGACAAGAAGGTGGTGTATAATCACTCAGAACAGCAGGGCAGCCCAAAAGGAGGGGGGGGGGCAAGTGGGGCAATTTGCCCCAGGCCTCAGAGGGGCCCCGATGAGAATATAGTATTCTCTAGTATTACAACTTTTTTTTTTATGGAAGAGGCCCCCAAAATTGCTCTGCCCAGGCCCCCATAATCCTCTGGGTGGCCCTGTAGCAGCTGCAGCAACATGAATTTCAGCCCTTGACTTTCCTCCCCACTCCCACTCCAGCAAGAGTAATATCATATTGAAGCAGCACTGTACTGCAGTGACACTTGCATCATATCTCAGCATATCATTACAGATGGCAAAATGGAAAAGGCTTAGGGCCAGATTCTAGAATGCTCCGTCTGGCATCCAGGCTACAGAATCCCCCTCCTCTGTAAAACACTGGGCTTGCACAGCACATGTGGCAGATGGAGTTTTTATTGAACCAGGCCCAAGAGAGAAGAAACAATTAAGATTATTCCATAGTTAAGGTATAAATGTGACACAGGAAAGGCAGGTAATCCATCTGTCAGATAATCATCCTGAAACTGTAATTAACAACTGCCTCTGTAATGAGATGTGCCAGTCTCAAATATACTCCTCTCCATTTTGTATCTAACCAGAGCAGCAAGCAGGAACAAGGGTCTAAATATAATTTATACTTCACAATTTTTAGAAGTTTTTTTTAAATCATCTTGCTCTTGATCCCCAAAATTGCAAATTTAAGGGCTCCTCTATAGTTCGCAGCAAGCTGAGGCGTAAATCTACCCTGAACTAGCCTGCCTTGCACGCAGTGTCCGTGTGGACCCTGCTGACACATATTAAAAGTTCCCTAGTGCACTTCGATCTACCTGCTTTGAAATAGGAACAGATCAAAGTGCATGAGGGAACTTTAACTGCGTCAGAACTTAGTCCGTGGCAGGCTAGTGCAGCAGAGATTTACACCTCAGTTTGCCATGAACTAAGTGTTTGTGTAGCCAAGTACTACAATTCTTGCTACTTACATTTTTTTTAATATGGCTGATGAGCTGATTCGAAAGCTTGTGTCTCTACAACTGTATGGTATTACTTATGTGTCTATCTGCACCAGGGTTATCTCTAGAAATATTCCCTGTCAAAAAAAGAGAATTTATGATGAAAGCAATGTTGTGGACTTGTGATTTTATCATAGGTCTTGCAACATTTCTTAAACTCCCAGCTCCTGGACTCTTGTGAGTACATGAGAATTTTTTTTAAAAAAATAATAAGTTTCTAGTCCTCCTGGTAGCAGAGAAAAGCTTAAAAAACAAAAGCACATCCTAAAGATTAAAAAAATCAGACTGGTGATTAAAGAGCACAGCCCTCCCATTAACATTTTTAAATCTCATAATTTTTATTAAGCCAATCTTATGATTTTTGAACACTTAGGACTGACAATATCGTGATCAAAGTGAAAACAACTGCATACACTGACTCTCCCATCAATCCTCTCTGATAGAAAAGTGTGCCCATTTTATAGCTCTTGGATAAAAATTGAGGGTCTGATTTTCAAAAGTGCTGAGCACTCCCGATTCTCACTGAAGTCAGTGGGTGCTCAGCACCTCTGAACAATGGACCCTAAGCAACTTACCCATGGCCACGCAGCAAGTTAGTGTAGTTCGAACCAGAGTCACAAATAGGACTCTGGAGCCCTGAAACCCAGTAACTGCTGCACTTGCTGTCACTTCAAATTATTCCCAGCCTGTTATCAACAACTTCTTCTAAACGAAACATTTTTAAAACCACAGGACTAAATATAACCATCCTCTACGTCTGCATCTACAGGTCCCTGTTGGGTCTCCAACCTTCTTCATAATTAAAGACTTGACAAAGAGTTCTAAAATAAATCCTTCCCCTTTGGGGATCAAAGATCCATCACAACCCCAGTGATTAATACGTATGTTCCAAATAAAACCTTCCCCTTGCCCCGTCTCTTACAAACTGCCAACTTACTACTTGTGTCTTTCCAGCTAGACATTCACAGAAACATTTGACATAACAGATCGCCTTCTTCTAAGCAGACTGCTGTTCCTTCCCGTTCCTTGGGATCTACTACTTCACAACAGGGCTAGATCAAACAGTGTGTGTGGCTCAGACCCTGCTGTAGCAATCACATAACTCAGCTTGAAGGGGCCAGACAAGCCAGATGAAAGTTTGTCTGGCCAGCACAAGGGGAAGCTGCTGAGTCTCATGCTAATCTACAGGTTGATCTGGTGGAGCACAAATCTCTAAAGTAAAAAACCCTACTTCAACCACAGCTCCACTTGCCACAAAACTGACTCTCCGTTGTCACCGCCTGTTCAGTGCTTGATAGCTCCTTTAAAAAATACTCCAGGATTCCATTTCTAAAAGCACTACAGTAGTGGCCCAAAAGATTGCATCTTACCGTAGTATTGCTGGATTGCCTATCGGTTACAGTGCTGTCCTGGCATTTGGGCAACATGGCTTCAATTCCCTGCTCTGCCACAGACTTCCTATGAAAGCTTGGCAAGTCACTGAGTCTCTCTGTGCTTCAGTTCCTATCTGTGAAATGGGGATAATAGTAATTCCTGACCTTACAGAAATGTTGTGAGGGTAAATACATTAGAGACTGTGAGGCGTTCAGATGCCATGGCAATGGTGGCCAGATAAGTACCTAAGACAGGGTTTTGCATGATTGCTGTCAAATAGCATCGTATTATTTTTCTAAAGGAGGACACATCATCCAACAGACAACCAGTGAGGTAGCATTCTTTAGCTCTAGCATTTTAGTCAGCGTTGTCTGACTCAGCATCCAGTGGTTAAATCTTAAGGCAAAGTCATTTGTGCTAGAGCAGCTACAAGTTACAAATTATCACACAAGTATCTACCCTGACCGGAAAGTTAATTTCCCCCCTAGTTCAGGCATAAAACAGAACAATACCTACTTGTAAAGCAAGACTTTTTCTGACTATGTTTCTGCTGGGCATACAACCAGCAAGGATGATACAAAAATGTGAGGGTTTAATAGTAAATAATCTGGCTGCCTTTTAACACATCAGTGTCTGTAAAAGCCATTGCAAAAGGTGTCACATTTCACTGTGCACTAAAGATGGTGCTTTCGAAATGTGCACTTGCTGGAACAAGAACCTGTCATAGCATCTTGAGAACCTTTTTCCTTAGTATTAGCAGAGTGCAGGTGAAGAAAGTCAAGCTTGGTTTAGAGGAAGACTGGATGTAATTTTAGACCAGTTGATAGCAAGGCTTTCTGCAGAAGAGCCCTGGATGCTTAAGAAACTCAAATTATTTATACATATGTGTGTGTATATATATATAAATAAATAAAACTTGAATTCAGACAGCCTGGATGTTCTTGACTTACAAGCTCGCCATAGAAAAAGGTTATCACACAAGAATGCACTTTTGCTTGTTTGAATGATTCCAAATGATACTTCCACCATAGCAGCTATAGTGTAGACACACGCTAAATCATATAGACTTCAAATGAGACACAAATACCCAAATGCCTGTATCCCTGATGGAAATGGGACTAAAGCGATTTTGAAATTTTTTACCTCTACTATAGTAAGTGAATCAAACTCAGTGTTAATTGGTGATTGACAAAACAATAAAGAGAAACCAAAACTTATTTCATATACATCACATTTTTAAAAACAAAAACCAACAAACAAAGTTGAAAATTCCTGCAAATCAGGCAACACCACACACAAGAATGGGGCAAGGAAGGGAATTCAAGTTCTCTGCTCAGCAAAGAGGAAGGAATCCTATAAGAATGCACACGTCATTTTAATTGATATTTTCCCCAATATTCATTTCCTTTGCTCCATCATATTAAGTCATTTGCACAATGCCTGGATGTACCTGTCATCAGTTACTTTCATTCAAGGGCCACTACCCTGTGTCATGAATCAATTCGCACTGGATGAAATGAAAGAGACAGACCCTTATTTAAATGAAGATGTCATTTCCCATTTTCTCCTTATTGCATCATACTAAATATAATGTTCAAAATCATTCATAAAAGCAAAGTAAAGTCAGAGCTGATAGCGACTGTTCGGGGGAGCAAGATTTTGCTCTTTATGAAAAATCTGTTTCTATCCTTTGAGAAGACTAACTTTAGTGGGTCAGGGATGACAGTGATGGTTCTCTACTCCATTCCTAAGCATAACTCTACAGTAGCTGGATGCTGCAGCTACAATCATCAACAACTGACCAAAATTGTGAAATGTCAGCCTTGATGATCATCATGAAGCTCCAAAGTTAACATCACTGAGATGAATTGGGATAGTTGACCATCTCAGAGCTATTTTTGTTAAGCACAATCTCAGAAAGATAGTGCTGCACTGGTGCTAGATTCAGGCGTGTGCCATGGTGCATGTCTCATCCTCCTCCCCCCAAGTACAGGGCTAGAACTTTTCAAGTGAAAGCTTAAATTCTGCAGAAAATGATGGCTCCACTATATCAGGCTGAAAGAATTGGGTTTATTTACTTTGGAAAAGAGAAGACTGAGAGGGGACATGATAGCAGTTTTCAAGTATCTAAAAGGGTGTCATCAGGAGGACGGAGAAAACTTGCTCACCTTAGCCTCTAATGATAGAACAAGAAGCAATGGGCTTAAACTGCAGCAAGGGAGATTTAGGTTGGACATTAGGAAAAAGTTCCTAACTGTCAGGGTAGTTAAAACACTGGAATAAATTGCCTAGGGAGATTGTGGAATCTCCATCTCTGGAGATATTTAAGAGTAGGTTAGATAAATGTCTATCAGGGATGGTCTAGACAGTATTTGGTCCTGCCATGAGGGCAGGGGACTGGACTCGATGACCTCTCGAGGTCCCTTCCAGTCATGAATCTATGAATCACAAAATACCAGCTCTGCCTGATCCTTGACAGGTTAACTTCATTGATGGCATGCTAACTAAGAAGGTCTTACACCAAGACAATGCAGAGGTTAAAATCCACCTTACCTTTGGATCCTGGAGTTGAACATTCTAGGAGAAGAACCTGGGTATTCTCAGCAAGAAGAGTCGCGCTTTTGGCCATTGCTCCTTGTAGTGGTGCCAGATCTTCAGTCTGGGGAGCTTCAGGCCACAAAGAAAAGACTGAGCTGTTAAGTCATACTTTTAAATGGCCATGTGACCATTGCTACCAGTAACAGGCAGCAGATTTAAAACATACCTAAGGAAATACTTCTTCATACAACGCAGTCAACCTGTGGAACTCATTGCCACAGGATGTTGTGAAGGCCAAGGGGTTCAAAAAAGAATTAGATAAGTTTGAAGAGGATAGGCCTGTCAATGGCTATTAGTCAAGATGGTCAGAGATGCAACCCCATGCTCTGGGCACCGCCAAATCTCTGACTAGGACTCAACAAGAGGGAGTGGATCACTTGGTCAATTACCCTGTTCCGTTCATTCCCTCTAAAGCATCTGTCACCAGCCAGTGTCAGAAGACAGGAAACTGGGCTAGATGGACCACTGGTGTGATCCAGTATGGCCATTTTTATGTTCTTAATGTATGGGAGGCTGGGAGTTTGATATAGTGTATATATTTTGAATAAAGGCACACAATTGCTGAGACAATAGGCTCTGTTACAAACTAATACATATAAAAAAAATTTGACATTCCCTGACTAGCATCTTTTTCAGTAACTCTTATGGAAAGGTGACATAAAAATCTCCAAAGAGGATGGTCCCGAGCCTGATCACTGAGCCTTGTGGAAGTTCTCCCACAACCAGCCCTTTTATAAATCTATGTCAAAAGGGAAAGGATAGAGTTTGGCAACTCTAAAGATCACACTCTTTTTTTGTGCAGGCTGGATGAATACTGTCGAAATACAGCCCTAGCATAGAAAGAGTGTATATCGCAGGCAAAGTGAATGTATTGTAGAGAGGCAATCTACCTTAAAATAAGCAATTTCTGTGAAGACATCAAATGTTATTGTGGTTGTTCAGAACCAAAGGACCCTCTCTCAGATTTGAAAAAAAAAAGTCCAGCAAAACGGACAGACTTCACAGTACCAAATATCTGAATCCAAATACAACATCTAGCCTACCTTCTTCAGATATATTAACCTACAGGAGCAATCCACTCTGGTTGCATGGGTCTGAATTTTAGCATATTTTAGGAACAATGCTGGATGGCAATTTATATTAAATTGTACACTTGAAAGCTAGCTGTGTAAGAGGATTCGGTTTTGGATATGGGCATTGAAAGACACAGATTGTGCTTAAAGCAACTCAGATATAATTACAACACAAAATCCAGCTAGTTTTATTCACCTGAATAGTCCTAAAAGTGAATGGAACTACTCAAGTGAACAACATTTGGCCCTTAGTTTGCTCAATGTTCCTAATTTTCAAGATTTTCACGTTTCACTCATCTCTATAATCCCAAAGAATTGTTCCCTAAGGCCACTAAAATATTGTACCTTGATCATGCCATTAACTGTTGCCATGATCAAGGTGAGATACTCCAGCTCCAGTTATGCTGTTGCACACATGGATATAATTCCACTGACTTCAACGTGAACTATGTCTGGGCTTGAGCCCTTAGCTGCACTCAGTACTAAACACTATTTTGTTTTGCACTAAATGAAAAATGAAGTATTCATTCTTTTTTCTCTCCACACCTTTGCAAATTTCCAGTTGAAGTGGCCAGCTGTCAGTGATTGCAAGAAATTCCCACTGTGTGCTGAGAGATTTAGATTTACAAATCAGTAACCAATACCAGCTATTGAAACTCTTCCTTGGTGAGCTCAAGTTTTGCTGAATATTTTTTAAAAAGGCTTCAAAGCTCCTGGGCATTGAGTTCACTCCCAGGTTAAAGACCACGCCACACGTTATTTTGAAGATTAAACTTTTTTTTTTCCTGACAAGTTGGGAATAGTTTGTCAAAATACTTCATTCGGGAGTGTTGGGAACTTGGAACTGCACCTCGGCTTCTGCACTGGAAGCCTGTGTTTGAATTTCGCCTCAAGAAATCTCAGTGACAACACTTTCCTGATGTTAGTGAGCAACCTCTTAAGCAATGGTGTGTCTCATGTGCGTTAACTCCTACAGAAGAGCTGTGCACAGCTGGGCTTTTGTGGGGAGAGGGAGCTCTGACAAGATGGGATCAGAACAGAGAGGAAGGATGGGCCAGTGGGCACTAGCCTAGAAGTAGAACAATATAGCTTCAAGTCCCTGCTCTGTCAGACTCCATATGTGACCTTGGGCACATCACTTAGCCTCTCTGTGCCTCAATTCCCCATATGTGAATGGCGATAATAGTGCCTGCCTTCCTCACAAGGGTGTTGTGAGGAGAAATACATTAAGATTGGGAGGTGCTCAAATACAATAGTAATAGAGAAGCTTAGAGAGACGGATAGAACTCTTCTGCGCTCCGCTAGGATTTTCCATGGGAAAGGATGATCCAGCACTTAGATGTTATGCAGCATTAACTGCCTAATTACCACCACGGCAGTCAACAGCAGCACATACCCCATTAGTAAAATCCAACTCTCAGCCTTCAGTGATTAAATACAAGGGGGAAGCTGAGACTGAATAACTATACTGCAGTGCATGGTCTGAACAGGGAGGTTAGGGTAGATTAAAAGCCTGTGGGTTCAGATTCTGGGCTGATTTATCGCTGTGTAATTCCATGGAACATCAGCGAGTTTTGGAAGCGATCAGAGTATCTAGCCCTAGGAAACCAGAACAGCTATATCACAGAAAGTCTTAAATGGAGTATTTCATGTACATTATAGTGCATCGCTGGGCCCCAGTTCTACAGTTTGCTGCAAATAGCCATGAGCAGTTAATTGCAGTATTGAGGCCTAAGTGCTAATACTAATCTAACAGAACCTATGCAGGGCACTGGATTTCTGGCAACCATCTTGATTCGATTTATATGGAAAACTAGAAGTGGCTTTATACTATGGTGCTTCTTAGCACCACACAAAACATCCCTAATTTCAAAGAAATATGCTTTTCACCCCACTATCTCAACCTTGAAGGAACTTCTAATGAGACATTCGGGCTGCCATGAAACATAACAGGATTGGACAAGGTCTCAGCCTACAGACATCTCCATCAGAAGGTAATTCCTCCTGGAATGTCTGTGCCAAGGAGCAGTAGCATGTCACTTTTGTTTAAACTGCAGCTCTTCAAGAACAAATACACTTTGTGATGATAGCTAAACTGCCAGGGAAGATAACTTCTATCTGAACATGTTACCCCTCATATTAAATCCAGTGGAGCACTTCTAAGCAAGATAATTTCTTTCCCACCTCTCTCCTATATGATACAAGACGACTTTCACTATTGCAAAGCAAAATTTGCACATTTTGGTGCAATGAAATACTTCTGGACCTCCACTGTATAAACAGCTTCACACTTTAAAGATTTGACAGAAAGAAGATTGTACTGTTAGCATGTAACATCCATTCCAGACAACGAGAAAAACCTCATTCTAAAGTTGAAAAAACTCAAGAGGATTTATCCATGCTGGTTCTGGTTCTTGTTTTGCAAACCAGAACAGTCTCCTCTGAATTCTTGGGATTTGTAATCCATATTTTGAGATCTATAATCCATATTTTAAAAAGTCTATTCACTTAGAAGAGACAGTAACAGCAAAACTCAAGTTTTACTAGTAAAAGTGAATTTTTTTACGAAATAGCTTCTAATGACAGAAAGCTGGACATTTCAGTTTGCAGATGGTATAAAATAATTTCCAATACTGGAAGCTTGAGATAGTAGTTGCTAAAATGTAGTTGAAAGGAAACAAGTGGGTAATCATAATGACGTGATTTTTTAAGATGTGATATCTTGCACTAACACCTGGATGAGAGCACTAAAAATGCTTGCAGAGTCAGTAAGCTATTCCAAGCCCAGATCAGTGAGCAGAAAGGAAAAGTGTTGCTCCCTAGACTTTTTAATTGGAAAAAACAGTGAAAAATTGGAACCACAAAGTTGCTTTTCACACTAGGGTTTAGAAAGTATTTTGGGGATGTGGATGGTGAAAGGAAAAAAACCCCATGTTTGATATGGCTTTCTGACCATTACCATAATTAAATATGCCAACTGCATTACATTGAGAGTTTCCAATACCTTTAAAGGATCAATGAAATTTAATTATCTTTTCTTTACAATTCACTGAACAACCATGTTTCTTTTTGATACATAGAAAATTAATACATTCCTAGCATATTAGTATCGAAAGATATATGACTTTTAGTCTCCAATTAATAGAGTAGAGATAGCGTAAAGGCCAGCATGCTGTCTTTGTGGTTGATGGTATGGGGATAACAAAAGGATTCTTACTTTTGACTTTGCAACAATGCACAAAAACTATCAATTTTATTATATCCAATACTACAGTGAGCAAAATGTTCCAAGCACTAGATATCACTCTCTAGAGAATCATGGCTGTTTGTATTTGGAACCTTTAACTTCCATAGCATGAGAACAAACATGAACATTTAGGAAAAAAGCTTGAGAAATTACCTATTAGGACATCTACCACAATAGATCAGACCCCTCTCTCTCTCTCTCTCTCTCTCTCTCTCTCTCTCTCTCTCTCTCTCTCTCTCACATATACACACACACTTTTTCGTTACACGCAACCCAAAAGCTCAAACATTTAAATTCCCATTACAATTTTTTTTAAACTGTTTCATTCAAGTCCCCATATAGAAAAAAATGGTGAATGGTGCACAATCACACAAGAGATTGTGTTGAAAAGTCAAGTACTTTATTTCCTGCCTTTTCTGAATCACTTTTTACAGTTTAAGAATTGCACTTTAAAAAAATTTCAGTCCCACGAATACCAACATATCCAAGCTGTAAGGCATGGATATTACTAATTTTGAAAATACTAGCTACTGTTACAAAGAAATTAAAAAATAGTAACAACCTTCATAAAACAGCCAGGTTAGGTAGTTAGGTTTCAGTCAGGATACATGATGGCATTCACTGGGAACCCTGAGAGAACACATCTAAAAGATGCATATATCTTAAAAACATGGCAGTAAGCATAGCTCTCTTTAACACATTGCCATAATATGCCTGAAATTGTATTGTTTAACCTGCACAGGCAAATTATACTCCAAGTTTGCTGTAAGTGGAAAATATTCAAATACAACTCCATTCTATAGTCGCCATATGTAACAGGAGTCTAAGCTCCATATAGATGGAGATTATAAATAAACCCACAATCCTCAGCTGGTCCAAGTCAACACAGCATCAATACTTCAACGCAGTTATTCCAGTTTACATTAGCTGAGAATCTGGCCTTAGATATTTTCACACTGAGGCTTAGTAACTTGTACATGAGCAGACATATTGATATTGCATGGAGTTTTCATGCAGCACACCCAAGCATATTTCACAAACAGAATGGTACAGATTGTTGGGATACAAAAGCAATTGTTTCCTCAGTGGTAAACAAAACCCATCTTTATTTAAATGTAAATTCCCAGTAGCAGTTACTTTAATATCTCAGAATATCCCAAAAAGCCATCTGTGGTCCAGTCTCTCCAACAGATACATCAGCGTGACCTTTACTTTTCTGTGATAAAAGACAATAGTTTTCTTCGAACAAAAATCCCAAACCTGATTCAGACTTTACTTACACCAGTTTTACACTTATAACTCGGACAAATTCATTGTTGTTACTATATATTTATGCAGGTGTAAGGAAGGCCACAACAAGTCCCCAAATCTAGACTCTACCATCACAATCAGAAGTTGTCGCAAAAATTGAAACGGTTGAAGGGTTTAGACAATAAGTAATATTCCTGAATAACTGTACTGCTTAGAATCAAAACTGCTCTTCATCCACAACTGACAATTTTGATCAAACACACTGACACTTAGGCTCAAAGATTAGCCACCATCACCCCGCCAAAAATGCAAGTAATGATTTGGTTCAACAGATTCTGTTGGTGCCTTATTCCTAGTCATTTCAAAATATTGTTGATCATTCCAGTCTTTCCATTCAAAGGCAGAAATGATTCTTTAAATATTAAGGCCTGATGTATTTAGGTTTTCCTACTGGTCAGGGATTCAAATTAAAATTCACTGCCGGCTTACTCAAATGATCAAATACTGATAGCCTACCTCACTCAAAACTCACACTGAAATCAATAGGACAGTGTGCACAAATCTGATGAGCACAATTTGGCCCAAAAGAGTTCATACAAAACTGAACACATTTTGTTTGGAGGCACGACTATTTAGAAAATATTAAATATAAGAATCCATGAAGTTGGAAGACACTTGGGCAAGTTTTAAAGGCTTCACGCTACCAGCATAGTTAGAGGTGTTCTATAACTTCAGTGGGTACTCTCCACCTTGCTGGATCGGGCTCTAGATTAATTTGTTCTTTTATTTATAGCAATGAGTGTTTCTGTTTGACATACATGTTCATAAATCTTAGGTGCTGCCAATGGCATGATGCTCCTGGTATGGGTCAGGCTTTTAAAACCAGAGCTCCCAGGTTTCATGCTCTCAGACAACCAAACTAGGGGGATAGTTACACTGGAAAATTCGACTCTCCTTAGCATTGTTATTGAAACAGAACATTTAAATGTTGAAACAGGAAGCAAGCAGGCACCAGCTCTCTCCACTCCAAAAAGCTGAGAAACAAAATAATAAAAGTTGTAACACTAAATTGTGTGGGCCACAGTTACTCTCTAACTGCAAAATCTATACACAGAATGAAATGTACGTGGCACCATGCCAATTACAGGAAATTACTTATATGGATCATTTGTACTAGATTAAAAAGTGTCTAATATTTTAAATCGCGGAGCTAGAAGGAACAGAAGGGAAGAGATTACAAAGGGCTTTTGCCTTTTTGTTGCTGTCAAGGGTCAGGGCTATGTGCAAATATTCTGTATCCAAGTTATGCTATATAAGTAAGAAAAACCAAACAACAGCTCTATCTGTCAATCAAGTAAGTGATATCAACACCCCGAGATGTCCTTTGTTTTGTTCTTTCGTTGAAATCTAGTGTCCAAAGGATCAAAGCCCCTCTCTCTGGAGCCAAACACTGCCCAGTGTGGTGTTTTGGCTACATAATCTGCTGCGGTGAAGGTTTTTGATCCCCTGCTATTTTCATACTCCTGGACCAGCTCCTGAAAACGATCATAATCGATCCATGTGCACCATTCTCCATCGATCTTGAACTAGAAAGGGGAAAAAAGAATATTGTCATATCTGGGAGGAATAAAGAGCACCAAAAAACCCTGAATATATGCTTAGCCAAGCTGATGAATTCATAGCTACATTTTAAATTGGGTCTTCAAACTGCAGCACTCTTATTCTCTAGACACAGCGTTTCTCCCAGGGAAAAGAAGCCATCCAAATATTAAGACACAATGACTGAATGTGAAAAGCCATATAGACAGTGTATTGTTCACCATCAATGGGAATCCACTTTTTCCAGTTCACATCTTGAAGCTTGACAAAATGCAGACAGATGTGGAACAGTCACTTTGCTTAAGGCGTTAGTCAAAATTGAGTGTTATCTACTGGCATACAGACTTAATTTCTTGGGTGCATTACCTGCATGTCAAAAGTAAATGTCCTTCCGATCCTGTTAACACTCAGTGCTGCCTCCTCAGAAAGAATACCTCATCCTATCCTCTTTGGCTACACTCGACAGCCTATTTCGCAGCCATCTCAGCGTTCACTCGAGTGTTGATTCTTATCTGAAGAATATGGTTTCAGGTGCTGGAAAAACCTCTGTCGCAGCCTTGTATCTTACACAATGCTAGTGAGGTATCCCTGTCCAGAGAATATTGTCCCATCACAGTGATCAACCTGCACAACAGCCATTATCTTGACTGAAACACTGGGAATTACAACGGATTCCTCCAGAGCTAAAAGCAAGAGATGCTCCTGGTTCAGCTAAATAGCCAAAGCCCTGTAGTTGGAGGCTTTAACAACTCATATCCTCTGCAGATCAGCATGGATGAGGACTTGTGGCACACTCACCAGTGGGTTACATAAACATGCTGTAATACCAGCTATAGGACATTAGCAACCACCGAGTGAAACAGAATAGGGTAAATAATACAGGTGTGCCTTTGCAGGAAACAAGTTTGAATTATCCTTCAAGAATAAGAGGACAGCGTCTGGGGAACAGAGAAAGGAAGAGAAGCTTAATTACATGAATTCTCCTATTATGCAATGGGAATTTTAAGAATTGCTTATTTTGACAAGTCTATACTGCATTTGTCTAATAAGCCAGCTCTGCTAATTTAGTAACAGCCTTGACTGAATCCTCAATTAGGCTTTATCAGAGCTAAGTAAGTGCCTATTACACACTCCATCCAAGAAAGACTGAGAATATTCTGGTGCTGTGTGTGTATGTGTGTGTGTGCAAAAAAACTGAACGTTACGCATTTAAATGGCATCTGACTTGGTGCCCAAGAGCTAAAAGCTTTTCAGTAGAAAAAAATGCTGACATCAGCAATATCTGAAATAAAACTTTGCTCCTCTTAATATATTGCTGTCCATCTAACAGTTATGAATATGGCTTGTCTGAAGATTCCTCAGCATAGTTCTCTTAGCCAAGAACGGGAAAATGCAGAGTCATAATTGCAGGCAATGATTGCATTGTCAAATACTTTTTATTCAGTGTTTGCTCTAAATGTGATGATACAAAGGCCGTGTTCAAACCAGGTGATGCATCTATTCTACTGCATACAGCTAATAAATAAAGCAACTTCCAATTTAAAAAGACATTTTTGCCTATAAGGCAGTGTGGTTTAGTGGATAGGGTAGTGCATCCAGTGAGAGGAGACCTGGGGCTCTACATCTCTTGTTGCCTGCCACTTCACTCCACTTTTGTCTCTCGTCTACTCAGACTAAAAGCTCTGCAGCACAAGGAGACTCTTCCCATGCCCTATGCTTCTAGCATAATGGGGAGCTTCTCTTGGCTGAGGTCTCCAGATGCAGTGGTGCTCAGGGGCTAGAGTTGGAGAATGGGAATCCGGACTCCTGTATTCTGTTTGTAACTCATTTTGACTCTTGTGATTTTGGGCAAGTCACTTAACTTCTCTGTGCCTTATTCTCCAATCGGTAAACTAGCTATTACGCTCCCCCTAACCTCATGGGAATGAGAGAGACTTATTTAATGGCTTAAAAGAGCTTTGAACCCCTAGAACGAAAGACATTTAAGAAAGTTCATTAAATGTATCAGGATTCCAACAAATGTTGGCATACAATGCACACGCACTATTTCAAGAGAGGAAACCAACAAACGGATTGTCATTGCAGCCTTAAGTATGTGATACCGCGAAAGTGAACTGTTTAAAGCACAGTGAATCAATTTCCATGACTATACAAGGAACTCCATATATATATGGAATGGATCAAACTACAGACCAGTTAGTAAACTACAGACCAGTTAGTTTAACTTCTGTGCCAGGGAAGATAATGGAGCAGGTAATCAAAGAAATCATCTGCAAACACTTGGAAGGTGGTAAGGTGATAGGGAATAGCCAGCATGGATTTGTAAAGAACAAATCATGTCAAACTAATCTCATAGCGTTCTTTGATAGGATAACGAGCCTTGTGGATAAGGGAGAAGCGGTGGATGTGATATACCTAGACTTTAGTAAGGCATTTGATACGGTCTCTCATGATATTCTTATAGATAAGCTAGGAAAGTACAATTTAAATGGAGCTACTATAAGGTGGGTGCATAACTGGCTGGATAACCGTACTCAAAGAGTAGTTGTTAATGGCTCCCAATCCTGCTGGAAAGGTATAACAAGTGGGGTTCCGCAGGGTTCTGTTTTGGGACCGGTTTTGTTCAATATCTTCATCAACGATTTAGATGTTGGCATAGAAAGTATGCTTATTAAGTTTGCGGACGATACCAAACTGGGAGGGATTGCAACTGCTTTGGAGGACAGGGTCAAAATTCAAAATGATCTGGACAAGTTGGAGAAATGGTCTGAGGTAAACAGGATGAAGTTCAATAAAGATAAATGCAAAGTGCTCCACTTAGGAAGGAACAATCAGTTTCACACATACAGAATGGGAAGAGACTGTCTAGGAAGGAGTATGGCAGAAAGAGATCTAGGGGTCGTAGTGGACCACAAGCTTAATATGAGTCAACAGTGTGATACTGTTGCAAAAAAAGCAAACATGATTCTGGGATGCATTAACAGGTGTGTTGTAAACAAGGCACGAGAAGTCATTCTTCCGCTTTACTCTGCGCTGGTTAGGCCTCAACTGGAGTATTGTGTCCAGTTCTGGGCACCGCATTTCAAGAAAGATGTGGAGAAATTGGAGAGGGTCCAGAGAAGAGCAACAAGAATGATTAAAGGTCTTGAGAACATGACCTATGAAGGAAGGCTGAAGGAATTGGGTTTGTTTAGTTTGGAAAAGAGAAGACTGAGAGGGGACATGATAGCAGTTTTCAGGTATCTAAAAGGGTGTCATCAGGAGGACGGAGAAAACTTGTTCGCTTTAGCCTCCAATGATAGAACAAGAAACAATGGGCTTAAACTGCAGCAAGGGAGATTTAGGTTGGACATTAGGAAAAAGTTCCTAACTGTCAGGGTAGTTAAACACTGGAATAGATTGCCTAGGGAAGTTGTGGAATCTCCATCTCTGGAGATATTTAAGAGTAGGTTAGATAAATGTCTATCAGGGATGGTCTAGACAGTATTTGGTCCTGCCATGAGGGCAGGGGACTGGACTCGATGACCTCTCGAGGTCCCTTCCAGTCCTAGAGTCTATGAGAGTCTATGAGTCTATAAAGCCATTTAAAGAAGTGAAAATAAAGGGCACCCTAGAGGATGGTGATCAAAGATCAAATAAGATAGTTAAAACCTGAAAACAATTCAGCAAATGGATAGTTCAACAAGCCTACTTTCTTGCAAAGCAACAAGGTGCCCTTACCTTGGAAAGGGGGGGAAAACCTTGCAATAATTTTTTTTAACTACATTCAGCAGCTGACAAACTTTGTACCCACTCCCATAATAAGAAAAACTGCTATAACCACAAGTCATCAAGTCAAGATGAAACAAAGATATAGATTAAAAACGACAACAGTCCAGACAGCAGACTACTCTAGCTAGCTAGATTATTAAATTGGTAACAATATGCTAATGTTGTGTATTATCTGAAGGATCAACGGAACGACCATCAAACCCACATCTGCACTGAGGAGCTAATCATAGTGATTCAGTTTCACTCGCACTCAGTAGAACATGAATGTGTGGATTAAAAAGAAATTAAACCCGCAAATGGGCTATGTCGCCTTCTTCACAGTGCACAGTAGCTGCTACGGTTACAGAACTCCACTGCTGTCCAACTTAGGCCTGGTTTACACTGGGGGTGGGGGTGGAGAGGGGCAATCTAAGTCGGTCTAAGTTACGCAACTTCAGCTACGAAAATAGTGTAGCTGAAGTCAACGTACTTAGATCTACTTACCGCAGTGTCGTCACTGCAGTAGGTCGACTGCTGAAGCTCCGGCGTCGACTCCACCTACACTTCTTGCTCCGGTGGAGTACCGGAGTCAACGAGAGAGCGCTCGGCAGTCAATTTATCGTGTCTTCACTAGACGAGATAAATTGACCCCCGCTGCATCGATTGCTCCAGAGGTAAGTGTAGACATGCCCTAAGTTGGGGAAAGTGGTCTCTTACAGAGATGAGATTTTAAAATGAGCTTTAGAGAAAAATTAGAAGCTTTTTATTTTAAAAAACTACTTACTTTTTTCAGGCCACAATAGTGTTATATTTCATTGCTCTAACTGTCCAACTAAGACTATACCAATCTTTGTCAAAGCATACCAGAATAATTGGGGGAACTAAAACAGTATGTCCAATGGGCTATTTTTGTAACAAGGGGGCAGAATTCTTAAAAAAGTTATGCAACATGAACTGTCAGATTCCTGAAGAAAAAATTAAACTTGCACAATCCCCTTAAGAAAATCAGACAATATTCATGACCGAATGCAATTACATAAAGTGTCAATCTGCTTCATCTGATATGCAGGCTCTGAAAGGTCTATTTGAGCATTTCTTGCATACAAATAGCACTGGGAACCATGGGATCAAATGCTATTACTCAACAGGATCATACATATGCAAAAGAAACCAAGTGAGGACCTAAAACCAAGCCCTTATCAAAGCCCAAAAAAACTGAGGTCAAACAGCAAAAGCTTGATAGCGCAACAAAGGGAGTGTGCAAGAAACAAATAAGATCTGAATTATAGCAGGGAAACCCATATAGAATTCCAAATGCAACAATAATAGTTGTAGATCCAGGCATGAAAAGTGTGCAAAGTGCTCAAAAAGGCATGTAAGAATCAGAAGTCATATTTTTAACTGGGCAACCTGAGGCACAGTGAAAGGAAGCAATTTAACCAGTCAAGGTCAGTGTGAGTTGGGGGAATTCCCACCCAGCTCCAAGCAAAACATAGGTACTCATCAGAGCAAAAATTCACCCTTTCCGGGGGCTCAGTTTTATTACACAAAGGAAATTCCAAAATAACATCCCAGGAACCTCAGGCTAAATCTTTTCCCAAGGATCCCACCCCTTCAGGGCTCGAACCAAATGTCAACATTCCCACTCTGAACTAGAGCTAGACAACCCAAAAAGTCTAGCCAAAGATGCAGGTGGTTCAAGTTACTTCTGGTTTTTGTGATGAACCCTCAACTCTTGTGGAGTCACCTGGCACTATGGGGCCCTTAATCCCTATTGGGGTCCTTTACAGGCTATCATCATAATAATCATCATCCAACTCCCATAGCAACAATCAAGCTAAGATTTTGCTACAAAAACAGAAGAAGAAATATTTCATATTTTTAATGCTGTGATGTAATAGCAATATAATGCAGATATGAAAAAAGTCATCTTTAAGCACAGTGGATCATGGAAACCAATTATTTCCTCCAAGGCAATAAAATCAAACAAACAGTGGCGAGCGAGACAATGACTTCTTCGGTTGTCCACACAGATTTACTGATTGGAGTTCAACAATTTTATGAGCATTTCCCAGCTAGCAAAAGATTTAAGACTTTCTATAGTATTTCAATGTCCACACAAACAATGGAAAGACAATTCTAAAAAACAGGTAGATACTAACCTGTGAGGAATTCTACAACTACTTTGCTTTCCAAATTCATGAGGAGAGGGTGTCTCTTGGAAGCAATTATTACCCAGGAGCTAAAATAACTAATATAAAGGACATTTATTTCTACGCCTTTTTAATTCTGGATTTCGAGCTCCAGTAGAGAATAAAACTTGTCAGTATTTTACTTGTGGAAATCCAGAGCTATAGGAGCCATTAGGCTACATAAAAGGAACCTTTAAAATAAAATAAAATACTAATGAGAAAAAAGGATAGTAAAAATAATTAAGAAATTACATTTGCTTTATTCTGTTTCACAAGATCTAGCTGTTTTATTAAGTTCAAATTAAAAAACAATAACCCTTCATTGAAATGCCTGCATGTTCAAGAGAATTTAAAAATGGCAGAGAGTGCGCAGTTTAATATCTGTTTTGTCTTAAATTAGGAGCACTGACTCCAATTGTTTTAAATCTGAATAATCACTTTAGCACTTTTGAAAATTTCATCCTAAGTCCCATTGTCAAAAGGACTTAGGCGTTTGGGTAGTTGACTCACTTATAGTGGATGTGATTTAGGGGGCCTAAGTCCTTTTTGAAAATGGAACTTAGTCACATTTGCAAATTTTATCCTTTGGGCCCAATGCAATTCCCATGGAAGCCAGCTGAAAGACTGCCATTTATTTCAATGGAAGTGGGATCTGGCTTTCAGTGTTGCATTAGGCAATATGATTAAAAAAAACTTGGTTAATAGATCAGTATTAACCTGTAGATCAAGAAGCTGATACTTATACTGTTTTGAGGTTGGCTTGAGACTAACTGCTGTAGAGGAGCCATTGCTAGCGAGTGCCATTGTGTTCAATGGAGGTAGATAGCCCTATAGTAGCCAAGAGGATTACTGCTACTGTTGCTATCTATTCCTTGCTTGTATTGCCACTTTCAGAAGATGTCAGTCCCATTTGTCTTTTCTGTGTTCTCCCAGCTGTGTCTTTTGTAGCACCCTCTTTTCTTAAACTGATGACTTCCATCTCCCTTTGCTAGGTGCCCAGAGTATTCCAGCTCCCTCCCATTTGATTATATTTTCCCAGCATAGCTGTTATAGTCTCAAGTAATTGCATTTGCTTTGTGGCAAATCCTATGAACAGTCAAGTAGAAAAATCTAATTTATTACAGTGCTTTTGAATTAATTGGTGGAGATATCAAGACAGCGGCAACTTTATAATTTAACAATTAATTCTAATAACCTTTCCAGAGAGAGAACTTAGGCAGCTGGTTTTCCTTGTGTTGTAACAATAAATGGTATCCTTGAGACAATCAGAGTGAGTGACTAATAAGGGAGAAAATCTGCTGCGGATGCCTCACAGCAAGTATCTTTTTGAATGAAAGTTACAATCGCAGTAATTTCTGGAATAAAAACGTCTGCTTCTCTTTTGTTGCTGTTGTTTGGATTTGTTTTACCCTGGTGTTTGCCATGTGTTCTATTGTGTTGAAACCCTTGCTTGCCAATTACATTCTATTATATTGATTTTAAATAACCTACCTTGCTTTTGTTTTCCATCAATGCTGTCTCTGTGTCTTTACATTCTTGGGTTTCTCATTAGTTCTGTTTATTATATGTGCTACCTTTCTTGCTTTCTACTTCCATTGCTGCTCATTTTTGATCAGCTCAAAGCAGATCCACAACACTGAAGGATTATTTTTAAGAATTTAAGTATTTTGTGAGCTTCTTCCTTCTTGATGTAGTGATGAGTATCCCCACCTGTCATATGGGGTACCTGGGTTTTTTCCCCTTGCAAGGAGCCTGCATTTTGAGGTGGCCAGTTGGGCAAGGCGTTGGGCTACTACTGTATTATGTATCAGAGGGGTAGCCATGTTAGTTTGTATTATGTTGTGCATGCGTGGGTTTGAATCCCATCAGTCTTTAGGAGGTTTCAGTAGTGTACCTGCCTATCAGTACGTCCCTTGGCCTGCTCCTCTTCTAGCAGCTCCCATTGGCCTGGCCCGCCAGGGGCTTTCCCTACAGAAGCAGCGACCCTTGTTTGAGAAACTCTGCCCTAACCTGTCAGTGAAAAAGTCTAACTTCTCCACAGCAATATTATTGCAGGCATGGGATTGTAACATGATGTTTCTGTGATTTTCTTTAGTGTCACTCTCAAAATATGAGGTTGGTTCTGCTGTGCTTGATCTGTTAGTTATTAAAAGGGGCACTGTGGGTATTCTGAAGTAATCCATTTTTCATCCATTAGAATTAAAACTGTCTGGGTGTATCTATAGCTTAATTGGTGGATGGGCTGCTCTATGATGATGATGGTAAGAAATATATATTAAAAATCTACAATAATGCATCTTTTATATAGAATAATCTGCATAAGATTAGACTCAATAAATAGCAGCTAATAAATTACAGAAGAGAGATCCCATGTGTGGATGGCATTATGCCACTATACCGAGGATGATACAGACATCATGTTGCAAGGCTTTTACTCTTTTAGAAAGTGCGATGACAAATTGAATGTATAAAACTTGATCAATGCTAAATTTGAATGGTGATCTGACTGTCTAAACTGGTGATAATGCTGTTAAAGTGTTTAAAAATATCACTGATAATGTGACTAGGGTTCTTATGGACAGAGAGGGATTGGTGGGGGTGGGGAATGGAAATCTTCAGTGTGATTGTTCATGGATGGGGTTTTTAAGATTTCTGGAAAGATATAGTTTATGCACCAGTATCATTGTCCCGCAGCAGGCAGTGCTGATACACTGATTTTTGTTTTTACCCCTAGGGTACAGTATGTGGTAAAATTTCTCATAATTACATGTCTCATACTGTGTTAGAGTTTTATAACATTCCATGCCACATATTTATGACTTGATTCACCTTTTAACCCTAGTTGCTTCTCATGGAGCATAAAGTTTTAAGTAGCAATTAAAAAACAACAGAGAGTTCTGAATTAGAAGTGGTGATATGAGCCTGATAGAATTGAGCTGTCTGCCATATTTCTTTTGGTTTCTCATCAGCTCCAGTCCAGTCACTCCTGCCATGCAAGAAAGCATATATTAAGAACCTTAAATAGGTAAAGAAACTGTCCACAATAACTAAATGAATTATTCAAGTTGACTCAGACAGATTTGTATTGGCAGGTGGTGAAAATAGCCTTGTTATGAAAATTTGCATAATGTAATGCTGTGCACTGCCATTATGTTAATCTGTTTAATGCTACTTTGTGAATGTATAAAAGCTGTTTTATTATGATATCTCACTGCCATCAGTTTAAATTAAGGAACTAACGCTATAAAGTTGCATGAGAAAATGCATTAATTTTTTTGCCAACTAACCTAATTTAAGAATTTTCCTCAATGCTCACTTTAATGAGAACAAAGGGTGGTTTATACTGAAATGGTGCAAAGAAAATGGCATAAAATTGCAGCACTGAGAGGCCCTAGATAAGTAAATAAAGTGGTCATAACTTTTAAATAGGAAACTTCCTATAATATTATATTGCACTTAGATAGCTCCTTCTGTCTGAGTTAAGTAACACAGGGAGGGAAAGTGCAGGTGGCAGTAATATCCCCATTTTAGAAATGGGAAAATAGAGGTATGGAAAGGTAAAATAACTTGAAGCTCAGTAGCAGAGCCAGAACCAGATCTATTTGTTGGTCTAGGTTTTTGCACTGCTCCGCATGACAGTGGTATTTGAGTACCTTCTGGCTCCTGCTTCCACGCATTAATCAGTAGCCAGTTCATGCCTCTCTGTTCCATACATTGTTGTATTGCACTTTATACATCAATATATTACGTGCACAAATATGGTACATGTAGAATCTTTGTAAGCCTGGTGCCATGGCTTCGGAGAATAATATACTGCAGTAGATGCACATCCAATAGCCATTTTAATGCTGTCTAGTCTTGCAGAGCTAATACAGTTGGTCTCCATGAACATGTGTGGGGGGGGAAGAGAGAGAAAATGGGCAACAGCCCTTACCTTCTGTGCCAGCAAATGGGCAATTAATGGAGTGGCACTTACATTAGCCAAAAGGAAACATCTGTTTTATGCTGGTGTTTTGGGAGAAGAGTGTTGCTGTTAGTTGGCAAAATATGGGTTTATTTTGACCCAGGTCTGCTGGTTCTTTCTGGGAAGTTACAGAGCGCCATGTTGCTTCTACAGATCTGCTCTCTAAATATATTGAGACAGCTTTGAAAATGTAAAGCATTTTGGTGTGTGTTCATGTGGTAGCAATCATGTTAGAAGACCATAGCAATCAACAAGAGTATCTGAAATGATGTGCTAGCATTCTACAGGCCTTACAGTATAGCACATTTTTAAGTTGCAAGAGTTTCTGCAATTAAAAAAGGCATTCTACGCTATATGTGCACATCTGTACTCCGTCTTCCTAAGAGCATTTTTTGTTTAATGGAAAAGAATTGTTTAAGCTCCGTAAGAAATCACCTAAGGGAAGCTGCTGAAAATAGGGACTCATGAGGGTTGTTCTGATGCAACCCTAACCAGTGCTTTGTAGCTAAGTCTTGCATTTTGGTAAAACTCATGTGGGAGCAGTGGTCAGTTTTTTGATCAAGTACTTTGTCAAATGACTGTACTTCGCAATAGAGTTAAAGGGACGTTCTCAAGGTTTGCAGGCCCAACATGGAACACTTCTAAAGATCATTATTGGTAAAATGATTTTCTGCAAGTGGATAAGTGTGACCAGTCCTGCCCAAGCCCCAATTGCTCTGGGGCTGGGGAATCCAAACGCAAAACAAGCAACCTCTGATAACAATTCTGGCTTCTGTGAGTCTTCCAGGGATGGAGAGAGACACAACGTTGCCTTGAGGATTTGTTCACGTCAGGTTTATCCAAGCTGGCTCACAAGAGTATGAAGCAGTTTGGGAAAGCAAAAGGGACAGCAATATGTGTGTGTATGTTGGAAAACTCAACAAGCCCGCGTTTTGAGGAATCTAGGTGGAATGCTCAGCTAAGAAGCTGGAATTTTAACACTCTTGGAGTCCTTCCTGTTGAAACCTAATAAATAGTTTTTGAATGTCTGATAGTTGGGTGTGGGAAAGTAAATTTCCATTTGTTTTTTTTTTTTAAATGGGTGGATGAAGGAGAAGGAAGATGGTAACCAGAATTCAGCTTTGGGTCTGTTAGCCTTAAAAGCACTATCACAACCTCCAGTCCATCTTTGTGCCAATGCAGGGTTATTCCCTACAGTACAATCCTGGAGCAGTTTCTGTGTCGCTAAGCAATGCCAGTGAAGCATGGACTACTTTTTCTTTCCACCAAGTGATTTTTATGTAGTCTAGAAAAAATGTATGTTTAACCATTATTTTTTGGAGTGCTGTAACTTCTTCATGTAAAATGATGTACCTTGAGGTTATTAAAGAATAACTGATGAAAAAAGTAATGCCCTGATTTTCCTGTTTAGTGGTGGTGTGAAGAATTACTGTGTAGCTAAACTCTTGCATTTGACCTCAGTTTGGTGCATAAATGAAATGCCACTTGCTTATTGCCGTTCAGTCGATAGTGGAAAGAATTCCATGTTTCATAGCCCTTTCAGTTCAGCCTTTCTGACAGGCTGCAAGGAGAAGACCCTAACGAATGAAGTGGGCAGGGCAGCTAATTATCACTCATCCCATGAGAGGATGTGTCCTTCCAGCTCCAAATTAGCTCCAGAAGGGTAAAACCTGGATAGTAACAGCAACAGGCTTCACTGCACCACTCTGGTTGAATTTCTTATTTTGCCTAGAGTACGTTCTCTTTGTCCGGGAGTAAGTATATAAAGAACTGCCAAAGTGAATGGATGAAGAGATACTTTATTCTCCAGTTTAATGCACGGTCCTCAGAAGAGAATAATAGTGTCATCTTTATTAGGAGAAACTAATTGATTTTTGGCTGACTTCCATTTTTCAGCTGTAGCATTTCATGTCACAGTCTTTGTTTCTCGTCTGTATTATACCCCTCCATATAAATCTGTTGAGACTTTTATTTCTCTGCAATTATGCGTGTCTGATGGAATGTAGTATATTGTACTACAAATTATATTATCTCAAACATAAATTCTTTATACGTTAGTTACTAAAAATTGCTTATGCAAGTACTGTTACGAGAAGAAATATGCCCTGCAGCAATTTACTGTTTTCCACATTTTAATCTGTTCTTTTCTTCAAGAATGTTCAGTTTTAAATAATAAGAAGCTACTCTATTTTCAGTGTAAAGAAATTCAAGTGGGAATGTTATTCCAGTAGATAATGCCCTTTGAAATAATGTTAGATACGCTTCCATTAGGGGTAAATTAAAAAAAAAAGTAGTCAACATTAGCTCATGATGTGCTGTCAGCGTTGGCCTGAAATGACACCGTGCCCCCAAATCAACCTCTTCCCTCGGGCATGATCTAAAGTTCATCAATGGAAAGACTCCCATTCACTTCAGTGGGCTTTGGATTACCTCCCCCACCGGATCTTGCTGGGAAAATTAAGTGGGTTTTTGTGCATATTGAGGCAGGGGGGAGGGGGAGTGGCTCCCTAGTGTAAGTACTGGAAGGTGCTCAGACACTATGGTAATGAAGGTGGTGTAAATATGCCTGTATCAGATAGAGGAAGATCATCTCCGGTGTGGGCTAATCATCCCAGGGATAGGAACCAGTAGAGCAGTCAAGCCTGAGGTGGACATCTGAGCGGACCTTAATATAACCTTACTGTTAATAAAGCCAAACCCCTGAAAGGGGGTGAGTTTTCACTCTTCAGTGACTTAATTTTAAAGCTGGTTGGAAAAGACAATCTCACGTAGCCTATGTTACTTTCTTTTTTTAACTGAACTAACTGTAAAAAAAAGTAGTCTTTTTGTTCCTATATTTATTACCTTAAAACACTAACTAGGTAGTGAAAAATACAATAAACAATCCCAACTGTATTGGCCTTTTTAATAACACTAGTTCTTGTTAGTGTTAATAATGGTGTTACTTAGATTATGTTTCGATGACCTAGGCAAAAATTTGTTTCCTTTCCTTAGGCCAGACTTTTACCTTGCTATGGAAGAGACTTTTCCATTGGGAATGCACTCTGGCACAGCTACCAGTTCCACCACACAAGATTTGAATTGAAAAATAAGGAAATATTATGAGGACACAGGCCAAGAAGGTAGCATGTCAGATTTTTTTAATCCTACTCCACACACACACTCCCTTTTTTTAAAAAAATGTGAATTTGGCACGTTCTGAAATTTCCTACTGGAATTTTTCAGCCACTATAATTTGTTGCAAACACCAATTAAAAATAACTTCTGATTTTCTGCAAGTCGGGATTTTAACCAAATAGACTAATTTGTTACTGTGTGTGTGGTGTAGTGCCCAGAGCCCACTGCGGTAGGCATAGTACACACAGGACACAAGAGAACGGCCCCAAAAGGAGTTCACAATTGAAGTAAATGATCAGAGGTAACAGGTGAATACCACACAGACAGACACAAAGCATAATCTAATACCAAGATAATAAGTAGATATTTCATCAGCTGCCTAGACAGTCCTTGGTTTTTCATTTTTAAATGTTTTTCTGTACATTAGAACACCAAACAGTTTAATATTTTCCATACCCCACACCCTTAAAAATTAACCATCCTTTTGGCATTTCACATGCATTTTAAATTACTTTGATGGCATTTATAAGAAAAATACATGATATAGACACACACATATATGCGCCACTGAAACATGCTTTCCCTACAAAGTATTTTAGTGCCTGACAGAACCGCTGGGCTGGTGTTGCTGTTATGACAGGAGTAGTAGTTTCAGAGTTGTTTATTTATCATTTATATGGATAGAGAGAGTGTATGAAATTATGACAGAGCTGCTTTATTGTTTGTCCTTTAAAATCTGTTTTCTAGAAATACAGTTGCTGAGATCTCTCAGATACTGCAAACCAGATACAACATGTTGTTCTGAGAGGAAATTTTTCCATGCTTAACACCCACATATCAATTTGTCTTGGGCAGAAATTGTTTCTCTCAGAGAAGGAATGCAGTCCCCAGAGCGCCTCCAACTTGGAGTAACAGGAATAAAGATGTCTACAGCCTTGACAGGAATTCTCAAGATTCAAAAATAAAATAAAATAAAATAAAAAATAACCTGAACTCTTCTAAACTTTGGTGCTCTTCAGTGTCTAATCTGCATGGAGACACTCATTGCTGAACAACATTATTAAGGAAGAAATAGGGGCAGGAGGTAGCAACAATCAACCTATCCCCATTTAGTTTGTTCCTGCTGCCAAAAAATACAAAGCAAAGACAGCAAGATAGATACTTCAGTTTCTTTGAGAGCCAAAAGACTGTTCGATATTTTCAAGATCTTGCTTGTGTCATCAAGGACAGTACTGCAGGTTGTAACAGGACAGTCACTGAACCCATTACAGTCTTACAAACTAATCAACAGAGCTCCATGGGATAAATGTGTTAAGAGATTTTTTAAAAGGCTAATCTTTCAAACCTCGAGAGAAAAACCTGCTGAACTAGAGCAATTGCTCAGACTAAGCAGCTCACACAGGGTGACCAGATAGCAAGTGTGAAAAATCGGGACAGGGGGTGGCGGGTAATAGGCACCTATATAAGACAAAGTCCAGAATATCGGGACTATCCCAATAAAATCGGGACATCTGGTCACTCTAAGATCACAGCTTTTAGGAAGTGAGTTGTCAAATCTTTCTATGCCATGTCTGTTTTCACACACCAGGAAAAAGACAATACCTTTTTGTGAGCTATCAGGAGGCAGTTTGAGTGTTCATGTTCACATGCAATGTCATAGTCTGGAATCAGGTCAGCCAACTCCCGGACGAAATGCACCACCTCTTCGTGCCAGGGGACATTGGCCATGGTTAAGTTGCTGGCCGCACTTTCACCGCAGTATGTCACTCCCTGTCAAAACACGTTGAAGTAATTACTAAATGCCTTTTAAAGATGGCAACAAATTTAAAGCAGTATTTACACATGCACGTATACAATTCACATTTCAATATACTCTGCGAGCTTGTTTTTGACAATTTACACCAAAATGTGTGTTGGATGGGGGAGGATGGTCTTGCAGCAAGGACATAGGAAGAGAATAAGGAAATAATCTCACCTTTGCTGAAGGCTCTCTCCTCACCACTTTCAGCAATCCACGCCTCAGTTTCCCCTTCTGTAAAACAGGGGCTAATCCACCCCTTCCAACTCACACAACTTTAATGCATTAGGGTGTGAAAAAACAGCAGCAGCAACATAGCAAAAGTCGATAGGGCTTATGCTCCTATGCCATTTAGGAGCTTTTGAAAACCACACTTTTAATGTTCATACACAGCTTTGAGATCTTCGGAAGGAAGGTATTATCGCAGTACAAAGTATTACTGTATGCACAGCAGCCTAACAAAATGTAAAAAGTTACATAAGACTAATTCCTTCCATCCCCTCACAAATTAATTCTCTACCCCAGTGGTTCTTAAATTCTGCTCCCTAGAGCAGTGGATCTCAACCAGGGGTACACGTATTAAATTTTGTTAGGTATACCGGGGGGGACATCAATTCATCTAGATATTTGCCTACTTTTACAGCAGGCTATATAAAAAGCACCAGCAAAGTCAGTCCATTCTAAAATTTCATAAAGACAATGACTTGTTTACACTATTCTATACAATACAATGAAATCTAAGTAAAATGTTTATATTCCAAAGGATTTATTTTATAATTATATGACAAAAATGAGAGAGTAAGTAATAGTGTGACACTTCTAATTTTGTAAGCAGGTAGTTTTTAAGTGAGGTGAAATTTGGGAGTACTCAAGACAAACCAGACACCCGAAAGGGGTACAGTAGTCTGGAAAGGTCGAGAGCCATTGAGAGCCATTGCCCTAGTGAACTGACTAGTCATAGAGTACTGGCTCTCATTTGCAGCTTCTCAATTTATTTAAGAGACCATTGAAAATACACCCACTAACTTGCTACTATTACTTTTCAGGATACAAAACTATAGTAGCCAGAAGTGGAAGGAGATCATAAATAAGAAAAGGGGAGATAGGCCATACAGTTATGAATGGGATGTGCAGGAGACACTCATTATCATTAAAATGTGGTTCAGACTATGCAAGTTTGGGAAACCACAGCCTGCCTTCCACCAAAATCTCTACATCATGTGAACTTTAAGCCATCTTGTGGGGCTGCTGTAAATGGCAGACTTAGCTATGTGCCAGCACAGACTGCATTTCTGCTGCAACAGGTCAACTAGTCCACTGTTAGTAAAGCACTTTGGTTTACTTCCACAACTGATTGCAGCCCAAGATCTCAAATAAGTCACTACTGGCTGTTTTAATTTCTTGCCACTGCTATTCTAAAAGGATTTGCCTGAATAAATTAGACAGAAGGAAATTACAGTAAAATACACATGCAGAATGCCAACATGAGGACCAGCAACAAACCCATTAGATATTCTTCTGGAGGGGTTGACGAAGGTAAAAAACGGATGGCTGTCTCAAGCATGCACACTCCCATTCTCTTTTCAATGAAAAGAAAAAAAACATCATATTTCAGGCATGCAAATGTTTCCTAATCCTCTGTGCAAGTGCATGAAGTGTGACTCTTTGGAAAGCTTTGAGAGCAAAACTGCTCTGTTTTAAGGGGGACAAGGAGCAGTTATAAAGCAGAGGAATTTTGTGAAATGCACTTGAGATCCCTCAGAAGGCAGGTGCTATGTGTGAAGGCACAACAACGAAAGACCTGAATTTTAGAGCAAAAGCTTCAACTCGCTGGGTCCAGTTCTCGACTCACTTACCATGATGTAAATCACAAATAAGTCCATCAAAGTCCAAGGAACTCTATTTGGGAGGTGGAGCTGTGCTCTTACCCCACTGTACAGATGGGGAACTGAAGCACAAAGCAATGAAGTGCTTTCCATAAGGTTACATAGGAAGCCTGTTGGGAACCAGAAATGGAACTCTGGTATCCCATATCCCACGCCAGCATCCTAACCAGTGGTCTCTTCCTTCCTTTTAACACCTCCTTACTTCCTAGTGACAACCCTGGTTTCCTTTGCTTCACTTCAGAAAGATCTTCCCTCTGTTTTTCCCTCTCACTCCCACCTCCTCTGATCTCTATTTCTCAACATCCCTGAGAGGAAAAACAATCTGAATTGCTCTGTAATATGAACTCATAATAAAAAAAGTGGCAAAGATTCCTGTTGTAACAACTCGCATGGCTTAAAGAAAAGTATGCCAGTTTTTTCGTTACTGTGCCTAGCTCTACCTTCCCCATTTGGGTCCTTAATAAGCTCTATCAGGCTTTTATGCATCAAAACACCACCATCCTTTTAAGGTCTCCTTTATTAATGAAAAGTTCAACAGAACACACAAGAAAGAGACCTTCAACCATATGTCTTAGCACTTGAGTCCCACTTGAATCTAACTGTCCGAAAGGCCAGGTCCTTTATCCATGAGGCATTCTCAACTGGATTCCTTTCCTGGAGCCAGGACCTCTGCAAGGTCTTCCTTCCTGTTGACTACAGCTCTTCTCCTAGCAATATGCAGCTTCCTGCAGATTGGGCCTCCTGTGATTACGTGGGATTTTTTGTGACCAAATAATACATCCCCAACCAAGTAGCAAAGGCGATAAAACGGCAAAGGTGAGCGTGAGGGCAAGAGGTGCTTTTGCCATAGGAGTTCCTCTACTCTGGAGCCTCCTCTTTCCAGGAGCTTCCTCCTCTAATTAAGCTCTGGTAGTCTTCAGGTCCAGTCCAGGTGCTTATTAGCCAACTAGCTGTCAATCAGCCACCTAGGCAATTAATTACTTGCAGGTGGGCTGAGATGGGCTGATTTCCCTTGACATAAAGACTGATACTATGTTATATTTCTCAGTGCTGAATCTGTATCACACATTATACACACACAGGTGCACAAATACATACGCATGCCAATCTTTCATACTGTAGCAGGATACACTGCTGAGATAGTTCTGACGTCACTATCTTTTAGCAAATTAACATTTAGCAAATGTTGAAAGCTCTGATTCCCACTGGCCATTTTATTATCTTTGCTACATGATTGGGGATGGTTTATTTGGTCCCAAAATGCTATCAGATATGTTCCTTTAAAAACAGAGCACATGCAATTCTATGGAGGATTATGTTTTGAAACTTGTTTTCCAGTGGGAAGAAACTTGGTTTTTTTTTTAAATCAGCATTTCCATCTCCACTAAATGTTTATGGAGCCCTGATCCTTTCCAGCATTACATTCTGAAGACCTAATCCTGCAGGTGTTATTTATGTTTATTATAGAATCAGATGTGTAGGATAGGAAGGGACCTAAACAGGGCATCTAGTCTAGTCCCCTGCACTCAAGGCAGGGCTACGTAATAAGTAGACCATTCCTGACAGGTGTTTGTCTAACCTGTTCTTTCAAACCTCCAGCGAAAAAGACAGTCACTACCTCAAAGGCTTGGGCTAAACGGGGGGGGGGGAGGGAGGAGAATAGCATAGCTGAAGTCGGCGTATCTTAGGTCGACTTACCTCACGTCCTCACGGCGCGGGGTCAACTGTCGCCACTCCCCCGTCGACTCCGCTTCTGCCTCTCAGCACAGTAGAGTACAGAAATCGAGGGCAGAGCAATCGGGGATTGATTCATCACATTTACACTAGCTGCAATAAATCGATCCCTGATAGACCGATCACTACCCGCTGATCTGATGGGTAGTGTAGACGTACCCAAAGAGTTTAAAATCTAGGTACTGAAGTTGAAGAAGCTGAGCACTAAAACGAGGGCCAAGTCCTTACATTGCAAAGGCTTGAAATGGGGGCAAGTGAAACATACAAGCAGGGGAGACTCTTAGGATAGTGGAAACATCCTTAAGAAGAAGTGGAATCACATTAATTAGAAACCATACAAGTTTTGGAAGCAATTATTTTTCACATTTTTAATTTATGGTGGACTGCCTCTGTTAATCTACCCAAGTGAAGGATATTAAAGCAGCATACTGTAGCTCAGTACCAGTGAGGTAACAGATGCACTGTGCAAGACAGAAGAGACACAGAGGGAGTACCGAACAGGAAAGTACATTAATTTAACCCTGCACTGGAAGTTTGAAGAGATTTTAAACATGCCTATATAAAAGCAACCAGATACCCAAATAACGTAATATATCTCTCAAAGGCTCAGCTGTATAGAGACAGCTTTGTAGAGCAATATTTTCCCCTCATTCATTATGCAGATTATGATTTGAGCAGCATGAAAAATGTATGATTACAGAGGGGGTAAAAACTCCTAGGAAGCTACAACATGACTCATTCCTTTAATAAACTTCAAAGATATCATTTACAAGCAAAGCGGACGCAGTGGCAAATGGAATTACCAAGTACTTGGATGGTTGATTAATTCTCTCTCTCTCACACACACACACACACACACACACACACACACACACACACACACACACACACTGAAAATCATCTTAGCAACACACTGTACGAAAACACATCAGCTTTCAACTTCTTAAAACTTGAGCTAATTAACAGTGCCAACAATGCCTCTAAAACATACATGGTTGATGAGGGCAGTCTTGTTATATTTTTCAGCAATACCTGAAAATAGCGATTACTTAGAAGCCAACCACTAAAAGGAAACAGTCCTATTATACACAATAGCTTATATATAAACTTCTCTGTAGTGGAAACATCAATGACACTCTCTTAATTAGTCTTTAATATGCATGTTTTCAGAATGCTAATTATACTAACAGCTTTCAGACAAATACCTTGAAAACCAAACCTCTTCAAAAGTGTCTTAAATACTCGGGCCAATTTGTGCTTTTGGTTCTGCGCATGTAAATCCAGAGTAACTCCACTGAACTCACTGTGGATTACCTACAGGTGTAATGGAGCTGAATTTTCACCACTGATTTTATATCATTCTTGTGCTAGATTGGTTGTAACTACAGTGAATGAGAAACACAAAAAGGAGTGCTGTCTGGTGCTCACTCAGTCACCAGAGTGCTTCTTCTATTGAGATTTGGATCCTTTCCAAGGACCTGAACAATCATGAATCATTCTAATCCAAATGGCTGTGAAAGAAGATTACCTGTGAACTAAAAATGAGAGAGCTTTGCTTCTTTTCTAAAATAAACTGCAGGCCTTCCAATTTAATTATTATGAACAAGAGAACTCTCTTATCTACTAGACCACTGATTATAAATTCATTAAACAGAATACTGTGTGAAATGACAAAAGAATAAAGTGCTGCCATCAAAATGTGGCTGACCTACTATTAGAAAGACTGGATTACTGCTCAGAAATTTGGGCACTCTTGACCTAAGGCAAATGTAATTACCTTAAACTGACCGCTGGTGGATCAAATACTCTACAATAAAAATGCATGTTATTGGGATTTCTATCTTGTCTAAAGCTATAATACACAGCTACTCCTGACTGAAATGTGTTTTTTTTATATTCACGCTCAAGTTGATTGGACATCAGTTTATTTGCATCAATTATATCTGACAACCCAATAATTCAGTGGTTTAGTCATAAAGTGTAACCACAATATAAAGGCTACTTCCATGAATGTGAACTGCATAGATATTTAAAGAAAAAACAATTATCAAGTTCTAAAGGATATCATGTTCAAAATCTGGTTTGTTTGTACAAACACCTGCCCATAGACCAGGCTCTATGCCTCAGTTTTCCCATCAGTAAAATAGGGATAATGATACTTATCCACCTTTACAAAGCATTCAGATCCACAGATGGAAAGCATTATGTAAGTGTTATTATTTACTCTATTAGCATTAAGTGGTGACAGTGTTAAAAAATCATGATCCAGATTTGGCTTTACATTAGTTGTGCCATAATAATACTTTTAATGATAACGAATACTTTCAGATATCTACATCACTGTTCATGGTTTATACCTGCTATTTACTTTATACATTACTCTTGGCTTAGACAATGAAAACAGACAAGTCTTTCAGATTGGCTTCCGGTTATTTTCACACACTGACACACCAACACAATGCCACAATGTTTGGGCTGCAAAAAGAAAGAATGCAGGGAATGATTAAATCAAAATAAAAAAGTAACCTGCTTTAGGTTCTCTCTCTCTCACATCATGAAAACGTGTATTGATTCTAGATTTTGTTAAATGACCAAATTTTCAGCCCAAACTACCTGACAGGGTGCATCTAGAATTCAAGGTTTGTTTTTAAAAATACAATCTCCTGCTAAAATGTTCATATGTGTTTGACCTGAAGCTCTTGAATAAGTGACTTGACTTCAGTAGGATGTCTGATACAAATCGAGTTATGCACATATGTATGCATTTAGTGATGTAGGATAGAGCTAGACAAATGCAGCAGCAGTGGTCAAAAGACTGATTTGACAAAGGCTCTTGGAAATTATACACACTGGGCCTGAGTCTCATTTATACTTAACGCCCCTTTACCCTGCCAGAGCTCTTCCTTGAAGTAGCAGCATGGTGTCAAATAACCTTTGGGTAACTGGGAATCTGGCCCAATATTTTAAGTGAAAGAAATTGGTTAAATACAAAGAGGACAAAGGAAGAGGATCAGTTACGGGCCTGATCCTAGAGGCTTTCCTCATTACGCGAACCTACCAAAATCAAGCGTTCTCAGGGCTGCACAATTGGGCCTTTCTTTACTAGTGCCAGCCTGCTCCCCAGGTGAACTGTTCCTGGGTAAGTTTGTGTCTGTTTAGTAACGATGTACAAAGGGTCATGCAAACACAATCACCAGGTTTACTGCACTGACTGGTAACGGTCTGCAAAATCAGGGTCGGAGCTGCAAGAGGGTCCGTACGCATGAGCACTCCCACACATGTTGTCTGAAAGCTACTGTCAGTTTGCAGAAAGAGGTTTGGAGTAAGTGCACACAAGGGCACAGATACAATTTGGAATGTTAGTGTAACAGATGTGTAAGGTGTATTTGTACGCCATTTAGAGGTGTATTTGTTTTCTGCGTGCTTATCTGGCCTTCATACCGGTAGCACCACCAGTGCATTTTTAAATAAGTTAATCTACTGCATATACACATGTTTTCCATATCTTTGGAATGAATTATTAAGGATCTAAACATTAAACCATTTATTAAATTTCACACAGGCTTCTCTAATAAGTTGTTGAGCTCGATGTAGGGTTAAACCTGTTGAAATTTAATGGCCTGTGACATACAGAACATCTGACTAGACAATCTAATGTGCCCTTCTGGCTTTAAATGCTATGAATCTATGAATGCACTTGATTTGAAAAAAAAAAGCAAGATACTGTGTGCTTATTAATATAAACTGGTGGCTTCCCAGGAAAAAAATCTGATAAGATATATCACCGATAAAAAGCCAAACTGCATGTTCGATAGATTAAATACACAAATCACTTTTGAATTAAAGTGCAACAGTCCTATTATGGCATTAAAATATGCAGTAATTGTGTTTTTGTTATATGGATCTCTTAATTTTGATCTCCATAAACCTCATTCTCCTGACCCACAGGTTTTACACAAGGGTAACCGTCGCCAACAACAAAATTAATTCTAGTTTCCACTAGTTTAAGTGAGAGAAGAATAGGGTTCAACAGAGTTGCACCAATGTAAGATGTGTAAATGAGAGCAGAATTAGATTCTAGATCTTTTGACCTTCCACTACACCCCAAGAGTGTTTTTGGAGCAACAGGGGATTAGCTACATTCATTTAAAACGAACATAATTTATTTCCAGTATTTAACCAGGAAAATCCCACTGAGATGAAGCCTCATTTTGTAGCAGATGCTCTACAGGACCTAATTCCTTTTTCTTTTCTTGGTCTCCTTTCTTGAACCCATTGCACTAGAGTAAATAGGGAAAAAAAAAGACTATTATGACTCTTGGTCTCCCAATGAGTTCTTCAATCTACTTTATTCCCAAAGGATTAAAAATAATACCTTGTAAATCAAGAAAAGATTTGAGAGAAAGTTATCACGTCACAGGTGTTCTGTACGTCCTCTCTTCGGTGTAACTATCAAAAATATAGCTGCACTAAAGGACAGACGCCCTATGTCTATCAGCAGGAGTGACATCAAGAAGTTAAATAGCACCTAAGAACTATAAGTAATACGTACAACTGTACCCAGCAAGTGCAGAAAGAAAGAATGGACTCCGCGATTTTCAGAGCCCCTGGATCTGATCCCTTCTCAGTACTACATGACATCCATGCTGCTAAGAGTTTAAACTTTGACTCATTGCACTTAATCCCCATAGTATTGCCAAAACTGTTGGATTACATTCCTGGGTCAAATGCATCCCCAGCAGACCTCATTGACTGCAACAAGGTGACAGTTGGAGTGGGTTTGGCTCAGTAACTGCATCATAAGATAATCACCTATCTCCGTAACTCAAAACAGACAGCCTGCATTTTAGTGCAGGGCCACTGCTTTCAGGACTACAGATTCTCAGGCGGCAGCATTTTATAGGAAGCACTCACATTCCTATCGAGAGTTTTGGGGCTTTATTCAAACCTCATTAAAGTCAATGGAAAGACACTGATTTTACTGGGCATTGCATCCAGCCTATGGTGGCTTTCATCAGGACCCAGAGCCCTTTTCCAGGCTAATTTTGTCCACATCCCCAGACCCAGAGTTCTCTTGTTTTTCTCATGCTTAGACTCCTACAGAACAGATTCACCACAAAAGGCATATCACTCCTCTACCATTCGTTTCTCTATGACCCTGCAGAACTCTTGGGAGGAGGTGAGCACCCTCTGCTCCTAGATGAGCTGGAAGATGGGAGTTGAAGGCACTCAAAATCTCTCAGAAGTGCTCAGCATCTCGCAGGATAGAGCCCTATACTAGAATACCAGCAAGACACATAGCAGGTTGAAATACACCTCTAGCCCGATATAACGCTGTCCTCGGGAGGCAAAAAATCTTACCGCGTTATAGGTGAAACCATGTTATATCGAACTTGCTTTGATCCACTAGAGTGCGCAGCCCCACCCGGCGTGCTGCTTTACCGTATTATATCCGAATTCGTGTTATATCGGGGTAGAGGTGTAAACAGTTTTCATTTTGTTCAACAGTATGGGACTTTGCTTTATCAGCATTACCAAAATGACAGTCTGCACACTCACTTGATCACACACATATGACTGAGCTCAGAGACTGGTGAAGATGGCACTGAAATTATTGTGGCTACCTATATTTACAGACATAGTGCTAGCCTCTCTGCAACATACACTAGCAGAAACATGGTCTCGTGGTCGAAGCACTGGATTAGGACCTGGAACAATCTAGATTCCAGGCCTGCCACAGACTCCTGGCGTCACCGTGAACAAGTCACTTCCCTTCTCTACAGCCAAGTTCCCCATCTGTAAAATTGGGTTGATAATAATTATACTTCCTCTCTCTGACCCTCCAGACTTGCCTATTTACACTGTAAGAGCAGTCTTTGGAGCACTGAGTGTTTTCTCTTATTGTACATTCAAACAACATAACTCAGTGGGACCCTGACCTCAGCTGAGATCTTTATCATCCCCACACCCATACCAGACAGCCAGAACTCAGGTACGAATGGGGAAAATAATCTAAGTAGATAGAAGCCATTATTGTTAAAACAAAGGTGTAGGTGTTGCCCTTCCATGTTGGCATTATTTCACTGGGGTATAAGTGGTCGCAAATGTGTCTCTCTCATTCGTGTTGGGATGCACCTTGTCTCGTTACCAGCCAAGAGGAAACGGAGGCCAAAATACAATAGTCCCACTCTTGGAAGTAAGAAACCATGTGTCACGGAGTCACCGGGCGATGCTCTGGAACTGCTCCCCACCAAGCCAGGCAGGACTTTGGGGAGCCTCCTCTCCCTTAGAGCAGACTTGTTCAGGGCAAGAAGCTCACACAGCTTCACCTCCTGGGTCTCTCCTTGGAGCATTCAGCATCCTCTGTCCCTCCGTGCGCTTCCCACAGCGAGTCCACCCCAGCGGGGTCCTGGGGAAGCCACCAGGTTCTGCACCCCCTGTCACGGAGTGTGGGGGAGTCCGGCCCTGCACCCCTCTTCCTGGGACCCACAGTGACTCTTAGCCAGCCAGTAAAACAGAAGGTTTATTGGACAACAGGAACACAGGTTACAGCAGAGCTTGCAGGCACAGTCAGGACCCCTCCACCGAGTCCTTCTGGGCTTTCAGGGTGCTTGGATCCTAGCTAGGATACCCTGAATTCCGCCCACACAGCCCCAAGCCCAAACTCAAACTGCTTCCCTCCTGCCACTCCCTTCCTTTGTCCCCTTCCCGGGCAAAGGTGTTGACCTTTCCCCTCCCTTACCTAGCTCAGGTTACAGGCTCTGGCATCGTCCATCTCCTAAAGTCCTCCCCTGCTCTCCCACTCCCCACACAGACAGTCCCTACTGCATCACATCTCTCCCCCCTTCGAGACTGAACTGAGCGGGGTCACTCTGCCCAGTGACATGGGGAAGTTCAGGGTCCCCTCTCCGGGACAACGCATCCGCTGTCAGGTTGGCACTTCCCTTCACATGGACCACGTCCATGTCATAGTCCTGCAGGAGCAGGCTCCACCTCAGGAGCTTGGCGTTGGCTCCTTTCAACTGGTGCAGCCAGGTCAGGGGAGAGTGGTCGGTGTATATGGTGAAGTGTCGCCCAAAGAGATATGGCTCTAGCTTCTTAAGGGCCCACACCATGGCCAGGCATTCCTTCTCGATGGCCGCGTAGCTTTGTTCCCGGGGTAGCAGCTTCTTACTCAGGTACACGATGGGGTGTCTCTCCCCCTTTTCATCCTCCTGCATTAACACCGCCCCCAGTCCCGTGTCTGAGGCATCGGTGAACACCATAAAGGGTTTGTCAAAATCTGGGTTTGCCAGAACTGGGTCGCTAACCAGAGCCTCCTTCAGCGCCCGGAAAGCCTCCTGGCACTGCTCAGTCCAGATCACCTTGTCTGGCTTCCCCTTTTTGCACAGTTCAGTGATGGGGCCGGCTATGGCACTGAAGTGGGGCACGAACCTTCGATAGTACCCCGCCATCCCAATAAAGGCCTGGACCTGCTTTTTGGTTTGGGGAGCAGGCCAGTCTCTGATCACCTCCACCTTGGCTGGTTCCAGCTTCAGGCAGCCGCTCCCCACCCGATGGCCCAGGTAAGATACTTCAGCCATCCCCACCTTGCACTTCTCAGCCTTTACTGTTAACCCAGCCTTTCGGAGTCGGTCTAGGACTTGTTTAACCTGGGACATGTGGTCCTCCCAGGTCTGGCTGAAGACGCAGATGTCGTCAATATACGCCACGGCAAAACTCTCCATCCCCCTCAGTAGCTGATCCACCAGGCGCTGGAAGGTGGCTGGCGCTCCCTTGAGGCCGAAGGGCAGGGTCAAAAACTCATAGAGCCCCAGAGGGGTGATAAAGGCCGATTTCAGCCTGGCATCTGTGTCCAGCGGCACTTGCCAGTAGCCTTTGGTAAGATCCATAGTGGTGAGGTACCGTGCACCTCCCAGCTTGTCTAAGAGCTCGTCAGGCCTGGGCATAGGGTAGGCATCAGATACGGTAATGGCATTGAGCTTTCGATAGTCCACACAGAACCGGATTGACCCATCCTTCTTGGGGACTAGCACCACTGGCGAGGCCCAAGGGCTGGAAGACGGCTGGATCACCCCCAAAGCCAGCATGTCCCTGACCTCTCTTTCAAGATCCTGGGCAGTTTTACCAGTGACCCGAAAAGGGGAGCATCTTATAGGGGGATGTGACCCGGTCTCCACCCGGTGGACAGTCAAATTAGTGCGTCCAGGCTGGTTGGAAAACAGCTGTCGGTACAGATGCAGCACCCCTCTGATCTCAGCGTGCTGGCCCGGGGTCAGTTGCTCAGAGAGGGGAATCGCCTCCAGGGG
This sequence comes from Gopherus flavomarginatus, assembly GCF_025201925.1. Taxonomy (NCBI): domain Eukaryota; kingdom Metazoa; phylum Chordata; order Testudines; family Testudinidae; genus Gopherus; species Gopherus flavomarginatus. Next base: position 12,557,957 of record NC_066635.1, read on the forward strand.
GGAACCAGCTTTTGTCCCAGGGAATAGATCCACTAAGGGGTCATCTCCCTGCCCCTCCCAATGTCCACACACGGCCAACACCACATTCCCCCTGTCATAGTATGGTTTCATCATGTTCACGTGGTACACCCGACGGTGATGTGCCCGGTTTGACAGCTCCACCACATAGTTTACCTCATTCAGTTGCTTGATAACCTTGAAGGGCCCTTCCCAAGCGGCCTGGAGTTTGTTTCTCCTCACGGGGATAAGAACCATCACCTGATCCCCGGTGGCGAAGGTACGGGCTCGTGCTGTGCGGTCATACCAGACCTTCTGCCTCCTCTGGGCTCGGGCCAGATTCTCCCTGGCCAGGCCCATGAGCTCGGCCAGTCTTTCCCGGAAGGTCAGGACATACTCCACCACTGACTCTCCCTCGGGAGCGGCCTTCCCCTCCCATTCGTCCCTCATCAGGTCTAGGGGCCCCCTCACCCGCCTTCCATACAACAGTTCGAAAGGTGAAAACCCAGTAGATTCCTGGGGTACCTCCCTGTACGCAAACAGCAGGTGAGGTAAGTACTTGTCCCAATCTTGCGGATGCTGGTTCATAAATGTTTTTAGCATCATCTTCAGCGTCCCGTTGAACCTTTCTACCAGCCCGTTGGACTGGGGGTGATACGCTGAGGCCCAGTTGTGCTGGACCCCACATTTCTGCCATAAGGACCGGAGCAGGGCCGACATGAAGTTGGACCCCTGGTCCGTTAAGACCTCCTTGGGGAACCCCACCCGGCTGAAAATTGTCAGCAGCGCATCTGCCACTGTGTCTGCTTCGATAGAGGACAAGGCCACCGCCTCGGGGTAGCGAGTGGCAAAATCCACCACCACCAGGATGTATTTCTTCCCTGACCGGGTCGTCTTGCTGAGAGGTCCCACTATGTCCATGGCTATCTTCTGGAAAGGTTCTTCTATGATGGGTAAAGGCCTCAAAGCCGCTTTCCCCTTGTCCCGGGCCTTCCCCACCCTCTGGCAGGGGTCACAGGATTGGCAGTACTGTCGGACATGGGTAAAGACCCCAGGCCAGTAAAAGTTCTGTAGCAGCCTCTGCCTGGTGCGCCGGATTCCCTGGTGCCCTGCGAGAGGGATGTCATGGGCCAGGTACAACAGCTTGTGACGGAACTTCTGGGGAACCACCAGCTGCCTCCTGATCCCCCATGACTCTACTTCCCCTGGGGGAGCCCATTCTCGGTACAGGAACCCCTTCTCCCACAGGAACCTCTCCTTGCAACCTCTCCTCATGGTCTGTACCGCACTAAGGTCAGCCCGGTCCCTGTGCTTCCGCAAGGAGGGATCTTTCTGCAACTCGGCCTGGAACTCAGCAGCTGGGACAGGAATGGGGACCGGCTCTCTCTTGCTGGCTGGGTCTGAGGCCGCAGCCTCTCTGCACCGTGCCCCTGGGCGTTCCCCGCTCCCTGAGTTAGGGTCCTGCACCTCAGGTCGAGTACCTTCCCCGTTTTCGGGGTGCAGTGCCATTTGCCGACTCTGACTACGAGTCACGACCAGGGCACTCTGGGTGTTACTAGGCCAGTCCTCAAGGTCCCCTCCCATTAACACGTCAGTGGGCAAATATTGGTGTACCCCCACATCCTTGGGGCCCTCCTTGGCCCCCCATTTCAGGTGTACCCTTGCCATGGGTACCTTGAATGGGGTCCCGCCCACGCCCATCAGGGTCAGGTAGGTGTCGGGCACCATCCGATCTGAGGCCACCACCTCGGGCCGGGCCAGCGTCACCTCTGCGCCCGTGTCCCAGTACCCAGTGACCTTCCTCCCATCCACTTCCAGGGAAACAATGCACTCTTTCCGGAGGGGCAGCCCCGCGCCCACCCGGTAAACCAAAAACCCGGAACCGGGAGCATCCACAGGTGGTATGTTGCCAACCCCCCTTTCCTGGGAATGTAGCCCCTCCTCCGATTGGGTTTTTACCCAGTCCACCCTCTGCGGGTTGGGTCTGCTTGGTCTGTCCCTGAGCTTGGGGCACTGGGCCCGTATGTGACCTTGTTGGCCACAGCGATAGCAGCCCATATCTCGTGGGTCCCCTTGAGTGGGTCGAAGGGACCTGCCGCTGGATGTTCCCCTTTTGGGGGGGTTCTCCATAGGCCCCCTTTGGGAGGTCCCATGATGACTCTCTCTCTGCGTTGAGGCAGGCTTGCTCCTTCGAGACTCCTCCCTGCCATCCCCTGCCCGACTGTCCACAAATTGGTCGGCCAGCTGGCCTGCATGCTGCGGGTTCTCCGGCTTCTGGTCCATCAACCACAGCCTCAGGTCGGACGGGCACTGCTCGTACAGGTGCTCCAGTATGAATAGGTCAAGCAGGTCCTCTTTAGTTTGGGCCCCAGCTGTCCACTTGCGGGCATACCCCTGCGCCCGGTTGACCAGTTGTAGGTATGTAACCTCACGGGTTTTACGCTGGCTCCGGAACTTTTTCCGGTACATCTCAGGAGTCCGCCCAAACTCGCGGAGCAGGGCCTGTTTGAACAGTTTGTAGTCCCCTGCCTCTGCCCCTTTCAGTCGGCTGTACACCTCCACGGCTGTGGAGTCCAGTAAGGGGGTGAGAACTGCGATCCTGTCTGCAGGGTCAACCCTGTGCAGCTCGCAGGCATTCTCAAAGGCCGTCAGGAAGGTATCTATGTCCTCCCCCTCCTTACGCCGGGGCAGCAAGTGCTTATCAAAGCTCTTTGTAGGCTTGGGTCCCCCCTCACTCACCGCAGCCGGGGCCTCACTTCTCCTCAGCCGGGCCAGGTCCAGCTCATGTTTACGCTGTTTCTCCTTCTCCTCCCGCTCATGTTCACGTTGTTTCGCCTTCTCCTCCAGCTCTCGCCTCTTTAACTCGAGCTCCTCCCGTCTCAGCTCCCTTTCATATTCCAGCCGCATCCGCTCCACGGATGCCGAGCGTTGCCGGGAGGATCCCCTGCTGGGGGGTGGGCTTCGCCGGGCGGATCCCCTGCTGGCCGGGGGTGTCACGGTGCCCTCGGTATACACTGGGCTCCTCCCCGCCCTTCCTCTACGCCTAGGAAGGGGGGGTCTCGGGAAGCCCTCGTCTGCCGGTTGACCACTCCCAGCAGGGACAGTCACTGGTGCCTGCGCTGCATCTGCTCGGCTGCTTCCCTCAGAGACAGGGCTCCGTTCATTCATGCGGTCTCCCTGCTCCAGCTGGGCAATCAGCTGGTCCTTGCTGAGCCTCCCTGGGTGCAGCCCCCTCTGCTTACACAGCTCCACCAGGTCACACTTGCGCCGCTTGGCATACATCTTCCTGCTGGCCACTCACAGGCTGGGGTGCTCGCCGCTCCCCACGGTTTCCAGGGGGACCCCTAGTGCACCAGCCCTTCGTGAGGTCACCACCTCTCTGCCAGGGTCGAGCTGCAGACTCCTCCGCCCCTGGGACCACTCGCTGCAATCCCCCGGGGGACCCTGTTACTCCAAAGTCCTTCTCACTGGGCACACACTCCCAGGGGTTAACCACCCCTTCGTTTTACTGCTCCCCAGTCACTTACTGCAGGAAGCGCCGTCCACGGGGTGCAGTATCTCCCGCCGCTGCCACCAGTTGTCACGGAGTGTGGGGGAGTCCGGCCCTGCACCCCTCTTCCTGGGACCCACAGTGACTCTTAGCCAGCCAGTAAAACAGAAGGTTTATTGGACAACAGGAACACAGGTTACAGCAGAGCTTGCAGGCACAGTCAGGACCCCTCCACCGAGTCCTTCTGGGCTTTCAGGGTGCTTGGATCCTAGCTAGGATACCCTGAATTCCGCCCACACAGCCCCAAGCCCAAACTCAAACTGCTTCCCTCCTGCCACTCCCTTCCTTTGTCCCCTTCCCGGGCAAAGGTGTTGACCTTTCCCCTCCCTTACCTAGCTCAGGTTACAGGCTCTGGCCTCGTCCATCTCCTAAAGTCCTCCCCTGCTCTCCCACTCCCCACACAGACAGTCCCTACTGCATCACACCCCCACTTTGCAGTCAGACGTGACTCTCAGCCAGCCAGTAAAACAGAGGTTTATTCGATGACAGGAACAGTCTCTAAAACAGAGCTTGTAGATACAGCGAACCGGACCCCTCGGCTGGGTCCATTCTGGGGGGCAGTGAGCCAGACCCCCAGGTCTGCCCTCCCCCCTTGACCCCAGCCAGCTCCAGACTAACAACCCCTCCCAGCCCCTCCTCTCTCCTCAGCCCCTTTCCCGGGCCAGGAGGTCACCTGATCCCTTTGTCTCCAACACCTTCAGCTGGCACCTTTGCAGGGGAGGGGCCCAGGCCATCAGTTGCTAGGAGACAGAGTGTCAGGCATTTAGGTGCACTGGCCCTTTGCTCTACCAGATACTTAAGAACTGCCATGGGGACACTGAGGCACCAATACAGTATTCAGAGAAAACATTAAGAACTTTCCCAGTTCGTCATACCATGTGATCACATTCAGCGAGACAGCACAGTAATTGGAGAAAACTACTGTGCCTTCCCCGCTGAGCCAATCCCTCTGCACTTCTAAAATATTGCTGTTTAGCAGAAACTGGCGAATAAAACTGGATGGAAGAAATAAGGTTGCTGGTTGACCTAATGCTAAATTTAGTGTGAGCTGCTTTATTCCTAAGGAGCATAACATTTACCTTCTTTAAAATGTTACACTCATTTTAAAGAACTGAAAGATGAAAGAAAAGGGTTAAAAAACCCTGCCCCAAAATAAAGGCACTAAAAATAAAAAATCCACTGAAAAACCCATGAGGAAGTGTTTGTCCTTCATTGACTACAAATTACAGTCCATCTAAACAAAACAAATCAAGTGTCAAGCAAATCTCAGCTCCAGGAAAGTGTCAGAAAATTTCACGACATTTTAAAGAGACGGAAATGCCATCCCAAATCTAAAAATGTTCCGCTGATGCATAGACAGCTGTGCCATTCGGTTCAGACAGTGATAAGATCAATGCAGTTCTCAGGAAAAGAAAAATCCCATCTTGAATGGGCACTGCCTGCAAATGCTGTAAGTAATAGGGTGCTTCATATTTAAGCTTATTTTTTTAAGGACATACACACTGCTGCAGTTCTTATGCATTAAAATAACAGGACAGCACAATTCAATAGAAAAGCTCTGTGATGACTCAAGTGGAAAAATGGAGGCTATTGCAAGATCTGCCTAGTTTGCGGATAGTTAATTTTTATCAGGTGACTACGCTAACCAATTATTTGTGTTTTATTGTGTTGAACTGTCCACTTTTGTCTTCTAACTTAGCTACTGTCTTCATGTACAGTATCATGCACACTGAAAAAAACCTTTAAATGAGAAAGCCAATGCACAAGTCGTTTTCATGCCCTAAGAACTATACAGCTGATGTTGAAATTCTACATTGCGAAAATTTTCAACCAGCTGTAATTAAGGGCCATGTACAGGGGCAGACAAGAGGAATAAGAGAAGCCCCAAGAAGGTTTCCCACCTCTTTCGGGCTCTGTGCAGAGTCTGCTATTGATAGGCAAAATGCATGCTGCAACCCCTTAAAGCACACAAGCATGAGACACTCTGGCCCACATACCATCTCTATGCCAGGTGGCACTGTGCCTGAAGTCCTGTGCGGATACAAAATTTATATCCGCAGATATAAAGCAAATATCCATGGAGTTGGATGACTCTAGCGATGATGAGCGAGACCAGCAGGGCCATGGCTAGTGACTGGGCCAGGAACACAGCGGCAAAAGCAGCAGCATGTCAGGCCACCGTACGCAGGAGTCCACACCCATCCCAGCCAACTCCTCTGACATGGCTGTACTATCCCAGCCCTGCCCACTGGGGCCGCTACCAGGCTCACTGGCAGCGGTGCCTGGTTGTACTAATGAAGTAGTCCCCAAACTTTTTACCTTGTGCCCCCATCTTACCCCTGTCCATGCCCTCCTCCCCAAGCTGGGACCAGGAGTAGGGCAGCAACTCGGGGAGGGGAAGGGTGCAGACAGGGTAAGGGGGCCAAGGCTGGGGCGGGGCCAAAAGCAAAGCCCAGGCACAGGGCTGGCAGCTGGGACCACAGGTTCGGCGCTCCAGGCATGGGTTCAGTAGCAGAATGAGGGGCCAGCAGCCACACATGCCCAGACATTCCTCTGGGCCCTCCGAGGGGGACATGCCCACAGTTTGGGGACCTCTGTGCTAGTGTGTACAAGAGGCTCGCACATTCCCAGACAGAAGTCCCTGCCATACAGCAGTGTGCGCCTCCTTGTGGTGAGAAAGCCATGCCTGTGTCATTTATTTTCTCAGTGCTCATGTAATCTTGAATTATTGTGTTACAGAAAGTGGAGAGGAAAAAAAATAGACACTATGCAGTGGAAAAGAACTGATTCACAGCTCACCTTAACTTCGATGAAGTCTGGTTTACCAAGGGACACCAGTTCAGCATAGGCTTTGAGTTCATCCACGTTCCAAGCTTTCACCAGTGTCAGTCTATACACTGTGCGCTGTTGCTGAAAGAGAGAAAAACTCAGTTCAGTGACACTTGCTTTGCACTCCACTTAATGAGTCACTGAGGTTTCCTACTTTGTAATTCACAATCTTCAAACTATCACCAAAAAAGAAAAAGCTTTTTATTGTAGAATCCTAGTTCCAAGTACTGGGGGGAGGACTGCAGTAATCTAGATCATGAAGGGAATAACCCATGCTCCATGAACTAACTTTTGATCTAAAATGACTGCATCTAACACTCTCTCTCCCTACGCAATTACATATGGGAGTATTGAATTAGCAGGACATATCACTTGGTTCCAGCAGAAATCAAGAATGTTTCTTCCCTTTTGGTATGACATTTCACAATTAGTTGCAATACGGATATTTTATTTCATGAAAATGAATCATGCGGCATTGCCAGTAATGGAGACTAGCAACTAGACTAGAGGGAGCCTTCATCTGTCTGGGTCTGACAATTGCTATGGTACACTATGTTCACTATTGCTGCAGAAAAAGCTCCCTTGTGACAAGTTACGCAATTTATTGGAAACAAAAGTGACAATTAAAATTGGTACCAAAAATATTTGTGTGTACCATCCACAACCTAATCCATAAAGACTGTGCTATAAACCATTAAAAATAGTGTTTATTATTTGCAATACTATTAAATAAACCAACATCAATTCCTCAGCAGCACTCTATCCTGGCTCTGAATCTCATCACCACATCACCACCACTATGTCTAGGTTTCTACCTGCTCTCCACAAAATCTTTCTTCACAAAGCTGCTCTCTTCAATAACTGATGAAACAGTCTACCGAAGCACTGGGATTTCTCATCGCACTAATCTATTTCCTAGGATGGCCACAGTAAACACGCTCATGCATAGTACTGGCCCTGTGCGTCTCTTAAGAATAAAGTGATTCTGTTCAGCAGCTTCATTTTTTATAGACTCATAGATTTAAGGTCAGAAGGGACCATCACGATCATCTAGTCTGACCTCCTGCACATTGCAGGCCACAAAACCTCATCCACTCATTCCTGTAATAGACCTCTAACCTCTAGCTGGGTTACTGATGTCCTCAAATCATGGTTTAAAGACTCAAGTCACAGAACCATTACACGGATTTAAACCTGCAAGTGGCCCATGGTACAGAGGAAGGTGAAAAACTCCTGGAGTCTCTGCCAATCTGACCTGGGGACAAGGGCGGGGGGAGAATTCCTTCCCAACCCCAAATATGGCAATAATTAAGACCCTGAGCACATAGGCAAGACCCAACAGACAGACACCCAGGAAAGATGTCTCTGTATTAACTCAGGGCTCTCCCCATTTACTGTCCTATCACCAGACGCTGGAGATATTTGCTGCTAGCAGTCATCAATGGGCCACATTTCATTGTAGACAGTTCCATTATACCATCCTCTCCATAAAAACTTATCCAGTTCAGTCTAGAAGCCACTTAGGCTTTTTGCCCTCACTGCTTCCCTTGGAAGGCAAGAAACCTTCATCTAATTTCAAGCATAAACTTGCTGGTGGCCAGCTGATATCCCTTTGTTCTTCTGCCCACATTGGCGTTTAACATAAATAACTCCTCTCCCTACATGGTATTTATCCCACTAATGTATTTATAGAAAGCAATCACATCTCCCCTAAGCCCTCTTTTGTTTAGGCTAAACAAGTCAACCTCTGAGTCTCTCCATTCCTCGGATCATCCTAGTAGCCCTTCTCTACACCTGTTCCAGTTTGAATTCATCTTTCTTAATACAGAAGTCCAGAACTGCACACGGTATTCCAGAAATGGTCTCACCAGTACCTTGTATAACGGTACTAACACTTCCTTGTCTTTCGTGGAAATACTTCGCCTGATGCATCCTAGGACTGCATTAGCCTTTTTTCATGGCCATATTACATTGGCAGCTCATCCTGTGATCAACCAATACACCCAGGTCTTTCTTCTCCTCTGTCACTTCCAACTGATACATCCCCAGCTTATAGCAAAAATTCTTCTTGCTAGTCCCTTTCTTAGGGCAAGCTTGTTCAAGCAGATACTAGCAACAACCCTTTTGTAAGTAGGAAGCCACTTAACTATGAGATAAGGCGAGGGTCTACTTTTATTTTTCGAGAAAGCTCATTTGCCCTCTTATTCCCCCAGCTCCTTTATCTTTCACTATATTCCAAACAGAAGCTGGTAGAATAAAACATTATTTATAGAGCAATTTTCCAGCAAAATTGTTTTTTCGATTAACTCATTTTACATCTTTGGCAGAGAGTACATTGTAAAATGTTACAAGAGTACCGGCTTACTTCGAAAAGCTAATGCAACAAATCCATGGCAACCTAAGACTTCACAGTTGTCAGTAGCCTGCATACCACGGCCAGAAATTCACAGGAACATCAGGGAGAGAAATCAAATGTTTCTGGAGCAGAAGAATCAGGCCTTTACTACTTGAACTGGAAAAGATTCTCCGCTAGCTGTCAGCATTACAGGGCCTACAGCAGAATTTCATAAGCCATCCTGATTCCATTCAGTTTAGGTGAGTTGTACACATACACACTACCCAGTTCATTACAGAATATACTAAATGTGTTCAACTCGTGGGAGAACACTTCAACCTCTCTAATCACTCAGTGACGGACTTGAAGGTGGCAATATTGCAACAAAAAAACTTCAAAAACAGACTCCAAAGAAAGAATGTTGAACTTGAATTAATATGCAAATTAGATACAATTAATTTAGATTTGAACAGAGACAGGAAATGGTTGGGTCATTATACTAATTGAATCTATTTCTCCATGTTAAGTATCTTCACACCTTCTATGGGTCATCTCGATTACCACTTCAAAAGATTTTTTTCTCCTGCTGACAAGAGCTCATCTCATTTGATTGGCCTCTTACAGTTGGTATGTGTACTTCCACCTTTTCATGTTCTCTGTATGTATAAATATCTTCTTGCTGTATGTTCCAGCCTATGCATCCGATGAAGTGGGCTGTAGCCTACGAAAGCTTATGCTCAAATAAATGTGTTAGTCTCTAAGCCCTCGTCCAGACTACCCCGCCGTATCGGCAGGTTAAAATCGATTGCTCGGGGATCAATATATCACGTCTAATCTAGACGCGATATATCGATCCCCGAGCACGCTTATATCGATTCCAGAACTCCATCAACCCCAACGGAGTTCCGGAATCAACACGGAGAGCCGCGGACATCGATCCCGCGCCATCTGGACGGGTGAGTAATTCGATCTTAGATATTCGACTTCAGCTACGTTATTCACGTAGCTGAAGTTGCGTATCTAAGATCAATTTTCTCGCCCTAGTCTGGACGAGCCCTAAGGTGCTACAAGTACTCCTGTTCTTTTTGTGGATACAGACTAACAGGGCTGCTACTCTGAAACCTGTCATTACTAACAAAGGACCAGCAGACAAAACCAGACAGGGTGCCACTGCTTGAAAACAAAGGTTGAAGACTGATTGCTTCTTTAGTTAATATTTAACAACATCTTGGGCCAGGTTTTTAAAGACATTAAAGTGCCTAAAAATGCAGGTAGGCACCTACCTGCTGCTGTAGGCACCTAAATACCTTTAAAAATCCAGCCCTTTATGTCCCAGCACTTCTGCCCATTATGAGCACAAAGCCTCAGAAAGTCATCACGGTACACAAGGAAAAAGGGTAAAATTTTCAAGAGTGCCTAAAGTGACTTGGGCCCATACCCTCCAAGGTAACTATGCCCCTAGCTCCCATTGAAATCAAAGGCAGTTATGGGCCTGGAGACCTTTGAGCAGCTGGGTCTTAGCAGCCTAATTACTGTTCATTTTCAATCAGACTTTAAGGCACTTTTAAAAATGTTACTGCTAGCCTTAAAAGCTGAACCCACAAAGTCCTTGAAGGGATACACCTCTGTGAGGACCTCGCATATAAAGAATCAATAACAATTTGATATAATAAGCTAACACAAAAACTTATAGAAGAAACCTGAGAATAATATACATTTTACAGGAAACCAACAGCATCCCTGTTGAAAGCTAGCGCGTTAGCTGCCGAATTCTGGACTAGTTACACTGCGTAGAAAGCCCATCTGTAACAGCTGAGATAATCAATGAAGACACAATAATAACATTAATCTAATTTACTTTAATAAGTGATATCACTTCTAAAAGACTCTAGTCCATGTGACAAGTATCCTGGCACATCAAGAAGGAGGAATGATTTCTAAGCCCAGGGTTTGGCATGAATGAAGTATCTGTCCTCCCCAAAGCCCTCCATTGTTCATAACCTTGTTGCCTTCTGGCAATGGTAAGGTGAAGGCTTTTGTGATATAACTGAAGTAGCAAAAAGAAAGTTCAGGAGGCGAGATAATAGCAAGGTCATGAAATGGATTATTAAAAAGAGAGAAAGAACAATGGGAATGCTAAAGATACAGCATCTTTTACAAGGTTATTGGTGGGAAAGGAAACCAAAGATTATGAAAAAATCTTAACTTCAGTAAAATCTCATCTGGATTGCATGCCTGACCATTTTTAAGCAATTGTGACATTACCCAGGGTACAATCTGGACTGTTGACCAGCTGTGTCCCTCAACTCTCTAACTTGGGGTACCTTTTACACTGCTTTGCTGTGAGAACAACCACTCCTGGTCTGCTCCCACATAGCTTCTAGCATGTAAATTACTCCCAGCTATATTACAAGAGTGTTCTAGCCAGCCAGTCACGTATTATATTACAGGGCGACACACCAGCAAACCCCCAGTCAGACTCTCCCCCCCCCCAGAAATATGCATCTTGTACTGCCCACCGTTTTTGTTTCTGGATAATACAAGCTCATAGAAAGTCCATTGCTTCATTAATAGAAAATGATATGCACAGACCCTGTTACCTCAGATGAAGGTTCGCAAACACTTCAATCCAAACACTGGTTTAGATAAAAAAATAAATGTTTATTAACTACTGAAAGAAAGATTTTAAGTGATTATAAGTAATGAGGCATAGAAGTCAGAACTGGTTACAAAGAAACTAAAAAGTAAAATCCAACTAATCTCTAACTTAACAAGCTAAGTAAATGTAAAGCAAAAATGCCCCTCACCACATGCTTTTACAGTGTCACTGGCTGGAATCCTTCCAGCCAGAACCCCACTCCTAGTTCAAAGCTGTCTCTTTGTCTTTCAGGTGTTGTGGCTGTTATAGGCAGAGAGAAAGGCAGGAGTATTTTGTGGCATCTCTTCCCATTTCTTATAGTTCTCTTTTCCCTTTGAAGACCATTTCCAGCTGAGGTTCAGAAGACAGGCGGTCTAGGGGACAGGAACCTCCAAGCTGTTTTCTTTGGTGCTATGCAATTTTTTTTTTTAACTTGTACCCTTCTTCCTGCCAAAGAATGACCACTTAACCAGGTAATAGTCCATTTGATTTTGTTGATACGTGGCTGAGACGCTGGCTAGCCTTTTGTCTCTGGGGAACTGGTTTGAAGCTGTTTCTCCATATTTGGAATATGTCACACAGTAGAATTTTATAACTTTACATACCATGGTGCCACACATATTTAAACATCACAATAATGTACAGCAGATTATGAGTTTTCAAATGATACCTCACAAGGCATACTTTGCACAAAAAGGGTGAACATAGGAGTACAGACTGTCACACCAATTAAATCAGAAATTGCTCCCCAAGGGTCAGCTGGGACTGGAAAATAAATGTGTAGCTTCAACGTAATGTTAAGTAAACTAATGGCTCTTAATACAAGCTCGCCGATGCAAAGGGCCAAAGTCAGGAAGAATACATTCCAAAAGAAATCAGTGAGTTGTGTGCCTTGCATGAATTAAGTCTAGAAGTAACGCTGGAATGTCATATAAAAACAACAAGAAGAACAGGGCCCAGTGCAGTTCTGCTGTGTGTGCAGAAAATGTAACATTCTGATAATACACATGCACATATCTTTAGTGACTCAGAGAAGGAAGATACCACCCTGTCCAGAGGTTAAAGCCCCAACAGAAACTTTTCATTAAAATGTGGAAACGCCCGTTTGTATGGATTTCCATCACAGTCTCAGTAATCCCCATTGGAATAGGCACATTGAATACCAGTCAATAAAAACTACCCACTCCATTTAGGCTACTCACAGAACCTTTAGCAATTCTACTAGGTTACAGTCTAAAGGAGGTTATTGGCTCAAGGAAGGACACATTGATAAACACAACTACTGCCAGAAGCCAGATCCACAACAGCCCGTTTTTGGAAAAGGACAGATTCCCCAATATTAGTGGCATGGAGATGGAAAAATGAAGTATGTGAAATCCGTTAGACAGGGGGAAAAGACAGACAGCCTTATATCAGGATCAGCTAGATTTTATGAGATATGGTTAGCAGTTTGGGGAATCTGAACAAAAATGCACAGAATTTGACCAAACACAAAAACATCTTTTCAATGTAAACAAATACAGGCTAAGAATTATAATATTTGTTAATACATGAATGAAAACGTCATGTATGTTAATGATGACAAAATAAAAATGAAAACAAAATTAGCCAAGACACAAATGGGGTGAGAATCTCTTTGCAAAATCATGGTAATTGCCACTATATGGAGCAGGGGTAGCATGCCCCTTAGCCTAACTGAAGTGTTAACAGGTCAGGACAGAACCAAAGATTTAAGAAACAAGTGCAACCCACAAGACATCATGCACAGCTGTAGTATCTACTTGGAATGTGCTATCCACTTGAGTACTGTTTGTTTGTAGCAAGATCCTTGGGAAAAGCCCGTAAAATGTTCTCCCAAAATTTATCAACACCTTATAATACCATTAAGTATATATTAGAGTAAATCTAATAAAAAAGAATATTGAAATTGTGTAAGTGCCCATTGCATCAGTAAGAGATGACAGGAGGTGTTTTTAATTGAGGGTAAAGATTAAAGGAGAGCCACAGAATTCTGAAACTGGAAGGAGGATTTTACATAAAGGAAATTAAATATTTTTTTAATTTATATTGGGGAAAGTGATAAACCCATTATGCCCATGCAGATTTCCTTCTGTAATAATGAAGTACTGTACAGATTAGTTGTTTTGTTTCCTGTCACCTAGATCTCAACTGGTACATTCACATCTAAATTTTTGTCTGCTTTAAAAAGTCTGACACACTTCACCCACTTTGTGAAACTGAAACTGCTACAAGTATAGGAAAAGTACTTTTTAAATGGGAGAGCTGACTGATATTTAATAACTGCAGTCAGCGTATATTATCGATCATTTTAACAACCCAACTGTTGAAAAAAAATATTAGCTAATCATTAGTGGCTCTGAGAGAAACAGATGAACACTGAACTCTTGCCCAAAGGGACAGGAAAAAAGTTAACTAGCATCAGGAATTTATACTGCAACTGAAGTAACGTACATCCAGAGGGCAATATAAAACTAATCTCACTCACATTTTCATTAAAAAAAAAAAAAAAAGTATATAAAAATGACTAAGAGCCCAATCCCACAATGCGTTACATGTGAGCAATCCTTATATGTAATCATCAGCACTAACCCAAGCAAAAATAGCCACATATTATCATACTATTATTAGTGTTTGTAGGTGTAGGTCACCATATAAGGACCCCTTCAATGGCTACTAGCCAGGGTGGGCAGTGATGATTTGCCAGAAGCTGGGAATGGGTAACAAGGAATGGAACACTTGATGATTACCTGTTCTGTTCATTCCCTCTGGGACACCTGGCATTGGCCAATGTTGGAAGACAGGATACTGGGCTAGATGGACCTTTGGTCTGACCCAGTATGGCCGTTCTTATGTACAGACCCCACCATAGTATGCACTGAACTAACATAGAATAAGACATTTTACACTTTAAGAGTTTACAATCCAACACACTGGAATGTTAACATTTACTGTCTAATGTTACATGCCTTATGTTCCCAGGAAAAGCAATCAGTACTTCAATTCAGACAGCTATCACAGTAACTCTAGTTAAAATGTTATGAATAATACAAGCTAACAGACTGTTGTCCAAGTGATAATCCAGTTGAGAAGAAGAAATTTGAGGGAGTGAAAATGCAAAAGTTTTATTTAAAAATCTATGCTCACCAACCTCCAAAATCAATGACACAGGGAACAGCGCCACTTAACATTGCTTATTGGAACTAGCACAATCTGACAAAGGCTGCAAAAAACTTTATGCTCTTCTTCTAAATGGAATTCCTCTGACACAGACCAAGCTAAATCAGGAAATTAAAAGTTGTAGAAATGGCATCTAGGAGGAACACACAAACATGTCACTTTGGAGAAAGAAAACAACATATGCCAATGAATAGTTCTAACTTGCTCCAGTAATACAAAACACAACTCTTCTAAATCACCCTTCACAGGGGGAGTTGAGGGCAGTGTACAATTCAGCTCTATGAAAACATCCATAATTAGCAACAATTAAAAGCAGCAGCAAACATACGGAACATTCCTATAGCCTGGTTTAAAATGTCGACCTAGACCACCAATTATCAACAGCAGCGGAAAGTGCATTCTACAGTCATGGGGCATAATTACAGAAGGAAAAAAAATAGTTCCCATCATCACAAAGTTATAATCAAGGTAGATTAGATAACCAACTGATTCAGATCTTAATGAACAGCTGAGAGTGTAGCAGAAGAAATAAGCAGTAAAGCATACTGAAGCAAATCCATTCAGAGCCATAAGAGTCAGATCAACTTTAAAATCAATACATTGAAAGAGAGCTGAGATTTCAGAAAATTACTAATATGTTATAATGTCTGCCTACCTAAGAATGTGAGCTGCCACATTTGAAATAAAGTGTATCCTTGATATAATACAATCTGGTACGCTGAGATAATATATCCTTGACTATATGAGAGCATTCATCAGCAATTATAAATCATTCTTACTGACAAACGGCTCCAGAGGGGGAACTGCGTTTTACAAATTATTGGTCCACTATTCTCAAAAAACTGAACAACAAACTCCTAGAGGACTATTTTTTACACTAACAATCTCATGGAGATAATGAAGGTTTTTTTCAGTAGCATGTAGGGAAAACTCTTTAGATTTGCTTCATTCCAGTAACAAAACCAGATGCATAAATCAAGGAGTTCCTTCTACAGTAAACTAGTCTCTTTGCAGTACACGAACAGATCTATTTTGTGTTTTTATATTTCTTGACTGGGTAGTATTGAAAACTGCTAAAATGATAAGCAGCCACTTTAAATTCTCAGGAGTTTTCCTTGTACTCCTTGCAGACTCTGGGCCCCTGTAAGGAAAAGTACACTCTGGTTCTTTAGCAGTCAGTCTGCAAAGAGTCAGCTCAGAGCAAGGTGAGATGAGTTGCGAGACTCTGCATTAGTGAGCAGCCTCCTTTGTCTCTGTTTTTTCGGTTCTTGCATGTTAAGGGTCCTGATTCTAAGAAATAAAGGAGTGTTACATTACAGTCTTCCAAAAAGAGTATTTTATGACTTCTGCGTGTATGCTGTCAACATAAAACTGACATACCAATGTAGATTTTACAAATGTGTTTGGTCAGTATTCCCTAGGCAATACAATGCAAATGTAGTTTTCTACATCCACATACTTTGAGTTATTTATAACAGCTCTATATTTAGTATATTTCTAGATAGCCAGAGCACTTATGACAGTTACAAATTTCATTCATTATTGAATTTTACTTATGATGAACAACTAGGGTTGCCAACTGTTTAATCACACAATCCCAAACACCCTTACTCACCCTGCCCCTTCCCCAAGGCCCCGCCCCACTCACTCCATCCCCGCTCCCTTTGTCACTCACTCTCCCCCACCCTCACTCACTTTCTCCCAAGTGGGGCAGGGGGTGGGTTGAGGGAGGAGATGTGGGCTCTGGGTTGGGGCCAAGGGGTTTGGAGTGTAGGAGGCGGCTCCGGGCTGAGCCTGGGGCAGGGAGTTGGGGTACAGGAGTGGGGGCAGGGTGCAAGCTCTGGGAGGGAGTTTGAGTGCAGGAGGGGGATCCGGGCTGGGCAGGGGTTGGGGTGCAGGACAGGGTGAAGGCTCTAGGAGGAAGTTTGGGTGCATGGGGGGGTGCAGGGTGCAGGCTCTGGGAGGGAGCCTGGGTGCGGGAGGGGGCTCAGGGCTGGGGTAGGGGGATGGATGCGGGAGGGGGTGAGGGGTGCCTACTTCAGCTGGGTGTCGCTTACCTCAGGCGACTCTCAGTCAGCAGCACAGTGGGGCTAAGGCAGGCTCCCCTGCCTGCCCTGGCTCCATGCTGCTCCCAGAACCAGCCAGCACATCCCTGCAGCCCCTGGGGAGGAAGCAAGAGTGTCCACATGCTGCCCCTGCCTGCAAACACCACCCCTGCAGCTCCCAGCCAATGGGAACTGCAGAGTCAGCACTCAGGGCAAGGGCAGTATGCGGAGACCCACTTCTCACCGCCCCCCCAGGAATGTGCTGGCTGCTTCTGGGAGCAGGGCGAGGATAGGACAGGCAGGGAGCCTGCCTTAGCCTTGCTGTGCCGCCAGACTTTTATCAGCTTAAAATCTCCTGGATTAGCTTCAGTAGCCTCCAAGACATATAGCCCAATTTGGGGGACTCCTGCTGAAACTGGGAGGGTTAGCAACCCTATGAACAATATCATCATCATCAAAGTGACAGACTCCAAAGTGTCTAGATCTCTTTTGAAAACGAGACTCAGGAGCTCAACCAATGTAGGTGCTTTTGAAATTTTTACCCTATAACTCTAAATTACTCCGGCTCTTCTACTTAAGGAAAACACATTTCAAACAACTCCATGCAATAGGAACCTTGATGAAAAACAGCATTTTCCTATTAAATTCCCGTTGCACCTGAAGAAGTGGGGTTTTTTTACCCATGAAAGCTTATGCCCAAATAAACCGGTTAGTCTTTAAGGTGCCACCAGACTCCTTGTTGTTTTTGTTCCTGTTAGATTATCATCGTACAATTGATTAGTTTCTTGAAACATTGCATCTTCCAATTGCCAATGAGGGGCACAGAGAAAAAAAATGCAATAAAAATCCTATAATAAAAAACGTTGGACTCCAAAGTTATTACCCAGTAGATAAGGAGATAAAACCTTTTTCTCCAGACTTTTGAATCCTGTTACCCATCAGTAGGGTAAGAATTTATGTCTCACTGCTAAAGAGGCAGAGAACACAACTGACAATCACCACTGATGTTGGACACAGAAACTTACTGGACTTTTAGCATGCAATTAAATCTCACTTTACAACCATGTCAGGAAGCTTTCCAATCCCATACAATTTGCAAGTGAGCATTTGTTGTGGGTACAACCTTTGACTTTGTCCAAATCGCAAAGCCAAACTATCCCAAGCAGCTCAGCAATCAGCTAAAGCCAATATAGGAGACAGTGCTCTCTTTATTATCCATCATTCCAGAATTTGTTAATGTAGTTTTTGCATGTCAGCTTGACAAAGTGCTCCCTTCCTGCTTCAATAACCAAGAGGGATTAGGCTGGCTTTTTTTTTTTTTTTTAATCGTCTCTTTTTAATTCCCTCCATCTTAGCGTTCATCTTTTTGCAGAGCAGATATAATTATTCTTCACAGAACATACCAGTTCTAATCTCTGATGGGGGGAGGGGGAAATGTATATCACAACTATTACTATTAATGGCCCTGCACAGGTACAGTTAGGGACAAGAGGAAAAATTTCCCTTCAAGGGATGGGGAAGGCACAGAATCCATAACACGAGGTACAAAAGCAGTGCTGAAGCTTGTGCTTGATCCTGAACATCTGCAACTGATTTCAGTGGGAGCTGTAAGTACTCAGCAGCTCGGGATCAGACCTCAGGCCTGACTCCCAATTGCCTTGCATCTTGTGCATATCTGAGCAAAGCGCTATCAAATCAGAACTCGCCACTCGCACCAGGGAGCTGTGTTACTAGGGAATCAAAAGCAGGGCCCACAACGGCCAATGCTAGTAGCACTCTGGGCTTACATACAGTGGGCCGTGGCATTCTGCAGACCACCAGGCTCCAACAGATTTGGGGCAACCTTAGCCTTTTTCATGGGAAACCCACACCTAATGAGACAATAGGAGAGAGATGCCTGCAGAAATTTCCTCCTCCCTGGGAGGGCAAGAACAGGCATTCAGTCAGGTATGTGCTGATTTAACACCCTCCTTCATTAAAGTGTGAGAATCCTCTGGTAAAGTGAACTGAACATATTCATGGAGTCACAAGTCAGATTGTTAAGTATTCAGTACACCCAAAGTGTATGAGATTTCTATTCTACTGCTTAAAGCAAACTCTTCTGAATAAAGCGACAAAGAGTCCTGTGGCACCTTATAGACTAACAGACATATTGGAGCATAAGCTTTCGTGGGTGAATACCCACTTCATCAGACGCATCTTCTGAATAGTTATATACCTTCCTTAGATATAAACAGACTGAAGAAGAGCTCTGTGTAAGCTTAAAAGCTTGTCTCTGTCACTAATAGAAGTTGGTCCAATCAAAGATATTACCTCACCAGCCTTGTCTCTATACTAAAATAAGACATTTTATTTACCTGGTCTTCAAAGTAAATTCATATTCTGTGCCTAGTAGAATTAAATAAGTAACGTAAGTGGTACAAACGAACTGCAAAGGTAGCTTTGCTTAAATGGGAAAAAAAGACTTGTGGAAGATTAAAACACATAAATCCTACATGAAAATGACTATTGTCTTACTCCAGCATTGCAGATACTTTGTAGGTATTAGATTATGAATAGGAAGCTACTGCAGAAACCAGCTTCTGGATTTTTCATTAGTATTTCCTGCACTCTCTTGGATAAAGAGCCTTGACTTGCACCCTAGCCTGAGACAACTTTTTAAAAGGATCTGAATTGCCAAGTACTAACCCTTATCAAAATATAGAATGGCTTAAATTCTTACACACATGCACAACTTTAGGACCACTGTTTCATTTCTGGTACCCTTGGCAGGTCGTTTATTATAAACATGGGAGCAGTAGGCAAGGTTAACTTTTGGAGTAGCAAGCCCTCTGAAGATGCTACAATTTATCACTTGTTACAGGGATTTGCTATAATAGAAAAAAGCAAAGAATCCTGTGGCACCTTATAGACTAACAGAGGTTTTGGAGCATGAGCTTTTGTAGGTGAATACCTACTTCATCAGATGCATGTAGTGGAAATTTCCAGGGACAGGTATATATATATGCAAGCAAGCTAGAGATAATGAGGTTAGCTCAATCAGGGAGGATGAGGCCCTGTTCTAGCAGTTGAGGTGTGAAAACCAAGGGCTTGCCAACTACAAAACCAGTTTCTCCTCCCTTGGAGATTCTCTGTGACCCATTTTACTTATACACTAATATTTGTAAGCTATTATCCCCACTTTGTTATACCAATTGTAGTCTTTGTTCTGTTTATTTGATTAAAAATCCCTGGAAATAAAATGTTAACTAAACATTTGTGCTGAGGCCTGAAAACTGTTTTATTAAGTAGATTCAGAGTCCTCATTATTTTTTCCACTTTAACATACTTATCTCTATAAATCATTTACCAAATTTCCTTTATTGATTAAGAAAGATTTTTATTTCTAGGTTGGCTCCCGGGGACTGTCATGCAAAATTTATATTCAAAGTAGAAAATCAAGTGCAATGTTCCTGAAAATAAAAGAAGAGCAGCAAACCAAATTATATGCAGCCATCAGCAAAAACATACTTCAGATTTATTGTTAGAAACAGGCCGACAGGAACAATGATATTTCAGTTCCTCTGGGGAAATTAGGTAAATCCAACATTAGAGAAGACAAGTATCTGGAGCAGCATGGATACTGCTAACACGTGGCCCAATCCTATAACGTTATTACAAAAACACAGGGCTTGAGCTACAGGAGAACTTGTAGGGTATGTGTACACTGCAGCTGGGAATGAAGCCTTCCAGCCTGGATAGACAGACATGAGCTAGATCTACTCAAGCTACTGTGTTGAAAATTGCAGTGTGGACATTGCGGCACGGGTGGTGGCCTGGGCTAGCCACCCACACTTAGACCCATGACTTGATTGCCTTGGACTCGGGAGCCTACCCTAAGCTACCACCTGTGCCACAACATCCATGCTGCTATTTTAGCATATTAGCTTGAGCAGAACTAGCACAAGTCTCTCTGCCTGAGCTGGGTATCACACCTCCCAGCTGCAGCATAGACATACTTATAGGGAACAAGCACCCTAGTAATAAGACTCCATTCAGGTCTGAACAGGGAACCTTTTGTGAATCCATGCCCAAGTATTCACAAGATCAGGGCCTTTATGCATAAAGGACTCGCTTTACCAACCAATGAAATACAGCAGCAGTCACTAGGGTGGAATACAGCAGCTGTTAAAACATCAGGCAGCAACTATTCAGAATAGGAAATGACGACCACTATCTCCAATTCAAATCTCATGGGCAATTCAGCAAGGCGGAAAGTAATCAGCCTTGGAATGTGGCCAGTACATCAAGGCTACCAACCTATTATCATGAAAAGAGCCACTGAAGTTTTAACAAAACTCAAACGGTCAGCCCTCGATTTTAAGGCGGATCTGTAAAACATTATCTCCCCATATCACTGTGCTGGGACCCTGGTTACAACCCCAGCTGGAATACCAACTCAGTTCTGATTCTACATGACCACCGCAAGGTTTTAATGAAAAAGTTTCATGTACGGTTTAAGACTATGAAAATGCTATTTAAAAAACTGAAACATTAAAAATAATTGTTCCTCAGTTTTAATCTCTGAAGTGCTTTGAGAGCGAAAGATGAAAAGCACTGTATAACAACGAGGTATCATCATCATTACTGAAGAGCAACATTTAAAGTATATTGACAAACAATGTGGGGAACTTCATGTGGGGGGAGGAGAGAGCAAAGAGAAAGGAGGAAATAATCCAGCCAGATGTGATTATCCTCTGCAACAATCTAAATGAAAACCAGGGCCAAAGGTTTTAAAAATAGTCAATAGTTAGGAATATAAATAAGCAGACTGATTTCCTAAATTGCAAAGCACCCATCAGCTCCACTGGCAGCTGCTGGGTACTCAGCACTTTTGAAAGTCAGACACTTATTTACATGCCTGTAGAAGATCCAAAAAGTGGGAGGCCAAAAATAACCCCCCCCCCAATAAAAGTCACTTCTAAGAAGGTCTCCAAACTGATGCCAGCCACCTGCAACAATCCCAGTTCTCTTCTTGTTCTACATGGTAAGCAGGCGCTCTCCCTTTTCCTTGGGTCAAGCTGGGGAATGAGTCACTTAACCCAGTTCAGAAGGCCCTTCACTCAGAGCCATGAAATGTATAGTCAGCAAAACAGTCTACAGGCCGGTAACCTGGGGCCTGTCCTCTGTCAGCCAGGCTGGCTTCTGGTCCCCAATCTCTTGCTCAGCTTTCTTTTCCTGTTTATATAACCCAGTCCCAAGGACAGGGCAGGGCATTCCTGGACTGCATCCAGGCTATCTTGGCTGTGAACTCCAGCCTGTCCCGTAAAGGGGTGGTACACCCTACCAGAGCGCCCAGCTAAAGACTTAGAAGCCTTACTGTAGGTTCCTATTGTTGAAAAATCTTGGCCAAAGAAAATGACTTTTCAGCTCCCCTTGGATCTGATATGTTCTTATGCAAAGACAATCTTTTGCAACGTCCAGACTTCTTATTTTTTACATGCCAACTGGGAATATGTGGGGAGGGGGAAGAATAACTCTGCATTTTACATAATCCTATGACAATGATGCCAAGATAATGAAACACTAAGAGGCATGATGTCTACTAAAATGAAAGATTTTCACAATTTGACAAAACTTCAGCTGTGTCACAGTAATGGTTCACTGAAAGTAGCGGCCAATAACATAATACATGTTATGTATGATTAATGTGGGGCACATCAGCATGTCAAACGGACTAAAGTATGACAAGTTAATATTATGGTTAAAAGAACAGGGATAGCACGCAAACAACAAACCAGCAGTGCAGCTGCAAGGACTAAATAACAAAGCAAAGATTAACCTGCCATAAAAATATAGAACACCTCTCTAACACTCTACGAAGCAAGAGATTTATGAGTATTTTTCTTTGGGGGTTGTCTAATTTACCTTAAAAACAAAAAAAGATTTAAAAGACCTGACTTGCTGTAATTCTGCCAATTGAATTTAACTAAAAACAAAGCAGAAGATACGTTTTATGTCTTGTTGATTAAGAGAGCTTTGAAGGCAGCTGCTTTTGTAGTGCCATTATATTACTCCAGTAGTTACAATCTAAGATAATGATTATTATAAAAGGTAAATGGACTTTAAAAAATTTAATTGCCCATCCTATTAAAAGCATAGCTCCAGCAGAATGCTCATGAGATTTTAAAAGAACATAATTTTTATATAGTACCAACTGCATGCTTTAGAGACAAGCAAGAAGATACGATCTGGGGCTGAAGGAGCTCACACTCTGATCCAGTCGACTTCTATACCTATGCAAAGTTACTACCATGCATGGTCTGCAGGGGCAGGCCATACTTCAGAAAAAAGGAGAGTGCTCAGTTCTTGGATGTGAATGGAATTGTGCCTGTCTTTAGAGCTGCAAGGGTCTTTGAGATCCATGGTGAAAAGGACTAGATAGAAATTACGTATTACCACTGGCAGCTGGTATAACCCCACCTTCAAACATTTCTCATTCAGGACCTAATTTAACATTCCTGGGACCCTTTCCGTCAACCCTGTTCGGCTTTGTATCAAGCCCTGAATCCAGAACATTTTGATTCTCCTGGAGGGTGTCTGCACTGCAGCTGGAAGTGTCAATTCCAGCTCAGGTAGGTATATATGATCTAGCTTTGATCGGTTAGCATGCTAAAAATAGCAGCGTAGCTGCAGTGGCGTGCGTCGTGGCACATGCTAGCTGCCTCGAGTATTTACCTAGAGTCTTATGCAGGACTGTACTTGGGTGGCTAGCCTGTGCCACTGCCCGCGCCGCCATGGCTACACTATTTTTAGTGCACTAGCTCCGTCAAAGCTAGCTCATGTACATCTACCCAAGCTGGAAATTACACTTCCAGATGCAGTGCAGACAAACCCTAAGACTCATTCTATTTGATACTCCCATTCATTTTAATGAGTGCAGAGGACATTTGGCACACTGCAAGATTAGGTCCTGAATGTATGTTTCAAAGAACCTTTTGAGACTATCTGTTGCAGGTGGCAATACTTGGGCTATCCAGCTCCCATCCCAGCATTTCAGATCTTGGGGTGAAATTCACCTAATCGTCTTCCTCTCCCCACATACCATACAGCCAGAATGAGCATTGCACAGGGAGCTAAGCAGGGGTTGAGGAAGTGGGAATCCAACCACTGATCCACACACAGGGCACAAATCGGCTCTGCATCCATTCCATGGCCATTATTAATGGACTATAACAAGGTTCAATAAAGAACTAGATAAGTTCATGGGGGATATATCCATCAATGGCTATTAGCCAGGATGGACAGGGATGGTGTCCCTAACCTCTGTTTGCCAGAAGTTGGGAATGGGTGACAGGGGATGGATCATTTGATGAGTATCTGTTCTGTTCATTCCTCTGGGGAGCCTGGCATTGGCCACTGTCAGAAGACAGGATACTGAGGTAGGTGGATCTTTGGTCTGACCCCTTATGGTCATTCTTATGTTATCAGCTGCCAATGTTTTTTTATGCAGAGCTTCTAATCTGCTGCAGCCACCTGGTTTTGGATCCAGCAACCCTTTCCCCTATCGTTCACTTCTGTATTCCGATGGTTAGAACCAACGTGTGGTCTACTTCCCAGCACACCATGAGTCTGAAGGCCTTTCAGCATGGACACCCCACATGGTTCTAACTATATAGTATTACAAGCATGAGGGTTTCACAGCACAGGGAGTCTTGTGTGGGACCTGCCGAAGGGGGAAGATTGCTCATGCCAACTGCACTCATCTGGACATGGTCTTGCTCCTGTGTCTGTTGTATATCTAAACAAAGAGACGTGGACATTAATTGTCTGTGTCTTAAAGCTGCCAGATGGGACTCGGTCTCAAACTATGAGGAATTTTTATAAAAAAAAGTTACCTTTGACCTTCCTGTAGGAAGACACTGCTGTTAGAAGCTAGCTTGTGAAAAGCAAAGTCATTTTCATATAAGTGCACTCTAAGAGGCCATGTGCTAGAACCAGAGCTATCATTTGTCCATTCCAATGCACTGAAACAATTTTGGACTTTCCTACTGCACTGTAAGGAGAGTTTCATTCCATCCAAGTTGGCTATAAGCAGATTCCCCATACGTCACTACAACAAATTAAAATATTTAGAACAGGATCATGAGGAACTGCTCATTAATGCGACAGCAGGGGAGAAAATGCAAGTGGTGGGAGCAAATCTAAAACAATGACTAACATTAGGACTTAATTACCAAATTCATATTCCTGTAAAACAAGTTGGGAGCAGTTTTCCCGCCAAGCCTGTTCATATGCAAAATACAGAACCTAATAGGCCCTCTAAGCTGTTCTGCGCCACTGCTGGTACATGTTACCCAGTCTGTCAAGTCTCCCACATTTCACAGTTGCAATGTATCTGCGTCCCCTGGTATTTCTTTTTATTATTATATTTTATTGAGGGTTTCCCCCCAAAAAAATATGGGGGAAAACAGGAAAAAAAAGAACTAA
This sequence comes from Gopherus flavomarginatus, assembly GCF_025201925.1. Classification (NCBI taxonomy): domain Eukaryota; kingdom Metazoa; phylum Chordata; order Testudines; family Testudinidae; genus Gopherus; species Gopherus flavomarginatus. The sequence continues at coordinate 12,583,018 of NC_066635.1, forward strand.
AAAGTAAAGGGGAAGGAAGGAAGGGGAACAGGAAGCGGAAAGCAACATTACATCTGTTTCCATCCACTAAGAATTAATCAAAGACTTAAAAAAGTTAGAGCAAATCTTTTCAAATTTGCCTGTGGTGCCTCTTGTCCAAAACATTGCCCACTTTCTGCTGCCACCACCACCATTCTACCTATGCTTCTGTCGGAGGGAACAGTTTGAATCCTTTACAATAACATTTTTCTAACTCTGACTCAGCACGATAGAGGCACCTAGATAGTTGTGTGCCTTCTCAGGTGTCATTTTGTATTGCTCAGAATCTCAAATCTGCTCAAGGCTTAGGTAAGAGATCACTCTTTAACTTACTGTAGCCTACACAAATCATGCATGTTTCTTAGGTGTCCAACAGGTCAGCTCAATAAGCATTACACATTATTAAAACCCTCAGCCAAGGTCTGGGGTTTGTGACTCAGGATCCAAGATGAAATCCTGCAAACGGAGCCTGATTCGGAGGGAAGATGCGTAGCACCATCTGAAAACCAGGCCCCTTCCAGGCATTGCAAATTAAGCGTTCCAAAACTGAGGCAACAGTCCCTACTGAGAATCTTACCCTCCCCCTGTTGTGGGCTGGGATTTCCAGAGAAGCTAAATAAGTTAGGTTGAAAGTCAACGGGAGCGAGTGCCTACTGCCTTGGGATCCTTTGGAAAAAAATCACAGCCCACAAACACAGGAGCAGGTTAGTGCAACAAAGTCAAGGCACATACAGGAACAGAAAGACAAAGGTAAGTTTGTTACAAGGCTGGAAACTGTTTCTTTAGATTCCAGGCTTCACCTTATAAGAAAATGTGATGTTTCCATATCATATTTCAACTGCCATTCATTTTGCTATTTGAAATTCTGGCTAAATGGGTTTTACTGCAAACTACACATTCAGGAATTGTGGTTTCTCTGAGTGCTAAAATTAAAACAAAGTCCAGTCTCTTTTAAAAGAGAAACCAGCATAGACTACTGGTGTTCGCATAAAAATATAGATGTGTAAGGCTGAAGACGTCATTTGCTGAGGAAGGATTAAGTATACTTAATGGATTTGCATAATGGCTTTATGCAGGATCTGTCTTTATTACGAGGCCATTTCCTAATTCAGATTTCATAGACTTTTTTTTTTTATGGACTAGTGAAGTTTAATTAAAAAAAAAATGAGAAGAGATCATTTATATTGTGCCTATTGTAAGAGCATCCAATCTGATAAACATGGAGACAGCAGAGTACTCTTCTGGGAGTAATGGAGGGAGAGAATCCATCCTGCTCACCATAGTCAGCATTCTTCTAGCCCAAGAGAAAGTAAAAAATGAACACAATAGATTTGTTTATTTACAGACACTTTTACTATGGATCATTTGTGTGAGGGTGACTTCATCTGGAGAGAAATGGGTAAATGTGCGCAACTTCACAGTATCCAAAGTATATGCTTTCAGCTTCAGATTCATCTGCACACTAAACGCAGAAAACAGCCCATTCAGCAATTTTGAGACTTTCCGTTCTCTGCCATAGAAAGATAACTAGGGCACTCGGCTCAGAGTCAGGAGATGTGAGTTCTATTCCTTGAGCAAGTCACTTTGCCACCCCATCCCTCCATTTTCCTTCCCACTCTTCATCTATTTAACCTATACACTCCATGGGGCTGAGACAGTCTCCCAGCACCCAGGACACCAGGGCCCTGATCTCAGCTGGGGCCTCCAGCTGGTGCTGTAATACGAAGAATTTGAAGTTATTTCTCCCCATGAATCCCCAACTAAGTTTCTAATTTTCCTTGCCAGATCCCATTTGGCTGGCAGATTTGCAGCCTTTGTGGAATATACTTCAGAGAGAAAAATGCTGGCTGCAAAGAAACTCCATTCCTATCCTCAGGGGGTGACTTTAGGAGCTCAACATAGGACATAGGGCAGCTCAGAAGCTAGAAAAGCTATGACAATGCTGTGACCCTAACATCCCAATGCAAGAGGGCAAGGTGCACATTGGAATCTGGTAGTGATTTTCACCTGGCCTGCCCTGAGCAGTCCGCTGATGTCATAACCTGTATACAAAAGGTGTCAGGTAAAACATCAATAGAAAGCTAACCACATACTGCTCATTCATATTATTGTGATATATATTTACAGATAGCAAATTCAAAATTTACAAAATATGTTGGAAATTACATCATCAAAGTGTGTCTGCCAACCAGGACAAAAGTTATCCCATCCTAGAAGGCATTGCCAAGGTACATTAAAACAGACATTCTCAACCTTTTTCTTTCTGAAGCTCCCACTCCCCCCCAACATGCAATAAAAACTCTACACCCCACCTTTGCCACCACAACTGCTTTTCTGCATATGGAAGTCAGGGCTAGAATTAGAGGGTAGCAACCAGGGCAATTCGCTGGGGCCCCATGCCACAGGGTCCCCGCAAAGCTAAGTGGCTCAGGCTTTGGCTTTAGCCCCAGGTGGTGGAGTTTGGGGCCTTGGGCTACAGCCCCACATAGCGGGGGCTTGGCTTTCTGCCCTAGGCCTCAGTGAGTCTAACATCAGTCCTGCTTGGTAGGCCCCCTGAAAACTGCACATGGCCCCCCAGAGTGCCCCTGGTTGAGAACCGCTGCATTAAGAGACATGGGGAATGCACATTACATAGAAGGTACACAGGACCATCCTGGAAGCAGGGGGAGGAGATTGCGGATCAATTTGTATTTTAGCAGTGGGGGAAGAAGCAGCATGAAAATTCCTTCACCAGGAGACTCCATGTCGCCAGTTTGAATGAACTTTATTTTGGGGGGTAACCTTCAGATGAAACCATTTCAAAGCTTCATTGGACTATAAAGGGAGAGGCAAAACACCTCAGGTTATCTTTCACCTCAGATAACAAAAGAACTGAGCCCTTTGGACTTTGTGGGAGATCCTGACCAGAGGGCTTGATCAGCATCTTGCTGGTAGGACCATCGGTAAGGAAACTGCCTTGAACAAAGCCTGTAGCTTGTTGTGTTCAAGCCTCTAGAAAGTCCTTTTCACTTTCACTTTTACTTGCTTGTACCCATTTCCAACTCTATCCTTTGTATTTGAACTCACTTGAAATCCTATCTCCTTTTGTTAATAAACTTGTTTTACTTTTAATTTAAACCAACCCAGTCTTGCGTTTGATTTAAAGTGAATGTTAACTCCAGTTAAGGTGGCAAGCCAGTGAGTATTGTGCCTTTAAAGGAACAATGAACCTTAATCCCTCTCTGAATGGAGAGGGCTGGATATTGCAGAGCACATGATTTGGGGAAAAATTCAGGCCTGGGAGTGTGTTGGGATCATCTTGCCAGATGTCACCCAGAGCATGGCTGAAGTGTCACAAACAAGCTGTTGGAACCAGAATTGCTGAGTCAGAGCTGCTTCACTCATGGACATTCAGTGCAGGATTGGATGCTGGCTAGGAGCATCCAGACAAAAGAACCACAGTAGAGGAGCATTTTGAGGTACTCAGGGTTATAGGGCAAGCAGAATATGACAAATACAAATTAGTAATAATTATTATTATTATTAGGAAGAGGTGATGAGCAGTAACTCTACAAAGTTACCAGTTGGTAGCTCAATGAGTAGAAGGGACCTTAAAAAACAAGATTGTATGCATCATACCTAGGATTTCCTGAAATTAAACAATGCATAATAAAAAAAATTGCTTACAGGTTGGTATTTTTTCAGATTTTGAAACAAAATAATTAGTATTAGAGAGTTGTATGCATTTCCTAAAGCTTTGTACCAATATTAAGGCAATGGCTTTTTAAACCCTGACACTTTTTTTCATTGCACAGAATGAAAAATTAAACAGCAGAACCCATAGCTTGAAAAATTAGTGGGATTCAAAAGAAGGATTTGACATTTATATGAATAAAGAAAATATCGAGAGATTTATTACACATGATTTTAGAAATGTGTTTTTTTACAGGGAGTTATAAACCGCCATGCTTCAGGCCCTTCGCTGATAACAGCTCACAGCGGTTAGGGAGAAATTTTTACTGTGGTCAGGTACTGCCATGATGTATCCTCTGAAGCATCAGATACTGGTCACTGTCAGAAAAAGGACCACTAGTCTGACTCGTTCTGATAATTACTATCTTCCCATTATAATGTTCAATTAACTGTACTATGGTAGAAGGCTTTACAAAAATCATGACCACCACGGAAATCTCTCTTCAGCATGTTTTCAGTCTCACAAGGCAGTTTATCTTTCATTCCATGTTCCACAACCGCCAGTTTACTTTGATGTGCATCTAACGCCATACATTTCTGATGATTATATGAAATTTAGTAAATTCCCATAGTTTCTTGTATTTAAACAGAAGTGCAAGATTATGCAGGCAATTAGGTGAGAAAACAGTGATGGAAAGATTGATCAAAATACATCCGTCCTTTCAGATTTACATGGTCCTTACATGAAAAAGTCAATGGTATTAATGCTAATTATAAAATTGACTGCTACACTATTCCCTTTCCATATTGCTGACCATTAATCGGAGCAGCTGAACCAACCCATTAAATTGAAACATAGTGACAAGCCTTAATGTAAAAACAAAAAAAAATCACCTTTAACTGGAAATTAGTTTACAGCCTTTGGACAACCTCTAATTAAGAGAGTCCAGTTCCAAGACGACTCCACTCTGCTCAAGGTAGTTAAGCTTTCATGAGGAGGAATTCCCAGCTTTAATTTTTTGGAAAACAATTCTTCAGTGTAGCAGCTTCAGAAAGGGCTCTGAAGATCACTGCAGGGCGAGCCCTCCAGTCCTTAGAGTGGCAAACTGAATGGGAGTTTTGTCCAAGCAAGAAATGCAGGCTCTGGCCCTAAAGCTCAGATCCTGCAACACCAACGAGACTACAAATGGCCTGCCCTGGTTGCCCTCAGAAACTGCTAGTTACTAAAGCTGTTGGGTGAGGCTGGAGAAGTCAAAGGTTACCCTTCGTATAGCCATGCAGGGATCTGAACGCTATCTAGTACGCAACTGCCTGACAAAGCTAGGAGCAGCCTTAGTTCATGTCCTGCTAGGTGGATGTACAGTTATAATAAAGGAACTGTTTAAGGCACATACTCCTTGCATTCATGTAAAGAGCCCACACATGGCACTCTCTTTGCAGGGTTAAGGCCTTAGTTGCTATAGGCTGCAGAAAAAGAACCCAGCTCAAGCAAATTGGCACTCAGCTCACTCACAATATGGCAACCCCAACAAAAGTGAAAGTTTAGGGCCAGATTCTGCTCTCATTTGCACTGGTATAATCTAGAATAATGCCACCAACCTGAATCTGAACAACAAAACTTGGCCCTTTGTCTTTGGAATGCAGTGTGCTGTGGTAAATCCTTTCTAGACACGTAGAAGCAATTAGCCAAAATCTGTCCTTGGTAGCTCGGGCATAATTAAGAGCACAATTTAGCTTTATATGGAAGTCACAGATACAACCCAAACAGCCTACTACATGGACTAAAGACTGCATTTTCACCCTTGTTGTGGATTTCTCTTATTCTAGTAAGAGCCATCTTACCATTCCATTTTTCTTGGGTGTGGAAGGATGCATGTTTCTTTCTTTCCCTCTGTTTTCAATATGCATTAGCACACCAGTATCTATGTTCTTCACAGTACTGAATTTCTCAGTTTTTTTTTTTTTGTGGTGCTTTTGCATTAGTTTTACATTTTCTCTCATTGAAATGAAAATATAAATCACCCTTGGAAATTCTTTGTCAACTCCTCTTCTTCCTCATGAAATGTCAAATAAAAAAAATTGAATGGACAAAATAAATACTTTCTTATAAATCACCAAGTTAGAGCTTCTTGGTATTTGTTTAAAGACAACAGAAATGTCTAACAATTAAAAGAGGTTACATCATTTAACAGATGGGAACATTATGCAACACCTTGAAAACTTGTATAGACCCAGCACAAGTCTACACAGCATTTGGTCCAGCACCATTCTAAATAAAATGAGATTTAATTCTCCTTTACTTAGCTGCCACAACCAATGATTAGTCCCCATCTTTCCCCTGCAAGAGTTCCAATGAATCCATATATACATAGAACCTTTTCAGCTAAAGATTTCCAAGTGCTTTTCAAAAGTCAGTATCAGCAGCCCCATTTTACAGATAAAGAATAAAGAAGTTAAGGGACTAGCCCAAGGTCACTCAACATGTCAGGGTCAGAACAGAACTCTGGCTTCCCAAGTCAATCCAGTGGGACACAGTGACTCTTCTGGAAGGACGGAGAATGCTCTCTTTTGGGTATTTGCCATATCATCAACTCTCAAGAGAAGCATGGTCTAGTGGATTGGGACTAAACAGAGCTGGATTCTATTCCCAGCTCTGGCACTGGATTGCTGGGTGACCTTGGGCAAGTCACTTCACCTCAGTTTGCTTATCTATAAAATAGGGAAGATGATGTTTACCTCCTCTGTAAAGTGCTTTGAGATTTACAGCGAAAAGTGCTATATAAGTGATAGGAATTAACTCCTGCAGAGGAAAAAATTGAACTCTGACACCAGATAAGCAAAACTGGAACTGATCCTTAACCAGTCTTTTAAAATGTAATTATTTCTTATTTCAGGTCTCCAGATATCCCAGCAGAGACTAGTGATGTGGAATATTAAACAGGTTTGATTTTGCAATGTATTATTTACAAACTTCTTCGTTCCCTTTTTCTTTCTACAAGACACATTAGAGGGGATGGAAAAGACTAAGTAAGTGTTTATTCTTTCCAAAGTCTAGATATTTTTGTTACAGATTCATTCAGGTTATACTCCTCAGTAGGCCATGCTGAAACAGGGCAAAGTATTTCAGGGAGTAACATAAAACATTGTACCTTTATAAGTTTCATCATGTTCCAATTCACAATGATTACACCAATAAATCTTGTCAACAAAATAATTAAAGCTAACAAACAGCTGGTGGAGAAGAGATGGTTTACTGTGCATGAGAGGTAGATTTTTCTAAACTTAAAGTGACACAAAATTGATTACTGATTTCAACATCTGTTGCAAATTTTACATTTTACAGTCTCCTTAAAAAAATATATCTTGATTCAGAAACAAAGACTGGTCTCTCCAAACTGACAAACAGAGATTTCTCCCCTCAACCACACAAAATAATCTCCACACAAACCAAAATCTGTTGCAAGCATAAAAGCTATAATTATTGGCATACACTGTATAATGTAATAGAGCACGAGCACCAAACACAACTAAGATTCAACTCCCAGAGTATATGAATTTACAGACATCATGTGTAAACACACAGAACTAAAGAGTAAGTTACAGTAAGAATCACATTAAAAAGAAGAGTGAAGTAAACAGGACCAGACACAAGCTTGCATAATTTTGAAATCTAGATGTAGGCATCTCCATATACACTCAGACATCTTTGAGGAATTACGTAGAAGTGGTGTCATAAATAGAGTCAGAAAGTGGTAAACTGATGTATAATTGCCACTTCACATTTTGAGGCCCTGATCCTGCAAATGGGTTTGCAAACACCATCCCTTAAGGTGACTCCATGCATAGAGTACAGATCTATGTGTGTGTATCGCTTGGCAGGATCGGGGAGTACGGCACTGTAGTTAAGGGTCTGGCTGTTCAATATGTGAAGTTCCCAGTTAAGCAGAGTTAAGAACCTTCTTTCATACGGAAAATGAGGAATTTCTGCAGCACTGTATCTGCAAAGAATCATCACCCTTTTTCCAATGAAATTTCAATTAACTTGAAGAATGGAAAAGACTTAAAACTTAAGATCCAAATCCCACAAAAATTCAGATACAATTCAGAATGAACTCTGGAAAGGCTCACTAGGGAGGTCCTTAGTGTGTGTGACCCTTTTTTAAGGGCAGGTTAATGTCCTGCTTTGTCATCAAGTCTTACAGGGCCATAATGCTACATTAACCTAGGGTTTGGGCTCCCCCGCCCCAACGTTCTAATCTGTTTAAGAGAACATTGGCACCTGCACTCTGAAAGTTAAAACAGTGCAATAATGCCTACTTGGTGTCTGGCAACACAGCAAGTACTTTGAGGTATAGTGTACTGAGCAGACTGGAAAGGATTTATGATGATTAAGTCAAGGAGATGGAGAAGTAAGAGGTACCTAGGGGGCACCTAAAGATGACAAAGAGGTGGCACCATGCGGGGGCGGAAAAGAACGCTGCAGAATGCGTCAAGCTAACAAAATTGACTTTTTCCTATACTCTGGTATTCATCAGCTCCATGAATTTCCTTTATGAGTGAGCAAACAGTTCCTTGCTTAAAATTAGTTGAACTAATTTTTCAAAGAAAAATATATGTGGCGCACAGATACCATAGGATAATGATGGATCCCAAACACAGATCTTAACACTCTGCTGGCACCTACTTCAACTTTTTTCCGAGATAATTGTATAGCTTCTGTTGTACAAATATGTAAGTCACATACCATAAAATAATGTATTTGATTTTAAAGAGAGTGGAGTAATAAAATTTATTTTTCAGCCCCAAAGCAGCTGACCAACTGTGAGCCAAATTACGCTTGGGGTCCCCACACAAGGTCGCTCCACCCCTGGTACTAACCGCCACAACCTCTTTTTATGAAACATGTCACCAGATTTGTACTGTACATGCAGCAAAGACAGGTCCTTAATTTTCAACAGTTGTCATCGTAAAGAACCTCACTCAGTTCATGGAAATCAAGAATATAGAATCATAGATTTTAAAGGTCAAAAGAGGCCATTACATTATCTAGTCTGACTGTGTAACACTGGCCAATGGAATATCACCCATCTACTACAGTACTGAACCCAAAACCCTGGGTTTGGCTAAAGCATCTCTTCCAGAAAGGTATTCAGACTTGAGCTAAAGATTTCAAGAGATGGAGGATCCACCACTTCCCTCAGTAGTTTGTTCCAGTAGTTCACAACCCTCACTGTTAAAAGCATCAGCTTTATTTCTAATTTTAATCTGTCTGGCTTTGCCTTCCAGCCACCGGTTCTTATTATTTCTTTCACCACTACACTGAAAAACCCTTTAGTACCAGTCATTTTCTCCACAGGAAGGCACTTGTCAACTGTAAATTAAGTCAGCCCTCCATCTTTTCGATCAGCTAAAGTCATCTTCTTTGGAAGGCTGAAGGGGTGAGTGAGCTCTGTTGGGTATTTCAGACATGATGCTTGGAAGAAGCATATTTTAAATTCAATGTTAGTTTAATCACTCAGTTGACACCTGTCCCTTACTTTTCATTGATAAACAGTGCTTAAGACATGTTCAGAATATGCATTTAGATCTAAAACAAATAAAGCTTTCTGAGTACCCACCAGCTATCTAACACTAAATCACAGAGATCTCTCAGAAAGCGTATCTCAGAATGGAAAATTCATCATAAAGAGCACTGAAATAAAGATGACTTTGGAGACAGCAAGAATTACACCTGAAAACAGCTTCTCTGCATCAGCTGCAAGATATACTGTTGCTCACACTGGAAAGTGATATCCTGATAAGAGATGGTCAGAGATTTTCTGAGGAAACTATTCCAAAAACACCAGGTCATTGAACCACAAATTTCTCATGAAACTAAGACTGGTTTAATGAACTAGGGGTGAAACACTGCCTGCTAGGGTTCTGATGAAATCTTGCCATGCCACACAGTCTGCCCTGGAGCTAGAGACCACAGGCCCCTAGGATTTGCAGCTCCAGGACAGTCCCACCATGCCAGATTTCTAGGATCTCTGCTGTGGAGCCAGGACTCTCAGCATCACAGTAGGGAGCCTGCAAGAGATGGGAGCCCGGACTTAGACACTGCTCCTGGCTCTGCAGCAGAGAGCCTGGAATCCCTGTGGTCTCTCAAGGCTTCCAGGCTCCTTGCTGCAGAGCTGGGATCTTGGAAGTCCTGGGACGATCTCCCTGGGTCTGCGACTCCAGACAGCTTTCCCCGGAGCTGAAGACCCCAGGGCTCCCAGACTACCTGGCTCTTCAAGATGCCAGGCACAGATTGACTCTCATACTTACAGTACCAACCAACCACAGTAGAACCCTGCTCTTGTCTGGGCCCTCTGTGTGCTACTGTGATACAAGCAACCAACCACAGGTAGGATGAGGGACAGCAAGAATACAGGAACAACTCTTGCCAAACAAAGTTGTAGCAAGCATAGGAAAACATTTTATGTCCGTTTTTAGAAGAATTTCATTTTCTGGCAGCACAGGGGTTGAAAACCCACTAGAAACTCTTAACAACAACTTATATCAACTACAATATCATCCTGTCTGTGTCTTGGAGGAATTATGTAAGACACGACAGCTGAATGCATCGTGCAAAACTGAGGACTTGTGTTCTGTTTCTTGATACATAGCACGGCTTTCCTCAACACAGTGCATCATCACTTCCTTATCCCAACATCCATATTGTAGTATGAACCGTATACCTTGAGATCATCAGAAGCAGCATCAGCTTTCCCCACACTTAATTCATCAGAGTCCTATGAAACAGTGCTTAATCTTCAACTTGGTCACCAAAGCATGCACACCAAGGAAAAAATCTGAAAGGTTTGCCTTCTTAATAAACCACTTCAGGTGTTTCTAGACACTCCCTATAACCACAGCCATGTGTAAAATTACAAAATCATCTAAACATATACAAGCTTCCTAGGGGATTTTGACATGTGCATATTTTTGCCCTGGTATTATGTGAATCAAACCCAATTGCTGATCAAGAATGTCGTCAACCTTGGCTGCTATTAAGATGGTGCTCTGTTGTCAGTGTTACAAGAACACCCAAATCTGTCTTTGAAGGGAAAAAAAATGCAGCTATCAGCATGGCTTTTTTTCCCCCTTCCTCTTCACCTTGACCAAAAGTATTTTTAGTTCTATGGATATAACTACCGATATGTTCCTCACAAAAAATGAAGATGGAAAGATTCTGACAACACGCAGGAATTCAGCAGTGAATGTACCTTATATAACCAAGGTCAAGAGAGAGACTCTACTAGCCAAAGTCAGACTTCCTAATACATCAAAATGTCCTCCCCTTTTTTGTTTGGTTAGTTTTGTTTCATTTGGGGTTAATTGGGTTTGGGCCTCCCCAAGCCAAATCCTGATCCCATTGAAGTTAATGGAGATTTTGCACCTGACTTTGCTGAAGCCAGGATTCCGCCCTGAGTTTAAAAAGATGATCCTGTACATGGACACTCAACACAAGTACCTTAACCTGTCTGAGTACTGTCAGCAAGTGACACGGTTGCATCCACGTGAAAAACTAATCGCATGCATTTGCAAGACTAAGCCTTCAGGCAGTTCCATTGAAGTTAATGGGTCTATTCATGTAAGTAAATCTGGCAGAAACAGGCCTAATATTTGTAGTCTCGGAACACAGCAAAGCTTATTATATACACTAAATAGCATCTGCCATCTGCTCAGTCTCACAGGCAGCATGTAAAGTTGTGCCAAAAATATGAATACAACTTTTTTTTTCCAGAGTGTTGCAATAGTAAAGACAAGAGAAAACATGTACACAAAACACCTATCTTGTTAATTCACACAGTGCCCAAGTCAGATCAGTAGAGCTCTCTCAGATAGATGGAAAACTATAAAGATTGTGGCCTAAACTCACAGCTGGTATAAGCAGGTCTTAAGCCTGCAGTGAATTTGGCCCAGTGTTCAACTGCCTTATGCAGTACAGAAAGAAAGTTACAACCCGGAAATATCAGAATGAGGCAACATCCTTACATTGCCCAAGTACATAAAGCTGCTATATTTGGCCCCAATCCTGCAAACATTTACACATACGCTTATTTTTACACATCAGTAAGTAGTCCCCATTGCAGCCAATATGTAAGCGTTCACAAGACAGGGGCTTTACTGAGATCCTGGTGAAAGCTTTGGAAACAAATGTTAGCTATCACATGTGCTTTCATGCCCTCTTCTGGGCTTCCTACCTTCCTCCAATCGCCTCGTTTTGGCTGCGAGCTGTTTCGGCAGGGACTACCTCCATTTTGGACAGCGAAATAAATATATGATTCTCTTCCTAACACACATTCTAGCTCTCTTCTCCTGAAATTTATTCCCATATAAAAAACCCCCAAAGTCCTTTGTTAGCTTTGAGTTCGGACTGCTACACTGCTTATCCTAACACCACAAACTGTACAGCACACAGAAATAAAGCTCTTCATTTCAGCATCCCATTTCCTTCAAGCCCCACAAACCCATACACCCCCTTCCTGAACGGAAAATGGGTAGAAAGGGGGAAAAGTTAATAAAAGCTATTCTTAACTTGGTACCTTTTCAGCCAAAGCCTTTAAACTGTCTAGAAACCTTTGCCAGAAATCCTTGAAGAGGGGACGGTCAATTTTCTTCAGGCTTTCTTTGGTGCTAGCATCCACACTGACATACAGCTGCGTTACCGGCTCAAGGTTCCTTGGCAATAAAAAGGAGAGGAGAATCATTATTTTCAGACATTACAGCTAACTGAATTTATGCTTTTTTTTACAGAAGCATCCATAAGACAAAATATTGCAGAGCAAATAACTATGCTGGATTCTGCTCTGTTCCCAAAAGCAAAAGCAGTAATGTAATATTTACAGCATACTCTCTCAAATGGCTGGGGTTTCTAATAGCGACAGAAAATAGTCTTTCACCACATACTAACCACTCGCAGAAGGGTCAAACCCAGTGATAGTTCAACGATCAAATCCTCACTGAACAGCATATTTCATCCAGGCAGAACACTAATTAAGAACCTTCCCAAGCGGCCTGTGATCAGAGGAGCCTGTGGTCTCACCTGAAGCATTTAAAAGCTTCACTTCCTATTAGAGCATCTGCAGGCAAAGTGCCCTAACATTCGACCTGTCCTATAGGAAGGCAGCCCTATTCAACAGAAATGCAGTGCTGCTCAATGGAGTTCACCCAGCAGGGTAGGACCTCTCTGAGCTGGGCAGGTGGAACTTTAAGGCTCCAAACTGTAAGCCAAACACAAATGGGTGTTTTGCAACAAAAGAAGTGTAAAAGTGGCTTTAGAAATGTGCTCCTGGTACTTTGTAAAGGACCTTATTTCATGGGATCCGCCCAAAATTTTGCACAGAATCCTTTCCAACTAGCACTACTGTAAGCATGCTGGGGCCAGAGACCTACTATAATATGAGACATTGATTCCAAAGCATATCCTTAGTTATGATTGCCTCCCCACATTTTAATAGCCCAGGCTCCCAAGCTCCCACATTTTGAGGACTGTTCCTCTGGTGCAAAAAGTGTGGGATACATCTCCCACAAGGACATCAGTGCCTTTGTCAAGTTGACTAAAGAAGTCATTACAGCAATCCCAGCCTGCATCAGTCTAAGTGGAAAGGGCTGCAGCTTGGATTTTTGCAGGAAAGCATATTATGCTATAGCTCTTTTATAACTGAAGACATTACGCTCTTTACAAGTGTAATCTCCTGGTGAATGTGTGTTACAGGTCCCTTCTATGCTGATCCACAGAGGACGGGAGTTGTCATAGTCCCCAGTTAAAACACACATTCACCAGTGGGTTAACACAAACAACTTCTAAAAGCTTAAACCTATTCCAGAGTCTGTGACGAATTTCATCCATGCTGGAACCCCAAGGCTATCAAGTGTGATGCAGACACAGATAACTGGGGATGCAAAGAGCAGAATAAGTAACACTGTATTCTGCTATGCAAGGAATAATGAACAAAGAGTAACAAGCTGAGAGAATCAGACTTAGCAAGCTCCTTAAAAGCAAGAGAAATAGACAAAGTAAGTTTCTTTTTATACCCTTTAGTCTCTTCTGGAGGGCTGGCAACAATTTGTCAAACACTGGGCAAAAACACTCTATCACAATGCCTTCTAGATGAAGTGACAGCTTCAAAATTTTATTGCACAGCTCTATGGGTTTTAACTCACTATCTGAGGAAATTAAGGAAGAGCCTTCCACAAATGCTGCCTGTGAAGGCTGCTAATGAGCAGGCTACAACTCAAGTCTGATGTAGTGCTTTAAAAAAAGAATCCTTCATACAGCTGTCAATCACTCCTGCTTTAAAAAAACGTGGAAGTGAAAACTAAAAGTGGCAAGAATTGCCTGGAATGAGACCAGAGCTGAGCAGTCAATGGTCAGAAAATCCAATTACCCAACATGAATTTGCAAAGTACCCAAGCATATTCCTCCTCTCCAGATTCAGACAAAAAGAGATCATTAATGGGAAACAAATCTAACATTTTAGATTAAGAACCCTTTTTACTAGTGAGCATGCTCTGAACTGACAGTCCAAGCAGCAATCACCTAAATGGCCACATGTTCCAGGTATCAAGGGATTGAAATATTCAATTACAAAGAGCGCAGCCAGTCTCTTGCATGTTACATTTTCCTAATAAAATAATATATTATCATCATTATGGTAGCACTGAAGACAGAGCTAGTCACTTTCAGAATGGTAACTGGAAAAGTTCCTCTTCTCCAAGGAACCAAAGCATGCCCCATCCCCAGCAGCTGCAGGCAGCCAGCAGAATTAGTAGCTATACCACAGAAGGATGGGGACACGATCATGACCAGGGGTTTTACATACCCTCTTGCACTATGCTGTTCTGCTTTGCAGTGACTGACAGAGCCCCAGCACCCACAAGGGGCATAGTTGGGTCTGAAAGTACAGTACATGAATACACTTGTCATTCTATCCCACAAGCTGTGAGAGCTGCTGTGATATTCCATGGGGCTCTGACATGGATTTAGCAGTGAACAAACAAGGGACACAACCTACTGTAACTAAAAAACAGTGGATATAATTATCAGCCAAACCTCCAAATGCTTTCATACACAGACAGCGTCAGAACCCTAAGAGACTTGCAATACAGACAAAATATCATGTCAATAAACTGTAGAACTGCTGAACTGTAGTTCAGCAGCAGGAATAAGACCACTCTAATCTTAGCAAGGTTTGTGTGTTCTTAAAGCAAGTCTTATTAACTGCTGTACCAGATACCAGATTAGGATTTTGCTAGTTGGGCTCAATGGACATGCTGATGAAAGAGCCAAACTAGAATTTTATCACTTGGGGGAAAAAAAAGAAAAAAATGACATCAGTTTCCAAGAAATATATTCTCAAAAATATAGTGTTGGCCCTCTTTTTAAATTCTATGTTTAGGTTCTAGAAAGAGCAGTTTCTGTCTATCAGACACATAATACATGGTTTGAAAAGTAACTTGATTACACAATCACCCAATCATTTGGAATGGTTTTGGAGTACCTAATTACTCACTCCAAAAAATGTGCAGTTCCCCCCACCCTACAAATTCAGACCAAAAAAGGGAGCCAGAGAGGAAGCCAAAATATCAGAGATTGCTGATGTGTAAGTTAGTCTTTTGCAACAAATGGAATGTCCTATTTACCTGGAATTAGAGATTGTGGGAAACAAAACACACCAAAGCCATCACTGCTTTACCTCCACTGACACTGCTAGCATTCCACCAAAGAAGAATTTGGGCCTATGCTGTTAACTAATGCCTTTCGGAGTACTTCTCCCCCCAGCAGTTTGTGGGAGCTGAAGACAAGGTCTGAGCATTAGCAGCGAGTTTTTCAGTGCTGTACGGATTTTTGGTTAAACGGGTCAAGCACTCTCAAAAGAGACAAATAATACACTCAGAACCTTTAATCGAAGTATCTGAAAATGCTTTACAAATATTAAATTTCACAACTCCCTCTGCAAAGTTAGATAAAAATGACTAATTACCTTTTGAAGGTGGGAATATTGAGAAAAGAAGTGAGTGACTTGCCCAAGGTCACAAGGAAGCGAGTGAGTGAACTGGGAATAGAACTCATGAGCTTTAATGTGTACTCAGTCTATTAGAAACACCCTTCCTTTATTCAACTGCAACACCAAAAGCAAAATACAATTTGCATTTCATTTGTTTTATCCTTATAGATTTTAGGTATCTCCAGAACCTTCTGGAATGGACGTTTGATTATACTGCCTGTATTTCACTTCAAAGTAATTGCACTGAATTTAAGAGGCACAGGAAAAAACAATAAAGTAAATGTACATTGGTGTGGAGAAGAGAAGGAAGAGGGAGGGAAACAAGCCCGGAGAGACTAAAACTGTGATCCAGGCAGATTCTGAGCAATAATTTTAATGGCTATTTCTAATGCAGACTGTGGCAATGTATATTTTCACTATGATAAAGTATAAGCACACCATACATCACCAGCTCCTTAGAATAAGACAAAATCCATTAAAAAAACAAACAAACAAAAAAACAAACAAACCACTTTGTAGGATTCTCACCTAATCTCCACAGGGAACTGTGCATTTGTAACCAGGAAGCTGGAGATGTTGTGCCGGTGCAGCAGTTTTAAGAACGTGTTGATTTCTGGGTACATAATTGGTTCTCCCACCAGAGACAGCGCACAGTGTTTCACCACCATCCCTTCTTCAAAGCGATCTACTCTCACTCCTGGCACACCTGGAAAAAAGGGAAGGGGGGGAAAAGAAATTACAAAATAATTCATGCAAAACCTACATGCATGGCACATCTTGAATATTCATTGGAAACTGGGAAGAGGTAAAGTGCAGATGAAAACTGGCTGATCATCACAGGGAAAGAGAAGATTGGTTAATTCGGGGGGGGAGAGCAACATTTTACCCTCCAATAACTGAACACCAATTTGTAAGCAACCCTTCTGAATCATCTACTTGAGCCAATCCACCTGTGCTGCTACTCATTTTAAGATTTTCATTGTGTCAAGATCAAGAAAACGGGACTGGTGACTGAAGCTACTGAGCCAGATCCACAGCTAGTGTAAATTAACATGGCATCATTGAAGTCAATGCCCCAACACTGCTTTGCACCAACGGAGGACTCAGCTCACTATTTGTGCAATGAACCTATATAAACAACAAAAGCAATATTTTAGTACACAGTATAGAATAGTCTCTCGCCCACATATAAGTCCTCAAAACACATGTGAAGGAATAGGAACGAGAGAACAAAACCAAGAACGATAAGCCGTTCTTTAAGAAGAAATGAAGAAGTTATGTTCCTCCTCCCTCGGAGCTGAAAGTAGTTTGTGCATTTCACATGAAAACAAAGGCCCACATTTCATTTAACACCGCAACAATATTCCATTGCAAATCAGTATCAGTCATCAATACCATCTGGTTTAAGACATTTCCTAAGAGACAAAAGACCTGTTAACACAAACACTGCTTCATCCCTGAGTTGCAAGGACCACTTCCAAGTGAGAAGGCAGAAACAAGAAGGCTACCAACTGTAGCGATCCCATGGAACAGTCAGTCATCAGATGTAAGTGCTTTTAGCTAATAACATGAGCCAGATTCATACTAGCGATCTGGGAATGAAGAGCATCCTACTCCATCCATTACCAGCTCCCTGAGCTTCTGCATCGGCACGTGAATTCATTTAACTAGGAATAAGAGGCAACTCAATTCAAATTTCTATTCTGAAGATGTCACTTTATATTGCCCTGCGCTGCCTTGATTCATTTGAATAATATACTAAGCATTTTAAAAGACTTATGGCGTCGTAGTCCTCAACTCACCTCATGTTGCCTAGACACCGCAGCTCAAATGGTACAGAAAATTACCCACTAGACTGCAACATCAAGATAAAAAAAGATGTTCTGAGGATACAGCCTCAACCTTAAATATAGGAGTTGGTCTGTGAACAGAACCAGGAAGTATAGTGCATTTAAAATTAGTTCAATTTAGTCTTGAGCCAGTGGCCGCTTTAGTGTCTACTGGTTTGGGACCCTGCAGGACTAGAAATGGATATTGTACTCCTCTGGAAAGGAAAATCGCAGCTTTACAATGGGATAAACAGCACTTTCCTCTAGTTCTGGAAGGGGCAGAGATATCAGACATTAAAGTCATGACATCTCCATGTCTCAAAGTTATTCTGCAAGGCATTTAGGTTAATTTCTCTTCCTCTATGAACCCTACGCTATTGGATAATGGTGACCAAGGCACCAGGCTCACAGGCAGAGGGAAATAAGAAATAATCCCAATAGCACATTTTTAAATTCTCTAAAATTTTCCTACAACAGTTATTGTCCAACATGGCATGCACTCCATACACAATGGTGGGGTACTGAGGTTTTAGAAGCAATCATTTTGACGAGCATAAATGATATGCCAGCTCAGGATTATTCCCAATGAGTACGTGGCCATGTTAAGAAGCACATGAACTCCCATACACTTCATAACTAAACATAATGACTGCATTTGGACTTCCCATTTTCTGTGGATGAGCTCACTTTCAGATCTAAGGTGCTCAATCTTCCACCACCTCAGTTCTTTGTGACTTTAATTTCACATATGCCTAAGCACTGCAGCTCAAGGGGTAACAGACATTATGGATTAAGCTTCACTGTTCATATGGGACTGGCATTATAGTACTGTATTATGGATCTTGTTTAAACATATCAGAAACACGCAGATTAGTGACTTTCCCTCCCCACCTCTTACAGCACCTAGATTTTCAGGGCACACTTTTGTATAAATCCAGGACTGCAATACCAAAGTTACCTGCTTTTCTGGGGTTATTTATTTATTATGCCTATGCAGCATGTGCCCTTGCGAAGGGCAATTGGGTTTACTAGTCACTACCTAGAAAAAGTATCAATCAAATAAATTATCTTGCCCCTGTCCCCTTCAGCAGCCAATCAATCAGTAAGATGTGTCTCTCTCTCTCTCTCTCTATCATTTACACAATGGAGAATTTTGCGGCTGGAAGCTGTGTCAGGGTGGAGGTGGAGCAAGGAGAAGCACTGCCAGGACCAACCCATTCTAGCACCAGCACCACTCTGCACCCACAACCCCCTCACTTCATTCTAGCAACAAATACTACCTCTTCTATCCCACTACAGCCTCACAGCCCAGGCCCCACAATCCCCAGCCCTCTCCATTAGAATCAGGCCATGAACATCTAGTGTATGAAGATCCTAAGAAACTGTCTCATCCAAAACATAACAGGATTTAAATCAGCACCCCAACTTAACAAATAAGGAAGGCAGGACCGACTTTGCTTAACTCAAGTTGGGTTTACATAAGAGAGAACACCAATGAACTAGACAGAATCACTCCATACTGTTGAAAAAAGTTTCTGCCTGTCATGTTTCTCATCCATTGGGCACGCTCCATGCTCAGCCATGATAGACAGATGGGTTACCCAATGACATGCAAGATAGACTTGTCTTGTACATTTTACGGATGTTTCATTTGACTCCTGACACAGTCACAGTCTAAGCTATAAATAAGAAAGAGCTTAGTTCTAGAGTTTTCCTGTCAAATAGGCTGGTTTTTCTTATGCACAAGTGCTGACCACGGCAAGGTAACTAATTTTCTATATCTGAAAAAGGATGCGAGCTAATGAGTAGCTCGTACAGGAAACAAAGCCAAGAAGATTTCAAGTTACACATTTATTTAGGTGGGCTGATTTCCTGCAGCTCCTATTGACTCCAGTTGGAGTTCTGGATGCCGAGTACTTCTGAGGGAATCAGACCCTCTAGTGCATAAAGCAGGTACATAAACATGAGAGAAAATGCAGCCAATACCCTGAGCAACTCATTCCAATGAGACTCTATGGCACTCTTTCTGCTCAGGTTAATGGGCAGCTTCCATTCTTATCTCTCCTTACTTTTTATACAGCAAGGTCAAGATTTGTAGTCACCCAATCTGTCCCCACCCATTGTGGGGCCTCTGTCCACAAACCTGTATCTTACTCCTGCTATCATGTATGAGAGAGAGCTCCCTTCCAATACATGGCAGCAACTAGCAACTACATGGCAGCAATACATGGAACTCCAATACATGGCAGCAACTAGCAGCCCAGGGGCTGCTGAGTTCTAATGATGTAAACAAGATAAATCATCTAGGAAAAAACAACAACAAACAATGTGCCATAAAAATGTCATAGTTACCTACATTTGAGGGCCCTTACTAGTCTCATGTTTCTTTTGTAGAGTTTTAGACATTTTTTGATCCACACTTTATTAGTTAGTGTCTGTTCTGATTTCTGCTTAACAGCTTCATTAAAAGAAATAAATTTAAATTACCTTTAAATTGCTTGATCAAGCTCTTGTGGTTTTCAATAGCCTCCTGCAAGATCATTTCAGGTTGGTCCATTTTCCATCGCCATTCTGTGCCCACTGGATTTGTATGATGCCTGAAAAGAGAAATATTGGATTTTTTTATTGTGATTTGTAACACACAAGAATGAGCCCACCTGCCAATCTTTGCACCTCTGACATTATTTAAAAAACAAAACAATATAACAAAAGCCAGCTGGAGATCCCCAATACAACTCCAACCCTCGCACAACTCAATAAATATATGGGACTTTTCTAACGAATCAGCCAGCTTCATCATCCTTCAATTCATGGGTGATGGGTGAACACGCTGTTGGGGGAGACTAGCCCCTGGCTGCTCCCACTCTGCCTGAAGCCCCTCCCCTCCCCTTCTGCCCTTCCCCGCCTCCCCGTTGGAGCCCAGAATGAACACACCCCCGTGAACACTAGCGCCCCAGGGCTGGGCGCTGGGAGCATCCCCAAACCCAGCACACCAGGTGGGTGCAGCTGGAGTGCCCTCAGCCCCAGCACAGTCCCAGCCCTGAGCCTTGTGCGCATCTGCACCAGCCTGCCTGACCCAGCCTCTCGGCCGCAGAACGGCAGAAAGGTAACTGGAAGCAGGCAGGAGACAGCTGCGGGCAGAGCGTGGATGGGGCCTCACCAGGCTGTTTGGGGAGGCACAGCCTTCCCTGCCTATGCTACCCCCTGCCCATGCCTCAATTTCTCTTCTCCCCAGGCAGAAAGCTAGGCCTTGCAGCACACTTTGAAGGCCAAAAGCCTAACTATTCTGGAGCCAAGGGAACACTCTGCCTCCAACTATGCCTCTATTAAAATCAAGGGGATCCAGCTCTAAAATCTCCAAGGAGTGCAGCTGTGGCACTATGACACACCCACAAAGGCAGGTCCCAGGCCATTTAGCCATATATTGAAGGTACAGGTGCTATCCTCAACTGACAATGAAGTGATTTGTTTCTAACACAATAGCCTTATCCTTTCTGTGAGTTCCAGTGTAAAACGGACAAGAGCAGACTTTGTTATTTCATATAAAAGAAGGACTCTGTAACTTGCAATAGATCAGAGATGTATTTATGATGGATCCAGTTAATTTCCTAGATTTATTCAGGTGGGGGGTTCTCTGGTTACTTACAAGATTTTTTTTTAAAGTATTGAATTACTGAGACCTACCATAAAGTACTAGTTCTCCGCACTGAAGTAAGCGGCAAACAGAACAGTCAATCATTGGAGACGGAGCTGGAGTAAGACCACAATGCAGCAGCTTGCTCAGAGTCAGGAAAGCCCACCCACCCAGAGGCACTTATAATCAATGTCTCAGCAGCTGTACTCAACCCATTTGCCTGCACTGATTCTTTTTCCACAGGCCAAGCACCTGCAACTATATTTCACCCTCTCCCTTAGTTTTCCAGATATACTATAAATCCATCGAAATTCAACTGTGCAAAATTCCAAAGGCATCATAACTGCCAGACAAAATGGTAGTACATCAAGCATGGTTTCCCTTCACTACAAGTGATTCATGTTGTGCATACCAGTAACAACACAGAAAGGTGTCCTAAACAATGGGCTTGATTCTGTTCTCTCTTACAACAGTGGAGTAATTCCACTGAACTCAGTGAGGTTAACTTGGTATCAACAACAAAAAAGAAAAAAAAAGAAGAAGAAGAATCAGGCCCTAAAATGGTCTTTAAAAAATAACACACACACACGCGCGCGCGCTCTTCTGTGCCTCTTCTGTTTTCAAAACACACACTGCATTATTTTTAGAAGGTCAAAAATGAAAGTTTCTCCTCTAATTTTGTGCATTCCCCATTCTCTGTTCATGTTTTGAACTGATCTGAAATTCATAAAGGCTGCCTGCCTATTCACAAGGCTGCCTGTTTGTTCTCTCATTTGTGCACTTACACCATCAATTTCAGTACAGCTCTCAGAACAAATTTAAAGCGCTATATAGAGGGAACAAAATACCCTACTAGAGTTGACGCAATAGCACCGATGAATTAAAACAGTGATCAAAGAATACAGGATCAGACCTTCTAACCATACAGCATTCACAGCTCAGGTTACTGTGCAAAACACTGCTCAAGGAAATGCTGATAAAGGATCATTTCGGACAAGTAGCTTTTGACCTGCAGAACTTCGACTCTGATATTACTCTTTTATAGTCTTCAAGGCCACTTGCCTTCCTCAGTCTTCCAGCTACATAGAGCTCATGCATAACATCTAATATGTGGCTAAAAGAAGGAAGGAAGAGATCGCAGGCCAGAATTAAGGGCCTGACTGAAAGCCCATTGAGTTAAATTAAAAAACTTCCACCAATGTCAAAGGGATCTAAGTGAGAAAAACCCTTCAACCTCACACTTTGACAGAGCTAAACTAATGGATTCTCAACCTAGCACAAGGCCAAAGTGCCTGTTTGAACCAAATATCCTTCTCGTTCAGCTAAAGAACAAATTCATGCACTGATGCCTGCAGCATCTTTAACTTCTCACAAAGGGAAAATACATAAATAAAAGTGAATCACAACCAAAAACAACTTTATTCTTCTCGAGTTTCTCCAAAAAAAAAAATTATTTTATCCTGCCAACATAGAAAATGTTGTGAAGGTGAAATATAAAAAGATATTTATACAACTCTTACATGTCTAACTCTATTGCTTCTACCATGCATATTTAATAGGGGGAACTTGGCAGGAAGTGGATAGATCCTTGAGGAATTCAGGATGCTCATTAATTACACTGCTCTACAGCCAAAATGCTTCTGAAATAAATGTAGTCCAACTTTACTAATTCTGGGTCACTGAGAACGAAAATGATGCTTAACATTGTTGATTGGCTCTAGTTTTCAAGATATGCTATTGGGTCAGTATATACGACCCTTGACTTGGGAATGGCGGAGGATAAGTGAGTTATAAAGGGAAGGGATCTCCATTTAAACCAGAAATGACTAAAATACATCTTTGACTGGATCTATGAATAAATCTATGACTGGGTTTGGACAGTACTTGCTTTTTAGGCAAAACAATGAATGATGCAATCTGAAGCTGGTATTGCGTCATACATGAGATGAATTGCATCATGTTATTCCTAGAAGTCATGGATGATGCAATCATAACGAAGCTTACATCACTCTGCTGAACAAATTGCCCTATATTAGCTCTAGAAATCATACCGTGTCGTGCTCTCTTATTTGTCAGTGTTTGATTTTGCAAAGGGACACATTTCTGTTTAGCCAAAGTGAGCAGAGATGCCTCGTACTTGTGTGAACAGTGCAGATAACTTCTGCTATGTTTGTGGTGAAGTGACTTTTGCATCACAAAAGCGCAGTATAACCACTATGGTTAAGAAAGCCTATCACCTTTATTTTGGCTGCAAAATTGGAGATCAGGACAAGAGGTGGGCCCCACACATATGCTGCAACACTTGTGCAACAAATCTTTGCCAGTGGTTGAACAGGAAAAGGAAATCTATGCCTTTTGCAGTGCCAGTGATTTGGAGAGAGCCAACAGATCATACCAGCAATTGTTACTTCTGCATGGTGCCTCCAGTTGGGAAAGGTGTGTCAAAGAAGAAAAAGTGGACTCTGCATTATCCAAACATTCCATCAGCTATACGCCCAGTACCCCACGGAGAAGGACTGCAGGTTCCTGATGCACCAGAATCATTCTCACATGAGTCAGAAGAGAAAGAGGAAGAGGATGAAACTTCTGGTCCTGAACCATCAATGTCACAGGACCCACATTTTCTCCCATCCTCCTCCTCTGAACCACACCTCATAACACAAGGTGAACTGAATGACCTTGTCAGGGATTTGGAACTATCCAAGAGTAAGGCAGAGCTGTTGGGCTCCAGACTACAGCAGTGGAATCTCCTGGCAGGCTATCAGGGCAAATGGAGCCCATCAATGCTTGCAGACTATTGCTGGACAGTGACAAGAGATGCTCCATTTAATGAATACAAGAGACAAGCCAAGAAGCGCCGAGTAGACACAGACTAGGACTAAACTATGCACATTAGTTTTTTTCCTTTTGTTTCATAATAAATTTTATTTATATAACTCTTTTGCTGATTTGTAAAGTGTTACATAAACAGGACAGGTGAAATATTATCATGTAAAGCAACCATAACACATGAAAAGACCTAGGTTTACAATTTATGATTAAAACTCTACTATCTGCACAATATACATAGACAAAAGGTAAAACCTTAAATATCTTAGAAACAGTAGCCAATCAGTTGTTTTAATTGTCACATTTGAATTCAGCACATCAAAATACATAATAAATATCACATTTTATCTCTGAAGCAGATGACTTCTCAAAAATTGTAGACCAGTGTTATAAGTGTCTCACAGGCCTTGAATTTTTTACACACACTAACTGTTTAATAAACACGCTGGGTCACGTCTACTAGTGGCTTATTTGGCATATGGAATTTTAATGGGGACACAAAACATATTTCATGGCTTTGGAGACTGCATTTTCTAGTTATTGCCAGAGCCAATAATTCACTCTTACATTTTCATTCACCAGCAGGCTCTAAAGGTGTCCTGGAACATGTGCCCAACCAGTTACTCTGGTCTTAAGAACAGTCCAAGATCAAATGTACGCAAGTAATCAGAGGGGACTGTAAATGGAGATACACCAATCTCCTAGAACTGGAAGGGACCTTGACAGGTCATCAAGTCCAGCCCCCTGCCTTCACTAGCAGGACCAAGTACTGATTTTTTCCCAGATCCCTAGGTGGCCCCCTCAAGTATTGAACTCACAACCTTGGGTTTAGCAGGCCAATGCTCAAACCACTGAGCTATCCCTCCCCAGAGGGGACTGTAGCAGAGCAGTTACCCCACTTCTAGGGAAAAGGGCAGGCTGACTAGGGAGGCGGCCACAGCTGTGACCACACTCAATCAGGCCACAGCTGGCCCTGATATAAGGGCTAAGGGAGGAGCTGGGTCAGTTTCACTCCAGCCTTGGAGTGGGAAAGGCCTGGATGCCTGGAAGCTCAGGGTACTGAAAGCAGAGCAGTGTTGGGGAAGGGCAAGAGGAGCTGGGGAGCTCCAGCCTGGCAACTGCCCCGGCTGAGGCCTCATTTAAGGCCTAAGCAGGTACTGGGGCTGCAGAGGTGCAGCCCAGGGATAGGCAAAGGCAGCTGGTCTTACCCCCTTGCCAGTGATGAGTGGTCATTACAGACTGCAGTCTGCCCCAAAGAAAGGGGGCTAGATGATGACTGGCAATGGCCACTGAGGCAAGGTGGGTGTAGAGGGTTGGGAGTTCCCCTGGGAGGGGAGACCCAGAGTGTGGACGGTACTGGTGGAGGCAAAACCCCAAGGTAAAGGGCACCAGGGTCCGGAAGGGACATGGGGGCCTGAGGCAGGCGAGACACCAGCCAGCAGAGGGTGCTCAGAGTGCTGGAATTGAGCTAATTCCCAAGGCAACCAGCAGGAAGCGCCGCAGCAGTGAGTCAGTGATCTGCTACAGGGACTTTCTTCCCTTTCCAGCACTAACACACCGTACTCAAAAGAAAGGGAAAAAATCCTATTGTACTAGAGAACTTTCAAAGTCAAAACGTATTCATTTAGGAGACTGCTCTGCTACTCTAAAATATAAGGCATGGTTGTTATAGTGTACTGCTATCGAACACAACAGGGAGTTTTCAGATCATTCTAGCGGTCCCTCAGCAAATCAGTGTGGCCTACAAGTGAACCTTATTTGTATTCTCATAAGGCCTTTGATCAACCTATATCATTTACCAATACTACCCAAAGGACCCTGGCAATTAATCTTAACTTTATCCCAGGAAGATGAATGCTCCTATGGTGTAAATATTTACGATAAAGCAACTGCTAGTTTACTACCATGGGCAAGTTCCATAAACACTATTTGCTTAAAATGGAAAAAGGTCAGTGGATTTACTGCACACCTTTACGGAACAAGGAGTTATTTTCCACTGTGAAAAAATAGCCCAGTCCATTATAAAGAAACAAATAGCAGAAAAATAATTGAAGTGTCAGAGTCTGCCTGCCTAGGTAACTCAGAGTGGAACACCAGCATACAGACAGTATGAGGAAGTATGGTCTAGTGGTTGGGGATTGAAAATCAAGACTCCTAGAACATATTCTTTGTTTGCTACTAACTCTCAATGTGGCCTTGGGCATGTCATTTATCCACCCTTAGCTTCAATGAGCAGCAACAACTTTACTCGGTCACCAAAAATGGTTTTGTGCTATATATTTCTTTTGTTTGTTTTATTTTGGGGGCTGGGATGAGGAGGGGAAAGAGTTGGGGTTAAGAGCCATGTAATTTGGTAGAACATGCTTTTTCTAATAGAGACCTTTGAAATGCATTAAGAAAACAAGTACTTCTCAGAATTCAGCTGAGTGTATCTAATATTCTTTCCCTAAGGAAATGTGTATTGCAATCAACACAACTGCTCCCCACTTAACAAGATTGAGGAGACATGGAAGCTTCTCCTTCAAAATCAACTCATAAGACTGTCAAAAATGGATTGGCAAGACGGAGTGACATTTCACCAACCACGTGCAATAATTAGCAGAGGAAAGTGAGCTCTGTGCTTCCAATAGTTTTCTTATATTGTTATGCCTTTTGACCCGGGCGGCTAGCCATACTTCAGGGCCCTGAGGATGTTCCAGATGGAAGCAGATGTTGATGGAGTCTGGTATTTTTTTTGATGCAATCTTGTTTATTTACAAGGAAAGTACAGAGTCCTGCTTCTCTGAACACAGAAGGAACCAAAAACTAAGAGAATTTCTTAGCTTACAGCCCCAAACCTTTTTATCCAGCAACCTAAAAGCACTATCTTTTCCCAGGGTCACATATCGTGCTCAGAAGCTTTCTTGATTTTTCACCTCTGAGCCTCTGTCTGTTCTGCCATCCCTCACACCCACTCAAAAAAAAAAAACAGCAAAACATCACCACCCAACTAGTCCGAAACTCCTGGGCAGGGTCACCTAACCCTTTTGTCTTAGGTAGTGGCTTGTGATTGATTTGTCCTTACAGTTATCTTAAATACAGAGTAAATTCAAACACACCAATCTCAACAAGGTTTTTGCTCATCCCATAACAATGCCTTACCAGCTCATAACAATATTCATTACTGATACTATAGTACTGTCTCAAAAAAGCTTTATAGTCACAGAGAAAACCACTGACATAAAAGGTACAAGATATCGAACATCATAGTTTTAAGATACAAGAGGAGGAGTGATGAAAAGTATGGATTTCAGTACTGGTATGCTGTTGAGACTGGGAAATTAATGTTGAGGGAAAGGTATCTCATTAATGATATCAGCTAGCTTTTCAAAAATGTTTTTCGTCCATACAAAGAAGGAAAGTATCATCTCCATTTCACAGATGGGAAAAACTGAAGCAGAGAGCTAAAGTGACTTGCCCAAGGTCATCCAGTAAATCAGAGGCAGAGCCAAGAATAGAAGCCAAGTCCCAACCCAGTATCCTGTCCACTGGACCAGACTACCTGGTTTTAGAGGACTTTTTGAATACATATTATTGTATACTCACTATGTGACCTTGGGCAAATTACTTCACTTTGCTGTACCTCAGCTTCCCCTTCTGTACAATGAGGATAATAATATTCCTTATTTTGTAGGGCACTCGTGGAAAATACTATCTAAGTGGACAGTACTACTGTGTATATATATAGTGAGACTTATTCCCCATCCTATATTGCCCAGACTTGACAAGGCAGAATTTAATTAGGTATTTATACTGAACGGAGCACCTCATAAAGAAGTTGCTACAAAATGGAGGTGGCAGCCACAGAAGCCACTGTACCTATAGGCCTGTGGAAGGTGTTCTCTGCTCTCGATTCAAATAACCTTTTTGTTAGCATGTTTCCACCATTTATTGCTGGCATCAAACCCAAGCTATATATTATGCAAACCATCCGGTTTACCCTCATGTTTGAAGTCAACTGAACTGTACCTGTGGAAGGAATCCAGAATTAGGCCCTGTGACAGAATTTTCCCAGCGCCTTACCCAGCAACAAGGGAAAATAAACTAAAGCCCCATGCTACCATTCAGCCCAGGGCTCTTTCCTCAAGGCTGGCGTTATTAATACAAACAAATTAAAAACAAGACCAAAGCTGGTTGGGTCATCGCCACTACCCATCGTTCAAGTCTCCAGCAAGCCAAGAGGAAAGAAATACATCCTTTCTCTGGCTAGCTGTGCCTCTGCTTTAGCCCTACCCCAGGTTACCCAGGTGATAGGCAGGAACCCCCTTACACATAGGGACTTAACAAGCACCTCTATACATTGTCACACAGGTGCTGACACCTGTAGGGTCCTTACTACTGAGCCAGTGTGACCAGCAAAGGAAGGCAGGAGTTGGGACAGTCTGGTCTTATGGAAAACAAAAAACTAGAGGACAAATCAAGCCTGTAGAGCAGGCTAAAGCTAGAGTTTAGGTAATGCTAGTTTTGAATTACCCTGTTTTTGTTAACAGAACAAACCCCTACAGGAAGATGACTTCACTTATTAAAATTAGTAGGTTGTTTGACAATGGCAGGGGCCTTCTCTGGCTTACAGGCTCCAATTCTATTTAATGTAGTTCTATTACATCCCAGTGTTGCTAACTTTCATGATTTTTATCATGATATTTAATGTTTCTCTAAAAGCCGGTGCTTCTGGAGTCAAGTTATTAGATGAGAGTCTGCTTTTGTTGGTTTTGTTTTTAAAAGGTACATTTCTTGCCCTCCCAACCGCAGAGAAAAGCTTGAAAACTCACAATGTATTTCTTTTCAAAATTTCATTATTTCTGGGGGCCTGACTCTTGCTCTTTGAACATTGTTGATTGGTAACACAGATATTCAAGTATTACAGTAAGGAAATCCATCTCTGAGGAGTGCAAGCCACAAAAATTTCAGGTTGCTGTACCAGGGAGAGACTGAGCATTTGGACACAGCTATAACCAATGTAGTGTTAAAAGAAGAAATATGAGCTAATAGGGTATTTTATTCCGGTTGCCTCCTACTCAAATACAAAATAATAAAACCTATTAGTTGAAATCTTATTTAACTGCTTCATCTCTCCATAGTAATTGATTGGGTTTTAGACATTCAGCCAAAGGATATAATCAAATCAGGTTTGCTTCGTGATCTCCTAAGTAATCATGATATAATATGCATGGTGTCAGAAAACTCGGTCAGCACGCTTCCTCTAACTGATTAAAAGATTTGGTCACTTAAATTTTTCCATTTAGACAATGAAGCTGAAGAGATACGACAAATACAGTGGACAGATCAAGAGCAATAATGGATGGTGACAGACTACTTTTTTTTTTTTTTGGTAAAGTGAATTATTAGTTTGGGATATTTATGTACTATAATAATTAAAGGTTTGTTCCTTCTCCCATTGCCGACTCCTACTCACTTTACTAAGACACGAATAAGCCCTTAAAAAACAGGCATATTATCCCTTGAGCCCCATGAAGAGACTACAGTATTAGCATATGACGACAATGTGTACACTGAGCTTAGGAAATCCTGGGCCAAGTTTAATCTTGCCTGTCTCTGAATGGAAGTAGTATTGAAGACAGAGCACCCCTAATTGCTTCCTTTCACCAATGCTGGGCATTATATCTACACAAGGCATAATGCTTCCACAGATGATGGAATGAGCCAAACCACACTTTTAAAAAAAAGGGATTCAAGCTGCAGAGTTGAATGTGCCAAGGGCCGAGCCATGGCCACACTCAAGCATATGGCCTTTAGGACGATGAACATCACAACCAATGCTAGCCAGCACCCACCTTGAGTGAAGACAGCCAAACTACAGTCATGCCTTGCCAGGGGAGTGGGGGTGGGGAAAGAGGCTTCTTGTGCCTTTTCCCCACCTGCACTGGAATAGTCACCATTTACCAATATGGGTATGTCTATACTGTGTAAAAAAAACAAAAAAACCCAAAAAAAACGGCAGCAGCAAGTCTCAGAGCCCAGGTCAATTGGCTCAGGCTGTGCTACAGGGATAACAATAGCAGTGTAGATGTTCAGGCTCGGGCTGGAACCTGTGCTCTGAAACCCAGTGAAGGGGGAGTGTGTAGAGCTAGCTGACAGGCCAGTCAGGAGGAAAATACATATTACAAAATATTTTACTAGCATTGGATCAAAAACCATTGCCACTTGAGTCTCCAACAGCACAGATGATAACTATGACAGGTTACCCTTCACTCTGGGGTGCCACCTGATATACTGGAGTACCTCTGAGCCTGCCTGTTCCACCAGTCGGTGCTCCCTATTACCACAGTATCCGAGTACCTCACAGCCTGGAATGTATCTATCCCCACAATAGCCCTATGAGGCACGGCAACATCATTATCCCCATTTTACAGATGGAGAACTGAGGCACAAAGACTAAGTGACTTGCTCAAGGTCACACAGGGACTCTGTGGTGCAGTAGGAAATTAAACCTGGTCTTCCAAGTCTTAGGCCAGTGACCTAACCACTGGCCTACCTCGGCTGTACCTAGCTCCTCCAAAAAACTGGACAAAAAGAGGTAGGGACAACCCTAGATCACTGAAATTTGCTACACATCTGTTTTTCACATCTGTATCCGTGTATTTAACTGCATCTGACAGCTGAAGAGACAATCCTCCTGTTCATACCGAAGAACTTACCAATTAGGTCCATTTCACCCAAAGCAAATAAACTAGAATGTTTTTCAGCATAGTCCTCTAGAAAGTGATTTCCTTGCACTCAGTTTGTCACCATTAGCAAAATCCGTTTTCCAGCATTACTATTCATTAGTGCTACTCCATTTCCAATATTATTTTAAAAAGTGACAAATGGCCTCCACAGAGCTATGAGTTAGAGTCATATGGCGGGTGTCACACTTGGTGATTTATCCCAATTATCGTACTTTCAAATTTACTCTTCCTTGGCGTTTCTGATTCAGCCCCATAGTTCAAGACACAGAATCTTGCTGATAGAAAATACTGTAGTTGGGTTGTTTTGGAGGGGAACGGTATTAAATTTTCTGTAATAGAACATGAGGTATCAAAAAGCTCCGTTTGGGTGGTTTTATTGCTTTCTATTTTACGTTTATGTTACGCCCCATCTGTGTTGGGATTGGTTACACAATTACACACGTCAAAATCGCTCCTAATGGCACAGTTACCATTGCAGAATTAACTGCACCATTACAAACTCAAGTCTTGAAAAGAGAAAAAAGAAAAAACAACACTACATTTTGTTTTCTAGTTACAGAATAGTTATGACATACTTTAGAATAGAGTGGGGAAATAACACCCATTAACCATGCCATAGGAAATTCATGGTGTCCTTTTAAACCATGCGGTGTGGAGAGCTTATTTAGGATTACAGTACCAATTAAGGCTCAAGTGTTGATTTAAATACGATGGCAAATGCAGAACGCTTGAACTTAGCATTTACATAGTAGTTATCTTCAAAGTCCGTTTCAAAATTACATCAATTGCTCTGCACTGGGACTGTTATTTAAAATACTCTTACTCTTAAATTTGCAGACTACACCTCTACCCCGATATAATGCGACCCGATATAACACGAATTCGGATATAAGGTGGTAAAGCAGCACTCCGGGGGAGCGGGGCTGCCTGCTCAGGAGGATCAAAGCAAGTTCGATATAATGCGGTTTCAGCTATAATGCGGTAAGATTTTTTGGCTCCCGAGGACAGCGTTATATAGGAGTAGAGGTGTATCAAAATAGGGGACATTCAGGGGAATGCAGCTGTTTTCACAGGATGATCTTGAGAGGTCCGGCACACTAGCAGAATATGAAAACGAACGGTGTCTATGTGCTCTTGGGGAGAAATAATACCCAAGCTAAGTACAGTTTGAACGGTATTGAATTAGTTAATCGGATAGAAGAAGAAAGAACAGTTGAGAAGTTGAAATAATTTTCAGCTACTCCCATTCATCACATTTTCACTTCAGTGTTTTTATTTATACTGAAGGTTACATTCTTTCCCACCAGACCTACCTGGCCCTCTCTACTCAGGCAAAAAAATTCCTGCTGAATACTATGAAATTTTTGCCTGGGTAAGGAGTGCTAGTTCAGGTATTATCTTAAATTTCAGCTCTCGACAAAGCTCACGCCCCTAAAGGCACTATTAACAAAACCATTCATCTTGGGATGGGTACTCAGGAATGCACGCACACACACAAGAGAGACCCAGGTTCATACAACATAGAACATATGAACACATTTATTTAACTCTTCTGTGACCCTGCACCATGTAGAAGTTGACTTTTTTTTTTCAGCTGAATCAGGTCCCATGATGGCATATTAGTGGTAGATATTTTTTCCAGTGGACTTAACGTTGCAAGAAAAAATTAGCTGCATAGTAAAGCACAGCATGTTCAGTATCTTGGCTAGCTCCTTTATAGCCTAAATGTCATCTTTCCAGATGAAAAATGCTTTAGAAACTCAAGGTTGCTTTTGAAAATGTTCCCACTCTCACTATCGAAACTGCAAGAACATACACTGAATTAATTCTTCCACCAAATTCTCAGGCACTATAAAAGGATCTTTTTAAAATGTCTTTTAAAAATGTCATACAAATGGATTAAAAATTAAAGAGGGCTATTAAACCAAATTTATCATATTAATATTTTCTTACTCTGGATGCAAAATTTGGCAGCCTTTGGTAATGAAACACCTTAAACTTAAAAACCTCCCATTTGCAATTGTAATAAGAAGGGCATTGAGGTACTGACCCTGCAACTGCATTTCCACATGCAAGCACATGTCCAGTAGCAAGATCAAGGCTATGTGTTACTAAGTGTGTGTACACATATCACACAACAGATTGTCAGCACGCAACAAATCAGATTTAAATTTTTTGAATTATTGTTTGCTGAATAGGTATGCTGAGTTCACAGAATTGCCTGCAGGTCTTTCTCTCATGCTAAGAATCCAGGAGGAGATTATAAACACACCAATTAATGCACCAAAGTAAATCATCATCAGTACTTTACCTCCAGCAAAACACACATTTGTTTGCACAAGCCAGGCTTGGTGTGGTCTCCATGCAGCGGTGACTTTCAATGCCATAAAAGGTGTGTTTGTAGCAGCCTCCTCTACCTCTCAGCATCAACTAGAAACAGGGAAAGAAAAAGGCACAAAAAGTTTAACAGTTTGCAATCAAATGATGCAAAACACAAAATCTAGAAAAACAAGATCTGACAACTCCAGACACACTTCAGCTTCTTTCATAGAAAGAAATAAGACAATGGATCAAACTTAATTCTTACTTCCATTATACAGGAGATCAAACTAGATTATCACAATGGTTCCTTCTGGCTTTACAACCTAGGAACATATGAAAATTCCAATGTAACTGACTTCATAGAGATTTATACCTGTGATTAATTAGCTCAGTAACCTGAATACCAATAAGCAAGGGCGGTTCCAGACATTTTGCCGCCCCAAGCACGGAGGGTCCGCTGGTCCTGCGGCTTTGGCGGACCTCCTGCAGGCACGCCTGCGGGAGGTCCATTGAAGCAGCAGGACCAGCAGACCCTCCGCAGGCACGCCTGCAGGAGGTCCGCCCAAGCCGCGGGACCAGCGGACCCTCCTCAGGCAAGCCGCCGAAGGCACCCTGCCTGCTGCCCTAGCGGCAACCAGCAGAGTGCCCCCCCGCGGCTTGCAGCCCCAGGCACGTGCTTGGAGCGCTGGTGCCTGGAGCCACCCCTGCCAATAAGGCTGCTTAAATTAAGCTTCTTTTGCCAAAGAATCCACAGCAGAGTCAATGCATTGGAATGGAGATTAAGTCCCCGATGCTGTATTGCAGTTAATACAGCAACACTCAAACATCTTTACAGGCATTTCTTTAAGTTTTGCATCATTTTTGTTTTTAATACTGTCATATCAAATGCTGTATAGTTATTTGTTCCCCTAACAGATCTTCAATTTCAATCATCAGCCACTTTGATTTTCAAATCCATCCATGGACAGATTCCACAACTCAGGTTAAGTGTAAGCAGTAGGCCACAATAATGACAGATATCGTCTATTTGAGAAAATTCATGGCAAGCAGATCAGTGTACACAACAGCTTATGTATGTACCTATATAAAAAGTTTACATCAGTGCTGGAAAATTCATGACTCTCTTTTACAGGAAGGAAACACAGTTCTAGCTTAAACATCATTTTTTCTTAAATAGTATCATGCACCATATCTGTTATTAAAGCTTTCAGCCTTACAAAAATACTCACTATCAATAACCAACACGTTAAGCCACTTAGCTGTAAATTTAAAGGTAACTTTCTTGTAAAAAGTTACTACAAATAGTAATAAAAATCAATTTAAAGGCTGCCTTATTAAACATCCACTTATTTTAATTCTCCTGAAAAATCTGCTTCTTTTTCTCAATCCTAATCTAAATAATACAAACCCTCTTTTACACCAAGTGTCTGCTCCAGGAGGACTGCATTATCTCCTTACACCTGGGTTTTCAGCATCTATCCAGGGGTTCTCAAACAGGGGTCGTGACCCCTTTGGGGGTCGCAAGGTTATTACTTGGGGGTCGTGAGCTGTCAGCCTCCACCCCACCCCCACTTCACCTCCAACATTTATAATAGTGTTAACTATTTTTAAAAATGTGTTTTTAAATTTATATGCAGGGGTCGCACTCAGAGTTTGCTGTGTGAAAGGGGTCACCAATACAAAAGTTTGAGAACCACTGTTCCCTTAGGAATTTGCAGTCTATTTAGAACGCATGTTGGTTGGGACAGACACTATTTTCTGGGTTTTTTGCACAACACATCAGATGAACAACAACAAACGGGACAGGATCAAGAGGGAAAGAGGAATATAATGGATTAACTTTTAAACCAAACCTTTTTAATCAAAAAGCCTCAGTGAGCCAAATTAAAGTTTCATCCTCTCAGAGAAAAAGAAAATACAGCTAATACCTAACCATTACAGTAATTATGCATGAAGTGATTTAAAAAAAAAAAAAAAAAGGGCGGAGGGGTTAAAAAAGGTGATTGTGCCCTCTGCCTCCAACCAGGTGTTAAATTATTATTTGTATTATCGTAGCACCTAGGAGTCCTTGAACCCCTTGCTTGGTGCTGTACAGAACAGCGCAGAACAAAAACACAGTCCCTGCCC
Organism: Gopherus flavomarginatus; assembly: GCF_025201925.1. Classification (NCBI taxonomy): domain Eukaryota; kingdom Metazoa; phylum Chordata; order Testudines; family Testudinidae; genus Gopherus; species Gopherus flavomarginatus. The sequence continues at coordinate 12,618,215 of NC_066635.1, forward strand.
AATGCCATATTTGTATGGATTTTAGAAGATGCACATCATCTAAGAGAGCCAGATAGTGCAGATGGATATTCTGAGATGCCCAGAAGTACAAATCATTCGTACCTGCCAATTCTTTTCTGTAATACGGCAAAGCATAAATACATCTAATCAGTTAAGACGGTACTGTACAGCTTGTTTTCGTTAATAAACCTTAGGCCTACTTCTGCTTTCCACTGGTTTAAACTGAATCTACTAAAATCAATTAAGATACTAGTCTGAAACTGGTAACTTAGGCCAGATCCACACTATGCCCTTTGGGATAACTACGTAGTGCCTCCATCCATTCCCAAATTGTACTTCGATACTTTTTAATGGGTTTTATGTAATATTGCTTGAAGCGATGGCACTTTAAAACAAATCAGTCCTCTATTCTTCGCTCTCATTTGCAGCACTGACCAAGTCGGACAACTTTTTCTTTAAGTATATCGCTGCCTCCTAGTATGTTAAAAACCACAGAAGGAATGTTTTTTAAAGTAATTTTACAGACCACTTTTTGCAATCGATGCAGTGGTCACCAAAAGCATTAGTAGGATCAATATGCCTTACAAAATATTCATGACAGTACGGCAGGGTGTGCTTTAAACCATTCACAGGTGCAGATATTGTGATGTGACACTTCTCCATCAGGCATTTCAGTAAAAACTAGATTCAGCCACCCATGTTGGCAATCATCATTCAAAGAGTTCTTTTTAAAACAGACCAAGCTAATCGTGTGCCAAAAACAGAGAGACCCCAGGAAACTTATCACTGCCATGACTCCAGAATTAAAAATGTGTCACCACGTTCAATAAAAGTGCTTAATCCCAGAGTTTATAATTCTGAGAATGTTGTAGTAAAATATACACTGAATTTGCAAAATTCATAACATTCTCTGTTTTTCCAATGAGGGGACAGAGTAGACCCTTTAAATCAGTCACAAAACTAGGATCATAGGGCTTAAAGGAGGGGCGGGGCAATATTATACAATGCAACTTTCAGAATCTAACACATTAGTAAAGTTATTTTACTCCTTAGAAATAAAATCCATTTTATTGATTGACAAATGCAGAAAATCCAAGGACAAGGCAGTACAACCACAGAAAACCAGAAACAGTTAAAGGACAAACTGGTCTGAATACCCTGCTATAGCTAGGTGAGTTTTACGATGAAATGTGTCGTCTTTGCTTTAGAAGACCTTGCCTCTGTGGTGAAAACAATCTCCCCAACATTCTCAATTATATTTCATGTTATATATTGCTGCAGACAGGAGCTACAACAACAGGAATAAGCTGCAGAAAATGAGACTACTAGAGAGTGGCTCCAACTTCTTTGCCTAAATCATATTTCCACTCTTCACAGCACGGATTTAATAAATCAAAATGCAAAGCGACAACATTATAGACAGCTTAAGGTTTGGTTACAGGTAATTATTTTCAAATGGTTATTTTGGACAGAGAAGAGTCACACCTGATTTAGGTCTCTAGATGTTCATGTGTGTTAGTGTTGCAAAACCTTAAAAAAATAAAAAGGTACCTTTGTCCACCGACAAAGCTTCACACCAGAATGGCTTCCAATCAATTTGTAACCTGGACAGAAAAAAGGGAAAGATTAGTTCCATTGATTTTAAGCTGCAGTAATTGGCACACAAAATTAATCTAGTCTCAGAGTATTAACATCTCCCTGCCCCGCTAGCCACCCCCTAAAAATTAAAGGTGTTCATATGGTGGATGTGACACGATACTAGAGCTTGTCTATACGGAGAGCTAATGAGCTACAAGCCAGAGTGTGATGTGCAGCACCACTAGCTTGCTGCGCACTAACTCGTCACGTGGCCCCCGCTACAAAGTGCACTACGGAACTTTTAGTAGTGTAGTGATGTCCACGCAGCAAACTAGTGCTTGGTGAGCTAGTGTGCTGGAGAGTCACACCTTGTCTGCATAAAGAGTTAGTGTGTGGCAAGCTGAGCCCTAAGTTACCTTGGTGGAGAAACTTAACACACACACGAACAATTCCCTGCATTAGAGCTATTTCATTGATAGCATCGGCCTTGTTTTATTCTCACGAGCCCAGACCTCAGAGGGAAAGCCACATGCCACTCAAAACTGACTTCACCTCATTCAGGATGGCTGCTGATTGTTTACAGATGATATATTTATATTGTCCAGTCTCCCTCTGATGAAAAGAGGGTGGCTCCAACATGGGGCCATGTAACACAGTGGCAGACTCTAGGACAAAGCACAGTGACAAAGAGTCTGTGTTGAGACATCCGCTTTTTAGGCACATTGTAACTATGGCAGAATCACAGCAGCAAACTAGCCAGTTAGCTCCAAACCAGTCATACAGAGGATGGACTCTCTCTCAAGGGCAAAAGGAAATAGGGTCTGGAACACAAGGGATCTTCAGGAATAACCCTGGGAACAGCTAAACCTGAGGGAGGAAAGCTTAGGCAGAAGGAGGTGAATCTGAACTATCTGCATGGTGCAAAGTCCAGCTGCTTATAGGTTTCTAGGGTAGGGCTAAAGGGTACAAAGCAGACATCAATGTAGGAAAGACCCTTCAGTCTCATAATGCATCATCTAGCCCTTCAGAAAGGTGCAGGAAACAAAAGTACAGGTTATACCCAGAACAAGACTTATCACACCTCTGCTCACCTCTTCCAGAAGCTTCTCCCACACTAGTGTCTCTGCCTAGTTCTGAAGGGGGCACCTCAGGAGAATGACTTTTCCATCTTCATGCCCTTTCAACATACACTCAAGAGTACCAGCAAACGGCCTATGTGAAGTGATATTTGTTCACTAAAACGGGGCAGAGACCAACCCAGGGCCTCAAGTAGGCTGCTAAATAGCCAGCGTATGTCATTCTCCAAACTGTCCCGACCTTAAATTAGAACCCTAGCAGTGACTCTTCCCCTGGACAAGCAAGGTTAACAGACCAAGGAGAATCACAGCCAGCTCTCCTCAGCCCACTCATGCCGCAACAGTGATAAGAGTCAGAAATGGAAAGGAGAATGATGGGCTTGAAATGGAGAGAAGCAGGAAGGAAGCCTCAGGGTTTTAAACTAGACTCAAGATATTGTGGGCCAGATTCTCAGCTGGCGTAAATTGAGGTAACTCCACTGTCTTTAGTGGAGTTACGCTGATTTACACCAGCTAAGACTCCAACCCTATATTCTGAAGATAATGTAAATTTGACATCACTTCATGACATTACAACAGTATTAACACACATTTCTTCATCTAATTAATCCTCTCATCCCAATGAATTTGATGTTCATTAAGCTCTAAGCACTATTACCCTAAATAGTCTACATTAGGTTATTTTCATCTTTGGAAAACAAAATGCTTAGATACCCAAATGTCTGTAAGACTTAAATTCACTACGAAATGGGCACAAAGAGATAAGTGGGATTCGGAAAGCCCACTTGCGTAACTCAGACCAAATGCAGAGCTCTTTACTAATTAATGCAGACTGGACACCCACAGACCCAAAGGTTTACCTCAGCTAGCTAGTTTTTCTTGGTTAATTCCAGCAGATGTTTATGATGTTTATTCTTTTAAGGCAAATAAAAGTTTATGAATCAAGTCCTCCTTCCTGCCCAGAAGCATGAGCTAGATATAAAAACCTACCATTCGGCACACAGAACCAATCACTGCCACCCACAGCGAATCAAAGAGCAGAATTAGTGTGTTTATTTTACGTTCTTCACTTGTGAAGTTATCACACACATCTCATTGCAACCAGGCTCACGGTGATGCTCCATTCTGATATACACACCCCCGAAGCCGCAATGAAGTCAGTGCACAATTAAAACGAGAGTAAGAATCTGAGTCAGATGTACCAACTACAAATAAAGCAGCATGATGAACTACAAGCACAGGAGCCTGTGCAACTATTTTATCGACTGAGTATATACAGCACTCAACAGGCTATTTGTGTTCGTAGGTATTGAGCACCCTTCACTTCCTACTGAAGTCAAGGGGAGTAGAGAGCACTTCAAAGGACTAGCCGAAAGCATGTTACGTAGGCAGAAGTTACACAAAAATTAATTCTGATGGACAATGAACTATTGGCTATCAAAAATCCTATGGGGCAGAATGAATTACTTCAATGGAGAGAGACTTGTACCTACCCTGAAAAGCTTACAGTGGACAAACTGGAGAAAGTTCAGAGAAGAGCAACAAAAATGATTAAAGGTCTAGAAAACATGACCTTTGAGGGAAGATGGAAAAAATTGGGTTTGTTTAGTCTGGAGAAGAGAAGAATGAGGGGGACATGGTAACAGTCTTCAAGTACAGAAAAGGCTGTTACAAGGAGGAGGAAGAAAAATTATTCTCTTTAACATCTGAGGATAGAACAAGCAGCTAAGGGCTTAAATTGCAGCAAGGGAGGTCTAGGTTGTACATTAGGAAAAAATTCCTGTCAGGGTAGTCAAGCACTGGAATAAATTGCCTAGGAAGGTTGTATAATCTGTCGCTGGAGATTTTGTAAGAGCAGGTTAGACAAACACCTGTCAGGGAGGGTCTAGATAATACTTAGTTCTGGTGGACTAGACTAGACGGCCTCTCAAGGTCCCTTCCAGTCCACTCATTCTATGATTCTATGAATGGAACTATGCCATTTTACACCTGCTGAGGGCCTGTCCCCATCTTTTTAAGAAATAACACATTTTACTAACGTATTTGGGCATCTGTGTAGCCTCAATCAACATTTAAAATATAGGATTTATTTTCACCAAAACTACATAGAGACACAGAGTTTAGAGCCAGAAGGAACCAGATCACGTACTCTGACCTCCTGTACATCACACGCCACCACCATCACCCAGCACCCGCACACTAAACCCAACAACCAAAATTAGACCAAAATATTACACACCTCAGGAGACTGTTATGCATCACAATCAGAAAATATCAGGGGCCAGATGTGCACCAGAGCCGGAGGCCCCTGCAATGGCAGGGAAATGATTAAGTGAGATATGCTCAAATAATCCTGGCAAGTGGCTCACACCCACATGCTGCAGAGGAAAGCAAAAAAACCCAAAGCCATATGAGGCATGGGAGCCTGGTCTAGCGGATAGGGCATGTAACTGGTAGCCAGGAGACTTGGAGTCTATTCCTGGCTCTGCTACTGCCCAAAGTCATACTGTAGGGCGAGTCATTTCATTTCCCTGTGCCACTTCTTCCCCTCCTGTCCTGGGTCTTGTCTTGTCTATTTAGGCTGTGAGCATTTTGGGGTAAGGACTCCCTCTTGTTAGGTTTCTGCAATGCCTACCACAGTGGGGCCCCGATTTCAACTGGAGCCTCTAGTTGCTACTGTAATTCATTTTTATTATTTGTCTGAGTAGAACTAACTGCACGTCTTCTTCCTCCCTTCCACAAAGGTTCCATTGACCACATTTGTAGCTCACATTACTCCACGGAGCTTCCACGCCTTTTTTTTAAAAAACATTTTACCCATTCATCAGGTGCCATTTGCAGCCCTCCATCGACAGTTTTAGGAAAGATTTATTTATTTTCTCCAAGGACTATTGCACTGCATGTCAGTAAGAAAGGCTTAATATTATCACTAAAAAAAACAAAAACAAAAAACAACCTATTATATTAAAGTTTTACTGAAAATAAAACCCATATGCCCAAATCCCCTGTTGACCAGTTCAGGGTAATGAAAAAAATCAGATCAATCTTAAGAGATGTTGAGACCCTTAAGAGACTAAAATGAAGGTTTTATTTAATGAGAGACAGAAGATTGGCCACTTTGGAATAACTATCTGGAGCTATGAACAGCATTTTCAGTGACTGGGGGGAAAAACTGGAATGTGGTTTGCTAGTATGATAACTGAGAAGGCCCAGGGACTCCATTAGTGTTACAATTGCTCACAGTGATGTCTGGGATCCTGACCTACAATGGGATCCTGAACCTACAATGTTTATTTCCCTTGAATAAGGGCCACCCACGCCAAATTCAGTACGCTGAGCACCTGCAAACCTCCAATAAAGATAATGGGAACTGTACATGCTCAGCGCCTCCTAAGATTTTGCTCAACATTGATGAGGGGCTGAAGCTCTTAGCCAACTTTAGCAATGAAAAGTGTCTGACTCATCTAGTTGGTCTGTGCCAGGAATTATACTATTGGAAGAAATAGCACACAGATCTGCAGAAGTGCTTACAAGCAATTTATGTAGCTGGTAAGCCAAGCTCTTCACCTGCTGCGTTGACTGTGTGGAAAGTTTGGTGATAATTACCCACTCGGCCATCCTAGTGGTTTCAAGAACTATTAAGTAATGGCAAAGTCCTAAGCCAAATGAAACCCATCCCCATGTAGGTTAGTGGCTAAAGTTTAATAGCTCAGTACGGCTATTTTAACGACTAAAACCATTCCTCCAGTTTCTCTAAAACCCATTTATCTATCTCCCATTTGGTCTATCACTACCGGCAGCAAGCCAGCCTAAGTAACACAGAAGACAGGAGCACAAAAGGACTGTTCATACTCATGATTAAACTATACAGCAGGGGTTCTCAAACTGGGGGTCGGGACCCCTCAGGGGGTTGTGAGGTTGTTACATGGGGGGGAGGGGTCGCAAACTGTCAGGCTCCACCTCAAACCCCACTTTGCCTCCAGCATTTACAATGGTGTTAAATATATTAAAAAGTGTTTTTAATGTATAAGGGGGGATCGCACTCAGAGGCTTGCTATGTGAAAGGAGTCCCCAGTACAAAAGTCTGAGAACTCCTGCTATACAGGATACGGTAGCATCTTTTGTGGGTGGAAAGGAGATAGAATCAAAATGAGGCTCTTCTCTCTCATTATGCTATGTGTCTGCTACCTAACCAAAAATAATGAACTCTTCAGTGCCAACGCCAGCACACCTTTTCCATCAGCTGTGCCAGGTCACCTTCACTGTTATACTTTTTTGGTTCTGTGGCAACCCTATTGATCTTCTTTCCTATTTGCTATGCTTACAATGGCCATCTCAATTAAATCCAGCTATTGGTCCCATCTAAAAGCACTCAGGGTAAGCCTGTGCATAGATACTCCCAAGGACATTCTGAACATATTCAACTGACTTTGCTAGTAGTTTCAAGGTGTCAGCAAAGAAGTTTCAAGTTTCATATCTTCCCAAAACACTTGTAATGAGATACAGGCTTAAGCAGAAAGTTTAGCTTCAATATACTCCAAATAAAAAAATGCTTTCCAGACAGCACACTCTCTAATCACAACTAGATGGATTTATGGTCATACTACTGCTCAAAAGAAATACTCATCAACACATCTTTAATGACGATTCATGTAAGTCAAGCCCATGAAATACCTTTAACATCCTAAGCAGGATCATAATGAAATCAACAAAAAAAATAATTTACTGAAAGCACAAGGAGTTCAAAACTAGGATTTTGTACCAAGTGAGCTTTCTCTAGCTGATGAATTCTGAAAAAACTAGAGCTTTCCAAATGGTGAATTTCAGTAATCAAGCCTAAGTGTTATAAAAGACATGAATTATAGCCTGCAAATCAGCTTTTGAGAGAAATGAGAGTCCTCTGGCTATAATAATATGGGGATAAAAAGAACATTTGGTAATGATCTGTTCTGAAAGTCAGACTTTTAAAAGAAGAGACAGAAGCTACGTTACAGCTGTCAGCCAGCAGGGTGTACACAGTAAAAAAATTAACCACAACTTGGACACAAGCTGCACCATTTTTATCAAGTGATTTAAAAAAAACCCAAAAACCATTGTTTGGCATCCATACAGGGATCACATTCTATGTTCTCTGCCACTGATAGAGTGTGTTCTCCATTACAACAGCATGTCATCCATCGGAACTGAAAGCATCTCCAGAAAACTCAGATGTTCAGGCCTTGTCTGCACTAGGAAGTTTTTAACTATACTGGTATAATGAAAAAGGCAAAACCCTCTTACTACAGATGCAGTTATACTGGTCTGAGTGCGAGTGCCTATCCCGGTATAAGCTCAGCCCTGGTCTACACTACGAGTTTAGGCTGAATTTAGCAGCATTAGATCGATTTAACCCTGCTTCCGTCCACATGGCAAAGCCATTTTTGTCGACTTGAAGAGCTCTTAAAATTGATTTCTGTACTCCTCCCCGATGAGGGGATTAGTGCTGAAAGCGACCCTGCTGTGTCGCATTTGGGATAGTATGGACGCAACTTGATGGTACTGGCCTCCAGGAGCTGTCCCAGATTGCTCCATTGTGACTGCTCTGGCAGCACTCTCAACTCAGATACATTGGCCAGGTACACAGGAAAAGCCCTGCAAACTTTTGAATTTTATTTCCTGTTTGGCCAACTTAGCGAGCTGATCAGCACTGGTGACCAAGGAGTCCCAGAATCGCAAAAGAGCTCCAGCATAGACCGAACGGGAGGTACTGGATCTGATTGCTGTATGGGGAGACGAATCCGTGCTATCCAAACTCCGTTCCAAAGGACAAAATGCTGGAATATTTGAAAAAATGCCAGACAGAGGTTATAATAGGGACCTGCAGCAGTGCCATGTGAAGCCTACCTAAGAACCAGAGAGACAAACGGTCGCTCCGGGTCTGAGCCCCAGACATGACACTTCTATGATGAGCTGCAAGCCATTCTAGGGGGTGTCCCTACAACTACCCCATCCCTGTGCTTCCCTCCTCCCCCACCCCTCCTGGGTTATCTGTGTGACGAATTAATAAAGAATGCATGAATTTGAAACAACGACTTTATTGCCCCTGCAAGTGGAGATCAAAGGAAGGCTGTCGGCTTACAGGGAAGTAGAGTGAACCAAGGGGGCAGGTTTTCATCAAGGAGAAACAAAACGGAACTTTCACACCATAGCCTGGCCAGTCATGAAACTGGTTTTCAAAGTTTCTCAGAAGAGCACAGCAGGGTGTGCTGTGCATCAAACCGCCCTGGTGTCTGGCTGCATGTAATCAGCGGCCAGGTGATTTGCCTCAACCTCCCACCCCACCATAAAATGTCCCCTCCTTACTCTCATAGATATTGTGGCGCACACAGCAAGCAGTAATAACGATGGGAATATTGGTTTTGCTGAGGTCTAACCGAGTCAGTAAACCGCACCAGCGAGCTTTTAAACATCCAAAGGCACCACCATTATGCACTTGCTCAGCCTAGAGCAGCCTGACTAAATCTCCATTAGACGAAACTTAAAGAAGAGAATGACCTGAAATCATGCCCATTTTCATCCAGGCGCCCCAACTAACCTAACCGAGGTCGGCCAGGAGCACCCAAGGGACAACAGCTAGTGGTCGTACTGCAACATCTGCTGTTCGCAAGGCAAGGCAAGGGGATGCTGCTGTGTAGCACTGCATCTGCCATCAGCACCCAGGAGACATACAGTGACAGTGAGCTGAGCGGACTCCATGCTTGCCGTGGTATGTCGTCTGCACGGGTAACCCAGGAAAAAAGGTGATAAACGATTTTTTGCCATTGCTTTCACGGAGGAAGGGAGGGAGGGGGGCCTGACAACATGTACCCAGAATCACCTGCAACAATATTTTTGCCCCATCAGGCATTGGGAGCTGAAGCCAGAATTCCAATCAGCAGTGGAGACTGCAGGAACTGTGGGATAGCTACCACAATGCAATGCTCTGAAAGTCGAAGCTAGCCTCGGTACTGTGGAAGCATACCGCCGACTTAGTGGGGTCACACACAATTGACTGAATCTAATCGATTTCTAAAAACAAATCATCTTCTATTAAATTGACCTAATTTTGTACTGTAGACATACCCTTAATATAGTTCGATAAGTGAAGTAAGCTATACACTAGTATGAGGTACTTTTGTATCAGTATAACTGCACGCACAGTAGAAGTTGTACTGTTAATTGTATCAGTACAAATTAACACCCTAATCAATACAGTTATACAACTATCTAGTGCAGACCAGCCCTAAGTAGCACAGAAACGTAGGGAACATCACAATGGAAGGTCATTGCACTATCAAAAAATTGTTCTGCCAAAACACTGAAAGATGTAGGGCTGTGAAATTAAGAATTTAACCATGACAGACTGAGCTAAAAAAGCAATTGAAATCACCAGGAGGTGCAAGAGCAAAAAATTAGCCATACTTCCCAATAAGGAAGAAGTCATTGCAAGCTCTGGTGAAAGTAAATTCGATGCAACACTGAACTTGAAAAATCAGACAAATTCAGAGAGCTGCTGTGAACAGGATAATAAATATCCAATATATTTGTGTGGTTCTGTTAAGCAGTCTCCTTAAATAAACACTCTGGTTTGAAGTGACTGCTGCCTGTTAAACCTGACACTCATCAGGAGAACGTTCACAGGAATAAAGTTTCCCATTTGCTCCCACAATGCAAAAGTGGAGAGTAAAAGGGTTGCAACATAATAAGGTCACTAACACAGTAGTAATTCACCTCCAACATTAAGGATTATCATGAAGGCCATAATGCAATTTCTTTGCTTGAGCTACCACACAACAGGGGTACTTGACAAAGATTACTTGGCAGAGAAACTGGGGAGGCGGGTGGGAAAGAGACAACAAAAAACTTACAAAGGCTGAAAGGAAACTACTGGAATTAAATTAGTATTTAGTCCAAAAATATTAAGAGTATCTGGTAGCTGGACAGGTTGGCCAGTCATATTGGTGGATATTGAACTATAAACACACTCTGGATTTTGTTCTGAGCTCTGACCAGTGTCTCATGGCTGAGGGATGGGAAAGGGGGGTGGAGGGGAAAAATCAATCAATGCAACCAATATGAGGCCTAGTTTTCACAACATCATTTTTAAAGCATTCTGGCAGGAAAGTACTTTAAAAATAGGCTTGTGAGGTAGGAAGCTTTCAGGTCCTGATCCTGAAATATTTTCTTATGAGTAATGCAATTGACAGAGTGACTCCCAATGAGAGTGTTTGTGTGACAAAAGGTTGCAGGACTGGATCCTAACTGCGAAACAGTTGCAGCTTAATACTCGTAACTCTTTGCCTCCCAACTGAGCTGCTAAAATGTTGCTTTGAGCACCTAATGTCTTCCGTGACTATCAAAAACTTATTTTTGCATTTTCAACATGTTGTAAAAACCTGCTATGACTAATAAATACAAAGCTCTCAGGTCACATGCATTAGATACAAGCAAACATATGTACCTAAATGTCAGAAAACTGAGACATTGACAATGATGAACTGCCAGTAGCTGCAACAAACTCCAGCCTCAATACCTGGCAAATTTTTAAAATTTCAGTGTCCAATATGATACTATTTTTCATTTTAATCAAAGCAGAGATCCATCTTTATATTACAAAATTGCCAAACTAGCAGAGCATATAAAACCACTGATGTATCAGAGCACATTTTCCTATCAAAGTGTCTGCCCGACAAATAGACCGCCACAAATACCACTTCAATGTTTTCATCTACATTAAACTGCTGCTGAAAAAACCTCATGCTTTATGCAGGTATAGACAGAGCAAAGTGGTAAGCAGAACCACCCATAGGGCTGCAGCAAACGTTCTTGACACTGACAAAGTAATGTTGACTGAATTTCCAGTATTTGGGTCGAATGAAGGAACTTCTCCTACAACTATCACAAGATATTACCCAGTAATATTCCTGAAACACACCAGCCAGAGGAACGCCAATATGATTTTGCATACAATAAAGCAAACACAACTTCAGGAGGAAACAGAGACAAAAGGTCAAGTGAGGAATCTTTTAATTACTGCAGGAAGTTTAATTTTCCATCCTTTTTGTAGAATTAGCTCTCCAGCCCCCACCTATGAAAGACTGATGTGATCACTAGTTGTTTGCAGTAGTGTCGTAGCTATGTTAGGCCACTAGTGAGCTTACAGCAACACAGCTGTACCATTATAAGACTGCTCACATAGCTGCTCTATGCTAGCAAGATAGAGCTCTCCTGTCAACATAAAGAACCCCACCTCCACGAGCGGCCGTAGCTATGTTGATGGGAGAAGCTCTCCCACCAACATAGCGCTGTCCACACTGGCACTTCTGTCAGAGTAACTTATGTCACTCGGGGGGGAAGGAGGGGAGGAGTGTTTTTTCACACCCTGAGCAACAAGTTATATGGATATAAGTGGTAGCGTTGACATGGCCTTAGTCTCAGAGAGAAAAGGTGAGTGAGGTAATACCTTTTATTGGACCAATTTCTGTTGGAGAGAGAAGCAACCTTTCAAGCTTACACAGAGCTCTTCTTCAGGCCTGGGAAAAGTACTCCCAGTATCACAGCTAAATCAATGGTGGAATGGATAGCTTAGCATAAGTAGTTAACACATATTCTAAGGGACCATTCAAGGTGAAGTGGCCTGTTAACACCCCTGCAGTCATAGGACCCACACAAAAAAAAAAAAAAAAAAAACAAACAAGGGAGGGACTCAGGGGGATTAGCGGGTTACACATTCTTGTAATAAGCCATAAATCCAGTATCTTTATTAAGATCCTGATTTTTCGTGTCTAGCAAAGTTATAAATTTAAGCTCCCAGACTCATCTTTTGCAGCTCTTGTGCAGGTGCCCTTTGAGGATGAGGACTGAGAAGGCAGAGGGCAATGTTTGCCCAGGGGTGATGTGATACAGTGACCACTGATAACAGGAGCTGGTGTATATTTATCATTCTATTAATGAAAACTCACCCTTACCTGAGCCTCCGAGTGCACTAATAAATAATACCACTGAGCTATTACATAGTGCTTTTCATCAGTAAATCTCAAACACTTTACTAAAGGAGGTCAGTTCGTTATCCCCATTTTACAGATGGGGAAACTGAAGCATAAAGAGGTATGCAAAATATGATGGAAACTTCAGAGTATATCCTCCGTGTACACGTGTGTATCAGTTTTACTGGCTGCTAGAGACCAAGTTGTTGGGTTTTTTTTAAAAGCATCCTTTCCTCCAGCTGTTATTTCATGAACTGGGCACATTTATTCTTATACCTAAGATTTTTTTCAATTTCTAAAAAAAACAAACTCTCCTATTGTCTGGACAGAAGAATGCAGAGATAATTTTACCCTTGCCCATCTGTATGTCTACAACCTGTATTTTGTCTAAACGTAACAGGCCTCATGACTTCAAAACCTCTGCCCCAGTAAGTCCTGTCCCCTTTCAAAAAAAAAAAAAAAACCTGCAAAAATATAAATACCTAAAATAGAAATAGAAAGAGTCCATTTCTTCTCCCCACCAATTTTACATTTGTAATGTCATCAACTTACACTGACGTAAGCAAAAGGTTAATCAGGCCCACAGAATCTCGATTATTACTACTTTCTGTGCCACTAATCGGGTATCAGAGGGGTAGCTGTGTTAGTCTGGATCTGTAAAAAGCGACAAAGAGTCCTGTAGCCATTAATACTGTGCATCTAGACTAGGAAATGAATATCAGCCACTTCTCCATGAGCTCTTGGCAGCTCCCACACCATGACCATGCTCAGGCTCCATAACTCCTGCTCTTAGGGTGTTATTTCTTTAACTTTATATTCCATATTTATTGAGACATACACAAATTCTCTAAGTAAATTTCACAGATTTAGAACCTCATCATTTAAAACCACTGCATTCCTCTGCTTACAGGCACTTGAGTGAGAATTATTTTGTTTTAGTTGTTTTCACAACTCATGGTTAATATTTCCACAGCAAACATTTGAATTCTATTGTTCTATAGAATACATTTCAGTGGCTGCACTGTTGTTAGCAATACATAACCCAGCCAGAAAACTGCTAGCACCCCCTGGAGTTCAAGGGCTTTATTTTCATCTTGATGCACAGGGATTTACACATGTGTTATCCCCAAGCCTGAAAGATGAAAATATAACCTTAAGTATGCAACCCATGCAGGGGTACATCAGTGACAGTGCCTACGCAGAATGCAGCATCACTTTCACAGCACATGTAGCCTTTATGGCCAGAAGTTTCAAAAGGGCTCAGCACCCATAATCAAGCTCAGATTTTCAACCGATCTCAGAATATTGGGTGTTGAACCCTTTTGAAAATCTGGCCATCTGAATCAACAACGGGAGCTCCTGCGTACTTTTAAAAGTCTGGCCTCAACTCTGCACGCTGAGCATTTGGAAAATGGACCCTGAGCAATTCCTGATGTCAACGCCTGCACGTCCCACACACGCTGAAAATCTTAGATCAAAGCACTTTACGTTGACATCCTAATGGGACAAGACAGCACCAAAGACTTTACAGAACTGAAATAGCCCCTGCCATTTCTGATACTGTGTTCTCTTCTACTGAGGCCCATTAAATAAGAAACCAATTTTCTATAATGTGATGATTATTTGACATTAGAGAACAGGATGAGAGAAAGTACACGCACTATCGCAATGGATATTCCCAATCATTTGGCATTTCCATTACCATTCAGCTAACAAACAGGAAATTAAGGTTACAATTAAATGCAACATCATCAAGGCTGAGAAGTCAAGCCCCATGAAACTGAGGACATTCTGGACATTATTAAGGTTCAAAATTCTGCTCTCATTTACACTGGTGTAAACACAAAACAATTCCATTGGACTTTAGCAAAGTTTTTCCAGCCAACAGACGAATTTGGCCCAGGTTGCTTTGTAAGTATATAAGTAACATTACCTCAGCCACACTGTACTAAATATATACTGTGCAATACACCATATATATATACATACACACACACACACACAAAATGTATATATACTGTGGAATACACATGGATAATTACCCAGGTAGCTAGCCCATGCTAAAGCCAATGCTTCCGCAGCTTCTAGATTAAAGCTAGCTCAGGTATATCTACACAAGCTGCAATCACAGCGCATGCCTGAAATGTAGACATACCCCAAGTTAACAGAGACATGGAAGAAGTGTTATGTGGAGTTCCCCCACTGCTTGGGTTCTCAGCCTTATTATTTTTTTGCATTTATATTCCCGCTTGTTTAAGGTTCTCTTTACTGTGCTCTTCTTAAGCACCATAAGACTGTAGCTATAGTCCTCAATATGGATTTCAAAATTGGCACTGTGGGGGATCATGTTTATTGATACAAAAATCACTTGGAGACAAGTCTGCTTACTAAACAAATTATGATTTTTCTAATTCCCAGCCCTCACCCTGGGATCTGCCTGTCAAGATGGGTTCATTCTGACTTGTCTATCACTGATAAGAAGTATTCTGCAAATCATAAAGAAGTTCAAATCCCATGAATGATTCATTAACCAGAACAGAATACAGCTTCCTATGCCACAGCTGATTTTGTAGAGCTAGCAGGATAGTGTACAAAGTTTACCACGTTTTTTGCATTAGTAAAATAAGCAGACCCGACCTGGATTACACACAAGGAACAGATATGTTGATTCAGAATGGACTTACTTTAACAGTCACTCTCTTCTGATCATAACCATAATTTAAGGGTGCCTCTAAAGCTAAAGCACACTTAAGTTTACCTCTTCATCTGAATTCAGTCTCCAACACTTAGAAGTCACTAGAGGTAAGCTTTTCTACACACAGAAATTCATCTTAAGACCAAGCATACCAAGTTTCGGCCAAGAAGGAACTGTTTTGAAAAAACTGTAAGCAACTAAAGGAATTAGAATATAAGCCATGTCTCAGCTCTAGCTACATACTGTTTGCTCTGGCAAACAAAGTAATATCAATGGTTGATTTCTATTTTCATTTCATTTTCTGTCTACCTAAATAGATGAAATCTACTATAACATTAACACTGCAAAGTAGTATCACCGTAAACATAACACCCACAGTCAAATACTTGAAATAGACTCATTGCTAAGACTCTCTCAAGTTATATTTGTTATTTGGAAGTACTGAACAGCTTACCCTCCCTATGAACTTTACGCAAGATTTAACACTGAAGAGGGAGAGGAAATTAACATTTCCTGACTGTACAAAATTGACTACAGCTTTTTATAAAAGGAAACTATTGAAGAATGCCCTTATTAAGCTAATCAGTAAATATACAGCTACAAGCTCCTATTACCCTGTACAACAGGGATAGGCAAACTATGGCTCGGGGGCTGTATCCAGCCCTTCAGACGTTTTAATCCAGCCCTTGAACTCCTGTCGATGAGTGGGGTTGGGGACTTGCCCTGCTCCGGCACTCCAGCCAGGGAGCGGGGTCAGGGCTTGCCCCACTCTGCACAGCTCCCAGAAGGAGCAGCATGTCCCCTCTCTGGCTCCCACACGTGCTGTCCCCACCCCAAGCACCACCCTCACAGCTCCCACAGCCAGTGGGAACTGCTTGAGGTAAGCGCCACCCGGAGCCTGCACCCCGACCCCCCTTCCATGCCCCAACCCTGTGCCCCAGCCCTGATCCCCCTCCCATCTCCTTAGTCCCAGCCCAGAGCACCCTCCTGTACCCCCAGCCCACCCCAGAGCCCGCACACCCAGCTGAAGCCCTCACCTCCCCCCCTGAACCCCAAACTGCACCCTGAATTCCTCATTTCTGGCCCCACCCCAGAGCCCACACTACCTCCCACCCCCAATTTCATGAGCATTCATGACCCGCCATACAATTTCCAGACCCAGATGTGGCCCTTGGGCCAAAAAGGTTGTACAGCAGGGTTGGGTAAACTGAGTGTAATGGTACATTTAACTGGTGGAAAATCCATGGTGCTAAACAGGTGCTAAAATAAAGCCCAATTGTTCAACCAATATTCAAGTCACTTAGACCAAGCAAGATAAATTTATCTGAAGGTGAATAAAAGTAAATGAATGATTGTTGAGATTGTCTACAAAGACAAAGGCAAATTCGTGTTCTGCAACTAAACTTTAAAGGAGCAGCTTCATTCTGAATCATTAGCACTGATTTTTACCTCTTTTGAGCTAATTATGCCCTTAGGGATAACACTGAAACTGAAAGTAAAGTGAAGTGCAATGTAAATATAGGGCCCAATCCCACAAGACGCTGACCGTCCTCAGCTCCCATGGCAGTTGATGGCTCCTGGCATAGCAATCAGTAACTGCTAAATAAATTATATGAACTTTTGAATCTTCTCCATTTTTTTTTAAAACCACCATGTAAATATGTCTATATAGTCTGATCTCCAGAAGAATGTTTGTTTTGACACGCGAAAACAGAAGGAAGGCAAATTAAACCCCTATAGAGCAGGCTGCTCTGATGCTAGTTTTTGTGAATATAGTTCACTCAGTGCACAGTGGGAAAATGTAGCACGGAGAGGTTTTAATTTAACAGAAATGGGCATGCTAAAATTAACTCTTTGGAGACCGCAAGTTTATTTATCCAGCTGTGATTGCTGGCATGTTCCAGAAAGCCAGTCATAGGAAAATATAAATGACACATGTACCTACAAAAAATGCAACCTGCCAACAGGAAAGTGAATTCTTCCAATTTTCCCTGAAAGTCGCAAATGATGGAATTTCCCAGGTAGATCTGCCCTGGTGTTTAAAACTTGATTTGTGGAAAAGTGGGCTGTGTGTGCAGTTCTGATCATCTAACAATGTTTTTTTATGTAACACAAAATAAATAAATAGATATCTCATCAGAGCCACAAAACCAAAGGCAATTAAAAGCAACTAGAAAAGTGAAGCTGCCTGAATCACTGCCGTCACTTTGCTTCACTCTTCCTGAAGACATAATGCAGCCTCACAATTGGGCAGGGCACTGCAATGCAAACATAGGGCCCAATCCCACAAGATGCTGACCGTTCTCAGCTCCCATGGCAGTTGATGGCTCCTGGCATGTCAAAAGGCCAGGGTCATAAGCAGCATTTAAAATCACTTCCTATCAAAGTGTTTCACCAACAAAAAGACAGTAAAAGCCTCTATCCTCACGTCCATGTGGTAGCAGAACAAGATTCCTCCTTAGGACTCCACAGATCACTTAGCAGGGTACCAGCTACCATGCTGCCTAGCACATCGGGGTCAATCTTCCAACCCAGGGAACAGCCAGAACCCAAACTCCCAGGAAGCTACTGCATGTGCTACTATCTCCAATAGATGTTACTGCTGTGCACACCATCCATCCCTTCTCACATTCCCTCTCCACTCTACGCATCTACCAGTATCCTTGCCCCTAAAACGACAAGCTAGGACAGGATTTGACCTTAAAGTTATACAGGAGAAGCACTCAAAAGTGCACCACATATTCAACTACTTTGCAGCAGTTTACACTGCATTTCTCACTGAAATTACTACCTTCGGCGACAAAGGCAAAAAAGACTTAAGCAACCTGGATGTGCGGGAGACACTTCAGGCTTCCAAAGGTGTCAGCAAGTAGCAAGATAGGTACCCATATGCAGGCACTACAGGTTAGTGGCCAAGTTTTGCAGCACTTTATTTCTTACAAGGCCTTTGCTAGATTATTTTATTCTAACTCCGAGTTTTATGCATTTCACATTTCTTTTACATCTCTCCTAAGTTTAATTTTAAAAAAAAGCATGCGCACAAGACTGGATGGCTGGGACAGGGAGTTGGGTCACCTTCAGGTGACCAGGTTAAAGAAACTAGATTAAGTTATCAGTGACTGACAATGTTACCGAAAATGAACTTGTTTCAAATAGCTGTGGCCTATCTCAGTCCAGCTATTAAGTTAGACATCCATATCACAACAGATATCCTTCTTCAGAAGCTTCAGGAGAGGATCTAATGCATGAATGAGCATGAAAACTAAACTCCTCTTTCATCTTTAGAGCTGAAGACCAAACTACTCTCTCGTACACCCTTGAGCTACATTGCAGAGCATTGTGCTACCTTTGCCCAAGCTGTACCTGTTCTGGGGACTGAGATTTTTGGTCTGCAGGACTGTAAATCTGGCATTTTTCATGCATTCTTGCATACATGTTTTTTAAAATAATGGCCTTAAGTCCATTAACATCATTCTGTATGGTTCTTGAGAGAAGTCATTATCTAGTTTTCCTCCAGTGGACCATTCGGATTCATTTGAATGAATTTATCTTTGGGAAATTAATTTCAGCACTGAAATCAGTATGAAATTGAGAATAAAGTACTGGACTAAAATATTAGAAGTGAGGCCAATTTTCAAATGCCCTTCAAAAGCCCTCTCTTTTGGGAGCTGGATATGCACCAGGGTGTTTTCTCCCCAAAACACTAACAAACCAGCTCATGAAGAAGATTGGTGCCCTCTAGACTCCAAAATTCCTGTTCCGACACTACTGCTTCTGACTGCAAGAGCTGCTGTGCCCAATTAAGGATTTTAGGTCTGGACTGCTTGGTTTCAGTAATCTCACTAGTGTCCTAACTTTGCAGCAGGAGGGTGACACCTACAAAAAGACTGTCCCATATCTATTACACAGGCATCATGAAACCCACCATAAAGAAAAGGCATACAATAGTTCAATCCTTTCTTTGCACCCTTTCTGATAAAAAAAATCTACACACACAAATTTTTTGAAGCCTGATCCAGAATCTGGTCTGCACACCATCTTTATGGACCCTCACTCACCTTGTTTCGTAAGCGCATCTCTAAGACCTGGAGTGATCATCTCCCTCCTTTCACTCTCCTCATTTTTCCCACTGCTCTGCTGAGATGGACCTGTCTTGCCAGCTTCTTCCTCAAGGTCACATTCTTTCTGTTAAAAGAGAATTAATTACAATCATTTAGCTGAATATGCAATATTTAGACATAGGAATATTCCTAGCAACCTCAAATCACAGCTGTTGAACCTGATAACAATTCTGGCACACCAAGATGAACCTGGCTCTCAAGCAATTCATTTGTTAGAAGCTGCTCATCCATTATTCCACTCCACCTCTTCATCATGCTGCCCCAAACACTTAACTACCCGGATTTACAAAGGAGTCTAACGGAGTTTGGCATCTAAATCCCACAGAAAGTCAATGGGATTTGGGAACCTAATTCCCATAAATTCCTTTGAAAATCCCCAGCCATAGTGACTTTCATCTCCAAGTGCTCTACAACTGATCCGTATGTGCACGGATCACTTCTCCCTGCCAGTAAACTACAGCCACCTCTTGGCTAAAAAGTAGTTCCAATAGTGCTCAGCACTGCACAGTTATTTAGCACAGGTCAGTGAAGAATGCCCCATAACTGTTTTAAAACACTGAAGGGTTTTAGATAGGCAAGACAATTTACTGACTTGGAGACATGGAATGTCTCCCCTACTCTTACACTAAGTACTATAGGACCTTTCCTGGCCAGTGCTTCTGACTTCTGTTTTATACCTATTTGGAGCATCACCCACTTCAGAACCATAACTTGCCCTTTCATGCTGTGATGCTGCATCAGTTCAGGACTGTCGATGCAAGCCCAACCAACTGCATTGTTTAGAAATAAGCTATTAAATCTCATCACAGAACCCAACTAAGATTAGAGCCACCATTATCAGCCACAGTATACCAAGAGTATTGGGCTCTCCAGAGATACAATGCTACAAATATGGCTAATCTCCGAAGTCTAGTGTGACATGAATAAAGAAATAACACAATTAGTATAAAGTTAAAAGAGGGCTAAAAAAAAGAGTACATCAACACTGTGAATCCGTAAAAAGAACAGGAGTACTTATGGCACCTTAGAGACTAACAAATGTATTTGAGCAAAAGCTTTCGTGGGCTACAGCCCACTTCATCGGATGCATGGAATGGAACATATAAAAAGAGTATTGAAAGCTTATGCTGAAATAAATTTGTTAGTCTGTAAAGGTGCTACAAGTACTCCTGTTCTTTTTACGGATACAGACTAACACGGCTGCTACTCTGAAACTTCTGAGATTGTATTGCCATTTATAGTTGCCTGGACAGCACACATGGAAGTGTAAATAATTACTTTGATATTTGATGGAAGATGTACTATGTTTGTTCTTAAATATTTCAAAGAAAATATACATTCGTTACAGACAAATGGCATTTAAAAATGGAGTCCTTCTGATTTCCCAAAAATCAAAGTTGTTTCACAACCAGGTCCATTTTAAATCAGCACCCCTGATCTAGGTCTATTTTAAATCACTAGCCTCCTTCTACCCACCCCTCACATCTCCCCCCACCCACCCAACCACACACACCCTATGTACCAGGAAGTTCCAATAATTTTTTCCAGTTTTGGTTTATTTCTACTTCATATTAAAGAAACGTAGGTACTAATCAAACAATTGCTCTTAATTTCCTGAGCTCCACATGGTCTTCCTGACCAGATTCAGTAACTCAAACAGTTCTCAAGACACACATACGTATTTCATCTGAACTCCAAGAAGTTTTCAGAAAACACTCAGAGCAAGCTCAGAACCATCCAAGAATTCAGTTTGCCATTGCTTCCAGGAAGTCATATGGGATAGATTCTACCTACCCTTCATATTGAAGTAGTACCTGCTGATTTCAATAGGACTACTTGTGCAGCAGGCATCAGCCATCAGAACATAACAGAATCTGGCCCTTACTAAACTAGTAAGATCTGGTCCAACTTTTGCTTCTTTGAATTCATAGTTTGTTCAAAAACAGTTCTAAAATACAAGTACAGCATTACATCAGCCATTCTACCAACATTTTTGTAATGCATCTAAACTTTCTTAAAAGGTCCACAACACAAAGCATCCAGCCATGAATACAAATCACAGAAACGTAGAGCTGGAAGAGAGCTTGAGAAGTCATCAAGTCCAGCCCCCTGTGCTGAAGCAGGACCAAGTAAACTTAGGTTGGACAAACACCCGTCAGGGATGGTCTGTTCTTAAAAACCTCCAGTGACTGGGGATTCCATAACCTTCCTTGGAAGCCTATTCCAGAACTTAACTACCCTTATAGTTTGCAAGTTTTTCCTAATATCTAACATAAATCTCCCGTGCTGCAGATTAAGCCCATGACTACTTCTCCCACCTTCAGTGGACATGGAGAACAACTGATCATCATCCTCTTAATACCAACCCTTAACTTATCTGAAGTCTATTAGCAGGTCCCTTCTCAATCTTCTTTTCTCAAGATTTAACACGCTCAGGTGTTTTTTAAAACATTTCCTCATAGATCAGATTTTCTAAAACTTTTCACCATTTTTGCTGCTCTCTTCTGGACTCTCTCCAATTTATCCACATCTTTCCTAAAGACACTGTACTCCATCTGAGGCTTCACCAGTGCCAAGTAGAGAGGGATAATTACCTCATGTGTCTTACATACAACCCTCCTGTTAATATAAATAGGTTTCTAAGTCCAATAGAAGACTCCATCTTCACTCATCAAGACACTTGGACAATAAAATATTGATGTTACTGAAAAAGCTTCATACATAAGCAGGGAGAAGGTAAGTCAGTCATCTTTCACATAACTATTGAGCACTAAACAGCCCTCTCTCTAAAAGCCATAATTTAAGTCTGGGCTAGATTCTGCCCTCCCCTTAACTCAAGGCGGGCAGTACTTTACTCAGAGTAGTCCCATTAACTTATCCGAGTGCATTACTCAACGTGATTTCAGCTCTTGTACAGCATAGAATCCTAGAACCATACGGTTGGAAGGGACCACAAGGGTCACCTGGGCTAACCCGTGCCAAGATGCAGGATTTGTTGAGTCTAAATCATCCAGGACAGACGGTTATCCAGCCTCTTTTTAAAATCGCCAGTGAAGTAGCTTCCATGTCTTCCCTAGGCAGTTTGTTCCATTGTCCTACTGTTCTTACAGTTAGGAAGTTTTTCCTGAGATTTAATCTAAATCTGCTTTACTGTAGTTTGAACCCAATGCTTCTTGTTCTCCCTCTGAGGGCAGGGCAAAATATACTGATGCAGGAGCATTCCCTTTTACGTGAGTAGAGAGCACAATGTGTATCTGTGTTGCTGTATTAAATATAGTCATTCACATAAATGTGCAGTACAAATAAATTAGCATATATAGAACCAACCTTTGCATACAAGAAAAGTCATCTTGCATGACTAAGTGTCCTAGCATATCTATTTTTCTATATACTACACTCACTGTATTATCTCAAAGTATTGAAGCATAAAAAAGTCTATTTAATTAGAAAAAATATAATCAAAATCTTTATATCTAAATTAAAAAAAAACTCTTATTTTTTCCTACCTTGAAGAGACTGTCTACCACTTTTTTCCCAGGCTGATTTCAAAGTATGTATACAGGACCCCAATCATTTGTTCCAATCTTAGCTGAGTACCCAATTTGTTTTATGTTTCATAAGTATTTAATCCAAGACATTTCTTGAGGGGAAAAGCAACTCGCTGCCCTAGGAGTTGTATTTATTCATTTGCTTAATAATAAACCTTTCATGTTTCTTATTCAGGATTTGAAAGAAAAGAACACAAATAAACAACTTAGCACAGAGAGCAAACTTCTCAAGGGTGATTTAGCAAGAAGCATTGAAGTAAATCTAAGGCAAGTTTATTGTCTTTCTGTAACAAATCAAGCAAGTAGTGGCTACAGCCAGCTTTCCTTTGCCCTTGAAATAATGTGGCTGCCAATAAAACAAGCCAAACACCCATCCTTCTGTTCTATATTCACAGGCAGCAAAAGTCCATGGACAACGAAAACTTCAGGATTCAGATTTTTGCTACTTACGGACCAAATCCTGAAGCCTGCAGGAGTTTTGCAACTATACTTCATTGGATGCTAAATAAGGACAATTACACCTCATGCTTGTGGGCACAAACTGACCTCAATCTTGGGGCAGGAAAAAATGTATTTTTCTTTATTTCCATATGTACAGCACAACACAATCAGCTAGGCACTTTATGGAACAAGCCAGAGAAATCCACCTTCCTCTGAACGACCAAGTATTAGCCATTACAAAAGGCAGACCAGGGGATCAGTTGACCAATTTAGTAGAGAAGGTTCTGTATTCCTGGTTAGGATAGGAACAGAAAGCAGTGCAACATTCATTATCTGCAAATTCACAGCTCAAATGTTTCAGATGCTTCTTTATATGTATTTCTTACAAATATGCCCAGAAAGCACACACAAAATGTAAATTTTTTCAGCAGCATGTGTTTATTTGGGGGGTCCTGCCGATATCTTCAGACATGGAGGAGAATACCTCCACAGATGGTTATGATTGAAACTGTCAAAACTCCTCAGCTGCATTTTTGGCTTCGCTATGTAGAATTCAAGATATTCAAAACACATTCTGTGGCTAAAATTAGCCATTTCAATTTAAACTAGGCACACAGTTAATTTAAGTCTTTTTAACCTCCCATTAAATGTGGCTCTCGTTCTCAGTGGGTCACAGATGAAGAAAATCTGTTGATGTAACTCAATATACAATTCTCTACTCCAGCATGGCAGCTGCCACCCATAATGTTCAAAAGATAAAATTCTGTTTCACAGATGGTCCAGATCATTACTTATTCTTCCAGGAGAAACATGCTAAGGACCTTCAGAAGTTGGCCTGGCTTATGGAAGACTGGTTTTCTAGTCAAATAGATCCAACCTTTTTAATGAAGGATAGTCTACAAATATTTGAAGGGCGCAAACACCAAAGAGACAGAGTTACTTAGCGTTATCTAAGGAGACAGAACTAGCAATAATGAACAAAAGATAAAAGCGAAAATTTAGGCAGGATTATCAGCCTCCCAAGGGAAGCGCTGAAAGCCCCACTGTCTCAACATGTAAAACCAGAAGGGATCAAGTCTTAGAAAAATACACCATAAGCAAGGCCCTTTGATTTCAGTTTTTACTGATTTTTTACCTGAATTTTGGACCATTCGAGTACCCAGAAATACTGATTATGTTAAGAAAATCCAGTATATTATGTTTATGTTAAGTTAATCTAAGTGTCAATGCAAAGCCATGTGTTATAAGGCAATGGAGTGGAAGATACACATGCACTGTATGTACTGAATGTAAAGTTCATGAAATAAACTGTGGCATTAAACTTCTCTTATTTCCAATACTCTTACTTTTTTCTATTTGTGGCTTTCTTTTGGTCTTCCCATCCCCCAATATTAACCCTGATATTTACCCAGAAAGACTTACGTTAATTATTTGCACTGATTTTTCACTCATTTTTTAATTATTGTAATAAACACTAATAAATTCCCATGAATTTTTAAACAAAACAAAAACAAAGGGCTTAGACCACAGGAAACAACACTGTCCTGGCAAGAATATGGACCAGATGAGCTAATAGGTCTGTTCTAATTCAGACTAAGATCTCAGTTGAAACACTGAACACCAGCTGGTCAGCGGCGCAGTGGGGCTAAGACAGGCTCCGCGTGGCTCTCGGAAGCAGTAGCATCTCCCCCTTCCGGCTCCTACCTGTAGGGGCAGACAGGGGGCTCCACGCACTGCCCTTGCCCCAAGCACCGGCTCTGCAGCTCCCATTGGCTGAGAACCATGGCCAATGGGAGCTGCGGGGGCGGTGTCTGCAGACGGTGCAGTGTGCAGAGCCACCTGGCCGCACCTCCAGGTAGGAGGCAAAGGGTACATATGCTGCTGCTTCCAGGACCTGCTTGAGGTAAGAGCTGCCCAGAGCCTGAACCCCTGACCCCCTCCTGTGTCCCAACCCTCTGACCCAGCCCTAATCTACCTCCTGCCCTCCAAACCACTCGATCCCAGCCCCACACCTCTAGCCAGACTCACCCCCAACCCAACATTCAAATCTCTGCCACTAATCCTTACACAACCATACAAGAGATCAAAGCTAGATCATAAAAATATTCAAAAATTATCTTTTACTGCCCCCTACGCACAAAGGAAATGTGCAAGTGTACATCCCAAAGCCACAGGAATATTGGAAGGACGAGATTGACATCATATAGTAAAGCCTAAATATTTATAGATCAGCACTGTAAAAAACAACCGTGTATTCTACAAACAGATTTTAGGCCCCTTTCTGCTCTCTCATATCCCACTTTAAGTCATTGTGATGTAATTCCATTGATTTCAGTAGAGTTAGTGTGAGATCAGAATTAGGCCCTGTGAATTTAAGTACTGAACATGTGCACCTCAGTATTCTGTAAATTGGTTTTTAAAATAATCTTAATTTGAAAGACAAAAGCTCTCCTTGCACTAATGCACAGCAGCTAAAGCGAGGACAGCTCTACAAAGAAGGATGCCTGGGACTTAACCAACAATGGCACCTTTCATCTTGGAAATCAGACAACTCGATAATGAAGAATTAGTTTCACATTTCAGATTCTTCTGCCTGTTGATGTCACATCTTTGGTGCTTATTTTTAATTACAATAAATGACTGCACCTATGGGATCCTTCCACAATTCAAGCATTCGCACAAATCCGTTAGTAAGTCAGTCTGCATATTCTCTGGGAGATTCATCATGGAGGCAAAGCCATTCATTCTCATAGCTAATGATACAGTCAGTCACCTATTTAGCCTCTCACATGCAGCATTTATATGGTCATATCCTGCCACTGTTCTGTATATGGAGATCCGCTAAGTCAATTGGAGTTTTAATTAAAATTGATAGCAGGATATGGCTGTAGTTAAGAAACCTATCCTTGACAAGCAATTTTTAAGAGGCGAATGAAATGCAACTTTCAGACACTAACACATACAGCCGACACAGAGCTAGAGGAAATACAAGAATCTTCCCCCCGGCCTCACTGAGGCCAGGGCTACAACTATAAACTTACATTAGTATAACTACTGATATCACAACAGGGTATGAAAAAACCACACCCCTGAGCCATGCAGGTTATACCGACCTAGACAGTGCTATGTCAATGAGAGAGCTTATCCTGTCAACATAGCTACCGCCTCCCACAGAGGTGGATTAAATATGCTGACAGGAGAAGCCCCCCATACCGTCTTCACTGAAGCACTGCAGCATTGTAAGTGCAGATCTGCCCTGAGGATGCTTTGGAGGTATTTACTCTTCCAAGTAGCCTCCCTGAACTCAAGTGGGTCTACTAGTATAAGAGTTGCAGGATAGAGTCCCTAGTTTATATGGGGTGGGGCGGGGGGTTTGCACTTCTGGGATAGCCAACCTACATAGAGACTGCACAAAGAAACCAGTTTATGGAGGAGGGGATTAATAAAAGACTCCAGCTCCACAGACAAAATAAGGGAAGGATGAGAGGTAGAGACAGAAAACTCCATCTTAGATCCTAGAAAGGCCAAGTGTTAGGCAACAAACATTCACTGTTGCTTATTTGTAACACTCAATTATATTGGAAATTCTGACTTTGGTCACTACTAGGGCAGTGATCACAAAACGTTAGGAAGTGGTTGTAGCTTACTGCTGTGGTCATTTGCTTGTTCATAAACTAGACAATGGACTATGCATATTTTTATTTTACATTGCACAGTCCTTGTGCTGTTGCTAGATTTTATTAGTCAGTGAAACCTTGAGGCCTAATCTCCTATAAAAATGGCTGCAAAAATAATTATTTTTTCCCTTTAGTGGTTTTGAGTCATGTCACAAAGGAACATGAATCTTTTATTGGACAAACTTCTGTTGGTAAGAGACATAATCTTTCGAGCTTTAAGTCTGGAGAAGAGCTCAAGGGGCTCAAAAGCTTGTCTCTCTCACCGACAGAAGTTGGTCCAATAAACGACATTACCTCAGCCACATTGTCTCTCTCATATCCCAGGACCTCCACAGCTACAACTACACTTCATACGCAAATAATCTGTTTTTCTTTTCTCCAGTGACCTCTAGTGGTGAATATGTATGACAGCGAAGCCAAAAGGAGGACTGTACCCTATTGCAAATGGGATCAGAGCGTGTTAAGGGTGAGGAAGATCTAGTATCAGAGGGGTAGCCATGTTAGTCTGGATCTGTAAAAGCAGCAAAGAATCCTGTGGCACCTTATAGACTAACAGACGTTTTGGAGCATGAGCTTTCGTGGGTGAATACCCACTTCTTCAGATGCATCTGAAGAAGTGGGTATTCACCCACGAAAGCTCATGCTCCAAAACGTCTGTTAGTCTATAAGGTGCCACAGGATTCTTTGCTGCTTTTGAAGATCTAGTAGTTCATCAACCTGTAAGTGGAAAATAGTTTCCCCCAATGGAGACACAGATACTAAGCTGACACTATATTAAGGAAAGGTAGACATTCAGATACGGGTCCCCCATCTTCCCCCATGACAGTTAATGAGGCAGTATGAGTTCAGGAGAGAAACCCGCTAATCTCAGAATTTTCCCTTGAGAAAAGAGATTAAGCATCCTCAGACAGCTCCATCCCCTCTCAAGGGGTTCTGCATTCTTTGCTCCCTTGTTTCCCACTGAAATCAATTAGAGTTTTGGGTGTTAAGGCAATATAAGATCAGGCCTGCCAGATTTCTCTGCAACTGTCTCTTAGAACAAACTGGTAACTGCCGTCACTGTTTTGGACCACAAAGAAATGTGCACATCAATTATTTTCATTGCACACATCAATTATTTTCATTGCACACCAGCTGAAACTTTAGAGTTATTGCCTCAGCTGTCTTACTAGATAAATCCAAACAGATCTATAATATAACAGGAATAATGAGCATGTGGCAGAAGCAGGAGGTTTGGGGGGGAGGTGTTTTTTGTTTACTTTTTTAACACTTTTGGCTATTGCGAGCATTTTATAAAACCAACATAAAATTGTAGGCCCAGTTCTGTAGTAGAAAACTCATCTTTGCGCTTGGCAAAAATAACTGTTATGCAATAACTTCTGAGGGCACCTCCCATTCATTGTTCAGGAACATCACTTTTTTTTCTCCTCTACGAACCCAAAGTAGAGTCAATATTTGTGCATGCACCTGTATTTCCAAAGAGAAACTTCAGACTCTGTCCTAGCCCCATTGCATTTCAAACTTTTATTTTTCTTCTTTTTTATTAGACATGTATGCTGCAGTCACCCCTAGAGACATCAACCAAGTCAGAGCTGCATTATTCTGCAAATAGGTCAAATATGTAGCAAGTGACAGTCCCAGCGTAAAGAGCTAATTCCTGCTCTCTGTTAAATTCCTGAAAGACTCTCCAACTTTCTCCTTTAGTCAGGAAAGACAGTTCAACCAAAACTTCATGCTAGCAAGCACTCTTGTGACAACATGAACACAGCTCACTGTCCCAGAGTGCCCCCTTGTTGCAAGACCAGGTGTTGCAGCACTTGTACCTCAGTTTCCCCTTAGCACTCTTCGGCTTATCCTTGCCAGAGAGGTGACATGGCCCTCCAGCCAAGCCACTTTAAACATTCAATCCCTTCCAGGGTAACAGAGTCCCTTAATCTAAGTCCAATGCAACACCAAAACAAAAGAAAGTCTTCTTTACAGGCAGGCTTCCAGCAGCAATAGCCTGTCTCATTATCTCACCTCCAGATCCAATCACACCAACCATCCAGGTCAGGTTTACCCTCTTACTAACCGACCCTGGCAGGCCACAGCCAGTTCCTAGCTCACACTCGGCTTTTTCCCTTATTTAGGAGCAGCCCGTCCACTCCCTCCCCAGCCAGCACTTAACTGCTAGACTCTCCTCCTCAGCCAGCTCACCTGCTCTTCTCCCTAGCCAGAGATTCTGGCCTGCCTTCTGCATGGAGCGCCTCTTCGTAAATCCAACACCCAGCGCAGCTGTAGCAGGATGGGGTAACTGAACAGGGCTGACTGGCCCCAGACCTTCTGGCCCTTACAGGGGAAAGCCTCCCTGTTACCCAAAAGCATTCAGCTGTCTTACATGATTGAAGATACTGTCATGCCACAGTCTCTATAAAGGCATGTCATAATCATCTGCTTGTCCACCTAAAATGGAGTTTTATCCATTGCACCATGGCATCATGGTGACACTAAACAAACAGTATTATTAACACTCAATTGAAGGAAAAAATTAAAAATGAAACATCTATGCTGCTGAAGTACTCTGGAAAATTTGGACTGAAAAGTGCACAGGCAGCAGTGCCTTTTATTATACTCATATAACTTTAAAATAAGTCTATCTGCAAAATCTTTGGAAGGGGGAAAAACAGCACCTCCAACCTACCTCCAAATATTTCAAGTCACATTTTTGTTGTGTCCTTAGATGATAGCCAATGGAGTTTACTGCTTTGTTTATAATTTACCTCTATAGCTACAAGCCAGGGGCAGTAATATTTTTATCAACTCGCTACCTTAGTGATAAGGAAACTCCAGGTACCAAGCTTGCTCTAATAGCAGTACCTTGGCCTTCTTCATGTGACCCATAATTTTGCCCAGATCTTCAACATCAATGACAGAATTACTGCTTCCATCCTCCTCAGCACCCGCCTCCTCCTCACTGGTGGTTTCAAATAAATCCTCCACCTATGCAATAAAGATTTCAAAAGAAATTTTAGAAGCTTGCATGATACGTTAAATATAAACCCCTGCCTATTCTAGCCTGCTGATTCAATTACACAAGAGGCGGCAAAGATTTCTGGAAAGTTAACAATGGGACATTTGACCTATACAAGGCACACAACTCCCAGCTCTACCAATAAAAAGCCTGATGAATTGTTTTTTAAAATGAATTTAAGAGTACACAAAGCATTTGACCTTCAGTCTCCTGGGAAATCTGGCTTCCAGATTGATTCATTCATTTTCATAACTCTCTCTTCCCCCCTCCCCCCATCCATCTATCCATTTCCCATCATGTCATTGGCAGTTAAAATCAGAGGTTAGGACAAAAGCATGAAACTCTCACGGGATTTAGGCACCTCATTCCCTTAGACTCCTTTGAAAATCCACACCAGAGGGATCAATATCACAGTGAACAAGACAGGAAGGGAACTGCTGTTCAAACTGTAAATTTCTCAGGGCAGAGGGCTTCCCCTGTAAAGAGTCAGGCACAGCAGCTGTCCTGTATCAATATTAACAAAGCCTATTCCTCTTGTGATAGCCTAAAGAAGAGGCAGCCTTGCACTTTCAACCCACCCAGGGAGAAGAGCAACTGTCTTCTGGTAGGGTCTATAGTGCAGTAGCAATGATGCCCTGTGCACAAGATGGATGATAAAGTGTCTCAGCATCAGCTGCTCTCCCTTTCTACAAAGCAAGAGAGATGATCCCCTAATCAAAACTTGTTATTAACACAAACACTCTGGGAGAGAGACAAGCAGTTAGACATACGTATTCAGAGGAAGAGACAGAGCTGCCTCAGACAATGCTGCCAATCTGCAGCTGCAAAGAGAGACCCTGAACCAAAGCAGCCAACCTGACCAGTGACAGACTGAAAAGCTAGTGGTGGTGTTAACTGCTCCTATGGCACAGTAAATAAGAAGCCTCACCCTGGGGGTGGAGATAACTTAAGACCCTTCTGAGAAATCAGCATGGGTCCTCTTTATATTGGTTCTGGCACATCCCGGCTCCCATTTAAAGGGAAACTTCCCTGTACCATTCCCCCTAGCTCCCCTCCACACACACAACCCTCAGTTCTACTTCTTCTCTGGCCCTCTACTTGCACTATCCCCAAGGCACGGAAGCAAGGGACAAGTGTAAGGGACAAGGTCACATAGCGGATCCAAGCCCGTAGAGCTGGGGAAGCGAAGGAAGGAGACCAATGCCTCTCCAAGAGAACCCACAGAGTCCCTTAAACCAGCCCTGCTAAGAGATTTGCTACAGAAGTAATGCCCTGTGATTTTTGGACCTACCTCAGTGTTCTCCTGCTCTGACACCCTTTGCTCACGATCCGATCCCTCCTTGCTCTGCCTCCCTTTGGATTTGCACTTGCCTTTCTTACAGTTTCCGCTACAGGGCTTCTTCTTTCCTTTGCAAAGTGCCTGGAGCCTTGCGAGGAACCTGGCCTTCCAAGCATCAAAGTCAGCCTCGATGCTGCCGTGCTTGCTTTTGGCTACACTACAGTCCCCCTCCGCACGAGTCATGACACGACTAGCACTGAGCATCCACAGCCATTTGTCAATGTTTTTTCCAACCTAGGACGAGAAGTGAAAAAAAGCCCATTAACAAGGAACTTACAGACAGTCCAGGAACTTACAGACAGTCATTCAGAAAACAGATTGGACAAAAAGTGGCTAGATGTATGGCCACAGCAGGCTGACTGACTGACTGGGAACCAGTGATCTCTGAGCTCTAATAGCAGCTCTCTTGCCGACATAGAGTATGAACTTAAACCTTAGCTTCTCTATACCTCATAGTTTCTTCACTGGTAAAAAGTATTAACATCACCACTGAGTCTGACCACTTCAGGGTGCCAAACTTTAGAAAAGATGTGGACAAACCGGCAAGAGTCCAGAGGAGAGCAACAAAAATGATAAAAGGTTTAGAAAACCTGAGCTGGGAGGAAAGGTTTAAAAAAAAAAAAAAAAAAAACACCTGGGCATGTTTAGTCTTAAGAAAAGAAGGCTGAGAAGGGACCTGATAACAGTCTTCAAATCTGTTAAGAGCTGTTATAAAGAGGACTGTATTCTGCATATTTACTTGAGGTTGGATAAGGAGTAATGGGCTTAATCTGCAGCAAGGGAGATTTATGTTAGATATTAGGAAAAACTTTCTAACTCTAAGCATAGTTATGCTCTGGAAGAGACTTCCAAAGAAGGTTGTGGAATCTCCATCATCAGAGGATTTTAAAAACAGCTTGGACAAACACTTGTCAGAGATGGTCTAGGTTTATCTGGTCCTGCTTCAGTGCAGGGGGCTGGACTTGATGACTTCTTGAGGTCCATTCCAGCCCTGTATTTCTATCATTCTATAATAGGTGTGTTTTAGGGGATAGTTTTTCACTTTACAGCATTTGCTAGTAATAACAAAACCTGTGTATGTACAATACTGGGTGTGGCCGTCAGGCCATGAAGCACTGTACAAGTACATTAGTCTGAAACTACATTTTTTTCCCCTCTTTCTGATTTAGATAATCTCAGGCAGTTCATGGGGTTAAACATCATCAGACTATCATATAGCTGGCGAGTATCAAGATTTATCAGTATAGTAAATGAAAAGTAAGAAAGGAGTACTTTAAAAAAGGGAGAGAGGTAATAATAAGTCAGTGGTTTATTTTGCCCTTTAAAAATCATACAGAACAGCCTCTGACAAAACAAATGTGACAGCTTTATCTACTAACTACTGGTTTTAAAAGCGTGGAAATTCAATGAAAGATTTACAAAACGTATTCTGTATATATTGCAAAGGCTGGGGATCAGAGTTACTATATAGTTTTAAAAGTGTCTGAACTATCATCCTGAGGAAACACTCCACAGGTTAACATGGTACCAATGGGAATCATTCCTCTTCACTTTGATAGGGTGCTGCACTTGAAGGGGAACTGGATCTGGCCTTAAATACTTTAAATCCTTTAAAAAAGAATCCAATTTTCCAACTTCCTCTTAAAAGTAAGGAGTCTTAAGAACACTAGATGCCTAACCCAAGAGGTGCAGAACACCATCAATCTCACTGATATTTGCAGACACCAAAGATGCTTAGCAATTCTTCAGGATCAGAAAACAAAAAGAAAATCCAGAGAAACTCACCGTGTTGTAGTGGTCCACATACACTGAATTTCCCAAGCCAAACACAGCGTACCTCATGCCTTTCAGATAGGTTTTGCCAAACCTAAAGTCATTCACAGCCTCTTCTAACCATTTGCAGAACCATGCTGCATTTTCAGTTGGCTGTCCATCAGTGTAGGTAGCAACCAGAAACACACAAATATTTTTGCTGGTTGCCTGAAGACAGTATAGCAGAGGAAAAGAATATTTTAAAGGGATGATCAGTGCATTCTCTAAAACAACTTTAATATTACAGTGTCAGGAAGAGAATGTTATTGTCTTTTTAGAAGTCAAGGTATGAAGTCTAGGGCAGAAAATCCTAGGAATGAAGCTGGTAAGTGCACTCTTTGTATAAACCATGGATTCAATACATTAGGAAAAACTGTATTAATAAACATTTTGCCCCATATAGCATTTCTATTCAAAGATCTAAAGGAACTTTATGAACATTACCTAAATAAATCTCAACACCACTGTGAAGTAGAGATGAATTACTATTACTCCTAGACAGGACACTTTGGCATAGTGAGGGACATGAGCAATATCTCTATCTTACTGAGAAAGCTTGCAGCAGAACCAAAACAAAGAATTCAGCTCTCCTAGGATCATAGGTCTGGGTTCTACCTTTTCTTAGAAAAGAAATATCAAGTTGACATCAAATAAGGGCCAATATTAAATTACTTCAAGGTGGTATTTTAGGCTGTAAGAAGATCAGCACTGAAGGTTCCCATTTACCCCACAGATGCACTCTTCAACACAAGTCTTGTGGGATTTGCAGGGAACTAGGGGAGGTCTGTAGGGAGACGCAGAAGAGATCAGACCTCTCAACAGACCCAGGGAATTGTTACATATATATTTTACCTATCTAGGAAAGGGAAGAAAGAAAAATACTAACCTCTTCGGCTAGACAATCATCTGGATCATAGTCTCTCATGTTAATGATTTCTGCAGGCAAATTAAGGGAGAGAATAGCTTCAGCAAGAATTGTTGCAAATCCCTGGAGAGAGAGAGAGAGAGAAATAGAAAGGCTTTATCTGCAATAACCCAACCAAAGGAAGAGTCAAACAAATTCATGAGAGAGTGTTAGAAACTCTCAAACCTTGTAACAAGAAGCGGATATTTCATATGGCTATCATGTACAGAAACAGAACAAAGATACCTATAAAACCCGCATTTTCTTTTTTTTAAAGTTAAGTGCATTTTGTTTTGGAAAGTGAGTATTTCT
Source organism: Gopherus flavomarginatus (assembly GCF_025201925.1). NCBI lineage: Eukaryota > Metazoa > Chordata > Testudines > Testudinidae > Gopherus > Gopherus flavomarginatus. The sequence continues at coordinate 12,652,732 of NC_066635.1, forward strand.
ACAGACACACACAAAAAATCACTCAACTTTAATCAGTTTTTTGTCTTTGACAGAGAAATATTATAAAGCAGCATCTCTCCACACAAGAGGAGTTTAAGGTGACACCAAAAGATTAATAGAGTATATTTTAAAGCATTGATTTTTAAATTCTTTAAAATCTAATTTCCTCTTCACTTTTTTATTTTATTGGACAACAGAAACCTAGTCAATTTCACTTTCAGGTTCTTGAACCATGCACTGTTTGCAAGCCAAATGTTACACTTCAATAACGTTTTGAATTAACTTTGTCCAAGTAGAATAAAATGACTTTTACCTTAGCTGTGCCAGTCTGAGAGCCATAGAAAACCTTCACCCCAGTAACATAAACTTCCTTCGTCTTTGGCTTTGTATATCCATTTATTAGCACATCTTGTGTTACTTTAGACAGAGTTAGCTTCTCGGTGGATTTTTCATCCTACAAAACAATTGTAGTATCCCAATCTTACCCTTTTCAAACTCATCTTAAGCTAGTTTTCACATAAAATCCAAACCACCTAGTCAGATCTTCAGCATTAGGTTGGTGAGCTCTAGCAAATGTAACAGTGATAAGTTTTAGAGTTACAACTGGCCCATAAAAACAATCAAACTAGCATCCTCTCATTTAAATAAGACAGGTTACTGTAATCTGATCTCACAGCATAGGGTGTGACTTGATCACAGCAGGTGTCTGAAGATATGCCTTCCTCCCATCCCACGTACACAACTGAATATTTTATGAAGGAGTTTTTACCCTCTTGAAGGGCGTAATCCTGCTTCTAGTGAAATCATGGTACTTTTATCATTAACTTCAATGGGAACAGGACCTGCTTCTCAAACATCAGGTGTAAGCAGCTGGCAGAGACAGGATTTGAAAAAGTGCTGGGCCAGTCCAGAATGACAAACCTTCTTCACATAATAAACAGAGGTGATTATGTGAGATCAGTTCACAAGTCGCTTACAAGGCAGTAAAATATTCAACAGGTATGCTTTAGAAACATAACAAAACACACTTCAAGTACTATGATTTTCAATGATGTCAAACCACATTTAAACTTCAAGAAGTTAGAACTTGCACATGGCCTACAGTGGACAACATTGAAATGAAATGCCACATTCACACACCAAGGAGGACACATTTCAGTAGTGGGTTAAAGGATTACTGTTGTAACACAGTGGTAGATTTCCAGTTGACAGAATATAAATGCTAGAATTGTGAAGTCTCATTTACCTGCTTTTTGGCTTTGGTGGCAAGGAACTGAAAGCAGATCCAAATACCGATGCCAAAAGCTGCACAAGAGTAGATGTAAAACCTGTTTAGCCATATCGACATCAGATGAGTGTAGAAGTAGCTCCATGTATTCACTGATGCATCTAAAATGAGAATAAATCATGACTGCCCTCTTCCAACTCAGCAAAAGCAGCAGCAGTTTCCTTCATCATCAACCATTTTAAAAAAGCAGCACACACACACACACGGCGTCTACCAGTCTCATGACCTTAACTATTCTCAGTCTCCAGATCATGCAATGACAGGAAGAAATTGAAATGGCTTTTGGCTATGGACACAACCATTATAAATGAATTAGGGACTAGCTGGCCTTTCATCCAGTAAAACATTGCTGTGTAGATTGAATCATAGAATATCAGGGTTGGAAGGGATCCTAGAAGGCCATCTAGACCAACCTCCTGCTCAAAGCAGGACCAATCCCCAGACAGATTTTTGCCCCAGACACCTAAATGGCCCCCTCAAGGATTGAACTCACAACACTGGGTTTAGCAGGCCAATGCTCAAACTATCCCTCCCCACCCTACAGCCTCATACACAGGCCAAAGCCTTAGACTGTTACAGGACAGCCTAAGTTTCAACAGCATAAGTTGAGTGTGCTTAGTCTTAAACATGTTCTGTGCCATTATAGCCTCTTAAGAATTAATACAGTCTTGATGCAAAAGCCAAACTTCTTCTCATTAGCCTCAGTCTTGCAATGAATCCAATGAGAGAAAAACCTTGCACCTATATAGAGCTCTGCTGACTTCAAAGAGCTGAGTGTAGGATTAGAACCTTTAAAAACTGCTCAAATTATACAAGTTTTAATAAACTGGGTATCAAGACATGCTTAATATTTTGATTAAACTGAACATACTTTATCAGCATTATACAAGGCGTATAACCACAAAGTTTTTACTTAAAAAGAGGATTAGCTTTTAAAGTATAGCATTAAGAGCAATATACATTACACTGTAGTAAACAGTGTTACTTCCCCTTCTCTGTCTTTACTGGTTATGTGCAAAATATTCAAAGGCTTAAAGACCGCAAGCCAACAAAATAAGACTAACTCATTAAATTAATTCTTTCTGAAGAGCAGGGATTGAGCATTCACCTATTACTTCTTATGCTCCTAACTGGGCTCCAACATCATGACTCCAGTAGGTACCGGGGCCCAGGACCAGGACCCCTATCCCCTAACAGAGTGCAAGTAAGGTAAAGGCACATATCTTGGAAACTGAATGCAAAGTATTTGATTTTCTCAGCAACATCGACTGGGAATAGTCACAAGACTTCTCACACAGTTTGCCAGCTCACCTGTTAATTCATTGCCTCAATTCCCCCAGCTGGCCGCTATAGCGGCAGAAACAGCATTCCTCCAATTTTGCTACCAGTAGCAGTTTTGTCATGCTAATACGACCTTTTATCTACCCATCAGAACTTGCTACCACTAGGTCAATGGGTCGTGAATTCAGCTGAATGGGGCTTTATTTGGGAAACTGGCACAATTTGCTTCCTCCTTGCTAATTTGCAATTGATTTATTTGATTATTGAGGTGTGCTGTCTCGTTGTGTGTGTGAGTATGTGTACAGGGAGGTGAGACTTGGGAGGGTACAGAGCACAGACATGAGCCCAAGTTGATACCCCACACCAGCCCATCCTTGCCTAGCATTTCAATCAGAATGAGGAGTCACTGAGATAGCAGTTTGTAGAATTGGCTCTGGTTACAAGCAGCTGCCTTCAGGGCCAACTATACAGCAGTTAGTTCTGTAAGAGGCCAGAGTTGTAGCATAGACAATGCTGAAGACAACAGAATGTTTGTGACAATGGCTGTGAGCAGCAGATGTTTTCCAATATCCTTGAAGCAGCAAAAACCCAAAGAGCTTGTGTAGATGGAAATTTGCACTAGTGTCACTACACAGATGTAATCACACAGCTGTAAACTGCCCTAATCTAAACAAGCCCGTTAGAATCAGCTCAGTTAAAACTAGTTTTCAAGGTCCACAACCAAACCATGAGCACCAGGCAAATGAAAGCTTAGCCTGGCTTTCCTTGTAACAAAAATGCCTTTTTGGTAAAAGTGGTATCTAAAAAAAACATAAGTCTGGAGATCTGCATACTATTCCCTACTCTACCAGTGGCTTGGCATTTCATCTGTAACAAGTCTTCTTCTCAACTGCTCTGGTCTCATTCCCCTTCTTTGTAAAACGGAGATAATGTTGCTTATCCACTGGAGCAAGGCAAAAGCGCATAACATTTCAAACAAAAAGGGTTATTAGAAGCTCAGCTTTCAGTAAAAATAATCCTTTGGGTGGAGGTTTTATTGCAACAGTTTCTAATTCCATTCCACCTAAAAGCAATCTGGCTAAAAACTCTAATTACCCTCATCCCATGCAGAAAACTCATAATCCCAGAGATAGCTCCTCTCATTCCTCACTGCTCTCAATCACACACACCTTCCCTTTGTGGAGATTAGATACATTCAGCTACCTATAATTAACACACAAAATCCAAGGTCATTAGCTGGCACAGAGGTGCTTCCCCCTGGGGCACCACTGGAGAAGGGTGCAGCAGTAATTCAGGGTTACTTTTATATTATTGTTTCCTACATTTCTCTGATACTAACAGATTTCACTCTGGGTGTGTCCATCGGAGACATGTTCCAATCTCAATTCTGCTGGTGGTCCCAGCAGCCTTAAGGTTTCAAGATATTGGTCAGAGGTCACCCCTTTCAGGCTTGGCACTAACTTGACTTCCTTTTAAAAGAATAAGCAACTGAGTGTGTGTTGCATGCAGACCTAACAGCAACAAGTGAGTGAGCCCATTCCCACCTTGCTGGGAGCAGCAGGAAACAGGCTATTCCAGATGTGTTATGGTTAAATCAGTGTGGTTTCAGTTTAATAAGAGATATATCCTCTATCAAGGCACTAGCTACAACGATCCCCTAAAAATCATCAGGCCTCCTCAGACAATAGTACTTACCCATGGCATAAGCGTCAGCACAAGCAACCAGGATAGTTAGGACCTGAAACACCAGCCAAAAAATCAGTATTCCAGAGCGTGATGTGGCAATTTGCAACTACCCTTCTATGTTTTGGGTAACAAACTTAACTAAGACAGAGAGATCCCCAGGTGCTCCTGGGGGCAGCCATGCTGTTCGCAGAGGGATGCTGGGAGTCCGGGTGGTTGCTTTTCTTCCCCTTCCTCCCCTCTTCACTTTATAGATAGCTTCCTTTTCATCAGTAGCAATACAGAGCACAGGGCTGGTGTGGCAGTGTTTCCTTCCTCGTGCCTAGAAAACAAAAACACGCGATCACAAACACTCTAAATATTTACAATCACAGAAAAACAATCTCTCATACGCAAACACATCAGATAGGCAGTGCAACCTCACCGGGCTAAAGAAATGGGATACGAAAATAATACAGCAAAGACAACCACTGGAGGGGGGAGCACCCGATCCTACACCCACCCCCCCCACGCAATCGCACAGAAACAGAATACCACGAACACAGTCACAGAAACACACTGAAGCACACACAGAGCGACACGCAGAAACTCAGCCCGCCAGGGAAACACATGCTATAAAAACACGCAGAGTCAAGCCACTCTCAACCCCTTCTCACACACGGCCACGGGAGTACAGTCACCCACGCCAGCCGACCCCCTGGAGCATTTCACTGTTGTTGCTGAACCCCACCAAGAAGCCATTTGCATCCAGGCCCCAGAGACGGGCGACACCCGGCCAAGAAGACACGGTGATGGGCGCGTGGGTTTGACTGTGAAACTGGGCGGAGTGGGTAAGCTCCTCCGGCGGGGACTGTCTCGGGCTCCTGCACAGCACCCTTTGCGCTGCCCCGTTCATCACCATATTGCGATGCACTAATATTAACGAATAATCATGGGAGTGTGGCCGGTTGGGGTCTGGTATGTGCCTCGGGGGTGGCCCGGTGTTACGGGGGGGGATGACACTACCTGACAGGCACTATCCTGCCCCCGTAGGTACGTGGGGCTGGGGGTAGCCCCTCTGTGCCCACAGGCCAGGGGAACCGTGCACGGGATGGGGGGGATTTGCCGCCCACTCACGTCGGCTCAGGGCCCTGCTTTCGAACCGCCCCTCCCCCGGGGGCCAGGTCAGACCCCCCCCCCGCCGTGTGCACGGCGCTGTGAGAGCCCCGAGGCCGGGGGCCAGGTCAGACCCCCCCCACGCCGTGTGCACGGCGCTGTGAGAGCCCCGAGCCCGGGGGCCAGGTCAGACCCCCCCCTGCCGTGTGCACGGCGCTGTGAGAGGCCGGGGGCCAGGTCAGACCCCCATGCCGTGTGCACGGCGCTGTGAGAGCCCCTCCCCCGGGGGCCAGGTCAGACCCCCCCCAAGCCGTGTGCACGGCGCTGTGAGAGCCCCGAGCCCGGGGGCCAGGTCAGACCCCCCCCTGCCGTGTGCACGGCGCTGTGAGAGGCCGGGGGCCAGGTCAGACCCCCATGCCGTGTGCACGGCGCTGTGAGAGGCCGGGGGCCAGGTCAGACCCCCCCCCATGCTATGTGCACGGCGCTGTGAGAGGCCGGGGGCCAGGTCAGACCCCCATGCCGTGTGCACGGCGCTGTGAGAGCCCCGAGCCCGGGGGCCAGGTCAGACCCCCCCCCTGCCGTGTGCACGGCGCTGTGAGAGGCCGGGGGCCAGGTCAGACCCCCCCCCCGCCGTGTGCACGGCGCTGTGAGAGGCCGGGGGCCAGGTCAGACCCCCATGCCGTGTGCACGGCGCTGTGAGAGCCCTGAGCCCGGGGACCAGGTCAGACCCCCACGCCGTGTGCACGGCGCTGTGAGAGGCCGGGGGCCAGGTCAGACCCCCCCCATGCTGTGTGCACGGCGCTGTGAGAGGCCGGGGGCCAGGTCAGACCCCCCCCGCCGTGTGCACGGCGCTGTGAGAGGCCAGGGGCCAGGTCAGACCCCCATGCCGTGTGCACGGCGCTGTGAGAGCCCCGAGGCCTGGCGCCCTCCCGCCCCCGGGAAGACTGGGCCCCTGTGAGGGGGAACTGAGCCCACGCGCGAGGACAAGTGGCGCGCGCGCACATACACCGCGCGCGCTCTTCTCCCTCTGTGGCCGCTGCCCCGGAACCCTTGATTCCCGGGCCTCGTTTCCCCGCCCGGACGCCTTTCGGCGGCCCCTCGAGCCGCCTGTTTCCGGAGTTGCGCGGGCGTCCCAAGAGGAGGCGGTGGCTAATAGCAGTGGCGCAGCGCCGCTTGTTGACATCCCTCTCAGCCGCTGCCTGACGGGCCCCGCGCTCCCTGCACCGCCGCCATGTCCATCTTCACCCCCACCAACCAGATCCGCCTCACCAACGTGGCCGTGGTGCGGACCCGGCGCGCCGGGAAGCGCTTCGAGATCGCCTGCTACCGCAACAAAGTCATGGGCTGGCGGAGCGGGGCGTGAGTACAGGCCGGGGCCGGCCGGGCGGGCGGGCGCTGGGGCGGAGGAGGGCGATGTGGGGTAGGGCGTGGAGGGAAGATGGGGGAGCTTGGGGCCGGGTGGGGGAGGTCTGAGGCAGGTGCAGGGCTGCTGGGGTGGAGGGGAGTCCGGTGTGGGTGCGGGGCCGGGGGGGGTGCGGGTCTGGGGACGTTTGAGGGGTTGAGGTGGGACCCCCTCGCTAGGGGGTTTCTGGAGGGGAGGAGACTCGGATATCTGAGGGCTGGGAGGGAGAGGGGTGAATGCCCCAGGAGGTGCTGGGAAGTGCCTTATCTAAATAGGTGCCTGTCAACATCCAGCTCCTAGTGAAATGGACCAGGCCAGGACTCACCAGTAACCTACTTCTCCAGCTAGTGCCACACTTACAGAGCAGGGGTAACTTGCCCTCATCCCACTCGAGGAGAAATTTCCACCCAGGCATTGGGGGAAGTGTTCGTAGAGTGCAGGGAAGCTAGGAGTTGGCCTGGCCTTGTCCTGAGTTACTGACAGAAAGTCTGAAAGCAGCTACTCTGTCTACCTGAGGGCCCTCTGGAACTTGAAGATTAATCAGCTAGAGGCATGGAGTCAATGCACATAAGTTAAAGCATGAAGATGCTCTGATTCAGGAGTAAAGGGCTTTAGCTTCCTGTAATTAAGCATAGCCTACATTCAGGCTATGTCTACATTACCACTTATGTCAGTATAAGTCAGTGCCCGACTGAGATAAGTGGCATGGACCTAAGCACCGCTGTGGACAGCACTATGGCGGCAGGAGAGCTTTTTCCATTGACATAGCTGCCGCCGCTTGTTGAGAGTAGATTAACTGAGTTGATGGGAGAGGTCTCTCCCATCTTCTTAGAGCGGCTACACTAGAGAGCGAACAGCAGCACTCTCTAGTGTAGCCATAGCCTTCAAAGTTAGGCTGAGGTAGCTCCATTAGTCAGGGATATGAAAAAACACACCCTGGAGTGCTGTTTTGTCAATGGAAGAATGCTTCTATCAACCTAGTTACTGTCAGTTGGGAAGGTGGTGTTCCTGTATTAATGGAAAAATCCCTTCTGTTGGCATAGGCTGCATATCTGCTATGAGGTTATGCCAGCGTAGTCCCCTGGATCCTCCTTTCCCTTTGAAGGTATCTTTACACCTTTAGTTTATTTGCCTTACCTTTTCTAAGTGTCCTCCTATCCTCTGCATGAGGAATTGTCCCTCCTTTGAAACGGTAGCTCCTCCTTTTCTCGTGAATGTTGTTTTATTTCAGGATTTAGAAATACTCTCTGTTGCCACTGCCAGTTTTGACTGCTCTTATTTGGAAAACATTGATTTGTTTTGTTTGTTGCAATGTTTGTACAGGGGCTTGCAGTTGGCAGTGCTTGTTTTATGTTTCCGCACCAGTAATTTGAAGCGGCAAGCGCAGTTTGAGAATAAAGACCCCTGCCTGCAGTCACTATGAATCAAAAACTCCCATTTCATATGTCTTTCTCTCTGGGACTTATCGCTATCAGCATAATGTTTGAGTGCCTGTTGAGAGGCTTTTATATTTCATTGTCTCAACCATGTTTTTTCTTTAGCTTCTCTGACATAGCTAAGGGTTTAACTTTTTAAAAAAATCAGACTAGCCCACAAAATTAATATTTTATGTGTCATACTTGGAGTCCTAAAGGATCATCAATGGCTGCACAAACTTAACTAGCCATTGCATAACCCCAGCAGCTACAGTTTTTTTTGTGAAAATCAACTCTTAAAATAAATGTTGACATTTTTTAAAATTCCAGTGAAAATAGTTCTCTATAAACAAAAACATTCTGCAGTGCATGCAACACAAATGTTTCAGCATTGAGAACCAAAATATGAGACTGACTTAATTTATTTTCATGGTTCCAGCTGCAAGTGATTGAAAGTAAACAAGCAGTATAAACTAGAGGAGATGTTAAAATTCTTTACTATCACCATGTTGGTTACTAAAAAGGAATCTGGAAAAGAAATTTGTTTCTCATTTAAGTCACTTGATGGTGTCCTTAAGAAGTTAGTAATGAATTAACCACTCCATAAAGCTACAAAAGGAATCTCCATGTTGTGTTAGATATAGTTAGGTTTACGGAGGGTCCCGAACAACATTCCTCCTGGTGAGAAGGTCCGATAGCTGCCCACACTCAAGTTCCCAGCTTCCACTAATTGGTGCCCTAGCCTCAGATGCAGAGTAGCAGCCACAAGACTACTCCCTGCTAGTTAATGCTATGCTTGCACGTTTTCTAATTGTGAATACAATTGTTATTTACCAGTGAAAAAGACATTGATGAAGTTCTGCAGACCAACACAGTATTTGTAAACGTCTCTAAAGGTCAAGTTGCAAAAAAGGAAGATCTCGTCAAAGCTTTTGGAACTGATGACCAAACAGAAATCTGCAAGATAGTAGGTCCTCTATACATGAAAGCATAAAGTTAACACACCTTATTGTGAATCACAAAAGATTCTAGCCTTCCTCCACTTAAAATTTAGCTAAACTGAATATCTGCCTGTCAATTGATGCTGTTAGAGTTTAATGACTTTTCTAGTATATTACGTTTTGTTTTGTTTTTCTGTTATTGATCACAGTTTTGGGTAAACACATTTTTTCCCTTCTCTTTGGAAATAAAGTGTTTTAAATGTGTGCTTTTCAGCAACACCACTTTGTGCTGGTCATAGGTTCCTCACAGATCTTGTGAACAAAGCAGGGTCATATCAGATCAGTAGACTGATGGGGGATGTCCATGCAATGCCTAGTTGTTATAGGCCGGTGTGTTGCTGATCCATTAAAGGATACTTTTCCCTTTCAGTCTCTACTGAACCAGCTTCTTAGAGGTTGGGAATTCTTCTTGATATCTGATCTTTCCAGTGAGATATTTATAAAACTGAGTTCTGACCACTTGCACTTTTTGTATAGTATCATTAGGATGCATTGTCCTTTACAGACATCTCGAAGCAAGGTCCCTGTCCCAAAGAACTTTAACTAGACCAATTTCTAATGGAAGATAGGGATGGAGAAAGAGATGTAATAAAGTTTTGTTTCACAAGTGTCTTGATCCAAAAGATTTTTTTGTTATATTGGTCTATTGTACTAGGAATGAGTGGGGATGAATAGTAAATCTGCATTTTTAATCAAACAAGATATTCAGTAATGCTGTTTATTTTGAAATTGTTTCAGTGTTCAAGATAAACCTGTTACTTTTCTTTTCTTTTTTTTTTTTTTGGTCCCCTTGTTGGTTCACTTATATAAACTGTTAACGTCATTTGTAGGATTTGACCCTTATCTGAAAAACACTAGTTTCCTTTTTATAGTTTAATGAGACAAGCCTTACACTTTTGCATAAGGTTTTTTTTCTTGTATTATGAAAAAATTCTAGTGTTATACTTGACATGCTGCAGAATAACCTAGTCAGGTTAAAGATCTATACACAAATTAAGCTAAGACAGACCGTAATTGTTACTTTGAAAACAAATCAATAACTTTTCCAGAGCTAGGATTTCTATTCTTCAGTCAAATATGTATTATTACTATTTAATAGAATTTTTCATTCTTGATTAATCACTTCTAGATTTTAACAAAAGGGGAGTTGCAGGTATCTGACAAAGAGCGACACACACAATTGGAGCAGATGTTTAGAGACATTGCAACTATTGTCGCTGAGAAATGTGTGAATCCTGAAACAAAGAGGCCATACACAGTAATCCTTATAGAAAGAGCCATGAAGGATATCCACTATTCTGTTAAACCAAACAAGAGCACCAAACAGCAGGTCTGTATCTGTCCCCAAAAATTCTGTTTTCACTTAAAAGAATTTTTGTGTGTAGTTTCCTTATTAACATCCACAGCAGTCACTTGTGCCTAAATCTAAAGATGACAGAAAGAGGTGGCATAGGAGCTGAATGTTAGAAAGAAACACTTGTGATCTGAAACTTCGTAGTTTGGTTTGTATCTGCCCACGAAAGGGGGGAAAGGAAACTAACTACAGATTATTAAAGCAGCAACAAAGTTGGGTGTAAAACAAAAGCAAGAATTCTCAACGCTTATGCTCTCTTCTTACCTCCTGTTGTTCAGTGGGACAGTGTGTTTATCCTTAATTTTGAATGTCCTGAATTTTATAGTTTTGATATAACTACCTTGTTTAACATTTCCAGCTTTTCTGACACCTTAAGTCCAATTCCAGCAATACTTGGAGAAGATTTGCCTTTTCATGTTAATCAGTTCTGATTAGACTATACCAAATGTATTCCTGGAGAATTCCAGTGGACGGTACCAAAGAGTGTTTCTGGAGCATCTATAAGCAGTTGTAAATAATGCTAAACCTGAGTGTGGGATATAGTGCTATGTAAATAACAAATGAGCATATGCCAATTTCATTTGTAGTTAATGTCTTTGCAGGCTTTGGAAGTCATCAGACAGTTAAAGGAGACTATGCAGATTGAGCGGGCTCACATGAGACTGCGGTTCATTCTCCCAGCAAAAGAGGGCAAGAAGCTAAAAGAGAAGCTCAAACCACTGATCAAAGTTATAGAGAGTGAAGACTTCGATGAACAGTTAGAAATTGTAAGAATCTAGTTTCCATAGTCAATTTTTCTACATTTAGTTGTGTTCTTTTGAAGGCTACATGTAAAATCTGTGTCTGGGGTAGCTGAAATTGTACTAAAGCACTGAAATTGAATTAATCAGAGATGCATAATTTGGAGTTTGGGGGATTGTTTTGGTTTTTTAAATTCTTCATGGTTTTAGTGACTGCTTTCAAGCCTTAAAAGGCTCAGGACTGTCGGAACACTTGCTTGAGGAATGAGAGTTCTTGACTCAGTCATCTACCTGTACCCATATTTGTTGTAGAATTGCTGGCTCAAACTTTGAAAAATACAATGCAGCAACTTTTAGCAGTGATGTTTAACTTCCTCCTTTTCTCATTTTGCCAGTCTCCTATATGTTAGGATGGTAAATTTTAATTCTTACAGTGCAAAACACATGCACCATATCTTACTGCAATTCAGTTCTGACCATACTGTAACTTATTTAAAAGGTATTCCACCAAAATAACTATACATTAAACAAGATCTGTAATTAGTGATACTCTGGGCTACTTACAACAGACTGCGCTGCTTCTGCAATTTCACTGCTGCATCATTGGCAGGTGCAGCTGCAACACTCCCTCAAACAAAAGATGGATCCTTTTGGATTGTTTAAATATCGGCTTTTAGGGATGTGGAAAAGTTTTCTTAACGCTTAGTGGGTCAGTCATCTGTATATTAAATTGCCATAGGAGAAAAGGACACAATGTAGACTCAAATCTTTACTGATTGGTATGTAAAATGTTTCAGGTGTGCCTCATTGACCCAGGCTGCTTCAGGGAGATTGACGAACTGATCCGGTGTGAGACTAAAGGGAAAGGCTCGCTCGAAGTACTCAGTCTGAAAGATGTGGAAGAAGGAGATGAAAAGTTTGAATAAAACCCTTCCACCAACATCACTTTTGTGGCAAACACTATAAAGAGGCAGAGTTAAGCCACCTCATTCTGTTAAGGTTTTTGTTTTTCCAACCTATTGCTGTCACTAGCTCTATTTGGGATAATTCCATGCCGTGTTTCCTTGTGTTTGTCTGGGTAACAAGTGCCTTTTGATAAAAGAGATGTTTGAGTGTTCAATTTGCACTAAGGATAAAGTTATAGGACTTACCGGTGAAAGGCTATACTAGCTTTGTTTTGGTGTGGGTATTGATTATATCGGTGTTCAACTGCGCCAAGTCCTTTCCCCCTTTAATTTAGCGCTGGTGGGAGGCTGCGTATATCCCAGAGATGTTTTCTGCGTATGAGGAGAAGCATGCACAGCCAAAAGGATTAAATGAAGTGTCACTCTGAAAACAGTGCATGGAGTTAAGGTGTATATTATTTTCCTTGTTTAAGGGCCTCATTAAATGTGTGACCTAAACTGCCACATACTACTGTTAGAGAAATTTCACTATTTGTGAATAGAGGACCATTCTTCTATATTTTATTCATAGGACATATATAAAATATACATCCTAACTTGGAAAAAAGTGTTCCCCTAATTCATTCTTTCAACTGTTAAATGAATTATAATATATACATTAAGTATTTTATAGGATCTGGCACTAGGGTAGTGGTCCTTTATGCTTGTGTGAGGTTGAAGCTGTGCTCTGAAAATATGCAAAAATTCACTACTAAAATAAATGATATCTAGACTAGGTAAAGGCATCTGCTCCTTGAGATAGATAAGCTCCCAGTGTACCCTGGTTTTCCCCTGCTGGAGGTTTATATATGTTCCTTTTCTTATCTAAGATAAAAGCCAAAATGCTTTAAACTTCTCTAGTATCTTCATGTTAGACCCTTAGTGTGTGTAGACATCAGCAAGACACACATTCTACCAACCCACCTGCTGCAGAAGGTACAGCACTCTTAAACTACTTCCTTGCTGAAATTACAGAACAGTTTTTCAAACTGGATAGTATATGAATAATATAGCTCAGCAACTCCAAGAGATGTATTCTTACTTCCTGAGAGAAAATACAAAATAGAGGGGAAAGAGTAAATGATATTAACTGAACCTACCCATCCATGGATAGATAGTTCAAGGATAAACATGGAGTTTAAATGGAGCCCCTGGCATTAAACAACTGTGACAGTAGTATGATGCAGCAAAACATGCGTTAGTTTGGTACCATTTCTGTTTCCTAGTTTTAGGGGATGAGCAAGTACAGTGGCCATTTGCTGACTCCTAGAGGGAAGTGGCATATGTATTTTGTGACAAAGTTGTCAGCTATCCTCTGACTTGATGCATACAGTTTCTGTGAAGATGTTCTTAATTTATAACTACAACAAACAGATATTGCTAACACAAGTACCTAGCAAAGCCCCTCTGTACCCCTCTCAAGAATTTACCTCCCCTTTAGTCTGACAGCCTGAGCTTGTTCATGGGTCAGATTGCAGGGGAGACCAATAAGAAATTTAGAAGTACCTAAGTTGCACTGGAGTTTAAGTCCTACTGATAGTCAATGGGATATGAGTTCCTTAGTCATTCAGCATTTTGAAAATTGAAATTACCTGTGTGATTTTTGCTACCATGTCGTCTTATGTGGACATACATTAGACTTAGTGGCTATACACAAACTATACTGGTACAGTTAAGCTGGCAAATTTCCCCATGTTGATAAGCCATTGGTTATGTAATCTTTGAGATGGTTGAACACCAAAGATACTTATCAGTATTAATATCCCATTGAGATTAACTAGGCAATTCATTCGTCTCATCTAGTGTTTTCAGTTGTCTGCAGCTTCAGCCATCACTACATCCATAATGATTAGAGCTGTTTTTCTTTAGCGATAAAACTTAGTTTCTGAAGAGCAAACTTGGGAGCGAACAGGAGAAAGATGAGTTGCAAAAATTTAGCAGAATCCAGTTCACAAACTTGCTGGGGGGAGAGGGGGAAGTCTATCTCCCTGTAAAGCCTTCTCTAGGATTGGGGTGAATTTTTCAGGTTTTTCCTAAGTAGAGGAAGTTCCTTTTTGATTTTTTTGTAATTTATATACAGTTGGTTTGTTTAATATTTATGGGTCAGGAAGAATGGCTAACAAGTATCAAAATAAACCTGATTGAAGTTGTTGACTAACCTGTGTGTTGATTTTCAGCTCTGCTTCAACTAACACCTGTACTTCCTTGCATAGTGTTTTCCTGAATATGGATACAATTCACATTTCACGAAGATACATGTAGAGGTTTATAATTATCTTACTGTTAAGGATAAGCAAGTTAAATGAAGAAGTAGAGATGAAGACTTGTAAAGGAGCACATGTACTACACCTACATTGTCAGTGCTCAGAGCTGAAACACTTGCAGTATTTCATGCTCTGCCTTTAAAGCTAAATCCAAGCTCTCTCTCTCTCTCTCTCTCTCTCTCTCTCTCTATATATATATATATACACACACATATACATATACATATACATATATATATATACATACATACATACACACATACACACATACACATACAAAGCTGACAATTAGAGGGATTGAAGCTTTATTCAATACACTTTAGATATAACTTATAGGACTAGAGGTTTATGAACATTAACATCCATTTTTACTCAGTCCTGCATGTTCAATCTATTTTAGCTACAATTTTGTATTGTCTACTTCCACAGAAATCTGTATGAAGATCTCAGTTAAATATACATTTAATGCACAACATCTTCAAGTACAAATTGGTCCTACTGATAAAGTAGATGCTGGGTGGTGGATACCATGGTTCGTCTTCATCAGAGACAAGTCCCTCTTTAGCAGATACCAGTTAGGTGTCCTTTGTCTCTAGTACTTAGATTTCTCAGACAGTAAGTTATGCAGTCTTCTACCAGTGGCAGCAACAAAGTTATTCCACACGATCACAAAAACCATATAGAAACAAAAGCCTTGCACTTCCACACTAAGGATTCATTCACATCTCCATGAGACATCAAAATAATAGATGTATTAAGACCTACAAAAAAGCCTGTCCAATCCTAAATTTAGAATTAAGAGCTAAACTTTCTCTAATAGAAATATAAGTCCAGTATGGAGACAGTCTGTTATGTTTAGGGATAAGAAGTGAAAAATGTTCTGTGGACTAACACCTATGCTGAAACAGGCTTTAAAAGTGTCACACCAGCTGCTAAGACTTAACACAAAGTCATGTGTGCTCTGTACATTTTTTTTTTTATAAAAACAGTTTTCCCAAATATCTCCTCCTCCCACAATGTGTTCCACTGACACTACTCTTCGCTTTAAAGGGTCCTGCATTTCAGTAGTGCTCCATAGTTTAAAAAGCACTTTACATTTAAAATGCCTGTTATCCTAAAGTGTTTTCTCACAAAGCACAGATGAAATAATATAGGAGCCAAGTTGCATCATGTTTGCCACCATGAAAGATGCTTGTCATTTTCAGTGCTACAGGCATATGTTGCCTCTCTGGACACTGAGCAGCACCACACTCTCATTACAGGACATGTTTTGATGCTGACATCGAGTAGCTAAAAAGGTATATAGTGGTTTTGTGTAAGTAAGTTGTGGCAGCCAAATGGATTACTCTCAAGTTCTGCCTATTCACCTCTTGATGAAAGCATTACTGAATTGCTGAGAAGCTTCAAATGTAGATCACGTCCGAGTCATGCTGCTGAACCTACGTGCAAATCAAAGAAGTTATTTCCACCTTAAAGTTCTGTTTAAGCATATGAGTGGGAGCCAGGAATTCCTTAACTCTAAGCCTGGCTTTGACAACAACTCTCTGCGGCCTTTAGGAAGTCACATTAAAATGCCTTGACTTTTTTTCCTGCCCTCCCGATGGAAGTTTTCACACTGACAGTCCAACCGCATTGGACTTTGTATCTTACAGTTCTATGCCCACAGTCTGCAAGTTAAGATCATGTGACACGGGCTCTAGTGATTCTGAAAAAATCTTTACAATAAACATATGAAGGAAGTGATGAGCACAGCTCAAGTTTATTGATCATAGACGAAACTCTTGCCCTAGCCTCATTCACAGACATCAATGTTTCTTTAAACTTCCAGTTAGTTCTCTGGCAACCAGCACAGTTAGTAGTGCATAAATAAAGTTACTTGTTGATAAATATTCAACAACAGTTGCCTGCCCTTAAACCAGTCTCACATTGAGAACAAGAGTCCTACACCACTCCAATGCTGAACTCTAGAAGCAGACTGAGCTTTTATATCCCCCAATGTATTCACTCACCTGGAAGGAGCCAAGTACACAAAAACACTGGGTCTCCCTCATGGACCCACACAGCACTGGTGTGAAACAGCTGATAGAGAGGCAGTGTTCTATGGCCATTGCACATAAGAGCTGAATTGTAGGTGCTTTGGTCAATTTTGGTTACTGGAATCTTATTACCTACCTCTTAATGCTGGAAGTTGTATTTATGGCTGTGAAAACCTTACTGCAGAAGAGAGTCATGTTTATGTTTTAAACTGCTGATGCCAGCACTGAGGACACATTAATTTACTTTCAAGCTTGGTCAAACTATAAAGAAAATGCAGCTATTGAATACAGATCCTCTTGTTGTCTAACAGGATTTATCTTTCATTCATATTCCAGCTTTGATCACAGGTGGAATGGAGTCAGCTGATCTCAGGATGCTCACCTTACAAGCTGCCTTAAATGGCATGAAACTGAAGGACTAGAGTAAGCAGCAGTCCTTCACAGTTTGGGATTGAGGGGCACTGGCCGAATTGGGTGGAAGGAGCTTGGCCAAGCTATTGATTCCTTACTTTCACAAGCACTAAATGCATTCACGTTTTGGGAAAATAAATATAAATCCCATTACCTTTATAATCTGTTTTCTAGTTCCTGTCCCCACATTGCTGGCAACCAAGGTATTTGTTTGAAAAGTTGACTTTTCCACAGGCACTGTATGTTGACTCTTATTAGTACATGGCCAGCTGCTTGCGGCATTTAATGGATAAGCTGGAAAGGGCTTTCTAAGATTTGTATCAAACAAGTCTCCAACTCCAAAGGTTTTCATCCATGAGGGAGCCTTTAAAGGACAGAATATGTGAAACAGTGTTCTCACTACATCAGCTCACGTTAAGCTGAATACACGGACCTGAAATTATAGGAGCCTTCTCTCACCCAAGCCTCCCTTTTTTGTCTCCAATATGTGTTACTCTAAGACAAATTTCTACTAGGTTTGGAGAAAACTGGAAGGGCTGGGGCCTGTCACTGTTGCACTGGTTCAGAAAGGGGCTCGAAAGTTTGTTTGCTGAATCACAAGGACCTGGCATAAAAAGCTGACTTCACACACACACAAAATCATCACACCTGAAGAATAAATAGCCACAAAAAGCATAAAGTAGAAAGAGACTGATTACAACTATGCCACATTTAACTGTTATGAGCTTGCAAGAGCTTATATTGCCCAACAGCCTTCAGCCTTTATGGGACTCTTCCTGGGCGCTCACAATCTTTTAACTGTTGTACATTTGAGGAGATTCCTCCCATAAAAAGCTTCCAACAGAAAATGCCACTTTTAATGTCTCCAGACCCACTTTTCACATTTTATTATCAATAGACATAGTTAATGTGTGTTTCGTACCAAAATATGAAGCGTATGTTTAGCATATGCTTTTAGAAACATTTTAGGGATTCCAATGTTTCTTCATTTATGGTGTCAACCAAACTTATATTTATTAATTTCTACTGCATGAGTAAGCTTATCTGTTATTATAAAACCTATATTTAGGGTTACATACATTTCCTATTGAACGATCCAAGGATCCAAGAACTTCACTCCAGTGAGAGTAGAGCCCAGTTTGTTTTTCCTCTAGTTTTAACGCCTGGATTTCTGACTTCAGCTCTTTCAATCGATCTTCAAATTTTTTGCTCTTTTCCAAGTAATCTAACCTGCAATCCACACAGGGAGAGAAGACAACAAAAAATGAATCTAATTAGCCAATGGTAGCTGTAAAGGAGCGTTTTGTAGTTTTTACATTAATCTATTTTGTAAGGGCAATTTGTAAGAAATTTTCATTCTAAGCTTCTGGGGCAAAATCAATCTCCATTATAAACCCATTAATCTTACATCAGAGATTTGACACTTGAAGTTATTCAATTGACAGTCAATAACTTCATCCAATTTGTATTTTATTCATTCTGTGAGGCAGAAGCTGTGCTCCCAAAATATGCAAAAATTCACTAATAAAATAAACCGGATCTAGGCTAGGTAAATGGAATGGTTAGAAATGTAAGCTCAGGCTATAGGCTGCATGGGAAACCTGTGAAGACATTACTTCCAGATGATCACAGCAATACCTGCTCCCCCTCAACTAGAAATCCAGCAGTAACACACACAATCTCCTGTTAGGTGTTATTAAACAGTCGGAGAACCAGCTTTATATGGGAATCTGCAGAATCATAGAGGGTCCTGCAATAGGTATAGATAAGACTAAATCCGTCTACATCCATCTGTTGTCTCTTGTCTTCTACTTAGATCATAAGCTATTTGGGGGCAGGGACCATCTTTTTGTTCCGTGATTGGACATTGCCTAGCACAATGGAGTCCTGGTCCATGGCTGGGGCTTCTAGGCACGACGATGATGCAACTAATAAGTTTACTAGCTCCTTGCATTGTCAGCTAATTTACCATCGGAACATTAATGCATTTCAATCAGTCAGATTGAGGGTATGTCTACACTACGGGATTATTCTGATTTTATAGAAACAGTTTTTTTAAAAACAGATTGTATAAAGTCAATACTGCTGAAGCTATTTGGCTCCATATGGGGTATCTGGGCTGTGATATACAGGAAGTTAGGCTAGCTGACTAATGGCCTCTTCTGATGATAAACTCTATGAAAGCATAAATATACATTATAGTCCATGTGGAGTGAAAAAAATATTTAAAAAAAAAAAAGAGCGAGTCTTGCCATTTTATATCCATTTGCCCACAATGCAGCTTATAAACCACTTTTAACATTCAAGATGGCCTCAGAACCAACTTGATGCTCTCCAAGGTCTGTGTTGGCAAGCAAGTGTAATGTCTAGGAACATTTTGAATAGTCTTTGGTAGATTTTAAAGCCACTTTTCACAGGAATGTAGCAAAGACCATAACAGAACAATGGTTCCCCTAGTCAGTATACAGTCTACAATGGGGCAAAGGAAAGGAAACCCCTCTCAATGCACCAGTCAGTTGTTTCAGTCCTCCTGCATACTCATATCAGAGTAGAGTGCTTTGCTCCGAGACAATGTATTCCTTTAAATCCCAGAGCTCTGTACTCTTCACGGCTAGAAGCCAAGAAAACATCTTTTCTCCTTCTAAAAAGCTAATGAGTTACAGAGATGATGCTATTACTTCTGTAGAAGGCAAACACCCATATGCATTGTGGGGAACCATCCTGCATTGATAGGAGGATACATCAGGAGACATAATGGGTATTTTCCACCTCTAGTTTCTCAGGTTAAGACTCCCTCGTTTATTTACATCTTAGGAGTGTTCCAGTACCTCTCTCTTTCTATCTCAAAGGACAGTCTCTTCAGATCTACATCTTTTAAATCCATCTTTACACATCCTTTGTCAAAGTTGACATCTCTGGTGTCAGCAGGTGAATGATGAGGATACCGGGCCACATGCTAAAAGATGCAAGGTAATCAAAAAGAGTTTGTTCCATTAACAATACAATTAGAACATTTGTTTTTAATTTCAAGTATATTCCTAGCTTCTACAAGACTCTCACACGCTGTCTCCAAAATTGATGTCTTCTCATTGATTCTAAAGATGGCTGTAGACATTCGTATCCCTTTCCTCCCTGCTGGCTGGCCCTAAACAAATCTTTTTGAAATAAAATGTTAGCCTTCAATAAAATACATTACAATGCATACAGACTGTGTGCCAGTTAGAAAGAAGCACCATGGCTGGAATGTTTCCCCATCTAATTTTTAAATTTTGTGGATATCACAGAGAGTGCAGCATGTGCATAGATTGGCTTCCCCGTAAGCAGAATTAGTGGCATTTGCTCCTGGCATCTCAGGTCACAGTGGCAAATACTGCTTCTGTGCAAGCCCACAGCTTTACTTTAAACACAGGCTGGGAGGAATAAACTTTCATCTTATCCTGTTGCACTCACAAAAATAAAAGCTAAAGTACTGAGGAGTCTGGCACTTTTGAAAATGGGACTCGGACGCTTTTGAAAATTTTACCCTAAGTTGCTTGCCCTAGTTCACATAGTGACTCAGTGGCAAAGAAAGGAATAGAACCTGACTATCCTAATCCTCTGTTTTGACAATGCAGATTCCCTCTTTTGTTATACTGGAGCATACAAAAGAAGTTTGAAGCCACAGACAAGTTTTTATCTGCTAAGCTCCTTTTCTGAGCCCTTCCTAAAGTTCTCTCAATGTCACTCGGTTTCCATACTTCATTTCTGTCAGTACGACATCCAGGTATCCTTAAATTGCAAACATCTCTGGGTACTGTGTATGCTACGTGATTAACAGTGATGGAGATAGATTAGATATTCCTTAAATTGTCATGACATGTTAAAATTGTGAAGTCCAAAGATTGCAAAGTACAAAGAGGTTATAAATATATCAGCTTGGTAACAAAGTGTCTCAAGCAAGCTTCATGGAGAATGTGTATTTACTTGTTAGTTACATTGTATCTTAATGTGAATGATGATTTGTTATTTGTCCACTCTCCAATAAAGTGTTGCCCACCAGAATGTAAACTGGGTAACTTACAAGATAATTAAGCTTAGTTACATCCAGAAGTTTCTGCTTTGCTTTTCGTTCAGCTTCCCTGGCTTCATGCAGATCCTGTTTTAGATGTTCAGCTTCTTTGGCTCTGTCAGACAAACATACTGTGACTGTTAGGTGGTAGATTTCAAGCATGTGGCAACACATGGAATTCATACCCCTAGCTTGTTTCCTGGGAGACATCTGTTAGCCTCTGAAAGAGTCTCCACAGGTGAAAGCCTGATTGCACAGGACATTGAAAACTGGACAAAGCACAAGAAGAGGTGATTGCAGGAAGAGTCCTGCATTAGCTGGCTGATTTAATAGATCTTTTTTATCTCTAATTCCTATGGGCCCAGTTCTGCACCCATTGTCTTGTAATGTCTGGGCCCTCAACCATTATCTGGCATCAAAGATCCTCTCTGGGATGCTGGTTTGAAAAGTAAGTGCTCCCTGTTTTGGGAAAATGTTGTTTAACACCATGTCAGCATAAGTGAAGTACCCTCAGGTACCAGGGTGATAAGTACTTTACCAATACCTGTACCAATACACAACATGAGGCATGCCCTGTATTTTAGGACAGCACTGAGTCCTAGGATTCTATACATGTGCAAACAATAGACTATACATAATCTACAACAGTGTCTATATTAAGTGCACTACACTGGGCTCGGAACCCCATAATAGAATCCTGCAAACCGCTTATAAGTTTAAACTCCTCTAATTAGCATGATTCTAGCATTCACCAGGCTTTACATTTAAGTTTAGACTCTCCATTAGTAGCCCTCAGTCTTTCGATAATGCTAAGGAATTGCTGCACGGTCACAGTTAAAACTCTATAGCTGAAGATGCAATTTTTGCTAAACAATTCCTGGCAGTAATTTCAAATTCACCGGTACAAGCTGTGAAGTGTCACCTGGGGAATTCCTCCTTCCACACGTAAACTCTAGGAAGATAGTCACACAGTGTCCACAAGTGCCACGGCTGACAGATGCCACCCATCTGACCCTCAAGCAAATCTAACCTTCGATCTGACTCTTTCACCAGTTTTACTGCAATCAGCTCTGTCTCCCGCATCTTCTGCTCCATCAGACGCTTCTCCTCCTTGGTTTTCAGTGCTGTGATCTCCAACCTCTGCCGCTCTTGCTCAGCTTCTGCAGCATTCTGGGCCAGCAGTTTGGCCTCTTCTTCTGCAATCTGAGCTTTCTCCGCCAGCAGCTCTGCTGTTTCCTGGGACCGCAGCTAAAAAGAGACAGGATTTATCTTAGCTACTATGATGCAACATTTAGAAAGGAAAAAATAGCTAGTCAGCTTAGAAGCAGGAGGTCTTTCCCCAGCAGATCACAATAATGTTAACCCTTAACATACCATGGATCATTATATTTGTCTTTAGCCCTCTTTACTGAGGGCCTAAAGCCAAGTAAACATTTCCAGGATGTCTCGTCTCCCTCTGCTCCAGTATTCGTGCCTTCCTCTCTCCCTCACTCCTTCCACCACATAAGACTCAGCACTGGACTAAGACATCTCCCAAATGGGCAGAGCCTAGTGAACTCTGCCTGCCTCCTTTCAGCTGCCAGTCCCACCTGCTACTGGCTTCATACAGACTTCTCCAGTTTCAGTTCCTGATGCAGCCTGCTTTCCTCTGGTTCCTGGCCTGAACAAGGTGTTTGCAGAAAAATCAGGGGGAAGTGGGTGGTTCCCAGCAAATGGAGATGGGGGACAGGCCTGGTTCCCTGCAAGAGTGCAAGCATGCCCTGCCTCCCAGAAAATCTCCCTCCTTTCCTTAACAATAACCCTCAGGGCACATCTACACTACAATAAGACCTGTGGCATTGTCATGGCTGGCCCAGGTCATCCAACACAGGCTGCAGAGCTAAAAATTGCAGCGTCAACATTCAAACTTGGGCTGGAACCCAGGGTCTGAGACCCTATGAGGCCAGAGGGCTCAGAGCCTGTGTTCCAGCCTAAACAGCTACACTGCAATTTTTAGGCCTGCAGCCTGAGCCCTGTGAGCCAGAGTCAATTGACCTGGGCTCTGAAACTCAGTCCCATAGGTTTTTTATTGCAGTATAGACATTCCCTCAGTGTCCTAGCTGACGCCACAGGAAAAGGAGCTAATAAATCTTGATGTCACGCAAGGCCAGATGACATTCACAGACTTCTGCAATGCTCACCAGTGCCTCGTTGGCTTGCCTGGCTTCATCTTCCATCTGGAAGAGACGCCTTTCCAGCTCTTCTTTGGCACGCTCTGCTTCTTCTCTGAGCTGCTTCTCCCTGGCCAGCCTTTGAGTCTCCATCTGGAAAGATAATGAGTGATGCTCACACACTGGGACTGCAGAGCAAACTGGGTAATTATTTCTAGAGAACTGAAAGCTGTCCGGCTGCTGCACGGCTATCTGCCACTATCAAGGCATCTTGCAAATTGCCAGGGCAGCTCATCTGTATTGAATCCGACAGCTGGTGAGCCTGGTTATCTAAAAGTGCTGTCAATATGGAGCACTTGTGTCACTCCTCCCTTTGTACTACACCTGCGCCTGGGCATCCCTCTACCACAGATATCACCCATACACAACACACATGTATCCTCTGACATTCCACACCTCCCACAGCTGCTTATATTCTCAATCCCTCCACGTGCATCACAGACACCACTGAGAGCGCACACACACACGTTCATCTCTGCTCATGATATTAACAAGTAGGGTGAAGAATAATGTATGTGTAATGAATGGAATAATAAATACTTTCAGCAACAAGGAGCAGAAGGAACCTACTTTTTTTCTAGCCTTTTCCTCCCTGGCCTGAGCTTTCATTTGCTGGATCTCGATGGAGTCCACTTTTCTCCTTCTCATGAACAAGTCATGGTTTCCAATGCACAACTGTAAAATCTGCAAAAAGCAAAGCAATTGCAACACAAGTGAGTTGCAGTGAGCTGGGTGAAGAGCACCGCACAGGAATGCAAACATCTCCTACTTTGGGGCGAACTTCAGAGTCATAAGGAGCTTGCAATTCCTCCCCCTCCAATAAAAGTGATTAGATTTGCAGGTTTTTAGCCTAGCAAGTCAAGGTAAGGCACATCTTTAGACAGCAAATACATGATTTGGACAGGTTCAGAGCAGGCTGGAAGTCTCTTTCCTTATTCAGTCACCTTCTCTGGCACCAATTTCTCCTCCAGTTCTGCTGGTGTAAGAGGTAAATGGAACTAGTTGGGTGGGGGCATATGAGGGATAAGAGCAGTAGTGGCATGGCAGGTCATCTGCAGAAGACCCTCCACAGGTGCATAATAAGATGAGGACTCTGCAGGTTGAGAAAGGATATGTTTAGCTAGGGAGAGGACTGAGCCGGTGTCTTCCCCCATCAATCCCGTAGGGATATTTCAGTGAAAGATAATGCCAACCCAGTCAGCAGTATCATATGCTGCTTCCCTTTCCTTGTTGTTCCTTGAGGAAATGAGAATCCACAGACGCATCGCTCCTGAGGAAGGAAAGGGGGCATCATGCCTTCTCACAGTGCCCTAGCCTTAGATCTGCAGCATTTCCCTGTGGCTCTCTGCTCTTTTACACAGTTGGTGAGTCTCCTCCCATGCCCATTCTAAAAAAGGGGGCAAACTCACCCACAAACAGAATAATTGAGAGGAAAAAGCAAGTGTTCAGACAAAGTTTCCTGGTCCCCGGGTGGGTTCTCTCATGTAGGGCACAATATGGTACACCGGTTTCTCTCATTAATTTTTACTAAGGCCTGGTCCACACTACGCTGTTAAACCGATTTTAACAGCGTTAAATCGATTTAACGCTGCACCCGTCCACACTACACTGCTCTTTATATCGATTTAAAGGGCTCTTTAAATCGATTTCTGTACTCCTACAAAACGAGAGGAGTAACACTAAAATCGATATTACTATATCGATTTAGGGTTAGTGTGGACGCAAATCGACGTTATTGGCCTCATTCTTTTACAGTAGCTACTCACAATGCACCGCTCCAGAAATCGACGCTAGTCTCGGACCACGGACGCACACTACCGAATTAATGTGCCTAGTGTGGATGCGCACAATCGACTTTATAATATCTGTTTTATAAAATCGGTTTTAGCTAATTCGAATTTATCCTGTAGTGTAGAGGTACCCTAAAACACTGCAACGCTAATTTTTATTATGGCTTCAGGCCTCTTAAGTACCAATACTCACGACACACATGACCATGGCGGTATTCGATTTCTCATTCTGATATCAAACAATGTAACTGAGATTGTTACTACATTCAGATTTTTTAAAAGAGCAGCAGCCCACTTACCAGTTTGTTCACTTTGAGCTGCGAGGAAAAGAATTTGAAAACTTCTGCTTTTTTATCAAGAGGTTTAATAGTTAGCTGGGAGAAAAAAAGGAAGCAGAAAAGTCTGGATCAATAAAAAGCTGAAACTACTGAATACTATTTCTATAGCAAACAATAATGAATCCACACCTATGTGAAAGTAGTATCCCCAGCACAGAGGGGAAACTGAGACAAGACATTAATGATTGCTCGAGACCTCAGAGAATCAGAGCTAGAGTTGGGATTAGATGACAAGGGTTCTTGGTTTCCAGTCCTGCAATCAGATTGCTAGGGGATTTTAGAAGTTGAAGCTGCCAGCAATGGGGCCAGTTAGTGCCAGCGGCTTTGTGATGAACTGGATCGAGGCCATCAAATTCAGTGATCATCATTATAATGAACTGGATTGAGACCATCAAATTCAATGGTCATCATTATAATGAAGTTATTATTAATCTCTAGAAGTTGTCTTTTAACAAATGTAATACTCCAAGCCTGCCCTTGTGAAGTATCCAACACCACTCTGGTTATAAAACAAACAAACAGGAAATGCACAACAAAAGGCCTGAAGGATAAAAACTGGACATCAGGACCCATTCATGGAACTTTTTCTTATTCAGAGTCCATCTCCCAAATTGTTTTCTGAGGAGTAAGTGAAAAAGGGCTATATTGCAAGGGGGCCAGCACAGAGTGTTTCACTTCCTACGTTGAATTCAACTCAACAGTACCATAAAAGCAGCTCCCTTCTTTTAGATCCTGGCCTTTGCTGCGACTCATGAATTAGCACTCTATTCCGATCCACTCATTTGCATTTTGTTGCATAATCTCAGTGCCTGTCATCTGATTTCAGATATGGTTTCACTGAGATTATAAATAAAACTTGTTATAGCTCATTTGACTCTGTGGGTAACAGTCATTCAAACATCTTGCCCAAAGCAAGGCTGTGTTTGAATAGTAGAAGATAATGAATGTTTTAATACGTGCACACTTCTGACTTTGGATTTACACCAGAGCAGAATTTGGACCCCAGTTTGAAAGGACTCATTGAAAAGAAAGGGACAGACTATGCTCCGCTTTTATTGTTAATTACTGGGGATTCCAGTGCTGATGTTTTTTCCTGATCAGTCTTCCAGTTAACAATATTTCAGGTATCTCTCACACCTTCCCCTCCACACTCCCCCTTCTTTGTATGGACGATGATCTGTAATCTCTTTAAATCCAACTGAACTCTTATAAAATGTGCTGGATTTATAGCTCTGGAGACGGAAGTTTTCTACTTATCCACAGAACAGATAGAGTGTAGGTAGAAAATGCAAACGCCTCCCTACATGCCCTCTCTTGCCATAGTGCCTCCATCCTGACCTGGAGGAACCAGCTCTGTAAATGAAGATAGAGTTCAGTCTTCATGGATCATTCAATCCTTGGCTTCTCCACGGGGGCAACTGGAGCCAATCATGGTGGCTTTTGTAGGCCTTATCTTCTGGAAAATGAACACAAACCACCACACTTTTTTCACAGGTCAAAGAGCCATCAAATTGCAATGAGGTGTTCAGTTTTCAGGTAGGGCTGAGCACTCATAGCTAACCTTGAAACCAATGGGTGCTACAGGTACTCAGCACCTCTGGGGGGGGAAAAAAAATCAGGCCTATATTTCTGAGTTTTGTTACAAATCCCCCATCCTTGTTTTTTTTTCAGCTGTTCAGACAGACTGCTTCCAATCTATTACAAGAATCCCTGTGTGTGCACACGACTGCAAAGAGAGTAATAGGTTAGATCCATCCTACCTCTTTCTCACTATAGGAAATGTTTCTGATACCACTCCATTCAAAAGACTTATTTGGAGAAAACCTGTTATTTATGCTGTAGACGTGAATACCTTTAGCATCAACTCCAAGTAGGAGATCTGTGTCGCTCTTATTTTGCTGCAAAGGAATACAATAAATTATGATCAACACCATTTCTAGTGGCATGTACAACCACACTCCAGCAACTTGTTTATTCTAAGCAATTTATTTGTATATTTTAGAGGCTAGTGTCTCCACCACATAAAAGAGGTTTATTACTCTGCTGCCACCTGTAGCTAACAGGCCTGGTCCTTTAGCTTAGCCAGTAGAAGCCCATAGTTTTAGATCCAGAGATCCTAGGCTCAGTCACCATAGGTGACCTCACTGAGGTGTCATCACATGCTGATATCAAAGACCTTTTACAGACATTAAATAATTAAGCCTAATAGTTCTATTCACAGGAACTTCTTGTATTTATTTTGCAGACTAGGAAGCTGAGAGAATAGTGTGTCTGTGGCCACGCGGCCAGTCAGTGGCAGAGGTGGAAATAGAACCTATGAATCCTAGTTCTAAGTCCCCTGCTCCAAGTATCAGAAAACACTGCCCTTAACTGGGCTGAAGATTTAGAATCAGTGAATCTATAGTAAATAAAAATATAGCTTAATATGATACACTTACAGCAATAGGAAAGTAATTGACACCATACATCTCCAAGTCCTGAGCAATTTTCAAATAGTTCATCTTTGCTTCATCCCTAGAAAGCATAACAACAGTGATTACACTTGGAAATCCAAGTAAATTCCAACTAATTTTCCTCTTCTCTAATTTTCCATTACTATTTTGAAGAGAGCAATCCTAACCAGGTGACTGGGTCTTTTGCTCCTTTGTCATTTGGTTTACTTGCGCTTAAGTTTTGCTGTACAGCTTTTAAGACCTACACTGTTAAGTGCATGATCTATTACTGACAGCTTAAACAGTGCAGTCTACTCCAGATGAACAGAGTAAAGCTTTACCAACCCTGTCTGAGTCACATATAGTATAACCTTTACCCATTACTGGTAACTGACTCCGATCTCATCTCTGCGTGTCAGTTTTGCCTCTTCCAGATGTTAACAGATGCCACTGACTACAGACCTACTCTAACATGGTCTTCCATGACACATGAGTTTTCCCCTCAGGAAGTGGTTCACTGAGAAGTATTGCTGTAAGAGGCTCCAAACAATATTTTACACTGAAGTCCAAAAGACACACCGAAGCTGCCCTTTGATTAACAGAGAACGTCTTCAGCCACTCATCAACATCATCATTTCCCTTTCAAGGCAGGTAAAATAATAAATACCGAGGAAAGAATGTTAATGTGCATCTAGGGCAGCTAAATAAAGAACAAATTAATTAAAACAACTTGGGCTAGATCAACTCTGGACGCCTGGTATGGCGTGCCTCTGAAACAGGGCCTCAACCCCTCCATTGGCTTCAATGCAAGTTGAAGGCACTAAGTCTATCTCAGTTACTCAGCATCTGGTATGAGCAGGATCTTAGTACCAAAATATTGTATATTTCCATTCGATAATAAATGTTCCTATTAGGAATACAATGTTGATAAACCAAGATAAATGGGGGTCAGATAGCCAACCGCTGACTTATATCTGTAAAACCCAACTGAAGTCAAGTGGGTTGTACTGATGTAATGGATATGCCTATGATCTCCCAAGAAATGTTACGGTACCTGGCAATACCCCTGTGCTCTGCATACCAAGCCGATATCTTTTCTTCCCACATGTCTGCTGTCATCTGATACTGCCTGAGGACCTACAGAGCAGGGAAGGAGTTGGTTTTCTTTTGAACATATGAAGATGTGTGCTGCCAGTGGTGTTTACCACCTGCCACTCCCAAACAACCCAGTGTATAAGTGTCAACAAAGTTCACAGCTGGGACTTCTTGTCAAGTTCAGAGCAAGCGCGTGCGCACACACACACACACACACACACACAGTGTGAATTCCTGGGGTTAGAGCCAGCCCCAGGAAAAGATTTGCTTCTTCACGCAGCTAAAAATATTCATGTTCAGGCCTGGAAAATACTTACTCTTTTGGGTAACAGCTCTTCTTGGGCAAGAAAGCCTGGCTCATGAAAATTCGGGTCATAGTCACCATACTGTCACAGGAGAAGACAACAGACTTGGTTAAATACCTGCAGGATGCTGGAGAATTTGGCAGCTGGACAACTTTTGTCTAGAATGACTGCCTCAAGGGGGAAGTACAGCCCAAGTAAATGGGCTTTGTGAGGGATCCACTAGATGGGTTTGGGGTATGGAATTTGTCGTTAATCTGTGGCCAAGGCATGTGGCTTCAACAAGCCACTGTTCTAGCCTATGGACTGAAATACTAGGCACAGTCCCTCCACAGCCCCTTGCAGAAGTTCCAGTCTGTAAATCCATGTAAATACAGATCCAGTGACTCCCTCCCTGTCCCACCCTCCCACATCCTCCTTCGCCTCAGCTGATTCAGAGCCAACAAGGAGCCCACTTCTGCTGCATTCTGGGGATGTGGTGGCTTTGCTGGCTCAGCTATTCCTCCTGTACACATACCCACACACGGTTACTGCAGTCAGCAGTGCAGAGGGCTTGGTGCTGACCTTCTGCCATGGGGCAATTTTGACCCCTGTGAGCATATGGTGACCTCTGATACTTAAAGATGCTGAATGTCCTCAGTTCCCATTGATTTCGGTAGGAACTGAGGGCACCAGCCACCTGCAGGATCCATGGACATCCTTTAAAGAGCCAAGAATAATTTTACATTTTAATATAAGCTTATACCAAAGAGCTATATACAGATGTTTCAGGATCAAGATATTCACATGCTTGCACTCTGCCTCTTAGCACAATAGGATAATCCAGAGAACAGGATCTAATTTTAGTCCTCTAACTTGTTAAAAGCATAATGTACAATAGCAAACAAGCCTCTCTCCCTAATTGCAAATAATTATATATAAAACTCCTCTTTCTGCAATACCTCCATGTCCCCAGCTGACCTACTTTCTTCACAGCAGAGTTTAACAGTATTGTATGTGTTAGTTAAAACTGTTTGATAAAAACTGAATAAAAAGAAAAGGCACTTTTGTGCACTAACCTTAGCCTGCACAGCATAAGAAGCCAATAAAACTGTAGCCTCTGGAGAGCAATAGATTTCTTCATCCAATATCTGTTTCTTAACCTAAAGATGGAAAAACAATACCAAGTTATGAAAGACAATCCAAAAATCAGGACTTAAACTAAGCTTGAAGTGAATCAAACAAGTCCTCACCACAACCTGGCACTAGAAATTAACTGTTATGAGATAACAACAGCAATAAACAAAAATACACTTTAGAAATACAGGATATTCAAAGTTAAGGTTAAATTTACAGGACACCCAAACCTTTTAAAGTATGGAAATCACAGTTAAGATTGTAGGGATAGCCAAACTGAGATACCAATCAGCGATCTACTTTGTCTTGCAGATGATTGAAAAAGTGTACTACAGAACATGGATTTTATCATTTGTTTTATGCACACATATCCAGTACTAAGTGAAATGATTTGTCACCATACTAACTTGCACACTTTTCATCTAACTGTCTGCTCTAATCTTACGATCCAGGCATATGAGGCTTTTATAGAGAAACACACTAGCTTGGGGTCTAAAGATGTGTGAATAGTTGGATGACACATAAATCATAGATGATGAGCACTCTCCGAAGATCAGGACCTTAATGAAGAGTGAGGAATGATTGCCTTCCATATGCTATTTGTCTATTCAGGAATTTGGAAGATGTGTGTGCACATGTTGTATATGACCATAGAGAAGGCCAGAAAGATGCTCAACCCACTGTATGATTAAGATTAAAGTATCCTAGTTTTTGAGATCAATGCTAAAATGAAGGCACTTGTTTTGGATGGCTAAAGTACCATATCATAGCGCATGTTTCTTATTTTCTCAGCACTTCATTACTAGCACAGAGTTAAGGTCCTTTGGCTACTTTAACTGCAAATTTCTATCTGTCAAAGGTTTGGGTTTCTTGTGAGTTTCATCTTAACTCTGCCCTAGTTTTCTGAAATTTGAATTTTCTCAACTCAAATGTTATTGAAAGGTAATATGCATTCAAACCACTAACAAGTGCCTTTAGCCTTCATTTAACCTTAACCCAGTTTTTTTCTGTGTGAAAATAAAAATTTTCACACAGTAGATAAAAGGTGCTTTACAAGAGCAAAATATTATCAGAGATCATCTGAGAATTACTGATACACAACATTTTCCTGGAAAACAAGTGTTCGACTATAGAGATCAAGGGCCAAATTCTTATGTATACAAAGCCCGCTTTTTACCACTTCAGCACAGCACAAACAGGCCTCCATTTCCAGGCCCCTCTGTACTGCCAGAGTGGTGTAAAGCTCCCTGAATGTAAATGAAAACTATGTCTCAGAAGTAAGTGTTAAAACTGAAGAAACATTTTAACAGCAGGAAGAAAACCCAATGAAAATGGGTTTGCTTGACATCACATATTTTTAAATTTTAAAATGGCAAGAGCAGGTTTTTTTTTTTTTTCCATAAGGGTGAGAAAAATGTAAGGGAGAAGCTTTCATTACTGTGAATCTGGAATCATCAGGTTTACTCACTGTGCCACATTCGTATATGCAGAATGAATCACCACTCTCTCTCACCCATCTATTTGGCACTCAAGCATATGTATCCAGGAGAGAAGCTATTACACATCATGCTTTTACCAATAAAAAAATGTGAGCCAGCTCCTCAGCTACTGTAAATCAGCATAACAACTTAATTCTCTTCAGAAGAGCTACCTCGATTTGCTCCAGCTGGGAATCTGGCTCACTATATCTAAAAAGGGCTCTAGCAGGTAGCTTAGGCCAAAAGTTTAAATTTTGTTTTAAAACAGCCTTACAAAATGCAAAGTTAATAGAAATGTTCTCATATGTAAAAAAAAAAATTAAAAAATGCTCAGTTAGTAGAGTTCTGCAGTGCTTGAAGCTCAAACATTGCAACATTGGACTAGTGAAGGAGAACCACAATGTAAAACTGACGATTAAAATAGTGAAACAAACAGGTGTTTTAGTTGACCAGGCAGAGCAAAGTGCAGAAAGTTCAGGAGGAAAAAAAAAAAACCACATAAATAGTAAAAAGTTAGAGATTTTAACACTCTTACCATTTTAATAATCTAAACTGATATTAGTAACACAGGTACTAACGTGAGGATTTTGTTTGTTTTAAATCTGATTTTAGCCCAATAATGTAAAGGAGAAATGCAGCATAATATTCACAGATTCACCCTCTCAAATGCAAATGAGTTTAACCTAGAAACAGAAACAAGTCTTGAGGAATGTATAGCCTTAAACACTTCCAAAATAGAAGGAAGGAATGATTGGCGGTAACTCAGTTATGTTTACGAATATGCATTGGGATAGCAGATTCTGTGAATTTAAATGAAACATCAAGGAAGAATTTTTATGACAAAAACTTTATTCCTTCGGTGAGCACAATCTGTGAATTTGTGTCATAATGCAGGGAAACTCACTTCTAAGCTGCTAAAATGGAAAGAATGAAAACGTTTTTCTTCCAAACTGGAAAATTGCAGCTTTCATATTCCATGTTACAAATCGTATCTTTCACAGTTGAAAATGTCCTTGGACAAATTCTATATACATGTCTTTGGGGTTTTGAAATTAAATATTACAAACACGAATTGTTGTATGTCTTTAGGCAGCAGAGTGTTGTTCTCTAATGGACAGAGAAAGTTATGAAGAGTTTTAGTCATGTAGTTTTATTCACACATATGGTAAAATGCTATTATGCCACATTAATATTTAGACATTTCAGTAGTCTATAAAGCTGAAATCTGTAGGCAAGCAGATGTCTGAACATGTTTTTCCTATTAGTATCCAGGTGCAATCTTAAATTCTTATTGCCAGGAAACTCTGCAAGTTCAAATTTGTTTTTTGCCATTTCTTTCTACTTTGGAATGAGAAGAATTACACTAATTGCATATCTGAAAGTCAAAGCCAGTCAAGACAGGCTCAAGGGGAAAGAAAAAACCAAAAACAACATGAGGATTAAAAGAAAGGCAAGGAGTAGAGTTCTCGTCCCGTCATCTCCTTCCTAAGTGACTCAAGAAACCTGTTGTCAAGTGGTTAAAAGAATCCAATGAAACAACAGTTCCTCGGAACAATGGCATTTGTCTAACTACTTGATGAATTAATACTTGCCAGGAAACAAGTATACCTGCTGGGCTTCTATATTTAATATAGACTATCGTATTCCATGCCTCCAACCTCCTTTGCACAGACATCCAAGTTCCAAAAACAAGCAGAACTGCCCTGGTCCTGCTACAAAGAGGAAGCCATCTGTTGAGAAGCAGATGGAGTAGTAGATAGAACAGCACTCTACAGTGACTCTGTACACAATAGCAGAGAAGTTGGGCTGGGGCAGGCCAAGCAATTGGCAGTGGTTCTATGAATAACTGGCCAAAACCTCCATGCATGGTGTATAAGAACGGCTACTCTAGCAGCTGTGGCGTGACAACATGGTTTCCCTGTTCCATGTTGGGGAAGGATTCGAGCTCACCCATCTCTATGTAGGTCACCAAGCAAAGCCTGTTAACTCAGCATGAGACAAGAATTTGGCCCATAGTGCACAGCATTCAAAAGATTATCAGAACCTTAGAAGTCTCCAGGACAAGCATAATGGAAATGACCAACCCTGGCAATTCAATCAGCAAGGCAGCCCTGCAGAGCTACTAGCTCTTATGTACAAGCAGAATTTATTTTAGGTTTTTAGCACCTTCCATCCAGAGATCTCACAGTGTTTAACTAATACTAATTAAGCCTCACAGCACTGGTGAAAGGGAGAATCTCAATTTTAAAGAGGGAAAACTGAGGCACAGAGCTGTTAAGCAACTTGCCTGAGATCATTTAGGGTGTCAGGAGGAGAAAAGAACCCCTGAGTCCTGACTCAAGAATTCTGCTCTCACAACTACTGCACTATGCTTATGAAAACAAAGAGCAACTCCAATTCTTTAGTAACAGATCCCCTCTTAACAGTTATTGAAGTGCTGGAAATTATTCTAGTCTCTCCTGGCAAAACCACCATTTTACTTCCTAATGCAATCAACCCCACTGCAGGGTGTCACTATGAGTGGGGTCAATTATACTTCTCTGAGCAGTGGGATTCCATTAAATTCCCAGGGATGGGGAACACAACTCCAATTGACTGGCAGAAGTTAGGAGCATTCAAGGTGCCAGACAACTTCTGAGTATCCCTGAAATGCTATCCAGAGAAACAAACATAGTATACTGGTGCTGTTGTACAGTAAACAGGGTATACGGTTTGCTTGATTTGAAGAGTCAGACCAGTCCAAACCTTGGCTTATCTGTAATAAGGTTGCAAGAGATTTAGGCCAAAAGTATGATGAATCCCATTGATTTGTTTATATAAATTACTTTTTTATCCCAATAAAATTTAAGAGTTTGCCAGACCGCCCAGATTTCCATGTTCAATTCTGTGCATTCAACATGACCCCTCGGTGTGACTGAACATTGAATCCATAAGGGATTCCTGGACTCTTATGTTGCTGTCCAAACAGGTTTTCAAAACATATTCGGGGCAGACTTTCTAGGTATGAAAACTGGTGGATACAATCAGAAGAATGAAGATCCATTCTCAGCCCAAGGGTAGAAATCCAGGAAGTAGAGCAAAAGAGACAGAAATAACAGGCGGCAGCAACAAGAACTACAGACACTGATTTGCTAAGCTAGTCTGATCTTGCCTTCAAACAATTGACAACCCCCAGGCCCAGAAGAAGATTTACAGAGCAAAGAACTGTAGCGTCTTAAAAAAAAAAATTATGGAGCTGTTCATATTTCCTGGTTTTGCTGTGTTTCCTCCTTCTCACCCCAGCCATCAAGTAAAAAGCTTCTCCAAATCTCCCTGGGTCTGCTTGAAGGTTTTACACACAGATACACACACTCTCTCTCTCACCCTTGCTAAGATAAAAATAGGTAATTAACAATGATGAATGAACCTTGAAATACTCAGAGGTTATGTTCACATGGGATTAACACCCAGAACACTGACTGCTTGATTCACATTCTGGACTGTAAGTCCCAGCAGCTGTAAATCCACCTGTAATAGGGACACAGCAACACAAGCCACTAGGAGACCCAGAGCTGGTGTAGCCCAAACAATGGGTAGGTTGTCTAATAAGGTGACTGAGCCCACTGACCAGGAGAGGAGATGATTGTTATTGATTCCAATGAGGATATCCCACAGAGATACTGCAGCTTGCCTGCTATGGGCAGCCTCCCATTGAGGACTAAACTACAGACAAGAACAAAGAGAAGACAAATCATGAAAAGGGATGGGACGAACAAAGTTAACAGTTAAAAACTGCCTCCTGACCTGCAAGAAGAATAGGTGCTGGGTAATTTCCTGTAATAGCTCCTCTTCCACTTTCTCTGGATAAAATTTAGCCAAAAAATGAAAGCTAACAGGGTCTTCTTTGGGGATTTCTTGATCCAAAACCTATTTAAAGATAAGCATTAGGAGAAGAAGTAGTGAAAATGGTGCAGATATGCCTCAGAACACAATTCCAGATATCAGTTAGAAAGCAGCCAGCATTTGAGCCCTTTCAGATTTGAGCAAGAAGGACATTGCTGATTCTAAATTTAACAACTAACACTATGCATTATGGGCTTGATGCAGGAATCAGTTGGTGAAATCCTATGGTTTATTTTATGCAGCAGATCAGACTAGACGATCACAATGGTCCCTTCTGGCCTTAAAAATCTAGAATTCACATAGCCATCGCTAAACATATGAGCCTTTACGTCTTGAGTTGAACTAGTAGCTCCTGTAGGAGTAACCTAGCTGAAAGGAGGTTGACAGGTTGCTGTTTTTACAGGCTAATTGTTTTCAATACCTTTTTATCCATCTTTAACCAGGTGTACATTCCTTTTATTGTGTATTGCAAGCCAAAGAACCAAGTTTCCCTTAGTCCTAATGCTCGGCACACCAAGTCGAACAAGTCCTTTCCCTTCCACTTCATCTAGAATGAGAATGGGGAAAAAAAATGACAATGGATTTTTCAAATGTTATTATCTTAATGAGATGTTCTAGGGCTGGTTTTCCAAAGCATGGAGGATTAACCAGGTCATGGTTTGCCTTCTTCCTGAGAACTGCATTTATCTCACCTTCTGCTTTTCAAATAAATATGTCACTGTTGTCTAGTGGTCAGAGGAAAGGCCCAAGAGCCAAGACTTCTTGATGTCTCTTCTAAGCTCTGCCACAGATTCACAGTGTAGCTTCTGAGTACGTCACTTAACTTCTCTATCCTGTATTTCACTTGCATATACAACCAGGGATGGTGCTACGTTGCAAACTTTTATTAATAATTTGTAAAGTATTATTAATTAATTCGTGCAACTTGGAAAGATGGGGGCAGGTGGGCTGAAGGGAGGCCCAAGCCTAGAAGAACAGTAATACATAAAAATCATAGGGTAAATCCATCCTTGATGTAACTCCATTACTTCAGTGAGTTACATCACAGACCAACTTGACCTCTTAACTATATAGGCTCTTACCTTACTCTCATTCAAGTCAATGGAGTTGGCCATTGCCTTCATTGGGATAGGACTAATCTCACAACAGAGGCAAGATTTGTTGTATCCAGGAAAAAAATGTAATGACATAGTCTAATGATAGGCCTGGCATAGATACAGAATGAATTCGTTTGCTAGGCCAGCTCCATGTAGGAAGACGGTTTCGATTAAAGGACCTGAAGTTCTCTCACAGTTTTCCTCTGAAAAGGCTACACATCTGTTTCTCCTATATGGCAGGGTGTTACAAAAGTTGCTGTCTAATAACATGGGTCAGACCCTGAGAACTTCATGGTAAAAAAAGTGAATTTATGAGTAATATTTGGATGGGGAGAAGGAAATCATCCCAACAAAAAAATAAAATATTTTGCAGAGGACAGGGGAGAGAATACATTACATTGAATTTAACAAGGTTCCTGGGCTGTAAGCAATATTCCAAAATCCTTTATTTCTATTAATCTGACAAAATTATTTGAGATCAATGTGTAACAACAACCTATTACCTGTAACTAGGTTAGTTGATCTTTGGGTGACTTCTAAAAACCAGGAATTATGTAACAATTCACACCCAGAACTGACAAACCCAAACAAAATTGCCAAATCCCATAACGGCAAGTTCATTCAGCCCATCCCAGTTCTAAATTTTCATCTTTGATTTTTAAATAAAATCATTTCCTACCCTTTTTTTGCTACTGTTGATTTAGTATGTTTTGACCAGCTGGCCATTTCTGTATTTCCTCCACAGTAAACCCCAATTCAACGAGTGACTGGTCATCTGCTGCATTATTCTCCTGCATGTGGTGTTCATTCACTCTCTTCTTTTGCAGCCTGCATTTCTTGATTTTGTTTACTGGGGAGTCATAATCAGTGGAAGGAAAGAACGAGCTTGTGTGTCCAGATTTGTCCCCCGCCCCCAAAAAGAGATTTCCCCAGAAAAGACAAGAGCTTTGACTTTCTACAAGTCATTCTGACTAAACAAATATACTTGAGCATGGTAATGGTGTTTAAATCCCAGGAAACAGCAGGCACCTTTGAGGATAAGGTCTGAGTTCCCAACTCAAATATGTAGGGGGAAATCATTCTGCAACTTGTAAAATAAATTACAGACCGTGGACCTGCTCTGGCAATGTGCTCAGCACCTGCAACTCCCATTCAAGTCAACGGGAATGGGCCACAATCAGCACCTTGCAGGACTGTCATTGGTACAAAGATTATATATGTGCCCACACACTGATATTTACAAGAGGTCCTTGTATTGCACACCAGTCTGATTAGGATGAAAATCAGACTGAAATCTCGCCAGCTGGCATAATGCCACTTTGGCTGTACTGTGGTGCTACAATCAGAAATTAATTTTACGGTGGTAGTTTTAGGTTTTTATTGAGCATATGAAGTCAAGGGTGCATAACAGAACATGTTTTCTGAGACAATTAATGGTCCCTCACCTTAGGTCTGATGCTTTATTTCTTAAATAATCTATTAACTGAGGACTCTAATGGATACCCATTACAGAGTGCATGCATTGATTAATTCTTTACCTGTACGACTGTCTTTTCACATATACCATGTCAGTGTATTTTGGTGAATACTTTAAAATTAACATTTATTAAATTAGTGCTGCTAATCATTACCTCTATATGTAGGGCAGGGTCAGTGGCAGCACAAGCTTCCCTACACTGCCCCCATCAGCATACCTCCACCATGAGGTACTATAAGGTTGTGGGTAGTTCGGTCTATTCAATACTTGGCCTCTCTGCTGAGATCCCAAAGGTGGCAACAAGTGCTAAGTGGTTTTGTAATGTGGACACTTATCCACTGAGAACTGGACTGAGACCACCCAACTTACTTCACATAGGCCACTGAACAACCAATACATAGCAATGCCTTGCAGGCAATACTGAACTGAGCTGCGTTCAAACCAGCACCCTACAGGTGACAGACTATGGGTCTGATTCTCAACTGTCCTGCACCTCATGTACTCATTAACATCTGTTCAAAATACATATGAAATGCTAGTAGATCAGGATCCCACTTTCCACGGGTGTAAGTGACTACACAAGGTACAGGATGGTGGAGAGTCGGGTTCAAAATTCCATTACAACCCCCTGAGCCATCCAGTCCCCTGATTAACAATTATTTTTCCAAAGCCTGTTTGTGGTTGAACTCAGAATTCCCCAAGTCACACCTTAGTAACATGGAGGATGTAAGTTCTCTCTTTCTTTCCCCCACCTCGAGGAAACTTACCTCACAGCTGAACTCCATTTCAGCATCCATTGTTATAACTTTCACTTTAAAAGTCTTAGGTTGCTTCTTCTTCAGTCCCCTGATGGACATTTTCTCAGGACAACTGCAGCTAGAATGAACAAGAGTAACATTAACAAAAGTATACATTTAAATACACAATTTGGGGCTGCAAATCTATTTTCTGGAATAAATTAATAAATCCCAGTGTAAAATAAATTTGATCTTTTGGGAAAGGAGGAGGAAATCGCTCTTTATTATGAGTCGTCTCTGTACGTGATAGCATACCTGACAACAATAGAAAATCCAGACCATAACCAAGAAAGGAGATTAAGATTTTATGGTACAGAAGCAAACTTTTTCTTAATGTATTATTTATATGAATAAGTGTGATGCAGTAGGGACTGTCTGTGTGGGGAGCGGGAGAGCAGGGGAGGACTTTAGGGGATGGACGATGCCAGGGCCTGTAACCTGAGCTAGGTAAAGGAGGGGAAAGGTCAACACCTTTCCCCGGGAAGGGGACAAAGGAAGGGAGTGGCAGGAGTGAAGCAGTTTGAGTTTGGGCTTGGGGCTGTGTGGGCGGAATTCAGGGTATCCTAGCTAGGATCCAAGCACCCTGAAAGCCCAGAAGGACTCGGTGGAGGGGTCCTGACTGTGCCTGCAAGCTCTGCTGTAACCTGTGTTCCTGTTGTCCAATAAACCTTCTGTTTTACTGGCTGGCTAAGAGTCACTGTGGGTCCCAGGAAGAGGGGTGCAGGGCCGGACTCCCCCACACTCCGTGACAATAAGTCTCCAACTTTTCCTCCAATTTGAGCTGACATTCAGCCCCACCATTGCAAGGGCCTGTTGTCTGCCTCTTATCACATGCGAGCCACACATTCTCAGATCCAGTCCCCCCAAGATCCTGAAGTGCTTCCTTCATCTGCTGCAGCATAAACGTCAAAGTATTATAAACTACAACATCTTACTATTGTGTTGCAACAACACAAATTATTACATTTATCTTGTCCCTTTACAGACAGACAAAATTCTCCCTCCCAAGCCAGGATCTCTGTTGCATATGCCATACTCTTTGAGCACAGAGCTGCTGCTGACATCAGTGGAACTTGTGTTGCAGAATATGCAACAAAAATATGCACCAAAGAGCAGAGATCCACAGTGCTGACCAGAAAGGACAAATTTTGTTCTTAATCCTGTCAATGAGATGAGGGCATCCTCGGTGACACATGCGTCAACAACATATGCAGTGAATAAATTGCATTTTTATACTTCTCTAGGCTATATATTAAAAATCAGTTAAGTCTCATTGATGTAGGGTAATTTAAATATTTATTTTTACATGAGTTCTTGTGATGCGAGTTTAGTTCAGATTTGTATAAGCCCACATAACATATATTTTAAATAAAGTGGACTGTAGCCGAACTAAATGTTTCAAGCAAGGAGCTCGGCAGTGGGACATGGATCCACACTACGCTGTCCTCAGATTTTATGAGTGTAGGACAGTAGTCCATAAAGTTTTGTTCCATAAACTAAAAAACATGAATTAATAGCTTTGATCGGAAACATACACAGCCAAGTTAACATCGGAGGGTGATATAAGCCAAGAAGAGACCCAGAGTTCTTGGTATCTTACAAACTAAAACTGTTCTTAGTGTGGCTAACCTCCAATCTTGTCTTTAAAAATTCCTAAATAAAGTCCCAGTTTAAATTGAAAAGTTCCATTTGTCTGAACCTCCCAATAATTTATAAAGCATCTTTGTCCCTTTTTTCTCTTCTACTGAGCTGTAAATTGGCAAAGATACAAAGTATTTTCCATGTATTTTGCATTTCAACCAAATATCTCAAGCATGCACATTCTCTTTTTACTGATGGGAACACAGAAGCAGAGAGCAGGTTAGTAAGGTACTCAAGGTCACACAACCAATACACAAAACACAACACATAAAACACAGGCAGAGTCGAGAACAGATTCTCAATGAAGAATCGATCCCTGCACCAGCACTGAGACCACTGCAGAAATCATGGGGACGGGGCTCACACTCTCCCAATCTTGAGGCTGCTGGAGACTGCATCAGGCTCAGGCACAGATCAGCACTGCCAAGTTGTGCCTTGGCTGTAAGGCAGATGTGCTGTAACGTTGCCCTAGCCAAACCCTCTCACTCACACCTCCAGAACAATCCCTGTACTGGAAGTATTTTCCTGGAGGAGAGAGGGGTGCAACCACTTTTCACCAGTCTAACCAATCCAATTTGTCCACAGGGCAATTGGAGCCTGCATTCTAATCACTACAGTATACTGCCTCTGTATTTAGTATACAAAGTTGTACTTTTGTCAAAAGATGAAATTAACATTGTGTCAGCTCAGCCACCATCATAAGTCTCAGTAAGGATCTGAACTGAAGCTATATGAAAACAACAGTTTAATTACTTGGATACCATTTTAGGCCTCAGTCCTCCAAGCTGTTCTAGATGTGACCAGTGCACATGACGGTAATCGTACCTTTGTGTGTCTAGTATATATCCACACAGCTTTTCCTTTTGTAAAAGTAACTAATACTTCCACAAAGTACAACACATATAGAGTATTAGAGAAGACGTACTTAGCACTGGTACAGGAGATGACTGTTGGATGCCAGCGGAACCAAAGTGAAACAGGGGAATAAAACCTTCTACCCCCAGTCCTGCAGAGACAGAGAATCAGTAGCTAGAGACAAGAGGGCAAGAAGTTACGTAATCTGTTTTTAATGTATACTTTGAAGTCACTAATCCAAGGGTTCTCAAACTTCATTGCACCATGACCCCCTTCTGACAACAAAAATTACTACACAGCCTCAAGTTTTAAAACGTCCAAATTTCTCAGTAAAGGGAATTTCCTAGCTTCAACCAGACCTACTCTGAGGAACTGTAAGAAGAGAGCTTTTCCGCAATGATTAATCCAAGGACCCACTGCTGATTTTTTTCACACCACTTTACATCCAGAGTAACCCTACTGAGCCTTAATGGAGTAATACCAGTTTAAAACCCTTGTAAGTGAGAGAAGAGTCAGGCCCTTAGCAGCAAAGGAACCTTTTCAAATAAAAGAAACCTTGCAGGCCAGCATAATCAGGTTCTGAAATCCTTTGTGAAATACAAAATGGTGAACAGTGTCAAGTTTTCTTGCTAGTAATAACCACTTTGGACAGTGTGTCATAGGCAACTTGTATCAAGATACTATCTCCTTCATTGAGTCCCAATGATTTATTTAGGAAATTCTCGGAGCGACAGAAGCTATAAATTGCGATAAACAGAAGCACGTCATAATATTTAGTAAATAACAATGCAAGCCACAGCAGGTACGTAGAGAGGGTGAGGTGAAAAACATAGTCATTGGCTGGGTAGGAAATTACTGACATTTTAGAGCCAGGGAACCATGGAGAAGTGGTGAATTTCCAGGACTTCCTCCTCCCCCTCATAACTCATTGAAGAATGACATAAGCTCTGCTTGAAAGGTGGAAATCGAAATGCAGTGATC
This sequence comes from Gopherus flavomarginatus, assembly GCF_025201925.1. Classification (NCBI taxonomy): domain Eukaryota; kingdom Metazoa; phylum Chordata; order Testudines; family Testudinidae; genus Gopherus; species Gopherus flavomarginatus. The sequence goes on from NC_066635.1 coordinate 12,695,185, forward strand.
TAATGTAATTACTGGAACGAAATGATAATGGCCCCACCTTTCACCATGTTCACTGAGGAAAGCGGTTTGCTAAGCACTCTGAACTTCCAGAATTGACCTAAGCAGCCACTCCTCACTGGACTACAGTCCTCTTCCTGCCTGCTACAGCCTATGGACAAACCCAAAAACTAGCACCTGGACCAAGGGATCAGGATGAAGAACGATAAAGGAAAATAGCAGCAGGAAGAACTGGCAAAGCAACTCTTGCAAGAGTGTTGCAAGGATTACAGTTTATTTATACAGCACATAGGTGTGCATTGCACTTTACAGACATATAAAACAGAACATGTCACTGCTCTGAAGAGCTTATCAAAAGTGTAAACAATCCGGATCATTAGACTTATGACATCAAGCTAAACCAGAATTGGAAAAAGAGTGGAATCAGTAATCCTGCTAGTCATAATAAACCAGAGGTAATTAAATTACAGAAACCAGGATATCAAAAGATCTCAACCAAAGCTACTGTAGTTAACCCTACCAAGAAGCTGAGTTTTATTCACTTTCAATTTAGTACTACCAAGGTAACTGGATTGTTCATGAAACTGTATATGGGATATAAACGCTTTCAGCTATATGGCACTTGCTTTAGTCCAACTCTGGCTGATATGGATAGTGAGTAAAAGTGTTATCAGCTAGATCACAGTTTGGCAGTCTCAGTCCAAATCCAAGTGTGTGTATGTGTGTCTCTCTCTCTCTGATACTCACACACACATCCAAGAGGAAAAGCATCCACATGTGTGTGTGAGACACACACACACACACACACACCTTTTTAATTGGCAACCTTGTTTTCTCAGCACATAAAGCAAGAAATGAATGAGCCAAGATGGTTAATCTTTTAATTAGGATTAATTCTTTCAGATTAGGATTCAAGCACATTGGTGGGGCAGTGACTGTGCTGTATGTGGTCTGTGGATAACTATGAGAATCTTCAGGAATGTCCGATAAACTCTTTTCACAAGCACCAAATTCGTGCTTCACAGGCACTGAAATGGTGTTTAATGAATTAAGGTTTGTGAAGCACTTTGAGATCCTGCAATAAAAGGAGCAGAGTACTTTAAAGGCACTATATTGACAGAAACACTGCCTAATTTGAAAGGCTCTTGCCTTCATCATCATTGAAGTATTTACTGCAACTTTTATTCACAAGTTCTACTGCCTCATCAGTTTTTCCTGTTTCCCGTTTCTACACTTTAGGACCAGAAATTAGTGCAAATAAACAGAATGCAGACAGTTAAGAGATAAATGGTGTTTTGTTTCTTTTACAAAAAAAGTTTAATTTAAAGATTATTATCTGTGCTCCCCATCCTGATTTGCTTAAATATTATTTTTAACATGTGAGTGAGATATAAATAAATTTCCTTACCTCTCAGATAACTTCTCCTGAGTCTAAGTTCTCCAGCTGGAACCAGATTTATTTCCCTGTTTCCTCTCTGAACAGAGATAGGACAAAAAAAATACTTTCAAGCCCAAATTCCACATTTTGCAGCACACATCAAAGTCCAGCCTCACTCCTCAATTCTGTCACTGAAATTAAGATCTAGGCTCACGTTTAATAGTTGCTTCCCTTTCCTTTGTTTCCTATGAGTTGCAGCATGTTAGCGCCCTCTGACAAATCAAAGAATTGCTTTTCCAGGTGATATGAATGGCTGTTAACCATTTCCTGCCTGTGCTGGCTAGACTCCTCCCCAATTTTCCGTTCACTGCAGTTTAAGCAGCAAGACCTTAAAAGATGAGTGCTTCAGGAAGGAGCCTGTAAATCTTGATACACACATATGTAAAAACTGATCAGAGACAGTGGCAGAGTGTCACAACTCTTTTAAAGATATTTGATCGTATTATTTTGACAGGATCCCCAATCACAAAGAGTAGCTTCACCTCAAAACAGCCAACCACCTTAAAAAAAGGAAACTGTGCTGCGTACTCTTCATAGGTAAACACCACCCTGCCTCTTGCTACTTCCTGCTGTGGTGACATGTGATGAGATGATAAAATCTAAAGAGAGTAGGGCTGTAAATGGGCAATGGCCAATATATTCAGACCCAAAGTTACTCAGAAACAAAACTGAATGCAGTTCAGCTAGCCCCAAATCAGAGGAAAAGCCAAAGAAATGGGATGGGGGTAACAGTATTAACAAGCTGCCAAAAACACATTGCCCAGAATGCAGAGACTCACCAAGTCTATCCTTTGCCATTCTTAGGGCTATAACTCCGCAATTGTGCCACCATAGTGTTGTAGTGTAGACGTGTGCTACAGCAATAGAAGGGTTTTGTCATTGCCATAGTTAATCTACCTCTCCAAAAATGGTAGATAGTTCCACTGACCTAGCAGGATTTAGGTTAGCTTAACTACATCTCTCAGGGGTGTGAGTTTTTCATATTGCTGAGCAACATAGCTAGATCCGCCTACATTTTAGTTGTGGACCAGGCCTTAGAGTTGAGCTACAGTAGAAGTCAATTTCTTAAATATCCAAATTCTACTAGGAAATGGATAAACAAGAACAATAGACCAAACTCCCCTGTGTCTGTTACACCAATATAAACTTTTATACAGGTGTAACAGCAAAATTTGGCCTATTGATCTGATTTGGTCTGAGAATGAGCAGAGGTCCAATAAACCCCTCTGAGAAAGGCCTCCATTTCATCAGATTCTGCTTTCCTGAGGTGCAAAAGGATACCATTTCACAATAAAACAAAGGGGTATTTTATTTAAACACAGTTCTTAACAGGCACTCTGGTGAAATGGAACAAGGCACCTCAGTTCCTACACCTTTACATCTTCATCTCATTGGGCACCTCCGGCCAGGGATCCACGAAATACACTCATGGCTGAATAATGAAAAATGTAATTATGAATAATTTGACAAAATCTTCAGCTAAGTTAATCATAATGAAGAATTCAATCAGCTCTACTCATACTCATCAGTGAGAGGGGTTTTGTGACTGCTCGAACCATGACTTGATGCAATGCTGGCCCCGATGGGAAAGGGGGCAAGGAATGGTAGGTTAGAATGGTCCATGACACAAGACTGCGTTCTCCCCTCCGCTGTAGAAAGTAGTTCCCCGGGTCCAGTACTGGGCAGCAAAGGAAATTAAGAAGACATGACTTCTCCGCCTGCCACCAGGGCAGACCACACTGCAGGGGGCGCACGCACACAAAACCCTAAACCACCTCTGGAGGTGGCAAAATGTGGGTAAATGAACAGTACTTGCCAGAAACACCCCGCAAGAGCACGCTGGTGGTTACATGGCGTTCCTAGAAGGCAAGATGCAACATCTTCTCAGGTCTTGTTGCCTCTTCCTCCCCATCCCCCTCCTCAAGAGCATCCCAGCAGCCCCACTCCAACCCCCCAAGTTCAGCCACCCCACACAACCAGACCTCCATCCCGCCCCCCCCCGGTAGGCGCACCCTATTGCTCAGGTGCAGGGGTTGAAGTGGAGCCCAGATTCCCCTTTATTACAAGCAACAGAGCCCCCCTCCTCTGCCTGAGGGGCTGCAGCCCAAGCTCCTCTCCCGCTCCAGCCCATTTTATTCCCCGTGTGCGACTAGCCCAGGAGGAGACAGGGAGCGATGCTACTATTCCCCCCATTGCCACAGCAGGGGGCCTCCCTCTGTCCCCCCCTGAGGAGAGGGGTAACTCTGTCACCCCCTGGGCAGCCCTACGCCTTTAAATGGCCCCTCCCCCTCCTCTACAGCGGTTGGCCACGCCCCCGTCTCCCCTCAGGGACAGCACATCCCTTCCGGGTTTGGCTCCGCCCTTTCCTGTACTAGCTCCGCCCCCTCTGGTGGCCGGTGAGGTGGGTAGGGAGTGCGGGGGGGTGAGGAGCTGGCCGTTCGGTCCCTGCTTAGCTGGCACAGCCCGCGGGCGGAGCGTGGCCTAGAGCCGCGGGGGAGGGTCGCGAGCCTCTGCTCGGCGCTGGGGAGCGGCCCCGGGGTGTGACAGGCTCTGGGGCTGGCCTTTGCCGAGGGAGGGTGTGGGGGGGGGCGGTAGGGGCTCCAAGGGGGGGGTTCTGGGGGCGGGGGTCTCGCAGGGACGGAGCTCTGGGGGCTTCTCAGGACAGGGCCACTACTGCTGCCTTGACTTGATCTTTTTTCTCCCTAAGTGCTTCCCTTCCCAGTGAGACAGCTTCGGTCCAGATCCTCCAAAAGTACTTAGGTGGTTTACTCCGATTGGCATCAGTGAGAGTTAGGTGACTAAATACTTGTAAGGATCTGGGCCTTCCTGCCTGCAGCACTTTCCCTCCCAGTGCATCTCTGATGCCTTATAAACGCTAATGATTCAGCTTTCACAACACTCCTGTATCATGATCCCCAATGAGCTAGACTTACAAAAATTACTTGTACCCTGTGTTCACTCAACAAGTTAGTGGCAGAAATAGCACCCAGGAATCCTGACCCTCAGCGTAATGCTCCAACCACTAGACCATGCAACTGAGAATTGATATTTTATTGCACATGAATGTGCAGAGAAGATCTGGCTGTTAACTCTTCTGTTGAAATGTGCTTTTTTTGTTTTGTTTTATCTTGTAGGTATGTGGAGATCACAGTAAAAAATAGAGAGGGAAGTATCTCCGAGGTTTTGGAGAGACTCTTCAGCCAAGCATAACATTGCACAAAAGGTGTGTCAGAAAAGAACAATGCTATTTTCTTTCTTTGTCACATTAATTGTTTGTAGCTGGAATTTGCCAAGGTCTGAGACAAGAAAAACTGTTCGCATTAGCACCTTCTGAGGCGTTGGACTTCAGATACACATTTCTCTACTTTTGTAGTATTTCCTTAAATGTATTATTTACTCTTCTCGTGCTAAAAGCAGCAAAGAGCTAAAAGCATGCATCTGAGGAAGTGGGTATTCACCCACGAAAGCTCATGCTCCAAAACGTCTGTTAGTCTATAAGGTGCCACAGGATTCTTTGCTGCTTTTACAGATCCAGACTAACACGGCTACCCTCTGATACTTTTCTCGTGCTGAGTACTGTAGAAATAAAAGTATGCACCACCTTGTATATATGTATATAAGGCATGTACTACTGCTTTTGTTGCTTAGTGGGAAATAACTAGCAAAACAACATGCCAGATTAAGAATCCCTTTAGTGTTGATGGCTGTCTTCAGCAAAGTTTATTTCGACAAGGGGAATGGGTGTTTAGTGAACTAATAATTTTTAAATTGCCCTAGTTTATTTTTATTTCTGAAGACTTAGTTTTCCTTTAGGGCTCATCAAGGTAATGTGCAACTGCAGAGAAACTCTTCCCTGTTTAGACAAAACTGGTGTTATATTCACACACTCTTATTTGAACAGCAGAACTAATTTTAAAAGTAATCATTTCATGGAATGCATCTGATGTGAGAAAAAAACATGCAACTTAGTTAACCTCCAGTGCATTTTGAAAGTATCATGACATCTTTCTTCAAGTTTCAGTTTCTGAATTCATAATCATGGAGTATACAGACATATGTACAATATTTTTATCCCTAAAACTGTGGAATATTTCATATAGCAATTTTGTTTTTTGTTTGGGGCTTTTGTTTGTTTGGTTCTGGGGGGGTTTCTGTTCTACATCATCCTATTCATATGTTGGTAAAATTGTAAGGGGGTTATAGTGAAGATACCAAAGAAAGGTAAGACAAGAACAGTAATTTGGATATGGATTAGGTTCATATTAACATAATTAATTTTTCATTTCTAGGTTACGAATTTGGATCCAGCATTTTAATCAGATGGCTATTTGAACCATGTAAAATGAATTGGGTGCAGTTCACTTTTCAGTGGACGCAAGGGGTCCAAGTCTACGCCCCTGAAATCACTACCTCAGTTGCTGTCTTCAAAATTGGGTGTAGAGGCTGACATACATTTGCACACCTACTTGTAGGTTTTGATACAAGGGAGAAGAGGAGGAATGTGGGGAAATTTGAACTGCTGCTGTCTGTGCTTCACCCCTTCGAAGGACTAAAAGAGAGATTGGGTTGGGACCAGGTTTGTTATTTTGGCACTGAACAGAAACCACTTCATTTTTTTTTTATGAAGTAACATTTTAGTTTTCTTTCCAGGCACTGGATGATCATAGCTAAACAATGTCTGGACTACGTGGAGCTGTCCATGCAAAATGGATAATAGGGAAAGTAATTGGAACTAAGATGCATAAAACTGCCAAAGTGAGAGTGACAAGGCTTGTGCTGGATCCTTATTTACTGAAGGTAAGGTCTGGTCACCAACTTATTTTGCAAGATCATTTTCATATTCACTGTCATAGAAAATTGTATTGACTCTCTGAAATACTAGGATTTCATTGTAAACTGTTTACATTAACTAATTAAGAACATTGGATGGGAATTTGGCTCTGAATATGACTGCATAGAAAGGAAAACCAGTGTAAGAACATAAAATTTGCCATATCAGATTATCCATTAAATGCATTTTCCTTGAATGTTTCTGTTAACACGCATTTTAATCTGAGCTGGGAAAGTGGACTATTAATTCGTGCTTTGATTTTTGAAAAGTCCTTTTAAAAATTTTTATAAGTTTCTGGGCTTTTGCTCCATTTTGAAAGCTTGAAGTTATAAAATAGTTTTTATATATGGTGATATTAAAATAATTGCCTAGTATATCTTTTTCCTAACCACTTTGCAGAAATTATTCTTTAGCATTTGAACCACTGAATCAATTTAGATTTATCAATAATAAAATAATCAGACTATTTATAAGGCAAGCCTCCCTCAGTTATTATTAAAGACTAGATTCAAGAGAAACCATGCTTCCTTTAGTCAATTCTGCAGTTTATAAGATAAAAGAAGGTAGGTTAGATTTGTAATTGACTCTTTTCTGTTTTAGTGTGCATTTTCCACAACTTTTCAATCATAATTTACATAATCTTCTCAAGGGATATAGTCTGGATCCTGATATTTCCCCCAGGACATAAAAGTTACTAAAACTGGACTAAAATATGCTCATATGGGAGATATTGGTGCAACACTAATACCACAGGGATAGGGAATTGGGTGTATTGAGAAGGATGAGAATTATATAGTTTCCTGACCTTTTCCCCTCTGCCGTTTATGCAAATTATTATTAGGCTTGGAAGAGCCTTGACAGCCATTTTTGCTGAATGCAATGCAGTGTCATTCTGGTGCATCTTAAGCATGGGAGGGACTGAGATGATAAACCAGAGGCAACTAGCGGTCAAGAATGGAGTTGATGAGTCAGAGATTGGTGAATAGTGACAGTACTAGGGCCAAAGACCTACCCTGGGTGAAGAAGAGCAAATGTTACATTTGCCCAGTTCTACCGTTATACCATATGCATCTACCAGTGGCTTTGCTTGGGCAAAAACCCAGTTAGTTATGCATATCTGCACTACCAGCCTGATAGCAAAACTTCCAATTCATTTTGCTTTTGAACATAAGTTTACTGGTCACCTTTTTTAGTTTTGAGTCCTAATGCCTGGGTTTCCTTTTCTCCTTCTCTCCAACAGTTCTTTAACAAGCGAAAAACTTATTTCGCTCATGATCCATTGCAGCAATGTGCAGTCGGAGACATTGTTCTTCTAAAAGCTTTGCCTGAGCGGAGGACCAAAAATGTGAAACATGAACTGGCTGAGATTGTTTTCAAGGTTGGAAATGTCATAGACCCAGTGACTGGAAAGGCCTGTGCAGGAACCAGGTTCCTAGAAAGTCTAACAGACTCAGAAAGTCTAACTGAAGCAGACACCACCTATCTAAGTGAAAAGCTCCAAGAGCTAAAAGTTTCCTCAACAGAGTAATAAAGAGTGGGAAGAGGCCCGTAAACAGAGGGCTCTTTACATGAGAGATTGGTTGTGCCCGTTGTCTTAGGATGTAAAATCTTTCTATTGTTAGTAACAATAAATAATAAACTGAATTACTTCCAACACCAAAATGACAGAGAGATTTTAAAATTGGGGAATTTATCAATTAGAAATAATGTGGAAAAAACTTAAATCACAGTTAAGCTGTGTTCTCAATGTTTTATTTTCTTAACACCCAGTTTTGCCCCATCTTTAGCAAGAATGTCAAAATTACCATCTCAGTCACAAAATTAAGAATGGTTCTTCTTTATTAAGATGTTTAAGAGCATAAATCTATATATAGTTTAATATTCATGGGAGGATGTTTTTCCCATGTTTGACTGTCTGAACCCTGGAACTGAATCTGTTGTGGTTTGTAGCCTAATATTTAAAGTAACACAATTAAAACTTTTTAAAAATATTGTAGAAATCCTGTATCCATATGTTTACATATGTTGTTTCATTTTATTATTAGTAATGCCACTCTACAGCAGGAAGCCTGTTATAACATTTCATAAACCTTCTGTGCAAAATGAGTAATAGAAGCATGTGCATTTAAACCACCTAATTTTAATTGCTTACTATTACAAATTTTATCTGCTTTGTCACGAGACATATTAAAGGAAAGGTTCCCATCTGAAATTGATAAAAGTCTACAATGAAACAGTGGCATAGCATGACAAAGTGAAAAGATATAATCCAGCACCCATTGAAGTCAAAGGGGAATGGGAAATCAATGAGAGTTTTGCAGTTGACTATGAGAGAGGTTCTTAACCAATACATAGGGGTAAAATCCATATCTGAGGGAGAAATGTGGGTCCTTCATGATTCAAATAGCCTGTAAAACAAAGGAAAAGTACATGTGTATCCAGCACAGATATAGGGGAGGGATGTATCTGTTTTAACCTAAGTATTGTGCTGCAAAGAGAAAAGTTACAAAATATGAGTATTAGAAAAACCCCTTAAATGTAATACAAAAGAGTGGAAGTAAAGATGCCTGAAGTCTTTTCTCTTAATAAGAAAATCTAATTAAGGCCCCAAATCCTGCAAAGAGATGCAGGGATCGAGTCTCTAAAAGCTGTACCAAAGAACACGTAGTCCATGGCAATTCAGGATTACAGTTGACTTGGTGCTGCTGGGATTCTGGGCCTGTTGACACTATTGTGCCCCTTGCCATAAATTAGAGCTGTTCCAGGGCCTGTGGGTTGCTCAGCAGTCAAATCTACTGGGACATCTCCAACCCTCAAAATACAAGGTTTGCAGGGAACAGCAGAAGAACATATATGGTGTAACTGCACAGGGGCCAGGCCCAGAGCTGGGGGAAGGAATCTTCATTCACTGACTCTTCAAATGGGTGTATAGGTGTGCCTGCATCCATTGCTTTGCAGGGTTAGAATTGCAGCCTAAACTTCCAGAGAATCCATCTCTGTGCATGAGGTGCTACCGATAAAGCAAGATTTTGGAAACTGAGCCCCTCTTCAGGAATATGAAATCAGTTGTGCCCCCTTCCAGTCTACCATCTGTGGTTAAAGATCTACCCATTTTAATTTACATGCTTGCTGTGGGAAATGCTACACTAAAGGCTTAGGCTCTGGTGCTTGTGAATCTGTTCAGCAGTTGTCAAAAGCCATGCGTTGCTCATCAACTCATTAGTTATCCATGTGCCCACTGTTCTGCAAAATTAACTATTATAAACAGTACTTAAACTCATTTTCTGTTGAAGAAGTCAAACCCTTTCATGCTACTGGACATTTATGGTGTTAACAGAATTTATATCCTCTCTGTGCTCACCACCATAAAACAATTGGCTAGGCAGAGCTTTTGTTAGTACAGTATGTTGCTCTGATAGGCTTAAATATAATTTTTTGTCACTAGGGGATTTGTTTTTCTACACAAAGTAGTTTTAACAAAGATCTAATTGACACCCTTGCTAGCAGGAAGAATGTGGCGTGAAAATGTACCGTTCGGTGAATTAATAGGACTTTCACTGAAATCCCTGTCAGCAGAGAGCCTAAGGAAGGAAATGTCATGGAGAGATGATTACTTATTCACAACTGTCACAAGTTCTTTTAAAACATCTAATTACTGTACCCTTTTTAGCCCCATGTGCCTGTGTACCTTAATGACATAAATAGCAGCAGTCCCAAAATTCAACTACTTTAAAAGTTGATAATATATAGTATATTTTACAGTCCTCAGTTTTGTAAAAAAAGTTAATATTTTATGCTTGTTAAATTAATGCCGAAGCCTAGAGTAAGAGATGAGAGAAGGAAAATATTTTTCAGTTTGTGGGGGGATGAAGGTCTTACATTGTTAAAGTTGTGTCAAAAAAGAGTCTGGGATGCTTACATCTTTATTCATGTATTTTGCAGGACCTTGAGTGTCTGTAATTTATGCACTATGCTCATCAAAAGTGCTTTGTTTTCTGAGTCAAGATTGAGACACATTCACACAGTAGTTCAGAGGAGTTTTGCACTGCTGCTGGTTGGGCTGATGATAATAGTATAATGGTTTCCAGGGCTTGTTACACTGACCTCTATCAGCACTCCTACATTTTCTTTAACCCTGTTAGTACAGCCTTGCTTGTCTGGTTTGTGTGGGAAAATACACCTTGCCTATGTAGTATTCTCTCAGCACTGTGGTATACAGATGCCGTATCTCCAGTGTGAAGGTATTTTCCAGTTTTTGTTCTTTCCTCCAGCAAAAAAATGGAATTGTAATTATAAGTGACAAGTGAAACATATTGTTGTGATCACTGAAAAAGACTGAGTTTTTCCCATTACTTCAGTATATTACTGGAAAAAGTGTGTGTTAATATCTGCTCCTGTAGGGTTCCAACAGGAGGGTGACAGGAAAAAGAGCATTCTAATCTCTAATAACTTGTTGGAGTGGTAAGAAGCTACAGCTAACCATGAACACAAAATATTTGTGCATCCATCACGTTTCATGAAGGGAACAACAGTGTAAAGAGCAGCCAAATATTAAAGCTAGGACTTCTGTACGTGGTTGCATTTTTTGTCCTGCAGAGTGGAAACCACAGTGGCAAGGGTTAGCAAGTAATACCTTAGGCCCTCAAGTCTGCTAACACTTATGCACCCTCGGGATGCTTCACAGTAGTAAAGTTAAGCATGTGCAAAGTATTATCCTTATTTTACAGAGGAGGAAAGTGGCACGGAAAGGTGAAAGGGCTTGTTGCCAAGGCTAGAAGCCAGTGGCAGAGCTGGCTCCACCACCCTGGTCTCCTTCCAGAGATAATGTGTCTTCTCTGAAGTGTTGATGAGATGCAGAATTATTCTGCGAGAGAGAGACAACAGTGGAGGAGGAAAGGCACTGACATGAGCCTCAAGAGCCTTATACTGAGTGGGTTAAAATAGGCTTCAACAGATGTGCATGGGGGCAAATGGGGCTCCACTCTAAAATCCCCTCCATCCCCATAGACTGATGCTGCAGGTGCCTGGCTTGACAGGATGTGTGCGGGAGTCATAGAGACACGGATACTAAACCCAGCAGCCAAGGGGTTAAAGAGTGTGGGGGGGTCCCCCTTGACCGCTCCCTCAGCGCGCCAAGCCCCCCTTCATCTGCTCTGGGGCCTGCTCACGCCCCGCTGTCCCCCCGGTGGCCGCCAGCGGGTACTGCAGGCTCGAGTCGTCCTCCCGGGCCCGGTCGAGCTTGAGCGGAGGAGGCCGGAGCAAGATGGCGACTCGAGTGCTGCTGCGGCGGAGCCTGGGGGGAGTCGGCGGGCTGGACAGGGCAGGGCCTCGCCTCCCGGCCCGCGGCAGCCTGGCCCTCAGGTGAGCGCGGGCTCCTCCGGGAGAGACCCCGGGCCTGCAGTGCGGCGTTGGGAGGCCCGGCCCCCGGGGTGCCCCTCGCTCACTCCTCCCGGACTGTCAGTGGCGCCCCTCTGGCCTGGGGGGCCCGGGCTGCGGGCCCGGGGACAGGAGCCCCCCGGCGGGGCGGGGGAGGGGCAGCCCCCAGTAGTAGTTCCTAGCCCGGGGTCTCCCGCAAGGTCATGGGCCTCCCCGCTCCGCCTAGGGACAGCCCGCCCCGGGCACCCGCCCCTTCGCCTCCACATGCACCCCAGCTTGTGCATCCCCATGCGGGGCCCTGAGCCGGGCCTGGGAAGCTCGCCCCACAGATGCACTCTCCGCCTCAGACCCGCCCCACGATCCTGCTTTGGGATCATGCCCACACAACCCCCCGGTCCTGGGTTTGAACCTCCTTCCCTCCCATTCTGCACACACAGGGGCCCCCCCATCTGAGACTGGGGACCCTCCGGGTTACACAACTCCCCTACACACTCACCCTCAGAGGGAAACCCACAAGACATAGTGTAAATATCTGATGCCCCATGCCCCAACAGGCACCTGTTGGAATGGGTTTGAAGCATCTGATTTATTTTTATACTTTCTGTTAACTTTGATATTTGTTTAGAACAGAAATCAAAACCTGTTGGTTGAATTTCAGTTAAGTGTTTCTTTCAAATTTTTCTGTCTTTCAGGGGGATGGTGTCAGAGCAAAAATTTAGGATTTGTACTCAACTTGAGTATTGGTTTTCAGCTAAAAGAAAACTTGATGGATTCGTATTTCCCTGTGTGTTTTTAATCTAATGTAGGCAATTTTTAAAATAAACATTTGCCAGCTGCCTACTGTAGCACTGAGCTTGTAGGTAAGAAAAGAGAGGTGAAATTGACAAGAAACTGATTAGTCTTGTACTATTTTTCAATGGAAGGGTTATGCCAAAAGTAAAACAGTGAAAATAAACTTACATTTTCAAAATTCTAGCTTTCCATTTGTTACAAGTTACCAATGATGTTTCTAAAATAAGGAAAGTTGTTTTGTTACTTTGTTTTAACCTGATAATGTCCGTTTGAAATCTTGGGTATCAATGATTTTTTCTGGGTTTTTTGTTTGTTGGTGTTTGGTTTTTGGGTTTTTTTGGAAAACAACATCTACAGGAGCCACTGGCAGTTTGAAAAATATACAGACATTGGCTGATTATTTGCTCTCTATACAAGCCAGTGTGGACACACCATCACACACTGCATGATTGCTTACCTACCATGTGCAGTTGTAGGCCTTGATCTTGGAAACACTTAGGCATATATGCTTTAGTCTGAGTACCTACCAAGGCCCAGTGGGATTATTCACATGCTTAGAGTTTGGAACATCCATACGTGCTTGCGGGATTGGGACCACAGCTAGCAAAATCAGGCAGTGCCTTAGTAAAAGGCCTGATAATGATTCCACGATAGGCTGCCTGTAATGCTGTGAGAAATATGGCCCCCAAAAAACCAAAAATTTTATGCTGTGTTTTAAATATCATATACCTACCCTTTATTCATGATGTAAACACATTCTTACTGGCATTAGATGTTGTCAAGTAACTTTTTCTTAAACCTGTTTTATAATCTGGTGGTACATATCAGGAAACATTCCCAGACAGTAAAATGAGACTGGAAATAAGGTATAAATGTTTAACAATTAGAGTAATTAACCATTGGAATAATTTACCAAGGATTATGGTGGATTCTCTGTCACTGACAATTTTTAGATCAAAATTGGATGTTTTTCTAAAAGATACACTCTAGGAATTACTTTGGTGAACTTCTATGGCCTCTGTTGTACAGGAGATCAGACTAGATGACCATAATGGTCCCTTCTGTCCTTGGAATCTATGAGTCTGATAGACTGTGGAATGATCTTCCCGTGGGGAATGCCATGGCTTTGAATATTTAAAACTGAACTATACAAAGCACTAATATTCTACTGCAGGGAATATTTCTGAACTAGTAAAGAGATTAGACCTACCTGGGTCTCTTCTGTCTCTTTCAGAGCTCACAATAGCAGTCAGGATATCCTTTAAAGAAAATGTATTTCTCTATAGTTGGACTATTTTTGGTGGAAAACAGCTCATCTAGGACCAGCACACATACTGGCGTTGTAGTAGTAAGACACGAGAGACAGTTCTCAAAGTTTTGCTAACATCGATGATACTGTGTACAAATCTATGCTGATTTTAAGATTAATTAGAAATTTAGGTAAGTATCCATTTTTGTGAAATTATGAGAATTGTTAAGGAAATGTCTTACTTCAAACTACTGAGAAGTAAAACTATGGAGAGTTTAAGGGGACGCTGTCAATTTATAATTCATATTGTAAGCATATTTATTATAAGTTTGATTATTTCAAATAATTCTAAAAATCCAAGTTCTTTTTCCATTTATATGCTGTTGTCTTTTGCATTCCCCTACCACTCAACAATTAATATCAACAAAGTCAGTTTCTCTTTTGGTTATAGTCAGTTTCTCTTTGAAGTTCTTTAGCACTGCAATCTTTGAATTGACAACAGTGGTGGAAGATGCTTTTGTTTAAAAACAAGACATTTAAAACAAATTATTGGAAATATACCTGTTGGACCTGAGCTTTTTTTAAATGATTTCTCTCCCAAAATTCTAAATGTTGCTCACATTTTAGTTGATAGTGTTCGTATTTAAAAAACTATTAAGCACTGTAATGTCCTTATAAAATACATCTAGGAATTGAGGACTTCTCTATACTACCAGGAGTACATCTAAGTAGTAGTAACTTTCAAAGCAGAGAGATAATCATATTACTTTATAATCTTTAAATACTGTACCTACCTAGTAATATGTCATACAAAGCTGATTTCTTATGGTTGTAGGTTTATTGTATTTGTTTTATTTCAAGGTTTTCGTTATAGTCGCTGACAAACTCTTGAGAAGGTGACTGTTCAGCAATAATCATTAAATTGGGCCATGGTTTTAATTTACTAACTTTTATTTTTCAGTTGATTAGTCCTCTGCTATGAAAATTCACCGTGTACTTATTACTGATGTTTGAATCTAGCCCCAGAAGCTGTAGCTTCTTTGTGTTGAAGGTCACCTCATTCTCAGCTATTCTTTTCTTAGCTGTCACATGTCTTCTGCTTCCTTCAGCTTGTTACTTGAATAAGCAATATAAACTACCCATCATTTTATGCCCCATTATTATTGGGGTTTTAAAAATGGGAATTGGTCGGGGGGGTTATATGTTTTTAAAGTGAACTGCAAAGGATTATTTTTCCAAAAACAGTTTTTTTCCAACATTTTTATTTCTGGAACATTTTCAGTCTATTGAGGACCTGCAAGACAGTTTCACAGTTGGAAGTTGTAATCTGTCCTATGGATCTCCCAGCCAATAACTAAAATCCTCCAAAATAATTAAGTATAATTAAATAATTTCAAATCTTTCCACAATCCTCCAGGAAATGGAGCAAAGCTGCAAGCAAATGCTTATAACGGGTCGGAAGGAAGGAAAATGGTGTAAGATCAAGGCCACCTTTGTATTTTATAAAGATGAAGCAGTAAAAACTAGAATCTTTTCTGTTTGGTGTTCACTTGAACGAAAGATTATTTGTATTGGTGTAGATAAAGCTAGTGCACATCATTTGGTGTCTCTAGTGTCTTTCTACCACTGAAAAAGGGGAAAAAACAATCCTAATATATTCATACTTTAAGAAGAACCATGTTGTCTGTTGTGATTTTATTGTGTACTGTATTGTATGAAGATGATAAATAGCATTTTTGCAGAGGTACTTGCAGAAACTAAATGGTTAAACTAGTTAAGCTTTCAGATACTCTATCAAAGTCAACTAATTTTTTAAGTGGGAAAAACTGTAAATATTGAACAAAGAAAATGAATTGGAATCCTGAACATTATAATGACTGCTGTTCAAAAATTAAAATCTATGCAGGCTCCTTGACGCCTAATGCCACTCTAATCTATTCCCAAAGTAGAGTATGCTGTAACCTGCATTTCTTCTCTTCCATGATGCTTCCTTGAAATCTATTTCAGTAAACACAGGAACACGTGGCATTTACTGTGCCATTCACAGTAAACAAAGCAATGTTTGCGCACTCTTTTTTCTCGTGCACGTGCACTAGGGTGTTCATTTTTTACCTCAGGTTTCTGGGAGGACTTAGATATCTTGCTTGAACAAAGAGAGTTTAAGAGAGAAAAATATTTAGTGGCTTACATTCTCTGCTCTTACAGAGCTCTAATCAATGCAGGAGCAGGGCAGAGAAGCAAAAGTGGTTTTATGCCTCACAATGTTTTGGGGTTGGCTTAAAACTTGATATAAATTACTAGCAATGTTAAAGCACTGCCATGGCTGTGTAGTCACGCACCAGTGCTGGGAGATAGTAGCGCCCCCCCGTGAGGTGAGTAGCTCACAGCGCTGGTGCATTGTCTACACTGCCACTTTACAGCGCTGAAACTTGCAGCACTCAAGGCGGTATTTCTTCAGCACAAGGGGTGCAAGTGGGGTAGTGTAGCTGCATCACTTCTGTGCCATTCCAGGAAGTCTTTTCAATAGGTGTATACCTTGCTGAGTAAACATTGTCCCTTTTCACTGCTGGAGAGTGAGGTCATGGGAAGACTTAGCATCGTTCCTCTACATACGTTACCATAGTATGTTAAACTTGATCTTGACTGACTTTCCTCCTGTCTGTGCATTTTTAATAAACATTCGGTGACAATGTAATGTATCCATTGATGTGTAGGGGGCTGGCATCATCAACTAACAGAGCAGGTGAAGACAGCTGGTTAAAATCACTCTTTGTTCGCAAAGTGGATCCAAGGAAAGATGCTCATTCCAATCTACTAGCCAAAAAGGAGACCAGCAGTCTGTATAAAATACAGTGTGGGTGATATTTTTATATTGAACATTTCCTTTTATCTTATTTTATTTTTGCTACTACATTTATCCTTGAATTTTATTGTTTCAGTTCACAATGTAAAGCCAGAATACCTAGATGCCTACAACAAACTTTGGTAAGTTCATATATTATACTTTGTGGTTTTCAACATGTGAATCTGAGCAATGGGATTCTGAAAATTGGCTGCTGTGTGATTTTTTTTTTTTTATTTGGGAAGAAGAGAATTATTGTGAATAAACCATTTATTCTTGGAGGCAGTTGGCACAGATGCTTCTTTCCAGTTCCCCTACTACTGCTCCTTTTTTGGGGTGTTCCTTCACTGAACTGCACTAGATGATGTTTTTAGGGTGTATATGAGAGGGATCCAGGTGTACATGTCTTCCCTCCCCTAGTTGTCATAAGGCTGCTGCAGCCTTTTTAGGCAGATACAGTGGAGTCGCATCATAGGCGCATTTAAGTTACGCGTTTTTAACTATATACGCTCGGCAAAACAAAACAAAAAATGAGAAAAATAACAATTTAAATACTGTACCTGTAGTGCTGGCAATTCCGCCCGCCATTCCACTCAATGAGCATTTGACTATACGCGATTTTTGCCTCACGCGCTGTCTTCAGAACCTAACCCCCGCATAAGATGCAACTCCTCTGTACTGATGTCCCAGTTAGCCCTTTCTTCGGCTACAGTGTAAGAATCTACCTGCTGGGAGTTCTGTCTACAAATTGGAAGAAAAGAGAGAGGGTCACTTGGGAGAAGCCACTAAATATCAAATATAAAACGGAAGTAAAGCTTTGAGGGAGGGGATAAAAACCCAAGATTTGACGTTCACGCACCCTGATGTTTCTATGAAAAGTGACATTATTGAGAGTGATACATTAAGAGGTATAGTGAATCCTTATGTGGGCTTGATCTGCAGTGAATTTTACCCACAGGACTATTATAAAGGATTTCCAAAAACTTTTGCTGTTTAAAAATAAGTATCAATATTTGTTTTTTAAGGTACTAATTTTAAAGACCAGTTACAGAAATGAAAATTCTGATTTATCTCTATATTTGCTGCATTAGAACCATAGCCACTACACTTTGAAAGAGCTAAACCCTCAAGCTGGGAAACATGAACCTGCCATTGGCAGTTCGTTCTCATTGACACTGATCATTTAAGAGAAGGTATCAATTAAATAGAACATTGTTTTAGGATAATGCAACCAATATTGTTTTAAGTGTGGTTTATTGGCTAGAACTGTAGGCTGGAGGTCACAGCTCCTGACTTCTGTACTCAAGAGCGTTCATGACCCTCCGTGTAACCATGAGTAGGTTACCTGACCTCTGTGTGCCTCCATTTACTCATCTCTAAAATGGGAATAATACATGGCTACCTTACAAGGGTTCTTCTAGGCTTCATAAATTAATGTTTGTAAAGTGCTTTGATTTGCTTTGGATAAAATCACTATTATTTCTCTAGTACGGTATGAATGATCCTTTGTTAAAATGCCCAAAGTAGAGAGAATGTACTGGGGGCGGGAGGGGACAGTTTTCTTCATTTAAATTAAACAAAGGTGGTTCTTTGCAACACAAGTGGGGAAATCTTTAAAAAGTAGTTTCCATTGTAATCTTTTTTCCTCTCATGACTGAAAGAAGAAAAGCATACCTGGAGAAGAGAGAATCACTTTCAACCAGCTCAGTATAAATGTATATAATTATATGAGGTAGAGAAGCAGAAAAATGGCACTGCTTCATCAGATAAATAAATGTTAAGTCAAAGCAGAGATGTATATTTTCAAGGAAAGGTACAGGGACACTGATAGCAATCTACTGAAAGTATGGTATTTGATTTGGTCTTTCCAAACCGAAGTCAGCCTAAATATTCAAGTAGAAAGGAGAGAATTGGGTCTATTTTAAGAATGGAGGGATGAAAACCTGACGCTTCCCTGAACTTCCCTCAGTATCCCCAAAAATTCAGCTTGAGCAGTCCAAGTCCTTTTTATATACTGTCAACTCAGAGTGATAAGGATTAGCCATCATGAATCTTGGCATCTTGACTTCACCAACAGGGAGGAATTGGTAGCAGATCCCAAGGTGGAAGGCAATTTGGGTGAAAGCGATCATGAAATGATAGATGTCATGATTCTAAGGAAAGGAAAGATGGGAGCAACAGGATAAGGACAATGGAATTCAAAAATGCAGATTTTGACAGACTTAGAGAAATGGTATGTAAGGTTCAGTGGGAAGAAAATCTAAGAGTAAGAGCTGTTCAGGAGAGCTGGGAGTTTCTCAAGGAGGCAATATTAAAGGCACAACTGCCAACTATCCTGATGCAAAGGGAAGATAGGAAGAATAGAAAGAGGTCAATGTGGTTTTCTCAAGAGCTCTTTAATGACCTGAAAATCAAAAAGGAATCCTACAAAAAGTGGAAACGTGGATGAGTTGATAAGGAGGAGTACAAAAGAACATTGCAAGCACCAAGGGGCATAATCAGAAAGGCTAAGGCACAAAATGAGTTACACCTAGCAAGGGACATAAAAGGCAATAAGAAGAGGTTCTATAAGTACGTTAGGTGTGAGAGAAAAGATGAACCAAAGTGTAAATCCACTACTTAGTGGGAAGGAGAGTTAAGAATGGATGACGTCAAGGAAAGCTAAGGTGGTTAATGCCTATTTTACTTCAGTTTTCGCTAATAAGGTTAACAGTGACCAGATACTTAACCCAATATTAACAGGGGTAAGATGCACAAGCCTGCATTATGAAAGAACAGGTTAAAGAACGTTTAGACAAGTTAGATGGATTCAAGTCAGCAGGTTCTGATGAAATTCACCCTGAGGTACTTGAGGAACTAACTGAAGCAATCTCAGAACCATTAGCAATTATCTTTGAGAACTCACGGAGGATGAGTGAGGTCTCAGAGGATTGGAGAAGAGCAAACAAGAGTACCTGTCTTTAGAAAGGGGAACAAAGAGGACTTGGGCAATTATAGACCAATCAGCCTAACATCAATGCGTGGAAAGATACTGGAAGAAATTATTAAACAATCAGTTTGTAAGCACCTAGAGGATAACAGGGTTATAAGGAATAGCCAGCATGAATTTTTCAAGAACAAGTCATGCCAAACCAACCTAATTTCCTTCCTTGACAGGGTTACTAGCCTCGTGGATGAAGGGAAGAGGTGGATGTGACGTATTTTGATTTTCAGTAAGACTTTTGACAGTCTTCCACATGACATTCCCATAAACAAACTAGGGAAATACAGTCTGGATGAAATTACTGTAGGGTGGGTGTACAACAGGTTGAAAGTCCGTACTAAAAGAGTAGTTATCAGAAGTTCGATGTCAAGCTGGGAGGGGTCCTGCAGGGGGTCAGTCCATATTTTCATGAATGAGTTGGATAATGGGGTGGAGAGCATGCTTATAAAATTGTGGATGACTCCAAGTTGGGAGGGGTTGCAAGCACGCTGGATGACAGGATTAGAATTCAAAATTACCTTGACAAATTGGAGAATTGATCTGAAATCAATAAAGTGAAATTCAAGAAAGACAAGGGCAAAGTACTTCACTTGGGAAGGAAAAATCAAGTGCGCAACAAAATGGGGAATAACTAGCTAGATGGTAGTACGGCTGAAAAGGAGCTTGGGCTTTAGTGGATCACAAATTGAATATGAGTCAACAATGTGATGCAGGCTAATATTCTGGGGTGTATTAACAGGAGTGTTGTATGTAAGGCATGGGAAGTAATTGTCCCTCTCTGTTCAGCACTGGTGAAGCCTCAGCTGGAGTACAGTGTCCAATTCTGGGTGCCATCCTTTAGGAAAGAGGTGGACAAATTGGAAAGAATCCAGAGAAAAGCTACAAAATCAATAAAAGGTTTAGAAAACCTGACCTCTGGGGAAAGGTTAAAAAAACTGGGCATCTTCAGTCTTGAGGAAAAGAAGACTGCGGTGGGACTTGCTTAACAGTCTTGAAATATGTTAAGGAGTATTATAAAGAGGACTGTGATCAACTGTTCTCCATGTCTGCTGAAGGTAGGACAAGAAGCAAGGGGCTTAATCTGCAGCAAGAAACATTTAGGGTAGATATTGGGAAAAACTTTCTAACTATAAGGGTAGGTAAGCTCTGGAATAGGTTTCCCAGGGAGGTCGTGAAGGTTTTAAAAGCAGGTTGGACAAACACCTGTCAGGAATGGTCTAGTCTAGTTTACTTGGTCCTGCCTCAGCACAGGAACCTGGACTTGATGACATCTTCCAGCCCTACATTTTTATGACTATGAATTAATAGAAAAATAGTGTTATACATGTCTTTGTTCTACTCATTCATGAACCTTAAGAGATAGGGGCCTCCATTCTGAAGTTTTGAGCACCAATTTGACTGCCAATAATAAAGGGGAAAAGGTGGTGCTTGTACATATGAATGAATCAGGTGAGATTCTTTCTAATCTAGAGCAGAAACTAGCTTTTAGTTTTATTGTAGTAGTAATAATAATTTATATTTCTGTTGCAGCTGCTATCCTAGGATCTTATTATGCTTCACAAACAATTGTTGAAAACTCCCAGCTCCTTTGTGAGATCAGTGCATGGTATTATTCTTGTTATGCAGATGGAGAAATTGAGGCACAAATGATAATGAGATTTGCTCAAGGTCACATGGAAGGTCAGTGGCAGAGCTAAGAATAAAACCCAGGTCTTCCAACTCTGAATGCTGTTCCTTACACATAAGACCATTCTTCTTCCCCATTTATTATGGTACATAGAATCAGTGGCTGCTAGCCAGAATGCTAAATGTCTGACAGTTATTCAGCAATAAAAAGTAATAAAGAGAAAATTCAGCTAGTCTGAAACAACCTTTTCACCAAAGTACAGTACAGTGAAATCTGTCTTAAACAACCATACAAGAAACCAGGGGTTGCTGAAGTCCAGGTTGCTCATAGGAGGTGGATTTTAGGCAGCTTTTGCTGTGTATATTGTGCTTTAATGGATAAATTAGTTTCAGACTGGGTCTGCTTTCTAATCTGTTCAGTAATGCTCCAGCAAGCAGCCATCACTTGGCTTCATTCATGTCCATCAGACAAAGTGAGTGATTATCTTCATCTGTGTGGCATAATAGAAATGTCAGTTAGAACTTTAGTGCTGGAGACAAATTATCCTTTCCCATCTCTGTGTCTTACCATTCATTGCTGCTAACAAAAGAAAACTTTTTAAATTGTTCCTGAACCAAGTCATGCAGGCTTTTGCACACCCTCAGATTGGGACATCTTGCTAATATATCAGGTAACCTTACATGTTTTGCGGGTTCACATCAAAAGACCTGAGGTGTCATGCTGTGTATTAGACATAGCATATCAGGGTTGGAAGGGACCTCAGGAGGTCATCTAGTCCAACCCCCTGCTCAAAGCAGGACCAATCCCCAGACAGATTTTTGCCCCAAATCCCTAAATGGCCCCCTCAAGAATTGAACTCAGAACCCTCTGTTTAGCAGGCCAATGCTCAAACCACTGAGCTATCTCTCCCCGGATGGTTATGCTGAAGTTTATATAGAGAGAGTTGTAGTGATCAGTTTTTCCTGATACAGCAGTTTTGTATTTCTGCTTTCTCTTCTGAAAAACGAAGTTTGTGAATGTTCATACTGTAATGAACATGTGGCGTAATTCTGAGTTGTTATGCATATCAAATGTAGCCTCCCTGAAGGAAATGCAACATACTGTCTGTATTCCTTGTTTTTCAGTCAAGAGGTGCTGCCAAAGATTCATGAAGAAAAACACTACCCGTGTTCACTGGTGGGGACTTGGAACACGTGGTACGGAGAGCAAGATCAGGCTGGTAGGAGACGGAAGTACAACAGAATGTAAAACCGTACAAGTGAAATGTGTGCTTGGCAGGTGTCTTTTGAAGTCCTCACTGTGCGTAAACCGTTAACAGTGTACTTCAGGATATGGGCTGTTGATTACACAAAATAATTGGTTAATGATTGATAACTTTAAAATTGCTTGGTTTTTATCACATTGAGTTTGATACCGAGGTGTTGATTCATAAAATGTGCTTCTTCAGGCAGCACTAATCTAAGACTCTCTTTCAAACATATTTGTATACTTTTACCTCATCTCAATGAGAGGGTGAGTACCTGGTAAGCCCCTTCCTCTCTTTCCTGCATACCCTTTGCACCTGCATACCCTTTGTGCCTGCATTATTTTGCAGGCACAGATCACACTTCTGAAAATTTAGGCTTAAAAGGTGTACTGAGATAGAATTCAGCGTGTGTTAGCCAGTTTAAAAGCTTAACTTTGACTTTCCATGTCCTGTTATAATTGTTCTGCATGGCACTGTTATGCAACGTTGACGTTATCGCAAAATGTAATGGAACTATTGTCTCCCAGCCAACTGGGTCCTGTACTGATACCCTAGCTATCTCTTCCTTAAACAGACAGTGTCCAGTAATTCAAGATCAAAATGTAGCCTTCCTTCAGATTCAACAAGTTGTCCGCTGGCACCTTAAAGACTAACAGATTTATTTGGGCATAAGTTTTAGTGGGTAAAAAACCCACTTCTTCAGATGCATTCCTTCAAATTGTTGAAAATACGCTATATAACTACAAAGTGTTATATCAGTGTTTTAATCTGGTATGGGGAGACATTTAAACGATGTTAAATGTCTTTTAACCCTGGTCTCTGAGAAGTTAAAGGGGTATAGCAGCAGCCCTCATTTTGTGGGAACCACATAATCAGCATGCTGCGCTCTTGTTAGTTCTACAGCAGACACACACACACTGTTGCTGAAGCTATCCTACTATCAGTGCTGCTCTTCAACTACAGGAGCATATCCATGCATACAATGTGCATGTTAATTTCAGCTGTATTCGCTGAAGATAATTATAATATTCGCATTGGCCAAAGGTGAGAGGATATCTGTAGACAGAGATTTGTCAGCTTGTAAGAGAGTATTTATTATTAAAAATGAAGAGAATGTTGAGGTACGGAGGGGAATAAATCTAAAATATTGCTTGACAGTTAATCAGAAGCATACTGACAGAGAATGTCCATGCAATCATTTCCAAAGCAGCATTAACTAGTTCAGCGGAAGCCAGGCCCACCCCATCTTCATTGGAGGAAAGGTTGCTTTTGGGGTCTTTGAGGGAAGATGGAAGAAAAGAGGGTAGGAATGGGAGTCTCAGTATTTTAATATTGCTAGCCTAAAAGCTTATAA
The DNA here is from genome assembly GCF_025201925.1 of Gopherus flavomarginatus. NCBI lineage: Eukaryota > Metazoa > Chordata > Testudines > Testudinidae > Gopherus > Gopherus flavomarginatus. The sequence goes on from NC_066635.1 coordinate 12,718,920, forward strand.
AAAAGTCTTGTTACACAGTGTACTTAAAGGGCATTGTTAAATATAGGTCAAAATAGGCACCCATCTTGAAATTATTATTTGATGAGGAAAGTCCTCCTGATTCTAAATATTTTAGAGGGTTTGGGTCTCATTTGGTGTACTTTTGAAGGTTGCCTCTTATCGCGGAGCAATTAAAAAATTAACAATGGCATCTATTTTATTTATCCCACAAAAAAGTTTTGTGCTCCTTCTGATTGAGTAGTTAATTGAAATACAAGTGCCACCGCTGTGCTATCATCAGTTGAAGCTGTGCACCAAGTCATTTTTGGCATAAGACACTGTTTTAAGTTGAAGCTCAACTTTAATTATAGTCACATAAAAGCATCACATCTAAGTTGTATACAGCAAAAGCGCCCTTCAGAAATCTTTGTACATTCTTGCCTTTAGGATCATCTGTTACTAGAATAGAAGGGGAAGCCCCTTGTCAACAAGCAAATGGCTCTATTGTATTTCACTGAGAATGCATTTTGAACATGCTAGCCAGCTTTTACTTTTATATCATTCTGTAGTGTTAATGACCTCATTTACATTATGATGTTTCATGTCTTTTGTCATAAGCCTCTAAAAAGGTCTGTTTCTATTTCAGTACATCTCTGGCGGTATGAAGGAGGCTATCCAGCTCTTACTGAGGTCATGAATAAGCTCCGACAAAATAAAGTAAGTCTAAATGAAGACTACATTTTAAACTTTGGCTAGAAATAATAAATGTTTTACTGAGAAATGTTTTTCCCAGTGTCGCTAGAGAACATAGGCTAGCAGTCAGAGCAAAAGACTAGAAGTTTGGACTCCTGTGGTCTGTTTCCAGCTCTGTCAGACTAGCTGTGAGACAGTGGACAAGTCACTTCCTCTTTCCGTGCCTCATTGGACCTGTCTTTAAAATGGGGATATCACACACCTCTCGAGTGCTGAGGTTGAACGTGTTAATGTTTATATAACGTTTTGAGTTCCGTAGGCGTAAAACGTTGTAGAAGTGCAAAGTGGTTTTAGTAATTTATATTCTGCTGTTATGAATGGTCTGTGATTCTCAGCTCTTTTGTCAGAGCCTATTTGCTAGCGGGGCATGCCCCCACCACCATGTCCCCTCACATAATGCTTCTCCTTTACTTTGTTCTCTTGTCTTGTCTTTCCTTCCCTCCCCCCCCAATCTTATTCTCTTCATGCTTTTTTACATGACTTTTTGCAGATACTCTTCCTCTCCCCTCCCCATTTTCCCACTTATTTGAAGGTCACATGCTGAGGGCTGGAGGTATCTGTTGGTGCCCAGGCTATACTTACTACAATGGGAACAGAAAAGTGATGCTCGAGCTAGCAGGCTGCTGTGTGAGCCTTCAGCACTGCACATGTGAGCTGGTGCCACAGCCAGTGACCTTGGGTGCTGTGTGGAAGCATGGAAGAATGCCCATTAGCTTTTAATGAGCTACCTGTGTCTTTACATCCAAATGCATCAGCCTGTTTGCTGTATTTGGGGATGATATAGACCTGGAATCCAACATCTTTCCTCACCCACTCTGATCCTCTCCTCTGCCCCACACACCCACTTGAACTAATCTGGCACCAGCCCAGGTTGAAAAACAATGAATTACATTCTTCAGGATACTGTCAGTGGCCATTCAGAACACACACAATCTAATTGTCAGTTAAAACATTATTGTCATGAAGCCACTCACTACAGCCTGTGTAGAAAATAGCTCCTCTGGATTTTACTTACCTAGCTTGGCATTATTAAAACAGCTCACTCCCAAACTGCCCAGGATAAGAATTGTAATAGAGACTGTGATGTGTAAACACACTGATACTTTCAAGCTGCCTAAGGAATTTGGATACTGTTAACGTCAGTGGGAATGGGTATACAGATCCCCAAGGTGGTTTTGCAAATTTCAGCCACTATGTTCTGTAGAAGAGTAGAATTTGTTAATGTAACATATTAAAGTTTGATGATGACTGTTATTTTTAAGGAATTCACGGAATTTCGCAAAGAAAGGGGTAACATGCTTCTCTCTCGCAAGAACCAGCTTCTGTTGGAATTTAGTTTCTGGAATGAACCTGTTCCCAGGGAGGGTCCTAATATTTATGAACTGAGATCTTATCAACTTAGAGTAAGTGTCAAATATTTTTTCTTTCATGAATGATTAAAAATTGAAAATACGCAACACGTGTACAATAAAACACAGACCTCCTTAAAAATGAACTAAGGATCTAGTCTTACTCCTGTTGAAGTCAATGGCAAAAGTGTTTCTGGCTTCAGTGTGTGCAGAATCCAGCTATAAAGACTGGATCCAACAAGGTGCTGGCTACTTCCTGAGAAGTGCTGAGCACCCTTGACTCTCATTGAAATGCACACGCACTCATGCAAGAGACTGAAAGGAAATATAATAGCTGTACAGTGTAATTGCAAATGAATATACATTCATAATTTTAAGCACTTAAAGGAATCAATGTATTTGATAAATAATGGTATTTTTCAAATGGAAATGCTGTGAGAATGGAAACCTGTGTAATACTGATGCCTGAATTCTCCATGTTCTATATTATAACACGTACATGAAGATGAAGGAGCTCAAAAAAGCGTCACTGACATTTGTGGCTATGTCACTATCTTGTTTAAAACCATTTTTGTTCCCCTTTGTCATTAGTGCATCATAAGCGCTACAATAATACAAGTAATCGATGATGATGATAATGGAACTCAATAGCTCTAGGCTCATGCCGTTGTATTTTTCATCTTTTCCTCATTTTTTTGTTTTTTTTTTAAAAAACCCTTCAGATTAGTGAAAATTAAACAGTGCTCATTTTGGCAGAAAAGACATGCTAAAAATATATTATTGTTGGAAGCACTATTAAGAACCTATAATAATGCCGGCAGGCAGGAGTGGGGACTTGAGCAGCTGGCATGGTCTGTCAATCCTGAACAATTATATTCTAAAAATATTTGAAAAGTCACTTCTCAGTTTCTTACCTTTTACATTTAAGGACCCTGCAGAGGCAGCACGCACAGCCTCTCAGGGGAAAGAAGTGCCTTCTGTCACTCAAGGGACTCCTTCAGCTGGTCAATGTGGCATGTTAGACTCAGAATGGGAGCCCGGTAAATCTTAACTTGGACAGAAGATTGATGGCCATAACATGGTGCTTAGATCAAGCACCACGCATATCACTGTCAGTTTGTGAAATATGGAAGGAAGACCCTCTTCCCCCACCTTTATATTTTTGCTTCATATAACTTCACATTTGTCAGATCCAGTTTCAAAAATATGCCACAGAACTGTCCCAACACTCTAGTTTTCTTTAAAATACTAGACACTTTCTTCTTCTTTCAGCCTGGAACAATGATTGAATGGGGCAACTACTGGTAAGTTTATTTCACCATGTTGTGTGCTGTATTTTAAGTTTATTAATTACTTTTCATAGTTTAAAACAGGGGTCAGCAACCTTTCAGAAGTGATATGCCGAGTCTTCATTTATTCACTCTAATTTAAGGTTTCATGCGCCAGTAATGCATTTTAACATTTTTAGAAGGTCTCTTTCTATAAGTCTATAATATATAATTAAACTATTGTATGTAAAGTAAATAAGGTTTTTAAAATGTATAAGAAGGGTCATTTAAAATTAAATTAAAATGCAGAGCCCCTCGGACCTGTGGCCATGACCCGGGCAGTGTTGAGTGCCACTGAAAAGCAGCTCGCGTGCCACCTTCGGCACCCATGCCATAGGTTGCCTACTTCTGGTTTAAAACCATGTAGGTGGAGATGGTAGAATAATCCCTACACCCTTCCAGATACACAGAGCTAATGAGCTGCTCCTGGTCCTATACAGCTCTGAAAAATTAGTTCTTTTATTTTGCCTTTCTGGGAAGGAAAGGGAGTGCCTCCGTGAACAATGATGGAACCTCTCTTGTTTGTTGTTATTTTAAAAGCCATCATTCTTTTGAGAAATAAATAATACTTAACACTTCTGTCACATTTTTCATCCTTAAAGCATTTAAATATTAATCTTCACAACCACTGTGTGACGAAGGGAAGTATTATCCTAATTTTACTATGGAAGATTCTGAGGCACAGATTGGGGAAGAAATTTTCCCAAGGACACATAGCGAGCAGATGTCAGAGCCATGATTTAAACTATATTATTTTGCTTGCTGTCCTATGTTCAGTCTACTTTCCCAATCAGTCTCCTCAGGGACAGCACCAATGTTACTGACTTTTGGTGCCTGATCCTGCTGCATTGAAGTTAATAGGAATTTTGCTGTTGACTTCGGTAAGAGCAGGTTCAGACTCTTGGCAAGAGTAGACATCTGTAGAAGGGACACCATCACCCTTCTAATACACCTGAGCACTACTGCCATGGGGTTTCTTTCACACCTACAAAATGAACTACCGTCCTCTACTACTAAGAATCTCGCCTAATCTCACTTGTACATCTCTATTGGCTAAACTCTTGCCCGTCCTGCTCATGTTTGTCCATAGTAGTGTGATCAAAACAAATAAAGACTTTTACACAAAGAGACTATGTTTCCCAGTTTTCCATATGTCTGTTTCCTGAGAACTTCTTTCAGAACACCTTGAAATTTCCCTGTTTTTTACTTCATCTATCAAAATGTTCAGGTTTCTTATCATTACAAAATGTTTAAAACATACTGCTATATTTTGTATTTCCTTGCTTCATCCTTCCCACAGTGAGTGTGTGTAACACACCAACAGCTTGTTATAACTTGTCATGTGCCAAGGTTGCAGTAATAAGGCCAATGTAGTATGAAGTTGTATAAAAGTAGTATAAAGTTGGCAGGTAGGAGGATTCCATTTTGGAAGCATCTTTTGATAAACCTTTAGAAATTTCTTGCCATTTTAAACCATAACCATGATTATCATACTGGCTCCAAAATTAAAGTTGAAGACTAGAAAATGATCTGCATGCAATCTAATAAAGAGGTGTCTCTCCAATTTTAATGTTGCTTAACAAGTTCTATTTTAATTGCTTATTGCTGGGAATTGGGTTGTATTTTTGTTTTTTATATCTGGAATCTGCTGCAAAATGCTTTAACATTTGAGATGGTGTTAATTGTAACTCTGCTTTCCTTCCAATCACCACTTGTTTCCTATGCCCATCTACTGTTTCTAGAGATTCCATTTGTCTCTTGTAGGGCTCGTGCTATTCGTTTCCGACAGGACAATAATGAAGCAGTTGGAGGCTTTTTCTCACAAATCGGACAGTTATATATGGTTCATCATCTTTGGGGTAGGCTTCTTTGTTTTCTGCTACACTCATTCCTCTGTCACCTAGTCTGTTTGGGATAGTGAGAGAGAGAACTGTGTGAATTGCATTTTAATATCAGCAAGGGTTTTAAAATTTATTTTGCAGTTTTAGTTGCCAAAGGTAAAAGCACAAAATAAACATTTCCTTGTCCTTTTGTAATTTCTATCAGAAGTTACAGTAAGACATCACAAACCTTTCTCATCAGAGTCTTAACTGTTTGCTTCAAGTAAAGTGAACATAATGAGTTCAGTCCTGCAGTTTCTTCCCTCAGGCCAAGTTCACACTGAAATTAGTAATCAAAGATTTAATTTCTAAGGGTCAAATAATACCTTCCTACAGGGAAGGAAAAATCAATTATTTCCCCAGGTTACCAGCGTCTGTTCCGCTTACAGCAGAGAGAGTTGAACATTTGTTTATTTGCAGTGGCACCCACTGTGTGCTAGGTGGTTTCCAGACAGTTCAGGAGGACAGGCCTCTTCAGAGAGGCTCACAATTGAACAACTGCAGTGAGGAAACCTGTGCTGCAGCCTTCAGACCTCAAGGATATCCACAGGAAATTGGATTCCAACACCATGGATCCTAGAACACCCATGCAGAGATCCAGCCCCAGTGTGCTGCATTATCTGTCTAATCTATTTCTAGTGCAGCTATAATTATGGTATCAAGGCCCTCTCAGTGCCCCTTCTGTCTCTGTCATCCCTTGGCACACTTGCATCCATTTGAAAGGGGATAGTCAGCATGGGGGGGGGAGCTTAATGTTCCAGTGATCTACAGTGACTTCTACCAACCTTCCTAGCAATACTTACGGCTGGTGGCCAGGGTTAAATGTTAGGCAGAGCAGTTGCCTGAGGACTCCACATGCAGCAAAACCCAGGGAGCACCAGCCATGTGATGTTCACATGGAATGACTTCCATATATGCTGTAGACCTACTTCTTTGCTCTCTCTGCCTTCCCCCTTTCCACTGGTCTTGGAGCTTTTTCTTTGTATAAGGAGGAGCATCTGAAGCTAACTTTCTTTTTTTTCCCTTCCAAATGACTGCAGCCTCTTAACCACAGAATTAAATATTGTAAAGTGTGATAGTTATGGACAACAGGACATGGACTTAGTACTAAATTTTGTGTGTGTACTTTTTTCCTCTAGCTTACAAAGACCTCCAGTCCAGAGAAGATACAAGAAATGCTGCATGGAATAAACATGGCTGGGATGAACTAGTATATTATACAGGTAAGAGCTGAACTAAATTGGAATGGGCCATGGAGTAAACATTTATTTTTAATGGACAGAGATGCCACCATGATTGTTTCAGTAAGTTACATTGTCATAAATGTTTTATTTTGCTGGTATCTTCATCAGTTACAAAGTCAATTGTTTAAATAATCTGTTTTCTGTTTTTGTAAATGTCAGCAAATTGATGTAGTTGCTGTATAAATGTTTGTATTAAAACACATTTGTACTAAAGAACATCTACTAAAGGAATAGATCTGTTCAAAGATTTAATTTTCTGTGCACAAAAACTTATACAGTAAATAGTGAAATATATCTTTAAAAGAATCCATTAGATTTTCTTTGTAACAGGCTATAATGTGAAACATTGGGGCCCTGTGAAATAAATCCCTCTAAAAAGGGAAAGTAGACTTTGGAGCCAGGATCCAGGAGACCTTTGATATCAGAAACAGCTTTCATAACAAATCTGGCATGTAAGCTATGCTAAATATTTCAAATGTTGTTCCATCAGATTACAATGGAAATATTACAGTACAATTGCAAGCTAACCTTAAAGCTTGCTGAAAAGCAACAGGTGTTTTTGTCTTCAAAACCCTTAGTGCAAATTTAAAAACTATTAAATAATTTTTTTTTTACCTCCTCTCAAAACTACTATTCTTCAGTGACAAGGGGAAGGAGTGGTTGGTGATTAGTAAAGATTTGATATGCACTGACTAGTAGAGTAGTTTGATGAAAGCAGTACTCCAAGTTGAGTATGCAGAATTACTAGTGGGATCTTTATTAGTAAATGAGAGCCTGTCTTTCCTTTTTTCAGTGCCACTTATTCAGGAAATGGAGTCCAGAATCATGATACCATTGAAGATCTCTCCACTTCAGTAAAGTTATTGACTTACCTGTGCCTACATAGATTGAAGTGACAAGTATTTGTCTTAAATTAATTTGATGGCATACATCATATATCATGGTCAAAGAAACATAAAAGTACTATATTGAGCTTGTCAAAGAAACCTCTTTTCTTCAGAATCTAAAGACTTTATGCATTTAGAAATGTACCGGGGAAAGAATAATAGGGTTGTAGTTTAAGAACTCAAAAGACATACCCAGTTCATCTGTGAAACTGGCCTATCGAGCTGAGCTTGGCATACAAGTATGTGGTGTGTCCTGATGTGTACTGATGCCCACGCTTCAGTAGCAGCAAAGGGAGAGTTGCACATCTGCCATTTAAAGTCTTGAACTAATGCTGTATTTAAATCCTGCCGAAATTGTTACAGTTCAGGGGGCTTCTGTATAATGGAAAATGTATATTTGATTTGTAGTCATTACTGATTGAAAAATCAGTGTCAGTTGATTCCCATAAATAGGAGAGATTTAAACAAAGCTTTGTATCTGAGAAATTCATACTATTGTATCAGTTTTATTGGGAATTGAACCAGTAAATAATTATGAATTTACAAAGTAGCTGAGAATATTTAAATTCTAATGTGCAGTAGAATTCCTGAACTACTCTGACTTATAAATAAAGTGCAAGTATTAGTGGGAAATGAATTACAAACCAGGTGATAGTTGGTGAATGTACAGACAATAGTGGATTCCATTTTGATAAGGCTCTGAAACAGAAATACATCTAGTGTCTGTATCTGGAACTAACTGTATGAAATTATTTAATCAAGCTTTGGGCTGTATGATCTATAGTATTGGAGTAAACATTTGCAAGGAACAGTGGTGTGAAATTTTACAGGCACTCATGTTTTGTTAATCGTGTATTTCTGACAATAATTCTGAAAGCTAGGAAAAGAGGTTTTGTTTAATAAGCAGTCATGACTTGAGATAGATGCTTGATCAGGTGTTTCACTAACTATACAGTAGTGCATCTGAAATGATGTGTGATGATGGCGCATGTTGAGTCAATATGATTAGCATAAAGCAATGTACCATTATGTCCGGTTCTGTTTGATTTCACTTTTAGATTAGAGCATATCAACTTTTTAGTATCTATAATGACGTGACCATCCTGTAAGTGAAAACAATAATGTCTGTTCAAACTAAAGAATCACTGTAATATATTGTATGTACAAATCACATACTGAATGTCCAGTTTGTACATTTCAATGAGTTTTCTGCAATAACATATCAGTCAATAAAATCCTTTTAATTTTCACATATTACTGGCGCCATATGTCTCCATCCATCTGTGCAGTGTTTGTTATGAAAAAGGGGGATAAGGGTGAATTATACAGTATTTCAGTTTAGATGGCCAACGTTGCCATAATGTGCCTTTTTTTCAGAAGCTTATCACTTCCACAAAGACATGCTGTCAGCTGATATTTACATACAGTTTCCAAATAAGATGCTAGGTTGTGAAGTGTGTGGTGTTGGGATGTGGAAATGGGAAGTATCCCCACAGTCCAGATCCCTCAATTAGATCTGCTGGTGTGGAGCCCTGCACCCATGTAGAGCCAGCAGATCTCCATGTAGGGTGCAAGGATCCATGTTGCCAGATCCGGTTACAGGATTAGGACCCATGTTGGTTTGCAGGGTATGGCTTCAAATGATCCATGCTGATTTTATCAAGTGTATTCGTTTTGTATGTGGCTTATTTTTGCTTTTAATTATTGAACACATTCGTTGCTCGGGAGAGTGAGAGATGAGCAATGCCGGTTTGAGCCTGGTGCTGCAAGCTTTAACATTCTGCTGATACCTTGAGCTGCATCATCCTTGTTTCATTCTATTGCCAGGCCTCTCTTGAGTAGAGCTACTTAATGATGTCGGATGGTTGGATGGCTTTGCAGTGCTAGACAGTGGAGATTAGGCTGAATCTTGCATGCTAGCCTGTAATTTCCATCCCCTGTACTCTGGTGCTCCAGGCTAGATGCCTAAACTTACTATTGACTGGCATCAGTATTTTCACCTTGGTCTCCACAGGTGAAAAGCTAATACACTGACCATAGCCATTTTGGCCTAGATAATACAGCATTTGAAAAATGCACATGGATGTGACACACATCTTCAGGGGTGCTGAGAGCCATTGAACCAAACTGTAAATCCTGTATATAATGGAAACCACTTTAAGCCCAGGGGTGCTGCAGGAACACACACACACCATACTCCTAGTTCCAGCACCTGTGCACATGTGGTCTTTCAACTTAATAGTTCCCTAACTTTATTATTAATAATTTCCTAACGTTGGTGGTATTTGTGTTGTGGTAGCATCCAGTGTCTGATTTTTCTAGACACCGTGCAAGCAGAGTGAAAGATGATTTGTGTGCTCAAGAACTTACAATCTAAACACATGAGAGAGAAAGCGTGGGGAAAGGAATATAATGTGCTTGAGCATAGACTGAAGAAGAGATTTTTCATAAGTGAGCAATGGCTTTGCATGATTTTCCTTCCTCGTCTGTGTCAAGTAGGGCATTTCCCTTCCCCCCCCGTAACTTTCTCTACTTTCTCCTATTCCCCTCCTGTCAGGGGATTGCCTGCCTACTTACTTTACCCCTTGCACTGTTTCCCAAAACTTTCCTGGGCACTTTTGTGATGCATCTTGTATGCAGTGGGACTGGCACCTTACCTGTGATGTGGAAATTTTCCTCCTGCTGCTGTCTCACTGCCGTACTGCCTCTGATTAGCACTCTGTGCTTTAGAGAGCAAAGAGGTCAGCCAGGAGAAGAGAGCCACCTGCTTACTGAGCTAAATAATAATTCTTGATTCCACCTAGGAAGAGACGTGGCTTGGTGTTTGCCCAATGGAGAACGGTTTTCTTACTTTTCAAAACAATCACACCTGAAGATCCCCTGTGAAATATCCGGTCCAATCCACACTTCCATTTTCCACTCACAATCATAGTGACCGGTGTGGAGAAGAATTTCAGAGGTACACTGAGGCCTCAGTCATACAAATCGTTCTCCATATGCTTAAATTAGTGCATTGACTTCAAGCAGACTACTCATGCTTAAAATTAAGTATGCGTACAACTGTTTGCAGAGTCAGGGCCTGAGTGAGTGCCAGAGCTGCTGTATTGAACGTTAGATTTTTGTCATGATATCTTAACAAAATGTTCTCTCGTGCCTGGAAACTCTACAGCTGCATCTGAGAGGAGAGCAGGGAAACACCCTGAATAACAGCAAGAGCAAGAGCTTTCTTTCACCCTATTCAAACGCTCCTACCCAAACAAAAGACTTATTGTACGTGAGCTGTTCTTGGAACTTGCTGAGATTTCCTTCAAGATGAATTTAAGAGAATATTTTTTGTAGGCCGCTGAAGAGTCTTGTAGTAAACAGCCTGCGGTCATGCCCATTGCTAGAGTACAGCTGCAGATTTATTAAGCAGAGGGGATGTTGCCCTCTGAGTCAGCCCTCACTAATAAAGGTCTGTTTGGAACGATCTTTTCAAAAATAAATCAGCTTGTTGGGTTTAGCTACTCCTTAGTGTTAATCAACTAAACCTTGCTAAAGAACCAACTTGAAAGGAGTCGCCAAGAAACCCAAATTTTTGGTGATAGTATGCTCAGCTTTCCTTGGAGGAAAACTGACGCCCAGACTGTTTTCATGTGGCATTTTGGAATTTTGTACAGAAAGTGATTCACTTATAGCTCAGTGGTTTGAGCATTGGCCTATTAGACCCAGGGTTGTGAGTTCAATCCTTGAGGGGGCCATTTGGTGAACAGGGTTTTAAAAAGAAAAGAAAAAAACTGTTTGGGGATTTGTCCTACTTTGAGCAGGGGGTTGGACTAGATGATCTCCTGAGGTTCCTTGGAACCCTGATATTCTATGATTACTTCCCCTACTTTGTGTCTCAGGCATATCTTTTATTGAACCAAACCCCCCACCCTGAGTCTCTAATGTCCTGGGAATGACACAGCTACAACTACGCTGCATACATTTGTCTGTCCTTTCTATACCACTGTAAGTGGACATGTGAAATCTGAACTTTTAAGAGAGTTGCCAACAAGCGTTCCCGCTGAGCAAGCAATTGCACCCTCAGGTGTGACCTCTGAAACTGTCTAGCCAGTGCCCCCAGTTAGTTGTACATCACATAACTAAGTATGGCACACCTCTGCTGGAACTGTGAGCCCTGACTGTGCTTTTCAGCAAATAGCAGCGGCTTATTTTTCACATTCCAAAGCAGATTTTCAGCTCAGTGTGGCGTTTCTCGCCATTTTCCACAAGGCAAACGCATGCACATCAAAAACATGGCACCGGATTCTCCACCCTGAAATGGTTCCTTTGCACCACTCAGGCCAGCTGAGAATTCCCTCAGCAGGAGGACTTCTCAACTGATGGACAGCCAGCATAGCTGGACCCTGTGCCAGCTGCCCTATCTACCCACGCCAGTATTTGGGGGTTGGGAGAGTGAGGAGGCAAAGTAACTGATTGGCCAGTTCTCAGCTAGCATGTGATCTATAAGGGACCATAGCCAGATGGTGTTCTAGTTAATGTAGGTCAGACGGCAGCCAGGGAGCAAATGCTTTTCCCTCCCTGTCATGCACCAAGCAAATCTGACCCTTCTGCGGGAGAGTAAGGTGCTACTCAAGCTGAATGAAGGTAGCAGAATGGGGCCCTTGGTGATTTGAAGAAACATACATTATAAAGGAATCACAGACTATTGATTTATTAACTTGCCAATAAATTCTTAACATGGGTCTTCAGTTGTGATAGGCCAGTGAATGAATCCATTGACTTTTCCACCTTGGAAAAGATTATCGGATAAAAGGCAGCCATTGCCCCACAAGAATTCTGATTAGCAAATGTTTGGGTAATATATGGGAATGGGACCATTTGCAATCTGAACTGCAGGTATGAGAGGGAACATCTCGGGAAGTTATCTGGAAGCATTAAACTCAAACAAAAAAATTCAGTACACAGTTGTGCAAACAAAAATATGTTTAATTGCATTGTATATATTGATATACTATAATTGTTAATAAAACTACTATGTTACTGTAGAACTTATCTTTCTTCCAGTTCTTTAAGCAGTTCATCAAAGTGAGTAATGTACCATTTGGCTTTCTCCTTTACTTGTTTCCTGATTACATTTCCTCCAAATCCAATGAAGCAATCCTAGCAAAAGAGAAATGAATAGGCTTGTATATTAAGCTTTCCACTAATGAAATGGGGATTTTCAGTGTAAATATGTTCAATTTTTAAAAAAGAATAAGTTTATCCTCACACTGTAGCAAAACCCCCTCACTAAAAAAAAAAAAATTGCTTTTCTGTGTTTGTTGCTAGGATGGATTTCATCAAAGGCTTGATCTTGTACCCTTGAAGTCAATGGGAATTTTGCCATGGGAGCAGGGTCATTTTCTAATACCTCGTGACATTGACGTCATTCACATCTGAGACTTTACTGAAAAATCTGAGGACGATTCCTGTGACTTATGCTGCTACTGTACCTTGAACTCCTAACGGTCCAGTAGGAGATCTCAGGCGAACGTTTATGCACAATATCTCAATTATACCTCTGCTATTTATTTTAACTCCACTCACCGCGCGTGACAGATACCAAATGCAATCATTAACCAATCTTGGCTCAAATCATTAACCAAGAACAATCATCATTTCCAGAGCCTAGACAATCTAGATCAATGAAAATGCAACATTTAAACTTTCACTTCTTGCTGTTTCATGAGATATTTAAGGCATTAAACAAATATTAATCTGGAATCGCAGTGCATGCACTTGCTGCCAAGATGTACACTGTTAGCATTAAAAATAATAAAATCACACAAGCACTGGCGCTTGGAACTAGCATCAGGCATGTTCCTTATACTGCAGTGCTGATTTTATGGTACTTGCGGAGCACATCCCAGGTCCACATTAAGATACATGCTTCCTGATTCTGACAGAGCAAGAGCATTAGTATTCTAGCAAGGTACTTGACTATAATGATAGGTTGCAAGTTACATCCACATCTACTGTAAAAAGGCACTTTTTTAATTTTTAGGTTGTTTTTTAAATTCTTTTTAAAATTATTCCCAGTTCTGTGAGAGCTGCCATGTTCGGGGGAGGGGGTGTCAGGTGTCTGCTCCATCCCTCTGAGAAGTTATCTCTGGTGCAAGAAAGGAACTTGGTATCCACCCCTCCAACCCATCAAACTAGCACTCTTGCTCTGCTAGTATCAGGCAGCATGCGCACCAGTTGGGGGCAGGAGCGTGCTTCCTAAGCACCATAAATCAGTGGCCCAGGTTGGGATCCTGGTACTTGATGGAATCTGTGTAGAAGCACCATGATACTAACAGTAATAGCTACATTGACAAAAGATGTGGCGTGTGTGTGTGTGCAAGCAATGCCTTTAAAAAAGTAAACAATGCCAAAGAAAAGATTGCAAATCTGGAGGTGCTGGCTACAGTCTAAAAGGCAGGTTGGGAGCGGAACAATATTGTCCAGACCAGCTGGAAGGCATTAGTGGGCTGCTTAGTGGCACTAAAGGGTTTTCAGGAGATTTCTGAGGGATTGTGCTTGGCTGGCTTCCAAGTCTGTTCCAAGTGCAACATGAAAGAAGGTAAGGAGCTGAGAGTGGGTCAAGGAGCCAAAGGGAGCAGTCAGAAGAGAAGCCTGGGTGGGCTACAGGCAGAGTGATGAGTGTAAGGTAACAACAGGATTATGATGTTTCTTTTCAGGTTCTCATATTAGGGGCTGGAGAGGCAGGGAGGTGGTGACCTCAGCTGCAGGTGTGGGTGTTTGCTCAAATGGCAAAAAGGAGAGAGAGACACGGTAAGTGTGCATGTGTGACCCACACCCAGAATGAAAGGGGTAAACGAGTGAATGGCCTGATCCCTTGTTCCACCATGAGGTGATCTCACTGCCTGTTGACACGGTGAGGTGAATGCCCATCAGTATATCCCCTTCTTGGTGTCAGGCAGGAAATCTGATCTCTGGCACAGCCTTTGCTGCTGCAAATAACCCACAAGATACTGTTTCAGAATAGATTGAAAGGCATTAACGATCCCCCTTAAATACTGTATAACAGTCAACAGATGGGGTCTTGACATTGCTTTATATATATAAATATAAGAAAGCATTTGTTTAATGGGGAAATCCAGTTCTTGGATACTCACAGCAGGGGGACATGCTTCCATGTCTGTAGCTCCATCTCCAATCATAACTACCTTCTTAAAGTGAAACTGTTCCTTCAGATGACTAATAACCTTTCCTTTTCCACCTGATTCAGCCGTCGGTTGTGTCTCATCAAACCCTGCATATTCTCCTAAAAACATATGGGGAGGAGGAGTTAGATGCTTGGGCAGCATGTGCAATTGCGTCAGTGGGTTGCAGAGAATCACAAGTACCTAGGAAAGACACCAATGAACTTCTTAAAAATCAAGAGGGATTTTTACATTGTCCAGGCCTTTTCATTAGGAAAATACTAATTAGGGCTCAATCCCAAAGGCTTTACATGCATAAAGCCCCCACTGAATTAACTGGAAATTAAGCATGCATTAAAAACTGTAGGATTTGACCTAAATCACTTTGTGGATCTTACAGTGCCACAAAGGTGTGAATATTTTCACAATGTTGAATGCTGAGAAAAGGCAAAAAATTCCACAAATTCACAGATGCATTGGGCCAGGTTCTACCCTCGGTTACACTGTCACTGTGTAATTCAGAAGTGACCCCATTAAAATCAGTGGCATAAGTAAGAATAATGAGACCCACTGAGCCCCATTCTATTCAGTTACATTGATGTAAAATCCAGAGCTACTCCACTGAAGTCAAGTCCATTGAAGTCAATACTTACTCTGGATTTACCCCAAAGTCACTGAAAGCAGAAACTAAAAGAACTGAAACTGTGTTGTTATTAATGAGACAGTCTTTAACCTTGACTTGAAATCTTATCAAATCCATAGCAAGAATGTAAAAGAACGTGACTTTCCTACGCCTCCGCTGCCGTGCAAAGGAGCGCAACATTTGCTGCTTTTCTCTAGTACAGCCCGTAGTTAAAAAAAATTGATCTTTTATTCTAGACACACAATAGACTGAATCAACTATCATTATTAGTAGGGTATTTCCCATGCTTGTTTCTTTACCCTAGCGGGTTATATTATCTCAGGGGAAACAATGGCTTCCAAAGACCATTTTGTATGGGCAGAAATTGTTTCAATTGGATTTGTTTTCTTTGGAGCAGAGAGGGGAGTTCTGGGAGAAGAAGGAGTTTGGGGGAAGGGACAGGGAGATGACTTAGTGCTGGAGAAAGTTGCCAGCCTGACAGCCCAGCAGTCTGCAGTTTTCCGTCCACAGAACAGCACACTCCCCAGAGTTTGATTGGCAGATGTCAAGAGAGAGAAAAAGAAGAGTGGCTCACAATTTCCTTGCCTGGTGCTGTGCCCGAACTGGCACTGAGACGATGCAGGCTGGATGGTTCTGGCAGAACATGGATTGTGGCTATAAAGTCACTACTGGAACCCACGCTTCATTTTCTGTCTTACGTCCTGTGACTTTTAAAATGCTTTTATGTCACTAAACTGCCTTAACCCTGACCTCTTCTAGAGGTGCCTGGGCAGTTCAGTTTCCATGCCGCTCTCCGTGGCCTCTCTGCTAAGACGGCTGACAAGGGACAATCAGTGCCACTTGTAGAGATGGTCTTTATAATGTGGATGCTCGATCACAAGAAACGGGACTGAGAACCATCAACCTCAGTTCAGAGAAGCCATTCATAGAAGCAACATGACCACATTTCAATGTGTTGATTTTCCATTAGGTTCTTAAGCCACTGTAGCCCATGATCCTACTTCAGCTTGAAGTGAATGGTGACCGTCAGTGAGTAGAAAAAAGAGCCACAATCACATCTTACCATTAAAGTAAAACTTCAGCCTATTGGCAAACACGTTTGCTGTTGGAATGTTCACCTGTAAAGCGACATGCTCCACAATGCTCTGAAACCCGCCGGATATTAAGAAGACTTGGATGCCTCGCTGATGAAGCCTGCTTACCAGCTCCCTTATAGGAAAAGAAAACACAACAACCAGCCCTGAATATCTAGCAAGACCAAGAAATAACAGAGGGAAGGAGGAATCCCAATTATATTGTTCATTAACAAAGCGGACTACAATTTGCATTAGCCTTGTTTAGTCAGGAGTTGGATTTCAATACCATACTTTAGTGCAGCCTTACACTTTCCCTTGTTCCTTTGCAGGCTCGTGTAGCGTTTGTATGAAAGGAGCTATAACAAATCTGTATTATACTGAGACAGACTGGCAATTAGTTGCTCAGAAATTAGTGGATCAGGAAACTGATTTTATTGACATCCAGGTCAATTTTCTTCACATTCAGGTCAATCCCAGTGAACAAATGAGAACTGATCCAGCCGAGAAATTCTCCTGAATGGGAGGATAAGTCCATCAAAAACATCCACCATATGCAAGCAATATAGGCGGTTGAGTCCACAGCACCAAGCCGCACAGAGAATGTGCTTAAAGTTATTGTTAATTTCTTTTATACCTTTGTAACTAGCTGAGTAATAAGAATACACTTAAATTCTTAAAGTATAGGCCTTTGCAGACAGGCTTGAATATCTATATCCTAACAGTTATCTAAAGCATAAGCTGGTCTTTTGGATTGACTGACCCTGAGCTGTATCTCTTGCTGGATGGTTCCTAGGGAACATTGGACAGCAACAGCCTTCCTGTAGAAAAAGGCAATAGCTACAGAATAGGAATCACCAAAAGCTGTATTGGAGACAAAAGAATTTCACTCCCAGTCCTTGAAGACAATGGGAGTTGAGCATTGGTCTGCTAAACCCAGGGTTGTGAGTCCAATCCTTGAGGGGGCCGTTTAGGGATCTGGGGCAAA
Organism: Gopherus flavomarginatus; assembly: GCF_025201925.1. Lineage (NCBI taxonomy): Eukaryota > Metazoa > Chordata > Testudines > Testudinidae > Gopherus > Gopherus flavomarginatus. Next base: position 12,736,213 of record NC_066635.1, read on the forward strand.
AATCTGGGTGGGGATTGATCCTGCTTTGAGCAAGGGGTTGGACTAGATGACCTCCTGAGGTCCCTTCCAACCCTGATATTCTATGATTTCTAAAAGAAGGCATTCATTGCAGGATCTAGCCCTAAAACAAAAAAAACCAACACGCAGCAAAAGCAAAGCAGCAGAGGTGGTAGCAAGAGAGGAAGTGCTAGAACACAGGATTAAAATACAGGATTAAAGCAGAGGAGCTGTGTGAACAGGAAAGGGGAGGGAAAAAAGGAAGAGGGTGAGTGTAAGTAAAGAGAAGAGAATCACATGATTCCAAAGACACAATGTTCTGTTTGTGTTCTTGCTGCCCATACAGAGAGAACAAATCTGTGTTTCAGTTCAAGGAGAAAACACAGATGCAATATCTTCTCACAACACTGTTCAGTATTAGAGCCTGCTAGGAGGGCAGTTTTCTAATAAAAGCCTTTTTTCAGTCACTTACTGCTTTTGGGTAGAAAATACCTGTTAGGTTAAAATGAGTTGTGCTTACTCTGAGCCCCAATTTATTTAAAACTTTGTTTGTGACTCTAGTAATGAATTGATAGCCTTGAAGAAAAGACTCCTCTAGATGGGCCCAGTCCTGGGATTTGAATGCCCCCAGCACTTCACATGGTCTGATTCTATATCTCCAGAACATACACACCTAGGCCAACAGCAGTGCAATCAAAGGACCACACCCCGGACCTCGAAAGACCACTTCTAAAGGTGACGGGATAGATCATTGTCCATAACCTTTCAGTCCTTGGCCTGTGTGCTGAGACTGCCAACGAGGATGCCCCTTAGCATCAACCAAGATGGTGCTTGCTTTGATGTGGACACTTGTCCGCAGAAATGGACTCATCCCAATTTGAACATCACATACCATGTAAAAGTCAAGCCAGAAAACATTCTGGGCCAGATCCCCAGCTGGTGTAACTCCACTGACTTCACGCAACTATGCTGATTTACACCAGCTGAGCATCTGGTCTTCTTTGGCTTGGAAGCCTCACTTGAAAAGCATCTTACCTTATGCCCGGTGTGAGCTGAGGAGGATGTTCTGAAATTAGTTTTTGCACTTGCTCCCAGGAGGGACGTATAAGTCCTAGTCGTGCCGTTAAAGCAGCTTTGAATGTCACGGAGCCTCCCATAACTCTCCGTGTCCTAAATTGAGATCCAAACAAATCCATGCAAATCAGTAACACTCCACAGGAAATGGTATGTTACAAAGACTTTTAACTGAAGAGGAATTATTCATAAGTGCAATTAGTTCTAGGCTCTGTTGTGTGCACATCCTGAAAAAGTACAAGCTGAGAAATTTGCATGATATTTAGGAACTGCTGCCAGATTTCAAATCCCCCTCCAAAAATGTTGTGGCAGTTCAGATCCGCCTCTAGTTACAATGGAGCAAATAGGGAGAGCACTCTGACATGGCAAGTTGAAGTTATCTGGCCAGTATTGCTGGGCAAAATACAGAAGATGAGCAGCAAAGAGCTTTAAAAAGAGGTGGAGCTGAACTGATGATTGATGACTACTTGTTGGCGACTCAGTAAGTCTGAGGTTTGTAAGATATATATATTTACAGCATCCACAAACAGACACTTTCCGCAAGCTCAGTGGAAGAGGATCATTGATACTTCTAAAGATAAATGCTGTGATTTAGGAGGACCATGAGGCAAAGCAGATAGATAGCTCTGACATCATGCTGTACCTGAGCATGGCTAACCCAGCTGACATCTTTATTTTATTTCTCCATATTGGACCAGCATTCCTTAAGTAAGGGCCTGATTCTGCTCCATATGAAGTAAATGGGAGTTTGGCTTTTGGCACCAATGTGGGCAACATCAGGCTTCAGAATGGCCCAAGATGTATTTTCTTTCTTTCACAAAAAAGAGGGACCAAGCTGTGCTACTGTTTTGCAAAGTTTAACTAAAAGCCCCTTAACAAAGTAGGGGCCTGGTGTTCATTGGACAGATTTGAATGAACGTTGGCTCAGGCCCCATATATCCACAATTCCAACCGGTAAGTTATTCCTGTATTCATTGAAGCTATTTATTATTACTATGATCCTCTTTAACCTCTTCATCCCTGATGTAATTCCACTGGCCAGGGATGAAGCTGAGCCATTATTACTATTGATTGCTATTGACTGTTAAATAAATAACCAAACTGTGTACATACATTTCTGCCACAGCATCCCCAACTCCACAGAACTTCGCCAGCTCATCAATTCCTTCTTCTCTGATGACTGTACTATCCACATCAAAGCACACTGCATCGGCATTGCGGAAGATTTCCTTCAGCTCCAAGAGGGAGGCCATCCTTCTGGGAAGCTTCCTGCTGCCAGAGAAGAGAAGTTCTTTCTGCCGGTCACTGCACTGCACTCTGTGTTGAGCCATCTAAGAAACTGATCTGTCATCTGCCAGCTAGTGCAGAATGCAGCCGTAGAGCCAGCCCTTATTAATGAGAGTGGGCAGCGGTGAAGACCTGGGTCAGTTACTGATTTACTCTCTGTGGTGCCTGCCTGCTGATGATCAGTCTGAGTTCAAAGCTGGCATTGGACAGTGGAGATTTGGCTCAGCTGTTGATTCGCTCTTGGCAGGGGCTGCCTATTGATGCTCCAATAGGACTCAAGCTTATAGTTTTGACATTTAATGCAACGACTCTCTGAATCCAGCTCTCCTGCAGAGATTGTGACACTAAATTCCAGCTCACCCTCTCAGGTCTAAGGGAACAAGACTTCTCACCACAAGGACTTGTAGAGGGTATAGGATCAGACCCCTGGTCCATCTAAGCCTGTGCTAAATGCTCCAGGGCATGATGCAAGAAATCACATAAAGGACAGTTAGGGATTAATCTGCCAGAGGCGAAGTTTCTGCCTAAGCCCAGCAGACAGTAATCATAATTCTTTTATAAATCCTACTATGCTCCTGATCTCAGTGAACTTGACCCAGCACATCAATCCCAATGTCATGAAACCACAACCTTTTCCCTGGACTATGTTTAAAAATTAGAAATTGAAAGTGTCACTCAGCTGGTCAGGACGCATAATAACTGCTGAAATACACTAGCTTTCCCTTTCTTTTGTATCTGTTCACTTGACTGTGTAGGGCACAGTTAATTCAGCAGATCAGAAACACAGGATTTGCAGTTGGGTATTAAACAGCATAAGAATGCTTTCCTACTATCACACTAATCACCTTGTGCTTGTTCTCTTTATAGGCAAGGTGTAATTCCATATTTAGCAATCGGTTTGTATTTGGGAGAAATACTCAGTGCTATAGCTTTATACCTACCCTGTACCCTAGATGGTATTGTTTGGCTGGTTTGTTTTGGGGTTGATTTGTTTTCTAATCACCGATACTTTCTACTATACATCCCTGTATGTGATTAACCTGAATCTTCCCTGTTCTTCCTGGGGGAAGGGAAAATGCCTTGCCATCTGGTGTCATGTCACACAGCTTCATCTTTTCTTTGCATCACACTAAACTGTATGCAGATTTGTTTGCCTCTTGTGTATTCATCTATAATTTGATGGCAAGACGCACTGCAGCTCCTTACAGAGGACCTGGCTGGTTCCCACAGAGAACATATTTCTTGTCCCTTTAAAACATACTTCTTACACTTGGGCTCCTCACAGATGCCAGTGGAGATGAGGCCCTGATCATCACACATCCAGCTCTGTAAGGGCACCTTTAAAGTAAAAGATGTTTTGATTTTGTAAGAAAGTGCTTGGCTCTGGGAATGGTTAAAACAGCTGCCAGTGCATGCAGTGGGGTAAGTGTTTTAATTTTTTCAGGATAGTCTCCTCACCTCTGCCCGATATATATCAGAAAACTCACTGTCAACTTCTTCGCCACCTTGCCTGCAAATATACCTGCTTGTGGCATGAGCCTGGTAAATGTCACACGTTAAGAAGGATTGAACTGATTCAGTATTTGGATGGGAGACCTCTAAAGACAGTGGGTGGTATGACTGAGAGCAACTGAGAGACAGCATTGCTGAATAGTGAATAGGGGACTAGGAGTCAGGAAACCTGAATCCTATTATTATTTCCCATGCTGCCAGTGTACCTCTGTGTGACATCTAATACATCTCTTCACCTTTCTGTGTCTCAGGGCTTGCCTATAGAGTCGTGCACGGCAAGTGGGGGTGTAAATCTACAGAGCACTAGCGTGCTGCACACTAACTGGCTGTGTGGACCCTGCCGCCATGCACTACAAGTTCCATCGTGTGCTTTGACCTATTGCTGTTTCAAACTCTCTGTATAGAAATGGCCTCAGTTCCCCAGTCTATAAAATGGGGCTAATACTATTTGCCCCTCTATAGGTAGGCTATACATAGTTGAGATGTTCAGAAGGAAAGCTGCTGTTTAAATCCATCCTATTATTATTGGGCTAAATCCTGAAGTTCTCACTCATTTATTACTCAGTCTTCTCTCGGACAAAGCTCCCAGGAAAGTGATACAAATTTTATCTAAGGCTAATTAAAAACCAAGTAAGAACTTAGGGTCAAATTCAGCAGTCCTTAATTGAGCAACACTTCCGTTGACTGTAACGAGCTCGTCATGATCTAGATCCACATTATTTATACTTTACCTTTAGTATAACCACAGTACCTAGGAAACCGAGTCAGGAACCAGGACCCCACTTTGCTAGGACTCTGACTCAGAAATAAAAGCCTCTGATGAAACACAAAGAATGAGATCCTGCTCACTTATCCGTCCCAAGACCTCTTCCATGTGAAAGGGGCATTAAGCCCAGTCATGTGACAGAACTCCCATTTGAGTACTTGCATCCACCCTAGCTACATTCCCAATGCATTTTCAATTGGTTGAGTTATTCTTCACTTCCTTCCTAAACAGTAGCCTTCTTACAGAGCTCTGCCTGACCATGTCTCTATGGCTATGTGTGTAAACTGTTATCTCATATATTGGCATTTGTCTGAGTGAGATTCCTTGGAGCAGGATCCTTGTGTTTTGTAAAACCCCATGCATGTTTATGGCACTCTGCCCTGCCAGTAGATTAAATGGCTGTATATACCCTCCTGCACTTATCTGTCCCATAAGTAGGAGTGTGAGGGGTATGGGGAGAGCCGGTGCTGCGGGGCTGCTATTCCCCTCCCATGCAGGTGGGCTGGGAGTGGGCAGAGTTCTGGCACAGTTGAACCAGTGTGGAGGGTGAGTAACCTGTGCCAAGAAAATGGCTGATGCAGCCAACTTCTCTCAGGGCACTACGGAGAAGCAGGGACTGGTCTCTGACTCTGGGGTAATGCAGCTACGCACTGCCCCTCACTCAGGGAAGACTGTAAACTTCAATCTGCCCCGAGCACTTAGCCTATAAGCTCTCTGGAGTAGGAACATCATCATGTACTTTTCTGTGATGCACCACTTACACATATGCAATTGGATAAAGAACACATAATACAATAATATTACATGATCATGGCATGCAAAAGAAACTTTTGCTATAAGAATAAAACATAAACCTCCCTGCAATACCTACAGGTTGGTACTAAGCTGCAGTTTCACAGTGAGTGGGTATGTGACTGAATTCCAGGTTTACATTGCATCAGCCTTAACTTGAAATTGACTTCATATCTGCCTGGTCATGCCGTTACTGGAATTTTTTGCTTTGACTCTGGGGCAGAGTTGGAAAACCATGTGTTGTGACATGTGCTTGAGCAATAGAATTGAAAAGAGTCTGTACTGACATTTTTGGGATAGCATGCTGTTAAAATCTAGTCTGCGGAAAAATTATGAAGTCCATCAAGAATTTAGCCCTGGATATAGATGCTGGTTTTAAAGTTTGCCCTACCAGACAAACATGCTGCATCACAGTGGCATGACATTTGTGTTATGATGTCCCAGTGCTGATCCATCCTTATGCAAAGTTATCATGTTACATCGTGAGAACATGCGGTTGCATTGCAATATCACACCATGATGAAATATCCTGTGGCAATACAGCATTGCCATGTGATAATGTAGTGTCAGCCTGAAATATATTTCAGGATATGCCTCCTCAAAATCTGATCTATCCTGTGAAAACTGGGATAGGCAGAAACCCTAATCATGGGTGCCAACTGGATTCTGCCAATCCCTGGGATCAGCCTTCCAGTTTGCTCCCTTTTCTGGACATTCCCTGCTGTGACATAGCCATTACTGCTGACTTTGATGGACTGGGATATAGGATGGAGAGAAAAAACATGGATGCCAGCTGTGAAGCCACCACTGAGACCCACACTTCCTTCTCTTTATTACATGCAGTGACTCTTTGGAAAGTACTTTAAGGCCATGCTTGGTGGAAGGAGACGCTTAGGCGGTATGATCTTGATCCCCGAGAAGAATCCGAGGTGGATTTGTAAAAAAGAGCAGATGCTTCTAATCTCCTTTGGCCTGCAATCTGCAAAATCTCTGGAAAAGTATCCCACCACACGCTACAGGTAGGATTTTGAGTCATGGACTAATTGTTGGGGCATTTTGGGCTGCTGATCAAAAAGGTGTTGATGGAGGATTTGTGGGGTGGGGCAGCTGGTGCAGAGCATGCCTGGGGTAGGAGGCTGATGCTACTGCAGTGAGGGGCTCTTAAGTAGGTATAGCCAATGCTGCTGGAGTTGGTGAGGGTTGATACACCTCAGGTGAAGTGGGGTCCATCCTCTTTTGTCCTCCATGCCTGCACAGCTGCAGGAGCTCTAGGGTTAGGAAGAATCATTCCAAGGGGCTACAGAACCAGTTTCACAGAATCTTGAAGCCATTTCCCTAGCCCTGGAACTGAAAGTAACAGGGGAGCAGGTAGAGCACCGAGCTGTCCTGTGACTGGTACGGGACAATAGGGGGTGGGGAGGGGCAGAGAGAGCAGTCACAACATCAGCCCAAACTTCCACTGGGCCCTCCTGACCTAGTGATTTTGCCACACCAACCAAGCACCCCCTGGGGACCCACTTCTGGGTCATGTCCCACCCATTAAGAACCTCTTCAAAGAGAGCACAAACCCATGGAAGGGCGGAGGGGAGACACTGGAGGAAGTAGACAGAGGTGGTCTCTAATCTGACTTTTCTCCAGCACTGAAAGCAATGCTCTGCACCTTTCTCTCTGGCGGTGCCTCAAATGAGGTGGAGAACAGCAGTTAAGAGCACAGCCTGCCCAGGGAAGGAGTTGCTAGGTTATTCACAAGTGGGTGTTGTTTGGAAACAGATGAGCATAAAGACCTGGACATTGCACCCACATATAGTGTATGAGATCTCAAAAAGAGTGGAAGGAGAACTGAAAACGTTGTCAAACTTCCAAGTAGAAGAGAATCAGGAACTATCACGTGTCTGGCTTTACTCCAGAGACCCATGGTTACGTAATCTTCCAAGGCTGACAGAGATCAGTTGCATTGTGAAAAAGAGAATCTACTAGCACTGTGGTTTATGCAGTATAGACAGAAAAGGATGAATTCCCACAACTAAGATCAGTTAGGCCTATCTCCATGTGAAAGGTACAGGTAAATCAAATTGGAAAAGCCTGCCTCTTTCTAGCACAGCAACTCCTCACTTAAGTATCAGAGGGGTAGCCGTGTTAGTCTGATCCGTAAAAGCAGCAAAGAATCCTGTGGCACCTTATAGACTAACAGACATTTTGGAACATGAGCTTTTGTGGGTGAATACCCACTTCGTCAGATGCATGTAGTGGAAATTTCCAGGGGCAGGTATATATATGCAGGCAAGCTAGAGATAATGAGGCAGTTCAATCAGGGAGGATGAGGCCCTGTTCTAGCAGTTGAGGTGTGAAAACCAAGGGAAGAGAAACTGGTTTTGTAATTGGCAAGCCATTCACAGTCTTTGTTTAATCCTGCCGTGTGCTGCTCCTATCCTCTGCCTTGGAACTGCTCCCAGGAACCTCCTGCTTGCTGGGTGGGAGGGAGAAGAGGAGTGCTAATGTCAGGGTGTCCCCCTCCCCCAGCTCATGTACCCCATCTCCACGGGGGGGGCACATGACAGGGCTCAGAACGGAGGGAGCTTGCTTGCATCAGCTGCTGTCTCAGCTTGCTAATCTACAATACTTAAAAAGGCATGTACTTAGAGTGGGGTCAGCGTACTTAAAGGGGCAATGCAGGTCTCTCTGTCTCTCTCACACACACACACACACACACACACACACACAAGGCATAGCTCTCTGTCTCTCCCTCTCTCCTTCTCACACACACACACACACACACACACACACACACAAAGTGCGTGTCTCTGTCTTTCTGTTTCTCTCTCTCTCTCTCACACACACACACACACACACACATACATATGCGGGAAGGGACAGCACGTTGGGCTCTTCAGCAACAATTCAGCAGTGGGTCCCTTGGTCCCTCTCAGAGACTGGCTCGGTCCCTCTTTGGCTGGCAAAAAAAAATTCCCTGGAACTTAACCCCCCTATTTAGATTAATTCTTATGGGGAAATTGGATTCACTTAACATCATTTCACTTAAAGTAGCATTTTTCAGGAACATAACTTCAACGTTAAGCGAGGAGTTACTGCATTTGACTTCTGCAAGGAAGGCTAGACTTCTGACTCTGTCATTTCAGCTTTGGAAAGGCTCCATGCAGCAAGCATTCATACAAGTCTAAGTGAATGGAAGAAAATGGACAAAAAGGTGAAAGAAGAAAATGAGAAAGAGAAGCCAGTGGAAAAGGAGAGATCAGAGAAGATTTAAGAGAAGAGAATATAGGTTCAGAGAATCAGAAAGAAGAGCAAAGTAGAATAGTTGAGGGAAAGGAAAGATAACGATGAAGAAAAAAGAGGAACAAAGAAGGCAGTTTTCAGAGTGGTAGCCGTGTTAGTCTGTATCAGCAAAAACAACAAGGAGTCCTTGTGGCACCTTAGAGACTAACAAATTTATTTTGCCATAATCTTTCACAGTGGCAAGGAAGGGAAAGCAGATCTTTCCACAACCCTCTGGATTTGCCAGGACACTCAGGGGAAGCACTGGCACATCCACAGTTTACAGATGAGTTCTGTTACATAACCTAGCGGTGATGGAGCCAGTGGATGAGGAGTAGCAGTTATGCAGTGCAAAATGTTATTGTTTAAAGAAAATAATTGAAATCTTTCCAGTTTTCTGATCCTTTGAGGAAGAATGTTTTGTACATTGTGAAAAGCAAACCGTCTGATAAATAATACTTCAAGAGGAAAAAGGGAATGATGTTTAGAAGCCATATGGTTTTCTGGCTGCATTTATTTCTAGCCTGATGTAACTAGGCATTGATTTGCCTAGTGAGATCGCAAAATCAACATCCCAATCTCACTTCACTTGTTATCATACGTTAGTTTTCAGAAGTGCTACCCATCCCCATCCACATTGTCACTTTTTGTTGCATTTGCACTTGTTGCCATAAAAAAAAACTGAAGATCAACTCAACCTTAGTGAAATAGTTATCAAAAGTACCTCCTGAAACAGAGCATTAGGGCTGTGGTGCACTTCACAAACAGTCTCTGGTGCTTCCCACTTTCCCACCCCTTTCCTCTTCAGTGAAACTGTAAACGCCTTATCAATAGTAATGGATTGCACAAGAGGCCTGATTTTGATCTCACTTACACTGGTTTAACCCTTGTGTAATATCAATTACTTCAAAAGAGTTACTCCTTGTTTGCACCTGTGTATGTGAGAACAGAATCAATCCTGAGATATTAGTAAATTCCGTTGGCAGAACTGATCCCTAGTTTGTGGCACAGGTGTGAAATTAACTCTTACTGTACTACATTGTTTCTAGTGAACTAAAGAGAAATGAGAGTCACGAGTAATTGGTTCTAGTCTCAACCCTGCTATGTACTGTGGGGCTTGGTTCAAGTCCCACTGAAGTTAATGGGAGTCTTTCCATTGACTTCAACTGGTGCTGGATTGGGCTGCATGTTAGGATGAGGCAAATTACTTAATCTCTCTGTGCCTCAATTCCTCTATCTGTAAAATGGGAATACAAATACCTACCTCACAAGGTTGTTGTGAGGCTTAATTCACAATGCTAGAAAAGCACTTTGAGCTCTTCAGATGAAAGGACGTATATTTGAGCAAATTATTATGAGTAGTAATTACATGAAAAGACCAAATAATAGTTCTTGGGAGTTTTTGGTGCCCTAGTATCACTGAGCCTGCTTCAACTTGTTGATTTTCAGTTCAGCTTTAAAGGAAGCAATGTAAATAAGTATTTGCATTTGGAATCAACAGATGGGTTTCTTGCAACTGTCAGTTGACATTTGACAGCAATGCATAGGGGTAAATTGCTTTCAATACTTTATAAAAAATAGATGAAGAAAAGGCAAAGGAGACCAAATGATACAGCCATAAACATAGGACCCCCTCCAGCTTTTTGGGTAGTGCTTTCATCTGGCAAAGTGATGATGATTCTCCTCTATAGGATTGCATCATTCATTTATGCTCCTGTGGCAAAACCGGCACCTCACTGTCACTGCATCTGGTGTGAGAACACAATCATACCAACAACAAAAAATACCCAGAGGGGTCTGAAAACCAAATCCATCACATACTGTCTGTGCTAGAAAACAAATTAGGAGCAAGATGGATATGATTTTTCAGAGAGACATCCCCTTCTAAACAGAGAAAAAAAACAGTCCTGGTGACTTACAGTATTGTACTGCCCGTGGCTGCTGTTGCTGCTGCTGCTGGAAACCTCCTGGCTGTGCAGGAAAAGAAATGATCAGCTGGGACCTTTGCTCATATATATACAAAGGTACGGACTGATCAGGAAGAAAGGTGCATTTTCTAAATAGCTCTGTATAATCTGCTGAGTAAGCACAGCTACTTTTTTTTTTAAATCGTTACATGCATGAAACTAGAGATGTTCAGCTGTTTGCTGACAGGCTCAGGAAAGCGAGGTGCAATCCTTCCCCCTTTGGAGGAGGAGCCCCTATAGCCCAGCCCTGCTAGCTCCCTGGTTGGCTAAGGATGTACCGGCACTGGCACAGAGAGCATTGCAAGGAGAGGTGGAGGGATTGCTCGTTTAATGTATGTCACTCTGTGCTGCAGACATTTATGAGGGTTCTAAAGCCTCAGCAAAATAAAGCAAAAGAGCTTGGCACAAAACCACAAAGAGGTGGGGGTAGGGATGTTAGGTGCCGTGGTCCAGGGTTACTGTCCCTGGTAATGCACAGTAATCCCCCAAGGAATACGATTACGAAGGCTGTCCCCTGAACTAAGGATAACTCAGTGTTTATGTTTGTAACAGAAGAATTCTTACACCAGTTGAGGATCTGACCCCTTAAATTGTCCAGCTTGGAGTTGAGGAATGTCTCCATTCTCATCTGAATTGAGAGACATGGTACCAAAGAGATGTAAGAAGTATTGGTCTATTTGAAGTTTAATGTAGCCCCCTTCTAGGCTGAGGCTTTCACTAAATTAGCTTGGCCAGTTCAAGCATGGTTCAGATGAACTTGCTTTAAACAGGGATTGACAGGCCAAAGTAGACATCTCTGATACAACTTTAGATAATGTTTTCACCCCTCAGCCACGAGGCCGAGAAGCATAGGAAGGAATTGTGAGGTACCTGTGGAGATTTGGGGACAGATCCTCAGCTGATGTAAACTGAGATAACTGTGGGATTACTCACAATCATAAAGTTAAGCACATGCTTAGGTACTCTGCTGTATCAAAACCAGAAGGCTGCCCAGCATCTTGAAGGATCAAGCCTCAACCTTCACACCAATATAAAATTGGAGCGGCTCGATATAAATCAGTGTGATCACTCCAAATGTACACTATGTTAAACAAATGTAGAAGATAGCGTATGGTCTTTTATTTTGGCACTCCTGTGCATTTTCAATTATGGGCTGAAATTATAGTGGTTTCCAAAATTAGAGGGTGGATTTCTCTTTATGAATAATCTGGATTGTTAGTAGAGCTGTGTGGAAACTGGAATTTCCATTGATGGGAAATTGCATAATTTCAAAATTGTTTTTTGTTCTGAATTGGAACAATTGAAACATTGAATTTCTAAATTTCTTGCAAAATGACATTTTCAACAAATTCTGACTTAGGTCACTGTACATATTTTGTTTAGCTAAAATTTAAACATTTTATTTCTATTTTAACTTTTTAAAATGTTATAGTGTATAATGTAATCTAAAATACATTTTGAAATAAAGTTGTTTTTTAAATGAAAAATCAAAATGTTCCATTCAGATAAGGTTGAAATGCTTCATTTTGAATCGGGGAAGGGGGGTGTTAATTAAATTTTGCCAAAATTGACACGTTCCAGCAGAATGTTTCGATTTGGATTAATCAATATTTTCCAGTGGTAAAATATTCCATCAGAAAATTTTTGACTAGCTCCAGGAAGCCAACAACAACAAAAAAAGTCTCTCCTTTTAAGTTGGTTATATTCAAAGGTAGGAAAGCTGTTGTGGCTGATATAGCTCCATTTATTTACTTCTTGATGGGCAGTCTTGTGACTGGCATCCTTATGAAAAGATTATCAAGAGCCAGTCACATTTCATGCATCAGCTGTTTTGCAATTCTGGCAACCTTATTCCTCCAATTTATGTGGATTAGTTAAAGTCACAAGCTTTATCCGTGCCTCCTTCTACGTCATCCTTGTGGTTTCAAATATTAACAATATTTAAATAATCAGTGGTCAGTATGAGCATCTATGTGTAGCTTCTTGTGTCAGAGTACTCCTATGCCAGAACCCCCTACTGGAGTGACACTGAGATATCTAATGTCTAGTCTGATCCTGTTTATTAGTTTTATCTTTGTCAGGACATTGTGTTTTTAAACAGGCTTAGAAACAAGGATTAATCACAGTTCGATGCTGGACAAATTGAATCAGATAAAGACGAGAGAAATGGTTCCTACCCAAAAACCCAATGAGGTTTTGCCTGAATAAGGAGTGCATAATTTGGCCAACAGAATTCTTATTGAATACTTCAAATAGAAATATCCCACCTTTGGTTTCAATAGATTTAGATGGGTTTAATAGACAGGTTTTCATCCATTTAGACATTATAGGAAAGTTCTTCAGTTGTTGTAAATTGTCACTGCACCGCTGACTTCAATGGACAATTTACTCCAGCAAGTATCTGCCCTTATATTTTGATCGTACATTAAAAATTAAATGCACAACAGTTCAACAACTGAAATGAAAATGAGCTATGAATGGATGGGTTTGCACTTCTCCCTAAAAGACTGCTGCAAAATGGGAGTTCAACTGCCCTAAAAATATAAAAGTACTCTGAAACAGCAGCCCTCAAATGTGTGGTCCGGGAAGGAAGCACAGAGACTTGTGGCTTAGATTTTCATGGGGCCTAGTGGAGTTAGGCACCCTCAATTCCCTTGAAAGTCAGTATGAATTGGACACTAACTCCTTGAGGCTCCTGAGAAAACCCCATTTGGTGAGAAGTGTAGATAGTGACTTAAACTAAGGGCTGTTAGATTTCTTTTGAAGTTGGCTTTTCTTTCTGATAAAACACGTCAAAACTCTAACTAAAACCAAAAAGTGATTTTTTTTTCCTGCACTAAATCAAAGCTCCCTGTCTGAAATAGCTCCTGAGTGTTTGAACACTCTAGGCACCAGGGCTGGGGCAGGGCCAAACCAGAAAGCCTTACAGATGGCTTCAGCCGTGACTTGGATTCATATTGACACTGACCCATTTTTATCTATATTGGCAATACAACTGCCTCCTTTCCAGGGATCATCAAAGGAAAAGATCATAGACCTGGAAATTGCATAATATGAAGGATAGTTAGTGTGGTTGGTCTGTGGTGATCATATGTGTGCACATGTATGTGTGTGTTTGACTATATTGCCCTCTATTGGCTGGTTGCGTTGTACATGCTACAGCTAGAGGCTAGACCTGCTAATCATCATTAATCAAAGGTGCATGTCAAAATGTTTGGGTGTGATTCTTGGACTGTGGAATTCTTTGGTGGAGAGTATCAGAGATATGTGGAAGATTCAGGAGTGTGGAGTCTCCTTTCATAGAATATCAGGGTTGGAAGGGACTGGTGGTCATGTACTTCCTCCCCCTGCTCAAAGGGGGACCAATCCCCAACTAAATCCCAAAATTGCCCCCTTAAAGATTGAACTTACAACTCTGGGTTCAGCAAGCCAAATCTCAAACTACTGAGCTATCCTTTGCAGGATATATGGGGACAGAGATCCCAAAAGCCATGTGTGCAGTCTTTCTTTGGGCCTGTAGCTAGACACACACGGAGTAGACAAACAAAATTAGAATTCCAGGGTTCCCCTCTAACAGTACATTTTGAGATACCAAGTGCAATTTCCTGCATTTTAGAATATTTAATTTTCTAAAAGAAAAGATTAATACAATAAGAAAGAAAGCTTACCTGGTATTTTTTTATTTGGGGCTCCTCACTAGAATAACTTGCCAGCAGCTAAGCAAAACCACGGAGGTCCAAACATGCTGATATATTTCCCATTGAAGCTCACACACCAACTGCATAAAAAACAGTCAAAAAGTCAGTAACCCAAGCAGGTTGTCACCTTTCAGCTGCATAGAAACTCAGGCTCCCATACCTATCTCTATTATTCACAACCCAGTCTCCCAAAACTCCCTTATCCTGCTCTCTCACCAATAAGTAGTGGCCAGGTATAATTGTTAAATTGGTTTCAAAACACTCCACTGAGGACAATCAGTCTTGCCAGCTCTCGTGATTTTATTGCAAGTATGCAAGTTTCACAATATTTGTTGTTTTTCTTAAAGCCCCAGCTCCTGAAGTCCTGTGAGTGCCTGAGAATTTCAGCTTTCATCTAAAACAAGCAAGTTTGAGCCTTCATGGTTACAGAGACTATCTTGAAAAAGGGAACCCTAAAGATTCAGAATTCAAGGCAAATAAAAAGAAAAACTCTAATTTTATTATTTTTGAAATCTCAGGATTTTCAAGCAGATCACATTTTTTTGGAGCCTGACTCATGATTTTTGAACATTGGGGACTGGCTATACTGGACATTTGTTTATTACTCTGAGCAGAACATCAAGTAGCAGCGAGAGCAAAGAAGGCAGTTTGAAATATTGCATTTATCTTTATTAATCGAGCTAATTTAAATATTAATCCACTATTTAAAAAAAAACTTGGCTAATTTCAAACTCAGGCGAGTTTGTGATTTTAGTAACTGAGGGATTGTCATTGCTAACTACGTAATACACCTATTAGTGACCTAGCGGCATGTTCATTATTTGAATTGCATACAAATAGCTAAAACTGTGAGAAGCTAGTTTGTGCATATTAATGAAGTTATTCATATAATGAGAGTCGCAATCGTACATGACTAGGCATGCTTCCACAGTAGTAAGATTTTACATTTTAATGAGATCTTGCGTATATTCATAAAAGTATGCGCACGTGATTAAGTTATTTGCATATTAACGGCTTCAAACGGCCGCGAGAGCCTCTGCAGGGGGGCGGGCGCGGGGAACGAATGACAAGGGAGCTGGCCAATGGTATTGCAGCCGGCTCGGCCTGGCCAATGGGATGCGGGCGGAGGGATTGGCGCGGCGGAGTGTTCTAGAAGGGCGGGGCGGCGACGCGGGGAGCTGGTTTCGTCTCTGCTCGCGGCCTCGCTGTGGAGATGTCGGCGGTGAAGGCGCTCAACCCGAAGGCCGAGGTGGCCCGCGCCCAGGCGGCGCTGGCCGTGAACATCAGCGCGGCCCGGGGACTGCAGGACGTGCTGCGGACCAACCTGGGCCCCAAGGGCACCATGAAGATGTGAGGCCGGGGGGGAGGCCGCGTGGCTGAGGCGGGTGTAGCGGTGAGGCCCGGTGGGGAGGGGAACGGGCTCCCCGCAGTGACTGGCGGGTTCTCCGCTGCCGGCCGGCGGCCCGAGGGGTCCGGAGCGTTGGAGACAAAGCCCCGGCGGCCCACGGCCATGCGGGCACCTAGGAAGCCACGCGCTGGGGTTGGGCAACGCGCAGGCCCCTGGGGAGCGGGGCCGCGCAGCCGCTGACGTTCTGCATTGTCCCTCTCGCAGGCTGGTGTCTGGCGCTGGAGAGATCAAGCTTACCAAAGATGGCAACGTGCTGCTTCACGAGATGGTGAGCGCGCCCCTTTCCCCCGGCGCGGGCTCCCCAGTGTCGGGGAAGGGCGCTTCTCGCGCAGGGGCTGGAGGCAGATGCTAGCTAAGTCACATGGGTCGGCAACCAGAAAGGGAAGTTGTTAATTCCATAGCAGAAATGTACCTGTTGCTCATTGGTTTGTAGTTTACCAAGCTGTGCTATCTCTCATCTCAGAAAGGGTTAAATCTTTCATTCATTATCCTGCCTGTTCCTCTTAAATAGGCTGCTGTTTACCCAAAGATTATTTTGGTTCACCTAACACTTCTGTGTCTCTAAAGTCCCAGTCTTGCATCTGATCAGGGAGAGGCCTGCATTTCTGTTGCGAACAGTAGGGCTCTGGGTAGATGTACATGCAGAATTGAGGCTAAATGGAGACAGAATCATAGAATATCAGGGTTGGAAGGGACCTCAAGAGGTCATCTAGTCCAGCCCATTGCTCAAAGCAGGACCAGTCCCCGAGGTACAGGTATGATGTTTTTAAAAAAAGTAGGTACTAAGCTGCATGGTGTGTGTGGCCCACAGATAATAAGTATGAAAAATCAGGACAGGAGTGAGAGGTAATAGGAGCCCATATTTAAGGGGAAAAAACCGCAAATATCAGGACTGGCCCTATAAAATCAAGACATCTGGTCTCCCTAGGTCCATGTGTCAGTTTCCACTGCACACAGATCCATACCTACACTGTAGTTTCCCTGCCACATGCTAGCTAAATGAAATATTACATCAATCTTTAATTGTGCTGTATTTTACATCATACTTTTAAATGCTGTCTCCTCTGTGCTTATGTGCTTGGTCTGTTCCATTAAGGTTAACTTTTCTGTGCTGCTGCTTAAAATATCCTTTTTTTTCCCTTCTGTCAGGCATGTATACATGGTCCTTTTAGAATAACTTGGCTGATAAAGACATCTTAATGTTTGAAGAAGCCAGTGCCTTGCTTTAGTTCTTTATTTTCATTACTTTTTTGGTCAGAACAAGAGTTATGCAAAGCCTATGACCACTGTAGCTTGTTCTTTAAATGTGATTCTCTAATTAGATGGTACCACTTCGAAGTGATGATAACAAAATCATTCAGATACACTATTGGTTATGAAAAGTAAGTACTGGCCAGATATAATTGTTAAATTGGTTTCAGATAAAGCAGCAAAGAGTCCGGTGGCACCTTATAGACTAACAGATGTATTGGAGCATGAGCTTTCGTGGGTGAATACATGCATCCGACAAAGTGGGTATTCACCCACGAAGGCTCATGCTCCAATACGTCTGTTAGTCTATAAGATGCCACATGATTCTTTGCTGCTTTTATAGATCCAGACTAACACGGCTACCCCTCTGATACTTGGTTTCAGATGGTTATTCCCATAACAATGCAACAAGATTTATTGTTCAGTGTCCTTTTTTTTTTTTTTTTGGTCTTGTTTTGTTTAGCAAATACAACACCCAACAGCCTCCTTGATAGCAAAAGTAGCAACAGCACAGGATGACATCACTGGAGATGGTACCACTTCAAATGTTTTGATCATTGGAGAGCTGCTGAAGCAGGCAGACCTCTATATTTCCGAGGTACGTATGAATTTTTTACTTAAGAAAATGTGGACGTTTTCCTTTGAGGCTGTTCAGCATCATTGCAGTTAATGTTTTATGTTCATAAAAGAAACTTCAGGTGTTACAGCTCTTCCGGAATGATCTTATTTGAAACACTTTTTATTGTGTGAATACCTTGGGTAAAAACTAAAACAGATGTTAAACTAGCCAGGGTTGTATTATTACAGGTTAAAACCACCTGTGATGGATGCAGCTTGTATCTATCATTTGTTTTTTACTTATTTCTAATTGGATTTAAAGCTCTTGTCTTCTAATCGTATGACACCAAGAGTCACCTTTCTAGAGTAAGGCATCATTGCTGGCAGTATATGTGCTGGGGGACTTAAGTTAATACCTTATTAATTCATGTTGCACAGTGAACACCCAAGTGTGCTTTGTAGTTCCCTTGGCTAGAACTCTGTGCTAGAGTAATCTGTTCTTTTCCTCTGCATTAGGAGGAGTGCCTTTCCTTTTACATGTATTCAGAAGGACAGTACATTTTTTTTTCCTCTCTGTAGCATGCAAATTCTAACTTACTTCAGTCTTAAAGCACCAAAGTGATTGATCTTTGTGGTATCCGAAATTTGGAAATAACACTTCAAACCTTAACTTTTCAAGTAAAACTAGTAAATAGGAGCTTTTCAGGTGTGAAAAAAATCTACTCACCATTCTGTTACTTAACTTATTTTAAAAACTAGGGCTTGCACCCTAGAATAGTCACCGAAGGATTTGAAGCTGCAAAAGAAAAAGCACTTGAAGTTTTGGAAACAGTCAAAGTAACCAAGGAGATGGACAGAGAGACACTTGTGGATGTTGCAAGAACGTCCCTACGTACTAAAGTTCATGCAGAGCTTGCTGATATCTTAACCGAGGCAAGTGTGCTTGTATTGTCTGTCACCTTACCTTACTGTCCTCTCTGTCAGGAACTCCAGGTGTTCAACTTGTTCTGTAACTATTTGGGGGAGGGGTGAGAATGTACAAAAGTTGGGGGAATACTGGCTGGGTTACTTTTTTGAAGAATGCATGGTTTTTATGGAGGCACTCTCTTCTATTCCAGGCTGTAGTAGATGCTGTTTTGGCAATCAGAAAACCAGATGAGCCTATCGACCTCTACATGGTTGAGATTATGGAGATGAAGCACAAATCAGAAACTGAAACAGCGTAGGTAGCTATAAAATGTTGGTAATGCATTCTGTGTCTGTTAGTCATACTTGAAACTTAATTGCTTTAAAGCAGTTGAAGGTAGCATGCCACCTCTGAGTCCCTCTGCCAATTTTTGTCAGTTTACAATTGCATTTTCCCAATTTTCTTACCTTGGTTTTGTTTGAAAAGAGGAAACTGACTCTGCAAGGGAAAACTACAAAACTGATTAATAGCAAAGTATTGTCAGAATTACAAAGTAAATAACAGAAAAAAGCTATTTTTCAGTTTTTCTGTTATGCTAATCTTCTAACAGGCCAGGAGGGACTGGACACAAGTGAGACTAAATGATGTCCGTCTATGCTGGGGGATGACTATATTGTTCTGATACTTTTCTGAACACTGTTATCACTACACATACATTTCAAGTATAAAATGTACATTAGGCACATCTGCTGTGTATAAACTTTAACTTTCAAAGATTGTTTTAAAACAGTTGTCAGTGTGAAAACCATGAAGCGTCTTACTCCTTTTTAACTATTCCATCTCTTTTGGAATGCAAGTTCACTTCCAGTATAGATAAAGTGGAAGTTTTAGGTAACTAATAAAAAATGCAAGGTGAATAGGAATCCAGCTCGCCACCTTTTTGCATCTGAAGAAGTGGCTTTTTTACCCACGAAAGCTTATGCCCAAATAAATCTGTTAGTCTTTAAGATGCCACTGGACTCCTTGTTGTCTCCGCCTTTTGTGACTCTACAATATTGGCAGCACTGGGTGGCTTCTAATGTCTTAAGTGTCCTCTTAAGTGAAGATATATAAAATCTTCTCGGAATTGCAGGTTAAGAGAATCATAATGCTTCAAAATTTTTGGAATACCTAAACCTTTTTTGTAATGTTTAACTTCAGTGGCATGGATGAATTCTGCATTGGCTTCTTCAGTAGCCAGTGCAGTCAGACGCTATGCTAGAGTATATTTCCTTTTTGCGTTTTCCTAATGGTATGCTTTGTGTAAAGTTAGCATGTCTGTACAAGTAGGATACATGATCCAATGAATTCTTGATATGACAGTATGATAGGTAATTTGTTGGTTCAACCATGATATTAGTTTTATGACTACGTTTCAGGGAAACAGAAGTTTGCTACCCTGTGTATAAAATATTTTTTTATAGGTAATCTTACTGACTTTTTACAGGCTGATTAGAGGACTTGTTTTGGACCATGGTGCTCGTCATCCTGACATGAAGAAAAGAGTGGAAGATGCTTACATCCTTACTTGCAACGTATCGCTAGAATATGAAAAAACGTAAGTAGTCACCAGTGAAACAAGGGAAGAAATATACCTGACTCTGGTAATGTGAATTAATATTTACATATATGTCTTAGACCTTTTAAGAGTATTAAGAATAATAAAATTTAGAATATTCCTTTTTATTTAACAAAAAAATTAAAACTAGCCTAGTTTTGTGTAAAAGGAGGAAATGAAGTCAAATGTTTCACTCCAAAGTAGTGGAGCGATGAATTGGCTATTGAGGTGGGCACATTAGCACAGTAGTCCATTCTGTTGGCTAATTGAATGACAGGAAGTCTCCCCTATGCCTCCAACACGTCTTGCATTGCACAGTGAACACCCAAGTATACTTCATAGTTCCCTTGGTATGACTGTGCTGTGCTCTGCGTTGGAAGGAATTTTTACATGTATTCTAAAGGACTGTAAATTTCGTAGTGCTATACTATAATTTTAGCTATCGATGTCTTAACTGAAACACTTTAAGTCCTCTTCTGATTTTAATATTCTGCTGTTTTAACATTATAGAGCACTAGTAGTAATGTTGAACAATTTTTTTCTTTCAGAGAGGTGAGCTCAGGATTCTTTTATAAGAGTGCAGAAGAAAGAGAGAAGTTAGTAAAAGCTGAAAGAAAATTCATTGAAGACAGAGTGAACAAAATCATAGATTTGAAAAAAAGAGTCTGTGGTGATTCAAATAAAGGATTTATTGTGATCAATCAAAAGGTGAGATAAATGAGAATACAAGGTAACTGAAAAAATTACCTAAAAAATGTTGGTATTCTTGGCAGGCCTCATGCTTTTTCTGTTAACTGTATAGGTTTCTTCAGACAAGCCTTAGCAGCATGTTTTCAGATACATGTGCATAGCTTCTACTTACTTCAGTATGAACTGAATGTAGAATTTGGTATTTAGCGCTGGACTGAATCTATTTTTAGTTTTTCCTAATATGTACTTCTCTTTGGTTATAGGGAATTGATCCATTTTCCTTGGATGCACTTGCAAAAGAGGGAATAGTAGCTTTGCGCCGAGCAAAAAGGAGGAACATGGAGAGGTCAGTTCTTGAGGAAGGAATAGAGACTTTGTGTTAACTTTCACAATCCATTCTGAGTTTATTACATGTTTTTCTTTCAAAACTGAAGTAAAATATCCTTTTAGTTCAAGCAGATACACTTCCTACAGGAATAAAAACAGTCAGTTCAGTATAAGTCATGGAGAATCCTGACATGAGACTAAAACTTGTAGTAAGCTTTCAACTCAAAGTACTGTAGAAGAGGTTTAAATTGTTTTAAACTCAAACACTAGGAAGTAATCACCTGAATAAACAATCCTTACTATCTTGAGATAAAGTCTCAAATAATGAGACCAGCCTATATGTTATAATTTATGGCATGATGTGAAAAACATCTTCACTCAGGATCATTCAGGCAACTAAGATTCCCTAGCTTATTTTCACTTACATTTATTTTTAAAAAACATAACTCTGTTTTATGTACATCCTTTTTCAGATTGACTCTTGCTTGTGGTGGTATGGCTATGAATTCTGTGGATGACCTCAGTGCTGACTGTTTGGGGCATGCTGGTCTTGTCTACGAGTATGTACTGGTGCGTAAGGCCTTGAGTTTGTAACCAAGGCTAAATTTGATATTCCACTGGCTCCTGTCTGCTCTGCAGCAATCTTCTCAGTTCAGGCTTTGTTTATTCTGCTACTTCTAAACATATGGAGGTCTTGCCTACATTTAGGCTCCCACGAGAATTGATTTAGAAGTTTGAGAGCAGTAATGGAAGTCTCATTAAAAAGTCAATGAGACTTCTTCTCGCTGTTTCTCCTTGTCATGTATAAGCATTTTGCCTAGATGTTGGTACTGCAACTAAATGTGTTGGGGATCAAGAATAAAAATGAGCCAAAGACAACACAGAATAAACTTGTTCTCTATTTAAGGCTGAAATGTAATTGTTCATATTCCTTCTCAACTTCAGAGGGTGAGGAGACAAACGTCTCCTTTTCTATCTCTCCTCCCTTCCTGAAAGGTCAGGTACAAAATTAATTATCTGAATAAACTCTTGTTGACTTCAGTCTTCAAATACTCAGATGCACCATTGTTAAATATTTTTCCATTTAGCGCTTTATGTGGGAGTTTTTCTTATGCAAAAATGTGGTATTAGAAACTTGCTGCTTATTGGCATACAGGGTGAAGAGAAGTTTACCTTCATTGAGAAATGTGACAACCCTCGCTCTGTTACCCTGTTGATCAGGGGGCCAAATAAACATACACTCACGCAAATCAAGGATGCAGTAAGAGATGGGCTACGTGCTGTCAAAAACGCTATTGAGGACGGTAAGTCTCCTGGTGCTTTTTATTACATATAAAGAGGTCTTATGAGGCACATCTTGAAATATGCAAAACATACCTGCCAATGCACAGCTGTATGCTTGTATTTTTCTATGGATAAATTGTTAGCTTTTGTTACCGCAGTGTCATTACGAACTCCTAAAGTGCACTTCTACTTCAAGTGTTCACAGTACCTTGGTGCTTTTAAAGTGAGTATTTAGGAAAGATGGACACGCATGTTTGGTCAGTTATTATAACTTCAGTTACATGTTAGGTGACACAAGCCTCATGTTGCCTTCCTCCAAGAAAGGGAAGAAGTATTATTAAATGTTAACAGTAAGTTAAGTGCTGCACTTAAAGTTGCTGTAAAACTCAGTTAGTACAAGATGCTCTATTCACTACAGGGAAAATTATTAAAACTTTAGATCTAATTTAAAGTCAATGCTTGTGGAAGCAAGGAGAATGAAAAAAAATATATGCCCATAGCTGCAAGGTGTATGTCTACATTTGCTGCAGCATATAGAGGTGCAAGCTGGGTGTGCAGTCCTTGTAAAGTATAAAGAGCAGTGTAGATGGTGGAGTACTGCTTGGCTGAGTAGAGACATGCCAGAACCCTAGATCATATATTCTACATGGATCTTTACACGTAGTGCCTCCCATGTCTACACTGTGTTTCACTATGTAGTGTCCAACAGTGAAAGGCTCCAGCAGTGGGGAAAAGCTCTGGCAGGCATTTCCTGCTGCAAAGAGAGACTTTGGCAGCTTCCAGCTGCTGCTCTTCTTCCCCTTCCCACCCCTGATGTAGCTATTTTCAATGCTGTGCATAGCTATATGTACCCTACATGCCACTGAAAGCATGGAGGAGGGCTAGGAAAGGCTTGCTCTCCAGTCATGTAAAGATTTATTAAGCTGCATTGTCAGTCTGGTGTTCCTGCTGGGAAGTATCATTAGAATAGCATTTCTTATCAGTGGAAATAATGAACCAATAACTTGTTTTTCAGAAGTCTGTTTTAAAATATCTTGAATTAGATGCATGCTGTTACGAAAACTTGTTTTGTTCCAAGAAAATTGCAGAATTGATATTTCTAGTCCAATCTCCATTTCAAAGAGAAGGAAAAAACATCTAGAAGAGCCACTTTTTTAATCTAAAAATGACACATGAGAACTGCAAACTATTGATGGAAAAATCTTTTTACTATATGTAGACTTTGTGCTTTACTTAAATTACTTCATGTAATACTAATAATCTTGGCTTGTGTAGAATATTTGTCTACAGTTGGCTTAAAACATAACTGCTGTCAATACTTTTGATAGTTGGCCAGTCCGTAAGACTTTTACTAAAATTATTACTACCACGTCTTGGCATGTTTCAGTGAGTATAGCAGAAACATACAGGGGTTAGTTTTAACTTCCTAGCTTTCTTTCCACCCAATAAAAGCTTGGTGCTCTTTACTACAGTCAGTAAATGTTAACTGACCTCTCTGCCTCTGTGGGAGCTTCATGACCACTAGCTTAAATTATGTAGTCTAATTGTTTGTTTGATATGGCTGTACACTAGCATGATTCATCTCTTACAGGATGTGTAGTTGCAGGAGCTGGTGCATTAGAAGTGGCAATAGCTGATGCTCTTGTGAAACATAAGCCAAATGTAAAAGGAAGAGCTCAGTTTGGAGTTCAAGCCTTTGCTGATGCTCTGCTCATAATTCCCAAGGTATAAAATTACTCCTGGTTAAACTAATAGTTTGAGCAGTTATAGCATGTAGAAAATTGTACGTGTCTTAGCCGTAGTCCACTTAGCTGAAGAGCCTTTTGCCAGAGGATAGACATGAGTAATAAATGTTTTGAACTGAAGACAAGGATGTATATCAGAAGTGGGGAAACTATAGCCCGTGTACCATGCCTGGCCCCTGAGCTGCTGTTCCCCCTCCCCCTCAGTTCACCACACCGCTGACGCAATGCTGTGGGCGGCAGGCCTGCAAGCTCTTGCCAGGCAGTACAGCTATGACCTGACCCAGTGCTCTGTGCTGCGCAGCGGCATGGCTGCCTGTCCTGGTGCTCTGGGCGGCACAGCTGTAGTGCTGCCAGCCACTGTGGTAAGGGGGCAGGAAGCGGGGGGGTTGGATAGAGGGCTGGGGAGTTTGGGGTAGGGTACAGGGGGGTTGAATGGGGGTAGTCAGGAAGAGGGGGGGTTGGATGGGGCAGTCAGGGACAGGAGTTCTAGGGGTGGTTGGATGGGGCAGGCACAGTAACCTTGGCTGTTTTGGGGAGGCCCAGCCTGCCCCCTGGCTCTCCATACCATTGCGGAAACTGAATGTGGCCCTAAAAAGTTTGCCTGCCCCGATGTATATCCTTACTCATTTTTGTATGAGTTACGCCGGCAGGGGGATGCGTTCTGAGCTATGGTAAGACTAACAGTTAATGATGCATCGTCTGTAGATTTTCATGGCTTTAAGTTTAATACATAAAACATGCTTTCCTCCCGCTCTCTTCCTTCCCCCCCCTCCCCAAGGTTCTTGCTCAGAACTCTGGCTATGACCCCCAGGAAACACTAGTGAAAGTTCTTGCCGAATATGCAGAATCTGGACAACTTATTGGAGTTGATCTGAACACTGGTAAGAAACTTTAAAATAAGTTCATCAGACAATTGAGGATAAATAATTTTATGTACAGCAAGTCCTTCATGCTTTAGCTTCCAAAGATGTTTCAGGACTGGTGGACTTTTGTTGTAAGACCTGGCAGTTTTTCAATGAGCAGCTTCTTTAGTTGATTAAATTGCTAGAAGAATGCTTCACTCATGATGATTAATGCTTAACTTCAACATAACTTTATGCAAGAGAATTAACTGACTTAGTGAGCCACTATTCCCCATTTGGAGGCTCAGAGACACTCATTTACAAAATGTATTTTTTCATTGTGACACACATGGGCACACAAATGTGAATGCCAGTGTTTAGTATGAAGTAGAAGATACTTTGGTTTGCCTCTTGGTGGTAGCAGCAGCATTTTGCCAGAAGCTGGGAATGGGTGACAGGGGATGGATCACTTGATGATTACCTGTTCTGTTCATTCCCTCTGGGGCATCTGGCATTGGCCACTGTCGGAAGACAGGATACTGGGCTAGATAGATGTGTTCTTATGTTTATGGGGGGGGTGGCATGTTAATATTGTGATTTCCTACTGTCTAACAAGATTTTGAACTGTATTAATAAAATGCTAAAATGTATCAATTGCCTACACGGGGATTTATTTTGCATTCCCAGGTGAACCAATGGTGGCGGCAGCAGCTGGAATTTGGGATAATTATAATGTCAAAAAACAACTACTTCATTCATGGTAAATTTGTTTTGTAATTTTAAACTAAACTAGAATAGGCTTCCATTGCTAATGGTCAAATTTAATGGATTGCTATGAGATGGATTAATCTTTACAGAAATATCTAAATGTACAGTGTAGAAATAAAAGCATGTGAGTACAATAGTTATATAAAAATGACTAGTCTTGATACCTTTCACCTCTGTCTTCTATAGAAAAATCAAACTTCTTAAATAAGCCCCAGATTGGTTTTTAAGAACTTACAGACTGACTCTTCATATGGTATATTAGTTTTTAAACAAGTTAGTGAATGTAGAACCATTATCTACAGAGCGGGTGTGTATGAGGTGGGGACTGAGTGGGGAGAAGTATGCATTTGGTACTCTTGTTTGAATGAAATGTAGAATAATACAGAAGTTTTGACCATCAATGTTTTGATCTTTCTAGCACGGTGATCGCTAGCAACATACTTTTGGTTGATGAAATTATGCGAGCTGGAATGTCGTCTCTCAAAGGTTGAATAGAATCTGCCCTCAACTGTCATGGTAGCCTTGAGTAGGGAGATGCCCCTATGAAGTAACTTCCAAAAAAAATTTAAAAAAAAAATCCAGCTGACGGCATTATTTTCTCCAGCTTTCAATGGATTTTCACAGTAACAGAAGTAGCTCTCTTTGGGGTAAACATGGCCACTCGCAAACATTAGCACCTGTTCAAATATTAGGTTCTAAAATCAGTTATTTATTTTTTTTCTTAATTGCACTGAAATGTACAACTTGCAGTCTTTTTACCCAATAAACAGTTCTGCTCTGTGCTTATCTTGTAATGGTGTCAGTTACTTAACATCTGTTTTGGTTGGGATAGCAAATGTTCTGGGACAAGTCAATGTAGTTATGTAATTGTCAACTGGGAGGAAATGTCACTTTCTCAGAATTCACTCATCTGTAGGCCACCTTTCTGGATATTGCTAGAATACCCCAGGCAGGGATGACTTTCTGTGACTCATGTACTCATGCAGATTGGATTGCACCAAACTCTTTGTAGGTTGAAAAATTTGGTGAGGGGGGGAGTCTCCACAGGGGTTGTGAAGAATACTTTTAGTTGACTAGGAGACAGTATGTTTTATTGTGTGGGACACTGAACTGGGTGGGAGTCAGACCTGGATTCTTTTCCTGTTTACAGCAATTGTCACCTATGCATCAGTTTCCCTATCTTCACGGGGGTGGGGGTGGGGTAAACAAACACCTTCATTTGTAAAGTGAGATCTATACCTGGAATGCTGTGCATATTTATAGGCATAATTCTTCCTTCTAATTTTAATTAGCAATGTATAATGGTGGTCTACAATCCAGTGTGATTTAAAATAGTCCACAACTTGCTGGCAAGTTCCTAGAGTATTGTTTTGATTTTTTTTTTTTTTGACAGTATCTGATGACTCAGATGTGACTTCACCAATGATATAAGCTGCTTTAGCAGCAGCTTGAGGACTTCAGGGGGAGGGATGGACAGGAACTGTTTGACAATAGTCAAACTTTGAACCAGACCCAGCTACAATTCCATCAAAACTTCAAGTATGTGAACAACCAGTTGGGTTCTGGTTTCCTGATATCACTGGACCCTATCACTGGTCATGTAAATTCTTACTTTAGTTGCCTGCCTGTTCTGTTTTTCCACATTACAAAACTTCTAGCTTCAGTCTTGCATGCCTTTTGATTGTAATGGTGATCAAGAAATGTTTAACTTCTCCCAACTGTAGCCATGCTTACTGATTTCTCCATTCTAGTATCTTTTTTTTTTTTTTTTTTTTTTTTTACTACTACATCTGTTTTTTTCAGAATATGGGCATTGATCTTTATGCACCCAAATGTCCCAAAACATGGAGCATGCATGAACAAGGAATACAGAGTAAAAGCAAAGTCCTGAAATGATATCTTATAACACCACAGTCATATATCACTACCAGAAGAATCAGTCTTTGGAGAGCTGAGTTAGAAAGCAAACCTCTGTTGTAATCCTTGTGTATGTAAGAACTCTCGAAGAGGCTCTAAAACTGCAAAATTTCCTCTGCAGAAAATCTCAACATATTTCAGTAAGAGTAGGTTCAAGATATTCCTCCATAAAGATTTTTACCTGCAAGTTGAAACACTTTCTCTCTTTTTGACTGGGGCGGGTAGGGTCACCAGTGCTTTTTCCCTTTAAAGGTGCACAACATAAGGGCTAGTCACCTTCAAAGAAAGGAAAAAGGGCTCCACACTGTACATCTGTATGATCATCTGCCTCTATGGGAGCCTACGGTCACAGTCCCCTGCCTCATTTTTTAAAAATCAAAACTCATTTCCTTTGTCATAATGAAAACCCATGCAAAGCAGCTGAACTGCATACCTACACGATAGAAACCACAAAACTGGTCATCTGAAAAGTGTTGTCAAGTACCCAAAATAGGTTTGGGTTTTAGGTTTGCTTTTTGGGGGGAGAAGGATAAGCTGTTTTCTGCTCTTTAGATGAGGGCTCTTAGGTATTCTGGGTAACAATTTAAAGGAAAATGCTTCAGTCAAAAGTGACTGACTTTTGTCTCTGTAACACTAAATAGCTGGTGCACTAATTTAATGCACCAACAGGAACAATCCTTCACGGGCTGGGCTTAAATATGACAATGCAATGCCTCTCATTTCTACACGGACTCTGTGTACTAGGTACCCAGCTTCTGTGCTGCTGCTTGTACACATACTCCTCCCCTTTCATCACCTCCCTGCTTTCATTTCCATGCGGGGGGAGGCGGGGACTTTGACTGGCTTCCCTTCTAGCCAGAGATCCCGGAAGCATTTCAACCAAGTACACAGCTCTTCTGGGTCACAGAGGGGCCTTTCCAACTCCTCCAATTCATCTCCTGTTCCTGTCAGCAATGCTGCCGTGCTCCTCTACTGGGAGAGTGCAGCTGGTTCTCCTGTTAGGCACCTGTGTGTTAGGGAGCAGCTACAGTCTACAAGGTGAGTTCATGTGTCCAGGCATGTCTTGCTGCACCTTTCCTTTCCACCTCCCTAACTCTTTACACTCTTTCTTGCAGCAGAGCTTGATAAGTGCTGCCTGTCCCCACTTAATGACTCTTTCCCTTTCTGTCGGGGTATGTCTTCCCTGACTCGCCAACCCTAAAAATCCTTCCTCTCCCAAAAAAAGAGACTTGAAATACTGCCTTAAAATGAATCCTCAACTGCCTGAAAACAAGGAAGAAAGGGCCTGTCTGCTCCCTTTTAAATACCTTTGAAGGAACAAGCATCAAACTCTGAAACTTACTCCAACAGTTAAGTGAAATGAGCAATGTGAAAAGGATCAACACCCCCACCTCCAACCTTTGGAAAAGTTAGATGAAAACGCCATGCCCTTACTGGCTCTAAAGTGCAAGCTGAAGACAGAATCCTGGATTTCCACCAAGTTCAGCTCTAGAGCTGAAGTTTGTGAGGTGCCCCAGTGGCTGCTCAGTCAGACTGATACCTAATTCTCAATGACTATTGTGATGCTGGGGAAGGTAGGGGAATTCCCTTCCTCCTCCTCTTCTCACTCCCATCCCCAAATTTATTTCCTAGCTGTAAATGTCTGGTAACTTCCCCACCCTGATGTATTTTTCCCTTCTCTCCCTTTCTGAAGATTTGCACAGTCATTTCTACATATATTAACACAGTATTTACCCTGGGTCTGCCCTTCTGGGGAGGGGCTACTCCTTTCAGAGTTTCCCTAGTGAATCCTGGGTCATTTGATGCAACTGAAAAGTGACAGACCTTGGATACTTCCAAAGGAGATTCCCCCGGTGGCCTAAAATCCTGCATGTGAAAACTGATGAGTGAGACTAGATGCCAGGAGTTGAATGCTCAAATCTCACAACTCAAAGGGATACCCAGGAATGCCTCTCTGTATAAATTGCCATCAGACAACAGCGAGTCCAATCTAAAGCAATAGATTGAGCTGCAGTTGTCTTCAGTGAACCCTTTGCAGTGTAGATTCTCTAATGCTTCTTTCACAGTAAAACCTCTTTACAAAGTCTGTGTGCATGTACATGGCTTTCATAGGGCAGATCCAGGCTGTGTGGGCTGAGAGCGTTTTGTGCCACTAGTCTGATTCCTTTATGTGGTTTATCTGTACCTATGCTGAGGGGCTGTCTTTCAGATAGCAGTATCTTTAGCAGCAGGGGTCCTGCCATGTATATTAAGAAAGAGATTCCTAACTCTCTGCTGCTTTATCGCCTGTGACACCTAGAGTGAGTCACTTAGCCTTTCTGCCTCAGTTACTCCAGCTGTAAAATGGAGATAACAATACTTATTGTTTTCCTCCTAGGAGAGTAGAGAGAACTAGTGAATGGATTTTTCTCAGGGATAATTTCATTGATTTCCATGGAGTTACACCAGGAATAAGATCAGTGCACTCTCTGCAAAGGACTTTCTAGATATAAAGCACTGTCTAAGTGCTAGGTATAATTATCAATCCTCTGTTATCCTCCTTCCCCAGCATGCAAACATCTCTAGCATAGAATGTACGCACGCCAAGATTCTATTGTGACTAATTGTTATGTTGGATCACAACATCTCTCATAGTTTTTGAAGATGATGGAAACATGGTACAACTGCCTGGCGGGAAGTTCCAAATGGGAACAAATTCACCTGATGGTAAAAATGAAGGGCCTCTCGAGGCGGTGACAGTGAAGTCATTTGCTATTGACAGATATCCTGTCACCAACCGGGATTTCAGGTAAGGCCCACACTTAGCATTTGCTTACTTTGCAGAGAGTGGCTGGCGCAGGGTGATGGAGATTTTCATCTGTATGCTGTTGGGCTGGGTAGTGACTGAAGCCATCTTTGCTGGGTTTATCTTTGTTGGCAGCATCAGCAGAGAGGCCCGTGACTAATCATAGAGACTGAACTAATCTGCAATGCCTAGAGGTGATCCCACCAGGTCGGAGTGAAGGTACATTGGCAGAGCAGCATGTGAACTTGCACACCTACTGCCAGTGCTGTACCTGTTCTATGGATTAAGGAAAACCGATTAGAATTTTCAAGGCTGAGAATCTCACCATATTCATGTTCACTCAAAATTTCTGGAATATTATAAAATCCTGCTCTACATCTGTGGAGCACTGCAGGAGGATTTTAACTTTTTTTTAGTTTAGCTGTTTGCAATACAAATGGCTTTTCTAACACTCTGGAAGGCAAATATTTCTGTTGAGAAGAAACGATAAACAGAAAACTCACTTGTGGTTATTTTAAGTTAGCAAACAGGTCCTTTCCAGATGTTTGGGGTTTTACATGGGCAACATACCAAAGCATCATATTTTATTTTGTACTGGATTTGTAAATACTTTGCTTTGTTGTTCGTTATGAAACTGCAATATACTGCAGTCAGAGGATGGATATTCCGTTTTCTCACTGAAGTATGTTACTCTCCATAATGCACAGTCATAGAAGTTGGGCCATCTAATGACTAGATTCTAACTGAGGCTCTATTAATACTCAATTGCTTCCTATAATATATTTTATAAGGATTGTACAAAACACTAAACAGGTATTGGAGGGACTATCCTGCATTGGCACAGAGATGATTCTGATATCTTAATGAGTCCTTTTTGGACATGCTGCGAAGCTCATCTTGATTCTCAGCTATTTTGGGAGGCGATAGAACACAGATTGGTCAGGTTTATTCACTGCCCTGGATAATGAAATGTTGGGGACAGATTTGCAATAGTGGCAGTGGATTTAAGGGGCTGTATGTGACTTTTGTTCAATATGAATTTTTGCAAAGTGAACTCGCAGCTTAGAATGGGCACTTGGAGTAACTCTGCTGGCTTGGTTGATTGGTTTGTATTTTGGGTTGGTTTGTTTTAATAAATCTAAATAAAGAAACTCAATAGATTTATTTTTTAAATATTAAAAAAAAAAATCACATCAGGATAGCAGTTCCATGCAATCAATACAGACTGGGCCAGTTTCATCTCTAAACCTAACTACATTGAGCTGATTGGATTTACACCAGGGGCTCAATAGACTATAAGTGGTGTGAATAGCTCTTGTAAATTGCATTTACTTTTATCAACTTACTGTGCATGTGGTGTTAACCTTGTGGGAGTGCTACCTAGCAACCTCTATCTGACCTGTTCACACCAGGGAGTTTGTTCGAGAAAAGAAATATAAAACAGAAGCAGAAGCCTTCGGCTGGAGCTTTGTCTTTGAGGATTTTGTATCTGAAGAGCTGAAAAAAAAAGTGACCCAAAAACTGGAGGTAAGTCCATTTGGAGTGTGTAAAGTGATATGAACAATATGTTATGGAGTTGATTCACGATGGTGAAAAGAGAGCTGTGGTGTCAGAACAGAGTGGTGTCAGGATGGTGGAATAAATCCAAGCAGAGCCACTCCTGAAAAGTCGATCATTTATTGTTGTAGCCTTATGTGGAAAAAGGAGGCAGTAACGTCGGCTCTAGCCAAGTGCCCAGAAGAAGGGATGAAGCCTTTAGAAAGTTTAGGCTCCACACCCCAGGGAGTAGGAGGGAATTGGACTCCTCACTGGGGAATTTTTCACTTTATTTCTGACCATGTTACCTTATTTGTTTATCTTGCTATAAACATTCTTCCCTGAGGAGGAAAGGCCTTGTTGATTGCAAAGGGCATTTTTCTTTCCTGCTGAATATTGCCACCAGGTAACAACTGGTTTAATATTTTTGTCTTTTTCCCTGCCTGATTCTGCTCCCATTGAAACCAAGAGCAAAACTCCTGTTGACTCCAATAACAGCAGGATTGTGCCTGATGTGATTTAAGGCCCCAGTCTGTAGCCTACTTTGGACTCTTTGCAGAGTGCGCAGTAGGGTCTGCTCGGTGAGCATGGAGAGAGCAAGGCATCTCCTGATATTTATCGATCAGAACTGAAAACACAGAAGCCTACATTTTTAAAGGAGTTTTTTAAATCCTGAATTTTCTTTTTAAAATCAGATGCCCCCTGGACCGTACTTATGAGCTTTATAGAAATGTCTTTAAAATGAACCAGCTGCTCATATCCAGCCATAGAATTTCACCCTACCATACCCAATTCAAAAATACTCTGCCTTACTTCGCATGCTGTGAAAGGGGTTAAGCACTGAGAGTCAAGGCTTGGGGACGATTAGATGGCAGGATTGTGTTTTAATCTGCTCTTTTCTTTTTCTTAGTCCGCTCCTTGGTGGCTGCCGATTGACAACGCATTTTGGCGACAGGTGAGCAGTCCTCTGAAGGAGTGAATTGCAACCCCATAGGGCTTCAGAGACTATCTGCTTTATGGGCTGAACTTCAGTGGGGAAAAGAAACGGCATTAATTACAATGTTAGCGATTCCACTCACACGAAAGATGAAAATTGACAGTTAAGTGCAGAGGCTGTGATTTTTCAGAGTCTCCGGGAATTAGATGTTCAAATCTCCCATTGCAATTTACTAGGCGGTGGATGCTTGATTCCCTTAGGCTCAATTGAAAATCCATAGCAGAGTCACTGGCAAAAGGAATGGTAATCAGAAGGGCTGATGACCAGCAGTTGAGGGCACTGGCTGTCCTCCCATCTGTACACTGTTCTTGTCCATTTTGTTTCTATATTTAGAGGGAACTGTGATTGGAGGAGTTTTGCCAGCTACCTGGAACTGATCACAGGCCACAGTTGATCTGCAGACCTCTTTGAGATCATTGTCTAGGCCAAGGGTAGGCAACCTATGGCATGGGCGCCAAAGGCGGCACACGAGCTGATTTTCAGTGGCACTCTCACTGCCCGGGTCCTGGCCACCTGTTCGAGGAGCTCTGCATTTTAATTTAATGTTAAATGAAGCTTCTTAAACATTTTAAAAACCTTATTTACTTTACATACAACAATAGTTTAGTTATAGATTATAAACTTATAGAAAGAGACCTTCTAAAAACGTTAAAATGTATTACTGGCATGTGAAACCTTAAATTACAGTGAATAAATGAAGACTCAGCACACCACTTCTGAAAGGTTGCCGACCCCTGGTCTAGGGATAAACTCCACTATCAGCCATGCCTTTCAAGCAGAGTAGATAGAACTGGTGTCTGTGTGTTACACAAATCTGAGGCTCTGTCCTTAACTGAGACAGATGCATATCCTCCAGTCTTTAGTACGATTGATTTCTACCAAGTAGTCAAAGGCAAGGTGCTCTGTACCATGTAGCAGAGGATGCATTTCCAAATCATGCCCAAGTTCAGGGTATGACCTTCTATACATTGATATGAGACAGGCTGGGCCAGTATTTTGACCACTAACCTAATACTTGGGTTCAATTCCTTCTTCTGCCACAGACTCTCTTAGCTTAATATTTATCATTTGTACCCTCCCTCCTTCCAGAAAGTTGTCTTGGGCTAATGAAAGCTTTTGGTGTTTAAAAAAAGTGGCCGCAGATTATTCTCATCCCCTCCCCACCCCACCCCACCCAGACTTCAAAGGTGTTGCCACCTTAGCTGACAAGCCATTGAACTATACAAATATCCCACAGGTAGAAGCACCTGTAGTCCAAGATTCTTGTATATGTCAGTGGCCTTACAGATAGGAAGAGCAAAGCATGTGGTGATAGATGATGTGTCTAATTGTAGGCCTACCAGACTCTGTACTGTTCCCTGTTGTTGGGTTTATTTTACATAAAGTTGTTATGGCTCAGTGAAAACCTGTTAAATGAAATTCTCCTCAGCCAGCAGGTCCAGGATCTGGGATAAAAACCAAGCTGGACTACCCAGTGCTACACGTGAGCTGGAATGATGCGCAGGCATATTGCAAGTGGAAAGGGAAGAGACTCCCTACTGAGGCAGAGTGGGAATTTGCTGCAAGGGGAGGACTAGAGAGTATGTAAGAAAAGCTCTTTGAACTGATCTTTCAAACCAAACTAAGTCATCAAATAATTATAATTGATTCTATGATGGGATGTCCTGTGATGGCAGGGGACAGGACTCAATGACCCAGGAGTGGACTTGTATTCCTAAATAATGAAATCCTACCGGACTCAAAGCTCTACCTTCCCCTCTGCTGGGGGTTCTGGTCTCCGTAGGGAGATGTGGATGAAAGTCAGATTAGATGATCTAATGGTCCTTTCTGGCCTTTAAAACCCATGACTCTATGAAATAGGTACATGAATACATTTTGGAGCCATCTCTCTGATTAAAGCTTTGGGGGCCAAATTCTCTTCTCAGTAATGAGAGCTGGGTCTGGCCCTTAACATTCATGCTTTGTAGTGCATTCCGCCAGGAATAATGGGTAGTCCTGGAGTTGACTACAAAGATATGCTTTGCCGGAGGGAGCTGGATAGCATTAGTTGTTCAGTTGAGGCATGGCCCTGAGAAGTTAACTTGGCTTGCTCTTCTTACAAGTGAGACATGAACATCAAAGCTTGTGGAGCTTGTTGCAGCAGGATGTCATTGAGGCCACAGGTGAAATCCTGACCCCGTTGTAGTCAAATGGGAGTTTTGTCACTGACTTTGATGAAGCCAAGACTTTGCCCCAAGAGTTTAGGAAGATTCACAGAGGGATTGGATATTTATAGGGATAACAAGAATATCCAGAGTTGTTATAGTTAATGCAAAACTTAAAAAAAGAGTTTGGGAAAAATCCTCCTGCTGCAAGGTTTAAACCAACCTCTATTTGAGATTGAGATGTGACCTGCATGTGGGGCAGATGATCTCCCATCTACCTACATGGAGTTTCTTGCATCTTCCTCTGGGGCATCTGGTCCTGGCCACTGTCAGAGACAGGATACTGGACCAAGTAGACCCATGGGTCTGATCAAGTCTGTCAACACCTGTGTTCCCAGGTTTTTTTTGGTAAAGGAAGAGACATTAGCTCTGACATCCGGGTCAAATACCAGCTCCAAATTTAATGTGCAGCCTAAAAATTCCCCCTGCATTTTCAATCAGGTGCAATATTCCTCTTCACTTCACAGCAGTATGAAGTCGGCAGTGTTCTACTCCAGAGGCAGCTGCGTTTTAGTGGTGGATGAATTGATCCCCTTGTGTAGGTCATGTCTGTAAATCACTATGCGCAGAAGCTGTGATTTTGTTTTTTTTCTAGAGGAGTCTACGGGAGCTAGATGACCATATCTCTCACTGAAATTTAGTAGGCTGTGGGTGCTTAATTCCCTTAGGCTCCTTTGAAATCCCTGCCAGAGTAACTGGCGAATGGAGTGGTAATCAGAAGGGCTGATGACAAGCAGTTTAGGGCACTGACTGCCCTCCCAGTTATGCACTGTGTCCTTTAGAGTTAAAATATTTATTTTTAAAACCAGTGCATGGTTTCCTTTTGAATATAAGAATGTCTGTATTAGGCAGACCAATTGTCCATCTAGCCCAGTATCCTGTCTTCCGACAATGGCTGGTGCTAGATGCTTCCAAGGGAATGCACAGATCAGCAGAATTTGTCAAGTGATCTTTCCCCTGTCATCCAGCTCCAATTTGTGGCAGTCAGAGGTTTAGGGACACTCACAGCATGAGGTTGTGTCCCTGAGTGTCTTGGCTAATAGTCACTTTCTTATTTACTTTCTCCACACCATCATGATTTTATAGACCTCTATCATATCTCCCCTTAGTCATCTCTTTTCTAAGCTGAGCAGTCCCAGTCTTTTTAACCTCTCCTCATATGGAAGCTGTTCCAAACCCTTAACCATTTTTGTTACCCTTTCTCCAATTCTAATATATCTTTTTTTTTTTTTTTTGAGATGGAGTGATCAAAATTCCATGCAGTCCTCAAGGTGTTGGTGTACCGTGGATTTATATACTGGCATTATATGTTCCATCTTGTTAGCTATCCCTTTCTTAATGCTTTCTAATATTCTTAGCTTTTTTGACTGGTGCTGCACATTGACCAGATGTTCTCAGAGAATTATCCACAGTGACTCATAGCTCAAGAAAGATCTTGAACAGCTAATTTAGACTCTCATCATTTTATGTATAGTTGAAATTGTGTTTTCCTGTATGCATCAGTTTGCACTTATCAACACCGAATTTCATCTGCCATTTTGTTGCCCAGTCACCCAATTTTGTCTGCTCCCTTTGGCACTCTTTGCAATCAGCTTTGGACTTCACTACCTTGAGTAATTTTGTATTGCCTGCAAATTTTGCCATCTCATTGTTTATACCTTTTGCCAGATCATGTATGCATATGCTGAACAGCATCAGTGAGAGAGGGTAAAGCTGACAGTTCCTACTGGT
The DNA here is from genome assembly GCF_025201925.1 of Gopherus flavomarginatus. NCBI lineage: Eukaryota > Metazoa > Chordata > Testudines > Testudinidae > Gopherus > Gopherus flavomarginatus. The sequence goes on from NC_066635.1 coordinate 12,773,126, forward strand.
GTCCTGGTTTGATCAGGAAGGAAATAATTAGTCCCACCTCTTCTTTTCTGACAGGCAGAGTATATCCTTGGGGGAACAAGTTTCAACCAAATCGTACAAATCTCTGGCAGGTAGGGTCTTAATACCATCGTCTCTGTGCTGGGTTGTCTTGATGGCTTATTGATGAAGAAAAATGTCCTAAAGCGACCTAAGGAAGCATTTAGCTAGTAAATCAAACTGACTTGTCTTCAAGATATTGAACATCAGCTGGTAGGACTGTCAGGTCAGTTGTTAAATTTACCACCATTTGAGACTCTCCCCTCACCTCCAGGATTTAGAATGTAAAGATACTTAACCATAAGTATTTAATATTTATCCAGCATATCCTTGCAAGGTGTCAATCTCGCCCCACTCTCTACAGCGGAAGCAGAATCCAGATTCCTCAACATTTGCAGCTGTTGAGTTTCAGAATTTCATGGGGGAGGTATCTCCCTCTTTAGCACTTTGAATGGTTGAGCTATTGCTTGGTCATATTGAAGTAGCTTCGCATTATGTGATTTACGACTGTTACTTTCCGTTATTTTAAGCATGATGAGGTTCTGTAAAGTGCAAGCCCTTTTGCTCTTTTCTATGCCATCCTGGGTGAGATAGGTTTGTTTTCTTAGGCCTGGTCTACACTGTGGGGGGAAGGATCTAAGTTGCGCAACTTCAGCTACGTGAATAGCGTAGCTGAAATCAATGTACTTAGACCTACTCATTGTGGTGTCTTCACTGCAGTGAGTCAACTGCTGCTGCTTCCCCATCAACTCTTCCTGCTCCTCTCGTGCCGATGGAGTACAGCAGTGGACAGGAGAGCGCTCGAGGGTCGATCTATTGCATCTAGATTAGACGTGACAAATCGACCCCTGCTGGATCGATCGCTGCCCGCTGATCCAGTGGGTAGTGTAGACGTACCCTCAAAGTAAAATCCTCTCTTCACACAGGGAATCTTCCCAAAGGTCGATATGGCAGAAGATGGTTACCATGGTGTTTCCCCAGTGAATGCATTCTCTCCTCAGAACAACTATGGTATGGGCTAGTGGGCACCTCTGCCCCAATTTGCAAATGAATTCTTTTGTTAATTTCAGTTTAGAAATAATAAAATAAAGTCTCGAGATTATAGCGGGAATTTAAAACCTAAATGGATATTGAGTTTCTTGGCACCTAGAGATGATGATGCTGGGCACATTGAAATCTCTGAAGGCTGTTTAAATTGGCTGATGTTGGCATCATACCTTTTAAGGCAAGAAGTACGACATTGCAGCCAATGATTTACAATAATGATACTTGATCACTTTTTGCCCTTTTTAATGCCTTTCATCTGAGATCTCAAAGCACTTTATCAATATGATCTAATTAAGCTTCACAATGCCCTTTTGCGGGTAAGGAAGCATTATTACCCCACTAAATAGATGGTCACAGTGAAGTTTAGTGATCGGCCCAAGGTCACGGTGAGTGTGTGTAAGAGCTGGGAATACAACCCAGAGCTTCTGGTTCCTGGTCACCTGCTCTAGCCATTAGACCATCCTCTTCTGATGACATCTTAAACAACCCTCACTGCACCAAAGTGCTTCCAAAGGGGCTTTGTATTGACAGTGTATGTGTCTCCTATGGATCCTGATGAGCAATGTCTACGTCTCAGGGCTTTATGACCTGTTAGGAAACACCTGGGAATGGACTGCATCAGAATATCAACCTCATGGACCCATGTCAAGGCAGCGTGCTCAGAAAATGCATGTCCTGCGAGGTGCATCTTGGATTGACACAGTAGATGGATCGGCCAATCACAAAGCTCGTGTTACTACTAGGTAGGTTTACTTACTGCTGTGTACAAGTGCTATTTTGCACCACGTTGGGGGGCTTATAGTAACTTAACCTTTACAACATAGATTTATTTCATATTATTTGCTGTTTTATTTTTGCTATTTAATAATTATTTACTTTTAACTAATGTGAAGACTACTTTATTATTATTATTAATAATAAATCCCTAAACACTTCTGTATGGACAGCAGCCAACTCTGGAATGAAGGCTGGATGCCAACTAGTATATAACACCCCATACAACAGTGAGAGAAGGAAGGGAAAATATCATAAGGATAGAAATTATAACAATGAAGTGTAATTAATGGTGAGAAATAATGTTCATCTGTTTTAAATCATACAAACTCATATTTGTCATTGATTATGTAAATTACGTAATTTACATAATCTAAATAATTAAATTGCTTTGCCTTCCTTCTCCATATTAATTGTCAGAAGATGTCACTTAAAAAGCCCGGTGGAGGAACTGCATCACTCATCAGCCCCTTTGCAGCAATTCTGTACGTTAAGGGCCAGATTTTTCCAAATGCTCTGCTCCCATTTAGACCCCTAATTTAAGTGGCCAGATATTTTTTTAATTAGCACAGTATGTTGATGGTTGAGTTATTCTGAAAATCTGGCCACTTAAGTGCCTAAATTAGAACTGGGCTTTTTGAAAATGGCACCATGTATCAGTATCATTTTAGGCTTGGATGCGTTTCTGGAAGATGTGCTTTAGTCAGACAGGTTAGTGGGCTCCAAACAGGGATAACTATGGCCTGTGTCATTGAGGGGCTCAAATTAGAGAATCTAATGGTCCCTCCTGGCCTTAAAATCTCTCTGACTCTACATTGGAGGGTTTTTTGTCCTTTCCCAGGATGGGAAACACACCAGACTCCGCCTCAGATAACCTGGGTTTCCGCTGTGCTGCCCACATCCTGAGTCAGAAAAGCAGGAAAACGAAGAGTAAAAAAGAGCTGTGATGACATCACGTATTGGAATGGTCCTGAGACATTTTCTCCTGTGGAGATGCCGGCGATTCCCTGCAGCTGTGTTGGATTGAAGTTTGGCGAATTTTAAAAATAAACATTTGCTACTATTGTCTGGTGTCAGAGTGGAGGGTTTAGACATTGAGGGTGGTTTTGTCCAGTTGTCTCAATTCTTTTTGATTTTTTAAGAAGATGCTGCTGCTGTCTTTTCAGCTAACTTCAGCCAGCCATCCCTGTGCGCCCAATCCTGCAAACATGTACACATACGAGTAGTCCCAGGGAGACCGATGAGGCTGCTCATGAGTCAACTCTTGCAGCCTTTGCTGAGGTTCTTACTTGGCTAAAATTCCCTTTGGGGGAAAAAAATGGGGAGTTTTGCTTGACTTGGCTCCGTAGGAGTAAGAACTACGTGTGTGAGTAAGGGTTGCCCTTGTTTCTGCTGGTAACCGAGAAAGACAGGTGTGGGCTGAGTCAGAAAGTCCTGAGTTCTAATCCCAGCTCTGACTCAGGCACACTTTGGCTTTGCTACACCACACTCTTCCCCCTATAATTCTCCATGGTCACAGCTCCACCTGCACCAGTGTACAGCAACCACTGGTGTTTCAACCATGGCTCTGAGCCCTGTTCCGCAACACAGGGTCTTGAATCACAGAAATGTAGGGCTGGAAGGGATGGTGAGAGATCATCTCGTCCAACCCCCATCACTGAGGCAGGGCCAACTAAACTTAGACCATCCCTGACTGGTCTTTGTCCAACCTGTTCTTAAAATCTTCCTATGAATCTACCACCTTCCTTGAAGCTCTGGAACAGGCTTCCACTGTTCTTAGAGTTAGAAAGTTGTAGTCTCAGTAAATAACCTAAATGTCCCAGCCCCATGCCAACGACTAGCCTCCACAAACATTCCCATTGTTGCTATCATCACCCATGCTGCAGGGGTGAGAAATTTTAGGAAGCAAGTGCATTATAGAGACAGCCCAGGAGACCTGAGGCTGGTCACTTGTGGCCAGATTGTCAAAGCTGCAGATGGCACCTAATGCAATTTTCAAAAACACCCAGGCATCTGACAGCTGTTGATTTAATTCTCATTTTAAATCAAACTCCCATTGGTTTAAAGGCACCTATCTCCAGCTTTAAGTACCTAAATACCTCTGACAATCTGCCCCTTAACCTCAACTCTACCTCAGTTTCCCCACCTTGAAAACAGGGATAATAAAACAAAGGGGCTATTGGGAGGATCAATTACTTAGTGTCTGTGAAGCAGCTGAATATAAATGCTAAGCATTAAGGCTGAGGTTTACAAAAGGGGGTGACCTAAAGGCATTAGACAGCTAACTCCCAGTGGCATCCCGTGGGAGCTGGGCACCTAATGCCTTAGGCCCCTTAGCAATTCCCAGCCTAATATTATGTTGCTTGACAGAATACAACAGGCACCAGCTTAACAATGCCATGTCACACAAGCTAAGTAAAATTAAGCCTATTTATTGACATGTAAACAGTTTACAAAACCACGGACAGATGCACTGATCAAATAGACATAAACTGAAGCCCTTGACCATTTTGAGGTCTGTGTATGAGCCCTGTATCTTTTTAAATGTCTCCTAAATACACATGCAGTATACAAGTCACCGTTAGCTGCAATGTGCATTTTCCATCACTCAAAGGCTGTTTAAAAACTCAGCCTAAGTTGTAGATGCATAAAATGAATTGCTACTCTTCAACATGGTGCCTTAAAGCTTTGGAAACAAAACATCTATCACCCTCAAGGCGTTGTTTATAGATTGACTGGTTATAACCACGGTAACTAAGGCTGGCAGGGATGATGACATGATGGAATCTGTTGGCTAGGAAGAGTGCTATGTGAGATGCTAGTCGCCCTTCAGAATATGCCCCATCTATAATAGAAAGGAAGGAGTCAATCAAGTCCATTAAGATGAAGGCTCGGATTGCTGTTTTCACACTCAGGCGGCCTTTTGCCATTTGGGGGATTTGGACAGGTCCACTTTTTCCTACTGACACAAATTTGAGGGTGGTGGTTTTGTCACAACTTCTTGTTTTATTTTCAGAGTTTGGTGGGCAAGCAGGCAGGGAAGGTTTCCTCAGCTTGTATTAAAGATTGAGCTATAAACTGCCAATTGTACTACAGCCCAGGGGCGAGGCTTTTTTTTCTTAATAGAGTAGAAAATGTGTTAGTCCCAAAGCTAAATGAAGCGAGAGCTCAGTGAATAATACCAAGCCTTTATATGGCACTTTCATCGGTGGCTCTCAAAGCACCTGACAGAGGAGGTCAGTATCATTAGCAGCAAAGAATCCTGTGGCACCTTATAGACTGACAGACGTTTTGGAGCATGAGCTTTCGTGGGTGAATACCCACTTCCTCAGATGCATGTATCATTAGCCTCATTTTACAGATGGCAAAACAGTGAACACTCGCCTTTGCAGTGAGGCACCCAAAACATGGTATTCGTGCCCTGAAAGACTTGATTTTCAAAAGTGATGTGGGATAAGCCACCTTACCTTAATGTTCTGTTGGTGAAGGTTGGGCCCAGAATCTCTAATTACAACATCCGCCTTGTAAAAACAAAGCTTGATCAGCTTCAGGTGGTTTTTAACCTCAGTCAATTGAATGTAACAGGTTAGTATTTTGCAAGTGTCCCATTGGTGGAGCTGCTTTCCACATCCCTGTCCCATTTCTTTTTACCCAGCTCCCCATCTAATTTAGATTCCCTCCAGCTGCTGTGACCCCACTGCTTACCTTGGCCTGATTGTGCCCCAAACTCATTATCTTTGCCTTGGCCAATCTATCATCTTCACAGAACAGGTCGTGCCCACTACCAGATGAAAGCTAGGCTTTGAAACCTCAGGCTGGCCTGGGCCAGACACTGAGGCCCCAATCCAGCAAGTTGCTTCCCAAAGGTGATCCTCTGCGCCCACATGGAGTTCCACTGACTGCACTGGGGCAGGTGCCAAGGTCTGCGTAGGTGTCGCTTACAGGATGAAGGCCCTAGCTGTAAGCAGGAGGGCACCAGCAAGAGCAACATGAGCCTGATCATAGCAAATGGCAATAACAGAAAATATTGCCACCACTGCTGCCGAGAATTTCACACAGGTGTGAGGGAGCTCGCTTGCATCCTTCTGTTACCACAACTCAGGGGAGCATGGCCCATCCTGCCAATGAAAGGATGTGGTTCCTACAGGAGAGGCAATAAGTGTATTCTATTGTTCTTGCATACCCTATTGGTTCCCTCTGCATTAGAGAGAGCTGTGATGTTCAGAGCTATAGCCTTACCCGAATACCACAGCTAGGATTTTGCTTGGGCCCCCATCTCTATTCTTTTTCAAAAGTGCCTCATCTTGGTGACCAATTTTGTGCCTGCAATTCATTCCAGGCCAAAAAAACCCCCAAAAAACATTCAGGTGAAATTAATTTGAGGCACAAATGCTGCCATTTAAGATGTTCACCTGCCTGATCTGAGGGTATATTTACACACACTGTTAATTACAGCTGCAAAATTAGAAGCCACTTCTAAAAAAACCAGGCCCTTGTATGTCATTTTATAGGAAAGTTGACTATCAATCCGGCAAGGCCAAAGCACAGAGGCCTTACACCGGCAAAATTCATTGACATTTGATGGGGCTCTGCCCAGGTTTGTGAATATGGCATCTTTTGAAGGCCAAATAAGGATGTTGGGGTTTGGCGCACTCTGGTTTTAATATTATCTATTGAGATTTTATTAGGAAAACATAAAAGAGACAGCGGTTAGTTTTCAGAGGGTTTGCTCACCTTAGCTCTTACAAACTTACGCTAAGACGCTGCTGAAGCAGTTTTATTCAGGGATAAATCAAAATAATGCTTCCTCTGCGGCTAAGCTCAGCAAAATCACCTTTGCAGTGTTCTCAAACAAGGCTGCTCTGTTTTGTGCTTCTCCTTTCTTCACCCAGTGTCCATAGATTCTAAAGGCACAGGCATCAATCAGTTTGCGAATGGGTTTCAGAGCGTAGGGGTCTCTCATTATTACCTCCCTGGTAATTGGCTTGACATTCCGATAGTGATGATAGATGCGGACTGATGCCAGAACTGTCAGGCAGATGACCTGAAATGAAATGTAGCCAGTTCATGTGAAAAGGCAGCTGCTTTGGAAGTTAATCAACAGACTATCAATTTAAACTGATTCGTTAACATAAGGATGGCCTTAGTGAGTCAGATCGATGGTCCATCTAGCTCAGTATCTTCCTGTCTTTCGACAGTGGCCAATGCCAGATGCTTCAAAGGGAATGAACGGAACATGGCAATTATGAAGTGATCCATCTCCTGTCATCCAGTCATCCAGCCCCAGCATCTGGAGCATGGGATTGCATCCCTGATTATCTTGGCTGATAGGTTTGTCAATGGCTATCTTCCATGAACTTATCTAATTCCTTTTTGAAGCTGGCCTTTACAACATCCCCTGGCAATGAGTTCTACAGGTTGAACGTGCCTTGTGCAAAGACATACTTCCTTTTGTTTGTTTTAAACCTGCAGCCAATTAATTGCATTGGGTGACCCCTGGTTCTTGTGTTATGTAAAGGGGTAAATAACACTTCCTCATTCACGTTCCCCATGCCATTTATGATTGTATAGACTATCATATCCTCCCTTCGTCATCTCTTTTCCAAGCCCAACAGTTCCAGTGTTTTTAATCTCCTCTCATATGGAAGCTGTTTCATACCTTTAATAATGTTTGTTGCCCTTCTCTATATTTTTTCTATTTTGAATCTATTTCTTTTTTGAGATGGGGAGACCAGAACTGCACAGATATTCCAGGTGTGGGCATACCATGGATTTATATAATGGCATGATATTTGCTATCTTCTATTTATCTCTTTCTTAATGGTTCCTACCGTTCTGTTCACTTTTTTGCCTGCTGCTGCACATTTAGTGGATGATTTCAGAGAACCATCCACTGTGACTCCAAGATCTCTTTCTTGAGTGGTAACAGCTACTTTAGACCCCCATCATTTTGTCTCTATAGTTGGAATTATGTTTTCCAATATGCATCCCTCTGCATTTATCAACATCAACTTTCATCTGCCATTTTGGTGCCCAGTCTACCTTTTCCTTGTTCAAATCCCTCTGTGTAACACGCTTCTTCCATTAAGAATTTCAGTGGTAAACCCACTGGGATATATCAAAAAATAAAGTAAAGGGCACTGCTTTGAGATGGGCCTCCATCTGGTCATCTATAATGTATTAAGGACCTGCACTGTGTTGTCTCTTTAAAGCACTAGTCTACTAGATAGCTCCGTTTTGTTTAAGTCCTATTACTTCCTGTGCATTAGAGATGAACCCAAGCTACAAAATTCAGTCCCAAAGTTTGGCTCCCTAGTTATGGTTTGGGCCCATCTTTAAGAGCCTGACCCTCACCCTCATTAGCAATCAAATCGGTGTTGGAGCCGTGGTTATCGACCATGATGAATAAATAATAAACCAGCTGAAGGCTGTATGTGATCTCACACCTGGCATTGGCCACTGTCGGAAGACAGGATACTGGGCTAGATGGACCTTTGGTCTGACCCAGTGTGGCCATTCTTATGTTCTTATGTTCCTAACATGTTTGAAATGTCACCGTCAGCCAGTCCTGATGGAAGGATCTAAAACAACTCTGTTACCTTAAGTTTCCTTAAAGGGCTGAAGTGCCGTACTTCTTCCACGACATATTGCTGGAAAAACGGGTGGGCCAGCGCATCATTGACTGTGTAGCGCTTCTTAGGATTCACCACCAGGAGCCGGGAAATCTGCAGGAAGGCACAATCAGACGGATTGGCACAGCCGGACGTGCCATTCTCTCCTTATCGTTACCCTGTCCCAGGAGCATTCCGTCAGGTGTCCCCACTACTGGATTCTTGTCTATCTTTGGTTCCTCAGGCCTTGAGATTGCATGAGAAGAGCAGGGTCTAGAAATACTTTGAGGGTTATTTATTATTTGTGTGACAGTAGAGCCTAAAGGCCCTACCCAAGACTGGGGGGGTCATTTCTTTAGGCACTGTACAATCACAGTAAGAAACAGTCCCTATCCCAAAGAGCTTACAGGCTATACTCACAAGACTGATAAAAGGTGGGATGGGGAAAAAGAGGCACAGGGACTAAGGAACTTGCCCAAGATCACCCAGGGCAGAACCAGGAGTAGAATCCACATGCTACTACTGCATCCACCAGGCCACCCTACCCCACTAGTAAAGCTGGAGAGATTCCCCGTTTCTCCCATTCCTTCCATGGCAAGTAAGCGCTCACCAGATCTTTGACTGTGTCTGACTGATCATCCCACTCTGGAGAGCTGAACTGGTAATTCCCACTCATGATCATCCGCAGCATGAGCATCTGCTTCCGGTGCCAGAAGGGCGGGGAGCCAGCCAGCAGGGTGTACATGATCACGCCACTACTCCACCTGCCAAAGGCAGAGCGGACCAGTATCAGTCCACTGGGCACATTCATTAGTATCGCTCCCATCAAGGAAGCCAAGACAGGCATAGACTGCAAAATCCTGATCCAGAGCTGCGTGTCAGATGGCTCCGGGGTGCTCAGCTTATTAGACAAATAGGGCCCAGTTACAAAACTGGAGGCCAGAGCAGAGTTCGGGCCTACACCGTGGTGTTTGAATCTCACACTCCGTCAAGCTGGGAGAGGGGAGGGTTGGCAGAACAGACCACACCTGTGGAAAACTGCCTCGGCTGGTAATGAGGAGGGAAGAGTTCCCTCAGGTGGGGCTCATTAGGTTAGGCACATAAGGAGGAAGCATGGGTAGATGAGGGGCTGTGTAGGAGAAGAAATAACCTATGGCTTCTTCTGTGTGGGAAAGAACAGGAAGCCAGAGTAGATGCTGAGGCAGAAGAGTGAAGTGGCTTTCCTTGCTCACCGGAGCCACCGTGCTAGCCCAGGGAAGCTGTGAGTTAGAGACTCTTATTCTGGACCTGTTCTGATTTCACTGCTTTAGACTGTGGGGAAGTTCTGCTGGGCCATGAGAGAGAGGGATATTTTGCCTTTCAGGCTTATCACCAGTAAAGCCAGTTGGCCCTGTATGCCCCCCAACCCCATCCTTGCAGCGTAGGAGTCGGCTGTCTGGACTGTGCTGCAGTGTAATTCAGGAGTCAGCTCCTTACGAGCCTGTGCTGTCAGTGGTGAGTGTGCTGGAGTTGCTCTGTCACGGCTGGCCAGCCAGGAATAGGAGAACCTTGCACAGCAAATGTCCTTTGCACACATGAGGCTTGTCAGGTGCCTAGTTTAATTCAAGTGACTCACCCAAGAAGAGAGCTGAGAAAGCAGCTCAGCTGTCTAGTCATCATGTGTCTATTTACAGTTACTAATCTGCACAGGCCTGGCCTTGCGCCTATTAAAGTCATTGGCAAAGCTCTCATTTGCTTCATGGAGAACAGGATCAGGCCCTAGAAGAGCATTGTTTTCTGACTGCTGTCTCAGTGAGTGTATAAAACCCAATTTCAGGGCTTGTCAGTATGAAAAGGCAAAGAACCATTTTGGACACCCACTCGTGCAACGCTCATTATTATTAATGACACTTACTGCTTTTCACCTACATAGCATTAAAGCCCAGATTGAATTGAATGGAAGCTAGGCACCTCAATACCTTTATGGATCTAGACCTGTGTGTTATCCCCCTTCAAAACCCCTGTTCACCTGCCTCACAGCTATTGCGACGGTTAGTTAGCAGGGTTGTTACCCCCATGGTATAGACCGTTGGTGGTAAATAATACTACTTCTCTAGCACTGTATGCTCACATAATAGGCAAAGACGAGGAAACTGAGGCAGAGAATTTATGTTAGAGCTGGGATTAGAAATCTGATATTCCTGGCTCTCTGTCATATGTGTAGACTATTAGCCCATGTCATTCACTCTGTGCACTGTATAACCTCTTCACTGACCCCAGCCATTTGTGGCTGGTATTCAGATCTCTTATCCTTGGAGACTAGTTTGAATGAGCTCCTCTTGCTTTTCCCAGCGTCCGAAAGCATGAGAATTTCAGAAGTAAACCCCACTGCAAAGGGAGGAGATATTCACTCCAGTTACTAGGAAAGTTTGTCACTACATATGAATGTTCTACTTACATGTCAACTTCCTTTCCATACCCTGGATGGTCCTTATCCATGGAGCACTCTAATATTTCAGGAGCTAGATAACCAGGAGTGCCACAGATTTCTGCAAGAAAGGGATGGAACTTTTCACTTTAACATCAGTGAATTTGCAGAGGTTTGTACCACCCTGTAACCAGTAAACAGCTATTCATTGAGCGGCTGCTGCTGGACAGAATGTTTCCAGTGTGTGTTACATAGCCCTTAACTACGCTTCATTGGCATCTTATTAGGGGAGTCCAATATCGAGTTATAACCTGTAATGTAGGCAAGGAGAAGAGTGACCAAGCCAAACAGCCATTTGTGCCTTTGAATAATCTCATCCCAATGGGCTATGAAATAACTAGTGTCTGCAAGTAAGGTTGTGATGGGGAAAGCTAGTATGGGATGGCACAGAGTGTGTAACTAGGAGCAACTTGTAGAAATCAAGAGAGAAAATTTAGGATCAACTTCCAGAGGAGAAGCCAATATAATGGGAAGTGGTAGAAGCCCTTTTGGTTAAGATATCTAAAGCGAGGCTTAACAAAGTACTGGTGTACAGACTGAAGGAGCAAGCCTGTCCTGCCAACGGGATAGCATAGACAATCTAGAAGGTCTTCTCCTCCTCTGACTGCTCTGATAAAATAATCATCCCACCTTTGAGCTTCTCATCCCCATTCAACTGGCAGGAGAAGCCAAAGTCCGTCAGCTTGATGTTCATGTTGTCATCCAGGAGAATGTTCTCCGGCTTCAGGTCTCTGTGGACAATGTTCATGGAATGGAGGTACTGGATCACTTGCAGCAGTGCACGCATGATCTTCCTAGAGGGGATGATAATGGAGTGGGGGAGATAAGTCCTCTTTCAGCCAAGCAACCCCTCCAAAAAGAGATCCCATACCCTCTTCTCCTTTCCCCTGAGAACGATGGAAACATACTGAGCTCATCCTGCTTCTAGGCAACGAGATGAGCACTATAGCTCTGAACCCCAGTGTCCAATTCAGTAGCCTGAGAGTGAGCGTTGCCACCTGGCCTGAGGAACAGACACTAGTTGTCCTTATGCTCCATTGAAGCTGGGTGTGGACCAGAAAGTGCCCTTGCACTCCTGACAAGTTGCCAGCTGAGAGCAGCAGTTTTGGGCAACCTCAGGAACTGAAAGGTTTGAAACCTGGGCTGTGAGAGACCCCATTTCAGACCTGGAGACCTTTTGGGGGAGCTTGTCTCTAGCAAGTCCAAAATGCCACTGTTTGTCCAGGCGGAAATGCTGGCAGAACCACTGTGCTGTTCAAGTCTGTCTCACCATACCTGGTTTCCTTCTCACTTAAGGTGACTTTCTCTGTGAGGTAATCAAAGAGCTCTCCTCTCTTCATTCTGTGTTTAGGAAGACAAGGCACTTAAAGATGCTGGCCTTGAGTCACAGCCACAATGTAAAATGGCAATAAAATCTTTGGAATCAACCACTACATGTAAAATGCAGCAACAACCCTGGAAAAGGTCCAGGGGGCTCCCAGTTTGTCTCTCCGTGACCTCAAGCAAATCTCAGTATCTCCAACCCCAAGCCTGCAAAAATCAAGCATCAGGTCTCAAACAATCAAGAGATTTGGCTTTAAAATCATGAGATTTGTAAAATCATCAATGTGGAGTTCTTTTGATGTGCCTTCTGAACTTTGAACCCTGTAGGGTCATGTTTTCAAGCTTTTCTCTGTAACAATGAGGAATCATACTTTAAAAAAAAATTAAAGCTGCCAGTCTCACATAATCACTTGACTCCAGGAGTTGAAGCTTTAAGAAAAACAACAAAGATTATGAGTGTCACAATAAAATCACAAGAGTTGGTAACACTGAATTCTACTCAATTCACAGGTAAAAGGGAGTACATTTGTTCCCCCCATTAATCAGCCCCATAAGTTCACTCTGAGATCTGAGAGTCAAGCTGGGTTCTCTCTGGACTAGGAAAGAACCCAGATCCCTCTCCTGGAATTGTTTTTGACTTAACAAGAGGAAGCCCTTTATCTTGGTCACTAAAGAGCACCAAGATGACTCCAAACACCCCCAGGCAATAGATCTGGTGGATAAGAAGCTGCCCGTTCGAAATAATGTTGTTTCTCTTGCCTTTTACACCACAAATATCATATGAAGGAAGCACACAGGCACAGTAGGGTCCAAATAACCATATTTACTGAAAATACACAACATTCAAGGCATCATTACATATGTAGGCTGGTTGCTTTGGGTGGGTTCTGGCAGCTTTTAAAACATAGAACACGATGAGCACCACTAGAGGGCTCACAAACTATTTAAAGGAACACTCCCCTAGTCTTTTACACAACAAATAGTAGTTTTTCTGACCACCTAACACACTCAAAACTATGCATTTACTGTTTTTTTTCTGTGGGACTTTTCACCTAGATTCTCAGCCCTTCTGTGACAGAGTGCAGGGGGCAAATGGGTGAGCCTGCACTCTGATCACTCTGATAGTAATTAGTTCCCCAATAGGAAGCTGATGGGAGGGGGGGAGGGTGTTAATTACTCAATCAGTAATTGAGCCCATTACACATCAGCCCTAGGCTGATAAGAGGTGGCCCAGAAAGGAAGGGTGCGGGAGGAGAGAAGGAGAAACAGGGCTAGCTGAGCCTAGGCAGACAGAGGCTCAGAACAGGGTGTCCTCTGTTACTTTCCAGCTCTGGTGAGTGGGCCAAGAGGCAGTTCATATTGTCACTGGGCTGTCATGCAAGGACTGTTTGGTGGCGGGAACACAAAGTAAAAAGACACAGGGAAGGCACAACCAAAGGAGTCTGTGCAATTTTTGCGAGGAGAAGACAGGAGTGGGGCCACGCCCCGTGACACCTTCACAAACATGAATTGCATTATTCCCACTAAACCCCAATGAGGCTGGGAGCCTCAGCTGGTGAACTGAGGCCCAAAGCAACTAAAAAGAAATTTCAATTTCTTTTAAGAAGTGCCCTCGACAACACAGAAAGGTGGTGACAGATTTCCTGAGTCCCATTTTTACGGCACTGGCTAGTCGCACACCCTCCCATGCTGTAGCTCCATTGGTGATGACTCTCTAAGCCGGAGCCGCATTTCCTTGTGCCCTGAGGTGCTGTCCAGGCCCAGAAGTTGTTTGGCTGATATATGCAGTGATTTCTTGCAATCAATTAGCTTTTGGAGCTTTCCCACAGGAGACACATGTTTTTGCTTAGCCTGCCCCACTGGCCGCATTCAGATCCAGGGTCTCTTATGCTAAGGGTGGCTATGAGGCGTAAGAAGATGGGTTAATGTAGCCACCTCAGTGCAGCGACAGAAAAGCATCTCTCTGGGCTTGTCCCCACACAAAGTTGCACTGGTTTAACCGAATCAGTGCAAGATCACACCCTGAGTTAAAGAGCTGGCTGAAACCACAAGTCCTGCCTGATCAGAAGTTGAAGCATTGCACAAGACACAGATAGTTCTGGAGCTGCAGACGGGGCCAAATGTATAAATAGACTCCAGGATCTATGACGGACCTCGCCAAAGGTTACAGGGAAACCTGAGCAACCCCGCTCGCTCCCACAAGGCAGGGAGGATGGGAGGCTGCCTGTGCTGACAGCTGCGGCCAGCCCTGTATTGGCAGGGGAGGCTGCAGTCTTAGCAGTGAAGAGAATGTTCTTGGGCATGCAGCGTTGAGTCCTGGCAGAGTCGGATATGTTGCAAAGTGCAGCTGGGCGCCTGGTGGGTTTTTGGGCCTGTGTGAAATTCCATTCACAAATGCCCTTCTGCAACGGTTACTGGAACAGAGGCCACCTGCTTGGTTTCTGCTGAAGGAAGATTGACGCTCATTTCTCATTTAGCCAGCCAGCTTGGTGGGTGTACAGAGGGAAGCCCCTGATAAAAGGGGATGAAGAACAGTAAGGTGGGAACGGGGACACCAGCTGAACCAGCATCATAGCCAGCAAAGCCGCCTTCAGTTTGAGGGCCACATGAGGTCTCACCATGCCCTTCCTGGCTACCTTTCTCCTCTCAGTTAGATCCAGGTATTTCCCGTCTATCACCTGCCATGCTGTGGGAGTACTGAAGGGTGCCCACTATAAAAGAGATGTCCCCCCCAACCAGACTGTTATGACCTTTAATGTGGCTGGGAGGCAAACTCAAGGGACGTGTTCTTCGTAATCCTGGCTAAGCAGGAATGGAGTGATCAGCTGTGATCCTACTGTTGTCAGGCAGCAGGGCTCCAAGGGTACAGCATGGGAATCAGGACGCGTGGGACTTGTTTCCACCTCAGCTATAGGCTTGGGACGTGTCTCTAGCCAAGTCTCTTACCCTCTCTCTTCTCTCAGCTGTAAAGTGAGGGTGACACTATCTCCCAGCCTCACAGGGCAGTGAGATTAGTGCACTCGGCTCTTTGTAAAGAGTGTAAAGCTCTTTGAGAGCCTTAGATGGCAGATGCTAGGGAAGTGCAAAGTGTTATCGTTGTTTCTCTGTGTCATTGACTATGCATTTCACCTCCTCCCGGTGACCGCTCTGGCAATTGATTTGCCTGTGGCTGGGACCGCAGGAACCACAGGTTGCAAGTTATATGGGCCTGTGGTGCCCATGGTCCACCAATATTCAGGAATGGGGGCCTGGCTCCACCAGTGTTTGGGCTTATGTTTTCAGAGCCATCCCGTCCTTAGGACAGACTGAGGCAACTGCTGCAGGCTTTGCACTTCAGGGGAACGCAGGGTCCAGGGTAGCATGGGGGGCTAGCGCAGGTCCTGCGCCGGCAGCAGTGAGTGACCCAGCCCCAGACTGTCCCCGCTCTGTCCCCCATCCCGGCCCCACTCCACCCTTTCTCCACATCCCCGCTCCTGCCTCTTCCTGCCCCTGCTTCGCCTCTTCCCCTCCCTGCCCCCATTCCATCCCTTTGCCAAATGCCCGCCCTGTCTCTTTCTGGCTTCCTCCCCTGAGCAACACTGGGAGCCGGCAGAGCAGAGCAGGCTGGGACCCCATTGCTCACAGCTGCTGGCACCAGGCCCCCCCACTAACCCCTCAGGCCATCCTGGACTTCGTTTACCTCTGAACTGTGGGGCCCCCCCCAAAGAGCAGGGCCCAGGGCAGTTGTCCCGGTCCGTCCTATGGACGGGACAGCTCTGCTTAGGCCTGTTCTGGGCACCACAGATACATACAAATCTGGCACCCATGGCAGGAACAGCTACATTAAAAAAAAAAAATCCCGCCTTCAAATACTCTATGCCTTGTGCCGCATTTCTAACCTCACACACTGCTTGGCACCAGCTACTCGACAGAACAACTTTCCCTCTGCCAGCTGAAACCAGCTGTATGTGCACAGGTGGTTGAGCTCCTGAGAAACCTACGGGGATCTGCGTCGTTTGCGTAGCTCTTTTGGCAGCTTCATGTGCCTCTGTTATCGAGCTGGACCCAAACCAGAATCCCAGCTCCATCACAGAGTTTGAGAGTGTTTGAGTCAGACCAGATCAGGCGCATGGGAGGCTTTCTGCACTGGTTGCTTGGTTCATACAGAAAAGCACACGTCACCTGGTTTGTTATGGAAGATCACCTCCATTGACCAGCCAGAACCTTCCCAGATGCTGAGGTTTAGAGGTTACTGGCTGGCAGTTACTCCTCCCCACAACACCCAACTCTGTTGTGCCTGAGTATGTACTGGGTGCTGAGGTAACTGGGTGCCTTCTGCTCCCATGGAGGTCACTGGGAGCAGGAGGTGCTCAGCACTCTGCAGGAGCCATCCAACACCTGGCTGTACTGGGTCCTAAACAGAGGGGAGCTCAGTTAGTGATTGGAGGGGAGACCACCAAGGAAATCTCCTCTGGACTTGCTGCCAGGAGAGAGGATCAGGCCAGGAATAGCTCAGAGTGCCAGCCTGTTACTTGTCTTGCATGCTTTTAAAGCCAGCCCTGCATGTTATCAGGCTAAGGATGATCTGTTGTGGGATGGGGGCCCATTCCTTTATGGTCTCAACTTCAGTTTGCTACAGCGACCACTAATAGGAAAATCTACATATCCCAGGGACCAAATTTTACTGTCGGATACATTACTCTAAACCCCATTGACTTCAGTAAGGATTGAGTGGGTGTCACCGAACAGAACATGCCCCCACTGATCAATCAGACAGACAGGAGGACAACACCCCCCCTCAAAACAAAACAAAACAGATGGTACTTACAGGTCAAACACCAAGAAGAAAAAGGTGTGGGATTCATAACTATCCTTCAGCTGAACTGCAATAAAACATGATATCAACTATCATGACAGTGCTGTAACTTACATGGGGCTCTATGTACATGGAGTCAGACACGTTCCCTGCCCCAAAGAGATTCTAATCCATTGACTCCCTAAGGATGAAAATGTGAGCTCATCTCAGAGCTCCCCAATCCTGGAAGGTGGCTGGGTGCCCTAGGCTGTCACTGAGCTCAGTGGGAGCTCTGAGTGCATGACACATTGCAGGAGTCACCCAGCACCTTGCTGGATTGGGTCCTGAGCTGAGCTTGGTTTGTCTCTGGCTGGGACACCACCAAGGAAAACCCAGTGCTGCAGAAAGCAGTGTGGGTGAATCAGAGAGGAGGCATGGATGGATCCTTTCCCTGTAGCGATTTCAGTTCAAGGAGCCAAAGTAGCCCACTGGCTACTAGAGGTCTCCCCTTTCAGCTGAGATGCAAGCCAAAGTCCTGGCTAGCTGTGCTTAGCCCCTGGCACCAAAAGGTATGTCCTCACAGTGGCCAAATACCTCCTGGGGAAATTACATTCTGCCTCCGAACAGGCCACAGAATTCGTGAATGGCTCTTCCTCCCCCTTCCCCAAGAAGAGTGAAAAACAAGGCAGTTGTTGTTGACACCAGTGTCAGCTTTGCTACCTAAAACTTCTGGCAGTAGGACTGCATCCCAGCCCTGCAGGGAAATGGATTCTAGCTACACCCCTTGTTCCTTCCTCTAGCTCTTTCTCTGGTCAGATCATCTAATGGCTTTGCACTGAAAGGGACTTCCCAGAACCAATCTAACTAACTAACCAATCCCAGGAATCAGCAAAGCAGCCTTTCCATTTCCTAGAATACCTTCATCAGGGAGAACTGGAAACCTTGTCAGGGAGGTCACAGCCTGTGCTTTTCAGAAGAGCTGAGTCATTAACAAGTGAAACACACAACACCAGAGGTGTCAAGGCAGAATTTCAGGCTCCACGTATGGTACTGGAGCCTGCAAACCAAAGCCAAGGTCCTGAGGAATCAAATGTGAACACAGCAGGCTCTGAAGTGAGGTGCTTGCCCTGTGTCAGTTTGCAGGTTTTAGCCACCCACAGGACTTGTCTATATTTAGAATGCTGCTGCTGCGTGCTGTAGTCCTGAGTGAAGATGCTACCTACACCGACGGGGAGAGCTTCTCCCATCAGCATAGACCTCCACCTCCTGAAGAGGTGATAGCTACGTCAATGGGAGAAGTTGTCTACACCAGCTGTTAGGTCAATCTAACTATGTCACTTGGGGATGTGGATTTTCCACACCCCTGAGTGGCACAGTTATACCAACATAAGCTTGTAGTGTAGACCAAGCCATACTCTTTGCCCTGAAGCAAAGATCATGGATTACAGGTAGCGACTGTCAACACAGTGATTTCCCACTAAGAGCCCTGACGGCCGCGAGCTTTGGAGCTGGGGCCTAACACCTCCTCTAGTCTGTCTTTCCCAGCTGCAGGTTCCATGGAGCATTGGGATCTTAGTTCTAACAGGTGCTGTGCTCTGCAGCAATGCTGACTGGGATCATTGTGGGTCTAGGAGAAGCAGTGAGTGGCAGAAGGGCTGCTCATCTAGGATTTGAGCCAACTCCCAGCAAGATATCACTATCAGACACCATCAGGTGGGCATCCACAGAAGATGGATCCTTTCCCTGTAGAGATTTCAGCTCAAGGAGCCAAAGGGATTAATCAAAATCTGAAAACTCTTGTGAATACCTAGAACAGAAAATGGGGTGAGAAAAGCTACTGATCAATTTGTTACCCGGGTGCCCAGTCATACCAATGCTTTGACTTACTGATATTGGGATGTCCTGAGACCTTCTGAAGGATGTCTATCTCCTTGATAGTGGCTTTCCTCAGCTCCTGGACCTCCTCTGGGGATAAATTACCAGCGGTGATGTCTATAATCTTAACCGCATACTCTTGGCTGGTGGGTTTGTGAATGCACCGACGAACCACGCTGCTTACCCCTCTGCCAGGACCAAGACAAAGAAAAGATTGGAATAGGAGGAAAATTTCTAGCCAGTTTCACTTCCTGGTGCTCGTGCACTAGCACAGTGCTAACAGGATGAGTTAAGGGAGTTTGGGTCAAGAGTGGGGTAGGGGCACAGCCCCCCTCAGTAATCCACTGGGGGCACAGAATTCCTCCAGCTCTGGGCCGTGGTGGCGAGCTCCTCCCCACGCCAGGGCTGCAAAGAGAAGAGCAAGCAGAATGGGGGAGCAGGGAAAGAGTGAGCTCCTGCCAGAGCTGGGGGAGGGGCATGGAATGTCCCAGTGATGTTTGGCAATGTGATCTTCGAGGGCTGGCCCTTGGGCTACGTGTTGTGCATCACCTACAACAGCCTGTCCCTCTCCATCATCCTTGCAGAAGATGCCCCCCAAAAAGGGGTCAAAGTTAGACTTCTGCATATGCCCCTGTTTTCTATATATACTGAAAAATATGTCCTTGTAGTTCGCATTAAGGTATCACTCCTCTGGAAAAGTTTTCTGCCAGATCAGAGATCTGAGCTAAATGAAGATTTACAGAAAGAGGGGAACAGTGCGGGGGAGAAGTGCTTTGTTTGGGGGTTCATTTGGACTCTAACTGGGAGCCAGGGACAGCACTCTGGCATCCTGCTCTTGAGGAGGTCATCAGGCAGTGAGACTGTATTCACGAACACAGGATCCCAACCTGTCCTGGTAGGAAACGCTGCAAGGAAGCTTTCCTCAGAAGCTGCTTTAGACAAGGCTTTTGCTAAGTGTAGACTCTCAGAAGTGTGCTGTACTGTTTTCGTTTTACATATAACCATTTCTGTTTCCATTATCCTTTCCCGGTATCACTTGAATCTTGGATAATAATTGTAGGATTGTTTCACTATCCATATATGTTGTGGTGTGACAAAGGACCTGAACCTGAGTTGTACCAATCAAGCCATTGGTACACTGCTCCCTGGGGAACAGTGAACCTGGTAGTTACTGAGAGTGTTCAGTGACAGGTGCTGGACTCTACAGGGAAGCACTTCAGAGCTGCAAGGCAAAGTAAGGGCTGGCAGAGCCCTGAAGAGATTGTTTGGGTGGCTAACAGGCTGCAGTGTTCGGGAGCTGACACCCAGTTTAGTCCTAGCAAGGCTCTCTGTTGCTGAGGGAGAGGGATAGCACAGTGACTTACAGTCCTGGGCACCCCGAGAAAGTGCTAGTAACGTAACGCCTCTGCACAAAATGATAGCAGGAGGGTTTTTATCAGATGAGGTGTGTTCCAGCAATTTTTGCCCTAAAACGTCAGGCTGGTTCTCATTCTTACGCAGCTGTATAATTCTTCTCCAGAAGTAGCCACATCTCTGTATTCTTGGACAGCTTTCTAAATATACTTGGGGATGAAAGGTACTATATCATTTTTTTGTACATGGAACGATAGGACTAAATACTTTCTCACATGGAATCCTATTCAAATCAGTGGGACTAATTGCATGAATAATGCAAACAGGTTTTGGCAATTCTGTTTACAAGCTACTGGCCCATCGTTAAGAAACCCCACTTTACCTGCCCAGAATTTCCTTCGGGTCATAATTCTTATAAAATTCCTGGGCCGAATGCCAGTCTGGTAGCTCCTCCTCCTTGGTCATGTTTGGATCCTCACTGGGCCCACTCTAAAGCCTTGCTTCAAGGTAACAAATAGCTAAAACAAGAAAAAAACAACAACTAAATAGTGCCATGGCTGTCTTTGTTTCCTCTAACCAGTCCTCTAGTCTCATGGCTAAATATGGACCTGCACCTCTGTATTACTGGATTTCCACTTGTCTGTCTTGTATTCTGAGTCCTGATGTCTGATAGATCTTAGAACTAGAAACAGAGACCCAGACCCTCAAGGGCACTGAGGTTCCTAACTGCCACTGAAATAAATGGGAGTTAGGAGCCTGCATACCTCTGAGGGTCTGGTCCAGAATCCAAATAAAATTGTATTCATCACTGTCCCAGGACCATAGGACTGTACACCGGTGCTGATGAGGTGGCATGCTGTAGTGCTCATGGGAGTCGGCCTTGTTTCTGCTTCCTTCTAAAGTCAGGAAAAGGTCAGGGTGAGCAATAGAAAGGGAAGAAATTAAAGAGAGTATTTCACTGATGGGGAATGTTCTATTCTATGCCAGATTCAAATCCCACTGAAGTTATGGAAACATGCCACTGACTTCAATGGACCAAAGTGTCTCACAAGCTTCCCCCCGCCCATCCTGCTGGTAGAAACGAGCTGTCCTGCAGTCATCCAGCACCAGTTAGGCCCACCTGCAGACCATGCACCACCTGGAGAAGGGGAGCTTAAGAAGGTGGCCTTTCCTCCCCCTCCGGTTGGGCAACGCTATGAGCCTGATGCAAGCAAGGGACCCTGTAGAACTGCTTCCTACCTGTGACAGGACCTAGGAAGCATCTGCAGGGACTACAGACAAGTGAACTATAGTTGGACTCTTAAAAGACCCCAAGAGTGAGCTGAACTCCTGCCAGGAACAGTGAGATTGGCCAAGGGTGGCGGCTTCCATAGGGGACCCAGGAGCAAGAGACCCAACAAGACTACAGTTCAGCCCAGGTTGAGGGTCAGCTGATGACAGGGCCTCTATTTTTGGGGTTCCCATCTTCAGCTGCCTTAGAAGGGCCTTCAGAAAGTGCAGAGCACCCACCCTCTGAAAATCAGGCTACTTTAAGGTGTCACAGAGTTGGGGCCACCAAACTTTGAGGTACCCCAAATCACTTCTGAAATCTTGTCCCTTTCCTGACTGTCCTGTCCCTATAGCATCCCTCATAGTAGAGGCTGTAGTGAGCACAGGGATATTTTCACTGAGGGCACTGGGCATGCACAATGCTGTAGCTCCCTGGCTCACTATCTCACAGACAGAGGAACACAGGCTCTGTCGCGGAGCGCTGCCGCACAGAGTCTGCTTAACCCCTCGCCTGGAGTGAGCAATCATTGACTCCAGTTGCTGGGTGTACTACAAGCAGGGCTGACCGGGAGGGCAGTATTCTATAGTATTGCTATTATTTTTTATGGAAGGACCCCCCAAAATTGCTTTGCCCCAGGCCTCCTGAATCTCTGGGCAGCCCTGACTACAGGCCCTTTAAAATTTCTCCAATCCTGCAAGAAGACTTCCAGTGAATAAAACTGGATTCTTGCTGGGATGGCAGGGGAGAGAGATTCCTTCCTGTAGTAAAGCAAGCGCTTTACAGGGCCAGCACCAGCACCCCTACTATAGCCACAGTTCAGCAAAGCATCTGCTTGAGTCCAATTTACTCTAGCGTGCTCAAGTGCCTTGTTAATAGGGATAGTTGGCTGAACCAGGGCACCAAGCCTGGGTAGGAATGAAGGTAACTATCTTAATTTTACAGCTATGGGGAGCAGGCAGCTGAGACAGAGAGGTTAAGTAGTATGCCCAGCGTCACACAGTGAGCTTGCATCAGAAGAGTTTCTGGCTCCCTGGCCTGTGCTCAAACCACTGCTGCTCTCACTATCAACAACAGCCAAGGTTTTCAAAAGCCACTGGTCCCCCACTTGAGATGTGATAAAGCAGTAGTTCCCAAACTAGGGCCATGGCTTGTTCAGGGTAAGCCCCTGGCGGGCCAGGCCGGTCTGTTTACCTGCCGCATCCGCAGGTTCGGTTGATTGCAGCTCCCAGTGACCACAGTTCACCATTCTCGGCCAGTGGGAGCTGCAGAAAGTGGCGCAGGCCGAGGGACGTGCTGGCCGTCGCTTCCCACAGCCCCCAATGGCATGGAGCAGCGAACCGTGGTCAGTGGTAGCCGCGATCGGCCGAACCTGCAGGCGCGGCAAGTAAACAAACCTGCTTGGCCCAGCCCGCCAGAGACTTACCCTGAACAAGCCGTGCCCCTAGTTTAGGAACCACTGTGATAAAGGGCCCTGATTTTCAGAGAATGGCTGATTTGGTATTCTCTGAAAACCAGGCCTTTTGGAATGTTTCATGTTGGGCAACTCAAATCAATAGAAACGTGAGAAACCGTTGGCTTATTTATCAGGGTCCTTTTGCAATAGACTATAGCACGTCAACAAGACTGGCCAATGGTGATTTCTGAGCCCTCCCACCCTCCTCCAGTAATGATACATTATTGTCAGCTTTTTAAATATAACATTGAGTCACAAAACTGTCTAAAGTGTTTGGATTTTTTTAAATCCATTAAAAAAACTAAATAAAAATGACTCTCAGCAAAAGAAAAAAACACCCAAATACAGTTTGAAGGCTGGATGACATCTGAGCTGCTGCTTCTGCTAGGAGGATATTCTGCTGATCAGCAAAAGCTTTAGTCATGCTAAATAGCGACATTTAGATCTGTACTTCTCCCACCAGGCTCCGTGTTATGAAGCACTGTGCTTGCAGCAGATCGGTTGCATAAGGTCAGGGTTTGGATAACACACTCTGTTTCTAAGACTCCCAGTATCATCACTGTGAAATACAGCAGTTCTGAAATCAAGTTTCCAAGAGTCTATTCAGCACCTGTAGACTTAGGGCCTGATCCTAGCAGGAGTTAAGGGTGCTCAGAATCTACCTGGAGACATTCAGTGCTTACTTACAAACTCTTGTCTGTTTCTTTGTGTGTGTGTGCATGTGTGGGGGGAGTGGGGCGGTTGCAGTAGCTGCTCCTGCTGAAGTCAGCGGCTAGGATTGCCAACAGTCCCTTATTACAAGGGATGTCCCTTATGTTTTCCTCTCTGTACAACACTAGTAGTTGTTGAGTGCTGCAAAAAAGCAGCAAGAAATATCCCCAGCGAATGTAGGTGAGTATGCTCGTTATTTAATAATTACAATATCTAGAGGAGGGGCAGTGCGGGTGTAACACCGACAGACCCCGGTCGTTGCCTGGCAGGATTGAGCCTGGGATCTCTGGAGCTAAATGCATGAGCCTCTACTGCATGAGCTAAAAGCCAACAGGCTCTTAGCTAAGGTTGTAGCGGAGTCATTAATCTCTCAGTGGTCTCAGTGCCACTACACGGGGCAGAGCCCAGCACTCAGGAGGTGTGTGGGTTACACAGGGTACTAAGAAAACAGTCCCTTATTTTTAAATACAGCTTTGGCAACGCTACGCTCTCTTGACTGCAAAGGAAGTAGGGGCAGGCCCAGGGTTGGTGCAAGAATGTTTCGTGCCCCAGGGGAAACTTCCACCTTGCGCCCTCCCCCACTCCGCGGTAGCTCCCCTCCTCCTCCCTGAGGCGCCCCCCTTGCAGCAGCTCACCCCTGCCCCACCTCCTCCCCAAGCACGCCGTGGCTGCTTCACTTCTCCCGCCTCCCTGGCTTGCGGTGCCAATCAGCTTAGGTGCCACAAGCCTGGGAGGCAGGAGAAGTGAAGCAGCCACGGCGTTCTTGGGGAGGAGGCAGGGCAGGGATGAGTTGGGGCGGGGAGTTCCCCCCCCCTTACTTGCTGCAGGTGGCCCTCCCTGCACTCCTCTGCCCCAGCTCCCTCCGCCTAAATGCCAGCGGCAACCGGGGCTGCCGAAGATCCGGCCACCACAGTCGCTGCCAAATAAAATGGCGCTCCCCAAATCCTAGTGCCCTAGGCGACCGCCTAGGTCACCTAAATGGTTGCACCGGCCCTGGGCAGGCCCTAACTTTCACAGATGGCCTTGTTTGTTCGATACCCCAGTTGAGACACCTCTAGGGACAGGGTCCTATGAGGAACGGAACTCCTACAGTGCTCGTCGCTGAGCCTGGCCTCCTTGAAATTCTCCAGCCATTGTGTGCGTGCTCAGCACCACTGGAAAAAACAGGCCTCTAACATAAGCTGTTTAGCATTAGAGGTTTCTTTTGGAGGGGCTGTTCACTAAGTTTATTTAACGGCCAGTTGCAGTTGGACAGAAAGTCCCAGTGTTGCAATTTTGCCTCCACATTGTCTTTTTGTTTGACCTATCAGTAACATGATGATTCTGCTACCATACCTACAGGTGTGCTCTCATTTCTCTGCAGTGCATTCAGCTCATGTCCTCAAATGGTGTCTGTCCCAGCCTGGTTCTAAGAAACAAAACGCTCTTCTTGAAGGTCTTCAGCCTTGACCTATGCTCCATTCTGAGTCACTTACTATCAGTCTAGCTTATTTATATCAGTGCGAAGGGTTGGATGCTCTTCCTTATTTCACTAACACAAACCAATTTCAATCAATTAACTTAGGGCCACTGAATTTATAAAGAGCAGCCTAGAAGCTCTTTCAACTGCTGGAGACAACATACAAGTTAGAAAGTGCACAAGCATTATATAAACCAATAGCTAAGGCAAGACCGAGGGGATATTTTAAATAAGAGGGAGGATCAGGCAAAGAAAAGAGAACACCAACACACCTCTGACAAAGTGTCCTCAAGAGGGCATGTGGATTTGGCTTGTTTTTAAGGGGGAAATTGAGGCAGGTATACAGGGCGAGTGAGTCCCACACCCATAGCAAAAGTTCAGTGTCTACTGAGCTCAGCTGAAAGGGTGGCACCTGGCAAGGAAGGTGGTGTTAGGGCACATAGACCCACCACAAGGCCTCTCCACATGAAGTGCCCTCTACTGCCACACCAAGCTGAAGTGTTCAACACCTTGCAGGCTGGAGTCCTAAGGGCTTTTAAAATCTTAAGGGCCTGATTGGAGGATTTCAGTGGGAGCTGAGAATGTTCTGTACCTCCTGGGAGATGCTCAGCACCTTGCAAGATCAGACCTTTAAGGTCTCTTTTTTGTCTAGTTTTGTGGGGGAAAGACCTAGATTTGGAGTTCTCTTCAGCGGGAGGGCTCCTATAGACTTCAGTGGATGCAGCAAGCTCCAGCCTAACAGAGCTTGCTTTAAATCCACTGGCCCCCTTTACAGGCAGCTGTTGTAAAGAACTAACAACAGCAGGAGAGTCCAGTAGTATTATTGGTCCTGGAAAAGGAGACTTCTTTAGCAGGGTAATATTACTCTTTAGTTAGAGAAGGAAAATTGATTATCTCAGCATGGATAAACCTACACATCTGCACCAAGTCTGCATTTCATATTATCCCCATATCATGTAATCTGAAACTTTGAGAGCCTGAAATAACAGATTGGCCACCCCTGGTTTAATGTATACACACAGACTTAGTGACCCTCAGAGCCACATATGATAATTGTCATAACCTCGAGAGCTGGGCATGCCTGCCAGGCCTCGGCGCTTCTGCCCTGCGGCAGGGTGGTGGGGCTTGGGGCTTCTGCCCCATGGGAGGTGCCTGCCAAGGCTCGGGGCCCTGGCAGGTGCGCCCCATAGGGCTGAAGCCCCAATCCCCACCACCCCGCTGCAGGATAGATACCCCAAATTCCCCATCCCTGGCAATCTGTTGGACTGAGAAGAGGGACATGGTGGGTTCCAGGAGCAGCACTTTAACTGTACAGGCGCCGCACATGGTTCGCAAGCCATGGTTTGCCCACCCCATGTTAAACCCTAAAGAATAGAGCAGATAGAGGACTAGCATCTCTCGGAACTGTTAGTACCAGTCTATCTACTCTTGATGCACCCTTTAAATTAACATACTTGGTAAAAGGGCAAAGCTCAATATTGCAAGATAATAGGCTAAATTCTACTTTGACACCAGTGCAGTCAATGGAGTCATTCCGGTTACACTGCTACAATATTGTAATGACAGCAGAATTGGACACAATCTGTTCCAAAGTCCTGATTGGACAATATACTTTTGTTTCAGAAATCCTGATGGTTTTAGCCTTCACTAGTGTATCTGAGAGGGGCTTTCAACTCCAGCAAGATTACATAATTACCTCTAGGGTACCAAAAGGACCCACCATGCCAAAGGCACATAAGAAAACAAGGATCTCTGCCTTACAACTGAGGATTTATGTGATCACTTGTAAGGTGCTATATAAAACATCACAACATATCAATGATTTGTAGCTCTAACCGGTTGCTTCATACGCTCTCCCCCACTCTCCTTTGTAGATGTACTCCTACTGCTTGTTTCCTTTAGAGAGCTGTTTCTAGACACAGCAGGTCCCTACTTACCATTACCTCTTTGCAGATTCTGTCTTCTACCGTCAGCCCAAATTTTCCTGGAATAGCCGTTAGGGATCAAATTACTACCACAAAAGTCAAAACGAACTTGAACAATAAGGGTCTGAGACACAGACCACTTTGAGTCCCACAATAACAACCCAGCCTTCAGCCCGGCTGCTAACTCATTGCAGGTCAGCGTCCGTGTGAGGGCTGCAAAGCCAAAAATAAATTGCAGTGTGACTTGGAAGCAATGCCAGAGCCTCAGGCATGAACGTACGTTGCCACAACATTTGTTTAATTTCTGTTTAGGAGCGGAAGATTGGGGAAAGCAACATGAATGACCCTTTCTTGAAGGGATCAGAAACCATTCAATAGGTAACAGTGCTTTCCTGGGTCTCCTACATGTTACTGAATTGTAATAGCAGGCTGAGTAGTTTCTTGTAAGTGATCAGTATTTTTTCTAAGCATTTGGAGCCAATTCACAACTTTTATTAGGTAAGATTTTATGGGATTCACGCACAGAGCATAGAAAGGACTAGTAACCTCAGCACGCATGTTTCTGAAGTGCTATCAGAGGAGTGGGAGGTAATTAAGCTAAAGCCAATTTGATAAGAATAGTAACAAGGTGAGAAGGCAGAAGCCCCATCTTCACCGCCTTGGTCCTTCGTGCTCGCTTCCCCCTCTGAGTTCTGAACATTTATGCTAATGTACATACTCAATAAGAATGTTGAGAGGGTTCTTTGACCCTCTTGTCCTTCTGTTCTCCACTCCTGAAATGGGTCACCTGCCAGCTTTGCCTTTCCCGGTTCTTGTCTCAGCTCCTTGGCTGCAGTACATCTGCTCAGTTCCTTGTAACTGGGATTCTATGCACGCTGTTTAAACTACTGCGGCTATTCTTACCATGGCTCCCTTGGGAGAAGCCACACAGAATTCCTAGGAAACCTCTACAGAAGTAAGTTTGAGGCTAAAATGTGAAGTCATGATGGGGAGAGAAGAGAAAAATCTCTGCTTTGGTTCAAGAGCAAGTGCTCAGGCTACAAAGGCACCTTTAAGATACAAAGTGGTAAAGATTCTTACCCAGGCCGTTATGCAAACTGTTGCACTGCTCTCTTGACCTTATCAAACTTTCCCCCATCTCTACATGCATCCTTGCACTTTATTTCAAAAATAGTATCCAACATTAATTCCATCCGCACCGTAACAATTTACATAGCTATACATTTCCTACAGCCTAAACACAAGCTGATCAAGTTGAAGCGTATTTGTTCAAGGATAGCAGAATGGAGATGGGGAAAGTGCGTTAGGAAAAGTTATTTACTTGTTCCCATGATATAAGAACTAGAGGCCACCAAATGAAATTAATGGGCAGCAGGTTTAAAACAAATAAAAGGACATTCTTCACACAGCGCACAGTCAACCTCTGGAACTCCTTGCCTGAGGAGGTTGTGAAGGCTAGGACTATAACAGGGTTAAGTCCATTAATGGCTATTAGCCAGGATGGGTAAGGAATGGCGTCCCTAGGCTCTGTTTGTCAGAGGATGGAGGTGGATGGCAGGAGAGAGATCATTTGATCATTACCTGTTAGGGTCACTCCCTCTGGGGCACCTGGCATTGGCCACTGTTGGTAGAGAGGATACTGGGCTGGATGCAGGGCCGGCTCTACTGTTTTTGCCACCCCAAGCAGCACACTGAATTGCTGTTACGGATGGTGGGGGCAGTCTGTGTGCCGTTACGGTGGCACGCACGTTTCCGCAGCGGCGGCAATTCTGCGGCAGCTTCTATGTTCAGCTGTCCGCAGTGGTGCAGCTTTTGTCTTCCGGCTGAAGACAGACGCTGCTTCTGAATTGCCGCCGCCGCGGAAACACACGTGCCACCCTAACTGCACATGGACTGCCCCCGCCATCCGAGACAGCAATTCAGCACGCTGCTTGGGGCAGCAAAAACAGTAGAGCCGGCCCTGCATCCAGCCCAGTATCCTCTCTACCGACAGTGGCCAATGCCAGGTGCCCCAAAGGGAGTGAACCTAACAGGCAATGATCAAGTGATCTCTCTCCTGCCATCCATCTCCACCCTCTGACAAACAGAGGCTAGGGACACCATTCCTTACCCATCCTGGCTAATAGCCATTAATGGACTTAACCACCATGAATTTATCCAGTTCCCTTTTAAACGCTGTTATAGTCCCAGCCTTCACAACCTCCTCAGGTAAGGAGTTCCACAGGTTGACTGTGCGCTGCATGAAGAAAAACTTCCTTGTATTTGTTTTAAACCTGCTGCCTATTAATTTCATTTGGTGACCCCTAGTTCTTGTATTATGGGAATAAGTAAATTACTTTTCCTTATCCACTTTCTCCACATCATTCATGATTTTTTTATACTTCTATCATATCCCCCCCTTAATCTCTTTTCCAAGCTGAAGAGTCCTAGCCTCTTTAATCTCTCCTCGTATGGGACCCGTTCCAAACCCCTAATCATTTTAGTTGCCCTTTTCTGAACCTTTTCTAGTGCCAATATATCTTTTTTGAGATGAGGAGACCACATCTGCACGCAGTATTCAAGATATGGGCATACCATTGATTTATATAAGGGCAATAAGATATTCTCAGTCGTATTCTCTATCCCCTTTTAATGATTCCTAACATCCTGTTTGCTTTTTTGACTATCGCTGCACACTGCGTGGATGTCTCCAGAGAATGATCCATGATGA
Source organism: Gopherus flavomarginatus (assembly GCF_025201925.1). NCBI lineage: Eukaryota > Metazoa > Chordata > Testudines > Testudinidae > Gopherus > Gopherus flavomarginatus. The sequence continues at coordinate 12,802,914 of NC_066635.1, forward strand.
CTCCAAAATCTTTCCTGATTAGTTGTAGCTAAATTAGCCCCCATCATATTGTATGTACAGTTGGGGATATTTTTTCCAATGTGCGTTGCTTTACATTTATCCATATTAAATGTCATTTGCCATTTTGTTGCCCAATCACTTAATTTTGTGAGATTTTTGAAGTTCTTCATATTCTGCTTTGGTCTTAATTGTTTTGAGCAGTTTAGTATCATCAGCAAACTTTGCCACCTCACTGTTTACCCCTTTCTCCAGATCATTTATGAATAAGTTGAATAGGATTGGTCCTAGGACTGACCCTTGGGGAACACCACTAGTTACTCCTCTCCATTCTGAAAATTTACCATTTATACCTATCCTTTGTTCCCTGTCTCTTAACCAGTTCTCAATCCATGGAAGGATCTTCCTTCTTATCCTATGACAACTTAATTTACATAAGAGTCTTTGGTGAGGGACCTTGTCAAAGGCTTTCTGGAAATCTAAGTACACAATGTCCACTGGATCCCCCTTGTCCACGTTTGTTGACCCCTTCAAAGAACTGTAATAGATTAGTAGGACATTTCCCCTTACAGAAACCATGTTGACTCTTATGATGATCAATGTGTCTGACAATTTTATTCTTTACTATTGTTTCAATTAATTTGGTTGGTACTGATGTTGACTTACCAGTCTGTAATTGCCAGGATCACCTCTAGAGCCCTTTTTAAATATTGGCGTTACATTAGCTATCTTTTAGTCATTGGAACACAGGCCATACCTACAGATTGAGGGAGTGTTTCCTAGAAAGCAGTGACTCCGATAAAGGTTTATGGGTCATATTGGACAAGCAACTCAACATGAACTCCAGAGTGATGCTGTGCCAAAAATGGGGTAGTGTAATCTTAGGATGTATAAACTGGGGAGTAGTAAGTAGGAGTAGGGCCTGGGAGGAGATTTAAAGGACAGATTACAAACCATAGTTAATAGTTCTTCAATTTCACATTTGAGTTTTCAGAAATCTTGGGTGAATGCCACCTGGTCCCAGTGACTTGTTAATGTTGAGTTTATCAATTAATTCCAAAACCTCCTCTGACACTTCAATCTGTGACAATTCCTCAGATTTGGGAATCTCCCTAACATACTCAGCTGTGAAGACTGAAGCAAAGAATTTATTTAGTTTCTCTGCAATGACTGAATCGTCTTTAAGTGCTCCTTCTGTATCTCGATCGTCCAGGAGCCCCACTGTTTAGCAGGCTTCCTGCTTCTGACGTACTTAAACATTTTGTTGCTGCCTTTTGAGTTTTTGGCTAGTTGTTCTTCAAACTCCTTTTGGGCTTTTCTTATTGCATTTTTACACTTAATTTGGCTGTGTTTATTATGCTCCTTTCTATTTACCTCATTAGGATCTGACTTCCACTTTTTAAAAGATGCCTTTTTCTCTCACTGCTTCTTTTACATGGTTAAGCTACGGCGGCACTCACTGTGTTTTTTAATTTGAGATATACATTTAAGTTGGGCCTCTATTATGGTGTCTTTGAAAAGTGCCCATGCAGCTTGCAGGGATTTCACTCTACTCACTGTACCTTTTAATTTCTGTTTTAACTAACCTCATTTTTGCATCGTTCCTCTTTCTGAAATTAAATGTCACAGTACTGGGCTGTCGAGGTGTTCTTCCCCACCTCAGGAATGTTAACTGTTATATTATGGTCACTATTTCCAAGCAGTCCTGTTATAGTTACTTCTTGGACCAGATCCTGCATTCTACTCAGGACGAAATTTGAGAATTGCCTCTCCCCCTGTGGGTTCCTGTAGCAGCTGCTCCAAGAAGCAGTCATTTAAAGTGTCAAGAAATTTTGATTCTGCATTTCATCCTGAGGTGACATGTACCCAGTCAATATGAGGATAACTGAAATCCCCCACTATTACTGAGTTCTTTATTTTGATAACCTCTCTAATCTCCCTTAGCATTTCATAGTCACTGTCACTATCCTGGTCAGGTGGTCGATAATAGATTCCCTACTGTTATATTCTTATTAGAGCATGGAATTACTATCCATAGAGATTCCATGGAGCATGTGGACTCATTTAAGAATTTTACTTTATTTGACTCGACATTTTCTTTCACATAGTGCTGTTCCTCCCCTCTCCTCCCCCATGACCTGTCCTGTTCTTCCGATATATTTTGTACTCCGGAATGTTTGTGTCCCGTTGATTGTCCTCACTTCACCAGGTTTCTGTGTTGCCAATCATATCAATATCCTCCTTTTAACACAAGGCATTCTAGTTCACCCATTTTATTAGACTTCTAGCATTTGTGTTCAAGCACTTTAAAAACTTGTCACTGTTTATTTGACTGCCCTTTTCTGACGTGTCAGACTTTTTGTGAACGTTTCTCATCTGATCTGGCCCATATTTCATCCTCTCCTCCTGACTAAAGCCCAGAGAAGCTCTATCAATAGACTCTCCAAGATAAGTCTCTGTCTGATCCACGTGCTCCTCTGCAGCAATTGGCTTTCCCCCCCATCTCTGTTTAAAAACTGCTCTGCAACCTTTTTAATGTTAAGTGCCAGCAGTCTGGATCCACTTTGGTTTAGGTGGAGCCCATCCTTTCTGTACAGACTCCCCGTATCCCAAAAGCTTCCCCACTTCCTAATAAATCTAAACCCCTCCTCCCCACACCATCGTCTCATCCACGCATTGAGAGGCTGAAGCTCTGCCTGTCTACCTGGCCCTCCAAGTGGAATTGGAAGCATTTCTGAGATAGAGGTCCTGGATTTTAGTAGGGACCAGACTTTCAAGAACGCTCATCAGCATAAACAGGGCATATGTGTGTGCTCTAAATTCTCCTGAAAACACTGTCCTTAGGCTAACATAGGAGGGGTGTTTCCCTAAAGATCTATTTCCACATCTTATTCCCACAGAAAGTGATAACTCTTAATTCACAGGCTCATTAGACACACTTCAAACATCGAGATAATTTTATTTAGTCTTGATCTCACATTTACACAACTGCAGCAATGTAATCAGCAGAAAACTAGTTTTGATTAGGCCCCTTGAAATATTTTGCCCATCTTCAGAATCTTATACAACTCCCTCCCCTGATCTCTCATTTAGAACTATCCTGTTACAATCCAGCATGTTTATCAATGTGGCAGAAAAATCAAAAGGCCCCTCTAAGTTTTGGGCATTCAGTTGTGAATATATGAACTAACAAGATGTCACAGATAGCTTTAGACTTTAGAAGTGTACTACTGAAGCATCTTTTAATTTTAGATATTTGAATGCTCATTTTCAGCTTCTTCATTCTGTAGAATTTGATTAGGATAAACCTGTAAATTAAACAGTTAGAATTAGTGACAAGATAAATTTTAATGCCAAGAAAACCCTTAATCCACAGGTAGTGAACAATCTGCTTTGTATGATTCAGGAAGACTTAATTACTCAGTGACATTAGGGCTCACTAGGTTTCACATTCCAACTGTGCTTGCGTAGACTAACTGTTGCACAATTGGCAATTTCTCCTCAATAAAAAGCATAGCAGCAGAGATGTGTGATGGAGAGTAACACCCATAATTAGACAAGAACTATAAATGCACTTGTACTAGCTATGCTAAGCTCTGTAAAGTTTGAGTTACCACTCCTTTGGAGTCCACTTTTAATTTCAGACTTGGACATGCAAAGGAAGAAACAAATTAGTAGCTTTTGTGCATTCTTTCAGTTGCATCGGAAATGACTACAGGGGGCTCTGACATGCAAGTCAGAATGGATATTACCAAGTACCATGCTGGTTTTTGTCCACTTCTGACAGACTAGGAACAGATCCAGTTCCTGCGATAATTAATCTTATTGATTTAAGTCTGTACCAGACTACACACAACTAAGTAAGCTACTCACCATTAGCAAACCTGCATTGCTTCAACACCTCACTGAAGCCCTCACACAGTTTGAGGTCACTCTGGTTCTGTGCACACTCCAAAAACTGCTTCATTTCATACTGGCAGGGGGGGTACTGGGACTGCTGCTGGTATGCAGGCTGGGCTGCTTGAGGCTCCTGAAAAGGAAGCCACAGAAGCACAAATTCACATATTTGAAAAAGTGAACACTGATGAAGATTTCTAGCTACAGAGAACCACACTAAGAGGACTTATTACAATAGGTACATATCTGCTTATTTCTTCCCCTGTGAAGAAGGCAGGAGCTCCTTTGGAAGCTGTGCAACTTTCAAATACTAGAGGTAATATCCTGGCCCCACTGAAGTCAAAGGGAGTCTTCCCAGTCTTAGGAATTTAGGATTTCCATCCAGAGTTCAGCAACGTAAGAACTGTCCCTAAACGGATTCAAATCACAACACAGGGACAAGAGTATCCAAAAAAGCCTGGTCCCAAGCATCACATTGGTGAATAGGGGTCAATTTAAATTAAGTAAAACATTAAGGTATTTTCCTGGTCCCCTTTATGTTTAGGAGACTTCTTGATAAATGAGCTAATGTTTTGGATTGCAGTTATGTCTGCATTTTAAAGAAAACTGATCAGAAAGGGCATTAATGGAAGGCTGATCCATAATTCTCTACAGTCTATTTCAGTAAGATTAAGAATTTGGTACAAAAGCAGAACAAGATGAGATGTTCAAACGCAGCTGACAGAATCTGAGCTTTACACCTAGCCTCTAGCTGACCATCTTAATCAAGCTAGTCTTTTTTGTACTTGAGTGAAAAGCACCACACGGAAATTCTCTTGTGCACAAATCCAACAGCTAAATATTTCAGACCTTCATCCCAAACTCTTAATGAATCCTAGAATGGCAGCTAATGCTTGAATACTCCCAAAGCTTCCACCCTTAACATCTTATTACTCTGATGGCTAATCTAACAATCAAACCATAAAGGCATTAGATTTGCCTGAGCATATCTGTTACACACCCTTTTTTTGAGGGGTTGTGGCATGGGGTGGCAAGAGCCAGTCACTTCTAAACCCAGTATACCCATCACTACATGATACTACCCATTTAAACTATTTGAAGTTTGATTTGAAGTACATTTCATAAATGGTAAGGCGGTAACTGCTTTGCAAGATAAATATACTAGAATATAATTATGCATGTATCCCCATATACCATCTCCATGCATTAAGCTATCATTAGGCCTATACCGTCAGTCACTATGGCTCACCTTACAAGTTTCTCATTTCATACATAGCTGACTTAATATACAATATCAAGCCATGTACCTGGTAAGTAATGTCAGGCCTTGCAGCTTCAGAGCTGCTTCCTCCACCAAATCCTCCGGTCATGGCATGACCCAGCGTGTGTCCTACAGCTGAGCCTACTGCTACTCCTGCAGCTGTTGTAGCCATCTGCGCCATCAGACCAGGCTGCCTTGGTGCAGGAGATGCCACCGCAGATGCAGGGGCAGGTGCTGGTACTGGAGCACGAGCTGCAGGGGGTGGGGATGCAGCTCTCATTTGCGGTGCACGACTGCATTAGAAAAAAAAATCAATTAATAAAAAAATAAAAGAGCCACCAGCCTTTAGAAAAAGCTCCCCATTTAAAAGCTGAGTTTTTGAATACCTGTAATGTTTATACCACATGCACGTCTTGCAATACTAAGGGCTTGACTACACTACCTGCCTGATCGGTGGGCAGTGATCCATCTATTGCATCTAGTATAGGTGTGATAAACTGACCGTTGAGCGCTCTCTCGTCAACTCCGGTACTCCACCAGAATGAGAAGTGCAAGCGGAGTCACCCGGAGAGCGTCAGCCATTGACTCACTGCGGTGTCTTCACTGCAGTCAGAAGATCTAAGAACTTTGAGTTCAGCTATACTAGTTACGTAGCTGAAGCTGTATAACTTAGATCGATCCCCCTCCTGTAGTGTAGACACGGCCAAGTCAGAGTTGTTCATGCATTAGGCTTAGGTCCCCTTTTCGAGAACTTCATAAAGATTTCACAAGCGGGTACATGAGATTCAGACCCTCTGCCCATAATACGAATGAAAAGAACAAGTGTGTGAACCGTGGGGTAATGGACCTGTCGTGGATTTTCAAACCAGAGCCAGTTGGGTTTTGCTAAGGCTAATCCACAGCCCGTCCATCCTGTAGGCGCCACAAACTAGTTTAGTTCACGACCGTTAAGACACGACCCAACCCGGTTACAAATCGGACCGTTTCTAGGCGGGTTAAACATTTACCGCCTCGACAAGGCCACAGCGCTCAACAAACAACGCCTCCCTCTGCAGGAGAAGAGAACGGAGACTGTTACATAACCGAGGCCTTCGACCGTCCGGTACCGCCGGCCTTGGCCCCACTGGACACCCGCCCGCCGCTCTGCCAGAGCTCCCGCTGCCCTGCGCGCACCACGCTCGCGTGAAAGCCCCCGGCTCGTGACCCCGGATCCTCGCAAGGGCCGTAACTGAGTGTGACAGCGCCGGGGGGGGGGGGGCTGCGCCCTGCCAGGCCTGGGGAGACAAGGTGAGATTTACGGGACAGCCCCCCTCCCTCAGCGCCCTCCAGACTCCCCGCCCCCGCCCCCGCTCACCTGGCCGGGGGCGCCATGCGGGACGTGCGGCTCCTACTGCCCCTCGGCATGGCGGCGGCTGCAGGCAGACTCGCTGACGGCCGGGACTGCGGCAGCGGCGGCGGCTGCTGTACCCTCTTTTCCCTGCGAAGGCCGCGAGCCTGACTGAACCGCTCCGCCGCTTCCGCTTCCGCCCCCTTGAAGGTCACCGGGCTTCCAGCAGTGGCGCGCCCTGATGATGTCACACGCGCGCCTGGCATAGAGGGCGGGGCCAATCCTCAGCAACAGCGGGGGTTCTGTGCTCACTCTTTGTTAAGGCTCCTCTGGCCCAGTCTCCACCCCCCGCCATTAGGGTGACCAGATGTCCCGATTTTTGGGTCTTTTTCTTATATAGGATCCTATTACCCCCTCACTCCCTATTTTTCACACCTGCTGTCTGGTCACCCTACCTGCCATAGATGGGAGACTCTGCTAGTGTCCCCATCAACCTGCCCTCGGATCAGCCGCCCTCTCCCAGCCAGGCTGGGTGAGGAGGGACCCACTGGGTGATGAGGCTCTGCTGGTATCTTAAGAGCTTAAGCCTTAAGAGCTATCCTGTATCCCCACAGAAGCCCTGCTGGGTGGAGAAAGGATGTTCTAGGGCTGCCCCACGTCCTTGGTTAAGACTCTTCTTCTAGGCTGATGGATGTCAATGAACTGGCGGCAGTATTGGGAAGTCAAATGCAACTACTGGGACAGTCAGAACCTGTGACCAACAGGTGGTCACTGTACCTGTAGAGTTGATCTTGACATTTACGGGGAGAAATCTTAGTTATAAATGGGCAGTTTTAAATGGTAGAAGAATGATAAAGAACTTAATGTATCTGTTTGTATAGCAACCATAATGGGGCCCCACTCCTGATGGAGACCTCTAAGTGCTGTCAAAATAGAAATGTGAATTAATAATAGTAAAAACATCTCATGTTAATGTCCCTCACCAGCACCACTATTCAAAATTCAAGCCAAGAGAATGAAAAATAACAAATATTCAGAGGAAACCAATTAGTAAAGTGACTACAGATCCAATAAATGCATTTGGTAGGAAAGTCTTAGAGTGGAACCATCTACAATCAAATTACAGAGTCTTGTGAATGCTGTTGTATAGAGTCTGTTTAAATTAGTTATTATATATTGAATATATTGAACGTGAAAGGTTTTTTCATGTGTCTGAAACATGTTAGTACTATACAAATACGACTTCCAAAAACTTATTTGGGTACAGATTCTCGCACAAAGCATCCTGTAATACAACACGTGTTCACAGCTGTTCAGCTAAAGTCCTAAATGTTTTTCTCTCTTTTAAACTGTGATTGGCCTAGCATGTGTGAGAAATTATACTATTCAATTAAATTTATTGCCAAATTTTGATCTGTCAATAATTTCATCTGTTCTCTAGAGCATGCATCAATTCCAACTTTATAACACTGTGGTAATAAACAATCAGGAGTGGCAGACATCTCCCCCCTCTACCTTTATTTCATTTCTCACTGCCCCAATTAACATTTTCTGTTTAATCCATATTTAATTTCCAGTTCCCAAAAAGCATAATTGTGTCATTTTTGCATACAGAGGAGACCTATCATCATATTAGACAACTGTCTAGAAAGTAAAAAAAACGACTATTGATCAGAAAATCTATGACCATGATTCCACACAGAGTTGTGTGCAGGAACAGCTGTCTACCCACACACAGCTCATTTAAAGTCTTAAAAAAACAATCTTAAGAGCAGCAGGGGAACTGATAGAACTCAACTCCCAAAAACTGCCATGATCCAAATCAGATTACTTGTGTGATTTTACTGACAATAAAAGCCATTTTTTAAAATAAGCCAATAATACCTTTATTTACATATATTCACACAGCTATCATTAGAAATGTTATTTACAATTAACCAGTATATAAAAAGGTAGTACGTACAGCACAATGCCAATATACATAACCAGTCATTTAGAAACAAAGAAAAACACCAACATTGCCCTAACAGGAGTCAAAAGGGATATACTTAATACAAACTAGATAAAAGTGTGTTAATTTACTGTGGTTACAACACTTAAGATCAATAGAACTTGATGAGAACATATATTTCAGTTTATTTTGTGGTTTTTATACCACTTAATATGTAGTTACCCCTGTATTTTAGGTCCTAGAGCCTGCAAACATCTCTGCTCACAACTTTATGTGCCTGTGTAAATCACTGTGAGACTACGCAGGTGCCTGTTCTTTGGAGCAAGAACCATATCTACAATGCCTGTTGCAGTTGTGAAGCATCTAGCATAATAGAGTTCTGATCCTGATGAGAGCCTCTTGCCGCTACTGTAATTGCACGTGCGTAACTTTAAGCACAGCAGTAGCCCTTATTATGGTACACAATGGGACTGCTCATGTCAGTAAAATTAAGCACGTGCACGATAGCGGCCATAGTCTGTTTCCCCTATTTGTACGGGTCTTTCAAACAGCAATAAGGGACAGAGATATTTTTGAAAATAGTGAAAAAAAAAATATTTGAAACTACTTTAATCCCCTTTAAAAAAAACAAAACAACCCCCTTGATTTCATGTAATGGTGTCCCATTACATGCCTAAAACCTCCCTAATTTATACCGCTTTGAAAATCACAACTCTATCACTTAAGCCCTGATCTTCCAAACTCACATGTGCAGTTGGATCCCAGTGCCCACACTGACTCCAGCTGGGTTCTTTGTGAGTACAAGAGATCCACCTGCACATATGATCATGTAAAATCAAGGCTTTAATCAACAACCCTGAGATTTAAGGCCCCAATCTTGCAAAGTTTTACACACCTGAGTAAGCTCATGAGTTCAACCAGACTACTTAAAGCAGGCATCTGTGGACCCTGCAACAGGATCTACTAGCAAGGAACCCTGACTTCAATGAAGCTTCACCTGGGCACAAGCATCCATAATAAAAGATATGATTGTAGTGCCTTCAAATGTAAAGTCTCCAAGACACAAAACCTGGCTTCATATTTGTCTGTAAAGTTCTTAGCATACTGTTGGCATTATATAAAATAACACAAGATGAGGCAAAAAAAGTACCAAGGACCTTGGTCTTATTGAAAAAAGTTTCACTTATTTGTCCTGCAAGACATGGTATTTAAGCAGTGCAGCAGGTGAGGTTAAGGAAATCCCATTGCATAGCATTCCTGAACAGGGCTCCCTTTTTCTAAGGGGAACAGCAGTTGGAATGTGGGAAGATGTTTAACATCCGGTCGGCTATTCAACCTGCAAGAAATGGACACAAAACATTCTCTTTTAGTTACATGATCAGCTACTGTGTGACATTTCACAGTTTCATTTAAACACGAGGTAAGCCAACCCTCTTCCTTTGTAATCAGCACAAAACCATCCTCCCCCAAAAATATTTACAGTGGTCAGGCAGCTCCTTGGGCTGCACGTGCTGATGCTTCGAAGTAGGAGGGCGAAAGAGCAGCATATAGAGAGGCGATGAAGTTTTATCACTGCAGTTAGTCTTAACGCTCATTATTATTTATTTGTATTACCACATAGCTTAAAGGTCCTAGTCATTGGCCCTGGTCTCCTCTGTGCTAGGTGCTGTCCTAACAGAACAAAAAGTCCCCATCTCAAGACGCTTACAAGCCGAGTAGGGCGAGAAGGAACATTATGGACCTTGGGTTGCTTTCAGAGGGGATACCCCTGGTTTGGGGCTCGCCCACCACAACAGCGAGTTGGGTGTGCAGTGGGTATGGCAGAATAACTAGTGTTGTGGTGGCTGCAAAGGGGTTTCGGGGGGTGTGTGTGTGTAAAGCACTCAGGTCACCTCCTTGGGAAGGGTGGTGAAGGGGGACACACACACCGCCCCCCCGCCCCCCCGGGGCCTAGCGCGTAACTCGCCCTGGCGCTGCGCCTCCCGGCCCGGGTGGAGCGAGGCCCGCGCTGCTCCCGGCGGCGCCGCTTGGCCTGGCTGTTGCGCAGCTTTTGGGCGATCTTCCTCTCGTGGCCGGCGGGGAGGTGGCGGTTGGTGCGCAGCTCCCTCTCCCGGCGGCTGCGGCCCTTCCCGCCGGAGCCCGGGCCCCGCGGCCCGCTCCACTCCCGCACGTTGTACCACTCGTACGGATCGTAGCGGGCCTCGGCCTCCTCCGCCCCAGGGGGCGCTGCCTTCTGCGGCCCAGCCGCACCCAGGCCCCACTCCTCCCAGACCCCCGCCACTGCCATGCCTGCCGAGCCCGGCTCTGTCTGAGCGCTGTCCCGCCCACCTGGGGGCGGGGACACTCCGCTCCGCCTTCCCATTGGCTCTGCCGCGGAGGGCGGGCTCTAACTCACCATAAACCCCACCCCTCCTGTTGCGTCATAGAGCATGTTGCGCCCTCTTTGAAGGTTCCCGGCCCCTGGGCTTGTACAGTTGCTATGGCGACAGAGGCCTATGCCAAAGGTTCCCCCTCTCACTTCTCAGGCCTATGCGCGGAGAGGCATGTCCCTTGCCCCAGATATATACACAAGGGGGATTGGTCCTGCCCCCAAGTCTATATACAAAGTGTCCTGTACAGCAGAGTCATACCCAAAGGGGGTGTCTCCTGCCCACAAATCTATATCTGCAAGGGGTTGTCCCCTGCACTCCACTTCTATATACAAAGGGAGCACTCATTTTGTCTATCTAGAAAAAAGGGGGGGCTCCTACCCCCCCTAAGCCTATATACAAAGGGGACCCCTGTATACAAAGAATGGGAGGCTCTCTCTTGCCCAATGCACATCCTTGTTGGCACACAGGATCACTACAACTCCACCATGGGATTGGGATATGTTAGAAAAAGAAGAGCTTCACAGATAGGTGGCAAAAAAATGAGAGATCAAAAGGATTAGGACTTTTTAGTACAGAGAGGGGACATGACAGATGTAAAAAGGATAATGAAAGGCATTAGAAAAAGAAAATTGGGCACTTCTGTTAGATACTTAATACACATTAAAGTGAAAGGCAATATACCTAAAATTGATTAAAGGAAATACTTGTTTAGACAGCACAATTAACCTGTGGATATTGCTGCCACAAGATAGCAAGCTTATTCAGATTTCAAAAAGGATTAGTTGTTTACACGTATAATAGAAGATCCATAGCTACGTTACAAATTTATGATGAAAAGATAGTCCTTGCCCCAAAGAGCTTACAACAACCTAAGTATATGTACACCATAGATAAATTTGTCCCTCTGATTTCCTGATCCCTACTTATTCAGTTAATGTAGGAAAGTTTTTTCCCCAATTAGGGGCCTGAGCTAATATCCACTGAAGTAAACAGAAGGACCCCTGTTGAAGTCAATGAACCTGGGATTGGGCCCTGTGTTTGTGAGTAGTTGTTGTGTTTTTGTTTTGTTTTGTTTTGTTTTTCCAAGTGGCAGAGGGAATCAGCCAAAAGCAAAATCTAAAATAGCTTTATTTCCCATTGCAGGCAGGAATATCTCTTATTTATATTGTACGCAAGCATTCAGAAGTTCATATATTTAATATGATTTCTACCATGCAACATTATAACTTAATGCTCAAGTCCAAGGAGGAATAATTACCAGAAGAGAAAATTTGTCATTCCTTTTCCTCAGTTGTTTGCTGCTATGTAAGGGATGTGCAAAAGACTAGAATTACATTAAATACTGCTAGGAAATTATTTCAGCATTGTTATGTATGATGTTGCTGTTCTCTGACTAGTGATACTCTCTCTGCATGATCACATCATTAGTATTATCAGCTTGTAAAGTATTATTAGTCTGAAGCACAGCTTGAATCACGGATGTAATTTCTGTTAATTCCCGTATTAAAGAGGAGACAAACAGATCGCTTATATTGCAACAAAATATTTTATAAAAGCAAATCAGTGAGGTAACCTGCCCATTTAGTGTGATATATAAAACAAATAAACAGCACAAATAATTTATTTAAATTTATTGGACTATACAAAACTGTTTGCAAGATTTTCTTTTAATCAATTGGACTATGTGAAACCGTTTTCAGATCTGGAACTTTATTATTGTCTCAGAAGCTAATTCCTCCAACTTCTGAATCTCTGTCATTCTTTTTCCTGGACTTTTTTCCATTCTGTCAAGATCTCCATGACATATATCTTTCCCTAAATGTCCCTGGTTTTTTGGTTTTGTTTGTCAGCCAGGAAATAATATTTTTAATAATTTTTTAAGATATTATTACTTCAGCTGCCAGTTTAACTAGGCTGAAAAATATTTGCTGTGCTGTATTTATATGAAAAATATTCCATGTGTTTCTATAGGTTCTCATACAGAATTTGGATTCAAGATAGTAGTCATTTCAAATTTTGGAACTAGTTTTGAATTCTCTCTCCTAAATTGGGCCCGTGGTGATTCCCAATAGAACATCCTCTATAAATCAGCCATTGACATGGAAAGCATCATTCAAAAGTTGACAGAGCAAAAACAAATTGTGTTCCACCTGAAGTAAAAATTCAGGACCCAGTCCTGTACCCAATGTCTATTGTGAAGAGTTGTGTCCTCAATGCTCAGTGACTTTAATGAGAATTTAAGGTGCTAAGCACCTCTTAGGCACGGCCTGGGTTCTTACATTATACATAAAAATATTCTTGACTGGAGACTTTGTACTTGGAGGCTGAACTTCAGAAATGTGACTGTTGCCAGACAAGAGATAGGGTTGTTTCTGTTCCCCCACACCTCACCTTTATTATCTCTTCTGTGCAACCAGACTTTTTTTCACCACGCCAGTAGAAATTAGAGCCTCGACAGCAATAGACATTTATTTAAGCTTAAACCCTTGTTAGAGACCAAGAACAGCCTTTTTTATTGTTAAGACATTTTTATGAGTCCTGAGCAATACATCTCTTCTCTTTGCTACAATAAATTCACAATGTGTTTCTGTGTATTGATTTTGTTCCATAGAACAAAAGAGGCACTAATGGCGTCATTTGAGCAATGAATGCTGCCATTGTGTAGCTCTGTTGTTTCTTGTTCCTCAGGAAATGCTACAGAGGCTCATATTGTACTGACTTACCGTCTGTTAGTATGTCTAGCTAGTAGCAAGCCCTGAAAGCTCAAGAGAGTAGGGGGATAGGTGGGCTGTGATTGTACTTTAAATATGCAGGAAGATAGTGGGTGTGGATGGTGCTTATGGTAGCGCAAGGCTCATTCTAGACTCTGCTGTTATACCTCTTTTATATTTATAGTTCAAAGACTCTAGCTGGCTTCTTGAACTATAACCAGAGATGTATTGAAACTACTCCTGCCAAAAAACCTTATTTTCTAGACTATCTTGTTCTAGGACGTTAATTCATAAGAAAACATATTCTCATGAATCCATCTCCTCTCCTCCTTAATCACCCTACTGCTTGATTCTCAAAATGTTTAGTTCTGCAGATTACCAGGAAAAGAATCTACAAATCACTGATGGTTTTTAGACACAATTTAAGATTATTGTCCTATACCTATCCTTTCCCCCCTTTTCCTTCTTCCATAACCTCTGATATATTACAGTAAGGCTTAATGGAAGTACTTGTTCTTAAGTACAATGGTAAACCTTGTACCTTTCTTGATTCTTCTCTAAATGGACTAAAGCATAAAGGAGACTTCAAAAGGAGATGCATGTGATAAAACCCACTGATGGTTTGTCCTACCAAGGTCAATGGCACAAATACCATTTACTTCAAAGAGAGCAGGATGGAGCATCTATTAACTAATTTCTTAAAGTGAGTTTGGAATTGTCTATTGACATTTTAGTGCTGTTTGGGATGTTTATGGAAACAACATGGCTCCTGGAAGAAAAACACTAGTTATCTAGAGCCAATCTAGAAGCACCTTGAGGCCCTACCCCCCCAAGCGCTACCCCCATAATGATGTTTTCCATTTGCCCCTCATATCCATGCAGTATTATTCATGTGCCCGTTCACCATGTCCTCATGCACTTTGTCTGGTTCTGCCAACAGCATTTATTATAAAACAAAACTGGCAATTGAGTAGGCGATAGATCTGTTGGGTTACATTTCTTCGTTCACAAAATTGGGTGTGATGTTAATGGGTTGTTCTCTGGCAGGGTATGCCCAGCCTAAAAGCTGTTGGGGAGCCAATGTAGGGAGGATGGTCTGGGATTACAGTCTGCCAGCTCCCACCACAATTGGTATTACAGCAGGGATCCCATCCTTTTCTCCCACTGATATCAATGGGGATCTCTTCTCCCCCATTGATATAAACAGGCAAGACTCCACACCCAATTCAGCAGGATGGGTGGCTGTCGCCCGGGGATCAAGCAGAGTCTGGGATTCGAACACGCAACCCCGACCCTTGCCGTTCAAGGCTCCCGCCCCTACGCCAGCCTGTGACCGCTTTCCGACCTGAGCGCGCCTCGCAGGTGCGCGCGCGCAACACCCCTTCCTGGACGTGGCGTCTGGGAACGCCCTGACGCACCCCCGGCGTCGCTGCTCGGTGGCGTGCCGGCGTCGCGGAACGCCACGTCCAGGTTGGCCGAGCTGCTGAGCCAATGGGCTCCCGGCGCGCGTGCGCCGCTGTCCCCTTGCCGGGTCCGCGTCGGGGTGTGAGGCGGAGGGAGGGGGGAAGATGGCGGCGCCCGTCCTGCTGCGAGTGTCGGTGCCGCGCTGGGAGCGGGTGGCCCGCTACGTGGTGTGCGCGGCCGGCATCCTGCTCTCGCTCTACGCCTGCCACCTGGAGCGGGAGAAGGGCCTGGACCTCCACTACCGGGCCCTGTGTGACTTCAGCGAGCGGGTCCGCTGCTCCGCCGCCATCGCCTCCCGGTGAGGGGGCAGGCGCCAGAGACGGGGGCCGGGTAGGGAGCCGAGAGAACGGGGCCGGCCGGGGAGGTGGGAAAGCCCGGCGCCGGGGCTCAGGAGTGGGAGGGCCAGGAGGGAGGGGTGGGCTCGGCTCGGGGATGACAGGTACTGAGGGGTGGGGGCGGTGGGTGGCGGAGGCAGGTGGGCGAGGTGGAGAATCCAGGTGTGAGGCTGAGACTGGCGCCTCTCCAGCTGAGGGGTAATGGGAAGGACCCACCCTCAGCGCGCTGCCCTCCCCGGTGGGGCGGGTATCGGGGTGGGTGTCCTTTTTCCCAAGAGCAAAGCGGGGAGGAGAAGGAGGCTCCATCACTGTCTCCCTCAGCCGCTCACTGAGGCTTGCAGGACTCGATGATTTCATGGCTCGGGGCGAACAGTAAAGAGGTGTCGTCAGCGTCCCCTCGAGAGTGGAGGATTCCGCCCTTCGGAGACGTGTGATTATTTCGCTCTGCCAGATTGTGATCTTCATTTCAATTGCTTCTGGTGGATACAGCCTTGGGGAAATGATAATCGAGCCATTGGGCTGGTGATAAGTGAGGGGTGGATCCTCATTCAAAGCTGCTGTTGTGTCATTCATTGAGGGAATGAGGTAGCAGTTGCTCTCCTGTGTCTGTTGTGGGGAGCAAGAAGGGTTTGAGGATTAAGTACATGCAATTTGTGTTTTGTAATCTGTGGTGATTAGGGTACCTGACATTT
The DNA here is from genome assembly GCF_025201925.1 of Gopherus flavomarginatus. Taxonomy (NCBI): domain Eukaryota; kingdom Metazoa; phylum Chordata; order Testudines; family Testudinidae; genus Gopherus; species Gopherus flavomarginatus. Next base: position 12,818,921 of record NC_066635.1, read on the forward strand.
TTTGGTAAAACGTGGTTCACCAAAATTAAATGGTGTAAATAATCAGTGTTTGAGGAGAATATTTAAGATATTGGATGTTTAGGTTGTTTAATTTTAACATAAACAGCTGAAGTGCTTTTTCAATAAGTGTTGTTTTACCTCATAGTGAAAAATGCGTAATCTTTAATGCTAAGGGTAAGATTTATTTGCTTCAGGACTGAAGACTCCATTCCAAATTTTCATTTTTCTTAATATTGCAGGATGAGCTTGTCTATTTAAATACCAGTAGTACAATTAAATTGGTAGCTGCTTTCTAGCAGCCTTCCACTTTTACAGGTATTTTGGGAGATTAATAGACTATACATTTTATATGGTACTAATCTGACTTTTCTGTTTGCAAGCAGTTAGGTTATTTAATCATAAATGGTGCTGAGAATTTATGTATCCCTTTTTTTTTTTTACACTAATAGTGCTGTAACTTTGGCATTCACTGTTCAAACTTACAAATGTGGTAAAGTGCATGTAGTTTTCTAGTATTTTTAAAGCAAATTAATACGCATGACTTTTTAGCCTAAGAAACAAGAGAGTTATCCAAAGACAGCATTCACTTCTTGATTAGAAATCTCTCTCTCTATTTTTTTAACAAGTTGTAGAGCTGGAGGCATTTGGTCCTTGAACAAATGTGTACTCTCCAAACAACTTCCTTATATTTTTGGAAAGTTTTGTGTTTTTTATTGATGCTTTTGGGATAACGTATGCATGATTATTAGTTCAAACACCTAAGGCTTAAATTCAGTGAGAATTTCAGAAATGTATTTTTTCCTATTTAACACACACTTTAGCAGTCAAAATACTTATTTTAGGCAATTATCATATTGTCATATCAGGATTTAATCATAGGAAAAATAATCCTGTAATAAATTAAAGAGTAAGTACTTACTCTTAAAACCAGTTTTACCGTGATTGAAACCAGCATTGCAACATACTGTGTTGAGAAGTGTGTCTACAAATCTCTGAAAGGCAGTTTGTTGACTCTGGGTGGGGACTTCATTTTTGCTTTCCTGATAGTCATGAGATTAGTCTGTCAACCAAGAGAGGTCTTGAGAATTGGTCCTGTCTCTTTGGCCACGTCCAGACTAGGAATTAAAATCGATTTTAGATACGCAACTTCAGCTACGAGAATAACGTAGCTGAAGTCGAATTTCTAAAATCGAGGTACTCACCAGTCTGGACGGGGCGGCATCGATGTCCGCGGCTCTCCGCGTCGATTCCGGAACTCCGTTCGGATTGATGGAGTTCCGGAATCGATGTAAGCGCGCTCGGGGATCGATACACCGCGTCCAGACTAGACGCGATATATCGATCCCCGAGCAATCGATTTTAACCCGCCGATGCCGCGGGTTAGTCTGGACGAGGGCTTTGAGAAATAACTTAAAATCTTAATCTTCTCTCTCTTTAGATTAAGATGGTCAAACAACTTGAGCAATTACATTAAACTGTCATTAGGCCACTTACATTAAACTATTCAAGCATCATTAATAATATAATTGTTACTGAAGCTGTAACAAAAAATCAGAAGTCTGGTTCTGTGTGTTTTGACTGAGTGGGGCAACAGCCACAATAATCAATTTTCCCAACCTTTGGACTGGAAGTCAGTGGGAATACAGTAGTCCAAAGTAACATTTTCAGGATTAGCCCATAGGTTTTTACGTGACTTTCTTTAATTTCTGTATTCCAAATGGTGCATATGTATAAGGCCTCAAGTTTCAGGAAGTAAATAATGAAGTACGGTCTTGTGATTAATTTTTACGAAGTATTTGAATATGCAGAAGTGCTCTAACTTTTTAAAGGAATTTTTAATTGCTGAGTGGTAGTTGGGTAATTAAAGCACTTACTAATAGTACTACAGCCTGAGTGTTGGGTTCCTGTGATGTGGTATTTGTGGGCTTTTATGCGTTTTCCATACAACTTTATAGACATTCCGAGAGCTTCAGAGCAAGGAAGTAGAAAAGTTTGATATGATTGAGTTAATTGTGCAAGGACCAAAGAAGTAACTCAGGACAGGTGGAGCGGTCATGCAAAGGAAGTTTGTGGAACAGATGATATTGAGCATGCAAGTTTTCTTTAGTCAAACGATATTAGGAGAAGAATGCGCTTTCAGCAAATAATCTTTCCAAAACATAAGTGAGAGGATTATCTGTGGCCTGTGAGCTGTGCATTTTTGTTGAAAGAATAGCTACTCTTAAACCACCGCCAAGTGGAGATTTGTTTCTTTTTATACTGTTTCTTGCCTTTCACTGTATTTCAGTTAAATAGTTGCTGATACCTCCAGCAATAGTACTATTTCATTGGCACTTAAATTCCAGTTAAAATTGGCAGAGACATTGAAGGCTCAAATTTCAGGTATGCTGGTAATTTCAATGTTAACTTCTTATTCTGATGTGTTTAAATTCACAGACAACTAACTACTCTATTTGCTGTTGATTTGTCTTCAGCTGAAAGACCAGTCTTTAATTTGTTAGTGTTGTGCAACAGTTTTCTTCTTTGTGCTAGATTTGTGACTGGAATTTGAATGAGATCTGATGGTTTGTAGATGAATCTCCTGTGACAATACCTTTTCTTAAAAACATTCAGTTGATGTGTTTAGATTAAAAGTGAATGTGTAATTTATCTTATCTATAAATGTATTTATTCTCCTTTGATCTGGTCAGTTTGAGGATTAACTTTCTGGTCTTCAGGAAAGATTTTTTCATTAATAAACTGTTAGCATTTCACAAGTCACTCATAAGCTGAATCAGGTATTGACTCAGCATTGAAAATGGAAATAATTCATGTAGGCTACTATTGAGGGGAGAGGCCTGGAAAACTCTGTATCTGGAGATCAATTCGTCATGAAGAATTAATCGGAGAAATCTAGCTCCTTGGCTTATATTTCACATATAAAAGTTTTTGTTGAGTTTATTTCAAGCTGGTATCATGCCACTCTAAAATGACAGTTTGCTCAACATTGCAAGATCGCTTTCTTAAGAATATACTATTATACATATGAATATAAATTTTATTTTGCTATACATGGCAAACTATAAAAAGGGCCTTATTTTATAATTAACACACTTTATACTCAAATAAGGAAGTAGAATGCTTATATTCAACTTAAATTTACTTTATGAGTTACAAGTAACTTCTTAAAATTCAGTTTTCAATGGCAAATTATACTTTAACTATGATTACAGAATACAAGAAGTCTGCTATCCTATTAATATCTCTTGCATGCTATGGAGTAACTTTTCTTTCTACCATTTTATATTCCTTTTGGAGATGGAATGCTCTCCAACTATTTGTGTTTGACACTTCAGTAACATGAGAAGCCTTGAGAGACTTCCAAGTCTAACTGAGTTCAGGAGGGAGTTCACAAACTACCAATGGGTAAAAAGCAAAAGTTAGCAAGAACATTGTAAACTCATGTTACTACATCTGAGAAATATGTTAGGAATTAAGGAAATTTTCAGAATCTTCACTTGGCAATTACAGTAATGTTTTAATAACTTCTTTTATATTTAAGAATAATTGTAAGTAGCTGGTAAAATTTTAATTACAATGAAATCTGTTAAGAGCAATCACAAAAGGAACTGATAGTCTAGCTGTTGTTTAAGGCAGACTATCCCAGAATAGCTTAAAAAAACCCCAGAATGAAACATGCAAAGGTGTTCGTGCTACTTTAATGTTAAAAAGTTAAATTTAAATTTTAAATCCTCTAATCTAAGGCATGTTGTTGTTTTTCCCCTACTTTGTCCTTTGCATACTGCAATGGACTGTTTCAGGTCTTCAGATATGTTTCCACTTCCTGGCTATCTTCCAGATTGATCTTTAAATGTCTTAGGGTATGGCTACACTTGCAGCCGTACAGCGCTGCCGCGGAAGCGCTCCCACGGCAGCGCTTTGAAGTGTGAGTGTGGTCGCAGCACCAGTGCTGGGAGAGAGCTCTCCCAATGCTGCCTGTACTCCACCTCCCTGAGGGGATTAGCTTCCAGCAGCGCTGGGGCACTGTTTACACTGGTGCTTTGCAGCGCTGTAACTTGCTGCGCTCAGGGGTGTGTGTTTTCACACCCCTGAGCAAGAAAGTTGCAGCGCTGTAAAGCGTCAGTGTAGCCAAGGCACTGAGTGGAGCATGTCAGCGTATGACTATTAATGCATAGCCCCCTAGCACAATGTGCGTTAACACATTAGTGGCAACTCTGAGACAGATTTCTGGTGGCTAGTGTGAGTGACCATTGGAGCAGGTTTAATTTTACATCTTGAACAATATCTGCAGCCTTCACCAAGTGGCTGACTGTGGATGGTTTGGAGCACATTAAGTTTATCAAGTAAGTCCTAGAATAAAGATAAGTCCATTAGCTTTTAAGAGTGGACATTGACTTGGGTGCCACTCTTCGAACAATCTACTTCAGGAACTCTATCTTCAAGGTATTTCAAAATGTGGAAAGACATCAGCTATCAACCTTTCTAAGGTGACTGCTGAAAAACATTTGGCTGCTGTATATATATCTCATGCAAGAAATATATTTGGATAGTTGAACTTAAAAAGTCATTAATTTATAAACATGGTCTAGAAAATTTTGCTGTTTTCATGGATGAGTCTGTGCAGTTCTCCAGTTGTCTGATGTGGAGTTGCTGAGCATTGCTGTGTAACCGCTAATATTTTTCTTTGTACAATGGCATCTGTTCGCCAGTTTATCAAATACTATTAATAAATAGTGATTAGGGCTTAAAAGTTGTACTTCTATAAATATCTGGCATAGTTAAAGTGGTACAACCCTCCTATTTTGGACATTGATACTGGTATTAATTAAAATGCTTAACAGTATTGTTTATTCCTGTACAGGAAGAGGAAAAAGATATACAGCCCAGTGGGATCGCATCCATACTAGAACTTTTACCAGTATAACTACTTTGGTGATGTGTGTTTTTTTTTTTAAAGTTACACCTCTAATCAATATTGTTATACTGGTACAACTTTTAAGAGTAGGCCAGGCCTTGGATGTAATCAAGGTCAAGTTCACAAGAACCACCCCTAAACCGTATCTAAACCAATGGGACATAGATCAAAGCTTCTTTGACCTCAAACCTAACCTGATGTTTATATTACAGGTTCCTATTCAGTTCTGTTGTGGGGCAGTTCCTGTAAATTTGATGTCTGTCAAGTTTGTTTGATTCCAAGTTAAGAAAATTTTATAGCAGTTATCTTTCTCTTTAATGGTAAGTCCACTGACATCAGCATTTTTATATTGCTGTAGCTTCAAGAGAATATTCTAATATTTTTAACCCTGACTACTGCAACTATTAGTGACTGAGATGTAAGAGTTAGCAACTATAATGGCAATCTGGGATAGAAAGCCAAATAGCTGTCTAGCCATTTTTTGGAACTGGCTTATCAAATCGTGTTAATTTTAAATTTTACTAGTGGTTTTGTTTAAGAGGCACCAATAGAGATTACTTTTTGGTTTGTCTTTTGTGACTTCAACCACATTGAGTGCAAGCTAGTATTTCTGTTGGATGTTGTTGACTCACTGCAGAAAAAAATAAAGTTTCAGTAGTAGATGTTTCTTGAAGGTCAGGAGCATGTGGACATTCAGCTGCAGTCATTCCTATAGTATTAAAGCTTCCTAAGTAGCTATGTTGTATGAAAACACAGGTCCCTTGGTGTTGACCCTAAAATGTCTTCTGAGGGGTTTAACTTGGCTTCTGTAGTTCATATTGAACAGAGCTTTCAGATTGTTGGGACGTATCTACACTACAAACTTAAGTCAACCTATGTTAGGTCAACTGCAGCTACCGCAGTAATTACTGCAGTGGGTCATGTCCACACTGCCCTTCTTCTGTCGGTGGTGCACGTCCTCACCAGGAGCGCTTCCACTGGCTTAAGAGGAGCAGTTTGGGGGGCTGAGAGCCCAGGGAGCCTTGGTGCAGCTGGGCTTGGAGCGGGGAGCCCCTCATCTGCCCCAGGGTAAAGCCCTGTGAGTGTCTGTCTTGTCAGTATCACAGCTCCAGCATAGAGCCGTGAAATTGACAAGAATAACAGCCAATCGCAGATGTAAATAACCGGCAGTATCTACGTGGGCACAGTGTTGCCCTCACTACACTGACATAAGCTCTATGCCTCTTGTGAAGATGGAGTTATGTCCGTGTAGTAGGGCACTTACATCAGCAGGAGCAAGGTGTGTAGTATGTACACTCACGTAATTAGGTTGATGTAAGCCACCTTACGTTGACCTAACTCTGTAGAATAGACCAGGTCTTCATTTTGGGCAGTCCCAGAACAAAAATTCCAGGATACTTGAAAACTTTTGCAATGACATGGGGATTAATCACTTTTGTTGTATGAAAGAAGTTGTTTTGAAAGCCACGAGTATAGTTACTTTCCAAATCTTATTTTCAGTGCAGAAACTTGCCATCTGCTATAGCACATACTGTGCTATGTCAAACAGTCTGTTTTTCCGTCAACCTAGCTACTGCCTCTTGGGGAGGTGGATTAGCTACAGCAACAGGAGAACCCCTCTTGTTGCTGTAGTGAGTGTGTGCACTGAAGCACTACAGCAGGCACGGCTGCAGTGGTTTAAGTGTAGACATATTCTAAGTAACTGAGCAAAGCAAAACTTACCTAGAATGAAGAAAATTGCTGGTGTTAGGTTGAATAACCAGCAGTGTCTGCTATAAAATTAGCATCCGTGTGTGAATCTGCTGTAGATCTAAAAGCTGAAATATGAGATTGTAGCCTAGCTGCTGCTGCTGCTGCTGTTATAATTATTTATTAGAACTGTCGATTAATTGCAGTTAACTCACACGATTAACTAAAAAATGAATGCAATTAAAAAAATTAATCGCTATTAATCACATTTTTAATTGCGCTGTTAAAAATAGAATACCAATGGAAATTTATTAAATATTTGTGGATGTTTTTCGACATTTTCAAATATGTATTCTGTGTTATAATTGAAATCAGTAAAGTGTACATTGCTCACTTTATATTATTTTTTAATTTGCATTGTAAAAATGATAAAAAGTGTTTTTTCAATACACCTCATACAAGTACTGTAGTGCAATCTCTTTATCATGAAAGCATAACTTACAAATATGGATTTTTTTGTTACATAACTGCACTCAAAAACAAAACAATGCAAAACTTTAGAGCCTACAAGTCCACTCAGTCCTACTTCTCGTTCAGCCAATCGCTCGGACAAACAAGTTTGTTTACATTTGCTGGAGATAATGCTGCCCTCTTCTCGTTCACGGTGCCACCAGAAAGTGAGAACAGGCATTCGCATGGCAGTTTTGTAGCCGGCATTGTAAGGTATTTATGTGCCAGATATGCTAAACATTTGTATACCACCATTCCAGCGGTCATGTTTCCATGCTGATGACCTTCGTTTGGGGGGGGGGGGGTAAAGCGTTAGTAAAATTTTTAACTGAACTCTTTGGAGAAGAATTGTATGTCTTCGGCTCAATTTTACCCATATTCTGCCGTATATTACATGTTATAGCAGTCTTGGGATGATGACTCAGGACATGTTGTTCGTTTTAAGAATACTTTCGCTGCTGTGATTTGACAAAACACAAAGAAGGTACAAATGTGAGATTTCTAGAGATAGATACAGCACTCGACCCAAGGTTTAAGAATATGAAGTGCTGTCCAAAATCTGAGAGGAATGGGATGGGGAGCATGCTTTCAGAAGTCTTAAAAGAGCAACACTCCAATGTGGAAACTACAGAACCTGAACCACCAAATAAGAAAATCAACCTTCTGCTGGTGGCATCTGACTCAGATGTTGAAAATGAACATGCGTCGGTCTGCACTGCTTTGTATTGTTATCAAGCCGAACCTGTCATCAGCATGGATGCATGTCCTCTGGAATGGTAGTTGAAGCATGAAGGGATATATGACTCTTTAGTGTATCTTGACATAAATATTTTGTGACACCGGCTACAACAGTGCCATAAGAATGCCTGTTCTCACCTTCAGGTGACGTGAACAAGAAGCGGGCAGCATTATCTCCTGCAAATGTAAACTAACTGAGCAATTGGCTGAACAAGAAGTGAGACTGCATGGACTTAAAAGCTCTACAGTTTTACATTTTTATTTTTGAATGCAATTTTTTTGTACATAAATCTACATTTGTAAGTTCAACTTTCATGATAAAGAGATTGCATTTCTTTTGTTTTTTACAGTGCAAATGTGTAATCAAAAATAAATATAAAGTGAGCACTGTACACTTTGTATTCTGTTATAATTGAAATCAATTATATTTGAAAAATGTAGAAAACATCTAAAAATATTTAAATAAATGGATTGTTTAACATCACAATTAATCGATTAATTTTTTATATTGGATTAATCACGATTATTTTTTTATTTATTTTTTATGTGAAGTGTAAAAGGTATATATAGAATAAAATATCTTCCTTCTTAAGTATACTAATATTTAAAATCAATCATGAAGGTAAATGTATTTTTGAGCACTGTTGGCAAGGTTACAGATTGGAACTTTGAATCTATTCCTTGTTGGTTTTAAAGAGCTTTAGGTAAGACTGGCAGAGTGACCCAAGTGACCTTATAGCTATGAACTGGGCTTAATCCAAAATCTCCGTTGGAGTTGTGCAAAAGCTGCAACCAAGGTTCTTACCCTTGCTACATATTAGCACGCTTTCTAGGTACTTTAATCAAAAGCTGATGTAAAGATCAAAGGTGCAGTCCATGAGTTCAGGGCAGCTTTATTGACCTTATTAGGACTTGCATTCTCAATTGAATCTGGGTGTTTAGTTTTCTGGATGCTAGTCACTTGATTCCTGGCCATCAATTTTCAGGGTTTTAATTTTTTTTTGGTTTGTTTTTATTGTGCTCAGCAAGTTTGGAATTACCTTCATTTTCAGTTTGAGATACTCATAGCTCTTGCCAGCTCGTAAGCCAGTACTAAACATGTAAGCAGTTTGTTTAGTCACTTATAAAGCATCTTGAGATGCATAATAGCAAAGATGCTACTTGGAGTCTTTTTAGCTGCCTTTGCTAACTTATAATGGAGCAGCCAGTTCAAGTGCACTCTTTTGGGTCTATTGTTTTTGAACATTAGTGAAATTCATTGCTGATCAGAACTAATGATTAACAGTTTCTAAAGTTTTCATTGATCATTTATCATGGATGGACAGAGGTAATTGCATATATTTAATAAAACATTAAGAATTGATTCCTTCTGAGCCTTTTTAAACGCCACAAGTCAAAATAGCCAACATCTAAAGGGTTTGACAACATTACAGTCTTTCGAAAGGGACATAGTGTGAATAGAATTGAGTGCAGTATTCACAATTTTAGTGCTTCTAGTAAAGCTAGATAAACTTTTCTAAATTTGTCAGGTTCTTTACTGTGAGATCTTGTTTACGTAAATGTTTAAGAACCCTTTGAAATCATACAGTTGTTTAAAACATTAGGGGTATTAGTTGCAAACAACTTAAGTAGAGCTGACAAGCTGTGATAACTTGAATGAGGAAAATTTTAAAATGGTATTTTGAAGTTATCTTCGAAGCATGCAGCAAAATCTTTCCTAAAGGAAGCTTGTAAAAACTGTCTTAAAGTGCATGCAGATTGCCTCTCCTCTAACTGAGTGAAACTTGTTTGTGGCATAAGTACACATGCCAAGGATAGTTTTTGTGTAACACCAAATCATGCAGTACTTTCATTTGCATTACTTTCGCAACTGAACACTTGTCTGGTCCAGCAGTCACAAATCAATAAAGCGAAGGAATTGGAGATCTTGAGCGGTACATTTTCTTGTGGTTTGAGTTTATTGCATCAGCCAGTCCTTTATTAACTATTGTGTTTAATTGAATTGCCTTTTTTTATTGTGAACTTTGCTATAACCTAAATAGGGAGTTTATAGCAGTGTATTAAACAGTAGCATTTTATAAGCTGAAAACCGTTGACCCTGAAGAACTTTTGAGCAGTAAAGCCAACAGCCAAACTAGCACTGTTCAGTAAAGTAAGACTGGAATTATACTTCAAATGGATTCCTTAATCCAAAGCAATAGAGCCAAATTGTAAAGGCTTCTTTAGCAAAGCCACAATCTGTTCCTCCCATGTAAATAAACTTCAAAAAATCTTACAGCATGCAATATTTCACTATGATTCAAATCTATGGAGGATTGCACAGATGGTAGATGTGTTCCAATCTGGGAGAAGGCTCTGGGAAAAGCTTGGCATAAACCTAAATGAACAGCAGCACTGCATTTGGTACAGTGGCCTTCTTGGGATAATGCAGAAGAACAGCTCCACAAATCCCAGAACTGTTAGAAGTCCTATTATCGAAAGGTTTAATAATAATAATAGCTGTGAGATGGAAATCTGCCCACATGCCCATTCTTACTGTGGATGGAAAAACTGACCCTCCCAATATCAAATCCATGGATTACTATGCTGTTTGGAGCCTATTTATTAAAGAACCTATTTTGCTTATATAAAACAAAAGCTAGCCAGAAAATCATCTGCACCAGAATAACAAAATACGAGTCAAAGAACGTGGTTAATTTGAAAATTGCATGTTAATCTGTTAACATAGGAATTGCCGTACTCTAACAGACTTGTGGTCCATCTAGTCTAGTAACCTGTCTCTGACATTGGCCAGACCAGATGCTTCAAAGGAAGATGTAAGAATGCAGATAGCTGTGGGATAATCTGTGCCTCATGAAAGTCTCATTCGACTCCCTAATCATATGGTTTTAATTCTGAAGCCTGCACTTTGTACCTACTCCTTTTGCAAGTAGCATTTCAGATTACTATCACTGAAAGATTAGACTTGAAGTCTTGATTTTCCAGACTGAAGTACAAATATACCAATGCCGCCATTGTTTCACATTTAAAAACAATTGTGAATCTTCTAAATCGCAAATACTTCACACAAATTGAGCCTTCTGTCCCTTCAGGTTGCAATAAAAATTGTTCTAGCTCTGTTAGCAAGCATTCACTCAATAAAGAGTACTATCCACTTGAATCTACAAAGAGCACTTAATGAGGTGAAGCGCTGTTTTAATGCAGCCTGAAGTCTTTGTTACCAAGAGACTAGATGGCATGAAACAGTGATTGTCAGCTGAGAGTCAGTTAATTTAGTTATTTATAGGGCTGTCAAGCAATTTAAAAAATTAGTTGCCGTTAACCCTGCGTTTAAAATAAAGGTATTCTATTTAAATATTTTTGGATGTTTTCTACATTTTCAAATATATTGATTTCAGTTACAACACAGAATACAAAGTATACAGTGTTCACAGGTCCTGTAAGATCAGGGCTAAGAAACCCAAATCTGGTTCTGAGACTGGTAGCCTTGTAATTTGCATGCTATTTATCACAAATATTTACTTCAGTTTAAATTATGGTCACCTGAGAAAGAAAAGTTTAGTGCTGAGGAGGGATATTACCATGAACTGTAGAGGTGGCACTTGTGAGAAGTACTGCATCAGAAGCACTAGAGCTCCACCCAGGAGTTTTATAAAGTAATTAAATGATGCCAAATCACTAACAGTTTAAATGTCAGCAATAATAAATTGACTGTTAGTAATGCATTTTGACATTTTAGACAGAGACTGAAAGGAACAAGTACAAGAGAATTTCACATCTTTTCACCCCTTACACAGATTTATGGTGTTGAACTATGCCATGATGAGGCGAGTGTGGTAACAATGGGAATCTGCTGCAGGATTTCCAGTCCTTTGAACTGTCGCACTTAATTTAGTAGTGTAAACATATCCTAAGTCAACTTAAGTTGATGTACAGCCACCACAGTAATTTAAAGTGGTGTTTCATGACCCCACTATGCTCCTGTGCATCTTCACCAAGAGTGCTTCCACCAACTTAACCCTCACCCCAGGCCTGACAGTTGGAGGCCCCCTCACCCTGAGGCTGACAGCCAACTTGTGATGTAAGTAATGCGGTGTCTATCCTAAAAACATCAACCTAAGTGCTACCTCTCTCATGGAGGTGGAGTTTAGTTGATGTAGTGGGCGATTTACATCTGTGAGATCTACATTTTAGTGTAGACGCTTACACAGGTCTACGTAAAGCAGCTTACATTGACCTAACTCTGTAGTATAGACCTGGCCTTACACAATTAGTAAAGTTAAACCTGTGTATAAGTGTTTGCAGGATTGAGGTCAAAGTAGGTAAGAGCATAATACCTAGGATTGAAAGTTCACTTGCTATAGTATGCTTTCCACCAGTGAATAGGGTCATAAACTTCAATTTTTGCCTAGTATAAGATTTAATTTTAAAAAAATCCAACTCTTTTTTGCTCACACTTAGCTTACTGAGGAAACCAGGCATTTTGCTATTTTTAACACTAGATGAACAAATTGTTTAAGCAATATGGGTTTTAATATTTATACTTGAATGCGTGAGAAATGAAATTCATTGTGAGGTTTAGGAGAACATGGATTCATGTAGCATTTCCAAGGAACACACTCGTATTGGGGAACAAATTAGTGCGGTTTTACTGTGGCTGAGTATCTAGTCGTACTCTATCTAGGAACTGACATTAGGAACTGGCATGTAATTCTCTCTGTAGTTTTTGGGGGAGATGGGGCGGTTGGTGGGCATAGTAGTTAAACCAATAAGCCTACTTTTCCAAAGTGGCTGATTTGCTTTAACTATATCTGATCTGAGGATGTTTTGAAAATGTTGCTCATAGAAGCTTACCTGATTTGCAAGTGTTTTGGCGATGAAAAGCACTAAATCATCCTCATTGGGGGTGTTAAAGTGTGGGAAAGTTAGACTTTGGGAAACTTTGGCAATAGTTAGATATCACCTGCATTTTCTCCAACTTATGAATAGTAATAGCAGGCTAATGTTCTGTAATTTAACATTGTTTCTGTATTCAAGTTTCCATATATACTCATACATAAGCTGAATTTTTTTAGTAAAAAAGGGATGCAGCAGAGAAGGGGGTTGGCTTATGAACGGGTTTATAGAGGGAGAGGTGGGACACTGCCCCTCCCCACAATAGGGGGAGCAAGGAGAGGCAACACAGCCAGAAGGGAAGAGGTGGGGCCAGAGTCCCTCTGCTTCTTCACGCTGCTCTCCCCCTAACCTCTGAAGCAGCTGCAGCTCCGGGGCTGGCAGGCTGCAGCCGTGCTGCTCGGCCCTGCCCGTTGGAGCATGCTGTAGCCATGCCACCTGGCTCAACCAGCTGGAACATGCTGCGGCCGCGCCGCCCGGCCTGGCCCACCGGAGCAGGCTGTGGCCGCGCTGCTCAGCCTGCCGGAGCAGCTCCAGCCAAGCCAGAGACATCCTCTCCAGATAAGGTGGGAAGGAATGGGGTGGGGGAGAGTGTGGAGGTCCCAGGTTAGGGGTGAAGGATGTTCACAGGGGTTACTCCCTTGACCCCCAGCTTCTGGCCCCCCCAAAATTTCCCCACCAGTTGCTGTCCCAGCCCATCAGGGTAAGCAGCCGGCACACTGGCACACTTTTTGTTTACTTAGGTTTACCTCCATGCCTGTGGACGCTCGAGGTAAACAAATCATCTCGGCCCACCAGCGGCTTATCCTCATGGCTGGGAGCCAAAGTTTGCTGACCCCTGAATTATAGGGTTGGCTTATGAACAGGTCATAAAATTTTCCATTTTTACTTATCCATCTTGGGGGGGGCGGGTTGACTTATAAACGAACCAGCTTATGAGCAAGTATATATGGCACTTTGCTCTGGCCACTAATATTTCTTGAAGTGTTCAGCCTTAGAGAGAAGGAACCATTTGTTCCTAGCACAAATACACAATTGATTTAAAAATTCCTTCGTACTGTATTTTCTGTTATGTACTATTACTCTTGTAACTTTATCATTTATAAAATTGAAGTCTGCCCAGTTGACATGCTACATCAGAATCACATTCTGTATAATATTGTGGAGAGAGATTCTGCTAACGGTTTCCTCAATAAATCCTGACTTACCATTATAGCTTATATGCATTGGCAAGATTTTCAAACTGATAACTTCTAGAGAAATAAATGACTCATTATAATGTCTTGCACTTTTTTTGGCTATACTGGTACTGAATGGACAAAATCCCAATTTTAGCATGGATGTATGGGATAGTGGTGTATCCAGTGCACCCACACTGTGACAAAGTATTTGTTTTTTAAAGTGAAGTTTGAGCTACATACAGGAAATGCACTAGTTACACCAGAACATACTCCTATGGTGCTAAAGTGAAATTTGGGTGAGAGAGAAGCAGATCTCAAATCTGGGATTATTGGTGTTTATTATTTTACAGATGGGGTCAAGGATTTGGTCTGCTGGGTTCCATCTTTGGAAAGGACAGTGCAATAAATCAGCCAAACAGTGTCTTTGGACTTGTATTTTATATTCTACAAATGTTACTTGGTAAGTATTTAACTCTATTTATGGTCTAAAGTATGTAACAGCATAGATGTTAATAAAACAGGACATTGATATAAACATTGCTAAGCCTGGATGAAACCATGATAAACTGCACTGGTGCAAGTCACAGTTTACACCAGTCTAGTTGTCCAGCCACAGTGGTAGCTCTAAAATTCCTCTAATAACTTCAAGAGTTACTTAGTTTGCTTTTAGTCTCCTATATCATTAATATGAGCACTGGAACAAAGACTGCATGTGGGAAGCAGGCAAACAAGTGATATAAGATGTGTGACTAGTAACACATGCAAACCCATCTGTGCCTGCCCCCTGTAAGCTGATATAAAGCCAATGAAAATGTTCGTAGATCTAACCTGATCAACCTATAACTTTTCCATAATTCAAGAACATGAAAGATGATGAAAATACCACTCACTGCTGATCAAAATACAGAACCTAGAAACTCTGCTCCAAATTGTGATTTGCTACCAGCGTGGACTCACGATATTTTAAGCAGAGCTGTATGAATACAAACTCACTGAACAGAAATAGTTAAAATGTTAGTTCTTTCTCAGGTTTTCTTTGCTTCAGCTATGGAAAGAGGGCATTAAAGTAGCAATAATAACTTTGTCTTTTGTTGCAGGTATGACAGCAAGTGCAGTAGCAGCTCTAATCCTCATGACATCCTCCATAGTGTCAGTAGTAGGGTCATTGTACCTGGCATACATTCTGTACTTTGTGCTGAAGGAATTTTGCATTATATCCGTCATCACATATTTGCTGAACTTCATTCTCTTTATCATCAACTACAAACGACTAGTTTACTTGAATGAGGCCTGGAAACGGCAACTCCAACCCAAACAGGAATAACCCATGTTTGAACTTTTGACCGATAGTCTGAAGACCTGACTTCCATTTAAGTTTATTTTGCAGTAATTTTTTATTTTTCATATCAGACACTTTTCCCAAGAATCATCCAAGAATCATAACTGATATTTTTAATAACTGTAAATTGGAAGGGGCCCTAGATAATTTCTGTGCTAATCTTCAATTTAAACATGGCTACAAAAGAGAAAGCTCTAATACAATCAAAGACAAGCTTTAACTTTACTTGGAAGAAATTTCTTAGCCACACAAAATCTAGACTCCTCGCAACTTGTAAAGTGGGTAACGCTAGAAAATATCCTGTGTATAAATTCAACTTCAGATATGATGAGATGTGATCATGACATTTAAATATCCTAGAATAGAGGTACCATATTTAATGTTGCCATGTTTACAGTATGTGTATTACATTTTTAGCCGATGGACTTAAACATATAGATTTGACTAAAACATGATATTGTAAATAACTAGAAATATTGGATCCATTTCTGCAAGACTCACTGTACAGTCAATTTTATTAGTGTAGCAACTTTAAGAATGTTCAGCTTATAGTTGATTGATTGATGGATAATGGAAGGAATGAGCCCATATAGTGTCTTGTGAGAAGCACTAGTAGTAGTGAGTGCAGCAACACAAGTGATGGTTACCTTTGCTCCATCTTTTTTCTCTATTAATGAAAATGGAATTAAAGCTAAAACTTCAGGTATATCCAGTAATGAAATTGTGATTTAATATCTGTACAATATGAAGACTGTTTAATATGGCCTGCAAAAAGCCAACATTGGGAAATTAATACATGGGCACGGGAGAGGGAGGTATTCTGAAACTGGAGAAATCTCTTGTATAAGATATTTGAGTAGCACTTCTCGGAATGGCTTAATTTTCATGCAGATCTGTTTTTCATTTTAAACTGGTGTCAGACAGCCCAACACAGTGTTACCAACAACAATCTGACATTACATTGAAGGCTGCAAAATAGAATTGTAATTTACAGGGGGTACCAGAGACTTACTGGGCTATCTGAGTAATGCACTGACTAAACTGAAATTTCACTGATCTTTTTCAAGATCTTTGATTTGTATTATATTTAGAAATGAACTTTAGAACTGACACATATTGGCCTTTCAAGGGGCCTTATCTGTTTGAGTGGGATAAGTAGGTAAATGTGCTCTTGAAAATGAAACCCAGTAGTGCTATCATTGCTCTTTCTAATAACTATTTTTAAAAAGTAAACAAAATCATAAACAGTATTTCTACACTCAATATCCTGAAGTAGAATGTTGAAAGTGCCTTCTGTCTTAAATTCTTAAACCAAATATTTTGTGTGTTGAACCTAGCAGGCAGAAGTGTCCTTGCTATTTAACAAATAAACTTGCAGTATGTAGAAAAGTATTCTACGGTCCATTTTAGTCATTAGAATGAGAAGTGGTAGCAATATTACTGGTTCCTTAAGACAATGTGTTAAACAGACATGTAGAGCTGATAATCTGATACTTCATTTACCCTCAAACAAGCTAAATACTGTGTTCTCTGAAACTGGGGGAATCCAAAGTACATTGATTCAACGGTTTCCAATAGCTGGTGCCATGCTTTTTCTGCCCTCATGTCAGCTAGATTGAACTAGATCTTTTAAAGAATACATCTTCAGATCTAGAAGCAACTACTAAAGGTGAGTCTGCTTAAGGGACACTATTCTTATGTGTTGTACTGTAAAATGAATTAAACACTAAAGTGTTGAAACAAAACTTAACTATGAAAGTATGATGTATAATAATGATGACAGATATTTAGGATGAATTCACAACAGTATTTAAATTTCTGGTTCATACCCTGGATGTAGGTGGAGATTGATTTATGGATGGAGTTCTATGGTATGAGTAACATCTGTTACATGTTACACTAAACAACTTGTCTCTTGTCTAACAACTCTAGACAATGTATTTATTAAATACGTTTTGTATTGACGAGTAGAGCTAAAGCTTGTCTTGATGTTTAGTTCTCTCTCAAATGCCTTGAACTTTGACATGAGCAACTTTAAACTGGGTACCTCAAAGCTTTACCCTCTCCTGGCACACGGTTTGGGGACATACCACTGTTGAATCTGTTGTATGAATTTATTTTGATACATTCATGTGATCTGCTACACTAAGGCATCTCTTCAATGAAAGAAAAGGTGAATATGTGCTGCTTGAAATGATTAGTCACAATGCTAATATCTGAGAATAAGCAGCAGTGGAGACAAGTATAATAAGTATTATTTGGTCTAATTAATGACTTAATGCATAAAAACCCTCAAACCAAAAACCATCCACTGAAAATATAGGTGTTGACGATCTTCACTGTGTCCCTGTGCTTAACTGTGTGGGAATAGTCTGTAACTTCAAAGTTTGTTCAGCTGAATCATCCAGGGCCAGATTTGCAAAAGGCACCCGCCTGCAGCCCCCGTTTGAGTGTATATCAGGCTTGGCCTCCATAAGAGTTTGCCATGATGCTGCGTGCATACTCTTGCAAATTTGACCCTTAATTTTAAATCTTTTTCTTGTGTGCTTTTCTAGTGTTTACTTTATAATTCATCCTAACATGGAAATAACACTTGCTAGAAATAACCCCTTCCTCTTCTTGTGTTTCTCTTTTGTGTCAGAGAAAATGCAATTTGTGTGAATAAAGAGCAAAACAATTAGATTCTTGGTAGAAACAGCCCATTCTTGACCTCTCTTTACTGCTGCCAATGAGAGGCAGCATTTTTCTTCCAGTAAAACAGCTCAGTCATAATTAGTAATGTGCCAGATATCAGGCTAGTACTTACTCCCTTCCCCTCCCAACCAGAGTAAATGTCATGCCAAATGTACTGAGATCTGTTAATTTGAGCTTTTTCAAATTAAAGGTAACTTCTGGTAAACTTTCATGGAAAGATTGGAGTACAAGAATAAGGCAAAATGCTAGCAAACAATATCCAGACTTAAAAAACAAACACAAAACCGTCTCCACCCAACTGTGACTTCAGAACTCATAAAATTTTGTGCTTTCTTCAAAACAAAAAAACTCTTCAAAATTTGGACTTCCATCCTTTCAGGTTTTGGAGGGTGATAAGAGGAGAGGGACAGGAATCAAATCCGAAGACTTGCTTAGAAAGCAAACAACATTCCTGAAAAGGCTTCTTACTGTAAGATATTTGCTACAAGAAGGCCAATGAAACATTTCTCACCACTTTAAGTATCAGAGGTGAGAACAAATCTCTCCATTTAGAAGAGAGAAATTTCTGTATGCTGTAGTACTCGTCTTCTACTGTATTAAGTCTCTAATAGGTCTTGATTGGTCAAAACAGTTGGTTAGGTGCTTCAGGAGGCAAGTGTGGCTCCTAATTTGTTTGAACTAAACTTAAATAAACAATCTGATAAAACTTGACTTTGGTTCAGACAACATTGTTTAAACATGATCTAGACAAAGCTAGTCCAAAAAAAGTGAAGTATTCTGTTACCGTAAAACTATTAAGCATGGCCTAAATATTAGGTGTGTATTCTGTATAGTATGTTCCATCTAATATTTATTACTAGTGCTTTAAACTCCAGAGTAAACATCCATTTAAAGTGGAGTCATTGGGCAGATGTTCCTTTTATCAGTATAGGTTCTGAGATACTCTATATCAGAGGTTTAGAATACAATTTTGCTAACAGGTAAAGAAAACCAATGTAAATATATAAGAATGTTTATTTGTTGCACAACTTTTTTTGGTATAAAAAATAAATGTAGAAATGACCTGTGGACGTCTTGCTGCAATCATTCTTACACTGCAGTAGTGCAGTTCAAACAAAGAGCTTGAATGAACCCAATCAGAGGCCTTTTTGGACTCAGTCTGAGCCTTAGAAACTGTTTTTAAAGCCAGTACTGTAATCTTCTTTATAGAAATGTACTCAGTTGTGATTTCTTTTTTTCAAAAGAAGATGTATGTTAGCAGTAGAAGGTTGAAGCATTGAGTCCCCAGAGATACTAGTGCAGAAAATTCCTGTAGCTTCATGTATTGCTGAATGTTGTGTGCACGTGGGAACGTAAAGGTTGAGCACCATTGACTTGAGGATTTACTGTTTACAGTTCTTCAAGCAACATGCAGACATGTTCCTAAGAGTGTTACTTTAATCATTTTCTACTTTTGTTAGGCCTGAAGATCTGCTTTAACTCCACTCTGACAATGTCTCAGTATTCTAAATCTGCAGTATGTGTTCCTGTTTTTTGTTTAAATTTGCAACGAGCTGTGGAGAACTTAAGCAGGAAATGACTCTCCTTGATATGTGTGCTTACCATGCAAATGGATGTTGAACCCTTACCATCTGTCTTGTTGGAGTGAACAAAAGTGTAGCTTTTTCTACTGAAATTGCAAGTCCTGTGCATATTGTAGGGATCTGAGTCCTAGTTTGTAATGCATTAACCATGTCAAATCTGTCTCTGTATCTTGATGTGGCAGCTGTTGGTATGTCATTCTGTCAGTGTTGAAATGGGGAAGAAAATTAAAGTTTAGAAATTAAGAAGTTTTTAAATGACTTTCAAACACTGGTAATTGGATTAATATGGTATTCAGTAAGGTACTGGATAACATTTGAGTGACTGCTTTTTAACATAGATACACTTTTTTTTATATTCTGAGTTTTAGTTAATTAGGAAATCTGTAAAATTTAAGTATGCAGTTTAAACGTGACGTACTCATAGTCTGGATTTTCTTTTGCAAACTAAAAGAAAATTGTTCTGAGTTCTGTAGTGAGTGTACCTCTCCTTTTTTACTGCTGCATGTGGCAGTTACAATTGCCTTTGGCTTCTTACGTGTTGCTTCAAGAGTAAAGAACGCTATGCTGCCATCCAATAAATAGTGGCAGCTATTTTCTTTATATATGGGCAGAAATTTAAGTCACTTAGGTCAGGCCATGAGAAGGAGACATTGCATAAAGGAAAACTATAAGTGATGGTATGCTGAATCATTCTAGTCAGGTGATGGTGTGCAGAAATGAAGACACCCACGCAGTTTAATGCACATCAGTTACTGTCCAAAATCTAGTAAGCAACCACTGTTCAGCAACATGGATCTGGCCATGGTGGTGATGCTGTAGGGCTAAACTTAGTCTTTGTGTAAGAAGTTTTTATAACTACCTCCAGTATACTAGCTACACTGAGTCTGGATTGCAGCCAATAAGGTAAGGCCGGTACCCTGAATTTGTTATAAGAGATGAATCTGCCTATTTAACTTCAACAAATCTGTGTACCCCAAAAACATTGAGGGTGCTGCAGTATCTATATTTCAACCCAGTGTTAAGTGAGTGCTCAGGTCAGACTTGGACAAAGTTAACCTATCTACTGAGAATAGTACTATGGTTTGACCTCCAAATGTGAATTAAGTTCCTCCAGGCTGAAAGTCAGGGCTGCATCTCCTCCCTGTAGTCCTAGTAGAGAAGTTCATACTTAAAAGAACTGGAGCTGCTATACATAAGTATATCTATTTATGACTGACTGTAGTGGTAGGGTAGAAGCTACTGTGGTACACTGCAATGACCTAATGTTGTATAGATGTCATACTAACTAGAATTAGCTGTGTACACTTAGAGTAGAGCAATCCTAATCAATTACAGTACACAGTTTGAGATGATAGAGGGGAAATGGTGATTCCTTCAGAACATAGCTAACCAGAAACCCATTTTCAGGAATAGGGTATGAAAACACTACAATGTTAGAAATTGGGAGAGCTAATGCATGTCTCCCAATCTACCTCTCTCAAATACTTTAGTTATTAACAGTATTAGGTATCCACTTTACCAGCTGCAACCTATTGATTACTAATTGATTACTAATTTTCTATGGATATATTTAAATTTGCCCGGTGTTGTGTATTAAATAGAACCCCTGGTATGGAAATATTTTTATTTTAGTACTATTTCAAACAGTTAAACTGCACTAATTCTGTAATACTAGATTTCAGTAAAATGTAAACATTAAGCAAAATATTATTTAACGAAAACATCTGAGCTTAATACCCACTCATAAATTGTAATATGTGAGTGTTGGATGGAGACAACTTGATTCATTTGCAAGCTTCCAGTATCTGTCTCTTAGAACAAATGCAGCTGCCTTTGGTTGTCGTTGACGGGTAAAGATCCCCTTCTTGTTCCCTAAAACACGACTGGTTGCTGTAGATATAAAAAGTCATAAAATAAAGCAGTTTTTTTTACAGAAGAATCACAAAATAAAGCATCTGTGTGTAGAGTAAGACACTTCTTCCTTTCCCTGCAGTAATCAACGTGACATGACTAACTCCTCAGCCAAAGGGAAAGAATGTTAGTAGCAGCTTTTCACAACCAAGTTATACAGAGGAAACTTAAGTCACCATCTTCCTACATATGGAAGATGATTATTGTTACACTGGCTTCATTACAACTGATTTAGCTTAAACCACTACACGCTTATAGGCTTTAAGTGTGCCCGTGAATGGGCTGTATCACTTTAATTAAATCAATTAATTAAGCTAGTGCTTAATAGTCTATGACCAGTCTCATCTTAAATAGCTGGGGATCCAGTTAAATCTCACTGAAGATCTTTACTTTGAGACTCAATTAGATTTTCTTCTTTATTCACCCTTTGTATTACCCTGCATTCCTTTCCTTTACTGCTGTTCATGCCCTTTTCTCCAACTTACTAGTCATTTGTTGAGTTTTTAATCAAACCAGTCCAAACGACATCTTCTCCAAGTGGCTTCCAGTTCCTCCATGCTGCATGATGTGTATGGAGCCCAAAGCTGCATTGATTTGTCATTGCAAACTTTGTCTAATTTTCTTTCCACTATTCTTTTTGAATCAGTATCTTTTCCCCCACTGCTGCTACTTTTTTTATGCCCATGTCTGGTCTCTTTAGAGCCTTGTATCGCACATGCTCTTTACTTAAGTCACTGAAGCTAGCACCTGTGGAACAGATTCCTCCGGTATTCCACTAAATACACTGCTCACACTGCCTCTGCTGACCATCTCTCAGGCCTTGAGGGGGGAACTGATCTAAGTTATGCAACTTCAGCTCCGTGAATAACGTAGCTGAAGTCGATGTACTTAGATCTACTTGCTGTGGTGTCTTCATTGTGGTCGACAGCTGATGCTCTCCCATTGACTCCGTCTATGCCTCTCGCCCTGGTGGAGTACTGGAGTCGATGGGAGAGCACTTGGCGGTCGATTTATCGTGTCTAGACTAGACGTGATAAATTAACCCACCCACCATGCTCCCGCTGGATCGATGACTGCCCATTGATCCAGCGGGTAATGTAGACAAGCCCTCAGTCACAATTGTCACTCCAACAGATTCTCTGTACTCTGGCTTAAGCTTTGTCCTAGGAACATACAAGAGTGGTCATTCACCAGTGGTGGAGACAATAGCATAAATGACCAACCACTTTTAAAATCCTGGCATCTAGCCCTCCTGTGCATAACCTCTGTGGCTACAACTGAAGAAGCTGCCTGCAGTGTGATTAATGCGGTCTGCCACTGTCGGTGCAGCGGTAATGATGGGAGTTACATGTGAAACACCTACAGCAACTTTGAGCAGAATTTAGAACGTGAAAAAGGATAGTTGAGGCTGGGCATTTTGGAGGATGAGGAAGAGGAGAGGGTAGAAAGAGTAGTGGTGGGTCCCTCTCCACACATCACTTGCATTCTGTCGTAGTGCACTGTCTCCACAAACCGGTGATGCAGGTGCTCCTACAGCACTTCCCTTAGTGTGTGGGACACTTGGTAACACAACTCAACCACAGGAGAGACACCCTTCAGCATAGGAAATGGTGCTTTGCAATTAGGTCCTACTTGACTTGGTCATGGAAAAATGTCACTTTTTCCCCTGCCTTAATGCAAGAGTTAGCATGTTTGGAACACAACCCATTTCCAGAGAAACAGCAAAAATAGAATATTTCCATTTCTTACTACGTCATTTTAATGAACTTTGCCCAAGTTTAAAGCATCAGAGCCAACTGGCCTAAAGTCTAGCTACATTTCAATGAGTAGCTGTAATGGAAAAGTAGAGAGATTATCCCATTCAACATACAACTTTGTGACAAGGTTGTGCTCTCAGTCCTAAATCAACTAACATCTAACAATGCTAATCCTGGAGAAATACAGGGAACAAGCTGTGGGAGTTAGCTACAGAGGATGTTTCTGAAATTCTTTGTGAAAAGCATGAAGTCTTCTGCATGCCGCATAAGGGAGCTTTGAACACCACAGCTGCCAAAAGTACAGACTTGATTATTACAGTAAGCAGAAATGCTCGACTGTTTGCATTTTAAGAACACAGCAAACTGTGTGAAAGTCAGTGATCTCCTTCTACACCCACAGTCTGGCTAGAGTACAGCTTTAGCTGCCGTGTTTGTGTATGAGTTGGGGGAGGGAGAGTTCTGTTTTGTAATGTAGCTCTGACTCCCCAGATGCCTCCAGACTTGAGCAGTTTGTTCAGTGTTCACTGAACAATGGTACTATTTTTATAACAAGATATGACTAGGCTGCCATTGATTAGCTTATGGTGCTCATGTCTTCACAATTCCCTGGAGAGAGCACTTTGTCCAGAATTGAATGAAGTTGAAGCTTTTGGGATAGATGGCTGAGCCAGTAGCCTAATATTATAGCACAGGCTTCATTCTTCCCTCCCCTTCCCCCCCCCCTCCCCCCACAAAAAAAAAAAAAAGCTGTTTGTGGCAGAAAGTGACAAGGGAATTTTTAAATAAAGGTTTTGCTGCATTTAACAATCTTCAGTGCCACATATACTAACTAGGTTTTCTAGAACACATGCTTCTACTTACATCTTGTATCCTCAGTTCTTTAACATGAAAGCCATGATGTCAGGGGAGAAAGCTTATCTTTACATTGCAGCTTAAATATAGAATGGAATCTCAGCCTACCTTGATCTGTCATAAAATCAGCAAAGTTCCAGAGGAGCTCCCCAATCACATACTCCTTTCTCTTTTTGTCAAATACTGAATGGTATTCCTTTAGCACAGCCTTTTGGTATTCCTCGCTGAACATAAGAGGTGGGTCCTGAAACCAAAGAAGGGAGAAAAGACTCAGATAGTACATAGCAGGTGTCAGCAAAGGCCTTCAATTGACTTTTTTCATATGAAAAGGGTTGTACAATTATTCATTCGTTTCCTACACCACTGAATTATAGCCATAGCTATGGAATGTGGTGGCTATTTAGCAGAGGTTAGAAGTACTGAAGAAGGGTATCTATTTGAAACTGGCAAGGGGAGTTTAGATAGTGTTGATTTCTTCTACCTATGTTGGCAGCTCCTTTTTGATTCGTAGGGAGGAAACTAGAAACCTTTTTTTTTTGATTGATGAACTTCTGAACGTACTTGCTGGCAACAGCTTTTTAAGTGCTACATCTAAATAGTTTCTCTGAAGCTACACAATCCCATCGCCCCATAATGAACTAACTTTTCTCCCCAGCACTGTACCTTCCTGTCTGCTGAATATTCTCCACAACTGCCAAAGCATGGAGAGACTGTTCCAAGATGTATCTTCTGGTGGTTTGACCACAAGAGTGTAAATTAGTGAGTTAACTGTAACCTACCTGGCAATGATTCAGCTTAAAAGGCAAACTGCAACATTGCATAAGAGCCAGTTAATGATTTATACTTTTTAAACCAGTCTCTTAAGCAGTATTTTAAATAAGGAAAAAAAGGAGGACCAACTCCCACAATCAGAATGTTAAAAGTTTGAAAGGTTTTCAAAGAGACAAAAGAAAATATTATAGGAGGCCAGTGACTTAGATTATGGAAGCGAATTAGTGGCTTGCAGCATACGCCAGTGCTTTTACTTAAAGAACTCGTTTCCTCAGGTGCCATCTTAGCCCCAGTGAAATCAAGGGCAAAACTCACTAACTTCAATGGGGCCCAGTGTTTCAACAGTAGAGTCCAGTATAATATGCACGGCAGCTGAGGAGTATATTTCACATTGTGTCTAGCATGTCTCAGAATTAAGGGGTCAGTACATTTCATGGGTTGGTTGGTTGTGACTGAACTTCCCTCCTTGACCAGCACTGTGTTTCCCAAAGTGGCACAGTTAGGAAACTCACATTGTGAAGCCCAGCAATAGTATCTGCTCCATATTCGCTCTGGATAATTGGCCTTTGGTAGGCTTCATACCAGTTCTCAAACTGTGTATTGAGTTGCAGCTGAATAACCTCTAGATGGCCGGCGTCATGGTACCAGGAGAAGTAGCTATTTATGCAAATTACATCCACGTATGGAGCCTAGAGAAATAATGTAGAGTAATATTTGTAACAAACCCCGAAGTAACCTATAGGCATGTTCCCAAGGCTACATCCCTCTCTGCTGTAGTTCCACTGACCTCAGTTGTTACACTTAGGATCCATTTGGCCCACAGCATTTTAACACAAAAATGAGACTGCCCGCCACCCACCCTATTCCTAGAAAATACAGGAGGAAACTCACCAAGTCAAGCAGTTTTCCCCATCAACTTATGTTAATTTTGGCATTTTCTTACAGATTTAGGTAGGCAAAGTAGCCAATTAAACAAGATTAACGGTTTCATCCCTAGGTTTGTTAGTCTTTTTGGACATTCCAAGATATGTCTTGGATCTGGTCGTGCATTTAAACATCCTTTTTAACTTATTAAATAACACGCTGATCAACTTAGTGGTCAATTACTTTGAATAGTGACTAAGTTCATGCATCAGTGGCGTAATTTAGGACGAAGCATTCTGCGAGTTATATGCCATTTCTACCACCTGGACAGTATGACAAAGGGCACTAGCCCATTGAAGATAAAGTGATGTTATATGTAACTTATCCAATGTTCTCTTAACATGTTTTGTAATAAAGTTCTGAAATCAGAATTTACAGTGTGTAAGTTCTTTGAATCTCTTTTGTGTCTCCCTGAGCTGTCGGAAAAAGCATGTTCCACTGGAACATGATGGGGTGCATGCAACTAGCAATAGATGGGACACTGGGGTAATCAACAGCAG
Source organism: Gopherus flavomarginatus (assembly GCF_025201925.1). NCBI lineage: Eukaryota > Metazoa > Chordata > Testudines > Testudinidae > Gopherus > Gopherus flavomarginatus. The sequence goes on from NC_066635.1 coordinate 12,845,178, forward strand.
TGCCCTCTTTGCTATGTTTAAAATGGAAACAAATCCCAGTGGTTTTGATCCTGCGCCAATGGAAGAAAAGTCCTAGCTTTCCAGAGCCACACATGCTAGCTCCAGGACAGCCCAGTTTAGAGAGGAAAGGCTAGCTTACTTGGAAAGGAAAATGAAATGGGATTTCTCGCAGGTACTTTTGAAAGTCATTTATATACATGCATCATATGTAGCTAGACAAACTCATTGTCTAAAAACAGACTTGTTGCAAAGACATGGTATGCTGAAAACATCACAAAGCCTTTTATGTTGTCTTTGATTTCCAAGGAAATGCTATAGGGAGACCAGTTTTCAGACACGAGCCCTTAAAGCAAGGCTCTCAGTTCTGCATGTAGGGCCTCTATAGAAGGACTAAGCGCACGTCCAGACTAACCCGCGGCATCGGCGGGTTAAAATCGATTGCTCAGGGATCGATATATCGCGTCTAGTCTGGACACGATGTATCGATCCCCGAGCGCGCTTACATCGATTCCGGAACTCCATCAACCCGAACGGAGTTCCGGAATCGACCCGGAGAGCCGCGGACATCGATGCCGCGCCGTCCAGACGGGTGAGTACCTCGATTTTAGAAATTCGACTTCAGCTACGTTATTCCCGTAGCTGAAGTTGCGTATCTAAAATCGATTTTAATACCTAGTCTGGACGTGGCCTAAGCCAGCAAAGACTTTTCTGGGCCAGTGTCCAAGCCCCATTTCAAAACCTTGGGTATATCTCCACCCCAAAAGCCAACTGCAGCAGCGAGTCTCAGGATCCATGGCAGCTGACTCAGACTCACGCTATGGAGCTAAAAGTAGCAGTGCAGACATATGGGCTTGGGCTGGAGCCCCGGCTTTGAGACCCTCCTCATGAGCTGGGTTTCAGAGCTCCAAACTTGACTGGCTAGACTGCTACATTTTAGCTCCGCAGTGCAAGCCCAGTTGACCTGCCATGGGTCTTTTTTTGCTGGGTAGCCGTACCCTTAGACTAGAGGCTCAAGCCAGGCTCGGGGCTGGTTAGACTATGGAAAGCCAATAGGCGTCTGCCCAAGAAGAACAAGAGAAATTTACAATGAGTGGAGACAAAACATTCTTTACTATAGTTAGGGCCTATTCCCATTTGAAGAGGTTTTTATTCTCTGCTTTAACAAACAGCCTACAGCAAGTGAGAGGCTCAGGGGCTAACAGGTACAATAAGGAGTGAAACAACAGAACATCCACAATGGGGTTAGACAGTTACACAATGGGTGTGGTCCTACCCACCATTATAGAGAAGGGACAATTCTAGTCATTCTACTGGACTCAGTTTTGCCTGAGTAATGGCTGCAGGATCAGGTGCTGTGAGCTCTGCTTCTCTATGCAACTCAAAAGTTCTCTTCAATGGGGGGTGGGGGGCGAAGGGCGTTATTTAACATTCCTAAAATCTACCCCTTTCCCAGTTTTATTAAGCAAACAAAGGAGAAAAGAAATGAAACTTACACCATGATCATGAGCGTAATTAGCATTTGACACAAAGGTTACGGGTCGGGTAGGATCAATGGCTTTAGTGTGAGCTATCACTGTCCTGTTTACAAACAGTAAAACACAAGTGTCCATCACCAAAAAGGAGAAACAGACCCACAAAAATCAGTGAACTCCCCCACGTGCCCAACCTTTGGAGCCAGTGTTTAGTTTAATAGGCAGTAGTTTTGAAAGTGAAATAGTGCGAGTCTTGGATGGTGTTTATCCTCCGCAAAGTGTGTGTAATTCTAGCTAAGAATAACAGACATTAAGAGCTTACAGAGCAAGGAGACTGTTTGGCCGGGGTGAAACACACCCATTGTGCAAATCACTGGAGAGGTGTCTGTCCCCATAAGACATCATAAGCATAACTTAAAAAGTGTGAGAGAGAAAGGGGTAGGGGGCCAGTGTCTCTGCAGCCTTTAAGATAAGGTGCTGTGGCCTGCCCCAGCAAGAACAAATGAGTGGTACTGCTCTAATCACAGCTTTTTCCGTATGCAGGCCCAAGCTCTATGCTGGCCTCACTCCACTAGGTCCATAGAGTTACGTCAGCAGAGAATTTGGATCCTGGTTTTTCTGTAATTAGGAATGACCAAATCCTTGACCAATTCTGCCTTACCTGAACCTTAGTCTTGTAGGAATATCTCATTCCAAGAGATCTCCTGATGGCTCTTCAGAGTTTAGCTCAGAGAAATAACTGGTTAGGGTGCTGCTGCTGCGGGGCATTAAACCCAGTATGCAAAACAGTAGGTGCGTTGGGGAAATATGTAGTTAGTACATAGAACATGTATACAAAGAAACTCTAAAATAGATTAAGGGATCCCTGAGCACCTGCCAGACTTTCCCATGCAACTCCTTTTTCTGACCTGAAAAATGATGAGGCACATCCATCAACCTCAGTCTCAACAGCCATGCACAAGAACACACACTTACTTAAAGTAGTAAGCTGCGGGCAATAGCTCCGAAGCTGGCTCATTGGCTACAGACCACATCACAACCGATGGCCGGTTCTTATCCCTGCGGATCAGCTCTTCCATCACCACAAGATGGTGTGCCAGTGACTTGTTCCCGAAGTTCTCCCTCAAAGACAAAAGGAAGCAAGAGCAGGTCACTAAAATGCTAAATAAAACTCACCTTAAATCCATTATTGATACTAGCAATGTAACAAATGGTCTTGGCGCACAGGGACCAAAATTAATCCCTGGTGTAAATCGGACCACACCAGAAATGAAGCTGGCCCTGTATCTCTGGATGGGGATAACTATTTGCAGAACAGCAGCTGGCCTCTTAGATATTCTAGCAAAATATGTTTTACTTCACGCACTCCCTGAACTTGGAACCTGCTCCCTCTTCTCGGAAGCCAAACCACCGCCTCTTCCTCTTTCAACTTCCAGCTTAAAATACATACTTCTAGGCAACCTTTCAGACACTTCTAAGGCACTGGCAAGATTTCACCATCACCCAGTGCAGCTTGTGTGTCTGAAGTAAAGAGGAACCCAGACAAGAGCCTTTGAGCCAAACCTCCCCTCACCCTCCAAACATTGGTGGTCTGGTTTAAATGGGCTCCAGAACCAAGCTACCCCCGATTTGGGGTTTGGAAAAACAAACAAGTCCAACGAGGCTTAGATGAACTAGGTTCTCTTTCTAATAAAACCCACCATGTTGGTAGCTCCAGTCACAGCTTGATTCCCTCTGCTTCCCTCCCTGATGGGGATAAGGCGCCACTCACCCTTGCGCTGTAGCTGGGATACAAGTGTGCTACTGCCCTGCTCCAACCCAAGGCTGCACCATAGTTTAGGAATGCAGGTTGGGCCCACCTACGTTGCAAGACTGAACAGTATGTTAACAATGTTGAGAAACTGCACAGCTCTAGCCTGCTCCGTTACACCAGCCAGTGTAGCCAGGCCCGAACTTGTCACAAGCTGATTTTTAAGTGATGTAGAGTCCCTGCACATTAAGCTGAGGTCAATAGGAGCTGCAGATGCTCAGTACACCTGAAAAGCCATTTTCCCAGGCAAGCTGTGCTCAGTACCCACCACAGCCGGGGCTCTATAAAGAATCATTTTTGAAGAGGGAGAAATACAAAGGGTGGAATCACTTACGGGTCTTTCATCCCCACGCCCGGACACTCGTCAATAACCACGATGCCATACGCGTCGCACAGGTCCATGATCTCCTCTGCATAGGGGTAGTGGCTAGTGCGGAAGGAATTGGCCCCGAGCCACTGCAGCAAGTTGAAGTCCTTCACGATCAGAGCCCAGTCCAGTCCTTTGCCACGGATCTGGGGAGAAAGCAGGCAGGACAATCCAGGATGAATAAGAACTCGGTAACACTTTGCATTGCCCTTGCACCATCTAGCAAAGGATCTTAAAGCGCTTCACAGTCGCTTCCCTAAGCCTGACAGCACTGCTGTGTGTTACAGCTGGGGAGCTCTGGCTTCAGGCTAAACATGTTACTACATTTCCCTCTCTCAGCCTGAACCAGCTGGGCGCCATCTGCTCTCCACTCACTTTCACAGGGCAGAGGGACACGATCAGGCTTTCCTAGGTTCCGTCCTAAGTGGACAGCGTGGGAACCTTTTTGCTTCAAACACTATAATATTTGTCTGTCTTTGCGAGTTTTAAAAAACTCCCCCAGAGCTGAAAACGTAATATTTATGCAAAAGAGCTTTGGAGGGGAGAGGGGCGGAAGGCTCACCAAGGCTGGAAAAATCATTAGTCACTGGAAACAGGGTTTGCTGTTTCCACGGTACCAGCTGAGGTGTTGGGCAGAGGCAGTAGGTTTTGCGGCTGTGTATCCTCAAACTAAAGTGTGTGCCTCAGTTGCCCACCTGTAAAATGGAGATAATAGTATTACCCGCCCTTTGTTGGGCATGTCAGTTTGGGATTGTAAGCTCTTTAGGACAAAGAACATCTCTCAATAGGCATTTGCACAGTGTCTAGCACAACGGGGCCCGGATCTCAGTTGGCGCCGCTATGGGTCTAAATGGCCTTCACAATGTTACTGCCAACGGCATATGAGCATCTGGGGGAGGGGATGCTAGGCAACGGACGCCTTCTGGGGGTGGGCCCAGAAGTGGTGTTTTTGGAGCTGATTCCGATGGAGTCGCAGAGAGCGACTTCCCACGCCTCACCCCGTTCTGTGCTCTTACATCGGCATCTTCGTGTTTGTTGACTCCATGAAAGTAGAAGGGCTTTCCGTTGATGAGGAACTGACGGCTGGTGACATGCACGGTGCGGATCCCGACGGGGAGCATGTACACGTCTTCCGACAGCTCACCGCCCACCTGCGCCGACAGCTTCACCTGGATCCCCAACAGAAACCAGCCTCTGCGTTCAACCCTGACCGCACTGAGGAGAATACGCTCAGTTCTACCTCCCTCCCAGCTAATGCTTCCCTCTCAGTGACCCTGCGAAGGCAGCCCATCCCAGCCGCGCGCTCCCCATCCATTTTACAGCCGCGCCAACCAACCCCACCTCTGATTGGTCCTACAGTGGCTGGTTCTTCCACATTCCCAGTCTGCCCTCCTGATGGCACCCACCTCCCCTCCTGGCCTGAGGGAAGGGTCAACCCGGGGAAGTGGGTCACAGTGGGAGCCCAGGCTGGGGAAGGTAGAGAGTAGAGGAGAAGGAAGGTAAGCGGGCGAGCTGGCTTGGGACTTGCTCCTCCCAAGAGCTCTGACCTGACACCCAACCCCAACAGCCAGAACCCTCCATCCTTGCTGGCTTGGTACCACTGACCAAGCCCAAGACTGGAATTTAGCCGGCTCACAGGCAACATGCACCTGGGGCTTTGCAAACTGGCTGTGGGTTAGTGGATCTACTCTCTAAACCCTACATCACAGTTACCTCCTCTGCCTGAGTGGGGATTTAAAGACAGCCATGTAGGACAACTAATCCTCCAAGATTGTAAGCTGAAAACGAAGCCGAATGCCTGTATTGTACTAAGGGGGAAAGAGCTCACTGCAGTTGCTAAATGTGTGCAGCGGGTTAGCAGTTTGCTCCAGGTGGATCATTTATCTCCTCTCTCACTCCCTGGGCTGTCTCCCTCTCTTTCCTTGTCGAGTTCTGATCCAGACCTTGCTAAAGTCCATGGAAAGACTCCCCTTGACGTCAGTGAAGGATGGACTGGGTCCTGGGACAAGACAGCAGTGAGGATTACAAGCACTGTGGTAAGATTCTGAAGCCAATGGCCTCGTGTTCCCTCCCCATACAGCCAGCTCTCTCTTTCCCAGTGGCGTGGCTTTCAGCTCAGTAAGCCAAGAAGGTAGCAAAACTTGATTTGATTATGGCAAGAAGTGAAAGCATCTAGGCATGATTCTTAGGTTAGGAGGAATAAGGCAGGCAGGCTGCATGATGCCCATGGATTTCTGTAATCCTAGGAGGGGAATGAAACAAGAGACACGCAAAATGAGACAAATATGTGCATGTTACCTCTAAGTAATAAAGGTATCCGGGGTTTTCGTGCATCAGATAAGGCCACCACAGCTTTGGCTCCACTACTTTCAACTCCCCGATCGGTCCCTTTCCCGTAGCCACCACTTTCCCCTCCTTTTCACGTAAATTCAGCGACAAGGAGTAGCGGGTGTTGCCCATCACCAAAACCTCATATCGCACCACACCTAGCCCAAAAGAGAGCATGGAGCAGGTTGGAGACCCTTCTCCCATCAGACATGTTTCCCAGTGACCCCATTGTGATGCGGGTCCTACATCACCACGGTTAGCAGAGCTGGGTGCTTTCCCAATAATTCCATCACTGACAGGCTACCTGCTGGGCTTCCAGTTATTGATACATATTAATTGGAGTTGCACAGATTGTTTCTTCCCTGTCTGAAAGCCTTAAAGTGGTGCTTCCTTTAGAGCAATACCCTGCATTAGTCGCGTTGAAGAATCGCTTCCTCACCCAGCTTCTACATTGTAAACGGTTTGTGGGGACAGTTTGGCTCATGAGCTTGGTACCGAGATATAAAGGTTTTGCTGCTTCAAATCCAGTCCAAGGGATCAGTGGATGACAGAAGGTACCTGTATGAGCTGACACCCAACTATGGCTTGGTACCACAGTGCTCATCTTCCTAATGACCAAGCCCAAGACTGGAATTTAGCCAGCTCACAGGCACCCTGCCTGTGTGAAATGAGTTTGGTGGGTCTCAGGCCAGTTCCCATTGGACTGGTGTCGACATCAACCAAAATTGCTGCTACCGGCCCCACTGCTGGCATGCTCAGCAGAGAGGCCAAGCCATGAACGGACTTTGTAGAGAGTCTCACCCTGAAGAATTCTAGACCAGAGCTCAGGCACACAGCCTGGCAGAGCTGGCAATGCCTCTGCCCCTGCTGACCTCCTGTGGAGAGAGGACTTCAGTCTCCAGGGCTGGTTGTTAACACACTGCTAAATACACACACATATACGCTCGTCAGAGTTGGCTTCCTGACTCTAATGTTCTCAGTCCAGCTCTGTACGTTTGCACTGAGCTACCTACCACATCCCTGCCAAAGGAGCTCACAATCTAAAGGCACAGTCACAGAACACACCCAGCGTGGAGTGGGAGGGGGAATGGGATTCATCGTCCGGGTACTTGATGGAACCGGGAGCTGTCAGATAGTGTGGGGGCTGCCTGGAGAGGCTGTTCCAAGCCCAGGCAGTGGAGCAAGAGAAGGAAGGCAGACAGGAGCAGGCGACTGAGACAAAGAGAGACGGATAGGTGAAGCCAGGGATGCATGTCAGAGGATTTGACATGCAGTAATGCAGGGCAAGGGGTGTTGCAGAGGAGAAGCCTGACATTTACCCAGCAGGAACTGCGAGGGACACAGTGCAGTGTGTAAAGAGAAGAGAGCCATAGGGTCAGAGTATCAGAAAAGGAACCATGGAAGGTAATTGACCAGGGGGTGGAAAATCTAAGCCAGATTTGCATTTCCTGTCGCAAGGATCTGCTGCTGTCAGAAACGGGATGGGGGAAATAATTACCCTTCACAGCACCCACCTTGGCCTAGTATCTGCACCTGCACCAGGCAAGCTACCGGGAAAAAGCATGTTTGTGAGCAGCTGCCCTCAATTTAACGCTGCAGGGGAAACGAATTCAATGTATTGCAAGTGACAGCGCTAAACAGAGAGGCCTCCTTACATGCAAAATGAAATGGACCAGGCAAGCAAAAATCCCTTCATTTCCCTAGCCCCTTATCTGCTTTTAGAGGTTCTCTCTCTCTCTAAGGGATATGAGCCACTTTAACTGGCCTTTTATATTCTTTGTGTACCTGCAAGATTGTGACCATCTGACATGGCTTTAAAACAATTGCAATCATTCGGATAGTCATCCTCAATGACAGATAATCAGAGGAACAACTGAAAAGGCAAGCCACGGAGAGGCAGCCGAAACAATTAAGGCTGTAAAAGGAATTGTAATGGGCCTAGCAACAGGGTCCAGTGGACAGAACACTGGACTGGGAACCAGGAGACCAGATTACGAATTCCGCAAGTTGCTTTACCACTCTGTACCTTGGTTTTCCCATCTGTGAAAAAGGGATAATGATCCTCTTTTATCAAATGCTTTGAGATCTATGAATGAGAAGTGCTGGGACAATCTGGGGAATCTGTCTACATACCTGAGTTTTGTTTTGATATTGGGGATTATCTGTGTCAGATTGCAAATTGCACTTTGAACATGGGGCTGGTTGTCATCTCAGTTGTCTTTTTACCTCCACGTTGAACTGAATTTCCCAGGAGTTGTGACACAGGGTTAACAGTGGAGAGTTTTTAAAACTTGATGGTCCTCTATTCCCAGGGAAGCACCCTGGGAGACAGAATTGGCTTCAGAAGCACCAGTCTGCACAGGTGAGCTGGTAACTAAGCAATGGCTCACCTGGTGGGGGACACTGATCACCTGACAAGGCTGATCAGAGGGTCACATGGAAAAGGAAGTGAAGGTTATAAAAGAAAGGCTCTTAGTAGCTATGGGGGGCTAGAAGAGGAAAGGGGAGTATGCCTGCATAAAAGAGGGTACTCACTGCAGTGAGCAGACAGAAGTTCCATGATTTGGAGGAGAAGTTATAAGAAAGGAAGGATCCATAATATCCCCAGAGCACTCTGATCTGAGCCCAAAGAATGCTCCAGAGTGGTGAGGAAACTGAGGTAGGGAAATGCATGTGTTTAATATTTTGTCTGAATCTTTATATCATCTGTGCTGTCCCAAGTAAGAGCAAGTGGTTTAGAATTCCCTTTTGCAAAGCCTGGGGTATGTGGTTAAACTGTCCCTGAAATGGTAAATAGCGAACCAGTGCACCCACAGGGCTGGTGCTCTGGGAAAGGGCATCGGGCAGCCTGCCTACTCTCAGGACTTAGGCAGTTGGACTGTGGGGTCTCAGTTCTCAGACGGGGGTAGGAGACACAGGATCTGCACCCAGTAATGTGCCTAGAAAACCGGCAGTGCCCAAGTGCTGCTGGGACTCAGGAAGTTTAACAGATGAGGGGAACCCAAATGCACCGGCCTGGTAAGTGTCCAGAAGGAGAAGAACAACTAGGTCTTTGTCAGGCATGTTCGTACCTTGACCCTGAACCATTTAAAACCACCGAGAGTTTGGCCACTGGCCCCAGTGGGAGCCAGCTTGGGGCTTGTAAGGCTACACGTTAGTACAGGATGCACACAGCTGAGCCCCACTGAAAGGAGGAAGAGGCTGGTCGATCTAGCGTTTAGGGCACTGGTCTTAGATTCTGGAGACCAGCATTCAACTCTGTGCTCTGCCACAGATTACCTGAGAGACCTTGTTTAGGCCTCAGTTCCCCACCTGTGAAACAGGCACAATAGTCCGGCCCTGTCAGCGCTCAGGTCTGAGAGAAACGGGGGCCATGTCAGTATCTAAGATGTGTACACAGAAGGGTGTGTGTGTGTGTGTGTGTGTCCCCAGAACACTTCTGTGGAGCTCATGAAATCATCTCCATTGACACTGGTCCTTATGCCAGTCAAAGCAGGATTACACAAAATTCCATCTCATGGATCCTTTCGCTAGACTAGCTCACTGGTTTTCAACCTTTCCGGACTTCTGTACCCCTTTCAGGAATCTGATTTGTCTTGTGTACCCCCAAGTTTCACCTCTCTTAAAAACTACTTGCTTACAAAAATCAGACAGACACTATAAATGCAAAAGTGTCTCAGCGCGCTATTACTGGAAAGTGGCTGACTTCCTCATTTCCACCATAGAATTATACAATAAATCGATCAGAATATAAATATTGTACTTACATTTCAGTGTACCCGAAGCCTGAGCCTCACTGCCCGGAGCTCAAGCCCCGCCACCCAGGGCTGAAAATGTAACTTAGCTTTGTTGGGGCCCCTGTGGTATGGAGCCCTGGGCAACTGCCTGGTTGCCACCTCCTAATGTCAGCTCTGCACTTGCAACCCCCCAAAACCTGTCCCATGACCCTCGTTGGAATTATGATCCCCGGGTTGAGAAAAACTGAACTAGACAAATATCTAGATGAGGTGACGTACCCACTGGAAGACCTCTGCATACCCCTGGTTGAGAACCACCAGAGTATATTGTTAGTAAAATGCATTTTTTCTTTTTTTAAACCCCTGAAGGAGATTTTTACAATTTCTGTGATCAAATGAGTGCACGTGGCTTCCCACACTAAACCTACTACACTATCAGTTCACTCTATCCAAAAATTCCCCAGCAGGAAGCTTTCCCATTGCCTCCTTTCACTTCCCCTGTTGGATAGGAAAATAGTTGCCATCATTGCCTTGATACCTACCAATATTCCCTGCCCAGGCTGTAGTCACAGTGATGTCGTCTATGTAGACAGAGGGGGTTGTATACAACACGACCGGACGATGAATTCCAGCGTAGTTAAAGAAATCAAACCTTGTGTTCTGAACAAAATAACCCCTAGGGTACCTGTGAGGGAGGGGAAAGGGTTACGTTCCATTTCACAAGAATTAAAAAGCCAAGTACAGATGTTAGTGACATTCTATTAAAATACTCCTGCAATAGATCACATTGTTCCATTCAACAAACACTTGAACAAGTGGGATCCAGTGAATATAGTATCAGAGGGGTAGCCGTGTTAGTCTGGATCTGTAAAAGCAGCAAACAGTCCTGTGGCACCTTATAGACTAACAGACATATTGGAGCATGAGCTTTCGTGGGTGAATACATGCATCCGACGAAGTGGGTATTCACCCATGAAAGCTCATGCTCCAATACGTCTGTTAGTCTATAAGGGCCACAGGACTCTTAGCTGCTTTTAGTGAATATAGTGTACTTGGACCTTCAGAAAGCCTTTGACAAAGTCCCTCACCAAAGGCTCTTAAGCAAGGTTGGCAGGCATGGGATAAGAGGGAAGGTCCCCTCACAGATCAGTAACTGGTTAAAAGACAGAAATTACTCCATATACAAAATTATTCAAGATAGTTAAATCCAAAACTGACTGCGAAGAGTTACAAAGGGATCTCACAAAACTGGGTGACTGGGCAACAACATGGCAGATGAAATTCAATGTTGATCAATGCAAAGCAATACACATTGGAAAACATAATCCCAATTATACATCTAAAAGGATGGGGTCTAAATTAGCTGTTACCACTCAAGAAAGGAGTCACTGTGGATAAATCTTTGAAAACCTCTGCTCAATGGGCAGCGGCAGTCAAAAAAAGCTGAAGGAACCATTAGGAAAGGGATAGATAAGAAGATAGACAATATCATATTGCCTCTATATAAATCCCCAGTACCCCCGCACCTTGAGGACTGCAGGCAGTTTTTGTCACTTCATCTAAAAAAAGATCTGTTATAATAGATAAAAGTACAGAGAAGGGCAACAAAAATGCCTAGGGGTGTGGAACAGCTTCCACAGGAAGCAAGATTAAAAAAGACCAGGACTATTCATTTTTGAAAAGAGATGATTAAGGGGGGGATATGATCTAGGTCTATAAAATCTTGAATCGTTTGGGGGAAAGTAAATGAGGAAGTGTTATTTGCCCCTTCACATAACACAAGAACCAAGGGTCACCCAATGTAATTAATAAGCAGCAGGTTTAAAACAAACAAAAGGAAGTACTTCTTCACACAATGCACTGTCAACCTGTGGAACTCCTTGCCAGGGAAGCTGTGAAGGCCAAAAGGATAACTGGGTTTGAAAAAGAATTAGGTAAGTTCATGGAGGATAAGGCAATCAGTGGCCATTAGCCAAGATGGTCAGGGATGCAACCTCTGCTCTGGGTGTCCCTAAACCTCTGACTGCAAGAAGCTGGGACTGGCCAATGGGGGCTGGATCACTCAATAAATTATCCTGTTCTGCTTATTTCCTCTGAGGCATCTGCCACTGTTGGTCCCGCGAGCCCAGTATCTTGTCTTCCATTGGTCTGACCCAGTATGGCCGTTCTTATGTTCCAACACATTTGCTATTAATACTACAGGGATTAACATGGCTTAATGGTTCACAAATTACTTGGAGGTGCTGAATGAGTTCCTATGATGTGAGGATTAATGAGAATAACTCTGGTGTGTAATTTCCACCACTGCCCTGGTAGCAATCCAGTGAACTCACTTAGACTCGTCCCTCATGAACTGAATGGAGCCGGGAGGCAGGGTCTGAGGTGTCAGCGTATTGTTGAGCGCAATGGTGATGCGACACAGAGCTCCGGGGCTGCCCTGAACAATCCTGCTTATGTCTGCTTCAAAGGGGAGGTGGCCCCCTTCATGCTCAGTAACGTTCACCCCATTGACCCACTGCAAAAGAAGAAACGGAAAGGGTGGAGTGGCAGCAGTAGATATCACAGGGAAGCCTGGGCTGTGGGGGAAGAACATGACCTCCCTGAATGCTAACACCGGGGTCAAAGCTCTCCTTCCAAGGGCCCAGCCCTGCAGCTCTTCTAGGCACTAACTCCCAGTGGAGTCACACAGAGCCAACAGCACCTCCATGGGAGACTTATCAGGGTGCTTCGGGTGCATCAGTATCTGGTGTCCTTCAGCCTCGCAACAGGGCAACACTTCAGCTACTAGCTCAGCGGTCAGAGAACCAGTGAAACTAGAGCTGAAAAAGCACCACCAGGTCCTTGCCCTGAGCCCTCTGCACTTTAGACTCCAGATCTGTGGCTTGGCTCCTCTTATTTGCAGACAACATGGAAGCTGCAGCTGGACTTGCGAAGGGAAAAGCTGCAGAGTGCTGACTTAGTAGTGGACCAGGTCTACACTACGGACCTATGTCGGTATAGCTCCGTCCACTGCTTAGGGGTGTGGAGTTTTCCCTGAGCGATGTAGTTATGCCAAACTTAATGCCCCCATGTAGACAGGGCTGTCGATGGGAGAGGTTCTCCCGCCAACCCAACTACCGACTCTCGGGGAGGTGGATTAAGTACACCAACAGGAGAGCTCTCTCTCCCCTTGCTGTAGGAGCATCTTCACTTAAGTGCTAAGATGGTGCAGCTACATTGGCGCTGCAGTGTTTTTAGTGTAGACCAGAGGTGGGAAAACTACACCCGTGGGCCGCATCCAGCCTGCCAGCCATTTTAATCCAGCCCTTGAGCTCCCGCTGGGGAGCAGGGTCTGGGGCTTGCCCCGCTCCAGTGCTCCAGCCGGGGAGCAGGGTCAGGGCCCGCAACGCGTCGCTTACGGAAGTGAGGCATGGTCCCTCTCCGGCTCCTATGCGTAGTGGCAGCCAGGGGGCTCTGCTCCACATGATGCCCCCACTCCAAGTGGTGCCTCCACAGCTCCCATTGGCCATGAATCACGGCCAATGGGAGCTGCAGGGGCGGTGTCTGTGAATGGGGCAGCACATAGCAGAGCCGCCTGGCCATGCCTCCATGTAGGAGCTGGAGAAGGGACATGTCACTGCTTCTGGGAGCTGCTTGAGGGAAGCGCCGCCCGAGCCTGCACCCCTGAGCCACCCCCATGCGCTCCAACCTCCTGCCCCACCCGAGTCTGCACCCCCAGCCAGAGCCCTCACCTCCTCCCACGTTCAAACCCCAATTTCATGAGCATTCATGGCCCGCAATACAATTTCCATACCCCGATGTGGCCCTCAGGCCAAAAAGTTTGCCCACCCTGGTGTAGACCATAGGTGCTGGAGCTTGGAGTGCTGGGGTGCTGCCCTGCCCCCTGGCTTGTAATAGTTTCCATTACAAACAGGGTTTACTGTTTAGTTCAATAGCTCTCAGCACCCCCACTATAAAAATTGTTCCAGTGCCCCTGGTGTAGACATGCCCGCAGTGTGTTGTCAGAACACACACAGCAGCCACATTCTTCTATAATACAGGATGTGGGGGTCCCCTACGGCAGCTTTTACTGCGGGTATTTCAAGAGCCTCTGAGCAGGGCAGAATGCCTGACTAATTGCTCCCCGGGCCACCATACTTACAACTATGGAGTAATAATGGGCACTGCCAACCCGAAGCACCACGCGGGTGTTGAGGGCATTCAGAAGCCAGCTCCTGGGAAGCAGCACCTCTTTCTCATACCAAACCCAGCCAGTGTACTGCCGCAGGTTGGGATCCTGAGTGAGCTCGTTGAAGCTGGCGGGTACTGGCATGTCGATCACAGGCCCACTCTGAGAGGATCAAAGGAGACAGAGGGTGAAATGGTTCACTTGGGACTAAAAAATAAGTGTGAAGTTTGATAGCGGTTTAAAAATAGCCTTGTGGGTCGCAGGGTGAAAAGTTGCACTGGCACATCCATTGCGGGCCAGATTCTGATGTCAGTCAACTGCTGTAAATCCACCAGGGGTTTCTCTGCCTTGACTTTACTTGGCTTTTTGGGTTGGAATGGACTCCTACTAAATGCAAAGGGAAATTCCTTTCTCTTCCCCCCCACCCCAATTTAGATTGAGCTTACCAGATTCAGCATAATTTTCACCTAAAATCATATCGCATCAGGCTGACCTCATGCCCCAGCCTCATCGCAAAAGGCAAACTGGGTTTGCATTTGGGATTATGTTCATGTCGCATTGAACTAACTGTTCAGGATTTACTGCTGATGTAATTACACCAATTAGCCAGCAGGGAGTGCTGAGGGATAGTAAACCTTTCATTAACACAGGCAGAGTGGGATCTACAAGGAACTTTTACAGCCAATATATATCTGGCTGTTGTGCTCATGCTTCCCCTGTTCACTGATGACGAGCAATCACATGCATGAATTTCAAACACTGACCTGCACGCTCTGTGAAGAGTGTCCGTTTCTGCTCCATCAATCCCATTCCCCCAGCTACTTTCACAAACTCCTTACGCACAGCGGCCACGGCGCAGGACGTAGAAGCGGCCAATTGTACAATTAGTTTGTGTTATTTCTATAAAATGGAGCCCCAAGCCCTAACAGGGACCTTTGCACACCTGCCATTGCATAAGTCTCTCAGGTACTCCTGTGGCGTCCATACCCACCGTATTTATCCTCACAATACTCCTAAAAGGGAGGGAATTATTATTATCCTTATTTGACAGATGGGAAGCCCGAGAAACTAAGGGCCAATTTTCAAAGGTATTTGAGTGCTTCAAGATGCAAAGGGCTGCTTAGGTTGATTTTCAAAAGCACTTAAGCCGGTTAATTTCCATGGGAGTTAGGCACCAAATCTAGTTTGGGTGCTTTTGAAAATCCCACTGGCTGTATCTTTAGGCACCTAAATATCTTTGAAAATGTGGCCCTAAGTGCCCTGCCCAAGGACATCCAGGAAATCTGTAGTGGAACAGGGAATTGAATCCACATCTCCTGAGGCTTGGACTAGCACCCTAGCAACGGAACCATCCTTTCTCACAAATAACTTCAGACAATTAGGCACAATCCCTTAAAGTCACCGATCATAGCGAGCAGTAGTAGTAGGGCTGCCAAGAATTTAGACTGTTTGGGGCCAGATCTTCAATGGGTGGAAACTAGTGTAGCCTCATGGACACGGAGTTTGCAACAGATGATGATCTGGCCCTTTGTCTTCTGAGCACCAGGTAGTTTTTCTACAGTTACAAAAAGCAGCAAATTCAGTGGATTTTTAAGCAAGAGGATCTCAGCGATATTGCACACTGTAAAAGGATTATAACTATTCAGTGATTACAAACTATTCAATCCTGATTGACTGCCATCCTATAAATATTAACACACACCCCTAAACATTCACAAATAATGGCATGACTTTTAGAAAGTGTACCCAATGCTTTGCTATTTTCCCTCAGTGAATGACATAAGGAAACCCTAGAGACAGTATAATTATTTCACTATTACAGGTTCTCAAATTATATTATAAAATATGGCACTCCATACAGTTCGCTCTCTTGCCTCTCTGAGATATATTATTTATTTCTCTAAGTGACCCTTAATTTCAGCAGCTCGCACTCCAATGGTTATTCCCCTTTAAAAAAATAAACCAAAACATAATACCACTTTGCCTTCTTGTATTCATAATTCTTCTGAAGTAAATTCTATATTTACTGTACACATTTTTTCATTTGAAAAAGATTCAACATTTACTCCATGATTTTTTTTTGTATTGGCTATTTTTAAAATCATTCAATATTTCCTGAATTTTCCAACATTCAGCATGTACAACTACTCTTTAGAGAATGGTATTAATTTCTAAAGCACTAAGATTGCTATAATCATGTTGTCTACAGTTCAGTCAAACATTCCCACACTTTCCAAGCTTCCTGCTTCAGGCCCTTGTGAATGAAACAGAGAAACAGTAAAAGACTGCTCAGTTTTATTGATTAGTATTTGGAAAGCATCTTGAAGATGAAAAGCGCAACTCAAATGCTAAGCATTATGCATGCAATGCAGGGACTAAACAGCAATTGGTTTGCCTCAAGTTAAATAGAAAAGAGGAAGCTAAAATCACGTGCCCAGATAACAGGAAAAGAACCGTTGTTCTACAGAAAGATCCATTTTTTTTTTCTAATACAGTATTCACGCCTGTGTTTCAGGAAACAGCAAGTGAGGATCAGGATGGAAACGGATATAACGAAGAGCAACTGGAGGAAAGGGGCTCTTTTCCCTTTTTGTCTCATTCTGATATTTATGATGCTTGTTTCCTGCTTTTCATTAGAGATGGGACAGCGCCCTGATCTGAATCTCACAGCTCTGTTTTCTCTCTGGGGAGGACTGACTTTAAGGGGCTCAAATCCTGGTGCCGGGATGTGGCGTTCTCGCCCATCTGCCCCATTTTAGAGATGGGCTCATGTTACTGGATCCAAACGCCGGGCCTGGGTTCTGGTTCGGGCCCCAAGCCCTGGTGACAAAGGCATTTAACTCACCTGCAGCGGGGACTCAGTGGGGACTCCCAGCTCACAGGCTGGCCCGATGTCTCTCTTCGGTGGCCAAGGCCAGTGGCAGATACCCTCTTTGCCGCTACTGCCCCAGCAGTGCCCCCCTCCATACCTGTCTCAGGGGCTTCCGGTACCACTGCTGCACAAACCCCTTGTCCCGCTGAGGGGAGAAGTCAGCCCTGAAGCTCCAGATGCCATTCAGCTCCTTCAGCTCCCTGGAGGCAGACTCCCTGGGGTAGAGCATCCCTCTGCCCAGGGCCAGGGCCAGGGCCAGAGCCTGGCAGCAGAGCAGCAGCAGGCACAGAGCACAGCACAGAGCCATGCTGCTGTCTGCTGGGCAGCTCTGCAAGAGGCAGTCAGCTGAGCCAGGTCCAGCTGACTGCAAGGAACACTCACATGACTTCCAGCTTGGAGGCACCTGCAGCCATCTTGCTTATGGGCTTGCCAGGCCCTCTGTGTGCTTGAGACTGTGAAAGAAAGTGGCTATGGTCCAATTTGCTGTGCCACATGGGGCCGGGGGATTATAGTCTTTTACCTACACTGAGCCCAATTGCTGGGCACTTTACAGACCAGTAAGAAGGCACAATGAGGTCCCTGTCCGACTCCCTGACAAGCTCACAGTCTAAATAGGAATAACAATTATTGCCCAATACAACTTGTACAGAATTTGAGCCATATTCTAATCTCAGTTACTCAGGATTGCCCCACCCCAAGCATTCAGAAATCATTACTCAAATCCTCTCCCCCACCCCTCCACCCATACACCAGGACTGTCAAATAATAATTTAGATTATTTTTATACATCTGCTGGTGTTTTTTAAACCTTGCAGGTGCTTTTGGGTCATCAAGCATTTTTCTTCAACTGTGAGAGCTAGAAGTTAACTTTTACAATAGGAAAACTGAGGTCCTCATGCAAACCCAGGGTTGTGAGTTCACTCCTTGACGGGGGCGTTTAGGGATTTGGAGATTGGTCCTGCTTTGAGCAGAGGGTTGGACTAGATGATCTCTTGAGGTCCCTTCCAACCCTAATGATTCTACGATTTCTCTATGATATGCCTCCAGGAGCTGGGGCTTTAAGAAACACACCACATATCATGAGAGTTAGCAACCCTACATATAAACCCAGAGGTGACTGAACCTAAATAGGTGGAGTTACTCTGAATTTCACTGACAATAGAAATTTGCCCTGTGAATTAGGGCCCAGATTTATTTCCAGGCTGGTAAGAAGAGAGACATGATGTTCATTTAAAATACTTGTGAGGTGCTCTGGTACCATGGTGATGGAGGCCCCATAAGCACATACACAGATGGATATAAACTGGCTATTAATAAATTTAGGCTTGAAATTAGATGAAGGTTTCTAACCCGAAAAGCAGTGAAGTTCTGGAACAGCCTTCCAAGGGGAGTAATAGGGAGAAAAAAACTAACTGGCTTCAAGACTGAGCTTGAAAAAGTTTATGGAGGGAATGGTACAATGAGACTGCCTACAAGGGCATGTAGCTGATTTCCGACTGTTATTAGCAAATATCTCCAATGGCCAGTGATGGGACACTCCGAGGGAGGGCTCTGAATTACTACAGATGCTCCCCAACTTACACAAGCATTCTGTTCCGGAATGCCTTGCATAAGTCGAATTTTGCATAAGTCGGGAAAGTATACCCAACAATTACGCACAAAAAAAAAAAAAGCTTACGGAACGTATGGAACTTTTTCCATAAGTCCAGATTTGTGTAAATTGGCTTTGCGTAACCCAGGGAGTGTCTGTATAGAGAAGTCTTTTCCAGGTGTCCGGCTGCTGGGTCTTGCCTCCATGCTCAGGGGCTAACTGATCACCATATTTCCGGTAAGGGGGGAATTTTCCCCCGGGCAGACTGACAGAGAGCCCGGAGGGGTTTTCACCTTCCCCTGCAGCCTGGTGGATTATCTGTAACTTGATGTCTTTAAATCATAATTTGAGGACTTCAGTAATTCAGCCAGAGGTGATGGGTCTATTACAGGACTAGATGAGTCAGGTTCTGGGGCCTGTGATGTGCGAGAGGTCAGACTAGATGATCATGATGGTTCCTTCTCACCTTAAAGTCTATGCCACCAATCCTGCTTGCCTTACTTACACAGTGTGTGGGTGTTACAAAGAGAGATGCTAGAGAAATAGCTAAGAAAGATAAGCCACCTGAGTGATTATAAATGGGGCTATTCCTGAGCAGTACTAGTGAGAGGATTGGACCCTGCACCCCGATTCGTTCGTTGACAACATAGGGATACACTGCTGCACCTGCATGGAACTTCGGAGCCTCCAATCCAGCCGCATACTGTCAGCTGCAGGGGCAGGGCTGTAATTGGGTAGCAGCTTTCATTCAAACTGCACCCCCCACCCCCCAAACCTCGACAGGATTAAATGCCATTACAGTGAGAAATGGCAGCAGAGGAAGACGCACACAAAGGCAAGGGTGGGAAGAGATGGTTTCAGATTTTTTTTTTTTAATAGGTAGAGTAAGTTTTTTCTGGTTCACTTCAGTCTCCTGGCTTGCAAGTCAAATGGCCACAGTGACTGAGCAGCTGGTAGTTAGTCACTGGACTCTTGTGTCCCAGTGACTCACTTAAAGAGACATCAGCTCTGGTTTTTCCAGCATGGTCTAAGTGAAGGGATTGGCCCTGCTCACGGGTGATGGAGAAGGGGCGGGAGGTATGTTAGACAGCTTGTGTTCATGGAATGCTTGGTCATGCAGAACACCTGGGTATGATTCTCTGCGCAGCTCCGCTCCTTGGGCTGGCAGTACCCTGTGTCACACAACACACACCCTCTGGCTGTTAACAGTTGTCGATCGGCATTAAGGGCCATCACATCAGTAGGTGGCTAAAAGCTGCTGACCCAGAGTTTGGCGATAGGGGTTAGAGGGAAGTGTCTCAGCTACAGGAGGTTTGGGAAAAGAAAGAAAATAGCTGCAAATTGGAGGCCAGGCTGTGATTTTTGTGGCCACTGCAGCTTTGATAAGACAATGCTTAAAGTGCGCCTCTTAGCAACCCAGCCTGATTTTAATTTTGTTGAGGTGGGGAGGGGCTGGCTCTGCAACCCATAACACACCCACTTAAGGCCAGGAGGTGGCACTCCTTTTTCAGCTGGCTGGTTTTGTGTGTCAGTGTAACCAGTCTTATTTCATGTCCTTGATTCTTGGGAAACGGGGCATTATTTTTCATGGCTCACCCTCCCCTCCCATTTGGAAAGGGCGCTACCTTAGATGCCTTACATAGAGTGAAAGTGGCTTGAAGGGCCGACTTTATTAACTGCAGGGCCCACTTCAAATACCTGGCTGTGATCTGGGTCTTCGGCGGCACTTTGGCGGCGGGGGATCTGCTCTGGGTCTTCCATGGCACAGAAGGACACCCCGCTGCTGAAATGCTGCCGAAGACCCCCGGAGAGGACCTCCTGCTACCGAAATGCTGCTGAAGACCCTGGAGCAGACCGCCACCGGGTGAGTGAAAAAAAAATTAAATGTGTCTCAGGCGCAGGGGCCGATTCATGGGAATCGGATGAATCAGCCTAAAGCTGGCCCCGGTGGCTTGTTTCTACCCCAACATCAATGTCACTGCAATGGTTGCAGCTATGCCAGCTTAGGCGGTGTTCTGGTCAAATCCCCTAGTGAAGTTGGAGGAGACAGAGGTGTGTGCAGAGGAAAACCACAACTCCTGTTAATGGGACTTCACTTCCCTTCACAGGTGCCAATGTTTGTTGGTGCTGGTGGGTGCTTACGCTGCCCCCGGCCCTGCCCCGACTCCGCCCCCTCACTGCCCCTACTGGACCCCTCCCCAAATTCCCGCCCCATCACTTTCCTGAGTGCACCACATTCCTCCTCCTCCTACCCGTTCCCTCCCAGCACTTGCCATGTGAATCTGGCAGCACACCCACCCATTTTTCCCTGTGGGTGCTCCACCCCTGGAGCACCCATGGAGTCAGCGCCTATACTTCCCCTTAATATGCTGGATAGCTCCTTTGGTGTTCCTTGATCCTCTTTGTACTGTACCCATTACCCCTGCACTCCCAAGGTCTTTTTCTACTGATATTAAACCTGGATGATTTTGCGCTAAAATCCTTCTAGAGCCTATGGGGACTAAGTGGCAACTCCCCCACCTAGGGCTTGCTCAGGTCAGGGTGGGCTTTCCATTCTTTAGAGCACTGGCCCAGCCAGCGCTCGTGATAGCTGAAGAAGCCCCACTGGGGTTTTCCTGTGGAAGAAAGACAAGACAGGTGTGCAAGGTTTCAGTGAAAGACAATACACCCCCAGGTTTATTAACTCAGGAGTCCTGCGATAAGCAGAAACTCATGTGAATGGGACAGTTTCCCCACCCTCAAAACAGATCTTTCTGTCTCCTCAGAAGCTCCCTCAGCTGCTCGATCTGCACCATCACGCTGCTCTTGGACGTGCCCCCCGGCGTGGTGTACTGCTCCACGCTGTTGGCATAGTCCCACACTTGAGACACGTCGGTTCCGAAGAGGGGGCTGGGGAGGCAAAGCGAGAAGGTGCGTTAGTGGAAAGCTCCACTGTGGAGTCTGACCCACAGGCTGAACGCATTTAGCTTTGCAAACTGGCTATGCCACACTCCAGTAACTGCCTGGGTTATGGAGCCCAATCCCATCCCCACTGAAATCCAGGGCAAAATTCCCAAGGCCGCCTCCTGCCCTGCCTTGCACCTTATGTAGTCAGTTACACCTGCACACAGTGAGCGAAAGCTGGGTGTAACATGCTACCCGATCAGAAGGGCGGTGTTCTATACCTGCTCTGCAGAGGTGCCAGTGACAAGGCAGGGGCAAGGCCCTGGAGAACCAGGCCTTCAGTTTTTAGAGCTGGTCACATGTGTTAGCACTGGAACGTGTCTAAATCTGCAAGACATTTAAGCCCAGCGCCTTAAAGATATTTAGATGCCTAACTCCCGTTGAAGGATCTGGGTTCTAGGGCCTGATCCAAATCCTACTACAGTCAGTGGAGAGACTCCCATCAATCCACTCTGCTTCAGGGAATCAGCTGCATAGTCACACACCGTCAGTTACAGAAGCTGACCGCAGGCCAGGCCTTTCTGGTGCTGGCATTAATAGCAAAGAAAAGTTTGACAAATAAAAATCATTTTCTAGTTGAGCCATGGAAAAATGGAAAGTTACTGCTTTGGTGAGAATTGCTGAAGGATCTGTTCCCCTCCCCAGCACACATCTCCCTGTCCATGCCTGGCTCGGGCTGAAAGGCAGCTCCCCATGGGTAAAGGGGTGCCCCCCCTCTTCACACAGGAATCATTTTAGGGCCCACTGTCCAGATATAAACTTCAGTAGCATCATGGTAATTTAGCCCAGAAGGGCTGGAGGAACAGTCATGTCCAGGTGAGATGATGTTGTATGAGTTGTACAACAAGGGGACAAGTGTTGAGAACCCTAGAAAATGGCCTTTGAAAGCTCTAAGTTAAGGAATACAAACCTAATGCTCTTCATGTCCTCCACCGTGAGCTGATTAATGGCAATGCCCTTTGTCTCGGCTAGGTGGACAGCCTTCCCGGACGCAGCATGGGCTTGTCTGAATGGCATCTGCAGTTAGAAGTACACACAACAAAAAGTGAGCAAGTAACTAAGGTCCAGGACCAAAGAGTGTGTGAACACTTAAGCGAATGTGGACCTTCTTTTACAAGGTGATGCAACATTCCCAGTGCTGTCAGAGGCTGGGTTTTCTGGGATACAGGGTGTGCCTGTTACGCAGGGCAACACTATCTGCAAAAATGTCTGCCAGGCCACAATGCAACAGTTACACTGCTGGGGATACTGTCAAAGGGGCTTTCAGTCCTGCTGGCTCAGGGCACAAAGACCACCCGCTGGGGATCCAACAGGACATAACCAGGTGCCTCACACGGAAAGGAGAGAGTGACCCCTTTCTCTGAAATATCCAGCTGTTGGCACAAAATGGAATAGCTTAACATTGTTCCTACTGTGTATTGATGTCAAGGGATGTTGTCAAGAGGAGAATTGAGCCCAATTGTCTTTGCACTGTGAAGCCAAGACACACTCCAATGAGTCTTTGCAGCTTCAAAACCCTCCATCATGCCTTCCATTGGGATCTCCTCAATACTTACTCCTTTACGAACCAAGTAGAGGGCCAAGTCTGTAGCCAGCATGTCAGGGCTCAAGGCTTTCTCCATGTTCTCCTTATGGATCTGCGGAAGTGAGGACCATAAGCAGAAATCAAACAGCTACTAACAGGTCACTGAAGAGGCCTCACACAGGAGATTTCATCCAGGAGAGGCCTGGCTTTTGAAAGGCCTCATTGCAAAAACAACCCACCAGAGTAAGACATTTACTCTCTGCCTTTCGTTTTCCTACAGTAGATGATCCAGATACTGCATTTTAAACTGCTGGGAGACACACAGGCTTCAGCTAGGAGACCCCTCCCTCTCTCCTGCTGAACTAGAGACCCTCCCCTCTATACAACCCCCATTAGAGGAGTCCGCACACATGAATGTCAGTGAGATAAGTTTCAACTTGTAGGCCCAATTCTGATCTCACTTTTTATAAGCGAGACTCTTGACTTGGATGGAGTTACTCCTGACTTACACAGCAGTGAGCAAGCGCAGAATCAGACCCAAAACATAGTAGTAAAAAGTGAGTTTTACCTGGAGAGTGGAAATGACTCCAGTTGCCACCGGTAGCACAGAACTCAGAGTATCGATAACATCGAACACAGCCTCCTTGTCTTCCTATTTGTTAACAAAAAAACAAAACCCGTCCACCTAGTGCAGTGAACATAGCAGAGAGCAGCAGCATCCTGGTGAGTGGACACAGTGTCCGTGCTGACAAAACACATCTGGTCTGTGTGCACGACTGGGAATAACCACACTTGGAAGAACTGCCAGCCCATGGAGCTTTGGGCATGATGATGGCCTTCTTTCCCCGGGCTCTAGTGCTCAGCTGAGGAGGACATTCTAACAGCAGTTCAGCCCAGCCAATGGGAATTCAGAAGGGGGCGATCTGACTACACTGTAGGTTATTTAATTTAAAAGCAACCTTAAGTGAACCTTTGTGCTAGTGAAAGGCGCCAGACTGCCAGTCCAAGAGAGCGAAGGCCTGTATCAAACACAGAGCTTTCTCCATGCTGCTCTCTGCCACCTGCTCTGGAGTGGCTATTGAGAGGGGCAGAGGAGCAGCTCATTCCCCACGCCCACTCAGCTCTTGGCTGGAGACACCTACCTTTGCTATGGTTTGTGATGCAGAAACTTTCCTGGTAGCAACTGGACGGCGACCTCACCAACTCCCTTAATGTAGCTCAGCTAACAGTTGTCAGAGGATAGAGACCCTTGATCGCAGTCACTCTGGGCCAGATTTGAGTCAGTAAATCTGGCAATAAAACTGCTGTGTCCTATCAACAGACCTCCAAGCCATCCAGACCCTGAGCCAGATCCACAACTGGTGTAACCTGGCATAGCTGCATTGAAATCAATACACTGGGTTGACACCAGCTGAGGATCTAGCTCTGTAGCCTTAAAATTCTCAATTGTCTTTTGTTCCATAATCCATCATTAGGATTTGGAGCGACTCAACTACAAACTGCAGTCTTTAAACCCTCTCATCTCTGAATATGTAACGACCATGTCCCAAGCAGGCCATGTGCAGTGTGTAGGTATGAATGGATTTTGGAGAGTGTGTTCTGTTCTGTCTATGCAAAGAACTGGAATGAGAATTCGGGTTTACCTGCAAGTCCTTGTTGTAGGTGCTTGGGAGTCCTTTGAGAATCATCATCATTCCAGAACACTGCAGAGAAGGGGAAGTTTAAGGTACTTGGATTAAAGCAAGAATAGCAAGGAATTTTAAACAGTTTCACTCAGCAGAGCTCCAAAGACAAGGCTGCATCCTCTGGCCAGATTTCTGTACACCAGCCATTGCTCGTTTAAAGCCTGATCTCCGGGGGGCCCACTGAAATCAGTGGGAAGGCTCTCATGGACTTCACTGGGAACAGGATCAGCCCATTATTTGCCAGATTTTTTTTTAAAACTTAACCAAAGCGAACACCTACTGGCAGACCAGTAAAATAAATAAAAAAAAAGATGGACCATTCTCAGAATTCCACTACAGTTAGTAGGATTCTGTAGATGGTTATTAAATGGACAGCAGACATGTGCCTTCTTATGCCTGTTATTCACAGTGGATGGACCTTCCCCCACCGGCAAGACTTGGCCTCTTGGTGTTGTTACTTGTAATGCTTGGTGGGCACCTTGTGCAATTGCTTCACATAGTGGTGTGTGTTTTGTAAGGATTTTGTTGCTGGTCATCCATGTTGTCCTGTTTGATCTAACTGCAATCAGTGCCAGGTTGTGGTGTGTACCTGGGATACAGCCCGGGAGGTGTGCTATGCCTGATGTCTGTAGCCTTGTGGTACAACCTTTCCTAGGGATTATATTCTACTTTGTCTAATAGCATGCTCATAGGGATGGCAGATGGTGGGGATGCACCATTATCTCCAGGTTACAGTTGAGGAAACAGATACATAGGGGAAGTTAGGGCCTAACTGTTAAAGTAGCCTCTGACTTTGGGAGCCTCAAACTCCGGCACATCTTAGATCTGTTTTCACCCTCTGTTCTTACTGACTTGAGCTGGAATTGTGGGTGCTCAGCACCTCTGAGCCATCAGGTCCAAGGCATCTCCTGTTCCACACACAAGTCAAGCCAACCTTTTCAGCTGTAGCCTCTAACGGACTTGCCCAGTGGGTCCCCCTGATTCAGGAAGAGAACCAGAGTATGATGGGTGGGATTTAAATTCCTATCCCAATTATGCTAGCTGGGGATGAAGACAATAGTAATGAGCACCCCAGCGCTCTGACATCTCCTCCCCTTGCAGACTCACCCTTCCAAACACACGTCCAGCCTTGCTGCGGATCAGCTCCAGACTATCTGGATTTTTCTTCTGAGGCATCAAGCTACTCCCTGTGCTGAAAACAAAACACTGAGCACATTAGACTGGTGAGGTCCCTTTCTGTAAAGAGTTCACGGGGTCTCTGTACTCTGCACTGCAGCAGACCAGGGAAGCTACACCTGCCACCACCATGTACAGTCTAACTGCACGTGGCAGGGAATACCTGGTGCTCTCCAGTGTTCACGAAGAACAGGGCTAATTTCCTCTTGACACACCCAGTAGGGGCAGGAGTTCCCAAACTGTGGAAAGCAACTGTCTGGAATTTTCCAGAAAACATCAGGAATATTAAACCCATTGCCCCATTCCCCATCAGGTCCGGCATGTTAGCAGCAGGTCTGGCATGGGGGAACGGCTCCTTGCCCCATGCGTTAGTCCTTTGCAGCCCCTAGTCCCACACTTTGGGAAATGCTGCATTGGGATGTTACAGGATACTAGGGCAATTCATAGTAAGAGACCACGCTGGGGTCACCGTGTGGAATCCAGCACACACACAGCCACAGCTGAAGGAACTGTCAGTTCCTTTATCTGGCCTTAGACACACGAGGCCACATTCATCCCTGCAAACTCCATTGACTTCAGTGGGGTTACAGCAAGGATGAACTGGATCCTTTGTGCACCGGAGCAGTGTGCTATTGCTCTGCAGCCTACTCTGCTTAGTTAGCTTACACAACAAGTCAGGAGTGGAGTCTGTCCCTTTGACACTGTTGTAGCTCCATTTTAATGGAACTAGTCCAGATTTAAGCCAGCACAGCTGAGAGCAGAATCAGAGCCCCTGCATGTTAAAGTGCTGCTTGTGCAGCTGGAGTGGAGTGATTCTGTGTTTGTCTTATGAAGACTTTAAATAAGATTCAAAATATCACACTTCCCTGGGTCTCTCAGATCCCCCATATGTGCTGCTTCTCCCCTAACTCAGCCTAGACGTGCCAGATTGTCTCATGGGAAGAGAGCAGGGATGCTTGAAGATAAATTTAACAAGCATCTTGTCTACAGCTACCATGCATCCCTGCTCCTGAGCCTGTATCAAAGCTGCTCTGGGTTTAGCTCCGTCTAGCCAGAAAGATCTTAGCTCTCTTATTCAACAGCTATGTACATATATTGAAGGGATCCCAGTCCCCTAAGGGTGTGGTCATTCTCGTACCAGGATATACTAACAAAATGTGGCTTGATAACCCTGTCAGAGTGAGAAATGAGACTAGTAACAGGAAATCTGGAAGGATTGCAAAACAAGTCTGTTTAAGGAAAGGCCCTTTTTACGGGAACTCCCAGCATAGGGGGATTTTTTTTATTATTATTATTCTTGGTTTCTCATTTACAGCCTGATTCCACAAGTGTTTACTCAGGCAAAATGCCCAGTGAGTATGACAGAAGATTCAGCAGAGTAGGGCTACAGAATCTGTCCTTTACCGGGATCAGAGTCAAAATATTTTTTTAGTAATATGTACACTTATAAAGCTCCTAACGTCTGACACTCTAGTATTAATTTGCATGATATTTCTGTGAAGCAGGGAAGTCCCCCTTTACCATGCCCATCTTACAGGCAGGTAAACTGAGGCAAGGAGGCTGAGTGATTTGCCCAGTGGCACTGGCAAGGAAGGCGTAGAATCCACAACCAATCTCCTAGCAGCAATTCATTCCAAAATGGAAATAGTCACACAAGTAACCTTGTCTCCCTGCATCTAAGAGAAAAATCAGTTTAATGGGGAATATTTGTCCAGGTGCAGAAGTGAATGATAAGAGACCGCTCAAACACACGCTTTTACTGGGCATCTGACAGGACTTTGCAAGCAGGAGGCTCCACATCTGAGTACAGTTCAATTGTCTCTCTTCACACCTGATTGAGAAGCCAGTCCCAGCTCAACGCCAAGCCTGTCATTAGGATATGGCAAATATATAGTGCCCATCGCTGCCTCCCCACCCCACCCCTGGCCTATGCTGTGGTGATGGGGGCAGGACACATGCATCTCTGGGGAGCTAAGGATACTAGTGGGTTGAAGAGAGGGTACAGAAAAATGGGTGCTGGAAGCATGCTCCGTTGGGTTGGGAAGATGACATCTGAAGTACAAGTATGTTACTGCCAGCCCACCAAGCAGACTACCTTTTGGGGGGGCTATGCCCCAGGGCCATCTTTATTCTCCCTGCCTAGTTGTGAAAGCCCCCCTCTATCATAGCAACCCACTCGGAGAAGTGCTAGACACTCCCTCCTGATCCCAGTGCAGGGTGTGAGCGATGCTGATTTATAGCAACTCGCTTGATTGAGATTTTTGGGTCTTTTCCTCCACGATGCCCTGTTTATATATAAAAAATGGTTTGAATACAATTCATATGAGCGCCTTTTATTTGGAATGTGGGAAATGGGCTGGTGTGGGGGAAATAGGACTGCGATAAGCTCTAGAGAGTTACCTGTAGGCATCAGACAGAGTCACAAAGCCAAATTCCTTTGTACTATAGATGATGAGATCCTCAGCCATCTTGCTTAGATGAATCATTAACAAGGAGGCAAAGAAGAGAAACTCCACTGTAGAGAAGGGTGACAGTCAAAAGCATATGAAGGTCTTATTTTGGCTGCCATTGCTAGTCACAGTTGTAATTTAGCTGCAGGAAAATTCAGGCTGTGAACAGCCATAAGCATGTGAGGTAAAATTCAAGTGTGACTTAGGAGCCAAAGACTCATTGAAGTCAATGGGACTCAGGCTCCTAAGTCACTTAGGCACCTTCAAGGCATTTGCCTGAGATCTATTAGATTTGTGGAAGGCCCGTCACTTGGGTTGTTGCACAAAGCCCTGATAGTTTCAAAGTAATGGTGACTCCATCTCCTCAGCACATGCCATTGGGAGTTTCTTTACCATGAGGGACTGAACTCCTCTGGATGGGGCAATATCCTCACCATAGGTAAATTGGCATAGCACTGGAGTCAAAGGAGCTCTGCAGATTTAGGCTAGCTGAGGATCCGGACTCCAGGGACCCAACTTCAGCAGCTTTGGGTCACAAATATAACACCAGATACCCACTCGGCTCTCTATGAGCTGAGGGGTGAAAACATTATCTACTATCTGTTCTTATCAGTTTATTGCCAGGTTAAGAGCTCAATCCTCCCACCAGGAAGTGCAGGGTGTGTGTGTGTGAAACCACCACATCTGAGCTTTTCTCTCCCTTGAAAAGTTTACTGGGAAGAATCTCAGAGAAGCAGGTTACCGGAGAGCATTCAGGGAGGGGGGAGGGAAAGTGATAAAGTTGCACCTACCCACGAAGTCTCGCTCACTAGTTGCATCCATGCTGTTCAAGCTGATGGAAGCAAAATCAAGTTCTGTAATTTAAAAAAAACATACACAGGGTCAAACCACTGGCTATTATTTGAGCTCTGAAGCCCTGCTTCACCAGGCTACCCAAGCATGAACTTAAACTTTAAGCAGGAGCAGTGCCATTGCTACTCGCCTGCTTAACGTTAAGCACACGCTTAAGAGTGGTGAAGAATTAGGGCCTTAATTATTAGCCATAGACTTTCAAGGGAACAGAAGCTGATCAGCTCTGCTATTGTGTTCCTCTTGCAGGCACCAGAGCATCAAATATTTGTAATCTCATCTCACTTCAGAGAGTATTTTTATCACAAGAGAAGGACTGTGACCCCTAAGCAAAGTACGTTGCAGTTGATGGGAGTCTTCCCATTGATTTCAATGGGCTTTGGACCAAGCCTTCTAGTGCCAGTTATTTTCCAAGCAGCAGGGTAAGGGATTGCAACATATCTAGAGGGTGGAGTTGGAACACGTGGTTTAATGGCCACCTGTCACAGACGGCTCCAGAGTGCTCCGTTTCCAACCAGAGTCCGCTTCAGGGACCCACAAAACTCAGGGACGTACTGCCTCGTCTTTGATGGAGGGTTCTGAATTTAACAAGGCCTCTGGGATCTACTGCTGTCAGAGTGCATGGATCAGCATCTTGCTGCCTGTGCGTCATCTTAGGCAGATGCAAAGAGGAGTGTTCCCTGCCAGTGACTGCTGTAGCAAAATGCCCCACTACCAGGGCTTCTCTTAAGAGTGCTGGAGAAAGGGTTGCGGGCAGGGAACTCGCTGCGTGTCCCCTGCTACTGTGGGGAAAGGAGAAAGCATAGCAAGGGGAAGTGAGGTGAAGACCCTCTATAGCGGGGTGGGCAAACTACGGCCTGTGGGCTGGATCCAGCCCACCAGCTGTTTTAATCTGTCCTTGAGCTCCTGCTGGGGAGTAGGGCTTGCCCTGCTCCGGCGCTCCATCTGGGAAGCAGTTTCTACCCACATATCAGAAATAGCCATAGTGAGGGGCATCTAAACTCCTAAAGCCTGTCCTGTTTTCCACATAATGTACATTAAATGTATTTGGCTGATGGGGGCATTAATCCCCTACCACCTCATGAAAAGGGTGTAGTACCTACAGAAGTCAGCATTTTGCTTAAGTGATCTAGTCTACGATGCAGCAGTCAACCTGTTACCATCCCCAGACTTGTCACTCACTAACTCAGTTCTGTGAATGGGAAGACAATTTACCTTTACGCAGAAACTCTCGATCGATACCCAGTGGGTTGCCAGCTACAGCACCGCTGCAAGGCAGAAAGAAACCTCATGCATGACACCCTGCACTTCTGACACTCACAAACCTGCAGCAGTGTCCACAACACAAACTCCAGTTACAGAAAGCGGCGAGAGACGCCGGTCTTAAGACTGGTGATACCTGGCTGCTTTTTCTACTGCACTGCTCCATTGCACACTGTATGTGGGCAGCTGTAGTATATTTTGTAGCTCCTGGCCAAAGTCAACCAACGTGAATAAGGCATGGTTTCTATTTTGAAGTGTTTAGAGCAGGATCCTGTACCCAACAGAAGAGCCTTCAGATACTGGAGATCTCTTCTGCAAATCCAGACAGCCATGTCTGAAATATCTGCCTCCCAGGGGGCACTGGGCTGAAGGCACAACATTACACCTGAGAAGCACTAGCAGTCTGAGTGCTCTCAGTCCACATTCACTCAGGTAGGCTAACAGTCCATCAATGGATATCACACAGATGGATCCCTCCAATGTAGACAGAGCCGTAGATGATGCAGAGCAATGATTAGGGTAGTCAGAAGGAATTTATCAAAAGTGGGTGTTGGAGGGGAGTATATTACTTGCATACGAAGGTTATAAGCTTTGCCATCTGTACCATTTACAACTGAGAGCTCAACAACTTCCTCTATCAGCACATACAGCTCACATTGGGCTCACTGAGTAGAAGGACCTCAACTCTCACATATGTGTTTTCTCTGTAAGATACACAAGTGTTACCCTCCCACACAAAAAACAAGCAAAACAACTGAACGCTTTACCTTCCCAACGGCAAAACATTGATCCTTCTCCTCACTTCTCCCAGACGCTCAGAATCGCGGGTGAATGCAACTGCATGACTGTGGGGAGAAAAACAAAAGGAAAAAAAGAGGACAGGTAGGAAAGAAGCCTGTTTCACATTTTCCTCTCTAAAGTGGAATGTAACTGTGGTAAGGAGTGCCAGGTTGTCAACTCTGGAGACCAGAATCTTATTTATCAGCAGATCACAGAGCCCATGGTACCGTTGGCATGGAAAGCATGGTGCCCAGACACTAGGGTGAGGGGTGCTTTGTCAGTGAAGAGATGGAAAGGCCAACAGCAGTGCAAGCTTCCCCATGCTTCCCCCTCCAGTGAGCTGCAACGCTGGCCTACAGGGACCACCTCTAAGTGGGAGACAGGTGCCCTCTTTTTCATGGCCCCCTCAATCATCTGCTCTCTGCAAAATCTACTTAAAGTAGACTGTGGGCTCAGAACCTTAGTAAACTAAGTGCAGGTTAAAATGGAGCTGTTAGGGTTGGTCTTATGGTCTTTTGTGGCAGAGCCTATGAGCTACTCTAAGTTTAGTTCCTGAGCTTGGCTGCCTGGTGTTTGTGCAGGGAGAGCTTTGGATTTTATGCACTCAGCCCATGTTTCTTCTCCGAACCCACCCACAACCGAGGAAGAGCATTAAGGAAGGTTAACTCAGCATAGGGCTCCTGGTAGCATGAAGTTTGGTGTGCTACCCATCCCAACTCGGACATCTTGCAAAACAGCAGCTTCCTAGGTTAGCTTTGGGGGTGACTTCTGCGTCACCACGTGCTGATGTTACAAGGAGACAAGGCTGCATGTATAGCTGTCAATGAGCTGGTCCCCAAGGACAAATTGTCACAGCAGATCCTACGAAGTTACCTGAGTAAAAAGTGGCTCCACCGGATTGGCTGAGCTCTTTGCAGATGAGTATAGCCAGGAAAGATCACATCAGTTTCTCTGCAATAAGAAGTAAGAGAGGAGGGAGAAAAGGGAGACAGCTGATCTACAGTTCAAAAGAGTCTAGCAAATCCAACAACCTGCAAATTATGTGCTGGAGGCTCACAATAAGCCAGGAAGTACTGAGCACAATAACCATTTAATAACAGATGCAGTAGCTCAAACAGAAGCTATGGGCTTGATGCAGAAATAACTGGGTGAGGTCGTTTGACTCGTGTTCCGTAGGGATAATCACAATGGTCCCTTCTGGCCTTAAATCCATGAACCAATTGTCAGAGCCAGGATTAGAACTCAAATTCCCAGTCCAGTGCATACTCCACTAGGCTTTCAAGATGCTTTTGTGCCATTATTGGTTTAGGGTAGTATCAACCCTTTGTTGTATAGTAGTTATTTATCCTCATATTTGTTAGCTATGAAGAGAACTGTGACATTAAAGTATCCTGTAATGAAGGCTCATCAGTCTATGACAAATTGTTTGGATCACTGTAGTTTAGTCAGCTGCTACAGTCATTACTGTTTTTAATCGTTACAATCTGGAAAGGTTGAGCAGTCCCAGCTGCCTCTATTTGATTTTGCTTTATTAAAATTAAGTTTTAGCCTCTTCAACATGATTTGTTGCCAGGATACATCTGGGATAAGAGGAAGTCTCCATGCAGCAGGCCAGCCATTCCCTGAGAGAAAAGAAGGGGCCAATCCTATTACCCAGACCATCAGCTGCAGCTGCACGCACTTTGCCTGACTGTACATGGACACTGTATGAGTTGAATGGAAAGAACACCGCTGACTTCAATGGAGTGTTGCTGATTTACGCTAGATAAGGATCTGGCCCAGAATTTTTAACATCACAGCACACAAGCAGCTTCCCCAAGAGATTCCACAGCGTTTCGTTTCATAGCGTGGACTTGGAAAAATAAGGACTTACGCAGCAGCCCGTTCCACCAGAGTCTTGATAAACTGCAACAGGTGAGCAGACAGGACAGAGCAGGAATTTCGCATATAGAGTCTCAAGTCAGTCACAACCTGCAAGAGATCCCCAGTCAGTCAAGATGGAGCATGATGTACATTGTGACCAAACAATACTCACCAGGTCATTTGACTTTTGCCAGCTTGGGGAACTGGATAACAAAGTCATCCCGCCCGCCCCACACACACACGCTTTCAATAGTGAAAACGACTTCACAGTGCCTTACGGATGCCATTCAAGCAATTCAGGGCTTTCAATATAATTAATTATTAAATGGGAGTTTCACTATATTTGAATTTGCTCTCCAGGGGCCTGATCCAAAGTCAATGGGAGTTTTTCCATTAACCTCAATGGGCTCTGGCCCAGGCCCCATCAGTGGTTCCCTTAATAGAAGGTCTATGAACCTGTAACTCCCGCTGATGTTAGGACCGGGTCCCAGCCACTGCAGAAGACAAACACAGAAGGGAAAATAATCACATAAGCTAATACAAGCACCAAGGGACTCAAAATATAACATCAAGCAGCCCAAAGCTTAGAGGTCTGGTCCATCTACCTGTCAGAAGCCAAAAGCTCACAGATAACCCTAAGCTTTTTTCTGGGAAACCTGCGTGCTCAGACACACAGGACCAGATCCAGTGTTGAAGTGAAGCCATTGGAAAGACTGCATTAATTTCAATGGGTGCTGGATCAGGCCCATAGAGAGAGAAGTGAAAAACAAAATTATCTAGGGGAAAAAAAGAACTAGAAGGTGGGGGATGGAGAAAAGTTATGGACTCGACATTTTAGTCGATCAGATGAAAACACAATATTTGTCCCTAAGGTCAAGAATAAGGCTTGCCAAATGAAATTACTGCAATAGTCAGCAGCCTGGACTAACATCTGAAGCTCTGAATTGAAAAGGACGAGGAGTCAGTATTGCTGAGTAATGGTGATAAAATGGAAAATACTGGGACTATAAAATTAACAGTGACCAAAAAAGTTAGAAAAATTGATAGAGGTCAAAGCAGAAGTGTGAAAATTAACTGCAGGTATTTGCCTAACCATAGCAACAGCTTTGGTAACTGCAAATCTCTTCACATTTAATTGCCGGAGCACACACGTGTGAGCTATAAAGAAAGATCCCTGTGTCTATGGGCTAGACTTGGGACTCTAAAGTGCCTCAGAAATGCAAACATAACCTACAGTGCAGTTACACACACATAACCCCCTCGCTGGGAAAATGCAACTTTCTCTCAGGGCTACTAGATCCCAGAGTCTTCAGCAGACAGCTAGATGCCTTCCAAAGCAGTGCATATGTGCGCCACTCCCTCTGTTTAGCAGCACTTCTAACCTGCTCAAGTGTGTGTGAGATGATCACCCTTTAGTGGCTGCAGAAAATAGATCAGACTATGACTAATATCACAGCTATCTTGGGTTCACCTTCAGCTCAGGTGGTTGGGACTGAGTCCTGAGTTCTGTCCTTGCTTTGGACGATTAAGTTCATGCAGGAATGATGTTCAGTCCAGGTGGAAACCACGAAGCCTGCCATGGAACGGCTGCAACTTGTCTGAAAGAGTCTTGAAGCATCTCGGGTTTTCTCTTTTGCACAGAGCTACTACTGAGTTCCAAAGGAACGCTGTGCAAGAGTCTGGCTGCACCGTCTTGGCCAAAAGAAATGGAGTTCAATTTGTGTTTGTACCCAATACCAACTGTGCTCATTCTGTCAACCCACCACTCATGGGCCACTAGATGAGCTGCACACCCGCAGTGACTAAGTCCCAAGGGATCATGTTGTGGATGTCAATTAAGAAAAGGGAAAGGAGGTAGAAGGAAATAAAGGAGACAAAGCAAGTACTGAACAACACAAGGCAATTCTTGCCATACTTGATCATTCCGGCTTCGTCCGGTGTGCAACTTCCCAGCTACATCCCCAATCAGCTCCTGAGGGCAACAGAAGAATTTCCATCAGTGTTAGCAGTATTGGAACGATAAGGACTGCAGAGAAAGCAGACCCCACCTGCCCTTAAAAGTCAAGGCCTGGATTCACAAACGCTGACGCAAATGCTTAACTTTATGCAAGCAAATAATACACTGGAGCCATGCAATTCAGGGCAGGGACAGTTTTGTTATGTGCTAGTACAATGCTTGGTCCACAATGGGGCCCTGATCAGGGACCCTACATGCAATTGCCATATAAATAATCCCCACGGGGGCCTTTCAGTGCCACCAGACTATACATATTCAGTAGTAACTAATAATATGTTAAGCATGTGGTTAACATCCTTAAGTAGGATCAGGGCCCAAGGCTGCTTTGGGCCAGGTCTGGCCAAGTCTTCTCCTAGTAATATTTTGGGACAGCCTTCTCTCACTCTGAATACAAAATAAGATGGGGGAAAAAATATACGCCACCAAATGTATAAATAAGAGTTTTGTCATTGCAACATATTTTTAATTATCTCAATGGGGATGTAGCCTAAAAAGGAAACAGATCAAAGTATTTAAGGGGAGAAGACTTATTTTACTACTGCCAGATTGATCAGAGGCATGACCTGGAAGTTATCAGGAAATTAGAGGAACTGGACCTTTAGTCTGCGTTCGTTGGCAGTGTGGATATCCTCATCACTTTTGTTCACCACAAAGGCTCCCCTGGACCATTCTTCAGAAATCTACATTAGCAAAAGACACTGGTCAGTGGTTAATGACGCTTCTTTACTGCACAAGGGTGTTGGAGGCTTGATTTAGGCAGGTTTGTAAAATATTTTGCGATCCTTGGATCTAGTAACTGGGGCCTTATCCTGATCTCAAACTGGTGTGATTAAATAACTTGACAGAAATCACTGAACTTACATAATGGTGCACAAGAGATCAAAATCAGGAACTAAAAAGTGCAAAGCATTATTAAGAGACTCTTGCTGTCAGATTAGAAATACATCTTAAGTCTCATTAAAATTGCATCAGATCAGTGCCACACCCTCCTTCAGGGTGCAGGAATATGTGTTGTTGCACTTTCTGGGGGATGCACTCCATGAATCTGTTCTTCCATCTCTAGCTACTAACCTTTAAGACACGGGAGGTTAAAAATGTACTTGACAAAGTGAGTTGAAAAGTCAACCAGCAATACAACCCACCAACATTTTCATACGTAAACACAGTATGGATTTCCCCATTGTTCACAATGTGTAATTAGGAACAATAGATTAACAGAGATGCATTCCCCTGGCTTATCTGCTGACTTCTCTCTTTATCCCTATACAATATGGCGAATTAATTCAGACAGCCAGACACAAGAGCATCCTGTGCGTCAGCTCAAAGAGACCGTTCCCAATTTCTACTGAAAAATAATTCCTGAGTACTGTTTGTTCCAGGAAGGGGGTTTGCACTGAATGCACCTCAGCAGGGTGTCTCAGCTTCTATAATGGCCTTTAAAAACGTTTGTAGAAGACTTTCAGAACCCACATTCCTGCCACATTACCTGGGGTCACAGGCTACCAGCCAACATTTATTATATTAAACATGGTTCTTTTTCTTCTAGATCTAAGCACATCTTAAACAGATGCTATTGAGGCTGTTGATCTTAAATATGGGACTTTCTCTACACACAGGCTCCTATCTTTAACACACATATAGCGCAAGCCATTCACAGATGGGGGGGGAGGAAATGCAGGTTGAGAGATTAAGTGAGTTTTCCGAAGGCCACAAGAGCAAGCCAATGTCAGACAACATTAGAACTAGAGTTCCTGGCTCCCTGGCCTGTGTTCATGCCATTAGAACATGTTACTCTTCAGGATTCCAGGGATCTAAACATATCCAAGTAGTCCCAAGACATATACTGCCATTTCCCCAAAAACAGAATGGTGCAGGCATTCTACAGAAATCAGTAAAACAAAAACCCTCCTCTTTTTGGAGTGAAGAGCAAATAACGGATAGACTCATGAACATGAGTTGCCTCTTTGGGAAATCATTCACTTTTGTAATACCTCCAGATATTGTGGTGCTACAGCTATCCACAGAAACGACAAATCTTTCAGAGTCGGAAATGGCAGGGGCTTGGAGTGGGCTTACAGATTTGTTGTGCTTGATTATGTGTTTCTGCCTGCAGGAACAGAGACACTAAAATGGGAGATCTCCACCAGGCAACTGTTTGGGGGCATGAAGCAGGCTAAGCACAACATGGGTTAGAGTGCGTACACCTGAACGGGAAGCAGAGATAAGCCAAGGGTCAGGACAGATGCTGGACCCCCAACTTTATAATCAAAGACATGATTCAAGACACCATCTCTGTTCAGGGAAGCACGTAATGTGCCTACTTTTAAATAATGGGACTTAAACATGGTTTTCTTGAATCAGGACTAAGGAAGATTACAATGCAGACTACCTGAAAAGAGGAAGATCAACAGCCAAGTAGCAGTGGCGAAAGCTTCAAGTCAGAGTGGGTACCTTGTGGCAATGCCTGACAACTTTTTACCACACCCTGTGCTCAAGCAAATACATACCTTTTCTAATCCACTCAGAATCTTCTCCAAATCACCCTTGGTTAGAATCCCAGACTTCTCCAAAGCCTTGGCATAAGCCATGCTCCCTCGGATGTCAACTTCCGACAACCGCTGGTCATAAGCCATGGAAGAGTTGACAGCCTCCATGATGGGATCAGTGCCTCCTACAAATCTTCCTCCCCAAAGTTTATCCCCCTATGGAAAAGGAAGTTTTTTTAAAAATGCAGCTTAAAAGGACATACTAGTAAATCTGAAAGAACCTTCAAAGAAACACTCTTTGGGATGAGTATTAATCCTGAGGGGCAGCATCCCTGAATCTACCAGAATAGAAGGAACAAATTGAGACCTGGTGTAAGTGAGTACAACTCTGTCAATTAATTTGGCCTATTACACTGACTTCCATTGAAGTCAACAGGCCAACTTTGGCGGTAACGTCAAAGGTGTTCTAAGTGAGTTTACACTGCTGTAACCTGTGCAGAGAGAAGCCAGGACAAAAGGGAGCAAGGAGGTCCTGCTTTAAACGTATACATTGAAACCCTCTGTCCGTAGCTTCTCCCGTTACATCTCTCTCTCCCAGACCCTTATCATGAGTCCATCTCCCTTAGGTACACTTACCAGTTTGTAATCACCTACAAAAAACTTGACTACAGTTTGGCAGCTGGTGTCCTAAGGTCACTGCCTACCATGCTGCCCAGTATTTCCTTGTGTTCCCCCATCCATCTGTCTGTAGCCACTTGTTGTCTCTTGTCTTGTATTTAGATTGTAAACTTCTTGGG
This sequence comes from Gopherus flavomarginatus, assembly GCF_025201925.1. Lineage (NCBI taxonomy): Eukaryota > Metazoa > Chordata > Testudines > Testudinidae > Gopherus > Gopherus flavomarginatus. The sequence continues at coordinate 12,883,357 of NC_066635.1, forward strand.
AAAGGGGTTATCTTTTTGTTCTGCGTTGACACGTAGCACACTGGGGTCCTAGGCACTACCGCAATGCAAATAATTATAGGTCACCTCTGAATTGCGGTGAATGGGAACTGCCAGTATTCATCTAAGAGCAGAATGTGGCCCATGCTCAGATAATAAGCAATGCAGCCTTTGAATCATCATGAGAGCACAGACCAGAAAAAGGCTGACGTCATATTCAGAATGCCAGGACTCTTGCATGCCGTTCCAGAGATGGGCAGTTTGTTTTTGTCATTAGTGTCTAGCTACTGAACCGTTACTGCTGGATCACGGGCCCTAACCAACTGTACTTTGCCCCTAACACAAGTATGGCATCTTTATGTCCTCATTTTTCAAAGCGAGTATAAGGGCATGTGACACACAACCAGCGTTGACCTCTCTTTTAAAGCAGTTGAAAGCACTGACATCCTTTTAGAGCAAAATAATTGGTCAGCAAAGGACATAGCAAAGACTAGCACTTTTCCACTGTTTTGAACAAAGAATGATATGTTCGTTATAAAGAATAAAAATCAGGGGAGGGGTTTTAAGTGAGAGGGAGCTGTGGGCAGATACACGCTATCTCTATTAAAAACACTTCTGGAATTATGAAGTATTTTAAGTTCACATTGTGCCAGAGTCTCTTCTCACTTATACTAGTGTGAAGCAGGAATAACTTCGTTTACTGCAGTGGAGTTACACCAGGATAAAAACAGTGTAAGGCCACGTCCAGACTACCCGCTGTATTGGCGGGTTAAAATCGATTGCTCGGGGATCGATATATCGCGTCTAATCTAGACGCGATATATCGATCCCCGAGCGCGCTTATATCGATTCCGGAACTCCATCAACCCCAACGGAGTTCCGGAATCGACATGGAGAGCCGCGAACATCGATCCCGCGCAGTGTGGACGGGTGAGTAATCCGATCTTAGATATTCGACTTCAGCTACATTATTCACGTAGCTGAAGTTGCGTATCTAAGATCGATTGCCCCCTCCCTAGTGTGGACCAGCCCTAAGTGGCAGGAGAATCAAGCCTGCTGTGTTTTAAGTTTCAAGGACAGGTTTTGGTTTGTTAAACGCAGTTACACTGCATTTACAGAATAAGTCAAATGAGTCAAAATTTACCCTGGTGTAAATCTACTGCATTGATTAATTTGACATTGGAGTGTGGCATTACAATATTCTTTATGGGCACCTTTGTGAAGCGAACACATTTTAAGCCATTCAAATGCGTAAACCTGCGTGTGACCTATTTCACCATGCATTTGTACAACGGCATTGCTTCATCAGCAAACAGAAACATGTGTCCCTTGGTCCCATGTCACTTGTTTACACAGATGGACACACCCCTGAAGTCCTTACACAGGCAAAACTCCCACTGACATCAAATAGGATGTCTGTTTGTGTAAAAACTCCATGTTTTGGCCTAACAGATTCAAAAAGAAAGTTTCCAAAGCAGATATTAGCAGACAGAGGAGCAAATGGGAAGCATTTACAGGAAGTGCCTGTAGCAGAGTTTAAATGGATACTTGTGCCCATCTAATACATTTCTCACACCCCTTCTACTCTCTCTGCAGGCCAGGAATCACAGCCACCTTCTCTGGCAGAGGACTGGATAGGACCCAGTTTCAAGTTAATCAGTGCCACTATTTCATCAGCTAGCGGGGTCATTGTTAAGCAAGTCTTTCCCCAAGGACTGTCTCCACATATCTACCGATCCCTGATGAACAACGATTGTTCCTGGGGTGTATCTTACAGTCCCTACGGGGGCAATACACTTAGTGAAGTCCTGGGGAGTTTTGCCCTCAGGACTGTAGAATTAGGGCCTATAGTTGGAGATTTTAAAAAATTTATTGTCAGGGCAGCTTTGTTAATACAGCCATTTTTAATTCTAAATTTTGTCAGTCAAATTCTGCACAGTCTCAGCTTTGCTACCACCTAGATTTTGGCATCATATTGATTTCCTCTACTGTTTCAAGTGAATGGCATTTTGCCTGTCAAACCTATACAATTACACAGCCTGATCTCTGCAGAACTTTAGAGTAGATATGATTGTTTCCTCATCAAATCTGTACTAAGGACAAGTGAAGGGGGACGAAATCTGGAGATCAGCATGAGACCATAGAAGCATTTGGACTGGGGAATGGGGAAAGACATATCTATGTGTTTTGTTTCAGGTTCTCCACATATTGTTAGGCATAAACAGACAATTGAGGTAACTGAACCTTTACTGCAAGTGATTTAAAAAAAAAAAGTCTAGCTGTGAACATGCAAACAGTTTCTCTCATCTTTTAGAGGTCACAGAAATTTCATAATATATTTTGTAGGGGCTTCTCCCCTAGTCAAAATTTGCTGCCGGTCGGACTATGGAAAGAGCAAGGCTGGCAAATTTTGACAGGTGAGAGACGCTTATCAGAAAAGTGATAACAACGGTGCACAATAGTAGATAAGGCCAAGGAGACTGTTCTTGCAATTATTGAAAATGGAAAGCATGAACCGCTATGGGAACTGGTCAGATTTTGCTAACAGGGGCCAGTGCTGAGAATGCAGCATTTGTATAGAGAAGCGTCTTGAGGAAGCAACTCTACAAGTGGGTGTCCAAAGAGTGATAAACAGGAGAGCGACAGCCACCTAAAAGAACGAGTCTTGGTCATGGGAAGAAACCCTCAAATAAATGGAGGTCTGCAATATTCTTGACTCACACTTACTCCAGAAGAATTTACTTTGCCTTTGGAGCAGCTCCCATGATAGAACACTGCTAATTAGGGGACAGCTCCTGATGATGCATCAAAGCTCACACTCACCTCAGATGCCATGTCGGATGAGTTTTTCTCCTCTCTCCTACCGAAACCTCAGCAACGTGTGCAACCTGCAAGACAAGAAGCCGCTGATTCTTCCCCTCAGCCGGGCGGTGCAGTGTGCAGCTTTGGGGTACGGCGCTGCAATGTGTTTACTCTAAACCAGACTCGAGCACAGCACAGAATGAAAGCTGCATCATCAATCCCGCACGCAGCACAGGGGCTGGCTCGGGCCGGGTTACACAAGGCGGAAGGCAATTGCCCTGCCCGGAATAAGGAACAGGGACAGACCCGCTGTAACCCGACGCGCCCCGGTCGCTCCCAGCCCTGCTCACCTGCTTTGCTGCAAAGCACCAGCGCTGCTCGCCTCGCTGGCCCGAGCCCGGCTGCTTTTTCATGCCACCGGGCACCCCGGGGAGGGGCCGAACCAAGCCTGGAAATGCTCCGGAGGGTCCCTCCCACCTCCAATCCCCGCCCCCCTGCCTGGCTGTTCTCTTCTCCGTCCGCCTCCAGGCTGCCTCTGGTTAGTGCGTCAGCCTCTGCAAGGCTAAGTGATCTGCAGGGGGGGCGAGATCGGTGCTCACAGCTGACCCTGAGTCTATCTCATTTGTAGGGAGACAACTTGGGGGGGCGCTATGGGGTACAGGGGAGAGACTCCCGCATTATGCATGTTTGGGGTGACCAGATGTCCTGATTTTATGGGGACAATCCTGATCTTTGAGTCTTTTTCTTATATAGGCTCCCATTACCCCCTGCCCGCTGTCCTGATTTTTCACACTTGTTGTCTGGTCACCCTATGTATGTTGGGGCAAACACCCTGCCAGGGGGGTAATTGTAAGGCGTATGATTCATTCTGGGGAGCAACACAAGGGTTTCCTATGAGTGTTTCGGTGACAAGGTGGGTGAAGTGTCATTTATTGGAACAACTTAGAGAAAGAAGCTTTTGAGCTTACCCAGAAGCAGAGCTGTGTGTGGCTGGGAAGCTTGCCTCAGAAGTGATACCTTAGCTCACCCACCTTTTCTCTTTACTGTCCTGGAACCACCAGGGCTACGGTACCACCGCTTATTTCAATGACAGACATCTGAAATCTCAGCTCATTATTTAGTAGGCGTTTAAAATCTTCTGCATTCCAAAAAAAAAAAAATAAAATTGCACCAGCTGGAGATATACCCAAGCAAAGTGCTTTCAGTTCTATACCTATTGTGGGTAGGGATCAATCCAGAAGAGTCTGCTCCGTCTGTTGGTCTGACAAGGATGGCAGGATTGACATGGAATTTAATAGGTTCTTTTCCATCTCTGCGTCTACAATTCCATTAATCCCCTTTGCTGTGGACATTGCAGGAACAGTTTATAAGGTTCCGCGTCTCGCTGATTACCTGGAATTATTCCCGAGGAGTGGCTCTTTTTAACCTTTTGACTTTTCTTAGGCAGGTTGAGGCACAAGGGAATGGTCCGTGGATGTAGGGGTGGCTCCAGGCCCCAGCACGCCAAGTGCGTGCTTGGGGCGTCATGCTGTGGGGGGCGCTGTGCCAGTCGCCGGGAGGTCGGCGGGCGGCTCTGGTGGACCTCCCGCAGGCACGACCGGCAGAGCGCCCGTCGCGGCATGCCACCCTGCTTGGAGTGGCGAAATGTCTACAGCCGCCCCTGCTTGGATGCTAAACTGTGCAAGCTGAAATACCATGCTGCTGCTGGCATGGACTTATATAAATATGCATTGGCATCCTGGATGCCAACTTTTACATTTTGCTTAGCGGTGTGTATTTCCAAAACTGAGGCTGAGGATTTCAGTCACTCATTTCAGAGCAGTGGGAAGCCAAGGAAATCACCCCCCTCAAATCTATTTCTTGGCTTTAAATATTAAATAATACAGCAGCCAAGGGGGGTGCTTTCTCCTCCTTCCCTCTCCAGACAGTAAATGTGTTCTCTTTTTTTCCCCATTCAGTTTCTTCTGCTTTCTGTTTCATTCTTTTAATCTTTTACTTGAGACTTTTTTTTTACGATTTGCATTATTTGTTAGTTACATTACAATGCAGTTTTCCTCTCAATCTGCAGTATCATGACCTTGGAGAGACTAGAAATGGCGCAAATGAATCCTTAGGGAAATTAGCCATCAGATCCCCAGCAGATTATTTAGATAATTTTTTTCTCATCTATTTCCTTGTTATTTTGTTCTTTCTTCTTTCCATTTCCTCTCTGCACATTGGGATCACTCTCTTTCCTTTATTTGTCCTTTCCTGTTGTCTGGCCTCTTCTTCCATTCATCCCCTCTTGTTTCAATCCCACTATTTATGCCCCTTTTCCAATTCCCCCCTCTCCTCTCCTCCTGCTCTTTGGGGAGGTGTTTTCCTTATGTTGGGCCTGGGGGTGGGAGGCTGCTGTTGTGTTGGCAAAACAGCCAGTACACAGTTTTCTTATGACAAGATGAGGCATGTAAAGAAGGCACCTTTGTATGACCACACGTGTTGCACTGCCCCAACACCAGCTATGTAGAATGGATACAACCCTTGCAAGGATAGTGTCTCCCTGCAGGAATATGGCTTAGGAAAGGGCTTTCGCACAGTGAAAGGTGGACTGGTGATCAGCAACCAGGTTCTGTTATCAAGTGACGGGACCTGCTCCCACTTAAGTCAATACCAAAACTCCATTGAGTTCAGTTGGGTCAGGACTGAGGCCAAATTGTAAATCACTTGAGTATTATCCCTGTCTGCATTTTAACGGAATTTATTTTATGTTTTTTTTTCTCTTACATGCCTCAGCACAAAACCCAGGTAATCTAGTTTTGCAAGTAAAGTGCCTTTGGTGGATGTTATCAAACCATATTTTTCTTATTTATCTCATCTTCACAAGCATTTGCATGGCATCCATCACTGGTGCCCAGGTGCCTGTAAGAGTGATTTTTTTTTTGGTTTATTACATTCATATACCTGCCTGTCTCTGGGATGTGATTAATCCTCTGTCCTACTTTTTCTGGATGGAACAGCTCAAAAATCAGTCCTTTTCACAGTGATGAGCAACAAGGAAACGGCAGAAAACAGAAATGAAACTGGAGGTCAAAGCAGAAGTTGCAGGGATTGGGACAGGCGATGAGCAAGGACTTCTGTGGAGTGATTTTGAGCTAGGGGGTACGGCACTGCAGGGGGCAGTGGTGAAATAGGACTGATCAGAGACTCAGATCTCAGTTCTTTTCTTCATTCTGATTTTTTATTTTCTTTCTCTTTCTGTTTTAGTCTTTCAAAATTTTACTTGCTCAAGTGACATAGAAGCATTTAAAACAAATTAAATACAAGGTACTTAGTTAAATGCAAGGTATTTCTTTTGCTCTGATGGAATGGCAGTGCCAGAGCATAGCACTCTGTCCCACATTGGAGACAGAGAGGGGAGCTCTTTTCTGATGTTTCCTGCTACACTCTTTTCCAAACTGATGTACCAGCTACTCGGGCACCTTTGAAAGGGCATTTAGCACATTCAGCAGCATGGACATGTTTAATTTTATTTTACTGCATTTCATTGCCCCTAGGTACTAAACCCGGGTCGGCAACCTTTCAGAGATGGTGTGCCGAGTCTTAATTTATTCACTCTGATTTAAGGTTTCGCATGCCAGTAATACATTTTAACATTTTTAGAAGGTCTCTTTCTCTAAGTCTATAATATATAACTAAACTATTGTTGTATGTAAAGTAAATAAGTTTTTTAAAATGTTTGAGAAGCTTCATTTAAAATTAAATTAAAATGCAGAGCCCCCCGATCAGTGACCAGGACCCGGGCAGTGTGAGTGCCACTGAAAATCAGCTCACACATGCTATAGGTTGCCTACCCCTGTACTAGACAGTTGAACCTTAACTGCACTTGCTTTTGTAAATGAAGGTCACAAACTTACTATTTCTTAACTATCGTTTTTTGGTTGAGGAGTGTTTTTCTGGTGGTGTTCAACTCCTTTCAGTGTTTTGAGTGGTTTCCAGAAATATCCTACAATAATAATAGGCCTAATTGTAGAAGCTCGTTAACTCAGGATGCAGAGCAGAGGTGAAGATATGGACGGAAACTGTAGTCAAATGCACTGGCAGCTCGAGTGGTGTGGAGCAGAGTTGACATTTTTGTTCAAAATTAATGAAACAATTTTTTTTTTAAATGCCAGAAAGACACTATAGGCTGATTAGCAAAATGCTGACTACTCTAAACATCTTTCATAACAAAGACTACAAACACTGCAGATCTGCTTTCAATAGCAGTTACAAGGCCCCCTGCTTTCAATAGTTAATACCAAGCCCCCCCTCTCACTGAGGCTTAGCAGTAACAATCAAAATCCTATGCTTAGAATGTTGACATGCTGAGCACATTTAAAAAACCCCACATCTGTGTTCTCTATGGATGGTCTATTCTGTGTATCTCATACCCCTAGTTCAATCTAAAGTGTAGCATTTAGAAACACTGAGCTAATCACTGCTTTTGTCGCCTCTCCTGAAAAGTTGTTTGCAAGACCCATAGTGGTAATTTGGGTAATACGTGAGCTCCTAGATTCAGCAACTGAAACAAAAAGAAGCTGGGGTAGGGTGTTGTCCCTAAAGGGTCCATCAGCAAAGTCTTGGAAGGAAACTGAAAATGCAGATTAGGAATAAAATGAAATTCCAGAGAGAGATAAAAAGAGATGCCATGTGGAAAAATTAATATGTTGAGGATGTTGAAACCCAAATCTGATAGTATTATAGGGAAGGTGGAGGCAGGGGTGAACAGATCAGTTGAAAAAAAATTTGAAAAATGAATACAATCTGGAAACACTGTATTCCCTAAAGAAACATAACTTTCTTCTTCCTCGTCATCAAACTGGGAGCAGATGCGCACATAGGATTGCAGGCAGAAATCTGGAGACTTGCTCCAACCAACAGAGAAGTTACAGGGCATCGCTCTGCCTGTTTGGTATTATTACTCCACGATTATGGAATCTGAGCCTGAAAAAGAATGACGAAGTGGGCAAGTTGTCTCTATATCCTGGGACCAGCTCGGCTACTACTACCCTGCATGCCACACTGGAAAAGAATAGCAATGCTAACTTGATATCTAGTCTGTTGATCCAGGCTCCTGAGATCCATTCATATTTCAGTCCTTTGCACTGATAAAAGGTTGACTGTTCTTAAGACACAACACTGCATGTTGGGTCACCTGTCTAGATCATTAAGGATTGGCAGAGGTGGCCTGATAGTGTGCAGCATCCCAGCTAAGAGCAAGGCCCTAAGAGAGGAGGGCACGTGGAGTTGCCTCCTTTCAGGTCCTGATGCTGGAGAACAAGTTGGGTGCTAAATTTACTCTCAGTGGCTTATGAGTAAGGCTGTGAGTCTGTCACAGATTCCGTGACTTCCCAGGACCTCTGTGACTTCTGCAGCTGGCAAGTACGACTGACCCCAGGGCCGTTGGAGCAGCTTGGGTGGCCCCGGGATCAGCTGAACTGCCCCCACAACAGCAGAGGTCCTGGGCCACCCACTACCAGCAGCAGTGCGTCAGTCCCAACCTGGCAGGGCTGTCTCCCACCAGCAGCAGCGGCGGTCCTAAGCAGTCCTCCACCAGCAGGGGCGGCTGCGTGGTCCCAGACCGGCAGGGCCATTCCCTGCTGTGCCAGCCCCCCCGCACCCAGAAGGCACACCAGTGGGCACTCCAGAGACCCCTCCAGCTAGGGTGACCAGCCAGCAAGTGTGAAACATCGGGACGGGGGTGGAGGGTAATAGGAGCCTATATAAGAAAAAGACCCCAAAATTGGGACTGTCCCTATAAAATCAGGACATCTGGTCACCCTACCTCCAGCAGGCGCACCAGCAGAGGCCCCCCTCCAGAGCAGCAGCTTAACACCCAGAACGCCCCCCAAACACCAAAGATTTAGTCAGGGCTATATAGTAGAAGTCATGGACATGTCACATGGCCATGAATTTTTGTTTATTGCCCCTGACCGTGCATGACTTTTACTAAAAATGCCCATGGCTAAATCTTATCCTTACTTACAAGTTTGAGTCCGTGCAAGACTGTGAATTCCCTATGCAGCCCCAGAAACAAGTACTTTGTGCCTGTTGTTGGAGGAATCATTGGTGTACTGTTTATGCACAGACTCTTAAATGGCAGATCAAGAACAGAAGAAACTGTTTCTTGTATTTATCTACTCCTGCCTCTCAGCCAGTGGCCCAGGCAGAATTTTGCCTGCCCTAGCCAATGGGATTGTCAGCTGTATCTACTCAGCAGAGTGGATCTGTTTTTCTCTGGGATTAAAGAAGACTGTACAAAATATAATACAATATATGTACAAAGGGGTGCAAGAGGAGGGAGGGGAGAAAAGAGGATTGAGAGTGCTTATGACCTGGATGATGAAATACACACAGAATTAGTTGGGTGGGAATGGAAAAAGGTTTTATATATCTGTTGCAAAACCAGCAAAATTCTGCTTGCACATAGTCAATAATTTTTTGATTTGATGGACGAGTGTTTTCCCCCTCATTATTATCTTGGTAAAGGGTAGCCAAGAGTTTTGGAACCAGAGCTAATGAAATTCCAGGATATTTTTGCAAGGCTTCTATATATGTATAGGCAAGTGAAATATTCTTCCCTCTTCCCTCCCCCTCCCCAAAAAGTATTGTCAGGATAAAGGGGGGGGGCAAGTATATTTTGAAGATAGGTGAGTGAATTTTCAGGGCATTTGTGAAAAGCCTCTATATATTGGACACGTTTTGGTCAGTATATATGGAAAATAAAAGCCAGAGAATCATTTAATCTTTTTAAAACTACCTAGAGGGCAGTTAGCAGCGTTGTTATCAGCTGCATTGGTGGTTCAGTGGTAGAATTCTCGCCTGCCACGCGGGAGGCCCGGGTTCGATTCCCGGCCAATGCAACTCTCGCTTTTTGCCCCCGCTCCCCCGGATTGACTTTGATTCAATATTTTGGCTCGGCGGGTCTCTCCGGCAATGGGGACGGGTCCCCGCCCCCCGCCCAGCACCACAACAGCAGAAGGGCCCCAGCCCTGCGCGCTCTGAGTCAGGCGGCCCCAGTGCGCGGCTCCCCCCGCGGGCAGGAGGCGGCGGGCGGACGAGATGGAAGTGTAAGGAGCCTCGGCGCGCGTGTAGGCCGCTCCCGGGCGCGGCTGAGGGACCCCCCTCCCCCGCCGGCCGAGCACCCACTGAAAGGGGACCCCGTCCAGGGGGGTTTGGCTGGAGCGGGGAGCCCCTCTGGGGGGGGCTGGGGGAGGGAAGCCCCAGTTGGGGGGTCTGGCTGCGGGGGAGGGGAGCCCCTCTTGGGGGGATCTGGCTGGGGGAGGGGAGCCCCTCTTGGGGGGGCTGGGGGAGGGAAGCCCCAGTTGGGGGGGCTGGCTGCGGGAGAGCTGGGGGAGGGGATCCACTCTTGAGGGGTCTGCCTGCTGGGGGAGAGGAGCCCTGATTTGGGGGGGTGTCTGGCTGGAGGGGGAGAGGAGCCCCGTTTGGGGAGTCTGGATGCGAGGAGAGCTGGGGGAGGGGATCCCCTCTGGGGGGGGCCTGGCTGGAGAGTGAGCTGGGGGATGGGAGCCCCATTGGGGGGGGGTCTGGATGTGAGGGAGGGGCTGCAGGTGGGGGAGGGGATCCCCTCTTGGGGTGGGGTCTGGCTACAGGAGTGGGATGTGGACTTTAAAGGATAAAGGGACCCGCCTGTTGGTTGGAGCTGAGCCTGAGGGGGGAGCTGAGCATGGTGCGTGAGATATTTTCCAGGGGCTTCCCTTTCAGTTGGGGCTGGTTGAGAATTTTGTGTAGGAGGTGGGATCCTGACCCCACAGGGCTGCTGAGGTGAGGTGAAATTGTCCCTTAAGCCTGTGGGAGTGAGGGTTCCTCCTCGCCCATTTGCCAGCTGCTTCCGTGGCCAAGGTCAGGGCTGCAGAAGGTGGTGGTGTTTGCACTTTGACAGTGTTGTGTCCCAAAGTCACAGGGCTCTGTACTCTGCCTCAAGGCTGAACCTTGACATCTAGTGCTTCCCATCATGATACCACATCCGAATAATTGTGTCTTCTCACCTCATCGGTGCTATGTAGTATCATCCTGCACTGATGCAGAATTGAGGTGAGATGCAGGACATGGCTGCAAAGTACTATATGGATCCATGAAATACACAAAGGGTAGTAGCCTTGCATGGTGGGCATAGTGCAGTGCTTTGTTGCACCCCAAATCTAATAATCACCTCACTTTCTCCCTCTGTACATTGAAGAGGAACATTGGGGAGGCAGGGAGGCAAAATACTTGGAATATGTTAAAAACTGTAATTATTTAGGTATTGATACTCCACATCAGGCCAGAGCTCTTGGACAGTTTCTTAACAGCTTTCCAATCAGTAACTGCATTTTTCTTTGCTTGAAAAATATTACTGAAACATATAGTTGAGTAAAACACCATGGGAATAGTTTTAACCTTCTAATAAAACCATCTTTTCTGGTCAGACGTGCATGGACATAACATTCTCCCCATCTTCTTTCTCTGTTCTTGCCATAAAGTAAAATCCAAATCCTGCTTCTGAGGATCCTTGGGGACCTTTATGCCTGCTTGCAAGAATGGAGCAGACTAGCACAGAGAGGTGGGAAACATAATTTGCATGCATGCAACCTACAATTCAAAACACAAGAGACAAGTCAAATTCTTGCCTAGCCTGCAAACCTTAAAAGCAATTAAGACAATGAAACAAACAAAAATAAACAAAAAATCAAAACAAACAAACCAGAAAGTTGCTACAACAGAAAGAGTGCTGGTTCAGGGCAGTAGTGCTAAGAACTCCAGCAATTTGTGTATAGCTGGGTGCTGGCATGTTATACAACACAAACCTGTGTATTTTTAAATAGACAGTAGTACACACTTCCAAAAAGTGAGATTGCCTATTTTGGCAGTGTCTCTGAGACACAAAATAATCTAATCTTTCATTTAATCTATTTTGAATTTAAAAAATGAATCATAGAGATAATTATTAAACTATTATTTATAGAAAGCAAATTTCGTAAATGTTGAGGTGTGCTGTTATCTACATACATACAGCACCGATTTCTGATAAATATGGGTATTAAGGTACTAGAACCTCAGCTCATGTGTGTCGGCATAGCTTCTTCGCTGACCTCAGTGGACCTAACAGTGTTCTATACCATCTGAGATGCTATCTCTCCATTATTATAATTAAAGCTACTTATTGAAATTCAGAAGTGGATACTGAAGAAGGGTATTGTTTTTATTAAAAATAGAGGACTGTATTCTGTCAGCCTTAAACTGAGTAGCAACTTTTAGAGTAAGGCCCCTGCCCTGCAAGCTTCTGTGCTTGCAAGGACCTCTATGTATGCACAAAGCAATTAACAGGATCAGGACATAAGTGGCTATTCAACATGTGACAGGATCTAGCCCACTGAAAAATTGCTACTCATTCCTTTGATGAATAGGGCCTGTCATGACTGTCTGATCCTGCAAACAAACAGTTATACACATGCCTATCTCTGCAACTGAGCGTGGCCCCATTGATTTCAAGGTGATTGCTCATGATAGTAAAGTTAGGTATGAGCATAAGTGGTTGCAGGATTTGGGGCCTAGGATCCTGATCCTGCAGTGAGTCTGTGGGAGTGGACCTTTGCCCATTGAATATGATGGGAATATTGTGCAGTCCGCCCCGCATAGAACTCTCAGCCCTGTTGGGGCCTAATGAACAAACACCCCATCTTGTTCCTCCAGGAGTCCTTAGAAGAGGAAAATCTTCAGATAAAATTGTCACAAAGCTCTAGAGATTCAAAGGTGAAAATTTGCTATATTCCTTCCTCTTCCTCCCCCCCCAAAAAAAAAAAAGTTCACAAAATGTTTTGGTTTAGAAATGGAATGTAGTTTTCAATGTTAGAAGCATAAGATGCCAGTAATAATTTTTAAAAAATAAAGGCTCCCATACAGTAAAATTAATAGTATTATATCAAGAAAAATCTTTCAGTAATATTTCACTTAGGATAGCAATTAAGGCCATTAATAACTCCTGAAGGGACTCTAATACATTAGAGTTGGTTTTAAAATCAAGTCAGTTTTCCTTTTCTGTTCAGCCTTGAGTCAGCGGAGTGCTATGTTTAGACATCTGATATAAAACTACATATTGAACTGATATAAAAAATAAAATAAATTCTGGTATTTTATGTGCATTCTTTTCTTTAAATATTGTGGTTGGTTATTTTTTATTACCCATATGAGGGCTGGGACTGATGTGAAGACTGAAATCTATACTTTATAAACGGTGCCAGTTTTTCATAAAGACGTAACTCAGGTTGAATAAGCACACTAGCAATAATGTTTCTGTTATATTGTTCAGTTTAAATTCCTACTAGCCTGCCAAAATATAAAATGTTGAGAAGATCCAAAGTCTGGATGAGTTTAGGTTTGGCACACATTGATACATGAAAAGAGTTTAAGCCCTTGTGCCCTAAGAGCCCCTGAACTGTAGAGGTGTACAGTTTTAAAAACAAACCAATCCTTTGACTTATATGTAGTTTAAAAAGCTTATTCTCCACAGACCCACATCCTGAAAACTTTTTGTTTACTGTACATAATCATCTCACTTTTTTAATTGGATGATTTTATATGTGATTCTTCTATGGCATTATTGTTATTATTTATAACAAAAAATGTCCTCATCCATAGGGATTTCTGTGGCAGTTGACTGAATGCAAAGATTCCAAAGAACTGCATTTACCAAATAAACAGGAAAACAGGAATGAAAACTGATGTGTGTGAGCTTACTTTTTGAAGATTCTCTCGAGTCAGTTTAGGAGGTCCCTTTCATTTAAAATCAATAATAGAACCTGCGGAAGTTTGTGGAAGGCATTTAGCTTGTTTGAATGTGATGAATGTGACAGTTCTATTCAAACAGTTGACTACTTGACAATGCATTCTACCTTTTTTATATGGTGCAACACAGACCGCAGAGAAAAGCATTTGTTGTGTGTTTTTGTATGGTAACTTTCTGTTGTTGTTACTACTGTCTGTTTGCTCAGCAGAATGTATTGTGCTCTTGGCTAGTTTTTCTACATAACATTTATTTATTTATTTAAAAGAATAAAATTACAGTATCATCTACTTAGGGCATGCTTAACTCAGAGCAAACCTGTTTAGCCTAATGATAGTGAATGTCAGTGATTCTTGGTTAATTGGGATAGAATTATTCTATGTTTCACTTAATGGGGAAGTATTTGGTTGGTGGGAAACTCTAAATTTGAGTGCTGGGATGCTCTAAACTTTAGTCTGCTAGTGTAGAACTTGTTAAATAAACATTAAAATAACAAACTAAAGATGAAGTGCAATGAATATTACTTTATTCTTTAATTTGTATTCTGTACTGTATATATTTTTTCTTTTTTATAGTAGTCTTCTGTAATGGTTCTGCCTATCGCTCTTCACTCAGACAAAACTTCAGGGAGTTTTATCTAATTCTGGAGTAATGGGGGTGATAAGCCATTCCGTGGAGTGTCCCAGTTAAGAGGATTCTGTTGTGCAAGTTAAACACTTCCTGATGCTTTGTGGGCTGAGTTGTAGCCAAATATTCTTACAGTTAGTTTGTGTAATAGCTGCATTTGGGGTGTGCAAAAATAAATAACTCTGAAAGGCAGCAATAGCCAGAAATTATAGAGGATTTAACAGAGTTGTGATCCTGAAGATTTTATTAAAAAAAAAATCTCATAAATTAACAAAAAGTGTTCCCTTTTTTTAGTGTCAACACAGATCAGCAAAGAATAGAGAATAGATTTTTGACAGTTTTGTTTGAGACATGCATAATTTTTTGTTTTTCAGGAAAGACGCCAATGCTGCATTGCTGAGTAACTTTGAGGTAAGTTTATTTGTACCATGATTTTAAACTGACAATTTATACTCCTTTTGATATCAATGAGAGCATATCCTGGTCCAAATACAAATAATATCTCCAGGGAGTAGTAACCAGGAAATCGAGGAGACTTGTGTTTGACTTCTGATTTTTCACATTTGAATATTTTGTTTTTATAGGTTTGGTAAAATGGGGTCTATTCCTGGCTTTAAAGGGGACCTAGAAATGCTGTTATTGTACTACACCTCTACCCCGATATAAAGCTGTCCTTGGGAGCCAACAAATCTTACCGTGTTATAGGTGAAACTGCGTTACATTGAACTTGCTTTGATCTGCTGGAGTGTGCAGCCCTGCCCCTCCCCCCTCCCATCCCGGAGTGCTGCTTTACCGTGTTATTTCCAAATTTGTGTTATATTGGGTCGCATTGTATCGGAGTAGAGGTGTGTTTGCATGGTGAATGTGAGCAGGGTTTGATCCCAAATCTGTTTTTAAAAAAAAAAACAAAACCCAAATATTAGTGTTGTATGTGTGTCTTCAAATCCATGAGAAAATGGTCCTTCAGAACATCAATCATTTTAATTATCTTTTCTCTTCTCCCACATTTTTATGTTACCAATTTGCTGAATACCTTTACTTTGTTTGTATGCAGTATTCATAACCTGGGGTCTGATTCTCTTTTACGCCAGTTTTACATCTGAGCAACTGCCCTGGTTTCTTTGCAGTTATACTGTTCTCTCATCAGGCACAAAATCTTTAAAGTTGTCAGCTTTGTACCTGTGGAAAGTAATGCCTAAAGGGACATTTTTAAACCAGTCTTAAGACAAGAATGAATAATGATACATGAAAATAAAAAAATTAATCCCACAAAAAGTGGAAACATGGACAAATTACTAAGGATGAGTACAGAAGAATAGCATGAGCATGTAAAGACAGAATCACAAAGGCTAAGGCACAAATTGGGTTATACCTAGAAAAGGACATAAAAGGCAATAAGAGGCAGTTCTATAAGTGAGTTAGGAGTGAGAGAAAGATGAAGGAAAGTGTAGGTCCACTACTTAGTGGGGAAGGAGAGTTAAGAGTGGATGACATCAAGAAAGCTGAGCTGTTTAATGCCTATTTTACTTCATTCTTTGCTAATGAGGTTAATAGTGACTAGATACTTCACACAATTAGTGTTAACAACAAGGGGAAAGGTGCATAAGCCTGAACTGTGAAAGAACAGGTTAAAGAATGTCTAGATAAGTTAGATGTATTCAAGTCAGCAGAGCCTGATTAAATTCACCCTAGGGTACTTAAGGAGCTAGCTGAAGCAATCTCAGAACTATTAGTGATTATCTTTGAGAACTCTGGTGGACAGGTGAGGCCACAGGTGTCTGGAGAAGAGCAAACACAGTACCTATCTTTAGAAAGAGGAACAAAGGGGACCCAAGCAATTATAAAGCAATCACCATAATATCAATATGTGGAAAGATAGTGGAACAAATTATTAAACAATCAGTTTGTAAGCACCTACAGGATAATAAGGCAATAAATAATAGCCAACGTTGGTCTGGTATGATTTGATTTCTTTCTTTGACTGAGTTATTGACCTATTACATGGGAGGGAGCTGTAGACATAATATATCTTGATTTTAGTAATGCTTTTGACACAGTCTCACATGACATTCTTGTAAGCAAACTGGGGAATTGTGGTCTAGATGAAATTACTATATGATTGGTGCATAATTGGTTGAAAGACCATACTCTGAAAGTATTTAATAATGGTTTACTGTCAATCTGGGAGGACGTATGTAGTGGGGTCAAATGGGGTCAGTCCTGAGTCCAGTTCTATTCAATATTTCATTAATGACTTGAATAATGGAATGGAAAGTATGCTTATAAAATTTACAGATGACACCAAGCTGGGAGGGATTGCAAGCACTTCGAAGGACAGGATTGAAATTCAAAAGGATCTTGACAAATTGGAGCATTGGTCTTAATTCAGCAAGATGAAAGTAAAGAAAGGAAGTGCGAAGTACTACACTTGGGAGGGAAAACTCAGATGCAGAACAACAAAATAGAATAACTGTCTAGGCAGTAGTATTGCTAAAAAGGATCTGGGGTTTATGGTGGGAACAGCTAGTATTATTCTGTGGTGTGTTAATAGGAGTCCTGTATGTAAAACATGGGAGATAATTATCTCACATTACTCAGCCCTGGTGAGGCTTCATCTGAAATACTATGTCCAGTTCTGGGTGCACGCTTTAGGAAAGATGTGGACAAATTGGAGAGAAGAGGAGAGGAACAAAAATGACAAAAGGTTTAGAAAACCTGACCTAACAGGAAAGGTTAAAAAAAAAGTTGGCATATTTCATCTTGAAAAGAGAAGGCTGAGGGGAAACCTACTAACTGTCTTCAAATATAGTTGCTATAAAGAGGAGGAGGATCAATTGTTCTTCATGTCCACTGAAGATAGGACAAGAATTACTGGGTTTAGTCTAAAGCAAGAGACATTGAGGTTTGATATTAGGAACCACCTTTCAACTACAAGAATAGTTAAGTAACGAAACAGACTTCCAAGGGCCGTTTTGAATCCCTGCCATTGAAGGTTCTTAAAAACAGGTTGGGCAAATATCTGTCAGGAACGGTCTTAGGTATATTTGTTCCTGCCTCAGCATGGGGCTGGACTAGATGACCTTTCAAGGTCCCTTCCAGCCCTACATTTCTGTGATCAACTGCTGAATCCATTTTCATGTTGCAGAGAAAAACAGAATTAGAACTGGAGAAAATCTTTGCAAACAAGAAAATCCAGATGTTTTCTGAAATGGCTGCTGATAGCAAGGTCACTAGTTCATGGCTGACTTGAACCATCCTGCAGCTCAGAACTCTCTTAAGTACCTACTGAAATTAAAATAAGTGCTTAAAAAAAAAAAGCTCTTTGTAAATCTCTTACAGCTTAGTTTTAAAAATCTTGGAGTAAGTCCACACTGCAGAAACAATGTGTTTTCTTAACATGATAAAATCTTAGTAATGGCAAATAGTTTGTTGTTTGGAAATGTGTTAGTGGGGCCAGGTAAACTCTAAAGGGGAGCCTAGGGTTTACCTTGACCTGTTAACACACATGAGAACAACTGCTTTGTCTTGATTAAGATTTTACCATGTTAGCTAAGAAAACACCTTTTTTTCCTAGTGAAGAGAAGGCCTTACTGAGCCTTTTTTACAGTCTTCAGACTGAAAATGCCTTTTTGGTGATGGTAAGATGGAAATGTGACATTAGTATGAGGTGCAAATTCAACCAAGTAACTTGAGGATTTCAGTTGGAAGGAATCTTATTGTTTAAGAAATAGAAAATAGCCCATGGTTTTAGCTCAGTGTGTGGTATTAAATGTCTGTTTAAAAAAATCTACCATTTCAGAATGGAAAGCAAGAAGTATGGAAGAGATTATTGCTGGCCAAATCAGACCTTTCCAATACTTCTCTGTATTCCTTTTCAACATGCAAGGATGTTATGGTAAAATTGGGTATGGATCCTGCCTTTCATGTACAAGAAGAATTCTTGCATTGTATAAATCTTCTGGCACCCCAGAACAAGGGCCTAGTGCAGTGAGGTGCTGATCACTTTGCAAGATCAGACCCTTAATTATATGCACTAAATATCTGCATTTATTAAAACCACTTTCTCTCCCTCAGCCTGTGCCAACATCCTCTTAGTCTCAGTGCCTCCCCACTGTTGCCATATATACCTATATGTGCTGAGTGAGAAAGTGAAAGGAAGTGGAAAATGGAATTACAGATGAGACTACTCATTCACCATTTCCCTTTCTCAGCATAGTTGTCTCAGCACATACAGCTTTTTAATTCTTTTCAGGAAGGGATTTGCAGTGTCTGCAGCTGTAGGCATTTTAAGCACATTTTTCAGCACTCTTCAGTGTACAGATTCCTCTAAAACTAGTATTCGATTTCCCTTGGGCTGCTATTTCTCTGTATTGCAGCTTGACGAGGGTGTCTAACTCAATCAGTGCCAAGCTCATATTTGTCACTAAAAATGTCTGAATAAAGCACAGGACTGTGAGTCAAGAGATCTGGATTCTATCCCTGATTCTTTGAAAGATTTCCTTGGGCTAGTTGCTTCCCCTGTTTGTGCCTTATTTTCATCAACTGCAAACAACACTTGCCCGTCTCAGTAGTGTATTGGTATGTACTGTGGTATACAGTTAATATGTTCACAGTGCATTGAGATCCTCGGGTGACTGGTGCTATAGATATGCACAATTATAGGAAATGATATCTCACATAGGATTAGGGCTAGTCATGTTTCTCTTGCCACAGTTAGAAAATGCCCACTAGTGTTGAAGGAACTGTGCTGATGAAGATGAAGGCGGGGGAATCTTGCACAATATACTTTCTTCCCTATCTCCTTCTGTAAGAGAAAATATTACAAAAGAGTAGTGCATTGGTTAGAATAAGTAAAGTGTAAAGGCAGCTCTAATTCACTTTCCCTCATTTAACCTGATATTTATTTGTATGTAGGTTTGTGGAATCAGTGTCCTCTTTCAAGTCCCAGTTTGGTTATATTTATTTATACTGTATTTAGTATATAAAGTTCCACTTTGTTTGAAAATCTGTTATAGCAACATTTGCTGTAATGGCAGAGTTAGTATTAGTAACTGGAAACATTGCTCATCATATTTCACTGTAGTTTTATGAACCAGTAATTTTTACAAGGCCATGGGATTTATAAGTGGAACTTAAGTGGGGCATGTTAAAAACTAAGGAAGCAGAAATAGAAGGGTGTCCATTACTTAGATCAGTGGTTCCCAAGCTTTTTCGTCTGGCGGGTGCCAGATGATGAGCCATGGAGGACCGTGGCGGTGGAAAAGCATCCACCGAAATTCCGCCAACAAGTGGCAACTTCAATAGGCGTCGCCGCCGAAATGCCACCGACAAGTAGCGTCATCCAGAGGCGTTGCTGCCGAAATAATGCTGAAAATTGGCAGCAACGCCTCTGGATGACGCAGCTTGTCGGCAGCATTTTGGCGCCTGCTAGTCCGCCGGCCAGTATGCGAGCGCACTTAGATGCACCGCGTTGGGGACCCCGACTTAGATTTTCTTATCGGCTTTGGACATATTGAGGTGAAAGCACTCACAGTAAGTGCACAAATAGCCAAGTTGTTCCCAGGCAATGCAGTTGTAGTTTAATATGGATCTTTGGTTGTGGATCAAGTATTTAAGGCAGCAAGCAGCATTGCTGTTAAAGTAAGTTTAAAAACTACAACAGACAATTCAGAAATGGGGCACGTAAGCAGTATTTATTTTTGGCTTATTACAACCTTAAAAATAGTACCATCTGCTACTCTGGGCTCAAATATGATGAGTACAGTATAAATGCTTATAGAGAAATACTGTTTTTTAACTAGATATTTAGAGAATTCTTTTTTAAACTTGAAATCTGCTCCCTCTTCTGAGCTTATTCGTGACGTACCAGAATGCATGATTCCAGGACAATATATGCATCAGAAGAGACTCTTGGTATCAGCTGTGACCCATAAGGATGCATTTTGGGGGAGGGTGTCTGTGTACACAGAACCATCAGTGGACTTTCACAGAGTATAAAAGGAATTTTAAATAGAGTATTTAAAACATTTCTGTACTGCATGCCTCCCACAGCCTGGCTGGGAGCACTTAAGCATGTGAACCACTGAAGCCTAAGAGCTTTGCTGCATTGAGGCTGAAAAGAGTAACAGAAGTTGTCTTTACATTTTACTGCAGCTCTGACTGTCATGCAAGAAGATGTAGCAACAGTGTAGTAGGTTTGTCAATACTTTATTTTAGAAACTGAAACATAATTTATTTTAAAAAATTCTTATTACATAAAACATCAAATAGTTAATTTCATTCCTAGAGCTTTGAGCATTCAAAAATGTGGAGACATCTTTATTATTCTTTTTTCAACAATATTGTTGCTTGTATTTATTTTTTCTAAGGAACTCATGTACTAATTAATTCTGTTGAATTTTGTATACCGTATTCATCACTGTGGCATCTGAGCACACTGTTAAGCTGATCCCAGAAATACTTACTATTAAGCATAGTGCTTACTGCAAGCAGCCCCACTGAAGTAAATTTATAGTAGCACCACTACATTTAGTCGTGTTTGCAGCATCAGGCCCTAATTTTTTAGGCTCATTACAAACACACAATTGTAGGGCACACATTCTTCTTGCACCCACAGCACACTTGAGTTTCTGGAAAGCAGAATATTTTGAATATTTTACTTTTAATATCGTAGGCTAATGTATACACACATTACATACTATAAGATAGGGCCATATCCTGCAGCCAGTATTCCAGCAACAGTCACATTGATTTCAGTAGGCGTTTCAATTAAGAACTGCAGATTGTGGCACATAACCAGCAGTTGCACAGAATAGAGTTAAGTGGCTGATAGTTTCATTCTAGTAACCACTTTTTCCACTGGGGCTTTTGGGTAAGGTTTCAACAAGTGCTGATAGTCCATTCAAATATCTACACTTCCTATATCTTTTTGTTCAACATAATTCAAGGCCAATAACCATAATTTAGAATGCTCTGCTGTCTCATCATTTCTTGTATACAAATAATTTTTCTGTTACCAAAATGTCTCCATTTTACTCACGCAGTCAGTCACTAGCAGGGCAATTTTTTGTATTTGATTGGTAATATTTTAATAACACATTTAAAAATGGCAGTAGAAAAAATGCTAAACTAGTTCAAAAAATCTTTTAAATACGTTTTTTTCTTTTTAGGTGTTCCAGTTACTTACCGATCTTAAGCAGCAGCGCAAAGATAGTGGAAAACACAAACAGAGCTCTGGCCAGCAGAATCTGAACACTATCATGTACGAAGTGAGTAGAGCTACACATTCCCTTAGCGCTCTAGCAGAAGTCAGAAGCTGGACTGTATCACAGTGTTCATCATTTACAATCACACATGCAAAATTAAGTCTTGGAATTTTCCTACTGATGAACATTGTTTCAATAAATACATATTTGACTTTTGTAATATAACTTTCCTCCCCAAAGTGCTGCTTAAACTGCGTGCGTACAGCACAACTGAATGCAGCCCGCTAGGTGGAAAGTACTGGCTAGCTGGTGTGCACCATCATGGAGGAAAGGAGCAATTTTGGTCAAGGACACAAGGACAAACTCCTGCTCTTATGAAAACTGCCAAAGGATTTTTAATTTTATAGAGAGCAGACAGGCAATGGCTCTGGTTTTGAGGTGTCATTCAAAAGACTTCAGCACAGCAAACTACATTCAATATATTTTTTAAGCCTGCCAGCACATGCTGCCAGTATATGAATCTGTACTTCCAGAGAGTCTAGGAGTTTCAGACCTGAGGGTTAGAACACACATGATCTCTAGATTTCTCTGTTAAAAACAAGTAAATTAAATTCTCCAACTTGGATTACACAGTGTAACTAAATTATACATTCAGTCACTGGTAAATTCGGTATTAATTTTTTGATGTATTGTTGGAAAAATCTTTAAAACTATTATTTACTGATCGTTAACATGATGAGATGGTTCTGAATATCTTAGGTTAGCAGCTTTATCAAATGTAACTACTTAAAAGAATTGTAGTCTGACCTCTGGTGGCTGTGGAAGAGAATTGTCTTTAATATCACCATGGTTAATACTGGGCCAGTTCCAGCTTTCCTAGCCTGCTTGAATAGTCCCATTGACTGCTGGGGAACTATTCATGTGAGCAAGATTTCGTCCAGGCTTACTTTTTTGTTTGTTTTTTTGTCTGAAAGGACAAAATTGAAGTGTATAGGCCTTAGATTTGATAAAACAGAAGTTTACAAAAATCTAGTTTAATTTGATATTGAGAATTACTATCTCATTCTCATGTGTTTCAAAATATATGGGGGAAAAGACCATTCTGTGATTATATTTGTCTAAACATAATTTACAGTTTAACTCTTTAATGATATTGTTGCCAGTATAGGAAATGCTTTCACATGCATTTTGCCATCTAGACATTTATTCTGTGCCAGTAGAAAGAGAGATATTAATTCTAGGTGTACTTGCTTTAGGTACTTGACTTAATGGAATTATTTCTGTCCATCATCACGCAAGCACACTCACAAGTTTTGTGCATACATGTGCCCACTGGTGTTGCAGTCGCTGGATCTAGCTTAGTAAACAGGAACTGAATTTTGATGTGACCATAACATGACATTTTTGTACTTTTAATTGATTTTTTTTAATGGTGACGCAGAAGAGTTTTGAAAAGAAATCATTATAGAATTGAAATAGCGCTGTGTTCCTCTAATAGAAAATGGTATTTTAATGGGGCAATTGGTAAATAATAGTAACGTTTAGTACAGTTGTACTTTTTTATTTCAGAAAAATGCAAGAATGGTCTGGAACCCTGTTCTGATCCCAATTCCTTGTAGTGGGTGTTTTTCAAGCAATGTTCACAAAAGCTCATAAGTTATTGTCAAATTAAAAAGGGAGCTGTAAACTGCAGTCTGCATATACTTATTTAAAACTAAAGCAGGGATTCTTCACCAAGCCTTCCATTTAGTTAGGATGACAGGCTCGGATATTATCTGTCATCTTGGATTCTCATTCATTTAAACAGAGACACAAAACATCACATATCCTTTAAAGCGTATGTTAGTGTAAAAGATAAACAGAGCAGGGAAGTGAATTGTCTCACTGAAAATATCTGAATAAATTACTACAATATCCTTGCAAAGTTTTTTTTTTAAATTGTGATCTGCATAAATAACTTCTGAACTCTTTGTAAAAGCACAGCCAAATATGCTGATTACAGTATGCTTTCAGCCGTAAAAGATGAAAACATCCTTATGTTGGAAGGCTTTGTTTCAGTTGTGGAGCTCAAATTAGCTATGTATGGCCTGGCAATGAGAGTACCACTGGCACTGAATTCATGAACACTTGGCAGAAAATAACTTTACACGATCCCAAGGATGAATACGATAAGGTGGTTCTTCAGTTCGGTTTTAACAACTGGATGCCTTTTTAAAGAAGGTTTTGAAATCCTCTGTATTGTTAGAATTATACATATACAAAACATTCTAAATCTCTGATGATGTTAAAAATACCTTGGTCCCAATTTGATCTGCCAGTTAAGATTATTTCATTCAAATTAATAAAGAAAATGTGTTATAGGTGAATACCCTTTGAATTGCATCTGTTCAAATGCTTAGCACTAAAAAAGGACCTTTCATCCATACACTTCAGTGCACTTTACAAATCTGGGTAGATATTATCCTCATTTTACAGATGGGCAAGTGAAGTTACAGGGAGGTCAAGTGACTGCCCAACACTACAGAGGGAACCCTCGGAGTTGGGTTAGAACATAGGAGTTCCTGTTTTTCAGCATTAGACCGTTTCTTTCTGTATGGACCAACTTAGAAGGGTTTCCTAGATAAGTGCTGTGATAATTGTCATCACATAATTACTTTTTTATGTACTGCCTGTTGCTTACACTTTCAGCAGAAATTAATATGATCTTCGTGAATCAAGGGAAATCCAAATGATTATGCCAATTATGACAGCCCATGCCACCTTCTGAACAACGTTAAAGAACTAAGGTCTCCATTCAGACTTCTCTCAAAAGAATTGAGGAGATTTTTCCTAAAATAACTTGTTTCATAGAGATCTCATAGGACTCAAAGCAAAAATAAATGTGGAGTAACGTGTGTTTTTTTTCCAACCTTGTGCAGACATTGAAATACATATCCAAAACACCGTGCAGATTCCAAAGTCCTGAGATTGTGAGAGATTTCCTCATAGCAATGAAAGGCCATAAACTAACCAAGTAAGTAAAGGTCGTCTTTTGAGTATGTTTATAAAAGTGCATGAGAATATTCAAAACCAGCTCTACATAAAAAATAATGTAATAATTTGTTTGCTTTTGCTTAACTTGTCTCACCCATTTCACGGAAAAATGAAGGACAAAATTAAAATGCTCTGTCTAACCATCCTTTTTTCTCAGATGAACACCTACACACATGCACGTTTGCTTTAAATGGATGCTGTTTGCCAAAGTTTTCTCAAACTGTTTGCCTGTATTTACCTTATAGTGTTCAGCATGAGTTCTCATAGTCAAAATGCAAAGAAGTATTAAAAAATATGTTTGCTGAGGTAGAAACTATGTGAGGTGGATGGATTTTCAGCAAAATAGAAAGGGACGCTAAGAGAAACCACAGTGTGTTGAGTCATCTTGCTCATGTCTATCTTCAGAAAAATAAATCCATTCCTAAAAAAAATTGATGTCTCCCCAGCAAAGAATAGGCATACTAGTGTGACTGAACATTAGGTCCCCATAGAGATGTATGGGAAATGTGTAATCTGTTGAAGAAACTAATTCTTGCCTGAGTCTGTGAGTTGCGGATGCTCAGCAGCTGCCCAGAATTGTACACTCTAATTAATTAATGTTTAGCAAAGTAAGACATTTCTTTTCCCCTCTCTGTTTTCCTTGGACACTAAAGGTGTATCCTTTGTGATTTCCAGGAAATCTGTGTTCACTTGAATCAACACTCAGACAACAGGCATAGTCTCTTCTGGGGAATTCAGAGTGGAAGTTTGACTAGCTTCCCTCATGCTTCCAAAAAGCTTCAAAAACATTTTTTCTCTTAGGCATTAGTGTGAATGGGTATTCCTAATGCCAAAATGGTTAGGTCTCCTGCAGACCTCATCATACTGTGAGTGAAGCCTGCCAGAAATTTTCAGGCTCATGTGAATGGAAGGAGTGAGTCAGTTTTTCCCCTCTGCATCTGTTATCTTTTTCCATCCTTCCTTTTTCAAACACAGCTTTTCACAACGGCTCAGTTGTTTCTAAACCACTTGCTTAACACCACCAGGGAACAGTGTACTCCACGTGGATTCTCTGACTACTTTTTTCTCCTCTGGAGATTCCATAAAGAAATCTTGCTCTGGAGAGAAGAGTAATTTGGTTCTGTCCCAAAGAGACACATGTTAAGATTATCTGTCATATACAGTACTACAAGGGAAATGCTTACTTCTTTGGAAACAGCAGTAAGTTGGGCAGAAAGAAAATCCATACAACCCATGTGTCTTGTGCCCAGAGTATTAGCGACATTTTGCTGATCACGTTGCATCACTCTCAGTGTTTGACATCGAGGAACTAGTACTGAGAAGCCACCTGACTTTAACATCAATACTGTCACTTTTGCTTTTGCTGTTTTCATTCATTTCAACTGTAGTCAACATTAATTGCCCAGATAGTATGCCAGCATTGTATCCCACAGTGCAGTACTTTACATAGATCCTGTAAATCACATTCATGCAACAAAACTGAAAGCACTCTAGGGATTTCTGAGCAAATTATACAATCTAGGAGGACAGTTTCACCTTCAAGCATTCAGACAAGATCTCCTAATCCCTTCCAGGTCTGACATTGAAGTATCAGTAGAAGCAGCAAAGAGTCCTGTGGCACCTTATAGATTAACAGATGTTTTGGAGCATGAGCTTTCGTGGGTGAATACCCACTTTGTCGGATGCATGTAGTGGAAATTTCCAGGGGCAGGTATATATATGCAGGCAAGAAGCAGGCTAGAGATAACGATATTAATTCAATCAGGGAGGATGAGGCCCTCTTCTAGCAGCTGATTTTTTACTTTTAGTCCATTTGGCATGATGTCCATCCGTTTGCATTTGGAAAGGAAGATGCATACATATACCTGCCCCTAGAAATTTCCACTACATGCATCCGACGAAGTGAGTATTCACCCACAAAAGCTCATGCTCCAAAACATCTGTTAGTCTATAAGGTGCCACAGAACTCTTTGCTGCATCTACAGATACAGACTAACATGGCTACCCTTCTGATACTTGACGCCGTGCAAGGCACTGTATTTAGCCGTATGGAATGGAAATCCATCAACCTCATGAAGAAACTTGCACAAATACAGACAGATATCATCTTCCTTTCCAAATGGAAACGAATGGACATCATACCAAATGGACTAAAGGTAAAAAATCAGCTGCTAGAAGAGGGCCTCATCCTCCCTGATTGAACTAACCTCGTTATCTCTGGCTTGCTTCTTGCTTGCATATATATACCTGCCCCTGGAAATTTCCAGTACATGCATCCGACGAAGTGGGTATTCACCCACGAAAGCTCATGCTCCAAAACGTCTGTTAGTCTATAAGGTGCCATAGGACTCTTTGCTGCTTCTACAGATCCAGACTGACACGGCTACCCCTCTGATACCTGAAGTATCAGTGTGTATGAGAAGAGTCTTTACTATAAAGAGCTGACACTGAAGTGAGAGAGTTTTTCCTGAAATCCTATGACAGTCATTTTCTTGTGTAGGCAGCAAGTGTCACTGAATTATATACTGTACATTTTTCTCTGTGCTGAAATACAAGGTCAGTAGTTTGATATTGTGACTAGAGTTAGATGAGGGTGTGAGTTACCACCAGTCCTCATTGCATTAGCAATAAATTGGGTGATGAAACAGACAACACAGTGCACTGTGGATGGTGTAAAATGAGTTAGCGGAGATGAGTTAAATGATCTTGACTTTGCCGATGATATTGCTTTACTAAGTATCATATGGAACAAGAATAATTGCTCTTACATCAGAGGTAGAATAGGAAGCAACAAAAATGGGATTGAAAATAAATGTGGAGAAAATCAAGATTATGAAGGTAAGAAACTGGACAATAGTTAGTTTGGAAAAGAGAAGACTGAGAGGGGACATGATAGCAGTTTTCAGGTATCTAAAAGGGTGTCATCAGGAGGAGGGAGAAAACTTGTTCACCTTAGCCTCCAATGATAGAACAAGAAGCAATGGGCTTAAACTGCAGCAAGGGAGATTTAGGTTGGACATTAGGAAAAAGTTCCTAACTGTCAGGGTAGTTAAACACTGGAATAGATTGCCTAGAGAAGTTGTGGAATCTCCATCTCTGGAGATATTTAAGAGTAGGTTAGATAAATGTCTATTAGGGATGGTCTAGACAGTATTTGGTCCTGCCATGAGGGCAGGGGACTGGACTCGATGACCTCTCGAGGTCCCTTCCAGTCTTAGAGTCTATGAGTCTATGAATAGATGCAAAAGTGTATGTGGATGGAAAAGAAATTAAACAGGTAAAAAGAATTCTGCTGTCTGGGCAGTGTGATGATGTTTGAAGGTGTCTTTGATAAACATATTTATACAAGATGAGGAAAAGCAAACACCGTGTTTTGAAAGGATGAACAACATCTGGTCAAACAGAGGTCTCTCCATTAAACTAAAGACAAGATGCTACCATGTGATTGTACTGAGCATGCTACTGTATGGAGCAGAGACTTGGCCAATGACAGAGATCGGAGGCTTCCCATCACAGATGGCTGTGGAAGAGACAATACATTAAACAATGTAATAATAAAATAACAAATGTGGGAGGAAGGTAGCTGACAGAGCAGGACATGTTCGAAAATCTCATTAAAGCAAGAAGGCTCAGGTGGTTGGGAGAGGTATATCATATGGAAGATGGGAGACACACAAAGCAAAACATTCAGCTGGGCATTCGATGGAGGAAAGAGAAAGTGAGAAAGGACAAAGAACTGGCAGAAGACAGTGACAGGAGGATCTTGGATGTGCTGGGATCACCAGGGAAAAAGTACTGTAACTGGCAAGTGACTTAGTCCGTGGAGGAACTGTGCTGTCAGATGTGTCGGTGGCACAGGAAGAACTAAGGTATGCAACTCCATAGAACTATGTGAGAATGAGAAACCCTTTTTCCATTTTATTGCACCTTTTGAACACTAGGGGGAGCTGTTATATAGCAGAATTATAGATGGATTTGTTAGCTCAGGTTTGGCCACACTTGCAAGTTAGAGCTTTAAAATAACTGCCACAAGTCTTTTCTTATTCCTCAGAGTGGCTTTGCAGGACCAGTGGTCTGGTCTGATCTAAATTTCTCATTATTACTGCTGTGTTCAGTGATGTTCATGCATTTTCCAGAACACACTTCTTGGGCGTTTAGGGGCCCCTGTGAATTTATTTTTCAGTCCTCTTAAAGAGAGAACAAAGCAGTAAAATATACTAAAACAATTTAAAACCTCTAGTTTTTAATGCTTTCAACCAACTGTTTTGCTAACAGGCAGTTTCAAAGCCATGCAAATACCTAACTCACTGATACTGTCTGACATGAGATGTAGCCATACTTGGGCCTCAGCGGCATTTGGATGAAATTCAAGGCTTGGAACAGAGAATTTAAAAGTAAAAAAGCTATAAGCTAACATCCCAGTAAATTATATAACTACCTAGTTGAGGTCTTGTGCTTTAATTAATTTGTTAGCAAATCCAGCAATGTTGTATTTGCAAATATAAGGTCTAGCCTGCTTGCTTGCTGTGTTATTTCCTTTCTTATGGGTTTATTGTTTATTATAATAGATTTATAGCTTTGTATTAGAGTATTTTGGCAGTAACTCAAGGAACCTACAGGCCACATCCATTATGAGCTGAAGCAGGTTAGCATACATATGTTTGTGACCTTTAGCATAGATGATGAGCTAAAGCAAATTAGCATACATGTGTTTCTGACCTCTGACATAAATAAGAGGCCTACCAATTGCCCTCTATACACTTAATGGGTACACCACAAAGAACATGGAAATAACCACCACCGGTTCAGGCCAGAAATAATACATGTGAGCATGAGCTAATTGACATTAATACATATGAATATGCCAGCCTATAGAGTAAGCGTACCCTATAGCATGTGGGTGAGGAAATTAAATTTGGACATAGAAGGTGGGTGCATAGTGCTCAGGTGCTATAAAAGGGGCAAACCACCATGTTTAGTTAGGTTTTAGGTTAGTTTTTCTTGGGTCTTTCTAGAGCTTTCTAGCTTCTCCTAAGTTTTTCATCTTCCACCTGAGAATTGAGGAACCTGGACCATCAGACTCTTTTTGACATGCCCCAGTCGAAGCTAGTCCTTTGCCTCTTACTACCAGGCTATCAAGGAAGGGAGTGAGTATGTTAACCTAGGAAGTTTTATAGTAAATGGTATCATGTGTACCTCCAAGACAGAACAGTATTATTTCTGTTTTAATTCTGATTGATTACTTTTCCATTTGATTACTATTCCATTTATGTCAATAAAAGTCATCTTTTATTGTATTTTGTTCCCAGCATGAATGTCCTTGTCATACATCTCGAGGGTCCCTGTGTAGCCTGATTCTGGGACAAGAACCTTATTAAGTTCTGATCAGATCAGTTGGCGAGCCTATAACCTCTATTAAAATAAACAATATTATTAATACCCTGCAATTAGGCAACAAGGGGAAGATACTGTGCGTCACTCTAGATTAATTTTCCAGGCCTAGTTCTCTGTAGAAGGATCTGATATTTTTCTATGTGGTTGTTACTACCACTTCATTTAAAAGAGCAGGTATCAGTCTTATGGTTTGTAATTGAGTTTAAATTGACTGTTCTCTCACTTTTTCTTGCCCGTATTATGTAATTTTTATTTTGGGAGAATCAATTTTTAGATATCAGGTGGACCTAAATATTTGAAAGTATATTACAGTTAGGACCCAGACATTGTCCTTTTAGTTTTTAAACCGACAAATCCAAAGAAATTTGGATCTGAACATCAGTAGCACTTTAAAATGTATTTCATCCTGATTTTACTGTTCCACTGTCATTGACAAAAATTATAACAAAGCAAAGCCCTTAAAATATTTAAGGGTGGGCTGCATGTTTTGTCTCTGCTGTCTCCTCCAGAGTTTTCAGAATGAAAACATTTCTTGGAAGACAAAATGGTACCACTTAAATAACAGCATAGTTTTCTGGCTTCCTGAAAAATATCCATTGTACTTCCCACGCTTCAGTGCAATCATAATTGAGCGTATTATCTACAGAGCAATTCCTGTAATCTTGATTCCAGCCAGAGGCCTAGTGGGGAGTCTTGGCTGAATTAGGACGATTGGATTTAACCCTATGTGTTTGAAGCATGTGATAAAATATAAAGTAGTGGTAGCATATGCCACAATATGAGTTTTCTTCTAGCAGCTAGAAAAATTATGTTCCTTAAGTATAGATCCGCTTCTATGCAGAAGGAGGAAATTATGATTTTTAGCTCTGAATGGTGGATCTTGGCAAAGAGAGGCTACTCTTCCCACTTGTGCAGATTTCCACCTTTGTTGCAAGAGGAGACTACCAGAGCTCAGACCTGCTGTACGGCACTTGTACTAGACTTTTTTCCCATGAGAATGTATAGAACTTGAAAAGGACAACCTAGAGAGTCTCACTACTTAAAATATCTATATTAATGTTAACGTTTGATTACAAGGACTTGGTTAAAAGAGTAAATGTACAAAATTTATTTGGGTTGCTAATCAAAGTTGGTGCTCCCAACTTAATTTTCACCATAATACTTAATTATTTGTATTTGTTATTGTAGCATCCACAATACGACTTAAATCTGCAGAGGCATTGCAACAGTGTGCTGTTAATTAGATATCTTAGTTAGGGCATGTGCTGCCTAAACTAGGTATGCCACAGCAAGTTAAAGATGGGTTGACCTGAATTCCAAAGTTCCTGGCGTTTTTCTGGTATAACTAACCATGAGGTCTAACCAGACCCTAAATTCTTTGCTGTGTATTCATGTTTGTGCAAAGGCAGCATTAATTGTGGGTTCATACTGAGACTGGCAACACTGGCCTCTTGTGAAGATTATTTTTGGTGGAGTTTATAATGTGGTTCTGCATGTGTGCGTATGTTCATATGCTAGCAAGGAACCCTACCTACACTTGTAGGGCATGATCCTATGTGATTGACATCTGTGAGAGTTTTTTGACATTGGCTTAGATGGGAGCAAATCAGTTTCTGAGCTCTTTGCTGTAATACAACACAGTGGCTGTTCAATCCTGGCATATATAGTGAGTAGGGGGTAGCCTACCTGTTGCTAGTGTCATAGGACATGGCTTCTTGTTCCGCCATTGCATACATGAATGTTTCTATCTCCCCTTCCCCTCCAGCAGCATGCAAGAGAAGAGGAGAGTTCTCCTTTGGGGAAAGGGAGGTCCAGGTCTTGCTGTTTATACAGAGGAAAGAGGAGCTTCCATGTTTACATCCCCATGTGGTGTTCTTACAGCCCACACTTAGGCTGGTCTACACCTAAATCTTAGGTCCACCTATCTTTGTCACTCAGACTTTTAAAATTTTGCCCCTGAGCACTATAGTTAGGTCAACCTAACTTCTGGTGCATATGCGGACCTAGTTACCTCCTCTTAAAGAAGTGGATTACCTATATCAATGGAAAAACTCCTTCTGTCAATGTAGGAAGTGTTTACACTCCAGCAGCACAGCTGCAGTGCTGTAGCTGAGTTGCAGAAGCAGCTGTAGTGCAGACATACCCTTAGAGTACATCTGTGCAAACAGGAGAGGGAACTGCTAACGTGGACCTCCCAGGCAATAGATGCAGCTATATTTATTCCACTGATGTGCATGCTGATTGTTTGTTAACAAATCCTTGCCTCTAGATATTTCCTAAGCAAATATAAGACAACATGTTCTTGTTGTAGGTTGCTGAATGAAAAATAACCATGGGAATAAATATTCATACTAATATCAACATACTCACACAGCCTAGTTTTATGATCAACCCAACCATTATCTCGAAATGATTTACCAGCAGAAGATAACCTACACTTCTGATGGTCAGAACAGTATTTAGGTCAATCAGTAAATAGATGACTAGTTACCAGTATTCATATAGCTCCCTTGGTAACTTTCATAGTTTCCCTTGTTTCTCCAGTTGAAGCCCTGTGTATTTTTTTCAAATGCATTGTTTGCAATCTTAAATACCCAGTGTTTGAAAGACATTAAAACTCATGCCTGAGGCTTCTAATTTTTTTCAGTATAAGTTAGTATTTTCATTTTATAACCTGCTAGGACCTTTTCAGGCATTCTAGGATTAAAAAAAAATACAAATGGTTCATGTTGCTTTTTGATTTTTGTACCCTGCTGCTAATGCTTTTTTGATGCACTTAGTCATTTTTCTGCAAGGGAGCACTGTGATCAAAAGCTCAGTGAAATTGCCAAGATAAAACATTTTAATGACTTGCTACTTTCTTCTTGTAAATTATCCCCTCATTTTTCTGCACATAAATTTTGGAAACTGAGAATAGTCTGACGATTTCATCTTTTGTTGAAGCATTTCTCATTGAGATTATATTGTATTACTGATAAGCCTTCTAAAAAACTACATTATAGGTTGTTATGTTTTCTGTTGATGATACTTAAGTCAAAACACCCTTTGAGAGATGACCTTGCTTTACACTCTTGGAACCTATATTCCTTGTCTCAAGGAATATTTCTGCTTAATGATCACATTAGATGGTTCTAGTTATGATGTACCTTTGTCTATAGTTGTTTTTATTGTTGCCTGTTCTGCCAATAACACGGTATTGTTAACTGGAGATCTGTGTCTTTTACAATTGTTCTA
Organism: Gopherus flavomarginatus; assembly: GCF_025201925.1. NCBI lineage: Eukaryota > Metazoa > Chordata > Testudines > Testudinidae > Gopherus > Gopherus flavomarginatus. The sequence goes on from NC_066635.1 coordinate 12,916,450, forward strand.
GAAGAATCTAGAGAAATAAGACGGAAATTATAACATCTTTAATATTTGGGATAACATAGCTTTGTTTATGTGACCAATATTCAAGGCATAATTGAGAAAAAAAACCAAACTATTATGATTATGTTCTCTGTAGTAATAATTATTTAGTAAAAAGTGAGAAACACCCTACCAGGTTTTTCTTTTCCATAATGAATTATGGTACCTCTGGGAAGAAGTGATGAGGGATTTTTGTTTTTCACAGAATTTTCTTCAAACAGCTGTATTTTTTAAATATCGTTATTATTTCCTGTCAGGTACGAGGAGATGGAACCTATTGCTCGGCATTGTTTGGGGGAATAAAAATAATTCTAAATGTTACATATATGATTGTTAGTTGGAAAACTGACATGCCAAGGATGGTTTGTCAAAATCCAATTTTCCTCTTGAATAGAGTTTTTGCTTGCAGAGCAAAAGTGGTTTTCAAAACAACTGCTGCTTTCTGGTAATATTTTGATTCACCATTTTGTTTAGTTTTCATAAAATATATTGTCACTCCATTCTGTTCAGTGCAGGCTACAACTTGGTTAGTGACTTTTTTTTGGCTAGATGCTATAAATTAGATTATTAAACCTGGGTATTTTTCAGTAATATATATTTGCAATGGAAACCTTGACATCTTGCTTACTCACCTGATCCCAGCTGTTATTTTTTTTGTATTAAGTTCCTTGCCCCTTTTATTATAACTTTACTTTCTAGAATAAAACTTGTTCAAAAGCTAAAAGATGCTTTAAATGCAACAGTGGCAACTAGCTCTCCCACCTCAAGGCAGGCCTCCGACCAAACTGGGGCTCAAACCGAGTTAAGAAACCATGTTGAAACATGGGTTCATCATTCTAAACCAACTCCAAACACAACTGGATTGACCAATATGCATGTGACCAGACCATGTTACAAATAATACGTATATTTAAATGTTCTAAACTACAACCCTATGGCTAGCCAGTATTTTGTTAGAATTGGTTCTAGCTAGACATTTGTTTAAACACATTTTTCAAACTTGTTTTGAAGTTGAGTGCAGCGAGGGTCAAAATCCAAGGACATCTGCTCCTTCCAGCCTGAAAAACGAGAAGAGCCATTGTTTAGGAATGAACAGTTTTTTCCCTTTATTTAGTCAAGGATTTTTTTCTTGATAGAGGTGATTGGGGTCACCTGGAGGGACTGAGTAACATGCATCTTGCAGCAATGGCGGGGGCGGGGGAGACAGCTAAAAAGGCTCAGGTCTAAACATACTCTGAGTGTGTAGTGTGAGGAACTTGCAGTTAGACTGTTGTCATTTAATATTATTTTATCTGGTACATATAGCGTTTCTTTCTCAAAGTGCTTTACAACTATTAATCTCTACAGCCCTTCTGTGAGGGAGGCCATTATTATCCCCATTTTACAGCTCTGGAAACCAAGGCACAGAGAAGTTGGGCTTGCCAAAGCCACATAGCAAGCCAAACTGAAAGCCAGGATTATAACTTGGTATCACCCATCTCTCAGTCCTGTGCTCAAACCACTGGACCATCCATACTGCTTCCCAGCTCTAGGAAAAATTCATCTTATGTGATTACTCAGGTGAACCATGGCCTAATCCAGTGCCAGTTGAAGACACTGATTAGCACCCTTTCCCCAAGCAAGCCAGGACATCTTTTTTTATATGGGGTGGTGTGGTTTGGGTTTTTTTGTTTTGCTTTTTTTATAATATTATTTTACGAGTGTAGATTTTTTCCTTCTGTGATTATTTTTCCTATTTAATTGTAGCATTAGAACATTTTATGCTGGTATCTTTAATCAGCATTCATTCTTACATGTCTGTGTCTTCAGCTGCACACAACAGCAATGAACTCCAACAGTAATAAATACTTTCTTTTAGACAGAAAGCAGCCAACAATGTGACCTCAGCTCAGTTCCAAATCCAGCTACACTCTTAACAGACACTGTATTGTTGTAAACAAGTTTGGGATTATTGATAGAGAAATCTTCATAAATGGCTAATATGGAAAAACAGTGGAGCTATATTCAGAGTTCCCAGAGACTAGAAGCATATTGGACTCTTATCTTTGACTCTCCAAAACCAAAGCAAAGCTAATGTGTACAGGAAATGAGTCTAATACTGACTCCTGCATGTCTTTTGTAAACCATCATTTTTTTCTTGCGCAGTCAATCCTACTTCAGAATTAAAGAGGCTAAATGCTGTGCTGCAGAAAGGATTATTGATGGGAAGAAAAAACCCTGAACAATTATTCTGACAGAAGAGAGAGTATGTACTTGCTGCAGTGGACAAACTGGGTTAGATACATTGGGTTAGATTGTGGCAAACCCTGCATGGGAGGACATGGAGCAAGGAGCTTTCTCTTCTTCACCCCTGTGTAGACGCTGCCAAGAAAGGACAGGCCTTTTTGACTGGCTAGGGACACTAACTGATCTCTATTTCAAGGGAGATGGTATCTTTGTTTTTTCTTCCAATCTTCAAACACGAAGCATACAAAAGAACTCTTGCCAATTAGTCATTCTGTGCCTCAGTTTTCCCATCTGTAATATGGGGATTATGATTCTTACCTGTTTTGTAAAACATTATAAGATATGCACCACCACTGTATAGGTAGTGAAACAATAACAGACATTTCTAAAAACACTTTGAAAACTCAGTTTCTTTTAGTAAATATGTACCTTTCCTCTGAAGAACAAATCTTGGTAGTTGTACTTTAAGGGATGCATCCATGACCATGCTGTCATGGCAAGTGCTGAATTCAAATGTAGAGGTTTTTGTATAGTTAAATATAAAGTATTTCACAGGCATATTATTATTAAAAACTGTATTGTGAATGTATTAAAGTTGAGACTTATTTTAGAACAGTTTCCAGTGCTTTGATAAAAATGGTAACTGAATGGCTCGGGGAATTAGGTAAGATAAGATAGAGTCTTTCTCCTTTAGGACATTGTTTTTGGCCAGATTTGAAATGAATCTCTTTGGAGGCTCCTGTGAAATAAAGTAGTCTGAGTTCTTAATGGGTATGCATCCACATCACAAAAATCACCACACATACTTATCACCATTGTTTCAGCCTCACCAGCGTGGTTCAGATTTGAATGAGCCGTGTTCTCTCTCATAGGAATACTCTGTTCATAGAATCATGGACATCAGAGATGGTAAAGACCTGTCAGGTCATCCTGTCTTTGGTAATGTGGGATTTTTCCTTCAGGTCAGAGTAGAGACATAAAGATTGGTGGAGCAGCCTGGAAACGTTTGTACTACTGCTGCTTATACTGTGTATGTTCTGTGGATAAACAGAGAGCTTCAGTCTCCAGGGCTGTCATTCAAGCTCCTTTCTTGAGTATTAAATTCACTCTTTTGTACATGCACACAAACCAGAGCAGCACATCACTTGTCACTGTTTTCTCATGTAAATGCCTTGGCTGTTGAATGGTTACTAGGGCACATACCTAAGTGATAAGGCATTGAAGTGTCTTAAATATTGTAAGGTGTTTGTCAGCCTTGGAAATCTGGGACTGTGTCTGAGGACCATTTAAAACTGAAATGGTATCTAGTGGGGATGTAAATATCATTTAAAAAAGTGCCCGTTTAAACTATTAAAACTATACCGGTTAATCAGTTAACTGGTTAACTGATTCAGGCCTCGCAGTGCCTAGGATGGTGCGTCTCCCCTCCCTCTTTGCCCAGGAAAGACGGAGAAGGGCAGCTGAACTCATACTGGAGGTGACACAACAGGTCTAGCCAGGAGAGCCTGGGGCAGTTGAGGGGTCCCAGCACCCCCTGGCATCGTCAATACCCAAAAAAGGGAAAGAAGTCCCAGGTGCTTAATTTGTCCCGATGCGGCCTCCGCAGACGCTCTGTGCCACTCCAGCGGCAGCTTCCCTTCCCTTCCCTTATCAGCTGAAATCACAGCACCAAGTAGCACGCTGTCCAGTGGCACAGGCAGAGGCCAGGGACTACTTTACTCCCCGGCAGGGCCTGCAGCCTCTGCCCTCCCCCCATGGCCTAAACGTGCTCCCCCTGCCTGGCTGGTGACACCCTCCCCCGCAAATCCCCTGGACTGGCTCTTTGCTCGTCCTGCTTCCCTGCACTGCCAGGTGTTTTTTGGCCTAGTGAGTGATATCCTTCCACTGAGGTCACCCCTCAGGTCACCAGGGCTGGAGGGACTGTTTTTACCAACAGAGGGGTGTGCAGGACCCTCCTCATCACTGGGCTGAAGACCCCATTGGGCTAGAGCGTTAATATGGACCCAGCCCCTTTAAGAGGGGGATGGCCTCCCAGTGACCTCTTATGATGCCCACCCTTTCCTGGTTGCCATAATCACCTCTTTCCAGTGTCCCAAAAATGGCATCTCTGCCCCAGCATCCAGCAAGGACTTCTACCAGCTGATCATCACCCGGAAGGAGGTGGGTGAACAAAGGAGGGATCACGGTAAGACTAATACTTATTGGTCAACCATTTAATCATTTAATATTTTACATCCCTAGTATCTGGAGGGCTTAGGCATGCAGATAATGACCAGCTGGTTGGAAGGGCCCAGACATCTGAGCACAGTTCTGTGAGTTTTAGCATCTTTTTCCTCTTGAAGAATGTGAGGTTTCCTCTTTCTTGAAACCTCCTCCAGATCTGAGAAACTGATGAGAAGCTATTTGGAGTTGCTATAAATATACATTTAAATGTTCTTTGGAATTCTATTAAATAACCTGGAAAGAAGCTTTAGTCCTTTTAAAATGGGAGCTTACTACTACATGGCAAACTAGTAAAACCATAAATATTAATGGATTCTTCTTTATTCTAATTTACTAATTAATAATAATAATAACAATAAAGAAATATTGGGCAAGTACAGATTGCAATAAAGAAAGGCGATTCCTCTAATTTTAAAATAGTTCTTGAACAAATACTTTTATTCAGAAGGGGGGGTAAAAATTGTATTTTAACTCTCTTTTTCATTGTATCTAAACTTACTAAATTACAATTACTGACTTTTTATTATAAGCTGCTTTTATTACTGCTCCAGATTCCCTCACAAGTCATACCAGTTCTATCTCTAGCAGTGTGATATAGCTGTGTGAGTCTCCCCTAAATCATTAAGGCCTGCTGAGATCACTGCTACTTTGATGTCATGACCTAGTCAATAGGACCAGAATATTAAAATGTAGCTTTTGAGAGCAGTGAGATAAACATACTGGCATATGACAGCACCTTAGGGCTTAGCTGTTGGGGAGGATATATATTTCACTAGGATGTAAAATAAATACTGAAATATATTTTCTTCCATTCTTTCCACTTTAGTAATAAAGCTCTTAAAGGGAAAAACAATTGTAATTTTTAAAAAATTTATGTTTGTATTGTATTTAATTTTAAATTAATGAGTAGAATTATTATGCAGAGTGAATCCAAGGTATAGTTAGCTTTATGGGTGTATGCTCTATTGAAGTCAACAAGAAGTCCGGTGGCACCTTAAAGACTAACAGATTTATTTGGGCATAAGCTTTCGTGGGTAAAAAACCCACTTCTTCAGATGCATGGAGTGAAAATTACAGATGCAGGCATTATATAATGACACCGGACTCCTTGTTGTTTTTGTGGATACAGGCTAACATGGCTACCCCCAATACTTGTCTATTGAAGTCAGCGGGAGTTTGCCATTAACTTCAATAGAGGCAGAATTTAACCCTCTATTTGATTTGTGTGTGCTTAAATATTGTTTGATTAATTTTATTTTTTTCCTTGTATGTAGAGAAGGATGGAAATTGAATAATTTAAAATGTAACTATAACACTAAATATATACTTAAAATCAAAACAAAACTAATTTAACACAACACAGAAGGAATCCTGGACTTGTGGTCAGAATACCTAGATTTTCCTGGGAGTCAGAACACATGAATTCTTTCTGTTTCTGTCATGGACTTCATGTGTGACATAGCGTTTTTACCTTTCAGTTTTCTGAAAGGTTTAGAAGGAGAATGCTTGTGATGCTTTTTGACTGAAAATGACCCTTTTGTATCATTGCTGCTACCACTGTTATACAATTGCAACAACTCTTCTACAAAGTATATGATGTAAGGTGTCAGTGGAAAAGATACTACCTATATAATACGATTATCATAATTAAATCCCTGTATCATCTTTGCATCTAAAGTTATGAATATTGGCTATGTATTTGTATCTCAAATATGTTTGTTCCTGAATGTTGATGGCCCATTAAGGACACTTCACTCTAACAGTGGGCCATAGAAGAAACGTATCCCGCCCAGATATCTGTCCCAGAGGATGCCTCAGACACCGAGGGGCCAATGGCCAACCCTGGTGATCCAGCCAGCTATGTAAGGATGTGTGACCCTGGACTCCATTTTTGGCCAGTCACTTTCCACAAGCACATGGCAGAGGATATAAAAAGACACCCGAAGCATCTCCATTTTGTCTTCATTTCCTAAAGCTCTAAACAAGGACTGATGACCCCCAACCTATCTGTGCGATTCTAGAGTGGCTTTTGCAGGCTAGCAGTTCATTCCATCACTGCTACGATCCTGATCTATGAACGCTGAAAGTCACTTGTATGTATATGATCTATTAACCATTCAATAACTCTTCTTTTAGATTATTGAACTTTCAGTTTTTAGCTACTAAACGACTGGCATCAGCGTTGATTATTGGGTAAGATCTGATTTATATATTGACCTGGCTAAGTGGCTGATCCCTTGGGCTTGGAAGGATCCTACGTCTGATGAAATTTGGTTTTCAGTAGCCACTCATCATAAAGTTCAGTGTCTTGGTGGTGCTTTCCTACCTCTCGTGCATGTTGAGGCTTAATTTCACTGATGTTTGTAAAGTATTTTAAAATCCTCAGATGGAAGGTGCTATAGGAGTGCAAAGTATTATTAATAAATAATTATTTGAGGCAGAGACAAAGCATGGAAAATTCCAGCTCAAAAGATGAATGCTTCAGTTAGTTATGCATGTGTGGAAACAAGGGGTTGTAATAGAAACTGCTTTGCCACCTTGGTCTGCTAAATACCAGTTTGGGTAGAGAGCCAAAGATATCTACAGAATTATCATGACAAGCAAGGTCAGAGACCTTGCATCAACTCTAGTGAAAATGACCTCTGGAAATAATTCTGTTATTAGGGAAGTGTTTGCATCTGACCATTCATTTGTTCAGAATCCTATATAAAAAAAATTTTTTTTTCTTTTCAACAGAGCAGAAAAGCTACAGTTGCTTAACCACAGGCCAATGACTGCAGTTGAGATACAGCTGGTAAGTTACAGTTCTGCTAATTGCTTAAAATCCATATATTAATGCATCTTTAATCTTGAAAATCAATTGAATTAATTCTTTGCTCAGGGTCACTGACTGATAAGACTTCTGTACCCATCTTTATTTCATGTTTTCTGATTATTTGTTTTCTTTCCTCTCTGCTTCCCCTATGAGGCCTCTCTATAAGACTTGCCCCTCTTCCTCTCAGAACCCAGAGCAGGGGCAGCTCTTCACTCTCGTGTGTGTCAGTGTTTCAGATTGAAAATAGCCATCAGACTTGTTAAATGGAGCTATAATCTCATGTCCTTGGAATACATTTACCTAGGGGTTTCTTCCGTTGCTTCATAAAGTCAAATACTTTGGAATTTGAATTTTGATTTAGAAAACTACTGTGGTATATTCCTTTTCATTATTTTTCTAAGGTACAGGGAAGGCAAAAATTTGGGAGAGAACAATAGTTAGCAATGACTGCCTCTGTGCTTTTGAAGTGACTGTGTAGCATGAGAACTGTACACTGGGAAGCTTTCAGTTGGAAGTCATCCATTATCAGTCTGCTGGAACATAACCTTTGGATAAAGGAATATTACAGATAAAAAGGGAGAGATTGGTTAAATGTTCTCCAGAGCATCATGTAAAGAACACAAATGCTGTATTAATAAGGAGATTATTATAACAATGCTGTTCCTCTAATATGGCTGTCTTGCATGGAGAACATCTGTTCACAATCTTATCCTGAGACTTGATTGTGTAATAGCAGGATTGTATTCTGTTGCAAAAGGGTAAGGGTTAGAAGTGGATGCTAGTATGACTGCATCCTATATTTCTCACAATCCTTGATGGCCAAGAACTAGAATTTCTAGCAGTGAAAGCAGCTGATATGGTACCTTAGGAACTGCAAAAAGAATGAGGAGTCCTTGTTGCACCTTAGAGACTAACAAATTTATTTGGGCATAAGCTTTTGTGAGCTAAAACCCACTTCATCAGATGCACGCAGTGGAGAATACAGTAGGAAGATATATATGCATAGAGGACATAAAAAAATGGGTGTTGCCACAACTCTAACTGCTATTGTCAAGTTTATCTACGAGTTAATTCCATTTTGTGCAGCTGCAGGCAAGAGCGTGAAGGCTTCACTGGTTTTGCTGGGCAGCTTTTCAGAAGTGAAGTAGTAGAGCCTTCAAATGTTTTAGAATTTCTCTCTATTTCTATTAGCTTCCTGCATTGCACTTACAATTCATTAGGTTTCAGCATAGTTCATATTCTGTCTTGTCTTCTTAAAATATACTCATCTTATTGTAAACTTTCAAGACATCCTTCGTCTTTGACTGCTCCCTCAGTCACTAATTATCTTGCCTATCCACATCACATAGAGTGTATCTGTTTATGCTCCAATATCCAGCTATTAGTTTCAGCTTCAGGTCCTTGAGGCAGGTGTAAGCAAAATATGACTCTTGAGTTGGAGTAAAGTGACTGCACTGGTACATCATTTGTACCTCAACTCTTTCAAGGTTTATCAATATAAAAGTTAAAATTGCTCTATTAAAACTGAGGTGTTGCAGCAATAAAACAAGTTAAATGCGGATTGACCAATTTTGGTATGTAACCATTCTCTAAGTAACCCAAAGCAACCTGTTACATAATTAGAAATTACTCTTAGGAGGTAATATAATGTTATCATTAGCAACTAATCTTGAGTTCATCCCCAAACTGTATCCAAAACTAGACAATAGAGTGAATTATTGATGTACCTGTGCAAGTTTCTCCAGCATCACATTAGGCTAAGATGAGTGGATTGCTCATATATACACATGGCATTGTGTCCAATTAAGTCAGCAGAAAACTTAAACTACATAGATCCTTTCTTAAACTAGTCAGTTTTTGTGGAGTAACAAATATTAGGCTGTCACAGACCATTTTTGTGATGGTTGCCTTTGGGATCTGTGTAATGAATGGCTGTTTACTGATATAATGGCAAGACTTAGTGTTACAGCATCCTCAAGCAAGTAGAACCTCCATGTATTTATAAGCAATTTAATACATAAAAACAGAAGCCACTGGGAGTTTTGTCATTGACTTCAGGAGGACACTAATTGTCTATACACAAGTTTCCATGAAAGCAAGTCTGTTAGCTGGAGTAGAGGATTTGAAAGGCAAAATATACAAGTAAATTAATATGAACTCTCAAATGATCTTGATCGCGCTGTGAACTTTTTTTTCTTAAAAGCTTTGACTCATCCCTGGATACAGATCTGAAGCAATTGATATTGAACATTTTAAACCATAAGTTTCACAAAAAGCAGGTGAATTAATTCAATTTTAAAAAGAGGCACCTTCTGGAACTAATTACAAAACAAGCCATGTCCCCAAAAGTCTGCGTGTGTGTGTGATTTCCCCAATTTATTTTGAGTAATTTATGTAAAAGGATATTTAATACTGTTTGGGGTTTTTTTGGCTTCAAGTCTTTTTATTCTCTCCTGTATAATTCCTGCCCTGTAATAGAGCACAAAATATAAACCAGAGTAACTATATTTAATCTAAAAGGGATCTTTCTGTGGCGAGGTATCTTTTTTGTTTTAATTCAGGTCTTTTTTGTTTGTCCTCCTCATCCATAAATCATTCCACTTTGTTTATAGTTGCCTTCTCCAGACTGTGTGCTGAGATAGTTTTTAAAGGATAACAACAAAAGCAGCATGAAATTCTAATCCTTCTCCCACTGGATAAAACATTGTATGCAGTACAGCTGTCTTGACCTCTAGCTTTAATCTTAAACATATGTTGTTCATGGCTCAGTGACTCACACAGAGGAAGAAAGAAAGAGACAGTGATGTTGATTTAACCATGACATGGGTTCCAACTTTATGTAATGCTTAACAACGATGTGTTAGAAGATTGAGGAGCTTCTCCTTAAAGAAGAGATTGTTCCACATCTGTCTCTCATTGGAGCAGTAGGTGTTAATTTTGCATATTTTAAAACTAGACTTCCACACCTGCGAGTTCACTGCCTCATGGGATCCACTCCATGCAACCAAACTGGCAGATTGCCATTTATTGTTGACCAGAGAATAACAACACCTATTCTTCTGGAAAATGCAGAAGGCGGGAAGGTTTAAACATTTAATGTTCTCAACAATGCATTTTGCATACTCGTCTAGTTTCCTGTCACAAGGAGATGAATCCAGCCATTCAGTCTTTTACTGTATTTCTTTTTCTTATGGTCTGTCTTATCAGTATGTTTGTGCTGAACATCTTGGAATTATTCTATATATGAGGAAACTGCAGGTATTTCCTTGCTTAAAGTGTCTCCTACATTGGAACAAAAGTATATTGTGATTGTACCTCTGCGAAGTACCAAAATGCACCTTTCTCTTTTTTGTTATTGATTTTTGCATTTAATATGGTCTTGAAACTATTATCTACAGAAAAACAATAGTGTGCAACTCACAGATTGTTCTCTTCACACATCAAAAATTGTTCACTAGTGCAGGGTGTTTTAAAGTTCTTTGTATTGTTTATTCTCCAGTATTTGCAATATATATTTGTGGCCAAATACCTAAGGAAATAGCCCTTTTTCAGCAGAAAATACTTTACTCCAATCATATTACAGAGTAGTGCTCACTTACAATATCGTTTCTCCTGACTCCTGCATTGAACCTATCATAGTGACCATTGCTGAGTAGAAGGAGAAAAAACTCATGACTGTTGCTCATACTATTAACATATCACATTGGAATATAATAACTGAATTGAAGTATTTGTCTGTGTCATATGGGAAGTGTGATTGACTGCAGCATGGCAATACATTTGATCTTGTTAGCCACCCAATTGCATTTTCCTGAAATAAGAAACATATATTCAAATGCAAATATATATAAATGCAACTCGTATGCTACAGCAGCTGCTACAGAGAAATTTTACAATGATTTAGGGGAGCAAAAAGGTGAGTGCTGAAATGCAGCAGCATCTTTGGAATTATTTATTAGAACCAATAGCATGGACACTATGATTTATTGCATTTCTTCCACTTTGCTCTGAGCCTTGAGAGAGACACCTGCCTGTCTGGTTGTATTGGAGAGTGGTTATTAACATGTACCTTCTGTTACTGTAATGCCAGGTGTTTTCCACTAGTCACATGAGGCTTTTTTAAAGCCCGCCTGTATCTCCAAACATAGTATAAACAAGGCGAACATTATAAACATTAAAAATGTCCAGTCCAATTGAAATGTTGGCTGACTATGCCATACAGTCTCTACATGGCATCATTTGCTGAGGTGATCTATCTCCATTTGGATTGTGCAGTCCTGCCAATAAATACACTATATATAATTCACTGACAAAAAAAAATGTATTTTATTTTCCGCTAGCTTAAAGTTTTGCATGCCCTTCTGCTTAGAGTTTGTTGCTTTTACAACTGTAGCCAGTTGCAGAATAGAGGTTAGCAGGACTGCTTTATAATCCACAAGTGATTTGGTATTTGTTCCTTTGTTTGTGAAACTTTTTAGTTATAAATGTTAGTACTTAAAATGTTTGTTTCTTGCCCTCCTTCTGTGTTTTTCCTTCTATATTGTTTTTTCTGTGAGGTTAGTGTCTCCTTATGAGACTACTATAATCAGTAATCAGGGAGCATTTTGTCTTATAAATCAGGAGCCTGTGTGCAAAACAGAAGCGTGTGCTCAAGTCTGGTGCACTTAGAATAAGCCACTGAATCTCCTTCTGTTTCCCTGGTTTGATGTTTTTATTTGACTCATTTCCACTTGTCTCTCTATCTGTATCTCGTTCATGCTTAATATTTTGCATTTTCCTTTATCTTGTTACTTTGCTGTTTTCTAACGGCATAAAACATTTCATGTCGTTACACTTGCTGTTTCTTTTTGCAGGGGGAGGAAATCTAATTTTCTAGTTTATTTTTTTGATCCTTGCACTCTTTGGTTATACTCCATCTCTGCAGAAACACGGATCTTACTAGCAAGCACTCAGCCCATCCCAAACATGAAGACTTTATCTGTTGGTCCCATTCCAATATGTAAGAACTTCTAAAGAAGAATGAGGGTGCATGCTTAAGTCACTGTTTGGAATCAACTGGTCCTGCAAGATTTCCTTATTCAAGTATTACTAACTATTAATGTCAGCATGACTATTCACATGAGGAGTTGCAGCAGGATTAAACTCTACAGTTTACCAAATGCAGCCACACTCTGGACAATTAATGCACTGAGAAATGAATCATTCAGTCTTAACTAGCTTTGACTTGCCAAGAGGCAACAGGTCTGTCTCTTCGTTGTATGTTTGTACAGTGCTTAGCACAATAGGCTCTGGCCCTACAATAATACTCACTAATTGATAATATAACACTATAATATGGTGCACAACCAGGTAGACTACACTCTGTCTCTCTCTCCAGCACTGTTAGTAATAGGATGACAGGTCAGTTGTTTGAATTCAAGTCTTTTCAGGTGCTTTAGCAAGGAAAAGTAAATTGAAAAAAGTTTTGAGTATCTTAATTTTGGATTTAGGTGCCTAAAATGGCAATTAGGTGCCTAAATCCCTTTATGGATTTAGCTTACTATGTCAACAGATATGAATGACCCCCAGAATATCATTTATAATTTCCATGGAAATTTTACTTCAGGAAAAAAAAATCAGAAGTATGACAGTCTGGAAGTGAATAGTTAAGAGATGCAGCTGTTTTCTTCCTGTCATATATTTCTCCAAACTTGCTATCAACCCATGCAAGTTACACCCTGCCACGTTGCCTGTACTATATTCCCCCTTTGTTGTGTTCTAAAGTAATAATATGTTGTTGGATGTATACAGGAGAATTAATATACTATAATATATATATAAAACTCCTTTAGAACTAACTGTTTCAAAATTAAGTATTTATGGTGCCTTAGCATATGGCAGAGCTCCCTATGTTTTCTACTAGTGCACTGTGTTGAATGAATAGTAAAATGTTTTTATGAATTAAAGGAAAAATGGTAAAGGTGGGACCGTTCAAAGCATTCAGCGTTGGCCTAACTGTTCCCATTGAGGCATGGCAAAGATTCCCATTGATTTCAGTCGGAGCAGAGGACAGTGCTGAGCACCCTTAAAAATCCCACCCAAAATGTTTATATTTATACGTTTAAAAATAACACCCCTAAAAAACAAACAAGTAAAACCTAAAAGGCATTCCTTTCCTCAGCAGGCTAACCGGGGGGGAAAAAAGGGGAATTTGGAATCTCTAGACCAAAGACAACGTTTGCAAAAGCACCTAAGTTCCTTTTTCAAAAATTATCTAAGCACTTAAGCGCTTAAAGCTTTAGGCTCCTAAATCACTCCGGCACTTTTGGACAACGTTATGCCAAGTCATGTTAGAGAGGTCCGGAGCCCAAAGTCTTAGACAAGTGTCCAAAAGAAAACGTCTCCCAAATGTTCATAACACTATAACTTTAAAACTGGCTCATTTTTAACACTTTTTTACTTTAAAAATACCAGCGTACCCTGGGATGACATATGGAAAGTGACATTTTAGAAAAATAAGTTTCTTTTTGGAGAAGATGAGGTCTGACAAATCTGGCTTATAGTGGAGAGCTAGTTCCCATCAACTGTAGAGCAACTATCATTCCGCAGTACATTTTTATCATTAGGATTCAATTTTTTACAAGCAAAAGTTTGCATAATGAGCTCAGACAATGTGTAATGTCCAGCTAATGCAGCACCTCCTAACTGGGTAAATCTTGCCTCTGGAGTTGAGGGAGGAAGTGTGGATTTTACAATGACAGTAGGTTGTTTTGGATTTGCAGATGGTAGAGGAAAGTGAAGAAAGACTAACAGAAGAGCAGATTGAGTCACTTCTTCAGACAGTCTCCAGCATTCTTCCAGGGAATCCAGAGGAAGAGCTGCAGAGACAGGCGACAATGGCAGCTGAAGAAGAAGGTGACCCAGAATAGACAGCATCTGAACCTAAGTTGGCAACATAATCAAAAGCTTAATGAGAAAAGAACCAGCTAAACGTTTTGATTGCAAAGACCATGTCTGGGATTTTTCACCCACGGCTTAATCTTGTGTGACGTCACTGTACAGTATGTTAATGTTTTATTGTATAAATCATGAGAGCAACAGCTGTTTATAAGAAACATAAATCAAAGGAGACCTCTCATGTCAGCCTTTTGTGAGATGCGAGAAAGATAGTAACTGGCTTCATAACACAGCAGTTTGTGACATAGTGAAAATAAACCTTATGCTTGAATATTCTTTTTTTCCATTACCCATGTAACAGCTGTTCTTTTCTGAGTAGGGTTATATCCAGCTGGCAATGTTCTAATTATCATAGCAATACACTATAATTATAATTGATTTAATATGTTTTTGAATTACTCAACTGTTTTCCAGAGTGCAGTTTACAATACAGTGTCCGTTCTGTGTGAAAGAAGCCATTTCAGGGTATCGATACACAGTTAGAATTAAGTTAAAAATTGTTTAATATCCATATAAGATCAGTGGTAATAGATCCTTATAACTACTAATATCTTTAGGATTGTACCTTGAAAGTGGAAGGAATGTAAAGGCTGTGTTGCTATGGTAACTAGTCTCAAGGACACCTCTGATATGACCCTATGCTTATTTTAAATATAGGGCCAGATCCTCAGCTGATGTAAATGGACAGAATCCCATCAAAGACAAGAGAGCTATGCTGATTCAGACCAGTCGAGGATCTGGCCCATAAAGTTAGGGTTCTCAGTAATGCAAACAAAAAACAATTTAGAAGTATAAGGCTGCTTTTTTTTTTCTTTCAATCAGCTGTTGTCTAGGTGTTACATGTAGAAGATTGCACAGTCCACATGAGCTGTGCTGTCATGACACTACTGGGTGAGTTAATGACGACCCGAGAGCCTTAACTATGAATTTCCCTAATTTTGTTTTCAGAAGTTCAGTGAGGCTCAGTCCTTGCTGAAGCAAAACTTCCACTGAACTCAATAGAGTTTTGTCTGACCACAGACTACAGGATCAAGTACTTACTGTTGAAAGTGTTAGAGATCGTTAAATCACAAATCGTATACGTATGGTACAGGCCACACTGTTTCTTCTTATGATAGGGCTGCAAACAAAAAATGTACCAATCATTATAATGTGTTAAAAGCCAAAATAAAAAGTTTGAAAAAACTCCTAGGAATTTCGTGGTTGATCGCAATGGGAGTCAGAATATCTGATGTCTGTTTCCAGCTCTGTCACAGCCTTCCTTTGTGACATTGGGCAAATAATTTACTATTGCTCTGCCTCAGTTTTCCCTTATGTAAAGTAGAACGGTAACACCTGCTTCACAGGAGTGTTGTAATGCTCAGTGCATTAATATTTGTAAGATGCTTTGAGGCACTTATAGAAATTATAAGTACTAATATCTTTTGGAAGTAAATAACTGTATGTCAGGTTAATAAATTCTAAGGCTATAAAGCCAAGGCGTGTTTTAGCACAAGGTGTAGTGATTATGGTGTTGGAAGGTTCACAGGGTTTTTTTGCTAAATACATGAAAATATTCATAGTAGAGGGTGGAGGAGAAGCCCTTCAAAATAGTTAATGGACTATAAGACTACTGAAAGGTACATTTTTAAATTTGTTTTAAAATTGAACTATGTGGCTCTTATGGGTCATTACTGGTGCTCGACAGCTGCAGGATTGGGCCATGTCTATTAGAATTTATTGTATTTTCTAAAAGCGAGCTCATGAAATGTCATTATAAAACTAACAGAGCAAACCAGAAGCAAAATCACAAGTCCCTTTAAGATACAAGTGAGTATTTTAACCGCTTTCTTACGCTGGTTATTCCACCTTGGGAATTGTTGATTTATCATCATAATATATCTGTGCCAGCGTCAGTGTGGTTTTATGTTGAAAGTTGAAAATGTATTATTGGGATTTCTAGTAAACTGCCCTTTTACTACATTATTTAAAGTATTTAACAATAAATCACTTCCAGAGGAATAAAAATATGTACTTTTGTACAAATACAACAATAGACTACTTATCTCAATGAAGACACAAAAATGATCATTTTCTTGGAAGTATTTTGCCGAATGATATTCTGTGAAAGATTATATAGGGTTTCAACATCTGCATTGCATTAAGGAATTTTGTTTTAACCTGCTGCCTATATTTTCTGGATGCACAAATACAGGCGGTGGATTCTGGAACTATAACGGCTCTTGCTTCATGCTTATTTGCACTCCAATTGCTTACTTGGAAGCCATGATCCTGAGACTCAGAAATGGTTTATGGAAAACAAATATTACCTCATGTGTGAGGTGATATCGTCTGGTGCGCTGTACGTTACATGAAAGAGCTGATTAGTATCTAAGGCCACTTTTTTTTTTACTGCTAATCTGTTATCTAGTACTGTAAGTGCATGCTGGGTTATAAAACAGAGAGCAATACACATTCCCTGCCCCAAAGAACTTACCCTCTGAGGCCCTGATTCAGCAAAGTACTTAAACATTTGCTTAACTCTAAGCATTTTTATAATCCTATTGACTTTAATGAGACTACCCACATTTTAAAAGTTAGCCACATGCTTAAGTACCTTGCTGAATCGGCCTGAGAGACCAGATGAAACATCACAGAAGTTTAGGTAAAGGAGGGTGTGGAGGAAATATTGCTGCAGAAAATAAAGTAGGACTTCTGAAAGAGGAGGATTTTGAAGAAAGAAAAGAGAGGGAGCACTTAATAGAGATGAATTTGGTAGATGTTTCCAAGCAGAGGGGACAGCACAAAAAAAGGCATGAAAACAAGAGAGTGAAGTGATGAAAGGGATAGCAAAGGGAGAACTTGGGAGAAGAGTAAAAGGAAATTAAAGTAGAGGAGTAGGCTGTAAGGTTATGTAGTGTCTCGAAGGTGAGGACGTGTTTGACATTGTTGCTGTGAAAGACAGTAGGCTAGTGAAGGGATTCAAATTGTGAGGAGATGAAGTTAACTGTGGTCTAGAGTGTTCTGGACAGACTGGAGATAGGCGGGGCCAGAGACTTGCAGTATCAAAGTGAAAAATGAGCAAGGCCATGGACAAGAGCTTTAGGAGAGGGGCTAGAGGAAAAAGTGGAATCAAAAATGACAGTGATCTTGTATTAAGTGTGTTCTGAGATTTTTATGTTTCTACATAAACTCAGATATCAAGTAATACGGTGTCTCAGGTAATACATTTATGGCTCTATAGATAATTTACCTTCCAAACTGACCCATCCAAGTGCTACTAAATGTCGATTCAGAATGCTGCTGCAAATATCATTTTTTCTAGCCAAGTGCTTTGATCATGTCACCCCTCTCCATGTTTCTCTTTACTGGCTCTCCCTTCTCATTGGATCCAATGTAAGCTGCTTTTCCCCCACCTTCCACCCTACATATGCATCTCTCATTTGCTATTGAGATGTTGACCTTTGCTGCCTGTGATGCCTGCTACCACCCACTTGTTAAATTTTCAAAAAAAAAACAACACCTTTTGTGCTTTCTCTTCTGCTGCTCCTGATGCTTGGGAGCAACCCCATCTAAAGATCCCCAAAAACTAGCATTATCTTCCTTCCAAACCCTCCTCAAAACTGTTCTTTGCCATGATGCCTACAAAAAACTTAATGGGTAGATAACTGCTTTCTTGAGATCGCTGCCTGTCATGCTGCCCAATACTGTCATTGTTTCCTTGAATACCCACATCTGTGTTTTGTCTCTGTAACAGCGTTGGTGCCCACCCCTCATGAGTGCCCCCTTCTGATAGGGTATGTCTGTGTACTTTAAGTCTGGAGACCCCTTTCAGTGGTTCTCAGTTGGGTTTTCAGTGACTCAGCCTTTGGGCTGAGTCACACTGTCTGCACGTTATCCAGCATAAACCCCTTCTGCGGTATACAGTCCACAGGGCCTGTCTCTCTCTAACGCTCCTTCAAGTAGTCAGCCCTGGTATGGGGCTGTATTCCCAGGGCTTCTTACCTGGAAACACTTTTCTTTCTGTAGCCCTCCACAGGCTCACTTCTTACTCAGTCCCTAGCAACCATCCAGGAGCCTCTTGCTCCCCCAGTCCCTGCCAGAAGGCTGTCTGTAGTCCTGCTTCTCTTCCAGGAAGCCAGGCCGGCAGCCAGTTCTTCTGCTCCATGCAGCAACTAACTACTGCTCGGGTGTGCAGATTCTTTTATATGGCCCTCCTGGGCCCTGATTGGCTGCTTCCTCTGCACCCACTGTAGCCCGCTTGGAGGGCCTCTCCACTTCTCCTTTCCTGGGATGGGTGTGGCAGAACCCTGAGGCCTCCAGCAGGGGGCCTTTGGGCCTAGTCCACCCCATCACACCCTCACACTTGGATTGTAAACTCGTTGGCACACGGATCCCGGTTTGTTCTGTATTTGTACAGCACTTAGCATAATGAGGTCCTAGTCGCTATGGTAATACACATAATAAATAATAAACTTGTTAAATCATATGTAAATAGTAAAAATTGCTTGATAGTAGAAAAGCTGAGTTGCTGTAATGTACAAGCTTGAGGACTAAAGTGAACAATAGCAAGGATGCACTTAGTCTCTAGATATGTCTACACAGCATCATAGAAGTTAGAGGTAGAAATATTATTAGGACATCCAGGCCATCACTCTGCTACTAAGATGTGTTTTATCTCTTCCTGATTCTTAATACAATATCTCTGAGATTGCCAGATTTTTGTGAGAGGGAGGTAAATGTGTCTCTGACATGCTCCTTGTTACAATAAGTTGCCGCTAAAAACACTGACGGACAGATTTTCAGAATTGTGTGGTTAGTTTTGTGTACACAATGACTGCTTGAATGTACAAACTGGTAATTGTGTGCTCAGATGTCTAGCTAGCTATGTGCACGTATATGCAAAGGACACAATTGTATGAGGAGTTCTGAAAAATGTGGTCCTTAATCTTGAGGGTATAGGAAACTGTATCCGTACTGAAGAAGCACATCCCATATCGTTTCTAGCTTCTCCCCCTGCAATGTTTTTTATGCACTAGTCCTCATTTCTGTTCTTTATCTCACAAGTGGGCCCGGGAAGATTGAAAGCTCTGGTTGTGACAGCACTTAGGCTATAGAAACCTCTCTCTTGGAGAGTTTATGATTTAACTGTCAAAAATCCTCTTGCATTTTGGGATTTTAAAATAGAAGAATAAAACCAGAAACCAGTTGACTGGTCACAGACCTTAGTATGTGTGCTGCACATGAGTTCTGCTAGCCTTGTAACTTGCATAGTTTATGTTCTGAGGGATAGTATGAGGAAAAACAACCTGGTTCATTTACATGTTGGTGCCCATCCAAAGGCTGAGCTGTGCATTCGTCACAACACTGATATGTGAGACGGGAAGGACTGAAATAAGGTTGGTGTTTAGTCAATGTCTGTGTTGCTTCCCCTCCCCCATATGTGCACAATATCTTCTCTTACAACTCTTTGACCCAGAGGTTGAAAGATGTTTTGCATTCCAGTCAGGAGTTGAATGGCAGCATGGACTAATAGATAAGGCATTGAATAGGCCACAGAAGACTTGGGTTCTAATTCCTGACCTGCTGTGTGATCTTGGGCAAATCACTTCACCCCTCTGTGCCTGTTTCCCTTTCCACCCTTTATCTGTGTTGTCAATTTAGACTATTTAAGCTTTTGGGGATGATCCTTTTCTTTTTGTTTGTACAGAGCCTTGCACAACAGGCCTCAACAATCTCAGCTGGGTGCTCTAGAGACTATCATAATACAAATAGCCAGGAAACAAATAATTGTATTATTATTAGCAGGAATCCAATGGAAAATCTTTTTCTACATGAAGGACATTGAAGCTGGGGTGCAGCAGAATCTTGCTTTGTGTCATCTGTCACATCAGTAACTGCAGCCTGAAATCACTGCAGGTGTGTTGAAGCTGTCCTGTGATAAAGTTTGCGGGCTTTGCATCTTTGATAATAGTTTCTCTTCCAGAGGAGGCTTGTATGAGATGCCAAGAGCAAGACACAGACTTGGTTGACCTATGAGTTACCATTTTACTGCAATATGATCACAGACTTGCACTCATGTTTTTTATTCCATTCAGTGGGCTGGATTCATCCCTGCTATCACTCTGCCAACTTTAACTTGGCCCAGAGTCTAGAACAGTTTGGCCGTTTACATTGGTTGGGCCTAGTCCATTGGCGTCAATGGGAGCAAGGTTGGAATCTTAGTTTAGTGAGTTAAACTAAGCCCCATTCATGACTAGATATAATCTAGATACTGGTTTTGAAAACACTCGCGTTTATTCTGTGTTGCATTTTCTATGACTGCGTTCTCTCTCTCTCTATTGTCTAATCTCTCTGTCATGCCAGCTCTAAGAACAGCACATACTGTAGCCCAGTTTCACATTATACAAATGAAACATGCAAACTTGTATTTAAACACGTGCTTTTTAAGAATTGATTTAACTGCAGACTGTTGTCGTTTCAGTGCTGTTTGCAGAACTGTTGATACAGCCACGTGCCCCCAATGGATCCAGTTATAACGTGTAATTATTTTCCCTTTTAGGAGCAAGTAGTGTTCCCTAATGGTTAAAGCAGGTGACTCACTGGGAATAGGAATTGAGGTTTTGTTTCTGGATCTGTCACTGAGTCTCTGCAACGTGGGACATGTCTCTCAATCTCCCTACTCCACTGTTTTCCTTCTGTAAAATAAATATAAGAAGTCATTGGGCTTAATTAGTTGTAAGTGCTATGGGATCCTGCAGTGAAAGGTGCTATAGAAGGAATAACCCTTATTCCAAATTGTGTAAATCGTATCCTACACCCAAGCTGTTTGATACTTTTGGCCATAGTGTTTCAGCAGAGGGAGGTGGTGGTATTGAGGGGAAGTGCTAGGGTGGTATGCTCACCTAAAGCAGAGATTCTCAGCCCTTTTCTGACTGTCATCCCAAATCTTGCTACATGTAAGTTTGTACCAGGTCCTCATGGTTCCAGGGTGCTTCAATGTGTGCAGCATTGAAATAGTGGCTTTCTCTGTGTGCTGTTGCTGGTATCTGAAATGGACAGATGGAATGGTTGCAGGCAAGTGGCTGAGTGAATCCATTTCATCAGACACTGGCAATGGGAACAAATTCACAACTCCTCCGACAACGGCAGGCAACCCCCTCTTGAGTATCCCTGGCCTACCGAGCACTGCTGGGAAAACCTTCTTTCAACAACTGAGCAAGTATATATACATCATGGCTCCTGGGAACTTTATAGTGGGGGGAATCCTCAGATCCTCCTACTCCAAAAGTACAGACCTCCAAATCTCGTTTCCATTACTTATTAGCAGTTTTAGTTCCTCCAGTAGAGGGCAGTGGTAGAATGAGATTGCAGTGATGGAGAGACTGATTAGTGTGACAGCTGCCCAGATGTCCTGATTTTATACACACAGTCCTTGTATTCGGGGCTTTGTCCTATTACCCACCCGCGTCCCGATTTTTCACACTTGCTGTCTGGTCACCCTAAGACTGATTGATTCCTAATAATGGGTGATGATCATAGTAGCAGCATGTGGTATATCAGCTGATGCTTTGCTCGTAAGGCAAGATGACAAGAAGTTGAACCAATGTGTTTGGAAATGAATGTTACTTCATGTTGGAATTGTATTTAAAACTATTATTAATTGTTACAGCACCCAAAGAAGCACTAATTATGTCTCAGAACAAACAGGAAGACACAACCACTGTCCCAGAGTTTGCCATCAAGTGTTAGACATGACACAGCTAGTGAAGATAATTAATCATAGAACGATAGTGTTGTTTAGTGGTTAGAGCAAGAGACTGCGTGTCAGGAGACCTGAATTCTAGTATCAGCTCTGACACAGACCTGCTAAGTGACCTTTGGGTAAGTCACTTCTCTCTTGGTCTCAGTTTCCCCATCTGTACAATGGCATTCATACCATTTATCTTCTTTCTAATGCACTTTGAGTTCTGTGTAAATGCAAAGAATCAAGATTGTTAAAGGGACGGTGCCAGGAAGGGGAAGGTTATCAGCCGGGAGACTGCACAGCCACTCATTTTAGACAGTTGTGTGTCCTGATGGCTGAATTAATTTTTTAACAATAAAACTGACTCCCAACGATGCTGTGGCTTTATTGAAGTGTTTGATTTTTCATGTTGTTTTGGGATTGGGGTGAAAACGGTGTGGTCATTTGGCAGCCTTGTCTATACTGGCATTTTTGCCTCTGCTGGTGGCTAAAAATCCAGCATATGCAAGCCCCAAATGGCTCTCAATCTAAACAAAAAACCAAGATGCTAATGTCCTGTTAATACTATTGACGAGATTATGTGTGTTTTGTTGGTCTCTGAGGAGAGAGTTCGTTACAAGAAATTTGATGTTAAAGTTATTGGAAAGTTAAGCACCAGTCGTTATCAGCCTTGGCATTTGTGTTGCTGGGAATTACCTCCCGATACAGGCATGTTTTCCCCATGCTGGCAGTCATTTAAATCATTTGTAACAGAGAGAGCGCACAACTGAACTGTGTGGTAAAATAACGTTTAGTTACAGGATCCAAACCTTTTAAATTCAAGATGGGCCCGAGCCGTGGAGTTTGGGTACAGAGCCAAACTGGAACTTCCACAAAATTATTGGGTGACCATCACAAGCTATTGGACTTGATAATATTCACTTAAACAGCAGGGAAGATCAAGTTCCTCCACTGCAAGGATTGCTGGGTGGAGCTCTGTGGCCTGTGTTATGCAAGATATCAGTCTAGAAGATCATTGCAGGCCCTTTCTGGCCATAAAAACCTGTGTGCAGCTCCTCAGCTGGTGATCTCAGTGAGCTATGGTGCTTCCACCAGCTGAGTGGATCCATCCATCTAGGGAAGTTCAAGAGGAGTGGGATTCTGGTGCTGCAGTTTCTAATTCAAGCAGATGTTTTGCTTGTCTGGTGACACCAAAATTCAGTATCTCGAGGTAGGCTGGATTAGAGCTCTGGGAGGACAAAAGATTGGCATTTTTGCTCCTTAAACCAGTGGTCTGGTAGAATCCTAGAACTAATATGAGAGGCTTTTGGTGACATAGCAGAGATCGGAAGGTGGAAGTTTCTCAAGGTTTTTGGGTAGCTGGAGACAGCTAGGAAACTGGCATCGAGCAGGGACCAGTCTGTGAAGTGAAGGAAGCTGGTACCTGAAGCTCTGTGGAAAGGCTTGGATGTAATTATTCCCTGTAACTTGCTACTAGTCTTACTACTGTCCAAGAAGGTCTGCAGTGTCTTGCTGCCAATGTTTGGAAGGGCTGCTGAGAGCTTTCTGCTACTGTTTTCCCCCCATTGGGTCCTTCAAAGCCAGTTTGGAGTGGTGGGTGGAGGAACTGGGAGGAAAAATGCAAGAGAGAGAGAGGTGCTGCTGCTGCTTCTGCCGTGTCCCTGTTTAAGATTGCAGTGATTGTTATTAACAAGGTGCTGATGGAAGCCAGACAGCTTTGCTCCCATGTGGGAGCGTGAACCACAGCTAGTGGCTTTCATGTCATCCAGACCCTAAATGTAACCTTTCATCGGGCAGCTAATGCTCCCAAGCCTGCATGTTCCCCGGGAGATTGGTGACTGCTCTGCACAGTGCAGATTGATTTAATTAATGTTACGGGATTTACTAACTGGAGGATTAATTCATTATTAATTATTTGCAAAGCACTTTGGAAAGCAGCCAAGTGAGAGTTAAGTGGTGTCAATATTAGTACAGTTATTATACATTACCAAACCTCAGATTTGAAGCATTAAGCTTCTGTGTTTGCCTTCCAGACCCAATCAAGTGTATATATATATTCCCTGATTGCCCAGGATAGATACACGTGGATGTTACCCTCTGAAAATAGGGGTATTGCAGGTCTGAAGTTGCAGGAGGGGAAGGGGTGTGGCTGAGAAGACAGCACCTTTGAGTTTCTCTGGAACAGTATTGTTTTTTAATCTGGAGTGACAGTTTAGCCACGCGATATCATAACACAGCCCTCTTGTACTAGTAAGAATACTTTGCACGTACGTAGCCTCTTTCTTCAAAGGAAGCCAGAGCTCTTTACAAGCCTTAATTAACCATTTCAACACTCCTATAAGGCAGGTAAGTGTCATCATCCCCATTTTAAAGATGGTGAAACGGAGGCCTGGCATTGGTGATTTACCCAGGATCCCACAGCGAGTCAATGACAATCTGATTTTGGCTGGGATGGCGGTAAACCTCACGAAAGAAAATATTCTGTTACTGCAGAAAGATTTCAGACTACAAGAATTAACTGAACTAACGGAGCTTCAGCCAAGTCGCTTTGGTTAAATGTTCAGTGCACTTAGAAGACATCATTATTAAACCTTTAAGTCCTTGCAGGCCACAAGCAATAGAATCTGTCAAAACATATTGGTTTAATTAATTTCCTTACCTATTAAGAATCTTTATTGTATTAATTTTACTGATTTATAAAGTGACCTTCAACGGTGTGTGAGATGACGTAAAAGTTTTAAGATTATAATTTGAAACAAAAGTGGCCAAGGAACCAGCCAAGGGGTGGGGTGGGAGGGAAACCATCTGAAAGGAAAATGGGAAACCCAAAAGGATCAATAGCAAAGCCTTACTGAGCTTTGAAAATAGCCACAGAGCAGACTCCAGCTGACACACACAAGCAATCCCATAGATAGCCAGCGCCCCAGTGTAACAGAAGTCATGGAGTTGGTGGCTACTGACGCCTGTCATGTACAGGACACTAATCTTTTGTAATGCTGACCTACATGCGGTGACTGGGGTCTGGGAATTAAGAACGTTCTCTTAAACTCACTCTTGACACACAGCCTGTGCCAGATTCAGCCTTGGGAAGAAGTTCAGAGACAAGCCCTGCTGTAGAGGGACACAAGAAGATGGGCGCTCAGGAACATAGTTTAAGATTCTGTTTTTCCTTTGGCTGTAACGAAGCCTCTTAAAGATAATTATCCTCTTCCCGTCTAGCATAGTGGTGCTGAGCTGCCGTTTTTACGTTCACCCCAGTAGGTGTGACTCCACCTGACTACAAGACATCTCCGTTCTCCTCCGGGCATCAAATATTCTGTTTTTAATTAAGCTTTGTTTTAATTCTCCTGCTGGTGACAAGTGCTGGATTGAAAGCCCTGGAGGCCAAAGTGCCATAGCTGCAGTCTTCTCTGATGTGCTTCAGCTCTGACAGGGAGGGGCCATGTCTATGGGTAAGAATCTCCTTGGCCTCTCTGGTGAGGATGCTACCCAGAATGGTGGTAACTGCCCTGATTCTGACTGGTGGGGGCAGTTGTCCTCCAGGCCTCACTGAAGCCCCCTCCCCACCAGTTAATTTTACAGCATTGAAAATACTCTTCTAAATAATTAACTAGGTAGAAGTAGCTACAGTGGGTTATGGATTTGCAGCGCTCTGTGGTTGGATCACCCTTTCTCTCTAAACCAGGGAAGATGATCAGTGTGACCCCACTTGAACGCAAGGCAGTGGGCATGATGAACACGTGCCTTTCCTCAGCCTCTTGTCTGCAGCGCCTGGTTTGATACCACGCTTGTAAGCTTTGATACTAGGGTTGCTGTCTTGTGTTTGGATCCCAGGTATCTCCCCTAGTAAGAACCATACGAGGTGTCTGGATGGTGGAGAACAAAATCCAAGTTGTAGCATAGCATAGCATCAGCCACCCCGGACATGCTGCACTTGTCACTGGGGCTGGGCCAGATTAAATACCACGCACGGTATGTTTGTCCCTGGCAGTCTGTGACTCGGGTCATGGAGCGATGTCATCATGAACAGCCTGGAGAGCACATGAGGCAGATGGCCTGTTGGATAAAGCCCCACAGTGCACCCCACCTGCTCACAAGGCTGGGAAGATCTGTTCTTGCTGATGACCTTCTGAGGGCGTGGGTATATCTACAATTCGAGCTGTGCGTGTGTGTGTGACATACCCATGCTGACGGCGATGGCTAAAAATAGCATGTAGCTGTGCCGGCATGAGCCATGGGAGAGGCTGGCGGCCCTTAGTACGTCTATGATCATACTCCCGGGGTGGCTAGCCACTCCTGCTGCTGCAAATGCACTCTGATTTTAGCGTGCAGACTCTCACTGAGCCAGCACAAGTATGGGTCCTCGAGCTGGGATGCCCTCCCCCTGTTCCCAGTGTAGACATATCCTCTGGCCAGCTGAGGAGGGCTGCTGTTAGGGCAGCTGTGGGAGGGCTGCAAACCCAGCTGTCCCTGTGAAGTAAGCTATAAAGCCCTGCCCCTGAAGAGGCAAGGTCCTGGCTGCTGCAATTGTCAGAGCAGCCAGGGAGGGGAACTGGCCATTCCTGCTGCCTGGAACAAGGTCTGCCTCCCTAGCCCCTGGAGCAAGGGGCTCTGTGTGAAGTGGGCATGAGCCCTGCCACCTAAGACAGGAGCCCATATGGTTGTGGTGGCGGTGGGGTTTGCTCAGGAGAGCAAAGGGCCCTACTACTCTGTTCTGTGCATTGACTTTTCCTTTATTTAAAACTAAAATGATGACGACTGCATTATTTGCCACGGCAGAGCCACAACCTCATCCATTTCCTGCCATGGTAACCAGTCCCCGAAGCCATCCAGCCCCACGTACCCTCTCTCTCTGCCGAATCGAACCCACAACGTTATGGTTGCAGAATTGTTCCTCCAAAGCTTGAAACCCGGTTGCTTTGATGTGTTCTCTGTCTAGGTCAATGTGGTTTAAAATCCTTGTTTATAAATTCCATTGCCAGTGCCTCGTTTTAACAGACATCTTTGCTGCAGACTACGTATGTGTAATTAGTGACTTGGCCTAGCTGAGCTTTCTTTTCGACATCCTGCAGTGCTCGGAGACCCAGGGTTGTCCAGAGGATTCAGGGGGCCTGGGGAAAAGCGAGGAAGCTGCGGCGCTTGTACTCACCCAGAGGCAGTCCAGGACTTTGGTGGCATTTCGGCAGCGGGGGGCCCTTCAGTTGCGCCACTGAAATGCCGCCAAAGACCTGGAGTGACTGAAGGGCCCCCTGCCGCCAAAGATCTGGACCGCCACTGGGCCAGGGCTCGTGGGGCCCCTGCGGGGCCTGGGACAAATTGCCCCACTTTCCCCACCCCTCTGGGCGGCCCTCTGGAGACCTGCTAAAGAGAAACCGGCACCAATCAGATGGACCTTCTTATTTTACGGGGCTGGAGAGCAGTTTCATTGTTCATAAGAACAGCAACTCACTGCAGTGTGAAAGTGTAGTTCAGTGTAAGCATTCTACCTCCCTCCCCAGGCCTCCCTTAGAACAGACAGTTGGCCAGTGTGGGTATCTCGGGGGCTCAAGAAAAGCGTAGAAGTGAATGTAAGGAACCTACTCTAGGCATGCAGCAAATCTCAGCTGATTCTTCTTGGTGAATGTGCTGCTTATGCACCAAATGCCTGACTCTCCTGTGAAGGATCTGAATTGGGCATTCAAATCCTGAGGGGCCTGGGTATTTGCTTGCCCACTCTGGGAATGCTCCCGGTTCACCCCTCCCTTTTCATTTAGGAAATTCAACCTATTGCCCAGGTCCTGACCCTGCAAGGGGACAAGCACTCTGGTCCAGATCCAGCAAAGCATTGAATGACATGTTTAACTGTAAGCATGTGAGTAGTTAAAGTTAAGCACGTGCTTAAGCGCTTTGGCCTTGATCCAACAAAGTGCTTCTCACCTTGCAGAATCAAGCACGTCTGGCGTACTTAGAAGAGTTATACGATCCGGTCCTATCTGGGGGGTGTTGGCAAAGCAGGAGAACCCAGAGCAACACATCAGAAGAGAAACCTGGGGAACCAAGGCCCACTCTACTGCTAGCTCAACAATGGAGTGAGGGACAATCCTAGGCAAAAGACAAAGGTATCTCCTGCTGTCCCAGCCCGGACTGGCATTGCTGCCTAGGTTATGTATAAGAGCTGGGCACACCTTTTATTTCAGCTGAAACTCTCTGAAAAATGCCGATTTGGGTAAACTGAAGCATTTCCGGAGTTCAGGTTGATTCTGGGGAAACAAAAAATGAAATTTGTTTTGAAAATGTCAAAATAAACCATTTCAACAAGATTGAAACAAACCATTTTGATTTTTCAGGCTAGATTCACAAGGGGCATTAGGTGCCATTCACAAAACTGGAATAGGAAGGGGTGATGTCCCCATTATAGTCAGTAGCCCAGTCACCTAGTGCACTCCCCTGGCATGGGGGAGATGCCAGATTTGAATCCCCACTTCGGAGCAGGGACTTGAACTTGGGTCTTCCCCCTCCTCGGTAGATGAGTGATTTGTTGAGTACTCTGGTGGGAATCTCTTCTGTTCAAGCTGTTCCATGTGGTATAAATTATTAAATTATTCATTGGCGCAAGGACAAAAACCTGAGTGTCCCGTTTCCCCCCTCCCATGAGTGCTCCAATCACTGAGCTGTAGAGTCATTCTCACTTGCTCTCTGGCACAACGCCCATTCAAGTCGTTTATACAAAGTAGAGACTCCTCAGGGAGAGAGTGGGAGAGCCCCTCACCCCAGAATAGCCGATATCCCAGGGGTGAGGGCACTCACCTGCGATGGATTCACATTCCTGCTCCCCAGTAAGGCGAGTGCCCTAACCACTGAGCTGTTGGGCATAAGGGGGGTGCCACCACCCATGGTTTTGTGACTCTAGACCTTCATTTCCTTTACTTTTATTAAAGAAAGTTAAAAATGCCCCGAATCAAAATGTAACATTTCATTGCAGGTCAAATAGAACATTGTTTTTTCTTTTTTTGATTTCCCAAACGTTCCAGTTTCTGTTTGACCAGCACTGATTTTTTTTTTCCCCTGGAACTGTGCCAGAGAACCAAAAAATCAGTTATTAACTCAGCACTGCTTAATGTGCTTATTTGTGCCCTCTCCTGGTGGCAGAATTGAAGACCAAGAAACCTGTAGCTGGGCAAACAAAAACGGAACAGAGTACAGCTCCCTTTAGTATCCACTATCTGCCTTGCTTCTCCCAAGCAGCAGCGGCAGCATGGGATAAAACACAACAGGGCTTTTTTTGGAAAACGTAACATGTGGGCTATGGAGGCTGGCATCATGGGCCGATCAGAAGCAAGCTTGGTTGTGAGGGAGAGATGATGGGGGCGGTGGAGGCAGACAGTGAAGGACCTGGAAAGTAAAGACAAGATAGTTCAGACGCTATAACTCTGTATATCCTGTTCAGTGTTTCTTCAGGGTTAATTCCGTGTTCGTGATGTCCCCACCAAGGTAAGTAAAAGTCAGGATATTTGTATTATCCATATAGCAATTTGGGCCTGATTCTCATTTAAACTAAGGCCCCTTCGCACCATTCTGGCAGCGTACAGAGGTCTTAAAATAGGTATAAAAGTTTTAAGGCTCTTTTACATTTCCCGAGTTGTGTAAAGGAGACTTATTGTAAATGACAGTATGGCCTCATAAATGCTTATGGTGCTTTAGTGATTCGAACTGGTTTAAATTTTTGGACTGAAAAAATTTCCTGTCAAAATCAATCTGGGTGGGGCTTCACTAAGAATTTGCACATTGCTGTCTGATGAATGTATTGTTTTATGTGGCTAATCATAGGTGATCACTGCCTAAAAGCAACCTTCTGTGTCTCACACACAATACGATTCTCCAATTTCAAAGCACTGAATCAACTTACCCAGGTGAAGAAAATTAGCATTTGCCACTTTTGAAAGCCAAATATTTGTTCTTTGTTTCTTTATGGCATAATCTTTAATGTCTTCAATTTGACATAATCCAGCTGTGCTTTCCAGCTCTGGGTTTGTGTGTTCTGTAAAGCTGAGCACTAACAGGGCCTCAGTCCTTTAAGCGCTTTTGTCATAAGATGTAGGGCTGGGGGAGCTGATCCCTTTTGTTATAGACCAGGCGCTGTCAAAGAAAGACTATCCAAAAATAAAAAGTCTGAGCTGTTAAAACAATCCAGCTACGTGGAGAATGTATTTTTCATTTCTTGTGCAATTTGTCCAGGAGAAGAATTGGATCCAAACCCTTGAAGTTGGGTGGCATTAACAATCTTGAACCTGGAGCTGCATTTCACTAGCTTTATCGTTATAGTGGGCTGACCCAAAATTCTGGCTCCAAACATCCCCCTAACTTTGGAGTGTTCCAAATCCAGATCCAAACGTTGCCTCTTTGGCATCTCTTCACTAGTTTATAGATACTAGTAAGAGGCATAAAAGCTATTAGCTACATTCTGCGATTTTTTTCTATTTTTGTTCTCATTGCAAAGGCAGTTTGTACACTCTAAAAGTTGTGAAGTGCAGAAGGTCAGAGCTTTGGAGAAAAGATGGCAAGATATGCACATGCCTAATTCGAAAAAATGGGTGGTGAGAAAGAAACAGTGTAGATTTCCGCAAAAGCATGCATTGCATGATGTTGCTTTAGTTCTTGTTCCAAGCCTTTGTTTAGTCACACCGCAAAGGTCCTCACACCTGTGCAGCCAATCCAGTTTTAAGACAGTTCATTCCTCCTAACCTAGAACTAAGAACTGAAACTCATTGTACTTTTCTGTTTGTATGTTTGGAAGGTTGCCTTCGGGGATCTGTGTTGATATCAAGGGAGTGAGGAACCCTGAGTACTTTCTCTGGAGCAAAGAGGATTCAGAATGAGAAGGTAAAACTCCAAGCAAGGTTCTCTTAATGAATCACAACATTCTACACAGCGTCATAATAAAGTAGAGTAAGGTTCCTACTTGGTTCTGGGTATGAGTCAAGATGCTGATATTATTATTGCTTTATATATTCATAAAGAGAGCGAGCCAGGGCAAAACCTGGGCTCCACTGGAGTCCTGTTTAAACACCCAGAATAGGAGTTAAGTGGTGCATAGCCTCATGCAAGCCATCTATATGGAGGCAAATTTCACCATGAGCCTCCAAGACCATTGTAGTACAGACAATTTAAAAAGCGACAGTCCCATCACTAAAGAGTTTACAGTCTCAGGGCCCTGATCTGGTGGACACCATGTGCATGGGACCTAAGTGAAGAGGCAGCATGAAAAGTGGCAGCAAAAGAGAGGGAGGGGGCTGGGGCTGGGCGATAAGGGTGACAAATACAAATGGATGAGTTCTCTTAGTGGTAGCCATTCGTCAGTGCAAATCACAGAAGGGAGTTGTGGGTCATTCTTGGCAAAGGATCAGGGGTCTGCATATTTCTGCACGTGTGCTCATTGGTATGGGAACACCCTGTATGCATCCCCCCTCCCAAATAGTATTAGGAATAGGTTACATGAGGAGGGGGGTGCTCTTGGGCTCATCTTGGTTGGCACTGGCCCGTACTAACCTGGCTCCCATTTGGGGGTGATGGCTCCTGTTTCCAGATGCCAGCCCTTTAAGTGTTTGACCATTTTGGATGGACTATGGCTCGCTTCTGGAAATCCTGTAAAATGTGCCATAGCCTCTGTCTGAGCTTTATGTCTGAACTGGCTTGCACAGTGGAAATAATTTCAAGGAAAATGAATACATTTTTGTTTTTTCTTTTTTAGACTACTCCTATTCAGTTTATTTTTTTTCAGACAGTTCAGTTGTTTTTTTATTAGAAAATTTAGTGTCAACTCAATGAGTTTTAGACCTTGTGGTCCCTTCTGGCTCTGTGATTCTATGAATTGTTGCTTGACATAGACTGTTCGATAGATTAAAAAAGAATGCAAGCAAGCACGCTCCAGCTAAAGCCTGAAGATATTTCAGCGTTTTCCTTCCATCAGGGTTGTTACTTCGTTACACAGTGAAAATGGTCAGATCCACCAAACTGTTTCAACTTCCAGCTGCAGACACTACAGAATTAATGAACTTCTCTGTAAACTAGTCAGCGGTGGATAAAAAATCCTTTGGCCAGTTCTGGTTGGGGGTGGTCGAGGGGGATAGTGGAATTTGTAATCCCGGCCATTATAAACATTTAGCTTGTTCCTGTCCAAAGCCCTGCCCTCAAGGGTCCACTTCAGGGTTCTGTGAAAATTAACCTCTTTGCACAACTTCCCATCCAGGCTGCCCCGCTGCAGCAGACATGGAGATGTTGCTCAGAAAAGGGACAGCCAGGCCAGGGCTATCACTGCCATACGTTGCAGCATTTTAAATGTATCCTAGTGGCTTAAACATTCAGGAGAACTGAAAAAGACACAAAATAAAACAAAACCAGCCACAATTTGGGCCTTAGGTTACATTCAGGCACCTTTATGCTTCTCCAGGACTAGAAAAAGGCCTTAAAGTAAATGGAATACCCCTCGACAGAGGGTGTTCCAAGGTGGTGCAGGGCTGGCATCCGGCTCCACACTGACCCTGCTTCTAGTGTATGAGATGTGTTGGGAGAATAGTACAGGTATTCTCTGCTTTTCTGGGCCAATAGGGGCCACGAGAGCCAGTGTGTAAATTGGTGCACGTCCTGAGGCTGCTCTACCTTACACTATGGACTAGGAATGGGCTTGCATGGCTCCATAATACATGAAGCGCTGCACAAAGATGATTTAAAGTCACCTTTTCCACTCTACCCTACCCCTATCCCAAGCACAGTAGCAGAGTCTCTGGAGAATCAGACCCCGTGTGTTCTTATTTACTAATCAGCTTTAGAATTCAGAATCTGGGGAGGATTTTAACTCTTCACAGAAGCTCAGCCGTGCTAACCGTCCACCTTATCCAGAGGTCTAAATCTAGCACCCACCTTTATAAAACAGGCCTATCCTAACACAAAGCCTATAACACAGTAGCTCTCAAACTTTTTTACTGGAGACCCTTTCACATAGCAAATCTCCGAGTGTAATCTCCCTTATAAATTAAAAACACTTTTTTTGTATATTTAACAGCATTATAAATGCTGGAGGCAAAGCAGAGTTTGGGGTGGAGTTTGACAGCTCACGACCCCCCATGTAATAACCTCGAGGAGTCCTGACCCCCAGTTTGAGAACCCTGACATCTGAAGAGCCACTTTGACACTAGCTGGATATGGCAAAGAGCCATGAAAATGAAACCGATTTAGCATTCCGTGGAGCACATCAGGAGCTTATAATAAAAGTCACAGTTAATACATCAAAAGAACTGCAGGTTACGATAGAAGCAGTATTATTTAGAGCTTGCAGAGGGATCTGGCAGGTGGAGGCTGTCAGCAGCTTCAGCAGAAGTCTGGCTCTAGAGATGTCACTGCCACCCCCCCCACATCATCATAATGTTTAGTACTTTTAATCTTCATAGCTCCTTGCAAGTATTGACTAATTGATCCTCACGACTCTCATGAGGGTAGGGCTAGTAGTCAGCTAGCAACTAACTAGCTGGGCTTCTGGCTCTGCCACTGGCCTACTGCACCTTGGATAAGTCACCTAGGGGCGAACTTTTAATAGTGGCCTCTGAATTTGGGTGTCAAAATGTTTGGGTGCTCAGCCTCAGGTAAGATGGGTGTGCAGCCTACAGTAAAGTCTGATTTTGGGAGGTGCTGAGTACCTGCCGATTATAAGATCATGAATGGTGTGGAGAAAGTGAAGAAGGAAAGTTATTTACTTGTTCTCATAATATAAGAACTAGGGGCCACCAAATGAAATTAATGGGCAGCAGGTTTCAAACAAAAGGAAGTTCTTCACACAACGCACAGTCAACTTGTGGAACTCCTTGCCGGAGGAGGTTGTGACGGCTAGCACTATAACAAGGTTTAAAAGAGAACTAGATAAATTCATGGAGGTTAAGTCAATTAATGGCTATTAGCCAGGATGGGTAAGGAATGGTGTCCCTAGCCTCTGTTTGTCAGAGGATGGAGATGGATGGCAGGAGAGAGATCACTTATGTTTGCAGTTCCTATTGGTTTCAACTGGCATTTATGTGGGTTCTCAGCACTTCTTCAAATGGGCACCAAGAAAACCCAGGCCACTTTTGAAAATCATCCCTTTGCCTTTCTGTGCCTCAGTTTCCCCATCCTGGGGCTAATCCTTCCCAACTCACTGGAATGTGTTGAGGCTTAATTCATTCACGTTTGTAAGGTGTTTTGAGATCACCAGATGGAAGGTGCTATACGAGTGCAAATTATTATGTATTATCCTAGTGTAATTTTTTTTAGTTGTATCCCTAAGAACCCCATACAAGAGTTAAGGTGGCTGATGAAAATTCAGAGATTTCATTGAAGTCATCCACTCCAACTATGCAAGCCTTACTGAACTAGCAGGATTATGCTGAATGTGTTTTCTGTTTTGAGGCCGTGCCAATAAGGTTAGACTGGCACAAGATGAAGGACAATTGTGTTTTATTCTGTAGTTTTCTTGGTGTATTTTCTAGCTATAATTGATGTCAAAAGATATATTGCCTGTCCTGGTAGTCACTGATGTAGTAAGCCTAAGGCTTTTGGCCTTTACATCCAGTCCAAATTCTGGTCTCTACTTACTAGGGCCTGACCAAATTCACAGTCCATTTTGGTCAATTTCACAATCAGAGGATTTTAAAAATCATAAATTTCATGATTTCAGCTATTTATATCTGAACTTTCAGGGTGTTGTAATTGTAGGGATTCTGGCCCCAAAAGGAGTTGGCGGGAGGGGATCGCAAGGTTATTGTAGGGGGAGTTGCGACACTGCTACCCTTACTTCTGCACTGCTGCCAGTGGTGGCGCTGCCTTCGGAGCTGAGCAGCTGGAGAGTGGTGGCTACTGGCTGGGAGCCCAGTTCTGGAGGCAGAGCCGCTGCCAGCAGCAGCGAAGTAGTAAGGATGCCATGATATGGTATTGCCACCCTTACTTCTGTGCTGCTGGTGATGGGGTGCTGCCTTCAGAGCTGGGCATCCAGCCAACAGCCGCTGCTTTCCAGCCACCACCTCCTGCTCTCCAGCCACCCAGCTCTGAAGGTAATGCAGAAGTAAGGGTGGCAATACCATGATCCCCCTAAAAGAACCTTATGCCCCCCCCTGCAACTCCCTTTTGCGTCAGGACCCTCAATTTGAGAAACTCTGGTCTCCCCTGTGAAATCTGTATAGTATAGGGTAAAAGCACCCAAAAGACCAGATTTCACGGTCCATGACGCATTTTTCATGGCCGTGAATTTGGTAGGGCCCTACTCATTGCCTTCACCTGGCGTTCATGGGGGTGATTGAAGGCAGAATATGGGAAAAGTGAATTTGGTAGGGCCCTACTCATTGCCTTCACCTGGCTTTCCTGGGGGTGATTGAAGGCAGAATATGAGAAAAGGCTTAAAATGCCATTGAAGGTAACAGATGCTGTATAGTCAACTATTTCCTCCTCTGCTGCTGAGCAAGGAGTTCCTGGAGCTTGGCCCAGCTTTTGAGAAATTTGGAGAAACTGGAAACTTAAAAAAAAATAATTGTTGGCTCATGACAACTACAGAAAAGAGAAGTGAGAGACCTGAATGCCACAGCAGGAGCTGCCTTCATCAGTTCCAACCTACTAAAAGTATGAAACTATAGTCTAGGGAACATGCCCAAATGAGTGTCTGGGTCTGATTCACTGCTGTGTTACTCCACTTCTACCCCATTGGCACTACGCTGATCTCAGTGCTCTCACATTGGGGTAAAATGCACTGTGGAATTAGGCCCCTTTGTGTTAGAATGAAGCAGTGCAGAAGCTGTGCTCTTGAGTTACACAGTTGTAGCTCACGTTGATGTCAATGGGACTTACACGTGTCATTCTGGCCAAACTGAGCCTTTAAATTGTATCATCGCCAGCCTGCAAAATGCTGTGAAAGGTGTGCTGTGGGTTCTCGTCTCATTTACACTAAGGCAGTTCCAGAATAACCCCACTGAAATCAGCAGGTTGCACTGGGGTAACTGAAAGGCAAACTATTGCCCTTGGTCACCCAGTTGCTAAAGAAGCGTTTTTCTTATTTGTTAGAACAAAACTCCAAGGGGAATGTATTACATTTTGAGTTAGCAGGCACCATGCCTGATTCTTCTCTGAATTACAGTGGCATGAATCCAAAGTAACTCTATTGACTTCAATGGAACCACTCTGAATGTATAGCTTTGCCAACGAGTAAGAGTCTGGCTGACAGACCTCTCTGTCTGTTGTTCACTGCAGTATGCACACAGAAAGCTGGTTTTTCACTGTGTGGGGTGCACCAAACAGTTTTCTTTTTTTTGTATATGCTAGTGTAAGGGAAAGAATGGATCGAAAAAGTTAACAGAGTAAGGATTTTATTTTGGGAGAATTGCAATAGTGCCAGGCCCTAAAATCATAAGTCAGACCCTAAAAAAGTCAGGAAATTGTCTTAAAAAGTCATGAGATCAGGAGTGCTGGAACAATTTTTATAGTGAAGGTGTTGAGAACCATTGAATCAAACTGTAAAGCCTTTATATAATGGAATCCACTTCAAGCCAGGGGGTGTGGCAGCACCCCTAGCTCTAGCACCTATGCATGAGATTAAAAAAAATAGGTTCTTTCTATTTGCCTTCTGGTTTTTGAGCTTTTAGGGTTTATATTTTCAAGCTTTTCTCCACGATCACTGGCTTTCATGAAAGCTGAGACTGATAAAATGATGCCAGGAACTGGATCTTTAAGAAAAACACTAAATATTGCAGGACTGGTGATAAAATTGTGACAGCTGGCAATGCTAGAAATGTGTGTGTATATCTTGGCAAGTTTATATGTTCTGCATTTTTTGCGGGCCCATTAGCAAAGCCTAACAGTTAATGATTAAAATGTGATTGTATGAACTAATCTCTGAAAGACAGTGAATTTAGAACTTACTTAAAACAGGTCAAATCAGACATAATATCGTCCAACCCAAGATTCTTCCATTCAAAAACCAATAAACCGCAAGACCCATGTTAAAAGTGGAATAATAAGAGCTGGAAACACACAGGCCACAAACGATCAACGCATGAGCCGAAATATCAGGAAGTGAACTCTGCTGTAGTTCAAATGTCAACAATCCCTGCAGCACCCACCTTTGGTGGCTCTGATATCTGGGAATGGGCCAGATCTGAACTAACCAAATGCTAAAGGTTGCATCATGGGCTCTCTCCCCGGGTTCTGCTGCAGCTGATATTAATCAGAATTGCATGCCAGAATGTGGGTGAGTTAACCCGTGACATAGTGGTGGTCCAAGTTATTCAGATCAGGTGTGAGTGGATTAGAAAATGGGTGTGCATAGCAGAATAGAATAACATGCACCAATGGATGCGCAGTCTGAGTGCAAATTATACCAGGTATTCATTGGGTAGTAAATTAAGCCTGGGCATAAATATTGAAGTCAGGAGCTCATATGCATCTTATATTCTGGCTCAGTTTGGCTCTGGAAGTGATGGTGATGGTGGAGGCATAAATTAGATCAGAGAGGGGCTGCTCTCCCTCTGTGAATTAAATTATCTGCTGTAACAGCCTGTCTATTTTCTGCTTTTGTTTGCACAGGTTAACTCTGCTTAACTCTAGAATAACTCCATTGCAACGAATAGGTTAGTGAGATTAGTATCAGGCCCCTAGTGTTAAGGTTATTTTTAGGGTCTGGTCCAGTTTCTGATCTCAGTTTCAGTGTTGTACATCTGCACTCATTCCAGTAGCTTCAGTGGAGTTACTCTGCATTAACACCAATGTTATTGAGATCAGAGTCTGGCCCACTGAGATTCACACCAGCACACTTTGGGTTTATTCATCCTACAGCCTGTAACTGTGTTGAATCAATTTGGAAACATGGCTCTTCCCAAACACAGTTGCAGCATGGTTTGCCACCACTCACACTACACTGTTGCAACTCTGTTCGGAATCTGTGCTATGGAATTGGCAGAGGGAAAAGACACAGCATGGTTTCTGCTAGCTTGGTTGTTTTCTTAAGAAACCTTCTCCGCAATAAACATGGACACTGCTAAAACAGTGTTGTGACCAGTTGTTAAGTACAGGGTACTTGTGACTTCACTGCATTGTTAATTTATTTTGGCAGCTGTAGCCATGCATGAAGATATGCCTGCCACTGAATTTTGTGATAGGAAGTTAATTATCTTGCCAACTCTATATCTCAGTCTCACTCATTTGCCTCTGAAAATCTCTGGAGATGCACAGAGCTTTGGGAGCTGAGCCCCTCGCTTCTTCCATGAAAGAAAGATGCAAAAACCTACTCCACTCCATTCCAACAGAAGAATGAACATGAACCCATATGAGCTGAAACATTTAATGTTTCCACTGTCCTGAGAGCAAGTAACCCAGGCGTCGTGAAATGAGCATCACAGATCGGCACTGAGGTTTAGTACATCATTCTTCCCCTGACATCTGCATTATGATTGCGAGGAAAGCAAGAAAATGACAGGTCATGTGACAGTCCTTCCACAAGGGGTGAGGGAATTTAGCTCTGATTTACTTACAGTTTTTCATAGGAAAGTATCTGAAGATGTTTGACAGCTGTGAAATTCCTCTCCAGCTCCTATGACTTTCCTTAAGGAACCTGCACAAAATAGACTTCACCTGGTGTTCTTTCAAACGAATCATTTGTTACATCAAGAACGCCAAGGTCAGCCTGCAGCCACACATGAGTGGTTCCTGTCGATTGTCAGGGCTCACGATCTAGCCCACAGGATTCTTTTCACTTTGTGATTGCTTCCTACTTTGCCAGAGAGCTTTCTGTTTGCTTACTTGTTAATCGCCTTGCTAGGGTTGCCAGCTTTTGGAACATGGCCTGCAGTACCAGCTCATTTACCTCATGGCGTCATAATGTAACGTCATGGCCTCGTGCCATGACAAGAGGATGCTGTGCAAAATCATCATCGTGTCACAAGACAGTGTTGTGACTGGAAGAGATTTTGCTAGCCTGAAATAATTTTGCAGACAGTCAAATCATCAGGGTTACCCTGGTTAAATAGGGACAATCCTCTAAAGCCAAAACAAGAGGCAGTCCTCTTCTTTCTTATTCCCACGGAGGGCAGGACCAGAAGCAATCATCTTAGTTTGCAGCAAGGGAGATTTCAGTTAATATTAGGGAAAACTTTCTAACTGAAAGGGTTGTTAAGCATTGGAACAGGTTACTTAGGGAGGTTTTGGAATCCGCATCACTGGAGGATTTTAAGAACAGGTTAAGCGAACACCTGTCAGGGATGGTCTAGGTGTGCTTACTCCTGGGGATGCGGGGATGGATTAGATGACTTGTCTCAAGCTCCCTTTCAGCACTACCTTTTTATGAGGCTGTGATTATACGCTTCTGGCAATGGGCATAGCCTGGAATTCTGTGGAGCTCCCCTAGCTCAGGCTTCTTCTCACAGTTACGCTCGGTCAATCTGATTCTCCCATGGAATGACAGTGCCCTTTAGTGAAAGGAAGTAATCATTCTCTTTAAGAGGGGTATGCATTCAAAAGCAAAGGCAGTTGCTATACTGTCCATCATTAGCCAGTCTAGTCATGCAAATTGTTCTGACCTATTTACCGCACTACAATGCTCTTATTTATATAAAGTGATACATCAGCTGCTATTCCATCTTGTGCAGTGTTTTCTGTCAGGTTTGTGAGCTAAGCAGAGTCGCAGTGAGTTTGTTTCCTAGATGGGCCACTTCCATAGAACACCTAGGTTGTGTGGTGGCAGTCCTCCCAACAGGTCAGTTTTGAACTAGTTTGGAGACTTTAAGATGCTGGCTTTCAAATTATATGTACCACTGGCACCTATAGTTTGTAAGGATGTTAGGGCAGCTTTTGTTACAGGAAACCCTTGGCAAGATTACAACTTGAGTAATTACAGTCTGCAACCTAAGCTCCCCCTGGAGGTTCACCTTGTTCTAATGGTTGTGCCGTGCAATGTTGCTCTCCGCTGCTGAACAGCAGCTGCAGTCCAAAGGTGGTTGCATCTCACGGGCAGTTGAAGTGAGTTGCACATAAAGCTTGAAAATCCATTTAAGTTTGTAAGTTACTAGGGATGAAAAATCAGTATTTAATTGTAAGATTCTTTCATGGCGCACTGAGCTTTCAGGATGAGCTTTTCTCCCACATCTTGTCTCTGATAGAAAACTGCAGGCTTATAATGACCTATCTATGGAAGAGATTAAATGAAGGATAAAGCCTTTCATATTTTCCACTCCGTTATATATGTAAACGCCACTAAAAGCATTCTGGGATTCAACCAGAGATAATTCTAACATTAGGCAGGGAGTGTAGCACATACTTGACTGAAAAAAAAGTAAAAAATGTAAATTATAAACAGTTGATTCGTACTAGAAAATGCATTATATAAACTCAACTTGTTTTTCCCTTTTGATCCATATTGTCTGTGCTTCTAAACTACAATATTTGTGAGATGTTTTGCAGGAGATACCCATCCTCAAAATGAATAGTTGGCAGCGGATCCGGAAAATAAAGAGCAGTCTGTTTCCTGTTAAATATTGCTGGTCCCATTAATTTACATTGTTTGTCTCGTGTTTTACTGCTTCCACGTTGATGTTGCATTAAGCTGGCTGGAGTCAAGGCAAGAAATCAAATGCAGGCACTGGCAAAGATTCTTTTACGCTAATAAGGGTTGTTCAGATAATCATTGTTTTTTTATGCATTGAAATACAAATACTGCAGCTGTCTCTTTAACTTCTTTAATTAGTGTGTGTTAATACTTTGCTGGATTGAAAAACCCTGGAGATTCAAGCCTCGGTACAACACAAGCGTCAGCCGTGCAAGCGTCTCCCACTGTTGGACTTCACTCCCCTATGGATTCATCTTTGGCCTTTCTGCTGTAGCTGTTGACAGTGGACCTAGTAAGTGCCAGTTGTATTGATATTAGCTTTTGTGCCTGTCGTGTGTTTACTTGTCCCCGGGCAACTGAACGCTGACCTAAATTTCTCCCAAGCTATCAAATGGTGAATGGAACTTCCAATCGCTATCTGTCCTTCTGAATTTGAACTAGCATCCCACCATCCGGGGAGTGTACAATATCTCATTAGCTGCTCTCTGACTCTTCTGTTCCCCAGAAGACCTTCAAACTGCAGCAAGAAGTGATGGCATTGAAGGCAATTATTTCATCAGACATACCCTTCTATGTAACCACCGTTCTGTGTCCTCCTCCTCAAATGGGACTGCTACCTCTGTTTATTTAGAATGGGTGGAAGTTGCCGGTTTGACAGTCCTGGAAACTAGAGGGAGCAGGTCAGTCCATTGAGCAGCCAGATGTTCGACATTGAACAGATATATACTGGGTCAAAAAATGTGTCAGATAAAATTAAGTTGAGCATGGCGCCTTGTTTAGATTAAATGTGACAAGATCCAGTTCTTTTCTCTTCACTGTCAGCTTCTTTAGATTGCAGAGCTGCCTACAACCCTTTCCCTGCATCTCCAGGCTCTTAAGAAAAAGGCAAGATAAGTTAAGCACAAGGGGCAAATCCCAATCTCATTGATGTCAGAAGGAGTTTCCACATTGACCCTTTTAAAAATGGGATCCTCAGGTTTTCAAATAAATGTCTTTGAGCAGAATCGACCTCTCCTCATAGACCTGCCAGAGCCTGAATTGTCTAGGTGTCCTCCAACAGCTAAACCAGTCCTTACTGTGCTGTTATGGGTGGCTGCAGTGGCTTTGGCTTGCTGGGAAAACACAGGACTCTGAATGTTGCAGCTGTGCACAGAGCAGGTAAGTGAGAGAGGAGGACCTGCCTGTCTGTATGAATATGTATAGTACAGATTGGATATATCTGTCTGTAGTTGTTAGCAGGGCCAGCTCCAGGGTTTTTGCTGCCCCAAGCGGTGGAGGGTAGGGGGGGAAAGCCGCGATCGGCAGCAATTCGGTGGTAGCCCCACTGCGCCGCTTTCTTCTTCAGCAGCAGTTCGGCGGCAGGTCCTTCTCTCTGAGAGGGACTGAGGGACCCACCACTGAATTGCTGCCAAAGAGCCCGACGTGCCGCCCCTTCCCCTTGGCCGCCCCAAGCACCTGCTTGCTGAGCTGGTGCCTGGAGCCGGCCCTGGTTGTTAGGTGTGTTGCAGATCGGGGGCCCTGAGCTGTCTGATATGATCATTCATGTTGGCCCACAGGATAAACTTCTGCAGACATATCCAATAGTTAATCTCATATCTGTGATATCCCCATACGTCACTGATATCCTCATGCACCCACATCACCTTCAGCAGAGCATTGGGGCTGCAGCTAGTGTGGGTGGGACCTGAGACAGGCTGTACAAGCAGGCCCTTGAGTGGCTTAATGATGCCCTTCATCCTTCCCCCATCCTTCACTAGCCATCACTGGTGCTCTTCTTTTGTCCTTTTCCCTGCCTTTCTCCTTGTACCTCTCTCTCTCTTCAATCACTCCTGCTTCTTCCCCCTTGCTTTCCCTGTGGCTTTCTATTGGTACTCTTTTCCCGACACTGCCCTCTCTTCTCCTATGGCTCCCCCTCTTGCTCAATTCGTCTTCTCCTTTGGCTCCTCTTCCATCCCCCTGCCTCTCTAGCTTGCTTCTTATTTCCCCTGCTCTCTTCCTGGTCCTATTCACAGTTGCACTGGGTTGCAGAGCAACGCTCCCCATAGCGTTTCTCTCCGTGTGTGTCCGCATGCGAACGTGCGCACCCACTGGCAAACTAGCAAGTTGCATGTAAGGGGAAATGGTTAACAAATGCCAACGGGAAAAGCAATCACCACTTGTCACTGATAAGTTGCACCGTGCTGTGGGAAGGGTTGCCATATCCTCCTCTCCATTCTTTCCCTTGATGGTCTGACTGACTCACCAGCAGTTCATACAATGCAAGTCATATGGAATAATTAATTTAGCTCACATCAGTCTCAAGCAACACGTGTGCTGCTTCTGCTGCTAACTGCTTCCAGCTTTAGCTGTAGAGAACTGAGCTTCCATAAAGAACCAACTGCTTTCCACCTGGCTCAGGTTACTTGAAGGCTGTCTACAGCAACACTAGAGAAGGCGGCAGAGCAAAGCAGTGATCTTGGCCCAAACCGAGCCAAAGGATTTGGAATAAAAAGGCCTGAAATAAGGACACAAGCTTCTCACAAGCAATATTTGTAAAGAAGGTTTACAAGAGTTGTCAGCTAGCATTGGCCTGGAAGTGTTTCTACCATTTTTAAAGCTATTTTTCCCTATAGAAACATTTAATAGAATTTAATAACAGGGTAGAAACCAACAGGATTCTGCAAGGTTCTATAGAAATCTCTCTAAATCACTTCTAGCTGGGGTTCTCAACCTTTTTCTATCTGACACCCCTCCCCCCCCAAAAAAAAGCTATAAAAATTCCACAGCCGACCTGTGCCCCAATAACTGGTTTTCTGTGTGTATAATAATCAGGACTGGCGTTCGCGAGTAGCAAGCAGGGGCAATTGTCCAAGGCCCCATGCTATGGGGGCACCATGAAGCTAAGTTGTGCAGGTTTCAGCTTCAGCCCCAGGTAGCGGGGCTTCAGCTTTCTGCCCTGCACCCTAGCAAGTCTAACACTGGTCCTGCTTGGCAGACCCCCCTGCTAGCACCTTCCAGGGGCCCCGAACCCCTGGTTGAGAACCACTGACTTATAGAATGTAACAGAGAAATTTCAGCTTTCGGCAGAATTCTTAAAACAACTTATGGAGGTTAAAAGAGATCCAGTGCACAGAATAATGGAGTCAGGAGACCTTAATACTGTTCCAGACCCTGCCACTGAGTTGCTGTGCAACTTTAGGCAAGTCACTTACTCTTTCTGTGCCTCAGTTTCCCCACCTGTAAAGTGGAGCTTATGTTCCTCAGCTTCCTAAAATCTCTTGAAAAATGCTACCAAGAGCCAGATGCGTATGTTGTTTTATTCATTATATCTCTGCTTATGGACTAAAAATGATGCCTCTCAGCTCATGCCATCTAAGGACAGAAAGTAAAATATTTACCTCATTCATCCCTCCCTGATCCCCTTCCTGTGGTG
Source organism: Gopherus flavomarginatus (assembly GCF_025201925.1). Taxonomy (NCBI): domain Eukaryota; kingdom Metazoa; phylum Chordata; order Testudines; family Testudinidae; genus Gopherus; species Gopherus flavomarginatus. Next base: position 12,960,407 of record NC_066635.1, read on the forward strand.
TTGATTCCAAATTTATCCAACAGATAAGATTTCAAGTATACAGAAAAGCTCATTGGATGCAGTGTCCAAATGATTAGAGTTTCACAATGATATCAACATTCGTATCAGAGCAAAACAAAGGTGAGGAAATGGATTTAAAAAAAAAAAGTCTATGTCCCTCCTCTGTATCTTGTCCTCGACAGGCTTCCTCTTGTTCTCTCAGGCGATGGCCTGTAGGCTAGAGCCTAACTCATTATATCAACAAGTGTCCTCACAGTGTGCCTTGAAGACCTGATTTAAATAAAAGAAGGCACTAAACCCTGCTGGTAATAACTGAGAACTCAGCTATGTGTATTTATTCCTGGGCAAATCACTCCTGGGCGAGGGATGCATACCCCAGTGTTGTCTTTCTCAGAAAAATGTATTTTTGGAAACATTGCTAGAGAGCATCCTGCTAGCATCCTAACATCACCCCAGTGATCCTGGCAAGGTGCAGTTACTGAAATGCCTGTACTTGCCATTAGCTATTCCAGAAGCAGCAGAACAGGAATTGCGACATCTCTGAAAAGAGATTGGATTTGATTCTTTCATTTAACACTTGAGCTCATTCAAAAAGAGAAATAACAACCTCCCCTATAAACACTGAATGTTGCATTATGGGAAAAATAGTCTTTGCACGCAGTATCATCTGCTCTTATAGTGCTAATTATATTCCAGCCAGAAACCAAGCCTATGTGTATGATCACTAGTGTTGCTAATAAAAACAATGTTGTTCTTTCAGCACTTTAAAAAAAAATCACACTTTTACTGTTCCTCGAAAACTAGCCAACTAATAAAAATAAGAGTGACTCACTGGACGTGCATTGTACAGTCACTGCTTTCAAAGGAACGTGTGTGCCTCGTAAGTGAGTTAGATGCCAACATATTTAGATAACAAGACATTTTTGTTTTCAAAACTGCCTGAGTGGCAACTGGGAAGTGATAGTCTCCTATTTTTATGCTGGAGATGCTGGCACTGCAGAGTAATTCATCATACAGCAAGCAAAATGCAGCAATAGGAAAAGATTTTCACAGATATTTCACTGCCATGCTTGTAAACAGAACTCAGTTTGAATAGCTTTAAATTGATGCAAACAAAATCCCATTTCTTTGGCACTGAATCTTTGAAACACCAGAACTGAGGCAGGGCCCCACTGACTGATGCCCCCTCGTACCATTCCCAAGACTCAGATGAGATCATTTCTGTATTACTGGCATTATAATTAAACTAATGGATACGTAGCTCATTAACTGGCCATTACATGTTCTACAACCCTCCATTCATCTTACATACTCAGGGCTTGTCCTGCAAGTACCCTCAGCTCCCAAAGAACCCATGGCGAACTCAGTATCTTGCAAGATGAGGCCCTTAGACAGCACAACTGAAGGCCAGGCTGGAGTGCTGGGATGCTTCCCCGTGTTAGCTTTCTGCGCTAGTAGATGAAAAAACCCACATTGAGTCTCTTGCCTCCTGGGCCAGCTAGTACTGGGGGGGAGTTTTGCATAAACAGCTCTAGAAGTAGGGAACTGCAGTTTCCCTGCTTGTTGATGTAGTAGCAGCCCGAAAGTCTCCTAAAAGAATTGCAGGCCAAAAGGTCTCTGTGAGGTAGAGTCTTTATAGAGAGAGGAGGTAAAGGGGCAGGGAGGGGGAATTGGGTGAAGGAATCTTCATAGAAAATATCCCCCTCCCCAAAAGCAGAATAGCATGCAATCTGTGTGCATCCATCAAGCCACATAGGCAGCTGTTTGTAAGCCAAGAGGGGGAGCATTCACTCATGCTTTGTGACTGGAAACATGGCTATTTATTGAACAGCTAAAGCTGCACAAAGACTGGGAAAAAAGCACAACTTTATACATCCCGAGGCACTGTACAGATGGGGAAAAAATCTCCTTATGAAATATATTAGATGTCTAGTGCTCCATGCCAACTCGAGCAGAGATGAGAGTTGCATGCAGATATTCATAGCATAATTATTTTTCCAGGTTGAAACTGCTAGAGAGCACATGAAAAGACCAATATTTAGCTGTCTCATATATAAGATGAGTGACATGAGATTGAGGACAGATGTAGGGATACAGAGCCTTTGATCTGTAGGCTGCTGGCTGTCTTGGGTCACTATCATCCGAAGGGAGTTTGATGGTCTATGTGTCATGAGTTTGGTGGCCTCAATCCAGTTCCTTTTGAACTGGTATCTGCACCAGAAAAAACATCATAACAGATGGTGCTTCTGTTGTCAGTGTGATCAGACACACCAAGGGCTAAACAGTGGGCTTGGAAGCTGAACTATCCTCTCCTTTCCAGAGGTATCCTCAGTCAACAGGGTGTAGATGGGCAGGTTGGTTAGTGTGGGAGTGCTTGCACTGCTGCTACTCAGCATATCTACAGATAATAGAGCAAACAGGCCCCTCACCTTCCACATGATGCTGCATTTTGTGTCCCCTGTGCCAGCAGTGGGAAATTGTGCCCATACTGTGGACTCTGTGTTGCTTTGCAGGTCATGAGATCTGAAACATTTGAGCACTGTCAATACAGAATTAGCTGTCAAGGTGAACACTACAAGTTGCAGTGAAAGCATAATCAATACACAAGACAGTCAGGCCAGAGAAATAAAATGAGTAGCTGCGGAAAGTCATAAAGAATAAAATCAATGTGCCCCTGGAAAACAGAAAAAGACATCAACATTCTTCTAAGTCAAACAGCATTTCTTATGGTTTAATGGCTGGCAGGTTTATGTTGTCAGTAAGATAGGCTGCATTAGGCATAAGGCATGATTTGAGGCATAGAGATGTATCTATTTAGCAGACGTTAAACTTCTTTAACTCTGTTGTGAGGAGGTGTGGACAGATGTCCTCAAATTAATGTCTGTTTTGCCAGCTATCTCTGAGCTTAGGAGATCATGAACACAATTCTCCAACGTTGGAGCTTGAGTCTTTCCATTGACTTAAACGGGCTTTGGACCAGGTCCTTTGGGAGCAGCCTCCTCTTCTGCTTATATCTTAAAGATGAACTCAGGGTCTAGTCTAGTCTCCATGCTGAGTCCCAGATACTACCACTGCTTGCTGCCCTATGCTCTCTAACAAGCAGTGAGTCTTGGGGTACCCCAAAGAGCCGTGCTTTCCTGATTGTGGGATTGTGGCATCTGGAGAAACTAACAGAACTTAAAAGTAAGTTCCTTGGGGCAGGGATTGTCTTTTGGGTCTGTGTACAGCACAATGGGCACCTGCTCCATGACTAAGGCTCCCGGGTGTTCCAGTAATAAAAATAACAGTCCCTGGCAAAGTTAGTGCGTGCCCAGCCGAGGGACAGTTTAGCAGGGTCCACTTTAGAATAGGAAGCAAAATGTATCATTCAAGCCCCGATTCAGACGAACACTTATGTGCATGCTTAACTAAAACACATGAACTTAAGTCTATCCTTATTTGGCGAAGCATTTAAACACATGCTTAATGGAGTTGACTTAAGCATGTGCTTCAAGTTAAGTATGTGTTTGGGCACTGATTCAGCCAAGCAGTAAGACAGAGTTATGGCAGAGGCTGCTGAGTGTTGTGAGCAGCTCCAGCCAAGTACTAGCAGTTCAAGTCCAAAGCACCAGTATTGGTACATATGTCAGTGGCTTGGAGCTGCTACCCTAACTCATCTTTTATCTTAGGGACAAAAGAGTTCCCCATGCTTCTCTTATAAACCAGGCCCAGTAACAAAGATTCTCAACACCATCTCATGCCAGCACGGTCCTTCAAACTTCTCACAGCTGGGAATCTGGCCCCTTGCTCCTTAATTGTGCCTCACGCATGGCCTGGACAGATCACCTGCAGAGGTGAGGGGAGTGGGAGTTCAGTCTCCATGGACCACTCAGTCCTTGGCAGGACCGCCCGGGGGGGGCGAGTAGGGCAATTTGCCCCAGACCCCCATGAGAGGTTTTCAGGGTCCCTGGAGTGGGGTCCTTCACTCGTTCTGGATGCCCCAGAAAACTCTCACGGGGCCAGGATCCCCAGAGCTTCTTCCGCTCCGGGTCTTTGGTGGCAGGGGGTCCTTCTGCTCTGGGGTGGAAGGACCCCCCCACCGCCGAATTACCGCCGAAGTGCTGGATCTTTGGTGGTAATTCAGCGGCGAGGACCTCCCGCTGCAGGTCTTCGGAGCACTTTGGTGGTGGGTCCCAGAGCGGAAGGACCCCCCCCGCCGCCGAATTACCGCCAAAGCGACGGCCCCCCCACCGCCAAAGACCTCAGGCCCCCTGAATCCTCTGGGCAGCCCTGGTCCTTGGCTTCTCTGCTGAACTGGCAACAAGGACGTCAACTGTAAGACTGGCCTGGTGCTATGCATACGTGAGTGTTAGGAACTAAACTTAAGTCACCAAACTCATATAGGCCTCTGAACTGTTCTTAGATGCAGGGCCGGTGCAAGGAAGTTTCGCGCCCTAGGCAAAACTTCAACCTTGCATCCCCCGCACTCCACTCCACCCTGAGGCACCCCACCCCGCAGCAGCTCCCCCCCTTCCCTGAGGTGCCCCAGCGGGAAGCTGTGCAGCACCTCCCCACCCCAGCTCACCTCTGCTCCGCATCCTCCCCAAGCACACTGCCCCCGCTCTAATTCTCCTCCCTTCCCAGGCTTGCGGCACCAATCAGCTGATTGGCGCTGTAAGCCTGGGAGGCGGGAGAAGTGGAGCAGCGACTGCGCGCTCGGGGAGGAACTGCTGTAAAAAAAAAATTGAGGGCACCGCTCTTTGGCGCCCCCAAATCTTGGCGCCCTAGACAACCGCCTAGTTCGCCTTAATGGTAGCATCGGCCCTGCTTACATGGCAGCAACTTTCAAGGGTCAATTCTCCCCTGCATCTGCTCTTTGCTGACAGAGACCCAGCTCCACTTCCTGACTGCTCTCCTTGGCACTGGTGTATGTGAAAGCTGCAGGGGGGCAACTTTAACTTCCGCTGCTGCGAGGCAAACCTTCCATCAGCCTTGCTCTGCCAGCACCCCTCCGTTCTCCTCCCATTTTCTCCTTGACTCTGCCAGCACCCCTCCGTTCTCCTCCCATTTTCTCATTGACTTAAATGAAGTGAGGATTTCACCTAAAGGCTGTGGCTAAACCAGGCATAGTCAAACCCAGGATTTCTGACTCTCCCGGTCCTTTGCATTGGCCACCTGATCATGCTTCCCCTTCGTGCTCATGGTATCTGTGCGTAGCATTGGTGCACACTGTAGAACCCCCAGGCTAAAGTACTTTCACATCTGTCCAGAGGCAAAAAGGAATAAATATTAGCCACAGATTATTAGGTTCGCTGTCAAACAACTAGCAGTTAATGCTATAATTTAACACAGTGTTTATACACTGGCTTCAACTACTTCTTTGCTGAGCGTTAGGATCTCGGTTAGTGTGTCTGCCTCTTGGAACAGGGCAGCAAGATTTTGTGTGTACACTGTATAATTAAATGTTTAACAGCCTACTTCAACTATGGCTCCACATTCACTCTAAGTGTTAATTAAGGAAGGGAAACGCAGCTCAGTGTTAGGCACCAGGCGTATGCAGTGGCGTTTTTATTTTCTTCTTTCTCTAGGAGGATGTTTATTTTGTTTTGGAGGCACTGCTCCATTGCAGCAGACAAGCAGCCTTTACAAGAGACGGAACATGTGAATCAAAATGAATGCTATTAAAAAACCCAAACAACAGTAAAACAATAAAGTAAACTGAAAAGAGCTGTTTAATGGACTGAAGTGAACTGCCTGGCTCAGGGGACTGTAACAGGATACAAAGTGTTTAATCTCTAAAACACCAGTTCAAATCCAGCCCTGATTGGTCGTAAGTAACACTTATTGCCCTCTGATGAGCCCATGTGAAAGGACTGTATGGGCTCTGTCCAGTTTTTAGTGGGCATGTCTGTATTACAAAAAAACCCCAACCAAACAAAACCACAATGCACCACCTCTGTAGGTGCAGCGTGGAGATTGAATATCTTTTCTCTCACTACTAGTGATGGGTTCTGCTTGTCATCATTGTGTGGCAAATGGAGGAAAGCCTCTGCCTGGGTGCTACCTGTCCTGTTGACAAAAGAGAGAACATAGGGATGGCAGACTTGTCCGTGCAGCGCCATTCACCAGAGTTAAATACATTTAAAAATGAGGCAGATTTTCAAAAGAGGTCAGCACCCCATGGCTCTGATTTAGGGACCTAAATGAATGGCTAGAGTTTCAAAAGCACTCAGTTCTCATTTGTTATCATTCACTTGCTTGTTCTGTGGTAGTGTCTCATGGCCAGGACTTCACTGTATAAACATACAATAGAGACAGTTCCTGCCCAAAAAGGTGCCTAACTAAAGTGGTTAGATACTCAAAAGGGATCTGCTTCCAGCAGTGCCCACGGATCTAGTTGTGGATGCTGAACACTTGAAAACCTGGCCCTTAGTCGACGATCCTTTCCAAATATCAACCTACTGCAACCTTAAAATTCCTCATTCTCCCACATGCATAGTGCCACGTATTAACCCAGTTTCAGTAAAGACCAATCGTTTGGGCTCAATGAGGGCTCTGCCTGCCGCTGAGCTTTTTAACACATGAATTTCAGTCGGATGTGCCTGGTTCTCCTCTCCCTTACAGCAGTGTAAATCAGGAGTAACGGCATTGACTTCAGTGCAGTTACAGCAGTAAAGCTGATGCAACTGAGACTAGAATCATAATTATTATTTGTTAGGGGATAGGATCTCATAAGAACAGCCACATCAGTTTGCAATCTTCTTAATAGTCTCAGCACATCTGAAGAAGCACCATAAAATTAATCTCTTAAAAATATTCAAGAGAGTCCTCTGAATATCAGCACTCATTTTCTACCCCTGGCAAGCAAGAGGAAAATTAGGCACACTTTCTTATAAATTCTGTGGGCGGCATCGGCAGCAAGAACTGGCTCGTTGCTATTAATGGAAAGTATGTCCCTTCAGGCTCATAAAAGTTGTAAGACATGCCATTTGGAAGGTCTACGTTAAATCAGATAATGGTATGTTATTATTTTTTCATCTCATCCTTCTTAATGGCATGAGCCAATTCAGTCATCAGCCTTTTACTGTTTCATGAGTATCAGCTGATAGTACAATGTATTCCATTACTGTCTTTGGAGTGTGCCACTGGAATCTGTATCATCTCACTGGGAAATTCAGAGAGTAATGCCTGTGAAACTATATTAAGGGATTTGAGATTGAAATGGCTGCATTCTGTATGAGATGGGCCACTGAGGATACAAAGACTCTTTCATGATGACTAATAACCATCTTTCAAATGTTTAACTACCTAGCACAGAGAGTGGATTTCATAGATCAGGTTCACTGACAGGCATCTTGTTAAATACCTCCAACCAATATTTCCTTTTGCCAAGGAATATGAACTGGGGCAGGCGGGGAGTGGAAGGGGGATGGACGGAATGTTCCCATGCCCTTGGTCACAGGACCTGGGCAGCCTACAAACATGTTTCTTCTTAATATGCTTCTGCAGCATATAGTGACATTTTTGAGATGTGTATCTGTCAGTATATGGTGGAAATCTCCAAGTCACCTGGACTAGGACCTCTAGGTACAGAGAAGTAGCTATCACTGTGATTATGGTATTGAGCCAGATTCCAATCTTGTTTCCCCCTCCTCTGTGGTGTAAAAGTTTTATATATAGGGTAGTGATGGCAGAATTGTCATCAAAGATTCCAGACATGATGGACGTGTGGTCTGATTCTGGTTCTAAAGGGCAATATATCTCTAAGCAGCCCGAGAACACTTGAAGAAGATTTATGATTAGGGCTCTACCAAATTAATGAAAAACGCATCACGGACCGTGAAATCTGGTCTCCCGCTGTGAAATCTGGTCTTCTGTTTGCTTTGACCTTATACTATATAGATTTCATGAGGGAGACCAGAGTTTCTCAAATTGGGGGTCCTGACCCAAAAGGCAGTTGCAGTGGAGTCAAATGGTTATTTTAAGGGGATTGTGGTATTGCCACCCTTATTTCTGTGCTGCCGGAGAGTAGCTCATGTTGGCTGGCACCCAGCTCTGAAGGCAGCGCCCTGCCAGCAGCAGTGCAGAAATAAGGGTGGCAATACCATACCATGCCACCCTTCTGTGTTGCTGCCTTCAGAGCTGGGCAGCCAGAGAGCGACGGCTGCTGACTGAGGGCCCAGCTATGCAGGCAGTAGGGCAGAAGTAAGGTACCATATGTTGCCATTCTTACTTCTCCGCCTCTGCTGGCAGTGGCTCTGCCTTCAGAGCTGGGCTCCTGGCCAGCTGCCCCTGCTCTGCAGCTGCTCAGCTCTGAAGGCAGCGCCGCCACCGGCAGCAGTGCAGAAGTACGGGTAGCAATGTCGCAAACCCTCCCTACAATAACCTTGTGACCCCTCCACAACTCCTTCTTGGTTGGGACCCCACAATTACATCACCATGAAATTTCAGATTTAAATAGCTGAAATCATGAAATTTACGATTTTTAAAATCCTATGACCTTGAAATTGACCAAAATGGACTGTGAATTTGGTAGGGCCCTATTTATGATGGAATTAAGCTCTCTTATACCAATTCTCTTATACTCTTGCTTATACCAGACTTCTAAGAAAGTTTATTTATGTATCCTTTTAATCTCATCCACCCATTATTGCACTATGCTTAGAAATGGACTGCTCAAAAGGGCTGTTTGTTCTGGGAAGCTTTTCACATCTGATTTATGCGTCACCTGTGGAACATTTGGAAGAGAAGCATTCAATGCCCTTTGCAAACTTTCCTTTTTCCAGGCAAGACTGAACAGCAAATCCATACAATAGAATTCTAAGCTTTAGACTTTTTTCACCTGCCTATACTGTTCCTGTAATTAAGTGATTGCAGGGCAGCCCAGGGAATTCAGGGGGCCTGGGGCAAAGTGGAGGAGCTGCAGTGCTTGTACTCACCCGGCGGCAGTCCGGGTCTTCGGTGGCATTTCGGCGACAGGGGGGCCCTTCAGTGCTGCCGAAGACCTGGAGTGACTGAAGGGCCCCCTGCTGCCGAAATGCTGTTTGAAGACATGGACCGCCGCTGGGCCAGGGCTCGCAGGGCCCCTGTGGGGCCCGGGGCCTGGGGCAAATTGCCCCACTCAGGGCAGCCCTGAGTGATTGTGAGTTTGGCAATATCCTAGCCAGGCAATGCATTCTACTTGGAGTTCATAAGTATCTATTTACTTGTGGTTTCTGTGGTTGGAGCTCTTACACTTTCTTAAAGATTCTTGTAACTCAAGCACACATTATAACTTTCTTCTTCGGATGTGGTAGCATAGAGTTGTAGAGTTGGTGTGGGTATATTTAGAGTAGGTGAAAACCTTTGTCATACTATCTGTTATTTCCGTGCAACACTGTAATTCAAACATTCTAGACATCACAAGAATAGGCAATTTGTCTATAATTTTTTTTAGCAAACTGGAACGTATTTTTCCAAGATTAGTTCCTGGCAGTTCAGGATTAGTGCTACTGGGGTGACGTTTACTCCAGCCACTTTTTGTTAAGTGGAAAACCTCTTGTGAAAAAATAAAAATGAATGAGCAGTTCAGAAGTGAGTTAATTTCAGTATTGTGATAGGTGAAGTGATTGCTGTACATGTGCCATATGCTACTTATACAGCTTGCCATATGTTTATGTTTTAAACATTTTGGGATCTTTTGGAATGAAAAGCACTGTATAAACATATATTATGTGATTATCACAGGAGGGTGTATTTAAGGAGGTCTGAAGTAGCTGGCAAAGTTAGGTAATGTTTTGATATCTATTCATACACAAGCTCTTCAATCCAAACTATCAGCAAAGAATGCTGTGGCACCTTATAGACTAACAGACATTTTGGAGCATGAGCTTTCGTGGGTGAATACCCACTTTGTCAGATGCATGCCATCTCATGCATCTGACGAAGTGGGTATTCACCCACGAAAGCTCATGCTCCAAAACGTCTGTTAGTCTATAAGGTGCCACAGGATTCTTTGCTGCTTTTACGGATCCAGATTATCATGGCTACCCCTCTGATACTTCAATCCAAACTGTTTACCTACATGTTGATTCATATATGTGTCCAAATTTAAATGCTGGCATCAAATTCTAGATATTTTTCACCATAGTCAGTTGCCTGTATGCTGTATTCCTGTCCATAATAATTGTGACAGGTGTCCAGGTGGTCACCTAGACCCAGGTGTTTGCTTAGATATTCATCCCAGCAAACTCAAATCCAGCTGCTTATTCAGCTGTTACATCATGGCCAGATGTTGACCTAGCTGTTGCTCTAAATCTAAATGACTTTGCCAAAACCAGCTGTTCAAACAGGTGCAGTGAGGTGCATGCTTCAAAGCCCAAGCTGCAGCCAGGTGTTCCACTCACATGCAGCTGTTTTCTTGGGCATTCATCCAAATCGAGAAATGTATCCAGCTGGTAAATCCAGATCCAGTTGTTCACACTGGTACAGACGCGCCCCTACTCCTCCCACGCTCCAGGGGCCGGATGGAGCCGGAGCCACGCCCGCGCCCTCTGGAGCCCCTCCCGACCAGCTGTCAATCCATTGAGTGGCCAATCAGCGCCCGCGACACAAACCGGCTCCGGCCCGGAGGGTGGCCAATCAGGGCGTGTTTGTGATTTCCATGGCAGCGGCAGGCGCCGGGCTCCGCCGAGGGGAGTAGCGCGGCGGGCGGAGGGGCAGGAGCGGGCAGCGGCGCGCGGCGGGCGCTCCCCTCGGCGATGGTGCTGGCTGGGAGCGGCGGCGGCGGCCCGGCCTCGGCGAGGGAGGAGGCAGCGGCAGGAGCCGTAGCCGTGATCCAGCCGCCTCCCTCCTTCCCGCCTGCCCGGTCTGCTTCCCGGCGCAGCGCAGGTGAGGAGCTGACGGCGCGGGGGGGGACCCCGACTCCTCCTGCCCTCCCCTCAGCCAGCCCGCCCGGTGTTCCTCCTGTGACCGTTATTCCCCAGCCAGCCCCCTCGTGACCCCGCTCCCCACTGTGCCCCATGACCCCTCCCCCCGAGCCAGCCCTGCTCCCCCATGAACCCTCCCCCCGAGCCAGCCCTGCTCCCCCATGACCCCCCCCTGAGCCAGCCCCCCATGACCCCGCTCCCCACTGTGCCCCATGACCCCTCCCCCCGAGCCAGCCCTGCTCCCCCATGACCCCTCCCCCCGAGCCAGCCCTGCTCCCTCATGGCCCTGTTCCCCCGAGCCAGCCCCCTCGTGACCCCGCTCCCCACTGTGCCCCATGACCCCTCCCCCCGAGCCAGCCCTGCTCCCCCATGAACCCTCCCCCCGAGCCAGCCCTGCTCCCCCATGACCCCTCCCCCCGAGCCAGCCCCCTCGTGACCCCGCTCCCCACTGTGCCCCATGACCCCTCCCCCCCGAGCCAGCCCTGCTCCCCCATGGCCCCTCCCCCCGAGCCAGCCCTGCTCCCCCATGGCCCCTCCCCCCGAGCCAGCCCTGCTCCCCCATGGCCCTGTTCCCCCGAGCCAGCCCCCTCGTGACCCCGCTCCCCACTGTGCCCCATGACCCCTCCCCCCGAGCCAGCCCTGCTCCCCCATGAACCCTCCCCCCGAGCCAGCCCCCTCGTGACCCCGCTCCCCATTGTGCCCCATGACCCCTTTCCCCCTGAGCCAGCCCTGCTCCCCCATGACCCTCATTCCCGAGCCAGCCCCCCATTACCCTGTTCCCCATTGTGCCCCCATGACCCCTTCCCCCCGAGCCAGCCCTGCTCCCCCATGACCCTCATTCCCGATCCAGCCCCCTTGTGACCCCGCTCCCCATTGTGCCCCCAATGACCCCTTTCCCCCTGAGCCAGTCCTGCTCCCCCATGACCCTCATTCCTGAGCCAGCCCCCCCTGAGCCAACCCTGTTCCCCATTGTGCCCCCATGACCCCTTACCCCCCCCGAGCCAGCCCTGCTCCCGCCATGACCCTCATTCCCGAGCTAGCCCCCCCCGAGCCAACCCTGTTCCCCATTGTGCTCCCATGACCCCTTACCCCCCCGAGCCAGCCCTGCTCCCCCCATGACCCTCATTCCCGAGCTAGCCCCCCCTGAGCCAACCCTGTTCCCCATTGTGCCCCCATGACCCCTTACCCCCCGAGCCAGCCCTGCTCCCCCATGACCCTCATTCCCAAGCTAGCCCACCCTGAGCCAACCCTGTTCCCCATTGTGCCCCCATGACCCCTTCCCCCCCAAGCCAGCCCCGCTCCTCAGGGTGACTGTTATTCCTGAGCCAGCCCCCCCATGACCCTGTTCCCCATTGTGCCCCCATGATCCCTTCCCCCCGAGCCACCCCTGCTCCCCCATGACCCTGTTCCCCATTGTGCCCCCATGACCCATTTCCCCCCGAGTCAGCCTTGCTACCCCCGTGATTTTCATTCCCAAGTCATCCCCCCGTGATCCCACCCCCATTGTGCCCCTATGACCCCTTCCCCCCCCCGAGCCAGCCCCGCTCCCCACCATGACCATTATTTCTGAGCAAGCCCCCCCATTACCCTGCTCCTCATTGTGCCCCCATAACCATTCCCCCTCAGAGCCAGCCCTGCTCCCCACTGTGACCATTATTCCCGAGCCAGCCCTCCCGTGACCCTGCTCCCCATTGTGCCCCCATGACCCATTTCTCCGCTTAAGTCAGTGCCGTTTCACCCCCCGTGACTGTTATTCCTGAGCCAACCCCCCCGTGACCCTACTCTCCATTGTGCCCCCATAACCCATTTCCCCACAAGAGCCAGCCCCGTTTGTCCTGTGATCATTATTCCCAAGCCGCTCCCATTGTGCCCCCATGACCCATTTCCCCCCCAAGAGCCAGCCTCAGATACCCCCTGTGACCTAGCCCCCAGCCGGTCCTTTTATACCCCCAACATGATCCAGCCCCACCCCCCCATGATTGAATTATTCCTCCGTTGCCCCACCAGGACTGAGCCCCCTGCCCCATATCTCCAAATCCCATTTTTGCCCCACCTCCAGTCTTCCCTCGTTAGGTTCTGCCCTCCCTTCCCCCTCTCTCTGACACTTTCTCTTTCAGCCCCTGCCAGTAACCTTCTGCTCTCACCATTTCTCTTTTGGGCCATATGGGGCTGGCAGCGTTTCATCCTAACAAAATACATGAGTGTCAGTTGTTGCAGTGGCCGGGAATCCTGCTGCTTGCTCTGTGTCTCTGTTTGCCTTTGGCAGCCAACCTGTGTCTGCGCACTGTTTGGAAATATAGGTGGTGCTGTGCACTCTTTCTACAGTCGGTGGTTGCTCTTTCGCATTGGAAGAAAATGTTATATAATTGTATATTTATTATTTGCTGAACAAAACAATTTCATAGCAGAAAAAGTTAAAAAAATTTGATTGTATACTTTGTAGAAACAAGAGCCAGAGCTCCATTGCTGAGTAACTGAAAGGACCATGCTGGGCAAATATTCCATCTTAAATGATAAAATAAGGCTTTCTGGAAGTTGATGATTTGTAGTAGGAATGCCCTGTTGTGTATTGTGGCTTGTATGCACATAGACTAAAGTATATGCATGTTCTCTATTTACTAACCTTGTGCTAATGAAGCTTTGTAAATTTCATCATACATATGTGTGCACACTATCCTTACTTTACTGACCTAACTGAAAAGGGCTTTCAACTTTACAGCCATTTCTTCCCTTTCAGAAAAGGCTGTGATCAACCATTAGAAACTGCTTCCAGTATTAGCAGAAATGCAAAGGATTTTCTAACAGGGTTTGGCCTCCTAGCGGCTCTCTTTGTTTTCTGTAGAACTGGTTTTTCCCCTTGAATCTGAATTTTATACAGCATGTTGACGCAGGCAGGAGAATGGAATTCAGTGATGCTGCCTTTCCATAGCTGTCAGATACTTAGGGGGAGGAAAGATGGAAGATAGAGTTAGTAACTTGGGTCATTTGGAGAATCGCATCAATTATAGGAGCTTTACTTCTGTGTTATGGAGCCAACGTTATCATTTAGCAATATTGTAAGATCTCTCCTAAAATTACAATTCCTAAAACAGAGCAGCTGTTTATTTCTTGGTTCCTTATCAGGACAGAAATCATACTTCCCTGTTATTCCAACTTTGAATTTAACTTATACATAAAACAAAATATTGTTATAAAATCTTTGATTAACCTGTATATTGCAAGACCTCTGCTAGTTTAATGTTAATACAGCAGGGAATCCTAGAACATGATACTAAATAGTAATAAAAATACTCTAAAAGTAAATTGATTTATTTTAACCAATGTCATATGCGTGTGGTTTTAATCTATAGGACAGATGTGACTTACTCTCATCAGAAAAAAAATCCTATAAAAATTGATTAACATGATCCTAAAAGTGCAGAGGTGTTTTAGACTGTTTGGCCAAGATTGTCAATTAAGCTGTTAAGTAGGAAGACTGTCATATAATATTGATCTGTGGGTATTACTTCACTATCTGAAGTTAGTATAAATGTATGCGTTAGGGATGTAAAAGGCAGCTTGTGTATATAAATGTTTAATAATCTTTTGCAGTATTACACTTACGTGGGCGTAAGTCAGTACAATTCCAGAAATTGCTCATGTCATTTGTATCTCTTTAGAAATGACCTAATTAGTTAAATTTATTCTGCAGACGCAGGGAAATGTACTATATAAATTCAGCCCTTATGAAATAAAGTAATAAACTTCTTCAGGAGAATGGAACTATATGGTACTGTATTAGAAAGAGTTGTGCACCTGGGAGGTATGTAACATAAACTACAGTTCTGTCATTGCTAATGGGTATATTGCAGGTTTACTGTTGGAACAAATGTAATATGAGGGTGTATGATGCACACATAAAATATCAAATATATTTCTATATATTTTTAAATTGGCAGTAAGCAGCAGTTTTAATGTGTCAAGATGCAATCTGATAACTTTTTCTGGAATGTAAGCATAAACAATGTGTTCCAGAACACCCAAATATGTTCCTGAAAATATGCGATATATATCTGTGTATAAAAATATGAAGTATATGTAATTATAGCCGAGACTCACGTAATGCTATAGTTAACTGAATCACAAATCACGTTATATTCTTGTCTTAAATATTTTCATTAAATTGGCTTATCTGATTTCAAATGAGAAGGGCAACTCCCCCTGATCCCAGTACAGTAATCTTATGTTTGGTGCTCTGTTTGGTACTTTTGTAGTTGAATGGAGAAATCAGTTGGTTTAGTTCTTCACTTTTGATATTCGGGAACAAATAACTATAAGTAACAATGGTTGTCACAGAGTTAGTAGAAGGTAAGGTTTGTTACCATGACAGATTGTAGGAATGATGGTGGAGAAATATTTCAGGTTACAAACTGAAGCAGAAAAAACAAAAGGAAAATGTCTGTCTTCGTCCTTAACCCACTGATTAACTTTTTATGTATCTGTAGCATATGTGATACATGCACCTTTAACTGTCCCTCCAATATCTGATTGTTGTGGGACAAATTACATGCAAATAGCCAGATGTCATTAAATGTATATATGTGTGTCTTCCACTATACGGAAACCTCAAATTCAGCAGTGATATAAATTGACAGTTGAAAAACTTAATTTACTTTTTTCTAGTTTTCTCACCACTTCAACGATTTTAAGAAAAGTTTGTCTTAAGAGTATAGATTTGGGACTTGGATCTCTTTTATGTATATTGTAAGAGAACTAGGAGATTAGAATAATACATAAAGAAAGTGATGGAAAGAGGCCATCACTTTTTGGGGTGTGTGGAGGGAAATTGAATAGTTTTCTCACTAGGAAACTATATTAAGGATTAAAGTGATTGCTATGTACTAGTCCTTCATGTAAACAAAATGCCAGTGTCATGTAAATGGGGAAAGAAAATGAAAAAGGAGAGACAACAATATAATGAAAACAATCATAGAGCTTGGAAAGACTGTATATTCTGAATGACTGAGCATAGTATTAGAAGTCAGGACCTCTGTTTTCCTAATTCTGGTTCTGCTATTGATTTGTGACCTTGGGCAAGTTATTTAATTTCTTTGCTTCTGTTTCCCAATCTGTAAAATTGGGATAATACATATTTACCTGCACCGCAATGATGTCATGAGAATTAATGTTTGTATATTGCTTTGTACATATATAATGCTACTGAAATATTAATTTTTTCAGAGTGAAGGGGAAGAGTGGTTTATAATGTCCCTCATTGAATGGTCTGTTAAATGAGCCTTTCTCGAAAGGAGCAGTTTGTGTAGCTGTTTTAAGTGGTGTACAATAAATACTTCAGTTATGTTTCTCAGTGTAGTGCTATAACATTTTGTTTCAGTTAACTTGCCTATACATTCTTCTTTGTAATGAACATACTTGAAAAATCAAAGGCAGATCAGCTGGTTGAATTAAAGGATCTGTGGAATTCATTTAAGCCCTTTCTTTGTGTGCCTTTTGGAAAGGTTGCTGTAAACTCATACAGATATGTGATTGTTCCTAGCATTTCATTACTGTTGAAATGGGTTTAAGCTAGATCAGTGGTTGTCAGTCAGGGGTATGCAGAAGTCTTCCAGGAGTACATCAACTCATCTAGATATTTGCCTAGTTCTACAACAGGCTACATTAAAAG
Organism: Gopherus flavomarginatus; assembly: GCF_025201925.1. Taxonomy (NCBI): domain Eukaryota; kingdom Metazoa; phylum Chordata; order Testudines; family Testudinidae; genus Gopherus; species Gopherus flavomarginatus. Next base: position 12,976,958 of record NC_066635.1, read on the forward strand.
CACTAGCAGAGTCAGTACAAACTAAAATTTCTTAGATGACTTGTTTATACTGCTCTGTATACTATACACTGAAATGTAAGTGCAGTATTTATATTTCAGTTGATTTATTTTATAATTATATGGTACAAATGAGAAAGTCAGCATTTTTCAGTAATAGTGTGCTGTGACACTTATATTTTTATGTTTGTTTTATTTGTAAGAGGGTAGCTTTTAAGTTTGGTGAAGCTTGGGGTACACAAGATGAATCACACTTCTGAAAGGAGTATGGGGGGTAATCTGGAAAGGTTGAGAACCACTGATCTAAATCAATTCCACTGACACCTGTAGGTACCTTTTAAAAACAATATTACAAAAATATTTTTGTTTCAAAGGGATTTCTTAGGGATCTTCAGTATTTCTTGCTGTCCTAATGGTCTTACTGTTGGGATGATTCCTTATAGAAAATACTGAGTCAATAGTAATGATCTGAGACAAAGTACTTTAGGAGAATATCACTGCTAGAATTATCTAAATTGGACCAAAGAGAGAGAAGCAAAAGGCTGGCTGTATAAAGGTACAGAAATAAACAGCCAGATTCCAGAAATGAAATGACTGAGTTTAAACCAAGTGTAATTTGGATGAATGTTTCCCCTCTGGAGCTGGTTTAATGAATTCTGGGGATGGGTGAAGTGTGGTGGGCAGAAGAAAACGTGTCCCAGTCCTGTATTTCACTTCATGTTAAAATGGCTAATGCTTGTAATTAAACTCTTTGTAGATGTCCTAGCTCAATACAATTGACATTTTGGTCCACCTGGTAACATTTTTGTTACATCCTGTAAGAACGTGATAGTAATTTTTTGCCTGTTGATTAGTCTAGTGACTTCTGTAGTGCCTGATTTCCTGCTGCCCACAGAGTATTTGGTGGCGGGGTAGAACCTTTGTTCTACACAAGAAGGCTTAAGAATCCTTTACAACAGGTTTTTGTAGCAGCTTAAAGGACAAAACTGGACCTGGGCAGGACTGGAAGAAAGGGTATGATCTAAGCAGATAAGGAGCCTGTCAGTTTTTCTATGTTTTTTATCTCAGCTAGAGGCAGATTTGACTGGATAGGCTTCAGCTCTTTGAGCAAAATAAACAAGGGCTGTCCACAGAGACGATAGCCAGCCAGGGATTACTTAAGCCTCCCTCTATTGAGCAGGGTAACAGACTGGTTCAAAGAACTAAGTGTCAGCAAAGCAGAGGCTTCTGGGGGTTCCTGTCTCATTTCCTCTCCTGCCTCCCAGGAGGTCTGGCAGAAGTAAGTTGGATGGAAGAAAACACATAACTGCCCAGGCATGTATCATCAGCCACTGCTGTCAACAGTCTCTTCTCAAAGCTCCAGGCCATGGAGGAAAGGGTAGAAAAGCAGCTTGGACCTGAATGACCAATTAATTGGGCCACTTGGCCCACATCATCCTTTCAATCCACTCCTTCCTGCTGTATTTTTACCAGGAGATTATTTAGCTCCTTTTACAGCTTCTATTGGCAGGTTTAGCTCAACATCTCTGGGTACCAGAGGTTAACTTCACCAGAATGGTCACTGGACTGCTCCTTGACCTCAGACCTTGCAGAGCTGAGATTTGTAAACTTTTGGGATGTGGATTTGTGAGCAAGAGCAAGCCCTGTTGTTCGTCAGAGACACAGGCCAAGAGACTAAGGAGCAAGGGGAAGACCTCTTTCTAAAAAGGAAAGCCAAACTTTAGGGTGTGTGGGGTAAAAGGTTTTCCAAGACACAAGTAAATCCTCAGAGAAGTTGGAGAGCCCTATTTTTCCTTCATAGTTGAAGTGGAAATCTAATAGGCGGAGACATAAACCAAAGAACTGCCCAGAACAGGGCAAAGCTATCTTGAATTGTCTATACCTGCTGAGGGAGAAACTAGTCATTGTTCTCCTGTCTGGCCCCTTTATCTGAGTCGTATCAGGGGAATGAACAGGCTCCAGGGAAAATGACCAAAGGCTTGATGGCCTGATAAAACAAAGCCAGATGTTATAAGGCAAACCTTCCTCCCAGCAATTCTCTTCAGAAGCACTTTGGCCAAAAACTAAGAGGCATACCACTCAGGAAAAGCAAGATAAGTCATAGAAATCTAAACAGTCATAGGTGGCGAGTTATTTGGGCCTGTGGTTCCCATGCTCCATCAATACTTAGGAAAGTGGATCCGGCTCCATCAGTTTTTCGGCTTGCTGCACTTCAGGAGGACACAGGGCCCAGGGTGGCCTGGGAGGTTTGCAGGGGGGCCAGTGCCGGCAACAGCAGCAAGCGACATGGCCATAACCCGCTCCACCCTGCTGGCTCCTGGTGTCGCTCATGGGAGGGAGCAGAAGCCAGAAAGAGGCAGGGCCGGGGCTTGGAGGAAGGGATGGAATGGGGGCGGAGCAGGAGTGGGCTGGAGGTGGATCGCTGCTGCCGCTATCTTCCTGGGCTGTCCTGGACCCCATTTGCCCCCCAAAGCGTGGGGCTCAGGGCAGTTGCCCTAGTCTATCCTATGGATGGGATGGCTCTGTTCTGGCCACCACCAAAAACTATGATAACTTGGCACCCATGAGTACAACTCCAGTTTGTCTTTTTGGGAAGAGGCCCAGCTATCAGAATTTGAGCCAGAGATTCAAGAGAAGGAAGTGGAGGACAAGCTAACTGTTCCAGAATATTTGACACCTTTAGAAGGGCAGTAGCAATACTGTTCCCCTGTTCGTTCACCTTTCTAGAAAGTTGTCTGTGGCCGAACAGTAGCTATAGCAAAGGATTAAATTTGACGCTCACTTGCTCCTTTCTCCTAACTCAGGTTTGAATTTTAAAATGTACTGGACTGCTTAAACGCAGTAGTGAGCACCAGCAGCTCCACTTTTCTTAAATAAGAACTTTTTTTTAAATTATTCCAATGTAATACAATGGGAAGTGAAGTATTGTTATCCTACTAACATTAACGTGGCATGTACTGGACTTTGCTGGTGTAACCACTTACTGTGGCTGAGTTCATGACTGTATAGAATTTAACTGACTTCATATTTTTAGATATATTCAGTATGTGCAATGGGAGAGAATTAATCACTCACTCTGCTTTGTTAGCATCCCCTGTGGTCAGGGCCGGCACTACCATTTAGGCAGCCTAGGCAATCGCCTAGGGCGCCAGAATTATTGGTGGGCGGCATTTTGCCGGAGGGGGCGGCAGGCGGCTCCGGTGGAGCTGCTGCAGTGGTGCCTGCGGAAGGTCTGCTGGTCCGCGGCTCTGGCGGAGCAGCCGCAGTCCTGCCTGCGGACGGTCGGCTCCTCGCGTGGCTCCGGTGGACCTCCCACAGGCACGACTGCGGCAGCTCCACCAGAACCGTGGAGCACCGGACCCTCCGCAGGCACCACTGCGGCAGTTCCACCGGAGCCGCGGGACCAGCGCACGGGGCGGCGAAATTGCCGTCCACCTAGGGCGCTCAAACCCCTAGCGCTGGTCCTGCCTGTGGTGGATTCATGGCTCTAATGCTCTCTGTGAATAAATTCATTTACTTGTACTTCTGGACAAAAGTACAAAGTGTGGCTAGGATTACAGGGGAGAGAGTTAAAACAGGCTTTATGAGTTTCAGCAAAAATTGTGGAATATATTCTGCAGTAGGCTTGATGTATACGTGGGTTTTCTATAAATATTCCAGTTGGAAACACTTACTGCAAACTGATGCCTCTAATGGTTCATATTATGATAACCAGAAGTCCCTTGGGACAATCAGTACTCCTGACATGTAAATTAGACTATAATCTAAACCTTAAATAGTATTAGTTATTCAGTTTGTGCAGGGCATTTAGCATACTATGAATATGAAATATTTTACATTATATTTTTCATATTTAGATTTTCTGCTAATTTATTTGATTTACCAAATTGTGAATGTACATGTAATGAGTCTCTCTCTCTATACACACACACGTGTATGTGTATATATACATCAAAATTTCAGTACATAGGAATATATTGCACATGTTCTATAATACCAGTGGTATTTACTGGGTAATATTTGACTTAAAATATATTTTTGCATTTAGAGATGTTTAGATTATTATTAGGTATAACATAAGGAGGGGAGGAGCAGATGTAACTGAAGCCATCAGAGATCCGAACATGCCCACACTGGCTTGCTTTAAGTCTGTTAATTGTTTTTTGTTTTCTGTTAAAAATATACTTTGGAAGACGCATGATATTTAACTATAGATCTTTTTGTATATCTGATGCCCCTAGAGGCTCAATTAAAGGCATAAATTTATTCAAAACTAACCAGTATCTAATATGTACAAATACGGACCATATCCTAGAAATGTGGTTTTACAATATTAATGGGGAAATACGTATCTTTAGAATAAGGTTATATTTCTTTGCCATGAATTTTCTTAGTGTGCTCTCTTGGAATGTGAGGGGACCTAATCAACTTTCCAAAAGAATTAAAATCCTGAGATTCCTCAGACCAAACAAGTGCCATGTAGGTTTATTGCAGGAAACTCATCTAGGAGAAATAGATGCTGATAGCTGTTGAGTATCTTTCATCATTGAATTCTAAGAGCAGAGACACATCCATCTTAGTTTGAAAAATATAACTTCTTAATATATACAGTCTTGGTCTGGTTGTGAAGGAAGATGCCTTCTTCTTGAAGGTTGTTTCAACTCCAAATAGTTAATTCTAGGAAGTATTTACAATCCAAGTGGAGGTAATTCTGAATTTTTCAAAGACATTGCAGACATTCTTTTGAATAAAAAAGACATTCCTGCAATCCTTGGTAGTGATTGGAGTACTATGCTAGATAGACACCTGGACAAATCTAATTATATATGCTGCAGCTGTCAAAGCACAGTAGGCTATCCCTTGTTATTAATGAATGAACTTGATTTAAAAGATATATGGTAACTGAGACACCCTGAAGAGTGTGCCTATACATATTTCTGTACAGTACATTCGTCTTACTCCAGAACTGACTTTTTTCTTGTCTTCGGAACTGATTCCAGCATGCCTTAAAGTAACTATTGATAATATAATAACTTCAGACCATGCTCCAATTATGAGTAGATGCTGGTTACATACACATCATTAAAATCTTATAGGAGGAAATGAAACACTGCTACTAAGAGATGCAAAATTTTGTTCCGTAGTTGATTCAGTCATCTCTAACTTGATACAAGAAAATAAGTGCTCAGTTACCTAAGATACCATATCTTGGGAAGCTCTGAAAGCTCCTGAAAGGGGTGAATGCATAAAGCATGCCTCCCAGAAGAGGAGAGAGACACTCAAGTTATTAGAGACTCTGGCCAACAAAATAGATGAGTTGCAGAGAATGCACAAGACTGGCCAAATTAATGGAAACCTCCCATGCTCTCTAATCAACATGTAACATAAATATAATTAATACTTATCCAGCCAAGTTGAATTTAGACTCAAAAGGGTTAAACAAAGAGATTATGAATGGGGAGATTAAGCTGGTAAGCTGCTTGCCAGAAGACTTAAAATGGAACTAGCCAACAACAATATTTCTTCCTTATTACAAAAAGATGGGAGTGCATCATTAAACTAATAGATAAAATTACTTAAATTGATTATTTATATCAAGCTTTATATAAATCAGGCAACCAATTTAGCTCTAATAAATTTGATCATTTTGTTGAAGGCCTACCTTTTAATACCCTAACTGCTGAACAAATATTGTTTATGGACAAAGCTTTCACAACACAGGAGGTTGAACAGGCTTTAAAAAATATGAATTCTGGCAAGGCCACTGGGATGGATGGCTTTCTGGCTGATTTCTACAAAACAGTTTGTAATCAGCTATCTTCTGTTCTTTAAAAGGTCTTCACTGAAACATTTCAAAAAGGAACCATGTCTCGTGACATGAGAACTGCTTCAATTACTTCAATATTAAAGAACAACAAAGATGGCTATAACAGTGGCAAGTTCTGCCCCGTATCTCTGTTGAACACAGATTGCAAAGTAATTGCAAAAATTGTAGCAACATGACTGAACACCATCATCCCATGTTCATTAAAGGAAGATTGGCTGCTGCTGATACAAGAAAAATCACACTCTTGATCCAGCTCAGATGTCAGATGTTCCCTTATCTCTAGATGCAGAGAAAGCCTTTGGTAGGGTTGAACAGCCTTAACTAATGACTGTCCTAAAAAAAATTGCATTTTGACTAATATTCCTGAATGGGTCAGTACACTGTACAACTCTTCCCTCGCTTCACTATCAACTAATGGAAGTATTTCTCTCATATTTCAACAAGAAAGAGGGATATGACAGGGCTGTCCACTCTTATTCCTCCCTCTTAAATCTCTCGTGAATGACTGGCAATGTACATATATCAGCACTTAGCCGTTTAAGGTGTGACCTATAAATGAAAGAATACAAAATCCATTTAGATCCTGATGACTTCTTTATTATTGAAGAATCTATCTTCATCAATCCCATCATTATTGAATGTAGTTGATGTTTTTGGAAAGTTCTCTGGTTTTTGCATTAACGGGAATAAATCACAAGCAATGAATATGTCCAAAGATCAGATCCTTCTCATTTTCAGCATCATGCGTATTTGAAATGGGAGCAAAAAACTTATTTAAGTGTTAAGATTAGTCCTAATCTTCCCAAAATTGTTTCTGTAAATATGGACTATATAGTAAAAGAAATGTCCAAGGATGTAGAGAGGTGGCGTCTCCTCCCTCTGTTCGTACTGGGTAGAAGAGAAATAGCCGAAATGAATATCTGCCCAAGATTGACTTATATCATTAACCTATTGCCTTTCAAGGGCTCTCCCTCACTCTATGCTCAAATAAATAGGTTTATCATGCAATTTATATGGGATAAAAATCAGCCTTGCTTGTCATGCCAATAGCAACATGCCAACTTTTCACATGTCCTCTATACCTGTCAAAAAATGCATGGCTCTGGTCTCAAAAAATGTCTCGTTATCTTCCTTTCTCCAAGCTTGTGTATTTTAGCAATGCTGGATGAGTTGATATTACCAGTTAACACTGAGAAATGGATTGCAGTGATTCTTTTAGTGGCCAAAAAGGTTACTTTGAAAAAATGGAAATGAGCAATTCCTTCCTCATACACAGACTGGCTTAGTGAGCTCTCTACTGCTGCATTAGTGGGAAAAAATTACTGTAATAGAAATGCTTGGAAAAAATGAGAATATCTGGTCACACATGAAACTCTTGCATACTTTTGGAATTTAGTATATATCAGTCCCTAATACTCGTAGGTAATGTTCTCACATTTATCTATTTAGTCTCTTTAATAATTGATGCCCTGCATGATCTCTATGGATTCCTTTTTTAATTTTTTTATAGGTTTTTGCAAATAATGTTGAAATTTGTTGTTTGTTTGCTATTTCTATCTTGTGTATGTATTTATATGTTTCATTGTAGGCTTATATTTTACATAAAACAATAACAGTAAAGTTAAATAATAACGAAAAAAGCAAACCAAACCAATGTGCAGCACATAGGTCATAAGACACTATTGAATTCCAAGATGGAGAATTTTTCATTTTTTTTGGTTGTTAACTTACTTTAAATGTTATAAACGCTAACTCTTGTCATTTTTGATTACTGCATCTTTTTTGTAATTTCACAAGCTGATCAAAACCCAGGGCATGCCAGATTAGTGATCTAGCATCCACAAAAGGAGTCAATCATCTGAGTTACCAGTTAGGCGTGTTAACTTTTCATGTGTGGCTTTAGGAAATGCTTATCCAGTTGTTGCATTATATGCACATAACAAACCGTGTGATTGAAACAAAGTTACATATCATTAGTGATGCTGGTCTAAAATTCAGTTTTTGTTGCTAAGGTAACTTTACTGAGTACTTACATTTCTATTGCTTTGGTTTATTGAATCATTGACAGCTCACCAAGGCTTTTGTCAGCTCATTTGGGTTGCTGATCTGTATTTTCAGTTAGAATAAAAGTTGTGCAGGAAATTTTGAATGTCTAGTTAGTTAGTTCGTTCTTAGGCTGCTACTGTTTGAGGTCAGCCCCCTGAAATGTGCAGTGAAATTCATGAGGTTTATTCACAAACTGAAAAACTTCAAGTATTTTATATTTGTACAAATATTATTTGATATTTGAGCCAGGGATACAGGAGACTTGCTTGTTCCCACTGATCTAGCTGTGAGGAACAGCTCCCAGGAAGGGGATTGACCTAACTCAGATGCTGGGGAGGAGACTACCTAGTGGGTCAAGAGGTAGTGGGCCAATGGTTGGGTTTTAATGGGGGAATGTTTTGGGGAGCACTTTATTCAGGGTAAGTCACAAGTATTGCTGACTAAGATGGAAAATTTGTGAGGGAGACAGTCATTAAAATGTTGGCAGTACATCAGTGTTTAGAGCTCTTTAAAATTAAAAACATGTGCAATTCATATTGGTGATGTGAGCTATTTCAGCACTGGAGAAGAACAAGTGTTCCTTAAGTCTCAGTTAAGGTATATTATTTTTTAACAGCGTTTGAAGTTTGACAGTAATACTCAGGTCTTCAGGCCAGCTACTTCCTACAAGAGTCCAGTGCTGTTGAGCAGCAGATTGTAATACAGGAAATCTTTTACCAGTAACTTTGCATTTTGATGAAAAAATTGTATTCCTCCTTGTCATAAACAGATAAGTAAGAGTTAATAGAACAGAAGTACTTCATCTCTCTTTTGCCTGTAAAGGGTTAACAAGATCAGTGAGCCTGGCTGTCACTTGACCAGAGGACCAATCAGGGGACAGGATATTTCAAATCTTGAGGGAGGGAAGTTTGTGTGTGCTGTTAGTTTTTGGTGGTGGTTCACTCTGGGGGCTCAGAGGGACCAGACGTGCAACCAGGTTTCTCTCCAATCTCTTTGATACAGTCTCTTATATGTTCAGAATAGTGAGTACTAGATAGATAAGGTGAGTTAGGCTTATGTTTGTTTTTCTTTATTTGCAAATGTGTATTTGGCTGGAAGGAGTTCAAATTTGTATTTTGCTGAAAGAATTTTAATTTGTACTGTATACTTAGGCTGGGAGGGTATTCCCAGTGTCTATAGCTGAAAGACCCTGTAACATATTCCATCTTAAATTTACAAAGGTAATTTTTACTGTTTTTTCTTTCTTGAATTAAAAGCTTTTCTTGTTTAAGAACCTGATTGTTTTTTTCATTCTGGTGAGACCCCAGGGGACTGGGTCTGGAGTCACCAGGAAATTGGTGGGGAGAAAGGAGGGAAGGGGGAGAGAGAGGTTAATTTTCTCTCTGTGTTGGGATTACTTTCTCTCTCAGGGAGAGTCTGGGAGAGGGAGAGAGAAGGAGGGGGGAAAGTGAATTTTCCTCTCTGTTTTAAGATTCAAGGAGTTTGAATCACAGTGATCTTCCAGGGTAACCCAGGGAGGGGAAGTCTGGGAGAGGCAACGGTGAGGGAAAGGGTTTACTTTCCTTGTGTTAAGATTCAGAGGGACTGGGTCTTGGGGGGGACCGGACAAGGTTTTGGGAGGGACCAGAGTGTACCAGGCACTGGAATTCCTGGTTGGTGGCAGCGCTACAAGTACTAAGCTGGTAATTGAGCTTAGAGGAATTCATGCTGGTACCCCATCTTTTGGATGCTAAGGTTCAGAGTGGGGAATTATACCATGACACTCCTTACGGTATAAAGATCCAGAGTTTGCTTTGGCACCAGCAGCAGAATATTTTAGGATAGCAGAAACAGTAGGTTCACCAAAAAATTATCTTTAGAAAGGGGAACAAAGAGGACCTAGGGAATTAGAAACCAGTCAGACTAACTTCTGGAAGGGTAGTGGAGTAAATTATTAAACCATCAATTTGTAAACATCTGGAGAATAATAGGGTTATAAGAAATAGCCAGAATGTGTTTGTCAAGAAGAAATCATGCAAACTGGCCTATTTTCCTTCTTTGACAGGATTACTGGCCTGATGAATGTGGGAAACGGTAAATATGATGTATCTTGATTTTTAATAAGGCTGTTGATTTCATGTAACAAACTAAGGAAATTAGACATAGATGGAATTACTATAAGGTGGGTGTACAACTGATTGAAAGACTGTACTCTGAGTAGTTATTGATGGTTCTGTCATGGGAGGGGCCGACCTAGTAGGATTCTGGAGGGATCTATCCTGGGTCCAATACTATTTAATATTTTCATTAATGACTTGGATAATGGAGTGGAGAGTGTGTTTATAAAATTTGTGGATGACTCCAAGATGGGAGGGGTTGCAGGCACTCTGGATGGCAGGATTAGAATTCAAAAGGACCTTGACAAATTGGAGAATTGGTCTGAAATCAACAAGATGAACTTCAGTAAAGACAAGTCGAAAATGTACTACACTTGGGAAGAAAACATCAAGGGCACAACGACAAAATGAGGAATAACTGGCTAGGTGCTATTTCTACTGAAAAGAATCTGGGTGTTATAGTGGATGACAAATTGAAAATGAATCAACTATGTGATGCAGTTGCAAAAGAAGACACATCATGTTGGGGTGACCCGACCCGAAGTTGGGTAAATATAATTGTAACTTGAGGATTAGCAGGTTTTTGTTCCAAGATAGGCCCAGTAAGATTATTGTAAAATTATCATATAATTTGGGAACCCCAATGTGCACAGGTGCAACACTTACTCTGTAGGAACTCTTTCTATATATAAATATATGATTTATTAATTTAGCAAAGATTATACACACTTAAATTTAACAAAGCAGATATAGATAATACAGAAAGTACATTTGGACATGCATACTTACACCCTGATCTTTTATACTTAACCATTATCTTTATCACCATTATCATTCTCATCTTCCCTGGTGGCCATTATTCTGATCCTTGTCAAGGTCTACATTTTTTCAGCCTCTCTGCTGCCCCTGGGATGTTACTTTTATAGTAGATTAGGCTGACGCTGCCATGGCCAATGCATATTCAATAGAGGTCCTTATTTATATTTCCTCCCCTTAAGGTGTCCATTTTCTATAGGTTGGTATATGTATGATGTTACCCTATTAGCATACATGTCAATTTACTGTCATGGCAGCTTTGCGGTTGGAGATTCTGTCCGGAACTTTCTGGACGCTGGTGTCAGCTATGTTTTGTGCTGGGGTCAGCTGTGTTCTGTGGGTGGCTGATGTCGGTATTTTGGACAAAATACTCCCCCTTGCACGATACTTTTAGTTCACTATAACTTATGAGTTACTTAAGTTTATATATGCCAAAGGTTATCGGCCTCAAGCCTCACACTATTTACTAAAGCCAAATCTTACAGGATAAAAACCTGTAGGTTCTTTGCATACTACTAAATATGATAAAGCAGAATAACAAAGCAATTAATATAATACAGGTAAACTGGCCAACTGGGCTACAGGTGTATGAACAGGAATGTTGCATGTAAGACCTAGGAAGTAATTGCCCATCTCTACTCGGCACTCTGAGGTGTCAGCTAGAGTACTGTGTCCAGTTCTGGATGACACAATTAGGAAAAGTCTGAACAAATTGGAGAGGGTCTAGAGTAGAACAACAAAACGATAAAAGGTTTAGAAAACCTGACCTATGAGGAAAGATTTTTTTTAAAATGAGAATGTTTAGTCTTGAGAATGGAAGACTGAGGGGGGATCTGTTAACAGACTTCAAATATGTTAAAGGCTGTTATAAAGAAGACAATGATCAATTGTTCTCCATGTCCACTGAAGGTAGAACAAGAAGAAATGGGCTTAATCTGCCGCAAGAGGGATTTGCATGAGAGATTAGGAAAACCTTTCTAACTACAAGTGTAGTTAAGCTTGGACATGGGGATTCCACAACCTCCCTTGGAAGCCTATTATTGGAGGTTTTTAAGAACAGGTTGGACAAACATCTGTCAGGGATGGTTAGGTTTATTTGGTCCTGCCTCAGTGCAGGGCGCTGGACTTGATGACCTCTCTAGGTCCCTTCCAGCCCTATATTTCTATGATGCTATGATCAACCCGATGGGACTGAGTCAGTTTCAGTACAATCAGCCTGTGTCTATCCCACTGACCTCAGTAAAAGCTGCTGTGGTCTCAGCATTTTTGTAAATTGGACAAGTGCCTAAAACATAGATTTAAGAGCCAGACTTTAATCTCCTGTGTTTTAAAATGTTGGCCCTGGATTCAATCTCTAGTTTTGCTGTTGACACACTTTGTGACGTTGGGCAAATCATCTAACCTCTCTGCACCATTTTCCCCTTCTTTAAAATTGAGATAACAATTCTTGCTTCAGAGATACTGCAAGACTTTAAAGCTAAAGCATCTTAACATCCTTAGATGACAGACTTTATATCAGTGAAAAATTTTATTTACACTGTTTAGGTTTAAAATTTGACCTTCCTTAAAATTATAATCTGGAGAAGAATGTGTTCTGGAGTGTACATCTTCAAAAGGCATTCTATATGAGTATTTTACACATCTGTTTGGCTTTGAGGAGTTGAGTCATAGTATGTGACTCTAGAAAATTTACTAAAGCAAATGAGGGGGAAACAAGTATCTAGCCAAACCACTGTTGCTTATGCACTGGTACTGCAAATCCAGCCTGGGAAGTAAAATTTAACTTCTTGCCTGCAGGACTGGGTAGGGTCCTTTTGGTAACACTGGTACTCAAACAAAAAAGTAAAAAAGAGAGCCAGTTGTAACAGGAAAAATATCATTGTTCATCCATCCCCGTTTGGTGAAATTGTTACGAAAGGAAATGATGCCTTTAAGAGGGTGTTTAAAAACTGGACTGTATAAAATACTTCAATACATAGCATGTTTCTGAACCAGAAGAGGAATTGTACTACAGTGCGTTAGTTTAATCTGTTTTGACAGCCTTCATTTCTGGTCCTTGACAAAAGTGACTCAAAAAACCAAAAAATCCTCCACAAATAAGGGCTTTCATGCTGTTTTTTCAGAGCCCTGGGGAGATCTGTCAGTGCTCTTGCTGCTGCTTTGCTAATTGGCTCTCTCATGTTTGTCATGTGTGTGCCTGCCCAAAGATTTAATGAAAAGTAGCCATGTATTCAGATTGCTAACCTTAGGTGATGGATTTTTGGCAACAAAGGGCCCTCCTCTCCTCTCCTCAGATACATAAATAGCATATATGTGCACAGACCTATGTACATGAAGCTCAAGATGGTCTAAAAGAAGGAAGGAACTTGCAGGTGCTGTTCACAGAGAATCTGAACATTGTTTGGTATCTTATTTCCATCCAGGACTGAGCTTCACTTTCTGTTATGGAAAAGCTTTATTACATAATTAAATGTTAACACATTATGCAAGGTTTTAGCTTTTCATATTGAATGCTAAATCTTACATCAGGATTTATTATACATTCTCCCCCTCCCTTATTTATATAGCTGTTTCATATTTTAGCTGAAGTTTAATACATTCCTACTTCTATGGGTAGTTTTTCAACTTGCAGCTTGGTCAATTGATAAGTTTAACAGCAGTGAGAATATAAATATGTAATTTCCCTGTACATCAAGACAGAATTCAAAGCTATGGAGATGGCAAAGGAGTAAAGGCCAGATTTAAAGCCTGCCTAGTGAAGGAACATTTTAAATAGAGGATGTCTTATTCTAGAAGTTGTGGATGTGCAAAGAAGAAAAAAAAATCTGAATACTGGAATTGGGATGGGTGGAATTCTCCTATTTAAAACATGAAAAATTATTTAATCAGGGGTCCAGTCTCACCATGTTGGCACACCCAAAGTTCCTCTTGAAGTAGGATTTGAGTCCTTGTTTACATGTTGCAGCTATGGTTTTTTTTGTGCCCAGAGGCCCCAATCAAAACTGAAGCTCCACTCTGGCAAGGTGCTAACACAAAGTAAAAGATAATCTCTGACCCCAAAGAGCTTTCAGTCAACAGTATTGCAGTCAATTAAGTCAAAACTTGTATTTTGTAATTCTTTAACAAATAAATCTGACTCGCTAGCATAATTGGAAATGTATGATGGCTACATATTTTCTTTATATTTAAAACTACTTTAGTGTATTGGATACATTATTTCCATAATATTTTGTTGATAAAATAAACAATTTTTTAAAAATCACTATACTCATGGATTATTATTATTATTATTATTATTTTTGGTACAAACAACTGGCATGCATTTGTAAACAGATGTGTGTTTACATGTATCATTTGAGATGGTTCCAGTTCTCTCTTCACCTAGTTAAAAGTTGCTGCTTTGTTGGTGCCTGAGCCTTGGTACTAAAGCTGTTCTTTTGCTCCTGGCACTTTCTTTCCTGAGATCAGAATTCATTTGTGCTGTCTGAATCACCCATCAATAACTTCTTCAGTTGAGAGTCCATTTCAGATTCTCATAAGCAAAAGGATACTTATTTTAAAGTTTATGGGAATAGAGTGCAAATAACAAAATAAAAGTAAAAATAGTTGATGCTCCGTGTTCCAAACCTAAAAAGAAATACCCACAAAATATTTCTATATTTTGTTTTGACTGCTTTATGAAAGCTCTTCCTCTTTTTCCCCCTCCAAAGCAGTTTTCCTGAAAGCTCTAGAATTTTTTTAATTGCATTGTTTAAGTGTGTGTTTTTATTAAGGCATTCGCAACGTGTAGGGTTGTATAAAGTTGACAAAATTGTTGACAGTCAATTACTGCCATTAATGATCATTGGTTGTAATTTTCTTTAAATGGTAATATTAAATTTATGCTCTTTAATTGGGAGCATGCACTCTGCGTTCTGAGTGTAAACTAAAAATACCTTATGGCTACTTCTAAATTGATTTGATTGACGCTCCTTACTGAAGTATAAAATTTACTTTTACCCGATGTCAGTTTTCTGCTGATGTTTTCACCTTAACAACTTTATTTAGCTTGGTCTGTTAAACAAATATAATGCAGTAGTTTCTGTCATTGCTCTGACTGATTACATTCAGATTGCTTTGCTGGTAACAGAATCATGTTATGATCCCATTCCTGCAAGTCTTCTATGTGTGAAGCTCCCATTTATGTCTGAGTTCTCATCTTGGAGGGTTTTTATTTGAATTACTGAAACATAAAACTTGCTTCCTTCCACACAATTTTTACACTTCTCAAAAAGAGTAAATGAAACTTTCACATTATTTCCATTGAAGAGGTTTTTGATTACCTTGAGGAATGTTTTAAATCTTTGGCTGATAACAGCTGGTGATGATCCCCTGGCAGCACTCAGGCTTGAGTCCAGTGTGGATCCTCATCCTGTGTGTTGGTTCCCGGTCCCCTGTTTGTTGCCATACATACAGTAGAACCTCAGAGTTACAAACACTCGGGAATGGAGGTTGTTTGTAACTCTGAACAAAATGTTATGGTTGTTTCAAAAGTTTACAACTGAACATTAACTTAATACAGCTTTGAAGCTTTACCTATCAGACGTGCCAAACCCACGAATAAAATGCAGAAATTGGGCTTGTTTTTGGATTAATTGGCTTGTTGGCTAGTTTTTGGCTTGTAACTTGTGGATTGTTTGGCTTGTAGCTTATTGTTTCTTTTTTTTATCTGCTCTCAGCAAGCAGGGGCAAGGGTGGGAGAGAGTCAGGGATGCACAGCAGGGCCATCACAGTTCTAGACTGCGCGCCGGGGGATCTGGTCACATAGAGTGTTGGGGTACTTAGGGATTGGCTTGTTTTGGACTCGTTTTGAAATGGGATTAGCTTGCTTTTTGGCTTATTGTGAAAGTCGGAGTGCCTTTTTACCGCATAAAAGTTGACAACTATGTTTGCTATGCAGAAGAAAAATGCTGCTTTTAACCATCTTAACTTACATTTAACAAGCACAGAAGCAGTTTTCTTACCATGTCAAATCTTTTTTTTTTTTCAACTTTCCCTTTATTTTTTTTAGTACTTTACATTTAACAGAGTATTGTAATTGCCTTTTTTTGGGGTGGGGGGAGAGGGAGCGGGGTCTCTGCTGCTGCCTGATTGCGTACTTCCAGTTCCAAATGAGGTCTGTGGTTGACCAGTCAGTTCGTAACTCTGGTGTTTGTAACTCTGAGGTTCTACTGTACCTCAGACCCACTTAACCTCATCTTCCCTGTTTCCAGGGAAACAGCCCCTGTAGAATCACCAGCCAGATGCAAACTGTAGTTGCATTTTAACAAGTCTCTTATTAGGCTTAAAGAATATAATGGGCTCAATTGTACTGTGTTGTACAGGTGTATCCCCACTGACTTCTGTGGTATTGCACCAATGTATCTGAGAGCAGAATTTATTTTTCTCCTTTCAACGTGTATGCAATGCTCCAGAGATACGTGGAAAGACTTGACTCCTATCTGTACTGGGTAAGATGTCTGAGTGAGTGAGTCATATACTGTATCCCATATGGTCATAAATATTGTCTATGTAGCACTCTTCTCCCTCCATCTCCTGCACTGAGATATGTAGGAAGATCTAAAAAAAGCTCTGTAGGATTCCGTGCTTATGTTAGTGGCACCATATTGAACTTTTTAACTTTTTGCAAGTATAAGAAAATTCTTTCCTGTCAGTCCTCTAACCTCAGCATGGAATCTGAAAGTTGCATCTTTACGAGTAATAAAGATGCTGCCTCTGATTTGTATCTGTGCAAATCCACTGGAGGCAATGGGGTTTCACAGATATGATAGAAGGCAGAATGTATTTATGTGTGTGGAAATGGTACATGACATTTATCATGTACCTGTGTGTATCATTACTGTGACCACCTCATCTGCCATTTGTCCATCAAGCCAAAATTATTCTAATATTCCAAATTTTTCAGCAGCTTCCACCAGCGAACTTACATTTCTATTCAGATTTAATTTAAAATATATCCTGCTTTCCCCAAATGTGAAATTGTATCTATTGATTTATTATTTGTTTTTATCTAGACAATTCTTGCCTCTAGGAGCTCTCAGTTACTCTTTTTTCCTTTTGTGAAGTACTAAGCACACAGTTAAACTTCAGTTAATAATAATGAAATACGTATTTTTAACATTTTTCCTTTCAGTTTGCAGACACTTGCATAAGTGACATCTTTGCTTGACCATACCTTTTAGTAGTAGATACCCAGTGGTTCAGTTTATTCTGAATATTTTCTTGATAATGTAGCTGACTATTTATCTTACTAAAAAAAGTGATAATACAGTCATCTGACTGGCAGTAGACAGCAAAGGAATTGAACCAGTCCTCATGGAGTACATCCACTGGAGGAGATGTTGGGGAGTCACTGATATAATGGAAGTATATGGTATAACATGGAATGCATATTCTGTTTCAAAAATTTGTATATATGTACTACATTCAGTAGTATTAACATCACACCAGAAAACTTGTAATTTTATCTCCAGCTGAAATATCTGGCATGGTGATAGATATATATTAATCTGTAATAGTTCTTAGTGCGGTTGTAATTTTTTCTTTTATTCCCACCAGATCTTGATCATCTTGGACTATAATCTCCATGGCGTGAAAATCTGAAGATAATCCGGAGTAAAAGATTGGTTTATTTAAAGTGACTATTGTATCAAAATGGTTGGAAAACTCAAACAAAACTTGTTGTTGGCATGTCTGGTGATCAGCTCAGTGACAGTGTTTTATTTGGGGCAACATGCTATGGAATGTCACCACAGAATAGAAGAACGCAGCCAGCCAGTGAGGATGGAAAGTGGGAGAACCACAATAAGAACTGTCTTTAACTTAAAGGCAAATAAAACTTTTGTTTACAATAAAGACATGCCTTTAATATTTATTGGAGGGGTGCCTCGAAGTGGCACTACACTAATGCGTGCCATGCTAGATGCTCACCCCGATATCCGCTGTGGAGAAGAGACTAGGGTAATCCCTCGAATTCTGGCAGTTAAGCAGATGTGGGCCAGATCAAGTAAAGAGAAAATCAGACTGGATGAAGCTGGGGTGACAGATGAAGTTCTGGACTCAGCCATGCAAGCCTTTTTATTGGAAATCATTGTTAAACACGGGGAACCTGCTCCCTATTTGTGTAATAAAGATCCTTTTGCTCTGAAGTCCTTAACTTATCTTGCCAGAATTTTCCCCAATGCCAGATTTCTTCTAATGGTACGGGATGGTCGTGCATCGGTGCATTCCATGATATCTAGAAAAGTCACCATAGCTGGGTTTGACCTTAACAGCTACAGGGACTGTTTGACCAAGTGGAATCGTGCCATAGAGACTATGTATAACCAGTGTATGGAGGTTGGTTTTGAAAGATGCATGCTGGTACACTATGAACAACTTGTATTACATCCTGAAAGGTGGATGAGAACTCTATTAAAGTTTCTCCACATTCCATGGAACCAAGCAGTGCTACACCATGAGGAAATGATTGGGAAAGCAGGTGGTGTGTCTCTTTCAAAGTGAGTACAAGTGTTTCTTGGGGTCTTGTATCGATCTAAACTTCACTGTTTAGACGAGGTTTGCATTTTGATGCCAAGTATAATTACAGGTTATTGTAGAAATACAAGTGCTGACAAGTCTCGGCAGTGGTGTATTTTCTTTAATTCCTTTTCACTATGGCTGTTTTAATGTTCCTGTAGATAAGACCAGAATACTCTGCAGCAAGTTGGACTTAACTTCTGCAGCAAAGCTCTATCAACCAGAGTGCCTGACATGAAATTTTGCAGCAGCTTCATTTGAATTGAACGGTTTTATTGGATTACACAGGAAATGAAATAACCAGTGCAATAGCCCTTCTAGTCTTCTAATTTTGATATTAAATTCAATTTTTTTCATTCTCCTCACACTTTGTGTGCTTCAGATTTTTATATTGAAAATGCATACTTATTTTGTAAAAGATGCAAAGGCAAAACGTAGGTTTTTGCATCTGGCTAAGGGGCAGTTTGGGCTTTTGACCCCCAGTAAGGTGTTGGAAGTAGTTTGAGATTATGAGATGAGCGTGCTGGATGTTTCTTGTAAATACGGTGACCAGATGTCCCTATTTTATAGAGACAGTCTCGATATTTGGGGCTTTTTCTTATATAGGTGCCAATTACCTCCCACCCCATCCCAACTTTTCACACTTGCTATATAGTCACCCTACTTCTAAAGGTCCCATCACCACTACCAGTACAATCATGGTTTTTGTAACCAGTTGTTGACTTGACATGTTAAAACAAACAGAGTGGTTTGCACAGCAGCATCATTGTCATAGCTGTAGCTAACTGTGTTTGTATATTTGCACCTTCCATATTGCCTGACCGTGTTTGTATTAATGCATTGTGGGAAAATGTAGGCAGCTACCCTGTTATCCTATACCTCAGCAAGGAATATAGGGTACATGGACAACATGCACTGAGTGGAACTAGTGCACGTAGGTCAATACACTCTGGAATATCTTCCTTCCTGCTCCCTGTGCACTATGTAGGACTGGCTACCCTGGATTACTTAGGCCCAGTTATGGGGGTCCCATCTCCACTATAATTGTGGAGATGCCTTGGCCTCTGGCAGTGGCAAAACACACTACAAGATGCCACATTTATTAATAGAATGTGAACACAAACCATATATAGAGCAAAGAAGGCATTAACTGGTTACAAACTCAGTTAAAAATTAAGTGGACAGGCTAAAATGATCAGCAAGGAATTAGTTAACAGTGGGTTACAGTTAAATTATTTAGATTTCAGAATTCATCTCCTTGGATGACTGAAGCAGTTCACATCGCAGAGCTATTGTTGAGGCTATCTGCAGTTTGGGAAGATTATATATCAGTTTATATTTCATTTTCTTAAATTTAAATATTTGGCTAAAGCTGATGGTGAGCTATGATTACCTAGGTATGAAATCTATTTTTGCATAGGATTAAAGATAATACTTATCTTATTGACAGTATATTTTTAAGAGATTAGTTATATCTTGGGTTCAATCTTAAATGGTTTAGTAATTCCTCAGGAAGCTGAGTCCTAATGTAGAGTGTCTCAAAAGGTTTGTCTACACTGGAGGTTTTTGTTTTTTTTTAACCTCAGGTTCATGGGATTGTAAATCAGCTTGAGTTTGCTACCACAGTCAAATGTGGAAACTCCACAAATGTGTATGGAGTGTCTGCGCTAGCCTTTACAGACAGAATGGATACTTCACATTAATTAGCAATCAATCAATTCACTTGAGGTGAAAAGCCTCTTGTTTAGACAAACCTAAAGGGAAAGCTGACCTGCTCTATTTGGCGTGACACTATTAGTTTTTGTAAATAGTTTTGATTCAAGTACTGGGTAGTATATTGTCAATCAGGGCCACCCACAGGGGCAGCAAGTGGGGCAATTTGCCCCGGGCTCTGCAGCGGCCTCCATGAGGGTTTTTCGGGGGCCCTGGAGCGGGGTCCTTCACTTGCTCTGGGGCCCCCAGAAAACTCTTGCACGGGCCCGGGGCCCCCAGAGCTGCTTCTGCTCCGGGTCTTCGGCGGCAGGTCCCAGAGCAGAAGGACCCCCCAGCCACCGAATTACCGCCAGCGTGCCCCAAAGACCCGCTGCAGGGGGTCCTTCCGCCCTAGGACCTGCTGCTGAAGAACTGGGTCTTTGGTGGTAATTCAGCGGCGGGGGCACCCCGCCGCGGGTCTTGGGGCACTTTGGTGGTGGGTCCCGGAGCGGAAGGACCCCCCACCGCCGAAGCAGAGGCCCCCCGCCGCTGAGGACCCCAGGCCCCCTGAATCCTCTGGGCGGCCCTGTTGTCAATGCAAGAAGAGTCCTGAAGATATATCTGCCAAGAATATAATCTTTCAGGAAATTTGAGGAACTATTGTTCCAGTGAAGTACAACCCAGAATTGGCATACTTTTTCTTTTGGCACAGCCTTCTGAGAGGGTTAGTATTTTGAATATAAGAAACCTGTTGTAGACCAATCTTTTACTAATTGTCTTTTATGCACAGTGTGCATTAGACTTCCTTAGTAGAGCTGGGTGAAGTATCCGGGTTTTGATATTCTTGAGAGAGTTTAAATGATTTAGTCTTTCCTGTGATGTCTAACTTACTCTTCACTGACCAGCTCTTTTGGTGTTTCTACCCATATGTGTAGCTGGAGTTTGAGAGAAGTGGAAACTCATTATTCCTAAGTAAAGAAAAGTCTTTCTCTCCCCCTCCATCCTCTTCCTAAGCACAGTTCTTTCAATATGTGAATCATGTCATCTTGTTTTCCTGATATTGCAAGGCTTTTACTGTATTATGTCATCTCTGTTGGACAGCCAGAGGGACGATGGTTACTTTTTATATTAATTAAAAAGTGATGTCCTAGCTGTGGGATGTGCCCAGTTAAATTTCTTGGCCACAATGTGTGACTGCCTGTCTGTGCTCAAGTACTCTTGCAGTAGAAGGAAGAAAGAAGGAAGCTCCTCTCTCAGTGGGTAGGAACACTATTTTTGGTTGATTCAAATAAACTAGTAAGATTAACTGAAGAGTGGAGAGGATAAATTCTAAACCTAAACAATTGGGTAAACTGGCATAATATTCTCATTTACACTGTTTAATTCTTCAAAAACCTAAAGCCAAGTGATTTTATATTAAAAATTGGAAACCAGCTATGAATGGCTACTTGTTAGATCCCTAAGCCAATATTTAGTTCAGAGTGGGTTTTAAAGACTTTATATTGATTTCTGGCATCCCCGGTAAAATATCAGGGTACTGATGCTGCTGCTGTGGAAATGGTTGCCTTTGTGGCAAGGGAAGATTTAATGCAAAGAAACTCACTCTTCTGTGCCACTGTCCATACGTTTGATTGTCATCATTAATGAACATTTTATATTGTGGTAGTGTCTGAGGTCCAATTTGCTTGTGGTCTTTATTGTGCTAAATGCAGTACAGACGTAATCAATGACAGCCTGTTGCCCAGATTACTTGCAGTCCAGAAGGTTGGACAATACTTTTTTTTAATATAATATATATAGTATAATATACTATATTATATATAATAATATCATATACTTTTTAATATAATATAAAATATAAATAAATTATATTTAATATAAGAGCAGAGATATATTGACATGAACCCTTTTATTTATTGAAAAGGGTTATCATGTTAATTGGAAAGATGACTATACAAGTATGCAAAAGCCCTGTTGGTCTAAGGAATAAGCTAGATATGGGAAGTGGCAATGGGATGCTTTGGGGAACAGGCTGTAAAAAAATGCAATGGTAAACTTAGGCTACCATTGAACTAATGGTTTGAGTCACTGGCATGTGGATTGCTTAGGTAGTCTTTGCAGCTGCCTTCAGGATTAAGAGGATAATGGAGACCAGTGGTCCATAAAATGGAAGATAATGAACTGGGAAGTCCTCCTCACATAATATACTGTTGGTTCGGAAACAGGGATTAGAAAGATGAGATTGGTATCTAAGTGCCTCATAAGTATTTAGAAATAGGAAACAGACAAATTTCTAATGAGTCCCTGCTTATGTTGGAACCTTGGAAAGTAATTGGATTTTTCAGGCCTGCCTCTGTTTGTTCTGCTACAGTATAATGCCTTTGAGTCAATAGTAACTTGACTGAGTCATAAAAACTAACGAACCATTAGAACACTGGCGTCTTCAAGGCTGTTAGTCTCCACAGTGTTAATTTTACTATAAAGGTAGTCATTACATTTTCTGATGGAATAATATTTTTTAAATTGGACACTCCTAAAAATGTGGGAGGATCTAAATCAGTTTTATGTGCAATATTACTTCAGTGTACTGTGTAGGGATTGATTACTTCTTATTAATGTAAGAGTTTGAGGTCTCTTGTGCACTGATTTATTTAAATAAAAAAAGGGGGGGCTCTGGTGTGGCTTTTATTGCTAGTTTTGTTTTTGGAAGTAATACTATGCCTCTTCACCCTGTTTCTTATGAAGTATTTTTACTTTATCACCTGATGATTACCTGTTCTGTTCATTCCCTCTGGGGCAACTGGCATTGGCCACTGTCGGAAGACAGGATAATGGGCTAGATGGACCTTTGGTCTGACCCAGTTTGGCTGTTCTTATGTACCAACATTTATTGAGCGTTTCCTCAAAGGGGTGTAGTTAATGCAAACATTTAATGTATAACTTCCAAACCTTTGCATGGGTGTTCTCCCTTCTCACACCTCTCCACAAAGGATTGTGACTTGTATACATATTTGTAATAGATTGAGCTGGTGCAGATGTCAAACATGCTGCCAGAACACAAAAGAAGACTGCCACCTGTGACTTTGTCTAAAGTAATAAACCCCACCTAGCCTTTGGGCAATGGCTGGGTGGGACCAGGTCCCCAGCTCCCTGTAGCTAATCACTAATGCTTCAGATAACTTCCCTCTCTACTAGATCACTAGTTCAAAATAAAATATTAAATTATTTTTATGTATAAAATACAATTTAAAAACCCTGGATTCCCGACCAAGCAGTCTACAATATCAAACTCCAAACAGTTTATTGGTCAATGTTTTTCCCTAGAACTAAATTATCAGTCTTATCTGATGTGATATTTGATCCCATTTACTCATGTCAATGGTTGTGCCATTTCAAGGTAGTTGAAACAATAAACATATCATAAAAAGTAAGTTAATCTGAGTCCTGTTCACGTAAATAAAGTAAAACAAGTCAATACAGTTCTGTTGGCCATTTTCAATTGTATTAAGTTTTATGGGCTTTTTTTCCTGTACACTGAAATACTGAGTACAATAAATTGTGATATTTCTTTGGCATATCTTCCTTTGTAATTGTTGTAGTATAACTGCTTTCTCAAGTGTTTGATTTCATTCAGTATTAACATTACCTATCTCTTATATCTTGTTTTGGTCAGTGCAGTGATGTAAATATAGGGCATGTGTTCTCTGTAGCAGGCTTTTCTGATTTTGGTACATAAGGAGCATAATTGAGATTACCCTTCTATTCTGTGTAAGGAGAGAGTTTCTGATCCTTCACAGAATGAGACTGTACGCGCAAATGAAACCCCACTCTTACTTCAGTTCTGCCATATATTTCAAACCATTGTCTGGTAGTGCTCTAGAATATAGTAGTTTCCTTGATTGATTCTGTTGTATCAGTAAATATGTTTGTGCTTTTTTTGTCTTGTCTTCTAACTATTATTCAGCAGCCAGTTATCTTATTTATAAAGCATCACATCCAGTAATGACTAACCATCTGTTCCTTACAAAATGACCAATGAATTATGTTAGTAGTGAACAAACTGATCAAACTTCAATATCTTTGTGCATTGAGTGGTCTTTTACTGGAAGATTTCCTTGGCCAGAAGAACACAGATGGAACTGGTGACGTGGTCTTGATTATTACAGCAGAGAGTCCTGTGGCATCTTATAGACTAACAGACATATTGGAGCATGAGCTTTCGTGGGTGAATACATGCATCCGACGAAGTGGGCATTCACCCATGAAAGCTCATGCTCCAGTACGTCTGTTAGTCTATAACAGGGGTTGGCGACCTTTCAGAAGTGGTGTGCCGAGTCTTCATTTATTCACTCTAATTTAAGGTTTCGCGTGCCGGTCATACATTTGAATGTTTTTCAGAAAGTCTCTCTCTACAAGTCTATATATTATATAACTAAACTAGTGTTGTATTGTAAAATAAACAAGGTTTTCAAAATGTTTAAGAAGCTTCATTTAAAATTAAACTAAAATGCTGATTTTACGCCACCAGCCCGCTCAGCTCGCCGCTGGTCTGGGGTTCTGTTCACCTTGGCCGGCAGTGGGCTGAGTGGGGCCTGCGGCCAGGACCCCAGCTGGGAAGGGTCTGGCGGCCAGAACTCCAGACCAGCAGCGGTTCTGTGCGGGGCCAGCAGCCGGGACCCCAGACCGGCAGTGGGCTGAGCAGCTCAGCCCACACTCGCTCAGGGGTTCCATCTTCTGGCTCCTGCCAGCCGGGATCCCAGCTGCCGGACCTGTTCAGCCCGGTGCCGGTCTGGGGTCCCAGCCTTGCCCACATACACTAGGTACCTACCTTCTTCCTGGTTCTGGCCCATTCTCTTCCTTTCTCTGCACTGAGCTGAGGGTAGGAGTGGACCGAGCACAAGGCTGAGGGTGAAGAGTGTGGCCAGGAGCTAGAGTGAAGGAGGGGACCCAGGGTTGGGGCAGGAGGTTTGGGTGTGAGGGCACTTACTTGGGCAGCTCCCATTTGGTGTGAGGGGTGCAGGTGGGAATGTGAGTGGGAGTGCAGGAGCTCCCGTTTGGTGCTCAGAGTGGGGGTGGGGATGTGCGGGGTGCATGGAATGTGGGGAGACTGGGGATGTGGCGGGTGCAAGAGTCAGGGCAGAGGGCTGTGGGCGTGTGAGGGGGGTGGGGGGTCAGGGTAGGCAGGCTTGGTATGTGTGGGGGTGCCAGAGTCAGGGCTGAGGTGATGGGGGCGGGGGAAGGAGTCAACAGAGGGCTGGGTGGTACAGGGCTCAGGGCAGGAGCCGAGGGGGCGTGTAGGGGTGCAGGGCTCAGGGCAGAGGGCTGTGTGTGTGAGGGCTGTGTGTGTGTGGGGGGTCAGGACTCAGGGCAGAGGGCTGGGTGACTGCCCCCGCCCCACTCCTTGTCCTGACTACCCCCTCTTGGGACCTCACCCCCTATCAGCATCCCTGCCCCTTGTCCCCAGACTGCCCCCCTAGGACCCTACCGCCTACTTGTCCCCTGACTGCCCCAAGCCTTATCCACACCCCCACATCCAGACAGACCCCCTGGACTCCCATGCCTATCTAACCGCTCCCAGCCCCCTGACAGGACCCCCAGAACTCTGGACCCATATAATCCCCCCCTGCTCCGTGCCTGCCCCAACCCCTCTCTACACCCCTATCTCCTGACAGCCCCTCTGAACTCCCGACTCATCCAACCCCCCCAGCTCCTTGTCTCCTAACCACCCTCTCCAGAGACTCCCCCCACCCTAACTGCTTCCCCAGTCCCCTGACTGCCCTGACCCCTAACCACCCCCCAAACAGACCCCAGGACTCCCATGCTCCATCCAACCCCCCCTGCTCCCTGACTGCCCCCTCCAGAGACTCCCACCCCTAACCCCCCCCAGGATCCCACCCCCCCATCCAACCCACCCTGCTCCCTTGACTGCCCCCACCCCTTACCCAACCCCCCCCCCAGCCCCAGCCCCTTTACCATGATGCTCCCCACTCATCTAGAGCCCTGCCATTGTGCCCGCACGCAGCCCCACCCCTCAGCACTGTGCGTATGGCGGCAGGGCTCCAGATGAGCGGGGAGTGTCTTTCCCTCCCCACGGAGCCAAACGCTGCCCTGTGGAAGCGCGCAGACCCAGGGCTCTTGGGGAAGGGATGGAAGGTGGGGGGGAAGGGCTGGCGGCTTGCTGCGCTCGGCCGGACGCTCCGGCCTGGGACCATGGCTTGCCTCATCGGCAGGATTTTTGATGGCATGTGGAGTCCCAGCAGGCAGCCGCGTGCCATTAAAAATTGGCTCACATGCCATCTTTGGCACGCGTGCAATAGGTTGCCGACCCCTGGTCTATAAGGTACCACAGGACTCTTTGCTCTTTTTACAGATCCAGACTAACATGGCGACCCCTCTGATACTATTATTACAAAGGCTTTCATATGGCCTCTTTAACAGTTGTTTTCCTCATAAGTCGAAGTTAGTATGTCATGGTTTGATATACTTTTTAATTACAACATTGTGTTATGTACTGTTAAACCTTATTCGCTTATCAGGATATTTCACAGCATGTACCGCTGCACCAAAATTGAGTGCATGATGGGGTTGTAAATTGGCAGTAATTAACTTTTGTTCCACTTAAGAACTATCTAAAACCAGATTGTTAGTATTAGATAATTGTTCTAGAATTATAACTGAATTGCAAAATCTTGCACACTCTATCTCCTTATCCTAAACCTTCTGATTGAGTTGGAGTAAATCAGTGTATCATAGCTGCCTGTATATCAGCAAATTATGTTTACTGTCGTGGCCTTCGGATTTTAGATTTCCATTTCATTCGGTTATTTCACTAACATTGCTTCTTAATTGTGGGATCCAAAAAGCTTCATTTTATCAGCAGAAATATGGAACTAATAAGAGCTTTGAATTGGGAGGGAGGCTCCCAGTCTGCAGGCAGGAGCACGAGGAGGTACAGAGCAGTCATGCACCCTCAGTGCCCTTATTCAAGACTCCAGTCGCATATGCACGAGGCACATGCATATCTGCAGTGCAATGTACACCAGCATTGTCTTAAAAACCAGTTACTGAAGGATAAGTAACAGTTCTGTATTGAAGGAAACTATGGTGTTGTCTACATGATGCAGGAGTGCGCACCAGTGGGGCTCTTCCTGCTAGAGCAGGCTTTCTTCGGGTGCACGGAGAGACTGCTCAGAAGCTGATGTAGCCTCTTCATTGATGATGTGACTTCCTCTTTCTCAGGTGATCAGTCTTGGAGTTCTGGAGCTTCAGTCTTCCCCTAGGGCGGTTTTCAACCCGAAAGCCAAGCCTTCTTGCCCATATCCTTGATTCCTATAGCTTGTGAACTTCACTCTCTGAGCCTGGTAGCATCTCTCGCCAAGATCTTTGGTAAGGTCAGGTGCAGTGCCTACCAAGGAGCCATGTAACCATGTCCAATTGGGTTAGAGTTAAGTCCTTTTTAGCTGGTTGTCAATTCCAGAAAAGTCCCATTTAAACAAACTGTTTTGGGTTTTACATACCACAGAGACTGAAAGTCCATGACATCCCCATTCTGTGCCTCGTCCCACCCCCCAAAATCAGAAATTGGACATAAAACCACTTTGAGGAAGAAGGTGCACTTTTGTTTGGGTGGAAAATCTGATAACAGATCATCACTTTACAGAAAGTACAATTAGCAATTATTCACCCAGCAAAAAAAAAAAAAAGGAAATAAATTGGAACTTATGACAAATTCACATTAATTTTATCTTCCTGTTTATAGAAGTAGGCTACAGTGACATAAATTATGTCCTGAAAGTTTCACCATGATAGAGGGAGCTTACTTTAAAATGTCTGAAGATGAAACTCATTTAAGATTTTCAGTTTTATACAGAGCCTATGTTCTCATGAAAGCTGTTTCTCTCACACAGATATATTGGTCACTTTCAGATAAGTGGTTTGCAGAATCCTGGGGCAAGGACGTTTTTGCCTTCACCTTCTTTTCTCCTCCTAGTTTTTGGCTGAGTTCCACCCTGCATGCTCAACTCTATTAGTAATAACTTGGGATAGGAGACACATCTGATTAATATTCTGACTTTTGGTTTTGGTTCCACTGCCACCTTGAGTGGGCAAGGATTATGGGTGTTTTAGTCTTTGTCTGCATTTTCTTGATAATCTTCATCTTCATTCTTCAGTTTCTTATGCTGATGCTGCTAGAGCCTCATTATTATTAAGAAAACAGGAATGACAATTTTATTTCCATTTGACTTCTATCTAACTAGTGATAATGTTAAAAGGCCTTTAAAGATGTATATTTCAGGATTTGTAGTAGCTCAGAACCTGTGGTTTGAAATAGTAGCCAGCATGGCTGTTTAAGGAATGCATTGTCGTATGTAGTAGTCTAGCCATAAGGAGTATTGTTAATATATCCCTGGCATTTGCCACTTAACTGAAAGCAGCTGTGGTGACCACAAATGCAAAGAAATGCTATTCCTTTTTCAATGAGGATTTGGCAAGGGTTTTTTTATTTTAACAAATATTTTTAGGTTTATTGTGAAAATAGCTGAGTAGGCAGAAAAAATACTGGAATATTCTTTTTTTGCAGATGATTTTTTTTTCTTTGTTATTGCCATGCAGAGACAGAAGTGCTTCTGGTTAGCGCTGGATTACATGTCAGCTGTTCCACTGTCTCAGATCTTACTGCACTTTTAAAGTAGGACCTGGAACTGCCATTGTGTGTGTTTCTTATCTCCCTCCCTCATTTTCATGACTTCCTACTCCGATGCCCTAGACTAAGGTTCTTTTCCTGGTCTTGTCCCTTTTTTCCTGTGTTAAATATTTTTCTGTGGAGACATGGTTTACTTAAGCAAAAACAAATTTGGTGCAGTATTTTCTGGGAATTAATGACTGTGTGGGAGGAGCTAATGTGCTTCTAGCATTAACCCCAGGCCGTTAACTGTCAGGAAATGGTCTATGCTGCTGATGTTGCTGTAAATGATGAAAAAGGCAAGGGGCAGGACATGGATTTTTATCTTTAAAGTTTGAAGTGCTGTTTGTTATGTGCAGGGCACTCATTAAGTGCCCTGTATGTTACTTATATTACAGTAGTCCTCCGGGGCCTGATCTCTGATTGGGGTTCCATTGTGGTGTTGAATAAACAATTATTAGCCAATCCAATTTACATAGATCTTATTGCAACACTTCTTGTTGTTTAGAATCAGAGTTCAAAGACAAGTCAATCTTTGCTAATTTTGAGAGAGGCATTTCAGATTTGATCTGTTTTGTGGATTTTTTTTTTTTCCCTCTGTCAGTCTTTAATTGTCTGAGAACCTTCAAAAGCGTAATGCTAGTAAGAGTCAACTTCAGTGGTTGTGCTCATCTTTTGGGTACTGTCCCATCTCTGCAGATTTCTTTTGATGTCATGATGCTTTGTGCTGTATGTGCTTTGCCATCTCAGTCCTCCTAAAATCAATTCTAATGGTTCTCTAAGCGGGAAATTAGTGTACACTACTTCATTTAAAACTGCAGCAAGGTAGAGAAGTACCAAAAGCAACCTGTTTCTCACTGGCATCCCTTTGTGATGGCTTACTTCAAAACTAGAAGAGATTCTCATAGCTTCCACTGAAATCAATAGACACTCATTAGTTTTCACTGTAATCTGTGGGGGTGCTGGGTGTTCAGCATTACTCAGAATCAAACTACATATTTGGATGCATAAGTATGAATTTAGTTGTCTCATTTTTAGGCATGTGCTTTTGAAAACTTTGACCTTGGACTCCAGAAAATTGGGAATTTTAATAGCATACTTCTTCAAACCAGACAGCCTCAAAGTCAACTAGCTGCTTATGAATCAGTAATTATAATAATTACCTATGAGGCAAAAACCGGTCAGTGTCTTCTAACAATTATCAGGTTAATTAGATAAGCTCATTATTGTTGTAAAGTGACTGAAGTCAATGAAGTTATGGCACTTTGACCCCCTAGCTTGAAACTACAGGGACTCTTCCACCAAATTTCCTTTTATTTTTCTCAGGAGATATCTGCTGTCTTAATTCTGAGTCAGTTACCAATTGCTGAGTCTTACCTGGAATCTCCATGCTCCATTAACTTGGTTTTTTTTTTCCTGTTTGTCCTGGTAGGGAGGGGTCTTTTAACTGAGCAAGAGTTTGGCTACTGTTCTTGTGTTTTGGTATTTAAAGGTAGACTAGAACTTGGTTTTATGGCCTATGCAGTGATCATGGGCAAATCACTTTGCCTCCTTGTGCCTCAGTTTCCCTACCTGTAAAGTGGGAGGATGATAATGATTACTGTCTTTGTAAAGTGCTTTGAAATCTACTGAAGAAAACTTCTGTAACAGGAGCTAGGTATTAGAGCCTAGGTAGAGCCTTTTGTGCTTAAAATGCTTTACATCAGTAAGTTAGGTACAGGTAGTGCACTGACTGTAGGCAGACATGACAGCTGTGTATTTAGCAATAGTTCCCATACATGTTTAGCTATTCAGTTGGAATTGCAGATGTATGATGACATACCATGTGTTATTACTTATGGTACAGGAGTTAAATATCCCCCGAGGGACTTTTTGTGCAAATGTTTTGATTTTAACCTGTTTTCACAGAAAAAAGATGAATACTAACATCTAAGGAACTGTGTACTTTTCTAATTGGAAAGAACGTTTGGAAAATGAATCAAAGTATTTTACTTCATGAGAGAATCTAGAACTATTCAGTCTGTGCTGCAGACCATATATTAAATAGCTGGGAGTCAGCATTTTATTAGCATATAGTGTGTCAGTTTTTCTTAACCCGTAATAAAAAGCTGAGTTGTACATATTCTTATCCAAGGAAGAAGTGACTGTGGAAAAGAGCGGGTAACACCAGATTAAAAAAAATAAAAATAAAAGAAAATCCTTCTGAGTCCTACTTATGGTCCAGGAGAAAAAACAAACCCCGATTTTTCCTGTTTTCTTGCTGTCCCTGTGTATGTATGGAGCAATGCCTTATCTCCCAACAGCTTTATGTAAACATGCAATTATAAAAAGACCAAAAGATCTTAATGCCAGTTACACAGTAAAAACTGTTGGTTGAAAAATAGTAACTACTATTTTTTCTTTTTGCAGAGTTGAAAGATCTACAGATCAAGTAATCAAACCAGTCAACGTAGAAGCTTTGTCCAAATGGGTTGGGAAAATACCATCAGATGTTTTACAAGACATGCCAGTGATTGCACCAATGTTAGCTAAACTTGGCTACGATCCGTATGCCAATCCACCAAATTATGGAAAGCCAGATCAAAAAGTTCTTGAAAACACACGAAGGGTAAGGTATTTTTCTGTATGAAATCTAGTTGGCTAAAAGCGCATCTTTCATTATGAAAGAAATGTTGAGGAGTTTTTGTTTTAATGTGGACTATAAAACAGTAATGTACCGTTTTCATAACGGCAACCTTTAAAAGAGCTTTTGGTGGAGATTTTCGTAGGCACTATGAACAGTTAGGCCTGCAACTCCCATTGACTTTTAATGTGACTTGGGTGCCTAACAGCCCATTATGCCTTTGAAAATGACCCCCTTCATTGCTACCTCCAACATACTGGCATGCAAGGAACTGCTAAAGAGCTTCAATGCTGAGTATTATAGGAAAGTGTATAAGACTATAAGATTTACCACTGCGGATCAGACCATTGCTTCTGCCTCTCAATGGTTTTAGAGAAGGTAAATCACTCTCCGGCCTCCCATAATGCACCTAGCTAACTGAGTATACTTAAGGAAAGGAGGAAAATCCTTCCTGAGCTCCTCAGGGACTCATCTGCAAAGCAGGAGAATGAAATACTCTTGCTTCAGGTTGCTCAGATACAAATATTCATAGATATAAATATTTCTAGCTCCTCTTTAAAGCTCAAATTACAGAGATTTTTTTGTAAACTCTTGTTCTTCATTAACCATTTGTTTCTGTATTATGGGAATCTATTGCTCTGTCAAGCTTGGAGTTGCTTTGTGTCATGTTTTCTTTTGCATTTTCCAAGTCTCAGAGGCAGAAAAGAAGTTTTTCTCCTTTCTCCTGTTGGCACTTCATAGTTTTGTGGGATGAAATGCAAAACGAAGATGCTCCCGAGACTCTCCAAGCTCAGTGGCAGAGGTTTCCTTAGGCTCTCTCTCTCTGAGGGCTGTTTTTACACAGAACTATTAGCCAACTTTTCCCTCTCGCTGCAGTTTGATCTGACTGGCAAGGAGTGGGGCTTTGGGAAACACATTAAGGAAGTCCAAAGCCTTTCTTTAAGTAACAGTAGATTCCCAATTAATTCAGTGGTTGAGCAGGATCCTGTTTACAACATTAAGAATCCTAGAAACGTAGGTCTGGAAAGGACCTCAAGAGGTCATCAAGTCCAGGTCACAGCACTGAGGCAAGACCAAGTAAACCTAGACCATTCCTGATGGGTGTTCATCCAACCTGTTCTTAAAAACCTCCAATGATGGGATTCCACAACCTCTCTTGAAAGCCTCTTCCAGAGCTTAATTATAGATAGAAAGGTTTTTCCTGGTAGCTATCCTAAATCTCTGTTGCTGCAGATTAAGCCCATTACTACTTGTCCTATCTTCAGTGCATGTGGAGAACAGTTGATTTCAGTCCTCTTTATAACTTCGATTCCTGTGTTTCGCTTCACATTTTCCTCATGTAATTTCAACTCATCTTTTACATCGTCATTTGGGAATCTTCTGTTCAGTAAAAACAACGAGGAGTCCTTGTGGCACCTTAGAGACTAACACATTTATTTGAGTATAAGCCTTTGTGGGCTAGAACCCACTTCTTCAGATGCATGGAGTGGAAAATACAGGAGCAGGTATAAATACAGGGAAAGATGTGAGTTGCCTTACCAAGTGTGATGTCAGTCTAATGAGACAATTCAATTAACAACAGGATACCAAGGGAGGAAAAATGACTTCTGAAATGATAATGAGAGTGGCCCTTTTCAGACAGTTGACAGGAAGTTGTGAGTAACAGTAGGGGGAAATTAGTATTGGGGAAATTAGATTTAGGTTTTGTAATGACCCAACCACTTCCAGTTTTTATTCAGGCCTAATCTGATGGTGTCCAGTTTGCAAATTAATTCCAGTTCTTCAGTTTCACATTGGAGTCTGTTTTTGAAGTTTTTGTTGTTGTTGTTGAAGAATTGCCACTTTTAGGTGTGTTAGTGAGTGATCAGGGAGATTGACATGTTCTTTTACTGGTTTTTGAATGTTATGATTCCTTATGTCAGATTTGTGTCCGTTTATTCTTATGCATAAAGACTGTTCAGATTTGGAGACAATTTATACCTTCAAGTCAGTGGGACTGCTGTGGGTACCTGCATGGCCCCACAGTATGCCAACATTTTTATAGCTGACAACTATTTTTATAGAACAGCGCTTCCTCAGCTCAGATTTAAATAGCTGAAATTGTGAAATTTATGGTTTTTAAAATCCTGTGACCCTGAAATTGACCAAAATGGACTGTAAATTGGCAGGGTGCTACTTATAAGGCAACAAATCATGAACTTCCCATAAATATAGTTGTTCACTACACCAGGGGTACAGCTACCAGTGCTGAATAGTAGTTGTGGTTTTATTTGCATATTAAATTTAAATGTTTATTGTAAGGAATAATCCCTCCTAAACTGAAGCCTAATAAGGCAGTAAGTAAATTCAATTCCAAGAGCAGAGCTAGAATGGACTGTTTGTATTACTAGAACACTGAAATTAAATGACCACATCTTTAATTTATGTGCATTTTAGCAGAAAATTAAATTAGTATAATTAAAAAGACTAATCCTTCACGCTCGGTCTTATATATTTGCTATCTCACATTTCCTTCTTTGCCTTTCTAGGCTGCCTCATGGTTTCCCTAAGGCTCGTCACTTTATTTTTAAGCCATTTAACTGCAAAGTGTAACATATATTAGAATACTGATATATATTTCATATATAGAATGTATGTATACATGTCTGTCTGTCTAAAAAATGTAAAAATGGCATAAAAGTAAGCCAGTTACAGATTTGAAGGTCAGAAGACTATATTCCTCAAATTTGGAGCTTAGTGGCAAGCAGGAAGATGTTTGACTACTGTGAAAATTGGTGAAACAATGTATTTTGTTAAAGATGAAAAGGCATTTACATGTAAATATGTAGGTAATCAGTGTGGATTGTTTGTACAGACCCCAAACTGATAGGAAGAACCTTTTTCCTTTATAAAATAAGTGAGGCA
This sequence comes from Gopherus flavomarginatus, assembly GCF_025201925.1. Lineage (NCBI taxonomy): Eukaryota > Metazoa > Chordata > Testudines > Testudinidae > Gopherus > Gopherus flavomarginatus. The sequence continues at coordinate 13,011,199 of NC_066635.1, forward strand.
TAGTCTATAAATCTGGCCATTTACATATCTGAATAAGTGGTATTTTTGAATTTATACATAGATTAGATGGTAATGGTTTCAGTAATATCATATTGAAGGAAAATTTCTTCCTAGCTTTCTCAAGAGTAAATCATAAATAACAATAAAATTGTGAAATATTTGGTGATCTAGAAAATATTCCATAAACACACTCTAAATATCGTAATATACGCAACTTAGTCTATTTAGTATGAAATTAACATGAAATACTGTTTGTTGTTAGAAATAGTATGCAGTGTGGCCTGTGGGAATTACTTTTAAGACTTGGCTACATCAGCCAAGAAATTCATGATAGTAGCTGTGTAATGAATTATGCTTCTTGCTAGAATAGTGTTAACCCAACTCTGTCTCTTATTTAGACAAGGGCTTATTGATTTTGGTGTGAAAGGCACCGCCCCCCTTCAGTAGAAAGCAATTATTTGGAAGGCTGGTACCCTGTTTTAATTAAATAGACTTTCTTTTTCTTTATCTTTATCACTTAAGAAAAGTCTATCAAGTACTGATAGGTTGTGACATTAGTATAGTTTGTAAATCAGTTTTGTTCACTATTGCGTCAAGATTAGATTTTTTTTAAAAGCCTTTACTGTAGTTTGGCAGCTCATTTTTTCTGTTCCGTCATGCATAGGGTTTAACTTTCAGGCCTTAGCTCATTTCCTTTGTGTAAGTAACCAGACTTAAAACTAGTTTCCCTAACTTTAAGGACAGTAATCTTTAAAGCTGGCTGGCCTGGTTGCCAAATTTGAGTTTTGAGCTCAGTCTTTTGCCCCTTGTTTGGCAGGAGTAGAGTGCTACAGATGTCCTATGCAAAATACTTGGGGTGGATTTAAAAAGCAGGCTCTGGAAAAAGTCCCAGGATGACTGAAATGTCAGGTTATCATATGCTTTGCTGTTCTTTGAAGAATAAACAAAAGATGCAACAGAATCTGATGCTGATTAACCCAAACGCTGGGATTTTAAGTTTGCCTTATGATTTTGATTCTGTTGGAATGTAAGTAGTTAAACTAAGTAGTACTGCTTATCCCTGGAGGTACCTGCTGAAAAATAATTACAGCTGCTTGTAATAAGAATAATTACCTCTCTACTTCACACTTGTGATAACTTACGTTGTTCGTAGAGGCTGGCTTTGCTGCCTCAGTGACTTTGTTTGATGGGGGTTTTCCATTGGTGACTGAGGGCTTTTGTCTTCATGAATAGTAATGCCTACTCGCCTTTTAATCTCTAAAACCCATTTGTCCATATTGCTGAATGGAACAGATTATAACTAGTGAAAAGTTATTTATTCACAAACTAAGGTTAAGAGAAACCTGAGAGAGGCTTCATTTCAACAGCAAGAACTTTTTGTCCTACAGGATCTGGCAGCGTAACCTCAATGGCAATCTATTCCAGTTGTTGGGAAAGCATCCAAAGAGTGACATAGGAAATAAATGTTAACATTCCCAGCAAGTGAATAGGATATGGTGAAGACAGAGGATTCAGTTGTAGGTATTGGTGAGCTGGATGTGAATGATTCATATTTGTATAAGGAGTTTGGAAATGAAGATTAAAAAATTGAGGATGATTATCAGCTCTTCAGTAATTCGGGATGCCTTTCTCTCAGACCTACTTCATTTGAAAGAAATAGATTATTATTAGCGCATGCTAAGAAAAAAAAATTCTGTGAAGGAGCAGCTACTAGGACGGACAAGGCTACAAACATATCACATCTACAGGGGAGAAATAAGAGTAATTAACTTTTACAACGCTTAAAAGCAAGGTAGTTTTGTTTCTTTTAAAAGTTGCCTTCGGAGAAGTAAAAATCTTGCATAGCAGTTTTTCAGTGGTTTATAATTTGCCATTCCTGGCAACGTACCGCTCATTTGAATAACATTTCACAAGTTATAATCTGTACCTTAAAATAGCTTTATCTGAAGATATTTCTGCTAATAATAAATTATTGATCTTGCAAGCAACTGTTTTTCCTTATGGACTAATTGCTTCATTAATTTCATGTTGGGCTTTGCATGCTTGTCCTGTACTGTGTGGATGCATGTAAGACATCCATTCTTATGCAGGGCATTGAGTACGGAGGTGGAAGATGTGTGCCACTAGAATCTGAATAGTGTTGGATATAGATCAATGCATACAGAGGGACAAATAAATAAAAATACGTCTGTCCCTTGGTGCATACACGGCGCCTGTTGACTTCAACGCTAGCTTTCTGTGCATTTACGCAGAATTTTGCGCTTTATTAGTTTTTTATTATATAAGCAAATCTTTTGGTATTCTTGTTGTGCTCATCCACTTTACTTCAAGGATCACCTAGCAATGACTCAAGTTTGATATATTTATAGTTAAACGTTCAGTAGCTTTTTCTGGAAATATAAGAGGTAAACAGATTCCATATCCTCATGCACAAAGGAATCTTTTGTAATTGAGTTCATATGTACACATAAAATATTAATAATTGGTGTTTTCGGAAATGCTACAAACTAGTAGCCCATTTACCAAGTGAAGAATATAAGGTATTAGAATCACTTCATTATATTTTAAGAATATCGGATGTGTCTGTAGCTCAGTCAGAATAGTGAACTTCACAGAGGCATCTGTTAAGAGTTGAATAGAATATAGCAAAAACTGGAGGGTTCCTTGTGACTATTAGATTTTGACTTATACTCAGTTGAAATTGGCTTAGCCTTGTATTATGACTGGTTGTGCAGTTTCCTCTCACATCTGTAACATATTACTCTAGTTTTTCTTTGGCACACACTCCACATTGAATGAATTTGTGGACACATATTCCAGTCATTTCTTTTGACAATTCCTGAAGGTTCCGATGTTCACCATAAAGAGATTATGAGAAGAAAACTTACATATGCTTAGAGGAAAAAGCGTGGAGGTTCTGCCTGGCTACTTACTGGTGGGCCTTATAATAACTTCTGCAAGCTATATTTTTCTCTGTCATGTCACAGAAAATTCTGTTGACTGGTCATAATAGCTGGAAAAAGAAATTGAGTTTTATCAACCCTTCTGTTCCAAAGACACAGCTTATCCCCAACTTGGCTTTTGAAGACATTTCCTCAGTGTTATGCTAGTGTTATCAACTGAGAGACGCTATATTAGAGATCATGTGTTTGTCCTTATTTTTTATTTAAAAGGCAGTGTTCTGCAATAATGATCCCAAAGCATTATAAATAGTGCATTTGACACCAGTGTGGTAGAGCAGCTCTGTCTTGTAAAAGATATAGTGTATATTTGTGTAAGGTATGCAGCAATGAGATGTAGCTGTGGAACAGACCAGAATCAAGGCCATGATTGTGCTATAGCTAAGCTGCGAATGGATGGTGTTGGTGACCACAGAAGCATTTCACTGTGTATTTTGGCTTGTGTTCTTTGCTCTAACTTTTAAACTGAAAAGAACAAAAACAAAATTACATCTTAGAATACAAGAACCAAGTCAGTGGTTCTCAAACTTTTCTCTGGGGACCCAGTTAGAGAAAATAGTTGATGTCCGCGACTCAACGGAGCTGGGGATAAGAGGTTTGGGGTGTGGCCCAGGGCTGGGGCAGAAGGTTGGGGTTGGAAGGAAGGGCTGCGGGTGGGGCCGGGAATGAGGGGTTCAGGGTGTGGGAGGGGGCTCTATGCTGGGGCGGGGGTTGGAGTGTGGGAGGTGGTCAGGGCTCTGGGCTGGGGGTGCAGGCTCTGGGGTGGGGCTGGGGATGAGGGGTTTGGGGTGCAGGAAGGGGTTCCAGAATTGGGGGGGGCTCAGAGCTGGGCCAGGGGTTGGGGTGCAGACTTACCTCTGGCAGCAGCGCAGCCGGAGTGCAGTGGCTGGCTTCCCGCCTGTCCTGGCACCGCAGACCATGCTGCATCCTGGAAGTGGCCAGCAACAGGTCCGGCTCCTAGGCAGAAGCGTGACTCTCACCCACAGGCACTGATGTGGAGTCTGTGCTCAGGGCGGGGACAGCGCGTGGAGCCCCTTAGCCTCCTGCCTAGAAGCCGGACCCACTGCTGGCTGCATCCAGGGTGCAGCACAGTGTCAGAAAAGGTAGGCACTAGCCTGCCTTAGTTGGGCAGCACCCCAACGGGACTTTTAACGTCTCGGTCGGTGGTGCTGACCAAAGCAAGTTGACCCAGTACTCGGCCATGATCCACAGTTCAAAAACACTGTTCTAAGTGGTCACCCATGAGAGAGGGGTTTCCTTGAAGAACCAAATCTCCTGTGACTCCTTTGGTATAGTTTGTTTGTTTGTTGTTAACTTTCTTCTTTGAGCTTTTTAGATGTAGATACGCCACTGCCTCCATTCTCTCCACAGGAATGTCTGTATGGTTTGGAAAAGAGAAATTAACCCTGATTAATAATAAGATATTGAGCTGTTCACCACTGGAGTATAAGTTTAATTACTATAAGTTGCCATCTGGTGACTGTTCAGTGACCTATGTTAAATGAGTTTTGCTTCTTTAGTTCCTACTTGCAGTCTGCAGTGTGATTTTTTTTTTTTTTTTTTTGCTTATCTAAAATAGTTTCTTAAAATATTTGTAAACACCTGCTTTTAAAAAAGGTTAAAAGGCTTTGTTATAGGTATGCTTTACGAGACAAATTCTACAATGGAATTTGCAGTAGTTTATAAAATAAAATGAAACAAAATCGATTTTCTTGTACATGTAAATTGCTGCCATGCTGTTTTGTATTGGGACAATTGTTTTCTGAAATTGCTGTAGGAACAGCCCCAGCTTGTGGATTTTATTATGGAGATTTTTATCCAGAAAACAATCCATCGCAAAGTGGAAGATTCAGTATATTTCTGAAACTTTTATTTCTGAAAATATCAGGTGCCAATTCTCTTCTTAACTTCTTTAATATTCCGCTGAATATTAGTTGCTTGGAAATCTTAACAGTGACTGTGATCACACAGTTAAAATATTGGCATAGTAACAGATTTAATTTAAGAAGATGAAATGATTCCATTTAAAGTAAAACATGACACCCTTCTCTAATGTCTTCGCCTTCTCTGTTGACCCCACATGACTGAAGAAGTGGTTTTGACTGGCATTTGAAGAAGCAGTTCCCAAATCTCCTTGCATAGTAGATTGCCATAATACAGGATCTTGATCAAGACACAAGGGGGAATAAACCACAGACATGTCCTGCTCTCTCACATGAGGCATTTAACTGGTTCCATTGTGGAATTACAGGACTCCCACCATATCACCAATAGCTGAGGGTAGACCTGCCTAGACCAACCTCTAGGATTTAGCCCTGGTCTATACTACGAGTTTAGGTTGAATTTAGCAGCGTTACATCAATTTAACCCTGCACCCGTCCACATGATGAAGCCTTTTTTTTTTTTTTTTTTTTTACTTGAAGGGCTCTTAAAATCGATTTCTGTACTCCTCCACCGATGAGGGGACTAGCGGTGAAATTGACCTTGCCGGGTCGAATTGGGATAATGTTGTCGCAATTGGATAGTGTTGGCCTCTGGGAGCTATCCCAGAGTGCTCCATTGTGACCACTCTGGACAGTGCTCTCAGCTCAGATGCTCTGGCCAGCTGCCCAGGGACACCCGAGTAGCTGCTGGTGCAGTTGGCCCTGGAGTGTGGCTGGCTGCAAGGCCGCCTGAGCAGTTGGCTGCAGAGCTGCTCCAGCAGTGGCAGGGGAAATGTTTTTATACAAATTACTAAATTAAATACATTATTTCGCTACAACTACAGCTCATTTAATTATAAGTCTGCTTCTGTAAAAACTAGTGATGGTGCCATATGCTGCCATATAAGAAACAGAGAAATTGTAAAGAAGAAAGATGCTGTATGTTGCACATTCTGGCCAAGACTCTTGTAGAACTCTCTGGAGGTGCAGTACACAAGGTGAAGCTGAGGGCGAGAGTCAAAGATGGTTTATAGTCCTCTGATTTTTCTGGGCTTCTCTGGGAGCCAAAATGGCACCTGTGTAACTTAGCATCTTGGCAGCCATTCTAAGTTATGGCATCTTCCTCAGGTCTGCATCTGGTTTGCAGCACAAGCCAGAATGGCCCTATATTGGAGTTTACAGGGATCAGAGCAGGGCTAACTATGGCTGCACAATACTGTAACTATGTTGGGTGAATGTCATCTGGCCCTGTTAACCTCTACTAGGATGGAATAGAGAATCTCAACCATTTTGATACCTAAGAAAAATTGGTGGATAAATCTGATGCTTCTAGAAAAGCTTAGCCCCCACCTCTCCTCACCGTGATGAGTAATTAACAGACAGGTCAGCAGCCTCAGAAAAGCAATATCTCATTTTTCCTTTCAAGCTTTTTTTCAATAAACCTTTTTAAGAACTTTACAAGGAAACCATTAATGTTAGAGTTCCATCCTGCTTCCAAAGACTGCATGTAGTTTACTTCTGGCTCTTTTTAAAAAATTGCCAAATTGTATGAAATTCAGATATACTGTTGTAAAACCCCACCCAGTAGCCAGTGTGTGCTTGTATATTTTGCACACTGTTTAAGTAGAATCCTATTCAGGCAACTCTCCAGTTCCGTGAGGATTGCATGTTTTCTGCCATCTCCTTGGGAGAGGTTAGAGGAATTGAGTGATTTGTATGAGAAAATAGAACAAGTTTATAATAGATGTCCATATTTTGAAGATCTTTAACAAACCTCTGGGGGAGGGGCGGGGAAATGGTATCTAGGTAGGTTTCCTGACTTAAGAAGGTAACTTTGTTCAGGGCAACAGGTTCTGCATAAACTAACTTTTTTTTATTAAAACTTATAAGTGTTGTTTAGATCTTGAACTGGTAGTGCCTAAAAGGAACTAGAGCTGCAAATATTGAAATACAAGGTACATCCTGTTTTTTGGCTGTCTCACTTGTACAATGCATGTATTAGTATGAAAGAGTCTATGTAAAAACCCTCCCAAATTCCTAATTTTTAAAAACTCCTAATCAAATCTCCTCTTGCATTATTTTTGGACAATGTTGCAGTATTGGTGCTTTTTATGTAACATCACATGGGCAGTTTGGTTTCGATTATCTGTTTTGTGGATAAGAATTCACATGGTAGGAAACTGACTGTTCATGACAGATGGGAGCAAAGAATCTCCTAGGTTATGAATATTTAAAATGTCTGTCTGAACCAAAAGTAGTTTTTCTTCAGTATCTACATTACAAAAATGAAGCATGTAGCAAATTACAGTATCACTTTTATCTGCAGTAATCTGATCTGCTGTGCCCAATTATGCTTATGGAAAATTGATAATGCTGTGTGACTAGAGGCTTTGTTGCACCTTTGACTCTACCATAATATTAAAATACTATCTAAGAAGGATTTGTCTTTGGTAGTATGTGAATAATTGCACAGCTGTCTTCCAGGTGCCTGTTGCTGTATCTCTGTTGCATGAGAATTTTATTTTGTCAAATTTTTAACATTGTACACTGAACTGACCAAATAAAACATTGCAAAATATAACAGGGAGAGAATTATATCTGCATTAAAATCCTGACCCAAAACTATTATTAATCCTGTTTTTAAATGGGCTCCTTTTCATTAAACAAGTATTGAGTAACATAGTGGTGCTTGGACTATATCGACTTTTTAACCTGCAGGTTGGAATATTTACTCCCTCACAGAAGCTCAGTACACTGAGTTAATTAGCGTTTGGGCATTTTGGAAGTAACTGAGCTGATCATTGTGACTTTCGTGGCTATTAGTCTTTTCCACTTTTTGCTAATTTTCACTGATGTAACAAATCTCTATATTGTTTTCATGAGCTATGTTTTCTTCTACTAAAAAATCACGTTAATATGGAACTTCATAGCCTAATGCTTCTGAGGCAGTTCAATTTATTTCATGGATGTGAAATTAGCCAAAATGGTTTCATGTTGTGGATAGGTGAATAATTGTTTGTAGTATTAATGTGACAACATTGTTGATGCATCACTTTATTAGCTGCTGTCTAGAGAGATGAGCTTCATTTTAACGGCATAACTAAAAGAGAAAAATCTGAAGTAGTCTGCTGAACTCAGACGTTTACAATACATTTGGATCTCATTGACCACATGCTGAATTTTTGACCAATGAAGCTTTCATTAACGTTATTGTGGGAAGCTATGGTTATTATGGGAATGGCTTCAAGAATGTGAATGAGAGCTGTGCCTATCATTGTGGATTAGCATTGTTCTTCTATCTTTGTCCACTCCTTTTGAGATAACAACTTTTAAGGTTTTGCAACTTCTATAGATGATTCCTTGCTCCCTGGTTATTTTTTTTAGTAAAGTCTGGATCATTCATTGCATATGTTTAACCAGTCTAGTTATGGAAATAGAGTAGTGAAAGCTCCCAGCTTGCTTAGTCTATTCAAAATGAATCATATTGTTTAATGTTGCAGTCATGTTTGGGGTGAATTATTTTGCAGACAGGAAACTCTGAGCTGACTCAGCTTCAGCGACAAGGCCACTGCAGTGTACTGACATAGTAATTATTTCAGAGACCGTTCTGCTCCTAATGTGAGCTCAGAAATCAGTGTAAGATATTGCAGACTTTATCTAGTTTAGACCCCCATTCAGACCAGACAGGAAACTGTCAATTCTGTAGATGCAAGATCCTTCTATTCAATATTAGCCATGTCAGGATAACCTACTGCAAATTGTACTTAATTCCTCTTTTATTTTTAAACTCTAATTAATAATTGGTTTTAATTTTGGAGAGATTTTTGCATGGCACCGCATAGTAGGGAAAGACAGATTTAAAAAAGACAGTTTTATATTGGTATATAGCTAAGTTAATATATAGTGAATAAGGTATATCGGACTTACATCAAGCATAATTTGTACCCTGAGAACTTCAAAAGTAGGATAAATTATAAGATTTTTGCCGTGTATTAACCTAGTGCATGTTTCTTAAATAAAAATTGTATTAAATGCCATTTACTTCTCACTCGAACAGAACAATCAGTCAATACGTGACGTTATTGTTTGTATTACTATAGTCCTCTGGGCTCCAGTCATGGACTAGGCTGCCATTGTGCTAGGCACGGTACAAACAGAACACAAAAAGATGGCCCATGCCCCAAAAAGCTTCCAGGCCAAGTGTAAGACGAGAAATAAACATTTGGGTACAGACAGATTGGGGAGCATAAGAAAAAGCTACAGTGCTTGTCAGCATGATAGGCAGTGGTCTCAGCACATCAGCAGCTTAACTATTCTCAGGCTTTTTGTAGGCACCATGGAGTTATAAGCTGGAGAATGTGTGTTAAGATGTAGAACTGGATCAGACGAACACACATTCTCATTCATGAATTAAAAGGAGAATTTCTAAAATAAGAAGTGCCACAACCTGATGGATAAAAATCAATGATTTAAAAGAAAATACAATCATTTTTATTTAAATCAGATTTTCAAAAGTTTAAATTGTTTTATTTTTTGAAATAAACATATTTAAAATTAAATTAGAATTTGACAATCTATGTTAAGGCTTAAATTTACTATAATCTATTAATTATTTAAATATCAAATATAATATTAACAAGTACATTTTTGAACTTTGTGACTAAGTATCTGGAATCAGAGCTTACTGAAGTACTAAGCCAATTATTCAGGAGTAGGCTCTTCTGGAGGTGGAGAGAGAATATTTTCTTCATTTCAGTTTATTCAACTAGTTTGGTTCAATGACTACTACATTCAAAGTTAACAAATCATTTGGGAGTTGAAAAAGCAGGAAAGCTTGTTTTCCTTTTCCAATCTATGAACAAAAACTAGTTGTGAGAATGAGATCTACTAGTTCTTAAAAGAAGCCTAAATTTAGTGTAAAGTCTATATTTAGTTGCAAATCAACATGTTTTAGTGGTTACCAACTGATGGGACTCAGCTTTTTTTTTAGGAAAATAGCTAAAAATTACAAATGCAAAACACGATTACAGTAAATTATTTAAATCAAGGTTTCCTGTTTGCTCATTTAAATCTTGATTAAAATCGTTGATTTAAATCAATCCTCCATGCTCCAGGCATGTCTGATTAGCATGACTAGTTCCAGATGACCCAGACTAACCTATCTTTTATTGAACAGAATTCCTGTTAGCAGTTTGAACATAACATAATGATAGCATCTGTTTAAATTGTACTGTTTTTTTCCCCCCAGGTCTATAAAGGTGAATTTCAGCTTCCTGATTTTCTTAAAGAAATGCCTCAGGTACAGTATTGGATTATTTTCCTTCTCTCTGGTGAAGTAATATGGAGAAAGTGTGTGAATGCAAGAGAGATGTGATAGAAATCTTTATTAACAATCCCTTTATAGAGAACTGATATTTGCATTTCAGTGTGATTATATATGGTTGAGTCATAGGTAATATGTCCTCCTATGAATAGGTAGGCATTCCATGACAGAAGCTGATAGTAAGACTGGTCAGATTTGTGAAGCCACATAGTGCTTCATTTCCCTCTGAAGGAATGCTTAAATATCTGAGTTTACAGAACTTTCGAGAATTCCCTCATCTGGATTAATGAAGTATGTGCCATAAACTGGGAATTGTATATAGTTTGTCCCACTGTCTAGAGTAATTTGATTTTTTTCCCGTCTACATGCTGGGGCCTTCTTGTATCCTATTTTTAATATTAGTTCCATGCCTACTTTTTCTACTTGATGTCTTGTTTGCTAGTGGGCGATAGAAAACTGAGTGCCTACTAGATTTCCCACAGAGCTCGGGATCTTCATTGCTCTTCTCCTGCACGGTCATAGAGAGTCCTAGCGTCCCCACACTATTCCTGAGCCTGTTTGCATCTCTGGTATGGAATGTAGCACGCTGCATCCAAACTAGAGAGGAGTCCAAGACAAAGTGCCAGATCCAAACATTCCTGGAAGCTTGGGAAACTTCAGATCTGAACTTTGCCATTCAGGCCAAGTTTCATTCTAAATACCTCTAAATGGATTGTTGTGTATTATTGTTGGTAGTAAAGAAACGTAATTTGCTATCAGTTGCCTTGTTCTGAAAGGTTCTAAATCAAGTATAGGGCAGATAGCGAGGCTATCTCCAGAGTGTTTTGCCACACTTCAGTAAAGCAGTACAGTCCTGGGCAGTAAAGATAAGTTATCTCATCATTTACTAAGAACATTGAACTAGTTAATATACTTCACAACTTTAATTCTAATTCTAATTGAGTACATTAAGATATAATAATCTCATCAGCTAACTAGTTCAGGGAGTTTTGCTGACCTTGTAATGCAATTACATTTGTTTATTTATTTATTTATAGATAGGGAGGATTATCCTCCCAAAGTAGTCAAGTGTACAGGACTGGCGCTAGGAGTTTGAGTGCCCTAGGAGGACGGCAATTTCGCCGCCCCGCGTGCTGGTCCCGCGGCTCCGGTTGAGCTGCCACAGTGGTGCCTGCGGAGGGTCCGGTGCTGCGCGGCTCCAGTGGAGCTGCCGCAGTCGTGCCTGCGGGCGGTTGACCGGAGCTGCGCGAGGAGCCGACTGTCCACAGGCATGACTGCGGCAGCTCCACCGGAGCCACTGACCAGCAGACCCTCCGCAGGCACCACTGCGGCAGCTCCACCGGAGCTGCCTGCCGCCCCCTCCGGCAAAATGCTGCCCACCAATTATTCTGGCGCCCTAGGCAATTACCTAGGCTGCCTAAATGGTAGCGCCGGCCCTGCAAGTGTATTCTATTCTATAGTAATATAATTATGTATTAAGCACTACTAATAATGTGATGCTTGTACATGGCACAGTCCTGTCGTAGAGGGTATTGAAGAGATTAGAAGAGGGGCTATGTGAGCATAATAACTAGAGAAGGTATTTCCTTATAGTTTCAATAACAGACTTGAGGTCCTTCAGACATAAATTGCCAAGAGACTGCCTGATCTAGGTCTGGTATCAATATAAACCCAACAAAGGTTTTCCATTTCTATGTGCAGCATCTCAAATTCTGGGTTCTGTTGCTGGTCTTCTGCTAACAATTTAATTGACCTTTACTTTAATCAAAGAGAAAATAGGACTTAATTCTCAGAATTCCATTAGATTAATATGTAGATGTCTTGTGACTACAAACAAGTTTTAAAGAATTAAGAAATTTAAATAGACTCTCAAACAGATATATTTTTCAACTGGTTAATTTCCATTGAGGAATTGTTGTACAATAAACGTACATGTTATAAAATTATCAACTACATGGTTTTCTTTGCTTTTAATATGGTGAATCTAATGACAAAAAAAGAGAAGACGACTGCATCTAAATGTGCCTCGTCCTAGTCCGTTAATCTGGCATTGAAAAAGCATCATGCAGATTGTGTCACCCAGCAGCAAAACATGCTCACTCGCTTTTACCATGAAGATAGTAAACATATTAATGATATTTTACTTGCCTGTTTTACAAAACCAAAGCAAACCCAAAAGAAAACAAAACATTGTCCCTGATGAGTGAGAATTTTTACAAGGTTGGATTGAAAACAAAAATGGATCATGTTGTTGTTGTAGGAATGCATACAAATTATGGGCTCAGTCCTGACCTAGGGAAAATTCCCAATCACAGTTACATGAGGAAAGGCTATAGCAGGGTGGCCAACCTGTGGCTCCAGAGTCACATGCGGCTCTTCAGAAGTTAATATGTGGCTCCTTGTATAGGCACTGACTCCGGGGCCAACTTTCCAATGTGCCAGGAGTGCTCACTGCTCAATCCCTGGCTCTGTCACAGGCCCTTCTCCCACTCCACCCCTTCCTGCCCCGTCCCCTGAGCCTGCAGTGTTCTCGCTTCTCTCTCCCCCCCTCACCCCCTTGGAACCTCCTGCATGCCACGAAACAGCTGATCAGGAGGTGTGGGGAGGGAGGGGGAGGCGCTGGTCGGCAGGGCTGCCGGTGGGTGGGAGGTGCTGGAAGCCGGGTGAGGGAGCTGATGGGGGGCTGCTGATGTATTGCTGTGGCTCTTTGGCAATGTACTTTGTTAAATTCTGGCTCCTTCTCAGGCTGGCTACCCCTGGGCTATAGGGTGGGACCCCTGTAATTGGTAGCACTTCTGGTGATGTATCTATGTACGAAGTGCTTGAGATACCAAAGGCTGGAATTGCTTGTCATTATTATCTTAGGGCTTGTTCATGAAAAATTAGTTAGAATAATACAAAAGTTAAGTTGAAAAAGATCTAACATTAATGTGATTCCGCCCTATAGAAACAGAGAGAGGAATAGCTGTGGAGAGGTGGGAGATGAATTGATGGGGGCTGAACTGAGCGGGGTGGAGGCTGATGGGGTGGGCATCTGAACTGAATGAAGGGGTCTGAACTGATAGGGTGGGTGCTGGGGGGGCAAACTTGTGGTAGGGCTGGGGGACAGGATTAATTGCTGGGGTGGGGGCAGGCATGTTTGAGCTCCTGCAGCAGGGGAAAATACATTTGGCAGAATGGACAACATTAATTGTCACGCCCCCATGCATTGGGGATGGGTAAGTGGAGTTAAAAAATCAAGACGGACTGAAAAAACACAATATAATTTTTTCTATAAAAGTCTCTTGATTTTTAGGGGTGCAGTCATGATTTTTGATTTCTTGAGGTTAGCATTATTACAAAAATGGTGGTTCTAAGAACCTGGGAGCCATAGAGAATTGCATATTTGGGGAAGACCAGGTAATTAGGTAACTCACTAAAACACTTCATCTTTTCCTCCTTCCTCACACTGATGCCATAAAATAATGTGTATTAATGTCTGTCAAAGAAGTGGCAATTTGAAAAAGTTTGAGTACACACAGGACAATGGTTCAGCCCACTGTGCTTATGAAGTTTCATTTCATTCAAGCAGTATTTCCCAAGTGGTGAGTTTCAACCCACGGTTGGGCCATGCGCAGGTTCTAGATGAGTCACAGGTCTGGTGCTAGGAGGAGGGGGTTGGAGAGTGAGCTTGCTATGCAGTCACCCTGTAGCAGAGTCTCCTGTCCCTCATGGCTGGACCTTGCTCTGGCTGTCGCAATCTGGCACATGGGATCCCAGTGCCACACAGGGTTGGCCCGACTATGACAGAAGGGCTCATGGGGTACAGCACCATGGCTGTTTGGCCCAGTCATGGTGAAGGGGTGGCTGAGTCAAACCTGAGTGGTGCTGCGACCCTGCGTGCCTGGTCGCAATGCCCAGAATGGGGAGCTAGGCCCAGCCTCATGTGACAGGACCTGCCACCGTGGGGTGAGTGTGGAGCAGGGTTGCTCTCCAGTCTGCTCCACCCGGACCTCCCTTCTGCCCTGGGCCAGGATTAAGGTTGTGGTGCCAGGTTGTAGGGAGTTGCTGCAGGCTGCCAGTGTCCCCTTTGCAGTGCAAGGAGGAGGGTGGTGGTCTGTGATTTTGGGGATCCCCCATTTGTACCCTGGAAGGGTCAGAAAAATAGACAAAATGGAGTTGGTGGGTGACCTTAGTAAAAAAGCATTGGAGCCAGTGCTCTAGAGGGAGTATTGTCACCCTGTAGAGTATCAGGGCGCTGGTAGTTAGGAAATAGTGACTTTGCTCTCTTACTCAGTTTTCTTATCCTTTTAATAATATACAAGAAAAGCTGAGCTATCCGGCACTTTTCCAGCTGAAAAACTCTATGAACCGGCATTCACGACCTTCATTGAAAGTCCAGTTTATAGTTCAGTTTGCGTGGGGCCAGCAGCATCGGTGGCAGGTATCATAGGCTGGGGGAGGCTGTGCCTCCTCGAACAGACAGGTGTGGCCCCACCCATCTCCAGTCCCACTGCTTCCCACTCTGTGGCTTCAGTGCCCCTGTGTGGTGGCACCTGCCCTCCGGGCCTGGGTGGGGGCTGGGGCCATGGCGCCTCCCCTCCCAGCACTCCAGGGCTGCGGCCACAGCACTGGCACTCCAGGGCAAGAGGTGCTAGCCTGGAGTGGGAGCCAGCGGCTGCAGGGGGGGGTGCAGAAGGCCTCGGGCAGAAGGAGCAGGCTAGGGGCTAGTCTCCTCCAACCAATGGTTCATGCGCTGTCAATGGCTGGCGGGCTCCCTACCTGGCTGTGTGTGGCTCCCTGAAGCAGCGACATGTCCTTGCCGCTCCTAAGCAGAGGCGCGGCTAGGCGGCTCTGTGCGCTGTCCGTGCCCTGAGCAATGGCTCTGCAGCTCCCATTGGCCGGGAACTATGGCCAATGGGAGCTGCGGGGGTGGCGCCTGTGGATGGAGGCAGCATGCAGAGCTGCCTAGCTGCGCCTCCACCTAGGAGCAGCAGGGACACGTCAATGCTTCTGGGGAGCCGCTCAAGGTGAGTGCCACCCAGATACAGCATCCCATACCCTTTCCTGTGCCTCAGCTCCAGCTCCACATCCCCTCCTGCACCCAAACTCCCTCCCTCTTAGTTAACTAGAATTTTTCACTTACTGGCACCCCCCCCAACATTCCAGATAAAAAACCTTTTACTGGACTTGCTTACCTCTTACAGTCATTGGGAAGATTAGTGTGATGTTTGTAACCAGTGTTTCAGAAACTTTGTTCATGCTTTCAGTGTCATACTCTCAGGATAAAAGGATAGGCACATTTTGTAATTCAATATCCAAAAATATAGGAACTAACTATTTTTCTTAAGGATAACTTTTAATTATTCTTGATATGTTAAAACTAGAGATTGAGGAAAATGCACAGAAGAATTTATTGCATGTGAAATTAAACCTTTCGACTTGCCCCATCAGTTCAAATTAAAAATATTTTTTTATTTAAAAACCAAAATTGGTTTCTTTTGTTCCAGCCAAAGAAGACAGTAGAAAGGAAGTCCCGTGGCAAGATAAAATGAACATGGACCAGTAAAGTAGAGTAGCTGTGGTGTCTGTTTCACGTTTTCAGAGCATAAAACTCTTAGCTGTGGGCACCTTCAATCTTTCTGATAAACTTTCTTTATGTGCGATCTCTAACCTGGGCTTTGCTCTGTTACTAGGTGTTTGCCTGTTCTTACATTTTGAACAGTTAGTGTTCATGCTTTGCAAGCTGTGCTTAGCTAATATAAAGCCATGAAGAACCTGACACCACTCAGCTAAATGTGCTGTTGCTCACAGTATTCATAGTATTGCTCAGCTCTCAACTGCTGGCCAAAGTGTCTATTGCAGCTTAAAGGTGAAAAAGTATTGAAATGTCAGATTTTTAGCAGTAGTAGTTCAGCAAACTGATTTGAAGAAGTATGCAGTGGTTAGTTCATAGAACTAAATGATGACAAAGGCTTGTTAAGATACAATATTACATGTGTAGTTGCAGTATATGTAGTACATGTGCACAGTTGTGTCTAAAAGAAAAAGTTAGCAGTACGTACCTGTGTGGTGTTGAATTTCTGAATAGTGGAAGTTAAACTATTTTTAAAATACCTAATAGAGCACAGTAAATAGACATGGTGCTTTATAAACCCTAAACTGTCATGTTTCCTGAAGCCTACAATACTAGTTGTTTAAAAAATAAATAATTCCTATTTTTAAAAAATTGACCTGTTAAGTCAGCAGAATTTGGTCCTTAACTTGCAGCATATGTCTGTTGTGTTCCAAGTCAGATGGTTAAAATGGAACTCTTCCAATTCTTAGTAGTAGAACTGATACAGTTAATTTAAATCTGCTTAATTTAAAAGAGTAAGTTTTATGTTTCTCCAAAAAGAGAGAAACGCATAAACTGAAGTCAGAAAAAAATCTTTAGAGAGATAAAGTAGATGAGGTAATATCTTAGATTCATAGACTTTAAGCCAGAAGGGACCATCATGATCATCTAATCTGACCTCCTGCACGTCGCAGGCTGCAGAGCCTGACTCACCTATTCCTGCAACAGGCCCATACGCTCTGGCTGAGTTACTGAAGTCCTCAAATCTTGATTTAAAGATTTCAGTTTCGGAAAATCTACCATTTATTCTAGTTCAAACCAGCCAGTGACCCATTCCTCATGCTGCAGAAGAATGCAAAACAAAACAAAAAAACCCAAAAAAACATCCAAGGTGTCTACCACATACTTGACCATTACATTGATTACTTCAGAAAAAAAATCGGCTGTGACATCCTTAACAAACATCATGTCTACCGCAATCTCTCCACTGTGGAGAGGATAGCTGTACAGTCTCTAAAAGCCAACCACTATATAGTGATCAAACTAGCAGACAAAGGGGGTATCACTGTAGTTCTCAATTGTGATGACTACATCAATTAGGCCAACTGATAACTCTTGTACACCACCTACCATAAAGAATTCAAAGAAGACCCCATATCACAATTCACACAAGAATTTAAGGATATCATCAAATCCTTCCCCAGGCAACTCCAAGACAAACTATCACTTCATCTCCCACAAACCCACACCAGGGACCTTCTACATGCTTCCCAAGGTACACAGACAAGGGAACCCAGGCACACCCATCGTATCTGACCATGGCACTCTTACTGAAGGAATATCAGGACTCATAAAGTATGCTGAGACCACTCTTTACTCAAAGGACTGACTTCCTTCAGAAACTCCACACCACCACAAACCTCCCTCAGAACACCATACCTGCCACTATAAATGTTGCTTCCCTGTACACCAGTATCCCTCAACACGGCTGCTTCACATATCTATAAGACAATGGACAACATTGAGATAGCTACCTTAAACACATTGCTAAACTCATCCTTTTCCTCTTCATCCTTAACAACTTTACATTCGACAACAAAATCAGCAAAAATGATAAAAGACAAAAATACCCTATCATCCGTGGGTTAACACTTTTCACAAAATGATCACTTCAAATCTGACTTCTCAGTCCTTATCCTTAAAGGAAACCTGCATAATACCTTCAAAAGACAGGCATGGGAGCTTAAATTCATAACTCAGCTAAACACCAAAAATCATGGTCTCAATAGAGACACTGGTTTTATGTCTCATTACAACAGTCTGCAGCCCAGTAACTCTCCTTTGTCCTATGACTGCAGAGATGTTAATTGCCACTTCTGTTTGAGTAGTTTCTTGCAATGTGTTGTCTCCTTATGTTTGACAGTCTGTTCCACCAAGTGTTTAGCTGTGACACTGAGTATCTTTCCCAGATCTGAAAAAGAGCTCTGTGCAGCTCAAAAGCTTGTCTCTTTCACAACAAAAATTGATCCAATAAAAGATACTACCTCACCCACCCTGTCTCTCTCATATCCGAGGACCAACACAGCTACAACAACACTGCATAAAAAAATCTTTGTGATATAGCAGTAGAGTTAGTATGCTTCATGGGCAGTATATGCTAAAAGAATTATAAAGTATATATGATTGCTTCCCTTTTGGAAAATCTGAAGCTGGAGTTGAAATTGCTTCTATTAAATTAGTCTTACTACTTAATATTTTGTTCTGTTGATTGAGTCTTGAGTATAATAAAAAGAACCAAACAACTAAATGGCACTATTAGCGATATTTTTATTTTGTAATGGAAAACAACTAATTTTGTTTTAATTGGTGATAGCATTTTATATTAATATATGTATGTATTTGCTTTAACAGACAGAACCAGTGGAGTAGAATATCGATGGACTTACCTTGCACATAAGGTAATAAAATGGAGTGTCACAAGGTTATCTGCTCCAATTGTTTCAGTTAAGCTGGTTAATTGTGATCTTTTTTTAAAATCTCAAATCATTAATGGAAGCTTCAGAGTGGAAAATTGCATTCTGCATTAATTTATTTGGGGCTTAGGGTGGGAAATAGATGGAAGGTATTTAGTTCAGATTCGAAAGTAATATATTTGAGTCAATTTGGTATAATTCAATATGCTGAGGAGCTGAAAAAGTGTAAATTACATCATTTCAGGATTGCTAGACAACCATACATGATATCACCTCTGAATTTAAACCATTTTCTCTATTCTTGGATTTCTCTGCGCTGTGGTACAGCTGGAAGTACAAAGGAAAATATAAAATGAACAAACTATTTGGCACTTTTTAGTGGATCTTCACATTTTTAATTTGTGTTAAAATTAATATGCAGGTGACATTTGTACATCAAATTGAAATGCATTTTTAACAAGAGAGAGTTTTTTAGAATAAACTTTTTATATTTTTAAAAACAGTTCTTTGGCTAAAGAGTGGGATAAGAAATGACCAAAAAAAGAGAGCTAATCTTATGTTTTTTGTCTATAGTGTTCCATACATCCTGAAGCAGCCACAGGAAAATTGTATTTCTTTGATGAAAAATGGCCAGGATAGGGAATGCATATTTTAGAGCACTTTGTACTGGGACAATGGTGAAGGCATTACTGCTAATGCTATAATCAATAAGGAGTTTATTTTTAGAGCAC
This sequence comes from Gopherus flavomarginatus, assembly GCF_025201925.1. Lineage (NCBI taxonomy): Eukaryota > Metazoa > Chordata > Testudines > Testudinidae > Gopherus > Gopherus flavomarginatus. Next base: position 13,030,424 of record NC_066635.1, read on the forward strand.
TCCTTGCTTAAAATATTCTGGGTGCCCAGCAAAATGCAACATCCATCTTAAATTAAACCAAGGCAACATAGTGTTTATAAATAAACAAATAGCACATGTACACAAAAGGATTATGTTGCATTATAAAGAAATAAATTCTGCTTGGGAAACATTCTTAATTTAGAAATCTATGTGGAAAGCATTCATGTAGTATTACATAAGAAAAACATTTAAAACTTTTATGTCTCAGATAATCTTACTTTCATAAATAATTGGCATTGGAGTTTGATTTAGTGCTGTTTTTTACGTTCCAAAGCAGCAAAATCTCCTTGAAAGAATCCTCAGAAGCAATTTCACTGTCAATTTATGATGGAAGAGAAAGTTGTTAATAAAAAGAAATAATTTGCACTATATAGCTAAAGGGTTTATTGAAAGTATACAGAGATAAAAAGCTTTTCACTGTCTTTGCCTTACAAATGACTTACTTCCGACAAGGTTTCATGCTTTAAAAACATCCATATGGGGTTGAAGGAAAGGTTCGAGAGTGGCTGTGCCTAGCTTGGATGGTAATTTTGGACCAGTTGAGATTGTTGCCATTCCAATTGTGAATTAGTCTTTGTATTTATGAAAATGTGTGGGGCTGCAAAATGAATTTTAACAAATAAAATGAGTGCACAAATTCTAACCTGTTCAATTATTATTTTCTCTTTGACATGACATTATAAGGTCCGTTCTACCGAGATCAGTGAGGTGTACCGCTCATGGCCTGCTTTTTTCGAATCTTCTCCCATTTGCCTTCAGACTGTGTTTTTTGTTTTGTTTGGGGCTTTTTGTTTGGTGGTTTGTTTTTGGTTTTTTGTGAGCACACTTAAACCTGTAACAATAAAAGCACTTTTCTGATATGGTGAACACTTTCACTGATGATGATGTACTGTGTTACATTTATATAACTGTTTCTACAGTTTGAAAATGAAATTAAAGCAAAATCTGGCCTATGTTGAAACTGCTATTCTGTCTATATCTTTGTTTAATTCCAGAGCTTAATTTTAAAGGGTTTGTAAAAATGGTTTGTGAAACATTTGGAATTTAAATGTATGAAATTTTGTAAAAGTGGCCTGTGCTTGTCCTCATTTGTGTTTTTTGGTAGAACAGTTGAGCCTGTTTTCAATTTTATGGATATGGAAATTGTTAAATATCTTTCTTTTAATTATTTAAAAAAATCATTTCTGAGATGTTGATAAATTACATGTACATTTACAATGCTGTGATCTTTTGTATTTTATTTTTCAAAATAAATGCTTTAAATGTGATTTTTTTTGTTTTGAGTTATTAATGCAGCTTTTAACTTGAAGATCATCATGCAGAAGCAAGGTGTTACTGTACCATTCAGGTGAATAGCTGTAATAATGAAAGATACAAACTGATGCCCTGAGATGACAAACATTTATGTATGTGCTTAACTTTAACGTGTGACCAGTAGGAGTACTCATGTTCTTAAAGTTAAGCACATGGAGATTTGCAAGATTGGGGCCTAATACACTTCTACCCCGATATAATGCGACCCGATATAACACGAGTTTGCATATAGCACGGTTACCCTGGGGCTCTGGCAGTGGGGCTGAGGCAGCGCTTTAAAGGGCCCGGGGCTCTGGCTGCTGCGGGGAGCCCCGGGCCCTTTAAATCTCTGCTGGAGCCTTGCTGCTGCTACCCTTGGGGCTCCTGCAGCGGGGCTCGAGCGGTGATTTAAAGGGCTTGGAGCTCTAGCTGCTGTGGGGAGCCCCAGGCCCTATAAATCACCTCTGGAGCCCTGCCACTGCTACCCCGATATAACAGAGTTTAACCTATAACATGGTAGAGATTTTTGGCTCCTGAGGACCATGTTATATTGGGATAGAGGTGTATATTGGAATTTTGTTTCCGCATATGTAAATCCTGTTTTTCTATGTGTATTTCCAGCATGAACTAGCTTGTTTATTGATTTAGCGCAGGGATGCTAAACTAATAAGATACTAGTAAATAATTTATAAAGTAGGTTAAATAAGTATTTTCTTTACCAAGATTCCTCTAATAAACAGTATAAAGCCTGTCTTCTATAAAACTATTATTCTCCACTGATAATAATTCAAGAACCTTTGAAATGTCATTTATACTTTTTCCCCACCCAGAGGAAGTTGCCTGGGTGGTTGTGTGACAGCTGAGTGGGAGGATCTTTGTACTACAGTTACAGGTGCTTATTAAAAATTATAAATGTCTCACCAGAATATTTTAAGAACTCTGTCAAGGCATTAGTCATCATTTTGAAAATGCACTTAGCTTGGTTTTCCTGTCCCTTTAAAATTAGCCGTTTATCTTGGAGGGGGATCCAAAAACAAGTTTGCTCTTGAACATTTTGAACTTTTTGTTCATAAAGTATTGAAATGTAAATTATACTGCTAAAAGTAGATGATTCGTCATCAAATCTTGTCTGGCAAAGTATTTTAAGAATGATTATTCAGAGGAATTTTTGTCTGTGCACTAATTTATTTCCTGATCAATTGATTGAAGTTTTAAAGTTTGCAGATGTCTTCACTCTACCCTCAGATATTGTGGCCTCTCATCAGAATTTTTTTCTCTGTTTACCCTAACTCTGTCCCTTTATTGTGGATGAGAGGGACAGATTAATTTGTTTATTTTTATTGGCAGCTTAGGGAGTTTCCTTTCCTTTTAGTGCAGTGCAAGTAATTCAGTTTGAAATAGTTAAATGGGATCTAGTCTTACTTTTTAAAAATCTATATTGAAGGACATTTTTATAGATGCAAACAAGGAGTGAGGCATGTTTCTTTCACAATTGTTGAGTTGATTTGCTATGCTAAATGTGCAAGTAAAATTCTTCTGTTCCTGATAGCTTAGTACAGTAGAGCCAAAGAGAAAACAGAGCATCCCCTAGTGACAGAATAGAGAAGTGCTGCTTTTTAATTTCTGGGTCTCTACAATCTGTTAGTAAAGTAGAGGATAAAACCAGTTTTGTCTTGAAAATGGTCTTTATTTTTTTCAGATTGCTATCAAACTGTTAGTCTTTTCTGAAACACAAATCCTCTGATGTTAGTCGCAACCTTCTTTTCTCTCCTGAGCAACAGACTTTTTTTTTTTGGCAATGTTCTGGTATTTAATTATAATTGCTGCATTACATCTAAATTCATGTACTTTAGAGCAGCGATCCATTACATATGTTTGTCAATTTAAACACATGAAATGGTTTAGGATCTTTTAGAATGAAAAGCTATATAAACATAAGCATTAACAGCTAAAAATGTACAACTATAAACATTGTTATTGTTCCTAAAAGCTTCATTACTTAGTGTCCATCAGACAGATAATGAATACTATTCTGTATTATCAAATGTTTGACTTGTATGTTTTTCTTCAATTCCTTTCTCCTTTAATAGCTTATTCATAGAAATGTTGGATTGGAACTTCAGAAGGGACCTTAGGAGGTCATCTAGTTCCTGTCAATTACCTTGTGCTGAGGCAAGAGCAAGTATATCTTACACCATGCCTGACAGGTGGTTGAGTATAGCCTGTTCTTTAAAAATACCCTTCAGTGATGGGGATTCCACAACCTCCCTTGGAATCCTATTCCAGTGCTTAACTATTCTTGTAATTAGAAAGCTTTTCCTAATATCTAACCTATATCTCCCTTGCTGCAGATTAAGCTGATTACTTCTTGTCATGCTTTCAGTGGACACAGAAAACAACTGATCACCAGCCTCCTTTTTAACCGCTCTTAATATATTTTGAAGACTGGTAGCAGGTCCCACTTCAGTCCTCTTTCCTTAAGACTAAACATGTTCAGGTTTTTTTACCCTTTCCTCGTAGAGCAGTTTTTTAAAAACCTTTTATTTTGTTGCTATGCTCTGGACTTTGTCCAATTTGTCCACATCTTCCTTAAAGTCTAGTGCCCAAAATTGGCCACAGTACTTGAGCTGTGGCCTCACCAGGGCCAAGTAGAGCTGAACAATTACCTCTTGTGTCTTATGTATGACACTCCTGTTCAGGCATCTCAGAATATGTGCCTTTTTCACAACTGCATCACATTGCTGACTCATACTCAATTTGTGATTCACCATAACCACCAGATCCTTTCCAGCAGTATACTGCCTAGCCAGTTATTCCTCATTTTGTATTTGTCCAATCTAAAATATTTTGTGGCCTGAAGTATGAATGAAAGAGCTGTCATTGATTATGCAGTGAGTGATATAGAATATTCATGATTCTACCTGATGGCTATTTAAAAAGGCTCTTACGGTGTATGCTGCCTTTTTGGTGGCCTGTTTGAAGTGAGTTGGTGGTTTCAGCCTATGCAGGTTCCAAGTGGACAGGTGGCCACAGCACAAAATGCATCACCACAGTTAGTTAGTGCTAATGAGCATAAGAATGGCCATACTGGGTCAGACCAAAGGTCCATCTAGCCTAGTATCCTGTCTTCTGACAGTGGTCAATGCCAGGTGCCCCAGAGGGAATGAACAGAACAGGTAATCAAGTGATCCATCCCCTGTCACCCATTCCCAGCTTCTGGCAAACAGAGGCCAGGGACACCATTCCTACCCATCCAGGCTAATAGCCATTGGTGGACCTATCCTCCATGAACTTATATAGTTCTTTTTTGAACCCTGTTATAGTCTTGGCTTCACAACATCCTCTGGCAAGGAGTGCCACAGATTGACTGTGTGTTGTGTGGAAAAAATACTTTGTTTCATTTGTTTTAAACTAGCTGCATATTAATTTCATTTGATGACCCCCTGGTTCTTGTGTTAAGAGGAGTAGATAATAAGTAGATAATACTTTCTCCACATCAGTTGTGATTGTATAGACCTCTATCATCTCCCCTTTAGTTGTCTCTTTTCCAAGCTGAAAAGCCCCCGTTTTATTAATCTCTCCTATGGCATCTGTTCCGTACCCCTAATAATTTTTGTGGCCTTTTTCTGAACCTTTTCCAATTCCAATATATCTTTTTTGAGGTGAGGAAACCACATCTGCATGCAGTATTCAAGATGTGGGCGTACCATGGTTTTTTATCAAGATATGAGCATACCATGGATTTATAGCAGTCTATTAGCAATGCCAACTCCCTCTACCCTTTCTCAACCCTACTTTTTAAGGCACATTGGCAGAGAACTAATGAAGAGAAACTATCACCTATGATTTGTCTGGACTTCAGATTACATTCTTTAAAAAGAAGGGGTAGTTGCAGGCTTTAGCACAATGTGCATCATCAATCAGCATCAAAATGTACAAAGGCTGTAAATAAGGGTCTTCCATTTGTCCTCTTAGTTGTGCTGCCATTACTTCATGTTACTTTCAGATGCCTTTTCAGATAGGGTGACTTGGAAAAGAACTATGTGAAATTATATTTTGAAATCCAGTTTATCATGCAAATGTAATAATGCCTAAGAAAATGTAAGTATACAGTGTGTGTATGTGTAAAGCTTTTTCAGGCACTAACTGTTAACAAATAGGGAGGCCGGGTAACAGGTCTAAATCGCCACTGGTCAAGAACCCGGCAGGCGAGGTGAAGTAGGGTGCAGGTGCTGCTTTTTAAGATGTATTCTGCAGGTGCTATCCTGGCTCTGTTTCTGCAGCGCCGTTTTAGGGCTTGCTCCCTCGCTGTGCCCGGCTTCTCTCGTTGCTTTACTTCCCTCCTTGGTGCCTGGGGGCGACCGCGCGCTGCAGCAACACCAGTCCCGCCCACACGTTTCAAAAGGCAAGTGAGCGGTGGAGCGCGAGCCCCGGCCCCCGTTCCAGGGGAAGGAAGGGGGCTCACAGGCCCCGCCCATCCGGGGACAGGCCACGCCCCCTCCTCCGGTCCTGCCCTGCGGCCGGTCGGAGGAGCGCGTGACGCGGCACGTAGAGCGAGAGGCGGGGCCGCGCATCCCTTCGACGGCCTCCGCAGCCGGGGGGCCGCCAGCGCAGGTGAGGGGGGGGCGCTCGGCGGCCCCGTCCGGTGGGGGGCGAGGGGCACCCTCGGCTCCAGCTGGGTCTGCCCAGCCACAGCCCGTCTCCGCCCAGCCAGGGGCCGTGCCCCATGGGGGCTGGGGGAGCGTGTGCCCGGCCTCCCCCGCAAGGGGCTGTGGCAGACTCAGCAGTGAGGGGGCGGGCGGGCACCCGGGACGAGGGGACAGCGAATGCACATCGCTGGTTATTGCTCCAACCCCCGTGGGGGTGGGGGCTTGTTTCTAGCTGGGCTCCCTCAGACAGGGCTCCTGAAACGTGGAAGATCTGTGCGGAGTCTCCCCTCCAGTCCCCAAAGCCTGGAGCTGCAGCCCCACTGCATAAAGGTCACTGTTCACCTGCATATACCTGTGGGGGGGAGGTTCCTGTGGTGCAGTCAGTGCCTTTCTCCACCTGGATGTGATCCGAGTCATTTGCCAGGGATGTTTTCTGTCTTGTGAGAGTGTGATACCTGCAGCCAGATGGGTAGATCCAGAGGTGCTTTTCTAATTGCTTAAAAAAATTAAAAGGTAGACACCTAGGTGTCTACCCATGTGGTGATGGATGTAGTTTTGGCAGGTAGCTGTTTATTTTGCTTCTTAAAAAGCTGTCACCTCCAAGCATCTAAGCGAGGAAAGTTGCAATAGGATCTGACAAAATCAAAATTGAAACTCTATAGGTCTAATTGAAACACAGAGCAAAATTCTTCAGCTGAGACCAGTACTCCAAAAACTGCCTTAAAATTGCTGCCTGGCAAGTGGGAAACACTCCCTCGAGAGACCTGGTCGGGCTGGAACAGGTGTCTTACAAACAAAAAATAGGTTACTTTGGACTATTGCCACTAGGTGGCATAAGAATGGCTGTCACAGTACGCTGGCCCATTCCTGACTCTTACAAACAGTGCTGCACCTAAAGATTGTAAGTGTCAATCTGTCAGGTGAGAAAAATAGCTTTGTAGGGAGAGCTGTGGAAGGGGACAATGTGCAGGCTTCTGGTGTTAATTATTGTTTCTGTCAGCAAATACAGAATGGGCAATACACACAGGCAGACATCAACTGTTCTCTGGCATCCTCTGGTTAGTTTGGATAACCTCTACTTCTCAATGCAATTTCCCACTTGAGGGGGTTACTGCTGGTGATGCTGCTTCCAGTCATATCCACCTACACAATATATCTTAGTTTCAAACTGCTCCGCCTGGTCCAACCAGATAGAATTAATTCATGGTATGTGTGCAGGATAACCTTTTGTCTTTTGCTAAGCATGTCTCATGTACCCCGGCCTTTACATTCACAATCAGTTATATTACTGATGTGGTAAGCAGAATGCTACAAATCAGTTTAACGTGTCGGGTTCTTTTGCTGTTTGAGAATATTCTCCCACTTATTTGGGGGCTTTCCTTTCTCAAAGTATGATAACGCTTCTTCCCCAATTTCTCTTCTCTGCTCAATACACACAAAACCTTGACTATATGAGTCTCATTTCAAAAGTTACTCCTGATCTTCCAGTAGGCATGCATAGAGTTCTGTCCCTGCAAAAACCAAGATTCCATTGAAATCTACTAAATCCTCCTAAAATTCGGCACAGAATACTTTTTTTACGTTTGAATAGCCATGCTCTGGAAATAGCATTGTAAAATGAACAGGCTAACTGATCCCTTGGGTTGACTTCACAAATGATGCTGGATTATACACTGTTTGTTATATCATTTTTTATGTACATAGCTTCACTGACACCACATCTCAGGAGTGCTCTGCCTCAGAAACAGTTATTTAAACCAATCTGAAAAGAGCTGAGAAAACAGCAGTTGTGGTAGCAGTTGCATGAAACACTACACATACTCCTCCTTTAATCTGGTAATAATCGAAGGTGAGACAGTACTAGGAATGTTGTCCTCCCTAGAGAAGGAAGCAAAACTAGCAAGACAGGCTCATTCAGTAACTCTGAGATTAGAAAAAACACGTATCTAGGGGGAAAATGTCAGCTAACAAGTTATGGAAAAGTAATCTTGTCCTTAAGTGGAACGGCAGTTTGTAAATTGAGAGGATATTCTTCATAATTGGATTAATTAGAAGAGACAAAGGTATCTGATGCCTAATTTAGAACAATGATACATGTTATTAACCAAGTGTCTCCATTAATTTTCTTTGCTAGATTTGGCCTTAGTATGATGTACTTGAAAAATTAAAGGGGCGCCAGCTACTTAATTTCGGTCCAAAATTTGTTTTTTTTTTTTTTAATGTTTAAAAAAAAGAGTGATTTACAAAACCTAATGTGAGCATTCTTTTTTGAAATAATGAAAATATTTTTCAGTTAAACAATTAAAGCAGAATTTTATGAAGGGAGGAGGAGTTTGGGAGTGAATTTCTTATATTCCCCTGCACTGCTATGAACCCAAACACAAGAGCATTGGCTTAGTGCCTGAGAATCAGAAAATGTAACCACCAATTCAGAAAGATTTGCTTATCTTTTTTCTTTTAGGCAGACTTCTTGTTCCAGTGCTGGTCAACAGTGATAGTGATGTCACTAGTCCATTGCATGCAGGGATGTCTGAGGGTGAACAGGAAAGGAAGCAGCTTTAGACAGTAACTTCAGCTGCCTATAAATGCACATCAAAACACAGGTTAAACAAAATAATATAATTTTAATTTTTTTCTTATTTCAATATTCATCTTCTTTCACTACTGACTGAAACATCTTACTAACAATCAATCTGTTCACCTTTTTAAAAAGGCAAAATAAACGTTATTACAAATCCTTGTTCTTGGGCTCTGATGATGTACACTGAGCTTCACTATAGAGGCAATTGTATTGCTGGAAAGTTTGAATGGAAATACTAGTTTTGTAATCAAGGTTTTCAAACTTGGGTACCTAAATGAGAACACCAAACTCCACAACTGAGCAGTCAAACAGGGTGCTGTGGAGGCATGTTATTATTGGGAAGCGCACAGTGTTGAGAAGGGGATGCTGAATGCTCTGACGTCAGACCCAGGAAGGTCGAAGCTGTGTAAGCTTCTTGCCCTGGAGGCAGTATGCTCGCAGAGAGGAGGCTTCCCCCAGAGTCCTGACTGGCTTCGTATGGAGCAGTTTCAGAGCATTGCTCATGACAGATGCTAACTTGGGAAACCTAGCTTCAATTATCTGTTCTGCCACTGACTCCCTCTATGATATTGGGCAAGTCACTTAGCCTCTCTGAGTCTCAGTTCCCTCTCTGTAAAATCGGGACAGTAGCAGTGCCCTACCTCACAGGGGTGTCATGCGGATACACACAGTAAAGATTGTGAAGTGCTCAGACTCTTTGATAATGGGGGCCATATAAGTGTTGTAGTACATAGCTAAGTTGAGAGCGCTGGCGTATCTCACGCTGGTAGTGCTAATGATGGCAGGTTTTTTTTTGTTTGTTTTTTTAGGCTACTGTAGACATATGTGGAGACCATCAGGGTAGCTGGTCCAAAATTAGAGTTGTGTTTGATCAGGTGGAAGAGGGTAAAGTCAATTCTCTCACTCTCCTTCAGATAAATGATTTGGTCATATTTATTATTACCAGCACTGAGTTATGTAAAAAAATAAATAGTATCTGTTGCCTGTGAGCAGGCTGGCTTTGATAAATAAGTGATATTGGATAAGGAAGCAGATTACTGTTAATGTAGAAGCTTAGAAACAAGAGACACTTGACATGCTAGGTGCTGAAGGACTACTGCAGACGGGATCTGAGAATGGATAAAAGACTCCAGGAACTGTACTCTCCCAACCAGAAAGGGTAGGAATATGGGGTGAAAGCGGATGGTAGCTCATTCCAAAGAGCTGAACTGTTGTGGGAGAGGCTACTGGTAGCCTGTCTTCCTGTGAAATGGAAATAAAAACTGTTTAATAATACAGTTCACAGGTTGGTTATACTAAAACCTGCTGCGTTTCTGTACTTGACTTTCTGACAGACTGAGGAGCAGTGGTGATGGGCTTTGAAGGGAATTCAGTCCCCAGGCTGGAGGGATGATGAGGATGATGTGGATGTGTTGGAAATGAGGCTAGAATGCCAATATGAGAGAAAGATAAGACCTGTAAACAAAGGTCCTAATCTTGGAGTGATGCTTGCTTCTTTGAGCAGTCCCATTCATGACAAAATACCAGTACCCGGCCCAGAGTAATAACAATGTAAAAATCAGCTACAAACTTAAGTGAGACCATCACAAATATTAGGATAACACAGGCATATGTTTAATGCACTGCTAGAAATCTAAAAGAAGTTGTTTGAGCTGTGGTGTTTTTCCCCTTGCAGTATGTACACAAGTCTTTTTATAGGAGCAAAAGAGACAGTGAGCAAACGAAGTATAGAGAATAGTGGCAGAAGAGAAGGATTCAGTGGTGCCTTCTGACTTCCCTGCTCCCTCCCTTACTAATTCCCCCCATGCTGCACAGAAGAAAGCACAGTATTTCCATCTAGTCAGCCTTGCTTTTCTGTTACATAAGATGGGCCTTTATCACATCATGCTGCATTGGTCTAAATCCGCAACGGCGTGAGACTCAATTCACAGAAAAACTTAATCAACGTGTTTTTAGCTCATTTTTTGGGGTTAACATTTTACGCGACTTGGTAGAACTGCACCAGAAGCCTTCAGGTGAGGCAAAATGTGCAGAAAGCTGTGCTGTAAGCATCTGAAACTACTGCACTAACACACAGCAGAGCCAAAACTGCTTTGAAAGATGTCAGGTCATTTAATCATCTTGCAACATTATTGTAAACAATAACAGGATTACTACAGCGCAGTCCAACCAATAAGAGAACAGCTTTCAGAGCACAACTCTGCAAACAGCCAATTGCAATTTAATGGCAGGTGAACCAATAGCTAGTTGGAATTCAGTTGAGAAATGACAGCTCTGCTGCTGAAAAGAACTAAGCCAATCAGACACTGAATTGGCCAGCGAGTGAAGATCAGCATTTTATTCAGCCACTGACGGGCCTCCTCTTCTGGGTCTGACGAGATTTCCTGGCACTGCTGGGCGGACTGCATTCCTCCAGATCTTTGTGCGTTTGTGAGCTTGACTCACAGCACAATAATAATCATCCTTATAATGATTCACTTCCCAATAATAACAGTGTCATAAATTATTTGTACAAAGCAGGACAATTATGTCAGCCCTGTGATTGCAGCTGGTAGGGAAAGTATCCAGATAATTTGAGTCTTGTCTCATTTAGCATTGCCACGGCTGTCTGCCCAGCAGACCTGGTTACAAGAGCCAGAGGGATGGTGGTAGTCACAGGGCAGAACAAAGCCAGTGGAAATCTGGACGATGCCATGTCGAGTTCAGATGCAGAGGATGATTTCCAAGACCCTGCCACTCCTACTGCGACTCAGGCAGGGCACTCGCTGCCTCTGCTGCCTCAGCAGGTAAGGGTAGTGTAAGATTGTTCTCATCTGAGCTGATGAGGTGCTTACATTTGAGCCTCCGTTATACAGTATCAGGGAATCCATTATTCCTCATGCTGAAGTCTTAAGAGTTTCTAGTTTAGTTTCCATTGCCAACTAGCTTCATGAATGAAACTGAACTCCATTTTTGCATGATAGCCAGGTGTATTACCCTCGAAACCCATACTCTCCCCTCATCCACATTTGTATTTATCTGCTGTCTTCTACACTAGAAAGAGAAGTGCTTCCTACCCTATTATAAAAATCAGTAATTCTTACCCTCTAAACTCAGCACAACTCTTCCTTGACCTGTATCTGCCAAAAGTTGTTACCTGCTCATTTTTCTCTGAACTGCTTCCTTCATTCCCTTGTTTCACTCCTGGGTCGCTGCCTTTCATGCAGCGGCTCTATGCTTGGAACAGCCTCCTTCTTCCTTTGTGCCAGGAGATCTCCCTCTCACTGTTCCTCCAATCTTTATGAAACCTTCAGACTTTGATCTCCTTGCAGACTGTGTCTTTGTGCCATCTTCGATCTGTAATCTTATCCTGTGTTTCTCAGAGATTCTCCTCTGTGTGGGTCAAGGGATCTTGTCATATACATGTTTGTGAATAACCACAGAATAATTTTGAAATAGTGATATGATTGCTTTTCCAGTTCCCAGAAGTTGTTCCGCTTAATGTAGGAGGCATGTATTTCGCTACCAGGCTGTCAACACTAAGACGCTATGAAGATACCATGTTGGCTGCTATGTTTAGTGGAAGACACTACATTCCAACAGATGCTCAAGGCAGATATTTTATTGACAGAGATGGAACTTACTTTGGGTATGTGCATTGTCCATACTACTCTAATTTTGAAACTATTACTGTGATAGGAAACATTAATTTTAAGAAAGGCAAGAATTTGTTTGCAGTCTTCTAATTTAATCCCATTTGAATTGCATCTTTTATCAGAGACTAGTGTGATTAACATACAACTACAGTTTTTAAAACTTGTTCCAGAAAACTGTCAAACTTCTTGGTACATTGCAGTGCCAAAAACCCTATTATTTCATAACTCATGATTGTAACTCACTTTACCCCAAAAAAAACCCTAAATGATGTTTTGGTCCTCAGCAAAAGTGTGTGTGTGTGCACGTGTGTGCACGTGTGCAAACGCACAAAATAGCTCCATCCAGGGAGCCAAGTTGCTCGTACATTAAAAGTTGAGTATTTGACACCATTTCTTGTAACAACATGATTGTGGCCTTTTTTTGGTGATGTTTGTTGGTATTATCTTGTAGTTTTTACCCTAAAAGGGCTGTGATGTTCCTAGGATAATTGATAAAAGCCTCTTTTGATTGTCACAATTTCAAATGTTTAATAGAATATTTGTAGAGATTTGTCGAAGTTTAGAGTATAACATGCTGTTAAGAAAGACAACTAGTATTGTGTTTGACTAATTTACAACTTGACTTCAGTGTAAAATATTCTACCCTGTTAATCATACTGTAATACTTAGAGGGGGCAAATCTCATTTTGGATAAAATTGCAATTTTTTACCTTTTTCATTTTTCCTCTTTTCTGTTGTCTGCATTTTTATTTGCCTGAATTTCAGGTATCTGAATTTCAGGTATATATAAATTCAGGTGAACAGATTAACACTACATACTGATGAAATGTGCAGCATTGTTTCAAGCCTGCAGATATTTATCCACATCCAGAATTGCCAGATTTTCTCTGAAAGAGAATTTGTTGTAGGAAATCTGGCCTAGCTCTAATTATAATGCACTTCAGAAAGCTGAAGATTAGAGTACAATCTATGTCTTTTGGAGATTTTCACTTTCCAACAAACAAATTATGCAAAATGTAGTAATATTAATCTTTGTTTTGCACATGGACCATCTACTCCCTGGACCAGTGAGAAAGCAAAGCATAATAATCTTTTACTGTTTTTAAAAGACCTGTTTACATATTATAGGTGGGGAAAAATGCAGGGGTCAAAGAACTTATTTTAAATTGTTGGTGTCTAGCAATGTTATATTCAGAACTCTGTTATCCTTCTAAAGGTCTCAAACAAGATATTAGCTTGCTTTTTATTTATTTATTTTATTTTGAGCATGATTCTGCTGATGTTTAGTTCCCCTTGTTGGCAGTAATCACTACTCCAAATAGTAAGTGTTTTCAGAATCAGATCTTTGCTTGTAGAAATATGTGTTGAACATTCTAACCTCATTTCCAAAATACTTTTTCCCAGAGGGATGTTCTTCATCTCTCCAGTTGAGGACCTAATTCTCTTCAAAGCCAATCAGTACTGTTCCTTAATCCGTCACAAAATCCAAAATAATCAAGTCAGAATTTCCTAGTATGATTAAGCTCATTTGTTTATTTGAAAACAAGTGTTGGCTTTTGTGAGCTGCTTACTGCAGGCAGCTCTCTTATTGGAAACTGAGTTAGTTGTGATATACACTGTACAACCAAACCAGCACTTTATAATACTGCAGGAAATATATAAAGAAGGGCCAAGGAGCAGGTGTGTTCTTTATTTCAGGTCATATGTTCACTAATAGGATGGATTAGTTAATGTTTGAAGATAGAAAAAAACACTTTACAAAGCATTCTGATCTAAACCATTGTTAAACACATTCAAATGAAACATTCATTCTGTTGTCAGAATACTTGCAGAAGGCCCTGATCCTGTAAAGATAACTCCACAGCCAGACACTACTTGCCCACCTAGAGCTCTTTGATGTTAGTGAGGTTTTGAGTGGGCCGAAGGATCTGCCCACCTAGTTCCTCAGCAAAATCGGGTACTTAATGAATACAATTATAATCACTGTGTTGTCAATGCGACACTAGAATCTGTGTCCTGTTTCAGTTTAAGAGATTAAAGCATCTTGAATGTTTTGTTTGCTGTGTTTTTAAACTGGGATCCCCACACTGCTAGCTTCACAGACATCACATTTTCCAGGTGGAGGCTCAAAAATGCCTCTCAAAATGTGCATTTGAAAATAGAGTTCACAGTTCATATAGGAATGAGAGCTGCTTCTTACCTTCTGAATTTGAAAATTGCTGGACTGAGTAAAATGGTGTCTCTGTTTCATGTCAGATTAACAATTAAGTTCTTTTTTTTCTCAAATTTTTTTTGAAGACTTGTTATTGAATAATATTCCCCCCCCCCCTTTCTGTTTAGAGACGTTCTTAACTTTCTGCGATCTGGTGACCTGCCGCCTAGAGAACGGGTGAGGTCAGTTTACAAGGAAGCTCAATATTATTCCATAGGACCATTGCTGGACAATCTAGAGGAAGTCCAGCCTCTTAAAGGAGAAAAAGTTAGACAAGCTTTCCTGGGCTTAATGCCATATTACAAAGGTAAATTAAAGAATAGTGATGATGTATATTGTAGCTTGATATGTGTAGTATACATAATGCTCAAAAGACTGAGTTTACTTTCTAAGAGTGTTTAAGTGTTCTGAGGTAAATACACAAAGAGGGTTTTCATGAACAGGAAGAAAATCCTGCAGCTCTGATGCTATTTCCTATTCACTGGAGTAATTTTAACCCAGATCCTCAAACATATTTAGGCTCCTAATTTCCATTTCCAAGCTTCAATTTTTGGCTTTGCTTTTGGGTAGTTACGGTGCTCTAACATCCTAGCTCTTCACATCTTTGGAGCCCCCACATAGCACTTCCACCTGCATCTTTCAAGGTGATGAGTGTTTTTCCTTAGACTTGAATGAGAGCAGGATCAAGACCATAAAGTGTGAGAAGAGATTCTTGAACAAAACTGTTTCTTTGAGTCTGCATTGGTGGTTCTCTTGAGGGCCTGCATCTCTTCCCTTGGGTAAGAGGTTGTGTGTTCGAGGTCTTTAGGAAATGTTGCAACAGCTATTTATTATTACGAGTATTGTGCCTAAATGGGCTAAATACTTTTTGGACATACAGTAAACAGGCCTCTGCCTCAAAGAGCTTACAGGCGACACAGTCAATTTTTTTGAGACAATAGCAAAACTACTGTGTTTTGCATTGTTCCTTGTAGGCACATAATAGCATTACCCAAGAGATCTTATCTGAACAGAGTTTATATTAAAAATAAGCCAGTATAAGACTGGCCTTGAATTGAAGAGAATAATGCCATACATGTGACTTCACACCTAACTTTACTCAGATTTTTTGGTCTTTTTCTCAGTCTTGTGATCCTTTAGTTATTTCACAACTTGAACTTTGGGCTTAAGCAGTCATCATAAACCTTGCAATCATAAGGTTGTTTTTAACTGGAATTTAAGGCATATATAAGCTCTCAATATGAATATGGCTAATTTCATTATTGTAGGCTGTGTCTAGCGGCAAGCAACCTTGAGTATATCTTTCGTTGCCTCTGGCATTGTTTTAAGAAAAATTCATGCCACTTTGATGCAGTAATTAAATTCCACATGAAAACATTGTGTTCTGTTCTTCATATGACATTCACTGTTTATTACTTTTGTTGTTGTTTAGAACACTTGGAGCGGATAATTGAAATAGCTAAGCTTAGAGCCATGCAGAGAAAAGCAAGATTTGCAAAGTTGAAGATCTGTGTTTTCAAGGAAGAAATGCCCATCACCCCATATGAATGTCCACTTTTCAACTCTCTACGTTTTGAAAGAAGTGAAAGTGAGACAAAACTGTTTGAACATCACTGTGAAGTAGATGTATCTTTTGGCCCCTGGGAGGCTGTAGCTGATGTATACGATCTTCTGCACTGTATTGTGACAGACCTGTCAGACAAGGGAATTACTGTGGATCATCAGTGCATTGGTGTGTGTGATAAACATCTGATAAACCATTATTACTGCAAGCGCCCCATCTATGAATTCAAGATTACTTGGTGGTGAGTTATTCTTTTCAGAAAGTGCATAAAAAGTCTTTTCTAGACAACAGTTGCTTTTAATATTACCTTTTGCAATATGTCTGTGGAAATGCATTGCTGCTGAGATGCACTGGAATTGACCTGCTGAAATGTTGGTTAATGCTTAGCTGTTCAGCAAATGGGAGCCTGTTACATGATAACATCTTGAAAAACTAGCCTGAAGCAAGATTGTTGGCTCAGGTATCTTAACTTGACACCTTCTGAAAGGTGCCCACCTGCTTGGTGCCTTTTCTGTAATGGCAGGGTCTGAAAAGTGGACAGTGCAACTTTCACTCACTTTCAAGCAAAGTCATGGCTGCTGGTGGTGGTAGCACCATTTGAGAACGTCGTGGCTTCAATTTTACCAGCTGGTGTAACAGTTTTAGTCACGTCTGCTAGATTGATCACTCTATAAAGCCAAATACCACTCCAGTACAAAGATACTGACAGTGCAACTCAGAAATACCTGGTAATTTAAATAAATAAGGGAAGAATGTCCTAATGTTAAGGTTGGTTGTGATTATTTCAGTTTTTCAAAAATTAGCTTTGTTGAGAATCTGCATTACAAATCTGTATTATAATTATTCAGTTATTTCCATTCTTAATGACCAAAAGAACATCTAACAAATTCAGGCTACGTTCCTTAATACATTTAGGACAAATTACAAAAAATTCACAAAAAGCCGG
The DNA here is from genome assembly GCF_025201925.1 of Gopherus flavomarginatus. NCBI lineage: Eukaryota > Metazoa > Chordata > Testudines > Testudinidae > Gopherus > Gopherus flavomarginatus. Next base: position 13,047,325 of record NC_066635.1, read on the forward strand.
TTCTCAGCATTAGAAATTCTAAATATTTACTACATCTACAAGTAAGAAGCTGTATACAAAATGGTCATTTGGAAAGGCTTTTGGAAAATGGGAAAACCCTACTGGTATGCCCCAATTAGCAAAGAGAAGATGGACACTCAACACATGAATTACTGTAAGCTTAACTCTTCCAGATACAATGATAATTCCACATGATTCTGAAATGGAAGCTGGATGGTGACACTTTATAAGCCAAGCCCTGAAAAAAAAATTGTTACATGATGAATATCCCTGTTGTCCTCCCTGCTTGTAGCAATAAGAAATGTAATTGTTGACTTTGTAATTAATCTTTGAAGATTACTCCAATTACCAGCTAATGTGTCTTTGTAGCACATTTTCTTTTAGACTGAAAGAGGCTATTCCAGGATCATCTTTCTTCCCTGAAAGTGATAGTTGAAATACTGAAATTTGTAAATGTCTCTGTTGAAAGCTCAAATACATAATTTTATCCAAAATGTAGGAATATATTTAAATCCTGGAAACATTACTATAATATGGAGTATCTCAAATCATCTCCAGTATTTCAAGAAAGACACTTGGGTTGGCCTCAAAATTTAATCTTGGAAATATTAATGTAAATTGTAGGCCCTCATGTTACATTTCATTGGATTGATTAATCTAATTTGTTGACCAAAAAGATCTTTGGGAAGACAACTTGCATTTAAGATGTTTATCAAGAATTTCAGTAAGAATCTTTGAATAGCATGTTCTGAACAAAAAAATTGATTAGCTCTCACCCATACTGTTTAATTTAGGAGATTACAGTAAATCTTTATAAGGCTGTACTTGGGAGCTCATGACTTTGTGTATCTTTGTAAAGGAACATTGTCAAGTGCTCAGGTTTAGGATTAGAATTTAGGTTTTAGAAAGGAGAAGGGGAAAGGGAGAGGATAAAAACATGTCTTTGAATCTTTTTTTAAAGGTTAGGATTCCCCTTCAGTCTGAGGAAAAACAGCAACACCCTGCTAGTGCATGAGAATCTAAAACTGAAATACTCTAGAAATGGCAAATGAAACTAACCAAGGTAGTTTCACTAAGGCCTGGTCTGCACTACAGAGGTAGGCCAAAGGAAGCCGCTGTAAGTCAAACTGTTAATGTATATTCCTACACTACCGGGTCCTTTACGCTGACCAAGTTGTCTCTAATGTTGACTTCTGTAATCCACCTCTGCAGAGGCGTAGCACTTAATTTGATTTTCATGGGTTGATCTTGAGGTAGTGCAGATGCAGCGTTGTGTAATTTGACTTAATTGGCCTCCAGGTGGTGTCCCACATTGCTCATCTGTGACCGCTCTGGAGATCATTCTCAACTTTGCTGCACTGCAGCCAGGTACACAGGAAAAAGCTCCTCTCCTGCTAAAATCCTGGGAATTTTTGATATCCCATTTCCTGTTTGATCAGCATTGGGAGCATGCCAGCTTGAGCACAGCTAATCATGGAGATTACATTCCCCAAACGCTCTCCAGCCTGGTCTGCACGGGAGGTGGTGGATCTCATCGCTGTGTGGGGAGACGTCTGTGCAGGCAGAGCTCCGATCCAGCAGAAGAAACGCTGACATCTATGCAAAGATTGCTTGTGGAATTGGGGAGAAGGGCTGCATGAGGGACACACAGCAGTGCCGTGTGAAAATAAAAGAACTTTGCCAAGTGCGCCAGAAGGCAAGGGAGGTAGTCATTCTGGTGCTGAACCCCACACATGCTGTTTCTACAACGATCTGTATGCCATTCTCCAAGGTGACCCTACCAGTACCCCCACAAGCAACTTGGACACCTCACAGGTGTGTGAGTCTAGGGACAACAAGGAGGATAATATGGTGGATGAGGATCATGGGAGACAGTGAGCGGTGGATCCATTCTCCCTGAGAGCCAGAAAATATTTTTAACCCTGGAGCCCTGTGGGTCACAGGACGTTACGGTGGCCAGCCGTGATGCCGGGGAAGGCACCTCTGGTGAGTATATAGTTACAGTCAAAGTCCAGTTAAACTTTAGCAGGTGCACACATTCAGTGGTATTTCATGTTTACTGTGAAGAAAAAGCGAGATGCTGTGGTTCTTTGCTTTCAAGAGGCTGCTTCAGCTACGCAGAGGGTGGCCCCAAAAACTACTTTTTATGTGGACTGGAATAGTCCGGGAATCCTCCATGGATATCTCTAGAAAACTTTCATGGAGGCACTCTGAAATCCTTTGCAGAAGGTTTCTGGGCAGTGCAGTCTTATTTCTTCCACCATGATAGGACACTTTCCCACGCAACTCCTGAATGAATTCTGCTAGCATCATTGTGGTACACAGCATAGCAGCATGAGGACCGAGTCTATATCCAGACGCTTGCAGCATCTGCTTCCTTTCCACCTCTGTTACCCTCAGGAGACTGATATCTCATAGGGTCGGCTAGGGGAAATGGGGAAAGTTGTCATTAAAAGTGCTCTTATAAGAAAAAAAGAGCATGTAGACCTCCCCCACCCCATATTCCGGATCGCCAAACCACGCGGCTGCTAATGTGCCTTTACTGTGCTTGGCATGGGTTGGGAAGTAGTTTAAGTGGCTGTTAGGGGACAGGGGCCCCACATGTGAGATTCTGCAATTTGAGAGTGAAAACGCACCCCCCACCTTCGCCCTGTTTGTAAACAGCTTTCCATGGTACTATAGGGAAGGGCTATTGTTTGACTAGCTACCTCTGCTCCCGACATGAGCCTGCCATAAACTTCAATAAAAGTGCAGTCACGGGAGGAGCTATTCACCATAGCTGGAACAGCAAAACGGTGCAGTGAATGGTTATGGATTCTGATTGTTATGGCTTGCACCTAGTGTAATAAGGGTGGGTTTTTTTTGTTTTGTTTTAATGAAAACAGCCTTGCTATGGAAACATCCTGTGCATGTACAATAGCTCCTTTCTTTTTCCCATGACTGACTCCCAGCTGAAAATGTGTCCTTTGGCACGTCATCAACACCTGAAAGCAGACTTTCGCTGATTAGAAGAAGGTGAAAGAGAACACGGGAGGACATGTTCACTGAGATAATGAACACCTCTGGGACAGCTGACACAGCTGACCACAGCTGAGAAGGTGGAGGATTTCACTGTCTGAGAAGTTAGACATGGACATGGAGAGCAGGAGAGCTTCCAATGAGCAAGAGTGTGCGGCACAGGATGAGATGCTTTGGATTATGACTAAGCAGACATATTGAGGCATCTGGTTGAACTGCAGGAACAGAAGAGGTCCCTCTTCAGACCCTGGTGAACAACCAGCCAGCCAGCATCGCCTGGCACAGAATCACCTTCCCCAAAGCATTACCTGAGGCGTGGGAGAAAAGTCCATTATCCCTTTCAATTATCTCGGGAGGAGGGTACAAGGAACAGAAGGTTCCTTTGATGGTCTAGAATACAGTGTTATATTACATAGCTAAAAATGTTTCTTCTGTTCCAACTTTACAACCCCTTTTCCCTAAGGCTAATTTTTTTTGTCTGTTTTCCCTCTTTACTGTAGTTGTTAAATAAAGTACATAAATGGATTTGAGAAACAAATGTTCTTTATTGAGTAGAAACAGTGGGCTTGGGGGGTAGGGTTGGCTTTACAGGGACAGTGATACAAGCCAAGTGAAGGTTTGGGAAAGCACAGTGCAGACAAGCAGCTCATGTTACTGTGACTCATTACTGAAACGGCTTTTCAAAACCTCGTGGATACGCAGCGCCCCTTGCTGTGCTCTTCTTATTGCCCTGGAGTCTGGCTGTCAAAAATGGCTGCCATGCAATCTGCCTCAACTGCCCAGCCATCCGGAAAATTTCCCCCTTTTTTCCCCACAGGTCTGAAGCACATAGCAGGCAGCATAACCATGGGGGTGTTCTCTTCACTAAGGTCCAACCTTGTTAGTAAAATTCTTCAGTGCCCTTTCAAACTACCAAAGGCACATTCAACCACCATGCTACATTGGCTGAGTCTATAGCTGAACCATTTCTTACTGCTGTACAGAAGGCTGGTATATGGCTTCATGAGCCATGGAAGCAAGGGGTAGGCTGGGTCCCCCAGGATAACTAGAGGCATCTCAACATTGGTTTATGTACTCTTTGGCAGGGTGGTCTGGTGCCAAGATAGGGATATGCCTGCTATCTATCGCCCTACTCATTACGGCAAAACCATCCACTTCCACATTCAAAAGTTCTGCAGCCATTGCTAGTCATCCCATACTCGCAAAACAGTGCAGTCCCACCAGTCAGTGCTTGTTTCATGGGACCAGAAACAGCTCTCAACAGAGTGCAGCTGCTCTGTGACTGCCAGCAGCAACTGTGAATTGTGTTCCCCCCGTCCCCCCCAGTGCCTTGCAGCAGAGCTGTTTGCAGGACATTGCTGTGTTCCATGTGGCGAACACTACTTCGGCTCTGGAAATACTTCAGGAGAAGGCGTGAGGTGTTTGAGATGCTCACAGCAAGAGTGCACAACTGAGCAGGCTCCGTGCTTCTGGGGTTATGGCGTACGTGTGGCAGTTTTAAGGCGCGAAAACCACTGGGTGGTTTGCCGTTGATATGAGGGAGGAAGGACGGTGCCTCATGGGATGCTGACGCAATGTTCCCATTCTCCCCTGCAACGTTTTGGTCCCATGAGGCATTGCACAAACTTCCCAAAACACACTGTGGCAAACTGCACTTTGGGATAGCTGCCCACAGTGCACTGCTTTGTGCATCAGTGCAGGCACTGCTAGTGAGGATGCAGTCCATTGAGACAATAAGTATGGTGTGGGCATGCACAATTGCCTTAATTTGGAGGCTCCAGGTCGAATTAGATAAAGTTGACTTAAATTTTGTCATGCAGACACGCCCTAAGTTGAGTGAAGACTTGAATGAGTCCTTCACTTATCAGCTGGCTCCTCAACTTTGGTTTCTTTGTAGGGGAAGGGATCCTTAAGCAACAGACTGAACTTTCTGCTAAACAGCCTCCTTCAGATCCAAAATCTGAAACTTATGAGCCCAAGATTCTTGTTAGGAGAAACACTTTATTTAATGACTATGTTAAAATAAGACTGGTTTGTCTGGGTAGTTCAGTGGTGCTTGCCCAATTCTCATGTCTTTGTATAAATGGGACATTGATCTGGTCGGACTTTTCAGCATTGTTGACAGGAATGGGAATCTCAGCTGCAGTGATTAAAAGCATACTTTTGGGCTTGACTGTGTTATGATCACATTTTAGAAATTTCCCAAGAGAAGCTATGACGGGGATTTTGTACTTTCTGATTATGTTGATCTCGTGTGGTAATATTCTGGCACTAATATTTTTGCCAGTAGATTATATGGTAACTTATTCTGGTTCTCTATATTAAAAAGAAATGGACAGGAAGAAAAAAATCTTGTTCTTGTATCATTTGTATCTTAATTAAAGCCCTTAATTGCCACATCCTCTACCAGACATTGAAAACTTTAAATCCAGTTTAAAGAAAACCCCAGACATAAGAGCCATTGTGCTTTCATTATGAGCATACTTTCTGTGTCTTGTGATTTAATTTGTGAGCGTTAACAATATTGCTATTGTCTGGACTTGTTCTAAACAAAAACTTTTACAGTGATTTAGATGTTATTACTGCCTAATACATGTTCATTTTTTGACAGAAACTGAGAAGAATTGTGCAGGAGGATGTCAGTGGAGTATACTCCATAACTGCTTTAAATAACTTTATTGACTTAACTTTTCTTGGCGTATACCATCACATTTTGCAAGTTCTAAATCTGGAAAAAAACAAAACAAAACACTGATCTGTTAACCCTCATATATATTTAATGAATGCTGTATAGTTGTAGAATGACTCCAAACATCTGTATAACACTGAATTTTTTTCAGTGACCTTAGAACCTCTCTTAGGGCTTATATACTCAGGGACATCATAGAAAATTAATCTAGATAATTAAAGGTGTGACTTTAAAGTGGATTAGTTAAACTTCATTAAATCTCTTTGTGGGTGCTGTTGTTCAGAATTAAACTGAATTAAGGCCACTTTATCTTAGTTCACTTCCAAACTGAATTAAGTATCAGAGGGGTAGCCGTGTTAGTCTGGATCTGTAAAAGCAGCAAAGAATCCTGTGGCACCTTATAGACTAACAGACGTTTTGGAGCATGAGCTTTCGTGGGTGAATACCCACTTCGTCATGCATCTGACGAAGTGGGTATTCACCCACGAAAGCTCATGCTCCGAAACTGAATTAAGAAGTTCTTGCAGGGTTTTAATTCGGTTTAACTAATCCACTTCATATTCACACTTTTAGCTAACTCAGATTAATTTTCCTTGATGTCCCTGTGTAGACAAGCCCTTAGTCAAACACCCTGTCTCTATTCAGTTATGTCCCTGCGGATCTCTCCTCCTATCTGCCTGTTTCTCTATCTCTGCCTAGTCTAAAGTCTGGTCTACACTAGGAACTTAAATCTGTATAGCTACATCTCTTGGGGCATGAAAAATCCACGCCCGCTGAGAAACATACTAACGTAATCCCAGTGTAGACAGCGGTAGAAGAATTCTTCTATTGACCTAGCTACTGCCTCTTGGGGAGGTGGATTACCTATGCCATCGGTGTAGGTGGTAGTGTCTAAACTGAAGTGCTCTAGCAGTGCAGCTGCAGCATTAACGTGTAGACACACCCTAAGGGCTGGTCTACACTGAGGGGGGGATCGATCTAAGATACGCAACTTCAGCTACGCTATTCGTGCAGCTGAAGTCTAAGTATCTTAGTTCGACTTACCTTGTTGTCCTCATGGCGACAAGTCGACTGCCATGGCGCCCCCGTCAACTCTGCTTACTCTTCGTGCCAAGGTGGAGTATGGGCGTCGATTCAGGGATCGATTTATCGCATCTAGCTGAGACATGATGAATCGATCCACGATCTGGCAGGTAGTGTAAATGTAGCCTAAGTATTTATACCACTTTGTCACTGTAGTACCTGAGCACTTGTAAGGTATTTTTTCTGTGCAGAATCTGTCGCTTATCTGGATAAACATCAGAGCCTCTGTTCCATTCTGATAAATGGATCATGTGGTTGTTTCATGTCATCAACATAGTTTTGTTATGAAAGACATGCTGCCCTGCCTGTTGTCAAAGGAACAGTAAGTGCAGCCTGTTTAGCCCAAAATGTACTTACCTAAAAGTATGGTGCATCTTTCACAGCATCTTTCGAGAGGATGCCTATTTTTTTTTGGTTCTCCAGTGATACTGAAGGGAACCTGCTAATAGGTTGTGGAATATTTTGTATAAAAATTCCAAATGTTTTCATTGTGCAAATTGCAAAACCTAGATTACAGTGAAATCTCTGCTAATTGTAATGATTTGGGGGAGAGACATTGTTAAAAACTGAATTCTGTTTATTTTTTAGGTTGCTGCATGGCCAAATATTTGCATTAAAATTATTAGTTTCTTAAACCTCTGTATATGCATTGACCAGTGGTTTGAACAGAGCAAAGAGAGACCTAGATCCTATTATCAGTTTTCCAGCTAACTTGTTGTGTGGCCTTGGGCAAGTTGCTTAACCTCTTCATGCTTCAGTTTCCCATCTGTAAAAAGGGAATGATGATACCTCCTCAGCTTTGTGACGCACTTTGAGAGCTTAATATGAAAAATACCAAGTGTTAAATTTTAAAAATTGTATGTCTATAAAAGGCACCCACCGGGAATGGGATGAGGTTTATTTTACTTTAAGGAAGGTACGTTTTAGTATCCTGACAAGTTGACAGTTGTTTCTTGAATGGTAACTAGAGATCCGTAGGACCTAAGAACATAACAAAATGCTACTCATAAGGGTCCCTTTTGCCTACATACCACAATACTACACGATGGTTGCATGGCTGTGATACAGTGCGGAAGATGTTATGTCTGCAGGCAGCTAAATAGTGGATCAAAATAGGTGGCAATTAATGGTTGAAATTGGTTGGGACTTAAATTATACACTTTGTCTTATGGGTGCAGAGATTTTGTTCCCCTGGGAAGGTGCTAGCATCTTTGTTGACTGCCACTGGCACAGTTTACTTCTTTCTCTCTGCCTTTCCCTGTTCCTGTTTTTCCATTGAGCCCCTCGATTTGTTTTTGCAGACTGTTTTGAAACCTAACCCTTAATTCCTGATCTGTTCTTTACATTTAACATAGCATGTAACTTTTTTTTTTTCTAAGTATTACCAACAGTAGGAGCAATAAGATTCAAATTTGTAGAGCCCTAATGTCCCGGAGTCCCCCTGACAGATTGTGTAGAGATGTAGGGAGTCTATTAGGGAAACATTATACAATCTAGTATAATATAATATAGTATAGTATAGCAAAGAATTAATTCATTAACCTGAAAGCTGTAGACATCTTTTTTTACCTTGGCTTTCCCAGCTTCAAGCACTCACTGGAGTGGAGAGTAGCACAAGAGCTTGGGGATGCTCTTGCCAGACGCTCGGGGAGGAGGTTTATAATTAATTTTTTCCACGGGGAACACCTATGAACCCTAAAACCGTCCATATAGCCAGCATCAGTGTTGTATGTGAAAGATATTTTAATGTATCTAAATTGAACTGCACAAAAATCCACAGTAAATGATGTGTGCATTTGTTTGAGGGCATAAATGAAGAATGGCGCATTGACTGTAATTTTGTATTTCTAGTCTTATTACCTTTCTGAAACATCTTTTATTTAACACAGTTATTATATACTAGGTCTTTTCTATAATTATTGAGATGAATAATTGAGAATGGACAGAAGTATCAATTTACATTTGCAGTGTAATTCAAAAGGGGATAAATTTGTTTAAAATATACTTCATGTAGGCCCCAATCCAGCAAACAAGCCCATAGACTTTGATGGGATATGTTTGACATTAAGAATGTGTTTAAGTGCTTTCCTGGATCAGAATCAAGTGTGCTAGAGTGACTTTTTAAATATGTAGTTCTTAGAGCCAGATATGGACATTTCAAGGTCTCTTCTCTCTACATATGCAGTATTCCTGTTACTGTCAGTGGGAATCGTGCATGTGAAATAATTAAAATACATAGCCCTGAGTGGTATTTTTAATCTTCAAAGCAGTTTACAAATCCTGACAACTCAATTCTCACAATAGCCGTTTCAAGTCACTAGCTAGCCTTTCTATTTTACAGATAGGGCAACTGAGTCAGACAGATTAAATGACTTGTCCAAGTCCACAGATAGTGTTTGAGCTGGGGTGAGCATGCAGGAGATCCTGGTTCCCCATCCTTGTGCTCAAACCACTAGACTATCCCTAATTTAATTAAAAAGCTTGTGTATGTCAACATTATTTGAATCTTGATCACTGACTTTTTTCAGTAATAATGTTCCTCTTGAACATAGCCAAGATATGTTTCAGAAACTGAACATTCTGTATCATAATATATGTGTGTTTGGCTGGTACAAACACCTAAAATATTTCATATACGGTCAGTTATAAAATATAGTTCAACTAATCATCCATTCTGGAGTCTCAAAAGATTCAGATGAGTGGAAAAAACGAGCCTGTTGATATTTGGAATTAACTGGATTAATGCTAACCCATGAAAATGATTGTGAACACTTGCTAAAGGAATGCTTTTTAGAGCATGTCTCCCTTGTGTTAGGGGAGAAACTTATGGGGGAAGGGATTTAATTTCTGGAACCTATACAGAAAGAAGAGTTTGAAATTGAAGGGGTAAAACTTGGAGACACAAACACTCCTGTATAAAGTAACCATGGCTATTCAGTTGTTATAGTGCTCCCAAGTGCAGCAATTGTTTAGGAATGTTATGTGTGGAAAACTTCCATTGAAGAATATAATTCTTCCATGGTCATCAGCAGTTGGTTTCTGGATTCTTGCAGGGAGGTTTGCTTTAGCTTATATGATTTTTTTTCAGTTTAGACAAATAGGCATAACCTGAGCATTCCAACAAATACAAAGTTCAGTCTGTTATATTTACAGGAACTCTTCCTTGATTCTTAATAAGTGAGTCCCTAAAGAGGATCTAACCATGTACTTGGCAATCTAATTGAAATGTAGTTTGACAAACCTTTGCTTAGAATGACGATTGATTAAACCACGAGACATAGCAGTCAGCATAGTGGAGCTGGGTAATACAAGTCCTTGAAAGTAAGAGCCAAAGCCTCCTGTGTGTTCAAGAGTGCTTTAATTTGACCGAATACAAAGCCTGGCTAGCTTTAGTGCCATTTTAACACAGACACTTTGCTAAACTCAAAAGGGTTACTGGTACTTTAAATTTATTTTTTTAAACAGTTACTGTGTTTAAACAGTAATAAATCAAATTTTACTGAAACTTTTGGGGGCAAATTATCCTGATTTATACCCTGTAAAAGTCATGGCAGAAATTGACTAGTTTTCTTGTTTACCGTTTCCAATATATTTTTATGCTTCATGACTGACTATCCATGTTCTGCTGTATTTTTCTATAATGCATCGTTCCCAGTGCTTTTAGCATGCACTTTTTATTACAAACATGGAACTGGGAGGGTTATTTGATTTCATAACTTGTTTCCCCACTCTAGTTATGAATGACGATTTCAGTGAGATCCTGCTCCCCTCCTCCCCCCTTCCAGTTTTCCAGCTGTAAGAGGCATAAGGAGATCAAGTGACTAGCCTGAGGACACTCATTGAGGTAATGACTGTGACTGGATTCTTCCTTGTTCCCTGCCCTTTGTTCTAACCTCTACACATCATACATATATAGTCTACTTAAACTTCCTAAACTTAGAGCATTTATTTTGTATGCAGGAAACTCACCATCTATATTGAGAGCCAGAATACTGCCTTCATTTAAAAAATCCCTGGAAGTTATTGGTTGGCAGCTGGCAGTTGCTATAAAGATCCTGAAGCGCTGTTCTTGAGTCAAACAGAGTCGTCTTATTTCTGTTGCTCCCCTCCTCCTTTGCATCTCCCTTTGTTTCACCACACTCCTTTTACTCCCTATAGAGCATTTGTCTTTTTTTTTTTTAAAGTAACATCAATTTACACAATCAGTTCATAGTTCTTGCAGGTTGTTTTTAGGAATGTAATGAATTTAGGCCAAGGATGCCCGTACTTTGGAATTCTGAGGGGCTTACTGGTGGACTTGCCAGATCCTGAGGACTACATCATATCTATGTCTCTTCCTGTTATTCATCTTAAATTAGGACTTGATTCTACAAACCTGGTAGGTCGTGATCTTTTGGCCTCAGCCAGCAATAGTTGTCACGAGCCACACTCTTCCCTCGGCTTTATCTTCACAGGTCACCTTGGCTTATGGATGACCTGGGGAAAATGACATGATAAGGAAGACAGATGCTCTGATTGTGAAAGTCTCATGCCAAAGCTGATAGTTTGCATCGTACAGATTTCTTCAATTCTCATGTTGTGGTAGTGCAGGAGGCAAAGAAATGTTTATCTCCGTCATATCATCTGTGAAGTCTGTTGGTGGATCAGTTCCTGGTGGTGGATAGCTTGGCTAATCTGGGTTGTCTACACCTGGTTACCAATGTGAGTCCTGTAAGGTAATGCAGGTCATTCTGGGGGTAAAATGGATCAGATTTGGACTAAAGTAGGTCTATGGAGGCGGGGTTTCCCCTGCTTGAGTTTCAGCCAAGGTCGCTTAGAGTTTGTGGATGTGTTGGAAGAACTTCATGCTATATCCTGTGCTTAGGATCCTTGTGCTTCCTGGGTGGCAAAACTCAGTGCAGAAGTACTGGCTCATACAACTGATCACCAGACAGAAAGGGCAATGATACAAAGCACAGAATATAGCATGAAGTTCTCCCAACACATCCAGAGCCTCTGTGAGCTAGCGCCCAGGACACTTTAGACACAGCTGGCCTAAAGTAATCACTGGCAGTACTGAACCTTGTAGTTATGCTGATCTATATGGTTACTTACAGCTTCAAAAAAGAATACATTTTTGTGATGCTTTTTGGATTGTCCCTTGCGCTATAGAGGAGATCTAAGATGGTTTTACATCTTCTAATTGTTTAAAATTTTTAAAAACAAACCCTCAAGGTTGTTTCATTTTTCTTTCTATGAATAAGCTGAGTCTGATCTGGGAATTATATTTATTTATTTTATACAGATCTTCAGATGGATGTTACTTTCCAGGACAAGAATTTTTGGTCATTTTACTTTCACAGGTTTAGTATGAGTTTATAGATAGTGCTTCAGTGGGACTTTTATAAGAGGATTTGTATTTTGTCATGTTACATTTTGTCAGCAAGATGTTGTCTCTGTGCACTATAATCCTGAATGCCTTTGAAAAAGCGATCCTAGATACTGATTGGAAGTTGGAGATACTCAGTGTCTGCAAATGTGTGGGTTTGTTTTTACATTTTAAATAAGTTTGTGAATAATGTTAATTTAATACTGTGGATACTGCAGCACTTACTGTGTCTTATGTATTAGTTTTCAATTCCATGTAAACTATGTAATCTATGTATTACATTTAGTATGTGTAAAAGAAAAATTATGTATAGTCTGTGTTGTGTAATAAAATATATTAACTTGTCTTTTTATAATCTGAACAAATATCAATGGACACAAAAGCCTCTCAACCAAAATCCGATTTCAGAAAGTTTTGAAGAAAGAATTAATCTGTTGGGTTTTATCTACAGTAGAGACAGAAATGGCCTTGCCACACACTAACTAAAACATTAAAGGCATTAATAGGATAAGAAAGATTGTATTTGACATATTGTTGAGCATGGTGACTCATTGACATCAGTGGTCTGCCTTCCTCTCTTTGGTATGCCCATGTTCCCTTGATCTGTTACTGCAGTGCCTCCTTCCCCATCGAGTGGCAGTGGATGGTATCTAGGTCCTGTGTATCAGCTGGTTGATTAGGGGTGAGAAGTAAGACACCATACTACCCATTGGCTACACTAGAGAGTTGCAGCGCTGGTGAGGGGGTTACAGCGCTGCAACTTAGGATGTGGCCACACTTGCAAAGCACGGCCAACGCTGCAACTCCCTGGTTGCAGCGCTGGCTGTACACCCGGTCGAGCCTCGGGTGTAGCGATTCCAGCGCTGGTGATCCAGCACTGGTCAGCAAGTGTGGACCCCACCAGCGCTTTTATTGACCTCCGGGGTATAAGGAGGTATCCCAGAATTCCTGTCCACAACAAACCGGAAGAAAGGGAGAGCTCGGAGTTCAGCCAAACTGCTTATTTAAAAAACAAACACAGCTCCTGTTTGCTGAGCGAGGGGAGGCAGGCAGGGGAATTACTTTGGAATGTTCACAGCTGTTTGCTTGAAGAGAGAAACAGCACGCTCACACGGCAGAGGGGGAGGGGGAAGTCCATGTTGAGCAGATGCTTATCTGGTCTGACAGCTATTTAGGAGTACATAATTTGCATTTAGTGAATGAGAGAGGGGTGGGCGAAGGGGTCAGAACTTTTAAAATGATTGAAGGTAGGCACTGTGTGTCTTCCAGTCCTTAGAACTTGCAAGGCAGGTTGCTGAGAACAGTGTCAGCTCCAAAAATCCATTCTGTCCGTCTCCTCCATGCTCCCTGTCACATTCCACCCCACCCCCCTCTTTTGAAAAGCACGTTGCAGCCACTTGAAGGCTGGGATAGCTGCCCACAATGCACCACTCCCAACAGCGCTGCAAATGCTGCAAATGTGGTCACACTGCTGCAAATGTGGCCACACTGCAGCGCTGGTAGCTGTCAGTGTGGCCACACTGCAGCGCTGGCCCTACACAGCTGTACGAACACAGCTGTAACTACCAGCGCTGCAGAACTGTAAGTGTAGCCATGGCCTTAGGTGGTGGAGATTCCCAGTGGAAGGGTTAATGCAGTGTTTACAGTCTCACTTTGTGGTGGAAAATTTTTGCCCTAGATTCAATTAGACATTTACAAATCCCTCCCCCCACATCATTGAAATTGTCAGTTTGATTGTTCCTTTCCTTCCTAGCCATTTGTTCAGGCAGCTCTTGCCACAAGCTAGACGATGCTAAAACTAGGAGCAAGAAGCTTAATGGCAGTTACTGAGCTGCATGTGCTCAATAATTCAAATGCAGCTCAATTCATTTCACCAGAATTTACCAAAACACCCACACCCCAGACACAGCCAAGCCAACAACCACCGCTCACGTCTGTGGTGAGAGCTGGAAAGTTTCAGACCCAAAGGTGAACGTTAGAGCCTATGTCAATGGGAGGGAGAGAGTAAGCTGTGTTTTTGTTTGAATAGAAGTCATCTTAACTATTTTTCTCCCTGAGGCAAGCGCCATAAATAAAACATGCCTCCTAAGCATTCATCTGGCTGCCGGATCTGGAAAATGCCAGTGTTCTGATTTAAGGGCTAAGCAGCTGTGGGAGTAAGGCCAGTTGTAGATTATAAGAGGAGCAGGGATGCCATTTCTGATGGTTTTGGTAAGAGAAAAATGAGAATTTGACCTCTCGAGCAAAGCTCAGAGGAGTGTGGCTCTCTTTCCTCGTTCATATCGAACACATGTAGAATAAAGAACAGAAATACTTGTGGGACCGTAGAGACTAACACATTTATTTGAGCATAAGCTTTCGGGGGCTACAGCCCACTTCACTGGATGCATCTGTGGAAAATACATTAGGAAGATTATATATATACACAGAGGACATGAAAAAAATGGGTGTTACCATACACACACTAATGAGAGTGATCAGTTAAGCTGAGCTATTACCAGCAGGAGAGAGAAAAACTCTTTGTAGTGGTAATCAAAATGGTCCATTTGCAGCAGTTGACAAGAAGTTGTGAGGAACAGTAGAGGGGAAATAAACATGGGGAAATAGTTTTGCTTGTAGAATAGTGAGAGGTAAATCTCTTGACATTATTACCACATTACAAGTCAGACACAAGCCTGGTGTCACCTCAGTGTTGTAATCCCAGCAACAGGCCAATTTACCATGCAGCTGCCAGGATCATCCATTTCCACCTCCCTGACCTTACTTGAATCTGCAGAGGCTTTTCTCTCTCCTCTGCATGAGTCAAGTGTCTCCTCGTCAGCATTCATTTTCTCCATCTCCCCTCCCTTTGTCTGTGACACCTACTTCTGCTTTCTTTCATGTGATCCTTGGAGAAATTTCCCATTAATGTTCGCAAAACAGCCCTCCTTTCTTTAGTTCAGAAATCCCTTTTTAAAAACAAACAGATCTGTTCCCTGAAGCTTCCCTGTGTAACAGCAATTCTCAGAACTTGGTCCTCGGGTCTTTCATACTGGCCTGGAGAATGAAACATTTTGAGAATCATACGTTGTGGTACTGGGTTGGTAGGAGAGGGAGGTGGTCCATGATGGGATCTTTCTCTTACGAAATGACCAGCAGTGTGAAAGACAGTAATACCCTTTCAATATCTGTGTGTTCGTTCTGTACTGTATTTCATCCACTTATGCCTTTAGACTGAAAGCTCTTGGGACAAAGACTCGTTATTTGCGTGGCACAGTCCACCCAAGCTGCAGTGCAGCATACCCTTCTGCAGCTATTGGAGTAAGTTACTTATGTCAAAAATGAATATTCCTGTAATGAAAGTAATAATTTATATATGTGTGTGTGTGTGCGTGTGTGAGAGAGAAAATTTGGTACTAGTGAAAAGTGTGGCAGCTTTGGAGACTGAAGCACATTTATCCAAAGAATGGGTAACAAACAGGCAGCCTTTAGCTTGAGCAATCACTATTAAATGTTGGATGAGGGAAGTAATTCTGGCTCCAGGGTCCATTCATGTCTGTTGAGATGGTCAGCAAGGAGGCTGATTAGCCCCAGCTGTGTGCATGGCTTTCATAACGGGGACACCTTATCCAGTAGGAAAGAGAGAAAACTTAATGCATGTTAAAGTAACAAATTTTGCATCAATTGAAGCTACTACTTTAATGATTTTTTTTCTCATCACTTACTTGGTTTTGCAGACGAAAAGTAGAGAGAACAGGAACTCAGCATTGTGGGTTATATTGTCAAGTTTCTGATATCAATGTGGGTTTTAATTTTGGCTTTTTTGTGGAGCAACGGAACATATTGTACTTTTAGCATCCATTCCATTCACTTAATATTGTAAAATATTGTGAGAGTGTTTTTCTTTAATAAGCTCTGCACGGCTTAAATCTATTAGCAATTGTCACATTTTATGTCCATTTGTCTCAAACAATTTTATACAGTAGAACCTCTGAGTAATGAACACCAGAGTTATGAACTGACCAGTCAACCACACACATCATTTGGAACTGGAAATATGCAATCAGGCAGCAGCAGAACCTAAAAACAAAAAAAAAGGAAATACAGGACAGTTCTGTCTTAAACATAAACTACAAAAAAGAGAGAGCAGCATTTTTCTTCTGCATAGCAAAGTTTCAAAGCTGTATTAAGTTAGTATTCAGTTGTAAACATTTGAAAGAAAAACCATAATGTTTTATTCAGAGTTATGAACATTTCAGAGAGATGAACAATCTCCATTCCTGAGGTGTTCGTAACTCTGAGGTTCTACTATACCAGTGGTTCTCAGACTTTTTTTTTACTGGTGACCCTTTTCACACAGCAAGCCTCTGAGTGCGACCTCTGCCCCTTATAAATTAAAAACATGTTTTTATATATTTAACACCATTATAAATGCTGGAGGCAAAGTGGGGTTTGGGGTGGAGGCTATCAGCTTGCAACCCCCCCCATATAATACTTTGTGACCCCCTGAGGGGTCCCAACACCCAGTTTGAGAACCCCTGTACTATACACTCCTTAGCTTGTGCTTTTAATAGTTTAAATGACTGACTATACTATAGAAAATAATCCTAGGTTCAAATTGCATATGAACATTCTTTATAATTACAATAACAGTCTTACAGACTGTTACAGCCCTTTAAATCGGTTCTGGTATAGCACGTACAGCAAAAACAGTAGTGACTGACCTCAGACGTTAAAAGCAATGTAATGACGCTCTCACTCTGGTAAATCTGATATTTGTGATGTGAGCGTTCATGTCGACACGTTGCAGCTCGGAAAGAGGCAGCAACAACAACATCTTCTTTTATAGCCTGGATGAGATATTGTGCGAGTCCTCTTCATTAGCGCATTTGCCACCATTCCTTATTTTAAGGACTATTACAGATTTTAGTGAAACTGTCTCCATGTCTTGCATGTCAATGAAATGTCTCTGAGGATTGTTGGAGCTGTGAGGAGGGGACAGATGCATCACGCTATGGTGACATTTGGTGTGATACAGCAACTCCTTGGGGCAGCTGGAGACCAGGCTGTGCCCCCTGAAGCAGTAAGACCTGAGTAACAGCCTCATCCTTGACAACAGCATACTTATCACAATAGGAATCTAGGGCAGCGGTTCTCAAACTGTACTTTAGGACCCTAAAGTGGGCTGTAAACCCATTTTAATGGGGTCACTAGGGCCATATTGAAGGGCTGGGACCTGGGGCTGAAGCCTGAGATCTACCCGCACCTGGAGCAGTGGGTCTCAGGCTCTAGTCCCCTCTGCCCCCACACGGGGTCATGTTGTAATTGTGGTGTTAGAATGGTGGTTGTGGTGCCATGAAGTGTGAGAACCGCTGATCGAGGCAGCCCCAGGCCCTGCTGGCTGCAACAGCCCATTGCCAATGGCACGGCTCTGCAAGCAGGGCCACTCCTGCAGCTCCAACATGGGGACAGGGTCTGCTACCCTCTGCCTCCATTCCCTGGCCTCCCCACCAGCCCAGAGGCCCCGCCCACTCCCCTTAGCCCTGCCCCTCTCTCAGGTCCCGCCCTGCCGTCGATACCCGGAAGTGATGCAACTTCACGCACGCGCGCTGATGCAGTGGCGGGGCCCTGCCGGACCGGCCTGAGGGGAGGAGCGTCGCGGTTGCAGGCGGCGCAGCTGGAGCGGGGCTGAGACGCCGCCGCCGCCCGGGAGAGCAGGTGAGGGAAGGTGTCGACCTGGAGGGTCCCCCGCTCCTACCCCCTGCCCGGCGGGGCGTGGGGCAAGTGGGGCAGCCCCCCGCGACGGGGCTGGGCTCGGGCTCTTCCTCCCGGCCAGGGCGAGCGTGGCGGCGCGGGGCCTTCCCAGCCCGGAGTGGGGGAGAGCGGGGCCCTTCCTGCCCCTTGCTAAGGGGCGCGGGCGGGCGGGAGCCTGGCCTGACCCAGTTATAGAGCCGGGGAGGGGGGCCCTGCCCCTCCCCCTCGCCATGTCACGAGCTCGCCCTGATCCACCCTGGCGAGCCCCGCCGGGCCCGGCCCGAAGCGGGAGGGAAAGGCCATAGACCTAGTGCTGGGGTGTGTGGCTGTCCGTGCTAAGGGCCCCCGGGGGCTGCACACTCCGGCCCCATCCCACGTACAGGGAGGCTGAACTCTGAGCGAGTTGGGGTAAGACCGGGGTTCTCCAACTTTGGTGCTGGTGGCCGCTGTCACATACCAAGCCTCTGAGTGTGACCCCCCCCCCATACATGAGTAACGCTTTTTAATATATTTAACACCATTATAAATGCTGGAGGCAAAGCGGGGTTGGGGATGAAGGCTGACAGCTTATGACCCCCCCCCATATAATAACTGCGTGACCCCGTGAGAGGTCCTGACCCCCAGTTTGAGAACTTCTGGTGTAAGAGGAGGGGTGGGGTTGTGGTTAAGGCACAGGACTGGGGCTCTGCAGCCCTGGTATCAGTTCCTAGCTCTGCTGCAAACTTTGTGTGTGTGACCTTTGGCAGATCTCTGCCCAAATCTTGAGTCTATGTGTCCTAGTTCCCCATCTGTGAGAAGGAAAATCTTCCTTTTTTCTATGCTTTGTCCATCTTGCCCATTTAGACTGTAATGTCTCTGGGATAGGAACTGTCTCTGACTTTGTGTGGTGCCTAGCACACTGGGGCCTCTATCGTAATTGGGACCTCTAGGTTGTATGATAATATAAATAATAACACTTTGTGACAATACTGGTGAAACATTGTTTGATCTTTCTGGTTGACTGCTGTTCAGTTCAAAAATATTTTATTGGTGCAGCAGGCTATACAAGTGCTGTCAAAACATCAGTGAAACCAAGCTTTGTGAGTCATAGGTGTATCTCAGGCTTCTGCCAAGAGCAGACTTCACAGCTGTTTGGAGACATTGTGACAGTGGGGAAAGGCTCCTGCAGCTCCCTGTCATGGGAAAAGTCTCTGGCAGAGAAGAAGCAGTGGGAAAAGGCTCCTCTGCTGCTGACTGTTTCCCCCTTGCCTCTCCTTGCCAGAGCTTTTCACCGACACATGTAGCTCCACACCACAGCGTGGACACAACTTCTCACTGCTGAATGTAGCTGCACATACCCTACACGTTGCCCCAAGTGGTATGCAGTGTTGCCGTAGCCTTTGTCATTACTGTCCATTTCTGGTTTTTTGACTGGCTGCTCTATAATGAGGTGCTGTGCCTTTTCTTTTTTTGAGTATCTTGTACTTATGAACAGGCTGGTTTATAGGAAAACATAGAAACTGCATGTAATAAACTTCAGGTGATTTTTTTTTTCTCTTGCGTTAACTCTCGGGAGCGGGGAATAAATTTGTTTCACACATTGCACACACCAAGCTGTTTCTTCATCCTGACTTCCCAAGAGCATCCTAGAAAACTTTTCTACTGTCTCTTCTACTTTTGGTTAACAAATAATGCAACTTAATCATTCAAATAACAGTTGATCCAGCCTTGAAAATTTATTATGGACACTTACTAGCTCAAACAATCTACTCACCTGTCCATTTCTATGATAGCCATTGTAATATAGTTCCCTCTATATCAGGTTTATTCTTTTTTTGTAACTTACAGATGCATTTAGTCTTCATGGAAACTATAGAATGACAGCTTGGGAAACTGAAGTTACCTGTTTAAACACAGGACAAGTACAATTTGGGGCAGCTCCAATGCAAGTTTCTACAAACAGCACTGCAAGTACTTCAATCCTTACCTTCAGGGGAGCACTTCTAGGGTTGAAAGAGTAGTGCAATCTTAATGGCTAGTTCACTCCATTGCCAAATACTTAGTGCCTCTACTGATTTTTCCAGTCCAGTTGCTAATAGTTGTCATGACTTTTACAATGTAAACATGTGTGACCGTTGGAAGCAAGACTGGAATCATTACTGCTGTTTACAGCAGGGTGAGGTCGACATAGCTATATCACTGAGGGGTGTGTATTTTGCACATCTCTAAGAGATGTGGCTATGGCATTGTAAGTTCCCAGTGTAAACCAGCCATCGGGGTTTTGTAGACCAACACTTTAAACTTCACCTGAAAGCCAGCAGGAAGCTAGCACAGACCCCAAAGCTCTGATGTAATGTACTTCTAGCAAGGAGCGCCTCTCAGAGATGATCTTATGGCTAAGGTATTAGACTAGGACTCAGTCTTTTTGTGTTACTTTGATCAAGTCACTAAATCTCTGTGCCTCAGTTCTTCTCTGTAAAATTGGAATATTACTACTCCTTATTTCATAGAAGTGTTCTGAGGATTAAGTAGTTATGTGAAATGCTTAGATACAGTAATGACGAGCCATAGAAAAACTTATAAAATTAATATGGGACCCATGCTATTCACTAAACTGGATAGTCTTAAGGGAAAGCTCCCTGTGTGGACTGCAATACGCTTTTTCCATAGACCTAGTTACTGCCTCTTTGGGAGATGAATTACCTATGCTGATGGGAGAGCCCCTGCCATCAGTGTTGCTAATGTCTACACTGAAGTGCTACAGTGGTACTTCTGCAACATTTTAAGCTTAGACCTACTTTAAGTGGTCTGGGTTCCTTGCCCCTTGAGACATCACTTCTGTCCATGTGATACCACATAGATTACAGTAAGAGGGAATCCATCCTTGTGGCCCCATGGCTTAAAAGGAAAGGGTGCTCCCAAGGAAGGTTACTTGACTCTAAGAAGAAAGCCCTCCAACTAATATCTGTAAAAACTTGAAATTGTTGACCACCTGGGCATGCTCCAAGTCCCATCATTAGTATTTTGGGAAATGGAAGTGGGGAAAGGGACTGGGAAGAGATGTGATGGCTAGATCAGGAAGGTTTTTTACAGGATGATCCAATGGATTGCTATGATGGGCCAGATGTTTCTATTTAGGATTTTTATCCTTTGTGTATGTGTGTGTGTGTTTTACATTGTACAAAAGAAAACTTGAAATTATGGATGGGTGCTTATTTTAAATTTATTTCAATTTATAATACAATCTAGTCTGTAAGTCTGCCTCAGCTTCCCCTTCTCTTGCTGCCATTTGTCATAAACTCCTGTTAGGCTTAGTCTCTCTGTATATCATTGATGTACTTCAAGTGACCTAAACTAGTCCTCAGACTGTAACATACAGTCATGCATGTAAAAAGAACAGGAGTACTTGTGGCACCTTAGAGACTAACAAATTTATTTCAGCATAAGCTTTCGTGGGCTACAGCTCACTTCTTCAGATGCATAGCTTGTGATACCGATAACACTTAAGTCAGGTGCACATATACACTAAGAATTGGATATCAGATGTCAACTCCATAAAACTGCTCCTCTCTGTCTACAAGCAGGCAAGCAACATAATGATCTAGCATTTCGATAATATATATGTGGAACAGAATAACTGACACGTCAAAAAGCTTATCTTCCATCTGGATTTTTTGAATCAAAATTAATTTAAAAATGCATATTTAATGTGATACTGAATTGTTTCCTTTCTTCTCAGTTATAGCAGGGAGAAATTTTTAGGCATATATGGTGTGTGGTTCTATTTGCTTCCTTTTCTGTATGAGGCACACAGGTTCAAGATGTAGGCACTTGAGTGTGATCTGTTAGTTCACTATGTTCATGGCCTCCATGATGGATAAAATATTCATCATTAAAGATGGTAGCTGAGAAAGATCTGAGATCCCATAATAAGATATGCAGACAGTTGGCGTGTAGACAAATTAAATTGTGGTTTTAGTTTGCACTGTCAGCACTGCTGAGGGTGGTGCTTTATTTACATATAACTCTTTTTAAATTACCTTTTTAGAGTTGGAACAAATAATGAATTATGTTCACTACGATTTATAAAACTTGTGAAGCCTGGTGACTGGCACATTGGATTCCAGAAATGCCAAACAGTGGATGTAACTTCCTTTGGCAAAGATTGTTATGAAATCTTATGGTGATACTTCATTTCCATGTTATCAATATTCTTACCTAGCATTGTTGCTTTAAAGTAGTGCTTGAGCAGTCGTTTGAATTCTGAATAAAACATAAAACAATTTTACTAAAATCTTTTGACTCTCTTCTTAGTGAACATATTTAATAGGCTGTAGTAAATATGCAAGAAAATAAACTTGGTGGTTGTGTATCTGATTTCTTAATATTTTTAGTATGAATTGGTTGCTGATTAAGTTTTGGTGATTAAGTGCTGGTTCTGAACAAAGTGGTTACTGTATGATTGGGTTGATGTTAGCTTGTTTTGAAGTTACTTAGTTTTCATAGAACCATGGGTGGAAAATATTTAAGTCATCTTGTCCCTCCCTTCTCTGTGGAGGAAACTGGTTCCCAGTTTATTACAAGCACATACTAATTACATGCCTAAATGATTATTGTAGAGTAGTGTGTGAATCATGAATACTTAAGCACTTACATGACTTATAAGAAATTTGTGCCATGCAATTTAATGATTGCTGCTTTGAACTGAATAAATATTTGAATAGTGATTGAAAATAGAATGGCTAGTTACGTCAATCTTATAAAGACTTGTGGCATTTAATTAAAAGAAAATTACTTGAGGTTCGCAATCGCTCTTCTGAAGACACTACTGGTAATAATGACATTATTGTTTTCACACAGTCTTAGCCAAAGAAATTCTTGCTTTCTAATGGACGCCTTTCTCCTTTTTGAAAATTTTTGTTTTCATCGCCTTTGGTCTGTTTGGGGATGGGTTCATTTGGGAATGTGTCTTTATAGCCTCGTATACAACGTTTTTTTCCGCTGTCACAGTATTACTGGTACAGCTTTACCGCTGCTAGATCTCACGTGAGTGTTAGTGTGGACCTGCTGCTGGCAGATACCGCTGTGTCATTTTGATCTGCCCTGGGCAGGGTTGGACAACTTGATGGCTAAAATCCAGAGATGCCACTCTATATTAGACTAGACTTTGGTAGAAGATGTTGCTTTGCAGTAAAGACACTATGGTAGTCTATCTTGTAGATTTGTACATTGATTCAAAGGCCTGGTCTGTGCTAGAAAATTAGGTCTGCTTAACTAAATTGCTCAAGGGTATGAACATCTATACCTCTGAGCAGCCTAGATAACCAACCTAAATTCCACTGTAGCCAATGCTAGGTCCACAGAAGAATTCTTCCATTATTGCCTCTCATATGCTGATGAAGAATTCTTCCCAGCCCCGAAGATAGTGGCTACACTGAAGCGCTACAGCTGAAACACTGTAGCATTTCAAGTGTTCAAAGTATGCTGTGAACTAGTGGTGAACCCTACCTGAAACCTTTCTAATCTGGTGTGGATTCAATCTGTCATTCCTCCATTAATAAAATGTAAAGCATCAGCTGATATCTTGGCAAAATGTTTGCAGTCTTCCTCACCCTTCCCCTTTCTCATCTTGCTCTGAGCTTTAAAGCTTAGCACCCAGAACATGACAATCAAGCAATCTTGATGTTTGTTTTGCACCAGGTGTTCAAGAAACATCCTTTGAAACATTTTTTGACCAGTTCTAATTAAAATAATGATGTCCATAGTGAAATTCATTCTAAAGCATGAATAGTGTCATAGAGGTAAGACTTAAAAAATAAATAAATCTGGAACTTGGGCAGATCAGTCTAATACAGAGGTTCCCAAAGTGGGGTTCACGAAATGTTACAGAGGGTTCTCAGGAAAAAATTCCCTAATGGCGGACAGAGCTGTCCCTAGGGACCCCGTCGGGCAGCATGGGACTACCAGCTTGGAGCCCCCCTGGACTTCGAAGAGCTAAGGTAGATCAAAGCAAGCATATCTATCACACTGAGGAGATTTAAAGTTGAAGACTCTTTATAAGAAATGAAAAGAAGTGGATAGTTTTGCTGTTTTTAAAATTAAATAGGCAGCTAGTATTGTTTTAAAATTATTATGAAGAACAAGTTTAAGATTTGTTATAACGTGTTGCTTGCCTGGACTGCTCAAGACCTGAATGCTTATGTAGGAGGAACTCTGAGTTGGCTTCTTAAATACCTTCATGCTGTGTCACATCTGGTACTCCTTGATGAAACATAGGAGCCTTGTCTTATAACAGGCTTATTCAAAGTGATACAAGCTATGAAAGTGAGATCTTGGAAGAGAGTTGCTGTTTTCATAATGTAATAAAAATACTGTAATGATAAATAGTAATTAATAATACATAGTGTGTAATAAGCATGTCATAAAAACAAATTTTATATTTCCAAGATCATTGCTTTTATAATTTATATCCAGGTAAAGGAGAAAATCCCTTTAAATATTCATTTTTAGGAGGGGATTCACGAGACTTGAGATTTTAATGAAAGGGGTTCACAGGTTATTACAGTTGGGAATCACTGGTCTAATGGAAAGAGCAGTCTGGATTGTCGCTGAGGAATGTGATAGAATTGAGGAATATTTCTGAGTCTCTGCTTGTTTCTGGAGATAGAGGATAAAAGCTGGAAGGGAGGGATTCAGGAGTCAAATGATAAACATGTTGGGCCCCGTGGTATTTTACTGCTGTTGGTCATAAATTTTAAACGCTGGCATACACCTAGTGTACCTAATTTAATATGAAAGTGGATGGCTTACCTTTTCCTACTAGTCTCTTTGGGGTTTTTTTTTGGAATTTCATGCATATTTTAAAAAACGAAACATTTGTTTGAACCTGTGTAACTGAAATACCATTGTTGACATCTACTGCACTCCTACAAAGTCACTTCTTTGACCTTCAGAAAGCGCAGTGTTATTGCTTATGTTAAGGAAAAACTTTTCATGTGTTGTAATTACATAACTGATTTGTACAGATGCTGTCCCAGAAATCCAGGGGCTTACAATACATGTTCATTTCTGCTTAACTCTGTCTGATTTCTGGGTTAGTTTTTGTTCTGCTGTGCAAGGATGACCCTAAAGAGAACTTAAATACTATCTGAATAATAAACTGTTATATATTTTAGGAATGTCATCAGTTTCACTGGCTGTGAGGGTGAATTTATTTGCCTGTGCTGCTCCTTGGAAGGAGAAGAGATTTAAATTTAGGGATCTGAGGGAAAACAAAACCAAAAAAATTGTCAGTGACAGTATATGGTCCTGCTAGTGAAGGCAGGGGACTGGGCTCAATGACCTTCGAGGTCCTTCCAGTTCTATGAGATAGGTATATCTCCATATATTATTATTAAAGAGGCTAGGAGTTTTTAGCTTGGAAAAGAGGAGACTAAGAGGGGATATGATAGAGGTGTATATAATATGTGGTGTGGAGAAAGTGAATAAGAAAGTTATTTGTTTCCACAATATAAGAACGAGGGGCCACCAAATGAAATTAATGGGCAGCAGGTATAAAACAAATAAAAGGACATTCTTCACACAGCACAGAGTGAACCTGTGGAATTCCTTGCCTGAGGAGGTTGTGAAGGCTAGCACTATAACAGAGTTAAGTCCATTAATGGCTATTAGTCAAGATGGGCAAGGAATGGTGTCCCTAGCCTCTGTTTGTCAGGGCTTGTCTACATCACAAAGTTGCAGCGCTGGTGAGGGGGTTACAGCGCTGCAACTTAGGAGGTGTACACATCTGCAGGGCATCACCAGCGCTGCAACTCCCTGTTTGCAGCGCTGGCTGTACTCCCGTTTTGTCTCGGGTGTAGAGGATCCAGCGCTGGTGATCCAGCGCTGGTAATCAAGTGTAAACACTTACCAGCGCTTTTCTTGACCTCCGTGGAATAAGCAGGTATCCCAGCATACCTGAGGAAGCCTCTCTGGTAATCAAGCTGGTCTCCTTCCCCGGTTTGCTCTCGCATTCCCCGAACCCCCGTGCAAGCAGGTCTCCTTCCCTGCGGTTTGCTGGGTGGTTCCGGGAACGCGAGAGCAAACCGCGGCGAAGCTGGTCTCCTTCCCCGGTTTGCTCTCGCGTTCCCCGAACCCCCGAGCAAGCAGGTCTTCTTCCCTGCGGTTTGCTGGGTGGTTCCGGGAACGCGAGAGCAAACCGCGGTGAAGCTGGTCTCCTTCCCCGGTTTGCTCTCGCGTTCCCCGAACCCCCGAGCAAGCAGGTCTTCTTCCCTGCGGTTTGCAGGGGGGTTCCGGGAACGCGAGAGCAAACCGTGGCGAAGCTGGTCTCCTTCCCTGGTTTGCTCTCGCGTTCCCCGAACCCCCGAGCAAGCAGGTCTTCTTCCCTGCGGTTTGCAGGGGGGTTCGGGGAACGCAAGAGCAAACCGCGGCGAAGCTGGTCTCCTTCCCCGGTTTGCTCTCGCGTTCCCCGAACCCCCGAGCAAGCAGGTCTCCTTCCCTGCGGTTTGCTGGGTGGTTCGGGGAACGCGAGAGCAAACCGCGGCGAAGCTGGTCTCCTTCCCCGGTTTGCTCTCGCATTCCCCAACCCCCCGAGCAAGCAGGTCTCCTTCCCTGCGGTTTGCTGGGTGGTTCCGGGAACGCGAGAGCAAACCGCGGCGAAGCTGGTCTCCTTCTCCGGTTTGCTCTCGCGTTCCCCGAACCCCCCTGCAAACCGCAGGGAAGGAGACCTGCTTGCTCGGGGGTTCGGGGAACGCGAGAGCAAACCGCGGGGAAGCTGGTCTCCTTCCCCGGTTTGCTCTCGCGTTCCCTGAACCCCCCTTGAAGCCGCCCAACAGCGCTGCAGTGTGGCCACATCTAACACCACTTGCAGCGCTGGTTGCTGTAAGTGTGGCCACTCTGCAGCGCTGGCCCTGTACAGCTGTACTAATACAGCTGTAACAACCAGCGCTGCAAAATTGTAGATGTAGACATACCCTCAGAGAGTGGAAATGAATGGCAGGAGAGAGATCACTTGATCATTACCTGTTAGGTTCACTCCCTCTGGGGCACCTGGCATTGCTCACTGCTGGCAGACAGGATACTGGGCTGGATGGACCTTTCATCTGACCCAGTATGGCCATTCTTGTGTTCTTATGTAAAAAGCTTGTAAAGGTTACTTAAAGGAAAGGTGGCAGAAAATAATGTGATTGAAGTATGACTTTTACATGATACATTCTAGAACTAATGTGGATAAGTTAATTAACGAATAACAGTGCTTTCCCTGAAGTCACAATTCTGCCTCCAGTCCTTGTAAACACTGATGTATCCTGCAATGTATTTTGATTATATAGCTGAAAAGGACGCCATTACATAGTCTTAGTTGTGAGAAATTCTATTTTGATGATGAAGGTGCCATTTCTGTACATTATATTAAGGCTGAGGCCACAGCATGATTTTTCTGTAGTAGTTCTGGTAATTTTAGTGGCTCTATCATAGGTTTGGTGCTGTGTGTTTGTAGATATTTTGCAATCTGTGTTCCATATGAAAACTGATAAAATATAGTCTCTTGTTCCTCTTGAGAGAGCTTTATTATTAGCACAAAATGTACAATTTCCCAGAAGAAATAGCAAATTCCATGCTATTTCAGTGCCTGTTGTACAGTACTGACAAATGTGGTCTTGGGGATTTATACAAATATGATTGGGGGAGGGACCATTTTTGAATTTAAGACTGGCCTTATATGTTACGTAACTGACTTAGAAATAAAGCTGTTTGCTGTGGTGTTGTAGCCTTGTTGGTCCCAGGATATTTGACAGACAAGCTGGGTGAGGTAGCATTTTTTATTAGACCAACTTCTGTTGGTGAAAGAGACAAGTTTTTGAGCTTACGCAGAGTAGTTCTTCAGCTAAACTAAGGTTTTTAGTGTCACAGCTAAATACAAAGGTGGATGAGATAAGGAGTTCACATGTTGCAGGAAACAGTTCAAGATGAAGTGGGCAGTTAACAGTTCTACAGTCATAGAGCAAGGAAGGGTTAGTGGATTACATGTTGTAATGAGCTGCAAATCCAGTGTATTAAGTCCATAATTTTTAGTATCTAGCAGAGTTATGAATTTAAGCTCCCAGGTTCATCTTTTGAAGATATTGTGCAGGTTTCCGTTGAGGGTAAGGACTAAGAGGTCAGATATAGAATGATCGTTTTATGAAAAGTGCTTGCCTGTAGTTGATGTGATGGGTTTTTTTTCTTTTATAATTTCTCTGTGTGAGTTCTTCCACTTTGTCTCTCTAGAAGTAAAGATAGTGTATACATTCACATGAAGTTTCTTTTACAAGGTGCATTCTTATTATTATCCTAGTGATTATATTATGAAGCAGTGTTCATCTGAGGGTTGCACGTTCAGTTTCATTAGGATTTTAATGGAAGATGTTTGTGGAGATAGGTTTAATATGCGTAAACTGATCACTGCAGACTTTCTTTAAAGGAAAGTAAGATAAGAAAATCGTGATGTTCTTCTGGTTGCACTTCCTATTTTACTGTGAACTAGCTAGCCTTGTATCTGTGTTGCTGATCAGTTCGGTTTGATATGCAAATAACTAATGTAACTGTCCAAAAGTTGGCTAACTTCTAAAACCAACGTTTTCAAGAGCCTGTTAAGTTTGGACATCCAACCTGAGACAGCCCCCCTCTCCCCTCCTCTTCTCTCACCCCTGCCCCCAAGAAGATGAACCAGTGAAATTCTGGCTGAAGGCACTGGAAGCTGAAAGTGATCAACACTTGTGAAAATCAGGCCCTAGGTTTCAGATTGGGCACCCAAAGTCAGTCTGACACTGGTTTATCTTGGCTAAAGGAGGAGTTGTACACCTTCATCTTTTTAATTATGCACTTCATTGAAATAAGCCTTTTTGCACAAATGGAATCAAGACCTTTACACATCTGAACATTTTCTTTTGTAAAGTAGGGGAAAAATGAGTCTGGGTTCAATATTAACTTTTTCATGTGCTACAGAAAATCCTCAAAGATATTAGTTTATTTAAATGGATGAGTCACAGAAAATCATCGAGCTCCAGGCAAGCAGTCTCCTGCAAAACACAGTTTTGCTGGCATTGGCTTGGATTGTCTCTCCTTCTCATTATGACTGCAGTAATTGAAACCCTGCACTTTTTCCATTACATGTTAACTTCAGCTATAAGTTTGGGAGAGAGTCAAAGAAGAGGAGCTTTCACTGCTTAGTAAGAGGAACTGTCAGGCAGAGATGTAGCTGACTTTCTCTCCTGAAAAATAACATGCATTTCAGTATCCTCTTAATGTTCCCATTGAATGATATAACTTTGTTTAATGAAAGAGCAGTGGCTTGCTGTATGCTGTACTGTCATGGAAGGATAAATCTGATAGTGAAAGAATTTGGGGTGGCAGGGAAGAGTAAACCCAAATTAGATTTGTACCCATAAGAAATTAAAGCGAATATTTTAATAAGTAAATCAGTCTTTACTTCTCAACAGCATAAATAGGTGCCTGTAATCCCACAAAGTAAAATATTGAGAGTTGCTTCAGATTTCCCTAAATTTTTCCCCTCATACTACATTTTAAAACTAGACTGGAGAAACATTAGAAAATTCACATTGAGGAAACAATCCTGCATTGACAGGAAGATGGATTAGATAACAAGTCTTCCCCCATCTCCACTTTGAATCTATCATCATCCATTTGTATATTGGAGACTTTTCCACTGTTCCTCTTTCTTTTGCATTCTAATAAAAAATAACTTAAACAGATCAGTATAGCAAGTAAAAAGCCATTTCACAATTAAACCACAGATTCTTGATGCACTTATTCAGACATCTTGCCGAATCTGTAAATATTCTAAGATGCTTATTGAAAAAAGCAGCACAGCTTGGTGGTTCTTTCATTACATGATTTTGATGTTGCAGTCCCCGAATATGCTTGTAACATAACACATCTTCATACACTATTTAACAATGATCCACAAGCATTTGCATTGCTTATGATATTACACTAATCTGAGAGAGGCTAAGTGCTGCCATCCTAACAGTTCAGAGTGACAGAACCATTGGTAACTGACTGTTGCATGTTAGATTGACTAGATACAGGCCTGAGTGCACTCATGGCAGTAAGTGCTCAGTCCATCTCTGTGACGTCCTATTCCTTAATTGCCAAAGCAGCAAAGGGGTGGGCACAGAAATGCGCTATAATGCATCACAACACTACCCCTTTCCTCATCCTTATACTCCCAAGTAAGTCCATTTACCTCCCCCTGGTGCTCTGGCACCTATTTGTTGCAACTCTCAACTGTATTGTGTGTGGAAGTTTGGAGGGGAGTGGATCCAGATTGACTGACTGGGTCACAGAGGGGGCCTCCTTTCTGGAGTATGCCTGAACTACTCCTATCTTCCTCCTAGAGGGAAATGTAAGAGAAAGAAACCGTAAGTTTATCTACAAAAAAGGAACAAAATGATGCAATGAAGTCAAATCAATAAACTAATGAAGTCAAGTTCCTCCAGAAGTGGGCTCCAGACAACAATTGCTTGTATGTAATGCATTCATTTAAATACAAAGAAAAGACCCTATCACAGAAGCACATTGAAGGATTGGAACTAGAATTTTAAAATGGAAAGCTTCAAAAACAAAACAAAGGGATTTGACTATCCAGTCATGTAGTCCCAATAATGACCTTTTCTCAAGAAGATAGTAATCTGTACAGGTTTATGTACTACAGACAATATTGATAACGCAGTTACGTGGTTATATTTATACCATATATAGCTGACTTTTTTATATGGAAAATTAAATTAATGTAAGGGTTTGAATGAAATATGAACATTGAGCTGCAGATTCAGAAACTGACCACGCAACAGATTGTTTAAAAATGAGAAAAATGTTCCGGAAAAAAATGCCTTTAAGAAAGTTGCCTAACTTGAGAAATATGACATGATACCATCTTGTTGATTCAGGGCGACTGTTTCAATCCCTGGATGTTTAGAAGAGAGGGAAAGGGACAGTTTGGTGTCTTTTAGTGGCTTGGCTGTGCAGATTTCTTATGTAAGTCTCTCCAGAAGGAGAGAGTACAAGAAACAGAATTGTTTTGGCCCTTCCCTCGTCTAGAACTTCTTCCTCAAATAAGGATTCATTTAGCTACTTTAAAACCAAGTTTCTGAGTTTTTACATTGAAAAGAATCTGGTTTTTTTGTTCTGCTGTACAGCAGAGCATTTGCAGCACACCAAACAAATCTTCTTGGCCCTAGTATCTGGTTTTTCCATTCTTTTTAAAGCAATTGAAGGTCTGTTTAGATATAGGGAGCCAGATTTGACTGTATCTCTGAACCTTAGAGTTGCAGAAAGCTGAGGTAGGGTCTGCATCACTTGGATGTAAACAAGCCCTTTCATAAAGCAAGAAATGATGCAAGCTCACAAGTGGTTGGAGCGTTTTGTGTGTGTGAGCACCTTCACTTTGCATCCCTCATTTCTCCAAATTCCTTCTTCATTGAGTCTCTCAAGCACCATCCTGCTCTTGTTAGCCAAAGAAATTTAAATTTCTAGATGTGGTCCATGGACAATACTGAAATATTATTCTTGTTACAGTAAGGAATGTAGGTGAGTGTGTGTGTGCATGCGTGCTGGGGGAGTGGTAATTTGAGATGATAGTTGCAAAATATATGGCTTATTTCCTAGAATGGTTAAAGCAATCTTACAGAATGGATATAGAATTCATGTTGTTAGAATATTCTAGGTAAAATCTCTTCCTTAAACCTCCCGATAACGTACAACATTGACATGTTTTTCTTCAAGCTGATCCTTCCACTGACAGTCAGCTCAGCCTTGATGGAAGCAACTGAAGTGTACATTGTCACTTTCAAAAAACTATTGCTAATGCAATGTGAAAAGCCAAGCTTGGTTAAAGCAAGCACCTGCAGTATAATAGTCTAATACAAAAAATAATTATGCAGTTGTTTCAAGCTTTCGCTTGAAATTTGGCTGATTAAACATTATTATTTTAGAAAGAAGACTTAATGCTAAGTGGGAATAGTTGCAGAATAGTTTCAGGGTTTCATTTCCCCATTCTCTAGGGCTGTGATTCTAAGGTTCATTAATCAATTATACATGGGATAAAAAGGAGAAATTTCCTTTTGAAGAATTCATTGAGCTCCAGGTTGCGGCGCTTGCACGCATCTAACACTTGGGGTTTGGTCCACTAGATAGCAAGGCACCTCAAGTCAGCTGTTCTGTATGCCATCAGGAATTAAACATGGTGACTTAATCTCTAGGAACAAGAGAGAGGAGATGGTTTTCATACTTAAATCTTTATTTTTGTCTAGTGACTTTCCCATCACTTGTTTGTTTATTTATAATTTATTTTTCCATTATGAATAACGTAAGGTACAGGCGAAGCAAAAGCAATCACTACTATTTAAACTTAAAATATTCCCTCCCCCCCACACACTATCAAGTAAAAGGATTAACATCTAAAAGGTAAAACTGCCCTGCAGCTTTTGTTATTATCATGTTTTTTGCCCCTCACGGTGTCAGGTCCATATAAACAGGGAGATAAAGCTTGGCATATATAACTGTTATTTCCAACTTGTAGCCATTCAAAATGAAAACTATTCCTACCAGATATAGGCCCATGTTAGGAAATCCTCTTAAGGAATCAGGATTGTTGCTCCTTTCTCAAAGACTGGAGAAAAAAGGGGCAAGAGAGAGAGGAAAAAAAAACCCATGACCGTTCCCCCACATAAAACCTTTAGTAGAATCCTGAATTGGTTCCTCCTTGAAGTAGTTTGGTTTCTCTTCTGTATCAGTTCTCTTAAAATCTCTTTACTAAGTCATTGGGAAATGTCGAACATTGGCATAGTTTTAAAAAAAATAGTCTCTTTATATACAGTTTAACCTGGTACAGAATGTGTATGTCACTTTCCGTACTAGAACACTGGTTCATGGATGGCAATGTGGGGGAACAAACTGGTTTCTTCTTTCTTATGACCTGAAATAATGCTATGTCTCTCTAGATATTTTAGTTGCTGAGCAAAATCAAACAAGCTTAAAACATGTTTTTTTATCCACAACCTTTGTATGTGTGAACTTCAGCAGAATTGGGAAGACTTTGGTCATGTTCTTTTCCCCTGAAGAATCCTTTCCAATTAAGGGCTACTATTGGATTAAAAATCAATTCAAGAAAAAACATCTAACTTAACACTTAAATTAAAACAATTTTTAAATAAAAATTATTTTTCACTATGCTAATTTTCATTTTTGCATTTAACTCAGTCTAGTCCAGATCAGCTGCGTGTGGTCAAGTTCCTTTTTCATGTTCCCTTACAGTAGTCAAACATCATATTTTAGGGTGGGGCTGTGTTTATGTAAGAGGATGTTCAGATCCAAGCTCTAATGTTAATATATGTGTAGTGCTTTAATATTGAGTTGCTTATATTTAGTCATACATGAATTTATGTTGGTTTTGTCATAAATGGAGCAAATTTGTTGATATTAGAGTGAAGCTATCAAACAGTTAACTGCTTCATCACTGAAACTATCCTTGGGACAAGCTGTCCTAACTGAGTAAAGAAATGTACACAATTTATTTTCAATCTGTGTGTTTGAGCCAAATTTAATTCTTTTCAAACAGTTCAGAGGTTTGGGTCAGTAAATATACTTTCATTTGTCTTGTTCAGTATTTCATCAAATATTTTAAAAATCTGGAAGTTGAGACCTACTGCTAGATAATGAATACTTGACTCTTCAATACTATGAGACAGTGGTGCAAATACTGATTCTGACTCGTATAGTCTCACTGAAGACAAAAATGAGAAAAATGAGCAGGAAACTAGGGATCTGGTTGCTTATTAAACTCTTGGATCAGTGTTAGATGGTTGTAAATTTCTTCAACAGAAATATTGCCTTATTTCATGCTATAATGGCTGAGAATATTGGATCTGTGATATGTCTTATTAGTAGGGCCCTATCACATTCAGGGTCCCTTTGGTCAATTTCACAGTCATAGGATTTTAAAAATAATAAATTTCATTATTTCAGATATTTAAATCTGAAATTTCACTGTGTTGTAATTGTAGGGGTCCTGACCCAAAAAGGAGTTGTCGGGGGTGGTGGTGCAGTTTCAAGGTTATCGTAGGGGAGGTTGCGGTACTACTTCCCTTACTTCTGTGCTGCTGCTGGCGGTGGTGCTGCCTTCAGAGCTGGGAATCTGGAGAGCAGCGGCTGCTGGTCAGGGGCCCAGCTCTGAAGGCAGAGCCACTACCAGCAGCACAGCAGTAAGGATGGCATAGTATGGTATTGCCACCCTTACTTCTGTGTTGCTTCCTGCAAAGCTGGGCCCTCAGTCAGCAGCCACCCAGCTCTGAAATCTAGTAAATACAAATACATCTTGTATCTGTTCATTAAAGACTCATATATTTTACTGTATTTGACATTCTACTGCCTTGCACATTGTGTAATCCCTCATACTCACATACTACCCTGGTGAGGGTGGACTGTTCTGCGTTGGTCACCTTTTACATTTTTTTCAGAGTTGTATGACTACACAAAGTGCAAGTCAGTGAAGAATCAGACCTCCTGTATTAATAGTTGACCTCTATGTAGCACTTTACATTGACAAAAGTGGTACACATTTACATTCATCCTGTCGCTGTTTTGGTACTGTATGATTGTGTAACCATCAGATGTGGGTGTTCTCTAACTAGTGAAAATTGCCCTGGCTTCTCTAGCCTTTGTGTTTTTACTACCTGAATTATTCAATAATTAGAGAGAAGGTAGCGTCTCTCTAAGATAAATGGACTCTTCAAAATATATATACTTCTTTATCAAAGTATTTTCACTAGATTTCTTTTAACATCTGTCAACAAGTTTCTCTTCTGTTCTTTAACCCTTTTCTCTTTAAACAGGAAGAAATGAGCCTAAAGTCTGAACGCAGAGGAATTCACGTTGATCAGTCAGAGCTACTGTGCAAGAAAGGATGTGGTTACTATGGAAACCCTGCTTGGCAGGGCTTCTGCTCCAAGTGCTGGAGAGAAGAGTACCATAAGGCAAGGCAGAAGCAGATTCAGGATGACTGGGAGCTGGCCGAGCGGTAAAGATGCCTCTTTATTCCTTCATCTCTTGCAGTCAGATAGCTTTGCTGAACAGTATGGCCATCTTTTATTTATAGTCCTTTTTACCCTTGTTGCCTTCAGTTGCCAACTATGGGCTTTGCCCGGGGAGACAGAATCAAATTTCTGATGCCAAGGAAGAAATTTGTAATTTGTGACATTTTTGCATTGCTATGTGGTGTCTAAGGACAGCAAAACAAAAGCCCAATAAATATCCTGCATAATCTACATGATAAAGTCTGGAATTCCGTAACTAATATTTGGCAGTGTGCAAACTCTTTTTAGGACCATTTTATTTCAGCCTTTTTTCTCAGATGCTGATTAAATACATTATAGCTGATTATATTTCTCAGCTAATATGTTTGTCCTGGCAGTAGCAAGAATTAAAAATGCCACCATTTTCAGTATTACCTGAAATTCATAGTTCCTCTGCTGTGAAACATGGTCATCAGCATCTTGGGGTTAGCCAATAATTAATACGAAGTTTCAGTTTTCAGTACTTTTGCCAGCTTTGCTGATAAAGTAACTAAAGTAAGTCTTGTTTCTTTAATATAGGCTTGTCTACCCTGGGGAGCTATTCCTGATTAGCTATTTCTGTTTAACTCCATATTGGACACTCTTATTCTGAAATAAGAGCATCTGCACATGGAGATAAGCAGAAATAGTCAATCTGTTTTAAATGCACATCCTACCTTATTCCAGGTCAAATTTCATATGTAGTCAAGGCTAGCAACAAAGATTTGTTTTTAACATTACGGGTGAGAAGATGTTTTTGCGTCATGCCCATTCAATAAATGGCATTTTAGTAACTTCTGCTGTCTTCAGCTGACCTGAAAATGTCCAACTGTGATTTCCAATGCATGTTGCACCACAATTATCCATGCCTCCGTTACTTTCAGGCTGCAGTACTATAAAGCTAAAGTTTACCCTTGAAAGTTGCATGCATGATTCAGCTAGCGGAGAATGTGGCCACATTTGTCATTAAGGGTTTGTCTACACTAAAGTTGTTTTTTTTTTTTTTTTTAACTTTAGTTGATTGCCAGTTTACTTGCATTTGCTACTCCACAAGCATTGGTTCCAGCATTTGAATGTTTATGGCAGATCCTAGAAGTCAATCCGGAATAAATCTCAAACATCTTTGGAATGTCCAGGCTAGAATATAGACACTGATTAGCTAACTCAAGTTAACTGACAATCAATTAATTCAAGTTTTAAAAAAAAAAACCTCAGAAAACCTCATGTAGACATACGTTAACTCAGTGGTGTGCATCCTGTGGCCTGTCAGGGTAATCCACTGGTGGGCCACGAGACAGTTTGTTTACATCGACCATCCACAGGCATGGCTGCCCACAGTTTCCAGTGGCTGCGGTTCACTGTCTGTCACCAAGATTGGCATAGACCAAAACAAATTTATAACCTCTAGAGGGGGCAGGTAATAAGAGTGGTGGTATTTTTGTAATTCTCCAAGTACCATGGTGTTGGGCCTGTAAGAAATCCTTTTACAAAGTGATAACTTTTCACTGGGGATGTGGAAGCAGCAGGTAAGCTCTTTATTATTATGGTTAAAATGTTTAGAATAATAAATACAATATACTTTAAGACGGATAAAACACAATCTCTGCCTTGAAGAGCTATAATGAAGATGAAAGGACAAAGGTTTTTACTGTGTTGACTGTGAGGAAAGGAGAGATTTATATGACCGGGAAGTGATGCTTGGAAGAAGAGTTGATATGGGGGTGAGGGAGGAGAACAGGCCTGTGGCAACAGAAAAGGTAATGGATTTGTCAGTGCATGCTAATTTTTGTTGGCACTAACTAACTAAACAGTCACAAATTCTTTTAATTTTAGACTTCAGCGTGAGGAGGAAGAAGCCTATGCTAGTAGTCAGAGTACACAAGGGGCCCAGTCACTCACCTTTTCCAAGTTTGAGGAAAAGAAAAGCAATGAAAAGACACGCAAGGTGACAACTGTGAAGAAATTCTTCAGTGCTTCTTCCAGGACAGGAGCTAAGAAGGGTAATTCTTATATTTCTTTAACCATTACTGTATAATATATCCCTTTATGGATTTTTAGAAGGCCGTGTATAATGGTTTGCCAAATATAAGCCAATAACTACTTTGAATATGGGCCGCCATCCTGTACTTATGTAGTTACAAGGTCAGAGTTATCTCCACTGTTAGAAACAATACTGGTAAAACTACTGTTTTGAATCTACTCCACTGTTTTCCAGAACTCCCATGCTCTTTTCTTTGAGGTGCTTTACAAACTGTATGCACAAATAAAGCCTCTAAAATCTGAATTCCCACTGAGTTGTTAGTAGTTCCTCTGATCTGCATACAGGGGACATCATAATACCATCAGATGTGACGACTGACTCTGTATTGATGGATCTCCTGGATCACTTTACACTATTGACAAGAGTTATCTGTGTGAATACTTTTCAGTCTTCCCAAACTATTTGCCACTAAAAAAAGGTGTGAAAAGGACTTGAAATTGTAGGGTCTGTAGACAGTGCATGTCTGTGATTAACGCAATTAGAAGAAGTTTTGCTGGTCTTGGGTTGGTCTAAATTAGTGGTTTTCAACCTTTTTTCATTTGTGGATCCTTAAAAATTTTTGAATGAAGGTATGGACCCCTTTGGAAATCGCAGGTTGAAAACCACTGGTCTTAATGAGCAGTGGTTCTCTTTACAATATACTCCATGTAATTTGGCCATGTTGAGTGTCCCATCCCAAGAAGTTTAGACTAGTTAACAGAAAATGAGTTACCTGCCTTCCTAAAGGTGTTGGGTGAGGGTGCCACACGCTTGCATCCGAGATACTCAAGTTTATTAATTCAAACCTTTATTTGAAGCTTTTCTTGCAATGATAATTACTAGTAAAGCAAGATACGAGAGACGTACAGAAAGAGATAATGGCCAATTACCTTCTCTTGGGGTATAAGTCACTCATGATGGGTTTCCCCAATGAAGCTCCAACTATCCCTTCACATTTTAAGACACTTATACACATCCAGATTACATGGTTGGTTGTTCTTTTCCAATCACCATTAAGTATCATAATATTATGTATCTTATGCAACTCAGACAATATGCATGCGTAAGCTTCAATTTGCAGGACTTTTGCTGCCAATGCTATTTTCATGTTATTTCTCTTTTCTAATTGAGTTATTACCACTGACCATGCTTACTCTGACCAGGTCGCTTTACCTGATATTAGGGACTGTTTCTCTAATTGCCTCTTAGCAACACTGTCAAGGTTCCTTCCCCACTGTGAACTCTAGGGTACAGATGTGGGGACCTGCATGAGAACCTCTAAGCTTAATTACCAGCTTAGATCTGGTTTTTGTGCCACCACCTAAATCATTTAAGAGTTATTTGGGAAACTCTGTCTACCTCCCTCCCAGGTACTATAACCCTTCCCTGGGTAGCCTTAAGAGACTCCTCCACCAATTTCCTGGTGAACATCGATCCAAAGACCCTTGGATCTTAAAACAAGGAGAAATTAACCATTCTCCCTCCTTTCCCCTCACCAATTCCTGGTGAGTGCAGATCCAGCCCCTCTTGGATCTTAAAACAAGGAAATATCAATCAGGTTCTTAAAAAGAAGGCTTTTAATTGAAGAAAGAAAGGTTAAAAATCCATCTCTGTAAAATCAGGATGGAAAATAACTTTACAGGGCAATCAGATTCATAGAGCCCAGAGGAACCCCCTCTAGCCTTAGGTTCAAGGTTACAGCAAACAGAGG
Organism: Gopherus flavomarginatus; assembly: GCF_025201925.1. Classification (NCBI taxonomy): domain Eukaryota; kingdom Metazoa; phylum Chordata; order Testudines; family Testudinidae; genus Gopherus; species Gopherus flavomarginatus. The sequence goes on from NC_066635.1 coordinate 13,086,034, forward strand.
TAAATCCTCTTAGCAAAAAGGAACATTTACAAGTTGAGAAAACAAAGATAAAACTAACACGCCTTGCCTGGCTGTTACAAGTTTGAAATATGAGAGACTGGTTCAGAAAGATTTGGAGAGCATGGATTGATGTCTGGTCCCTCTTAGTCCCAAGAGTGAACAACCCCCAAAACAAAGAACACACAAACAAAAGCCTCCACACGTGCACACATACACCCCCCTCAAGATTTGAAAGTATCTTGTCCCCTTATTGGTCCTTTGGGTCAGGTGTCATCCAGGTTACCTGAGCTTCTTAACCCTTTACAGGTAAAAGGATTTTGGTGTCTCTGGCTAGGAGGGATTTTATAGTATTGTACACAAGGGCTGTTCCTTTCCCTTTATAGTTATGACAAGCACATTTTGTGTATCTGTTGTCCTCCAATTTAAGCCCATCCTGTGCTCGAAACATTCCCTTTGTTCTGTACAGCAGAAGCTGTAAGCAAGTTCACTTAATGACAAACTAGAGCAACACTACACTCATTCCGACAAAGCTGAGGCCAGCCAAGTCATCACAAGTATTAGCTTGACATGTAACCCTTTCTTATGACAATTCCCAATAAAGGCCAGGGGGCTGACATTAGAAACTGTTCAGAAGACCTTTGTTCCCTTCACCGCTTCTTGCGTTAATATGTCCCTGAAACAAAGCAAATGGAATTTTCTCCTGATATCACTGTTTGTAAAAGATCCTACGAATACAAAGCTGAGCTAAGGAAGTTTGCAGCTAAACCTCTTTCGGTTTTTATACCGAGTATGAGGAAACTTCGTATTCTTTCCGAGTTGCTTTGTCAGTTAAAATCACTATGAATAATCCTATAAAATGTTGCTGAGGGTTCTTTACGTATGTTTTATGAACAGACTATACTGAGGAGCATCTGAAGTCATAAATATTAATTAGGACTTCTGATTTTCAGTTGATAAACATGAATAAAACTCCCTTGATAAGGTTTTTTTTTTTTTTTCCTTATCTAAGGGCTTGTCTACACAGAGCAGTAATGCGGAAAACAGGGATGTGATTTCTAAAATGCACTAACTGTGTAGACACTGCTGGTGTACAATAAATATCCCTACTGCACCTTAAGGTAGCTCTGCTGGAAACAGAACTATGTTAAAACACCTTAGGAAACATTACAAAGACTACAGTAGTATATACTGTAATGAGTAATGTCTGTGATTTACATTACTCATTACAGTGTGTGCAAGAGAGCTCTGAAAAACCCTGATTTTTGGATATGTACATAAAACTCAAAAATTGCTAAAAATAAATCATAAAAAATGAAACAAACCTTAAAAAAACCCAGAAGCCCTAATGTTATAATGATGTAAATATGGTTACTAGTTAACTGCCAGGAGTCATAAAAGGTAACCATAGATGGTACCATGGTACACTTCTAGCAAAGTGATTTACTTTATCAGAGCAAAAGCAAACAGTGACCAGCACTTGCAGGGAACAGCTCTGATAAACTTTTAATGCACGCACCTTGACAAACGTAGGCTCCAGTAGGGGTGTAATGGGCAAATGTACAGATTGGTAAACCAGTGTGATAAATTCCTTCTCGCACAGGACAACCACCTCTTCACCCAAACATTCATTTTAAGGATTAGCCTTATTAAAAGTGACTTTCAAATCATTTAACAAAACTACCTTTATGTTAGCAGTATGTGCTTAATGTTCACAATATCCAGACTAATAGAAGATTCAATTTAAAACTAAACTTCAAAAAATGAGCTAAATGCAGGGATTGAGTGAAGCATATATTTGAAATGGCTGGAGTAACGATGGTTTCTGGCAAGCATTCACTCTCCTCAAAACCTTTTCAATAAAGATGCATACGGACATAGGTACCTTTTGACTATGTATAGGGTTGGGTTTTTTTTTTCAGAAACATGAGTTTTTAAATTAGTGGACAATTTACTGCTTAGAAGTAATGTTGGAAGTGGGATGACTCCAACTCATGTTAAGGGAGAGAGCTTACAGGAACCTTATTCTTCAAAAATACTTCCAGCTGGAAGCTCTATCACAACCTTATTGGAAAGAGCTATGTGGCAGAGTCCTGTGGCTCCTGTGACACACGTTTTTGTTGGAACCAAGAATCATCTACATTTTCAATGTGATGATGGTATGGTTTAGGAATTGTAGGGGAACACTCTATGAATAATAATAAATCCTGAGTTTTAGTAATATTCAATAAACAGATGTCTAAATGTTGTGGAAATGCACTTTTGAAGCAGTAAGCAACACCACGTGTTCTGAAGACTTCAGAGAATTTTGTAAGGAAAATTAAGATGGTGTAAGCCATGTACCCTTCAAGAAAAATAATATGAATAAACATTGTTTTACAAAAACAAAAAGGGAGTTTCTGGAGGAATACTAAGTTTGTTCTTCACTAAATATTTGTTATCCATTGTAGAGTCTGTTGAAAGAGGAGAAGAAAAATTGCATCATTGTCTTTGCATAGTGATAACTTAAAAAAAGAAACTAACTAATTATGTGATTGTGTCCTTTGACTTGGGTAGTAAATGGCTGATAGAGAACTTGACTCTCGAGGAGGAACTCCAGAAGGCATGGAGTATATCAGGAGTTGGCAACCTTTCAGAAGTTGGGCGCTGAGTCTTCATTTATTCACTCTAATTTAAGCTTTCACGTGCCAGTCATACATTTTAATGTTTTTAGAAAGTCTCTTTCTATAAATCTATAATATATAACTAAACTATTGTTGTAGGTACGGTACATAAGGTGTTTTAAATGTTTAAGAAGCTTCGTTTAAAATTAAATTAAAATGCAGAGCCCCCCGGCTGGTGGCCAGGACCCGGGCAGCGTGAGTGCTATTGAAAATCAGCTTGTGTGCCGCCTTCGGCACCTGTGCCATAGGTTGCCTACAACTGGAGTATATTTTCCTATAAAGGAAAGGTGACATTGGTGGGTCTCAGTTTTGTAGACACACTGCATATTTCCTTGGAATAAGAAAGGAAATATACTTTGCTTTCACTTTGGAGTGTTCACCTCTCAGCGCATGAATGCCACCTGGTTAAACACACAAGCATCTCAAATCCCTGATGTCTTAACTCCTTGTCCCTGATGCAGAACAGTAACATTCATTATTCTCATTCCCATGTTTTTCCTTTCGTTTTGGTCCTGTTCTCCTTACCACTTGATATTCTTGCTCTTGGTGTCTTGCTTGCTTTTGCATTTATTCCAGCTGCTCAAGAGAGAAACCTTAAGCAAGGACAGCTTGGGAGGGAGCGAAATGCTGATAACATTCTCAGGGACTTGAAGGAGATTTTTACTCCCTCCTGGGAGCTGGCTTCCCCTACTGAAGGTAACACAGCACAGCTTGGAGAGCTGTCGGCTTGTTCTAGTAAGTTTATTTAGTTGGGCTTTGCAAAAGCCAAACTAGGGTTGTGCCAGCTGTAACTTAGGCCATTGAATGTGATCATGATGAGAGGCAATGCTTGAAATTTTTTTACATTCTAAAGCTGGTTTATGATAAGTAAATTTTGAACCAACAAGTTGCCTTTAGGGGAAAAAAATGAAACTGAAATTTCTTAGAGATTTGTTTCCTTGCACAATACTTCTGGAATCAAACTATAAAAGAAACCAAATTTCCGCTTTTTAAAAATAGCGAATGAGTCTGTATGCTTGTTCATCTTTATTTATTTAAAAAAAAAAAAGCCTCTAAAATGCTGCACTAAAAATAACTATGCTCAAAATGGGACTTTAGTTTGTGTAAATTTGTTTGAATTATACCCAGTAAATTCTCAAAATGTGTCTTCAGGCCATGGTTACATAAATCGGGGGAAAGCAATTTTACGTTATGAGTGAAGCCACTTTTTTATTGTCTGAGTTGAATAATAACAAAATTGACAAAGTAACTGCTTTAGGATCTTGTCCAAAATCTTAGCCATAGCATGTTGTTTGGCATTCTGATGTTCTGGTCTCTAAAGAAATTCTAAATTTCAAAGTGTCTTTATTTTACAGACTATATCGGGTATACACGTATGTTTGAGGAGTACTAGAAAATACTTTTTTTCATATTCTTATTCATTGACTTTAGTCCAAGTAATGGCACAACCATAGTGTGAAGCAGCTGTAATGCTAATGTTCTGCTGTGGCACACAATTGCCACATAGAAATGAAAGAAAAAGGAGATATTCATGTAAATGATGATTATCCTCCTTGAAAAAATTATCCTTACATCCCCACGCTTCTGTTTTTTGTATTGTGTTGATATAGCTCCTCTTGCAGGCTCTTCCTAAGCTGCTCAAATGGGCTTTATTCCTTTTCTGTGATTAAATTATCAGTAAATATGCACGCTTACTTACACTTTACTACACTTATTCTATAGTATCACTGAAATCACATAGCTTGCAGACTGTAATGAGCAATACACAGTATGCTGCTTCACATGTCTTAAGCCAAAATTTCTGTGTAGAGAGTAGTAGCAAATAAAATTGCAACTTCCCTGATTCATATTAAATTATTACAAATTTGGGTGCTGAGACTATTAAAGAGAAAAGTTATTTAAATTAGAGAGCAAATGAAAACAGCTCTCAAATGTTGTAGCCATGTCTGTAGTAACTGTGTCGAGATGGAGGCTATTAATATTTTACCTTTACTACGCTAAAAGTGTCTTTCATGAAGCTTTCTAAACAGAGCTTTTGTAGTCCTTAAACAAAAACTAGAAACAGCAGAATGAGGCTGCCATTTTTATGGATATCTAATCAGCCAAATGTCATAGGAATAGGCAGATGATAAAACTTCATGCTGATAAATTTGAATACTGAAGGAAGCCAATTAGTTAATACTCCACATTGTTTAATGGTGAATTAGAAAACATTATTATAAAGTTATTTGATATAATTGAGTGAATACTCTTCCAGAATTAGAGCTTTTTTCTTTTCAATTGTATTTATAAAGTGCATATTGTTACCCAACTAGTTATTTGATACTAAATTTAGTAAATTATTTACTGTCATGGCAATCTACTAGATTGCATTTAAGTAGTATTCAAATTACTATGTAGACTCCAGTCTTGCATACTGTACAAAATCTCTGCTTTGAATCTTCAGAATTTTTTTAAATTCTTCTTTATACTTAAACAACCACCTTTGGGTATAAATAGAAATGAATCAATTTGCTTTAGCAATATTGATCTTAACTGATAGAATTCAAATACTTCTATTTATATGGCTTATAAGGAGTAAAATTTTAACACATACTGGTACAGTAACTCCTTGCTTAACGTTGAAGTTATGTTCCTGAAAAATGGTACTTGAAGCGAAACGATGTTAAGCAAATCCAGTTTCCCCATAAGAATTAATGTTAAGAGGGAGGGGATTAGGTTCCAGAGAAATTTTACATATACACAGTATACGTTTTAAACAGTTTAATATTGTACACAGCAGTGATGATTGTGAAGCTTGGTTGAGGTGGTGAAGTCAGAGGGTGGAAGAGGGTGGGATATTTCCCAGAGAATGCCTTACTGCTAAATGATGAACTAGCACTTGGCTGAGCCCTCATGTTGTTAATGTAGCCTCACACTCTACAAGGCAGCATGAATGGAAGGAGGGGAGACAGCTTGGCAGAGAGAGAGAGAGAGAGTGTGTGTGTGTGTGTGAGAGAGAGAGAGAGAGATGTGCATTCCCCATTAAGTATGCTGACCCCACTCTAAGTACACTGCCTTTTTAAGTAGATCACCAAGTTGAGACAGCAGCTGCTGCCACCAGGCTCCCTCCATCCTGAGCCCTGTGGTGTGTGTGTTGTCCCCCCCCATCTCCCTGCTCTGTGGAGATGTGGTAAAGGAGCGGGGAGGGGGACACCCTGACATTAACACCCCTCTCCCACTCCCCAGAGCAGCTCCAAGGCAGAGGGCAGGAGCAGCACATGGCAGTGGGGGGGGGGGGGGGGGAGGGACAGCTGAACTGCCTGGCAATTGATAGCCTGCTAGGTGGCTGCCACACAGGGAACTTAAGGAAGCTGATGGGGGCTGCTGGTCCACCCTGGTTCCAAGCCCCCACCAGCTAGCTCCAGGGGCTGCTCTTTCTGCAAGCAGTGGACAAAGCGTGTGACTGGCAAACAAGGTATAAGGGAGTATTGCGAATTTTAAACGAGCTTGTTCTTGAATTGATCATCAACATAACAATGAAACAACATTAACCTGGATGACGTTAAGGGAGGAGTTACTGTAACTGCATTACTGCTAATAGTGTCTATTTTGATTTCTATCAAGAGAAGACAATATTGCTAAGTGAGAAGCCCTTGAAGAGTCTCCCTCTTAAACATTGCTGGTCAAATTCATCCCTGGCGTACAATTCCATTGAAATATGTGAAGTTAAACATGAGAGATGAATCTGACATAGTGTTGAGCCTATAAAAGTCTTATTGAATGAGAAACCAAATTAACTACTTGAACTTAATGGACAAATTATTTTCCTCCTATTTAAAGGAAAACTTTGATTTTTTTGAAGTCCTGCATGTATGGCTACTGACACAGTGCATTCTCTTGTTCTGCATGTTATAAATGGCCTTGTTTGCATTGAAGATCTGCTTATTAAGAATATTTTCATGTTTTTTCTCTCTTTGCTTCTCGCTTTTCATCGTGTTCATTTACATCACCTTACATTCAATCATTCATTTTGACAGCGTTGGCTGACAAACTGAGAGGTGGGTGTGCTAAACTTGGGTAGAGAAGATCCTATCACGTTTGTATGTCTGTCTTGTAAAGTGCAACCAATATTTTCTGAAGTACGTGTTTCCAGGAGAGAAATGTGTGGAAATCCCATGTTAATGTATACATTTCCAGCTTTGTAAACTTGCATCCACTACTGAAACAAATCCCACTAAACAAAGGGAAGGGTTTTCCCCATCTGTTGAACTCCATGTAGAAAACTGGAGCATATTTGGTGTTTCTGCTGTGATTCAAACACTAAAGCCAGATTCTCATTTACACTAATACTGCTCTGGCAATATAAAGGAGTTTTCAAGTGAGCATCTAACTGTAACTTGCTCCCATGTTGTCTCCTTTATACTGTCAAAATTAATGTGAAGGGTCATTAACGTAAATGAGAATCTGGCTTAAATATTTGTGACTGTTAGTTTAATAAGCAGTTTCTTATATTTGCATTTAGTGATGGTTCAACATGTCACTATTTAATCCTGCTTTCTTCAGAAAAGAAAAATTCATCTTTATGTATAAAAGTTTAAATTAGGTTTGTCTTGCTATAATTTTTTTAATCTGATACATTAACTGATTAGTACAATTAATCTCTAATTGTTTCTAATGTTCCCAGCAGAGATCCATGAAGCTAAGGCTCCTAGCCCATCGATAAACAGGCAGGTCAGCATTGAGACAGATCGAGCGTCCAAGGAGTTTATAGAGTTTCTCAAGACCTATCATAAATCTGGTCAAGAAATTTATAAGCAGTGCAAAATGTTTTTGGAAGCAATGCATCACAAAAGGGTAGGTATATCGCATGCATTATATAAGTGACACATTAAAAATGAGTGACCTAGGCAGAAACAAAAGATTTTAATCCTTAGTTTATACAAAAGGTGTAGCATCAGTTCTCCATTGAAGTATTGATGTGGCTATAGTGCCACCTAGGGTAGAAATGATACAGCATTCATAAGGCCCTTCAGTTTTGGTTTTTATTTTGTTTGAAATTTCTCAGGAATTTGTTGGTGTTTATTTTAAAATTTGAAAGCTTTAAAAAAAGGTGCCAAAATAACTTCACAGTTTTCTGGGTAAATATTGAGGGACAAGAGGACAGAAAAAGCAACAAATAGAGAAAAGTGAGAGTACTGAGAGTAAACACAGTTTAATGCTGTGGTTTATTTCATGGACTGTATATTAGCAGTATATACACTTACACAAGCATGTGTATGCATTCCATTCCATTCGACTAATTTATTAACATAAATGTAGTAGTGGATTTTCTCAAGATAATCAGTGTTTTTGTGTACTCCAAAATGTGGGGAAAATTGAAAAGAAAAACAATATTTTTATAAAACCTGGGAATTTTTTTGGTGTTTTTTTTTTTAAATGAAGGGCATTAAACATTGATTATCTACTGTTAATACTATTTTCTTCTGTTTCAGCTATAGCAATACAAATGGCAACCTGAAAATTAACTGGAATTTCACTTTGTCACCATTTTCATTACATTCCCCCTTCCTTTCTCTCATTTATAAGTCATAGAAAAATCAGAAGATTTGTGAACCTGTCTCTTACTTTAAAGAGAAAATAAAGTTGAGTATAAAATGCTTTTAGGGTTCGTGGAACTTTAAAATGTTAAAATTATTCCTTTTATCATTCCAAAATATAAGTCATTGCTTTTGCTCCTTTGAAAACTGAGGCCACCCTCAGCTTTCTGGTGCCAGTTTGCTTGTGTGCTTGTACAAACACCACTGAAACTCTAGGAATTGGTTATCAGCCGAGGAAGACTGCTTCTCTGTTACTACCTGTGTAAATGGTTCTGTCATGATTTTTCCCCTCCAAGTAATACTTATTACCTTCTTACAGCACTGGTTGGTCTTTCTGTGCACACAAAATGTGTGAGCGCATGCTTCAGTTCCATTGACTTTAATGCGACTTAAGGACATGCTTAAAGCTAAACAAGTGCTTAAATGCTTTGCTGAATAGAAATGGCTTTTTGAGTCATGGTCCAACACTAGAAATTAATCTTTCAATGTTCCAAAGGTTACTGCCATTGTCAGTAGTAACAGTACTTTGTACTTTTATAGTGCCTCCATTTCAAATTGCTTTAAAAATGGTAACAAATTTAAGTGTAACAACTTCTGTTGTAGGTTAACAAACTCTGTTTCCATTTTACAAATGAGAAAATGGAAGCATGAAAAGATTAAGTGACTTTTTCCGGGTCACACCGGAAGCCTGTTGCAGTGCCCAGCCCTAGACTTTAAATACAGCTCCATCATTCCACCCATTTGTGTTTGTGGCATTGAGCAGAACAAATAAACATTGTCTTCAAATCACAATACTGAGAAGATAATTTGTCCTGTTTTGTGTTCAGTAAATGTGTTCTGTAGAACTCTTGCTGCTGTTAGGTATTTTCCACGAAAGCATAGGTACATGACTACTTTGATGCCATTTACCGTTTGTGTGGCACCATGGTGTTTTTTCACTTAATATCAGTGTTCTGTCCTAGGAATTAAGTATTGAGGAGCAATCTGAATGTGCCCAGGACTTCTATCAAAACGTAGCGGAGAAATTACAGACCCGTTCGAAAGGTATCGGACTCTTCCTTCTCTCACCCCTTATCATTGAAACAGTATAATATTTAGGCCACTTGCATCTCCCGAATCTCTCATGTTCTCTCTCTCTCTGTCCCCATGTGACATTGTTACTTTTTAATAGTAAACACTCTAATCAGAGCTATTCCAAGTAACATCACTGTATTTAAGATTCTGTAAAGTTCTGCCATCTAAATTAATTGTCAGAGGGTATTTAAATATTTTAAAGAAATCCTACAAAGTAACAGTTCAGTTAATAAAACATTTGTTGGTCAATAATTTAAAAAAAACAACCACTAAATCGTTGCTGTTTTTCAACTGATATATTCAGTCCTTTTTAATTTTCTATTTTTTCATACCTGTGCTTTCATCTTTCTTAAACTGTTCTGCAATTTAACTTGTATTGTTTGTATGCAATCTGTCTATTTACCCAGTATTTGGTGTATTCCCTACACTTGGAATGGGAAGTATCACAGTGAGTGTATTTTGAGTGGCACGTACCTTACTGTAATTATTCTCAAAAACTTTTAGCCTTCTTGCCTCTAGGGGTAGTTCCATGTGCATGGAAGTGCATAGGAAGTTCAAAAGGCCTCTCGCTCAGATATTTCATACTATAAAATGCATCGCAGCAGAACCAAAATTAAAATTCGTAGTGCAGAGTAATATTTCTCAGTCCACTTCTGTCTCTCAGGCTTGTCCACAGTGAGTATAGCTCTGACTGTACAGGCATGACTATTCTGACCCTTGAAACAAGCCCACTTTCCCTTTGGTTCATGAGAGGCAGAAACACCAAAGTTGAAAGCAAAGTATATTAAATGTCTCCACGTTGTAAACTGTGCCAAGGAGCCTGTCTGTTCAGGACTTTAAGTAATTTTTTTTAACCTAGATATTAAACCTCTTTTGGAGCTAGGAACCTGTTTGATCTTCAGCTTCATGCCTTGCTGTGGCCCTAGACATATGGTTGTCTCAGAGCATCTACTCTCGCTCCTTACTGTTGTATTATTCTTTACTTCTGAAAAGCGCTAGATTCAGTACATTAGTACCTATTGTTTAACTCACATTTGACTTGAGCAATAGAAGGGAATAACTCGTACCTGTGCTGACTCAGTGGTTATTGTGGCCAACTGGCATTAAGTCTTCACAAACAAGCCTGTGGTTCCGTAAACATCTAATTTACAATGGTTGGGGGATGGGTTTGTATCTTTCAGTTTCCCCAGAAAAAGTTGAGAAAGCAATGGACCAGATTGAAAAATATATCATGACTCGATTGTATAAATATGTGTTCTGCCCTGAAACAACTGATGATGAGAAGAAGGATCTGGTTGTCCAAAAGAGAATCAGGTAAGGATTTCTGAAGAGAGATCATCTAGAAGTCCAAAATCGCATGAGTGGTGTCTATGCCACTCATGCTGATACTAGCATGCCAAAATCTATGTGCAAGAGTGGCACTAACCTATTAACTGAAAACAAGGTTTTGGATTAATTCCTTTATCGCTTTTTGTTAAGGTAATGGAAATGACTACGCTGGGTTATTTCATTTAAAATAATCATGCGCTCACTTGTAGCATATTAATTATAATATAAATGTTTTTCTGGGCAGTAATCTAGTTTCCTCAGTGGGTTGAAGTGTTTGCCTTGTCAAATGGAAGGCTCCTCATATGATCTCTTAATTAATCTGTTAGCATACTGTTAACCTGTGCAGCTGACCTCAGATGACTTCACCGCTAGGAGTGGTGTGTGTTATCATTTGTTTCTCTTGATAGGGCTTTACACTGGGTTACTCCACAAATGCTGTGTGTTCCTGTTAATGAAGAAATTCCAGAAGTCTCTGATATGGTTGTGAAAGCAATTACAGGTTTGTGAACTATAAACTAGCTTATCTTCTCTAAATTAACTATTTGAAGAAATAAAAAGTGCAAACACCTACTTTTTCATAGAGACTATATATTTCCTGCTTTAAACAAGTATCTACAATCCTGAATATTCTATACGTAAATTCATTCCTCTACAGAAACGCTTTGGAAAAATCTTGCTTCTGTAACTCACATTTGTTTCACTGGTATCTTTAGGGATAGGTCTGCCTCACTTAGGCCCCAGTTCAGCAAAGCACTTAAACCCATGCTTAACTTTAAGCATGAGAGTAGTCTCATTGATAAGGTTGTGACTGGTAAGATTGAGGTGCATAGCTACCATGCCGAATCAGGGCCTCGAAGCATGTGTCATCATTCTTATGTGAATCCTAATATTTGTACTGTTTACTTGGTCAGCTATTGAGATCAAACAAAACTCTTAGTTCTTCTTTTCCAGAAATGGGTTCAGTTTTTGGATCTGCCACAGAATAATTGTGTGATGTTGGGCAGGTTTCCCACTTATAAAATGGGAATATTATTTCCTTACCTCATGGAAGTGTTGTGAGAATAAATCCAACCACGTTTACTCGGGAACCAGGTTGAAGTGGGAGGCATATTAATACTTAGTTTTCATACAGCATCAAGTAGATCAGAGGTGGGCAAACTAAGGCCTGTGGGCCACATCCAGCCTTTGGGACTGTTCTGCCCAGCCCCTGAGCTCCTGGCCGGGGAGGCTAGCCCCTGGCCCCTCCCCTGCTGTTCCCTCTCCTCTGCAGCCATTCGGGCAGTACTCTGGGTGGCGGGGCTGCGGGCTCCTGCTGAGCAGAGTGGCAGCGTGTAGATCTGTCTGGGCGGTGTGGCTGCCAGACATGCCACTCTGAGCGGCATGGTAAGGGGGCTGGGGCTAGGGGGTTGGACAAGGGGCAGGAGGTCCCGGGAGGCAGTCAGGGGACAGGGAGCAGTTGGATGGGGCGGAGGTTCATGGGGGGAGGGGATGGTCAGGGAATGGGGAACGGGAGGGGGCAGGGTTTGGATAGGTGTGGGAGTCCTGGGGGACCTTTCAGGGCGGGCAAAGGATAGGGGTTGGGACAGTCGGGGAATAGGGAGCAGGGGAGTTGGATAGGTGATGGTGTCTGGCGGAGGGGCGGTTAGGGTCGGGAGAGTCTCGGGAAGGGGCTGTCAGGAGACAAGGAGCGGGGGGGGTGGATGGGTCGGAGTTCTGAGGGAGGGCAGTCAGGGGGCGGGAAGTGGGATGGGGGCAGATAGGGGGTGGGGGCCAGGCTGTTTGGAGAGGCTCAGCCTTCCTTACCTGGCCCTCCATACAGTTTTGCAGCCCGGAAGTGGCCCTCAGGCCAAAAGCTTTGCCCACCCCTGAAGTAGAGTAAATTAAACACAAATAGTGCAGTCTGATAGCAATCCAGTGGGTCACCCTTTATATATGGATTCACTATTGTGGGCTTCTGACTGGAGATCTAACTATATAGGCTTTTTATCTTACAGATATTATCGAAATGGATTCAAAACGTGTCCCTCGTGATAAGTTAGCATGCATCACCCAATGCAGCAAACATATCTTCAACGCTATAAAAATCACAAAAAACGAACCAGCTTCTGCTGATGACTTCTTACCAACACTCATATATATTGTTTTGAAGGGTAATCCACCCCGTCTGCAGTCCAACATCCAGTATATAACCCGCTTCTGTAATCCAAGCAGGTTAATGACTGGAGAGGATGGCTACTATTTTACCAATCTGGTAAGTTCAAGAACAGTGTTGATGCTCTATACAATACGATCATCTGCTGTTTGATGAAGGCATTCCCAGCAAAGATGAATGTTTAATACTGAGGGAAGCAGAAAATGTAATCACAAGATAATGTGAAAGTATTCTTATGAAACAGTGTATTGCTGTTCAAACTGAAGAGCATTCCCTTTCACTTGTCATTTCTTCTTCTTTCCCCCCTCTTCCCCCCCTTCTAAGTTAGATGAACCAAACAGTGCTCTGGTTTCATAGCCACTTCTTTAACCAGTTCAAGCCCTTGATTCTGACCGGTGTTCTGCCCGTTCAGACCTCGGCAAGCTTTTCTTTTGTAAGAAAAGGTGAAAGTTCAGCTACCACTTGATTTACGTTAATCTCAAGCTTCAGGCATTTAAAATATAACAGATGAAGAACCATTAACTTGTAACAGTTTTGAGAAGGTTGACTGACTACCAGCTATTCAAAATCTGTTGAGGCTCAATTATGCAGCGCTTGTGCATGCACAGTTGCCATTTGAGTTGGTGGGAGTTCATCATGTGAAAGGCCTGCAGGATCAAGTCATTGATAGAGAGGGACAGTCCTGTGGAAGTATCCCTAGAACAGGGTAGGCGTGTGTGTTTTTGGCTGAACAAAACTATGAACTTGGATACCCTGGAATTTGCATATGTAACAATTCTACAAGAAAAATGATTTTTTTTTCTTAATATGAAATACTTCAGTGTTTATTCTAAATAATGCTTTCAGGAGAACACTTCAAACAGATACGTTCTCCCATTTACTTTTTCAGAAACAGATTAGATAGAGTAGCATGAAATTATGCTCAGTACATAACTAAAACAAGTGCACATAGTATAAAGGCTAAATTAAACATGCTGCTGTCAACTTTCTTTTCATTCTTTCACTTACTGTTCTTTTTCAAAATGCAGTGCCCCCATAGTTTGCAGTGGAGCTTCCTCCTTCAGTCAGCACACAATTGCTTTGTACAGCCAAGATGACCTGATCTGAGTGGTGGTCTGCAGTTCCTTAAAATGTTAGTTATTTTTATTTTTTGTGAACTGCCTTTTTTTAACCAGGCTATGCTGAGAGGCTTTTCAGGAGAGCAGCAATTTGCTGTCAGGTGATCTATTGAACCATTAAAGCAACCACCATATTGTTTATATAACAGCACGATTAAAATGCAGAACACGTGTTGTTATGGGCTATGACTTGCATCATGTACCCTGCAATGACACTCTCTCTCTGTTCTATGTGTAGTGCTGTGCGGTGGCCTTCATTGAAAAGCTGGACGCTCAATCTTTAAATCTAAGCCAAGAGGATTTTGATCGCTACATGTCGGGCCAAACGTCTCCAAAGAAACAAGAATCTGAAAACTGGTCTTCTGATGTGTGCCTAGGTGTTAAACAGATGTATAAAAACTTAGACCTCCTCTCTCAATTGAATGAAAGACAGGAAAGAATTGTCAGTGAAGCCAAGAAGCTTGAGAAAGACCTTATAGATTGGACTGATGGAATTACTAAGGAAGTCCAAGATATTGTTGAAAAATATCCATTGGAAATAAAACCAAAAAATCAACCCTTAGCAGCTATTGACTCCGAAAATGTAGAGAATGATAAATTGCCCCCACCACTGCAGCCTCAGGTTTATGCTGGATGATAATTTACCAGGAAAGTATTAACTTTGAAAGGAATTCTTACACATCTTTTACTATTTGCTGCTTGGAAAGGGGAATAAGTTTGAGGCTAAAAAATCAAATGAGTTTAAATCAGTACATTTTTAAAGGTACAATTATTTTGTTTAGAGTGTAATAAATTGTATTTATTTTAGTCAAAGTAGGTTTCTATTAGGCTTTTGTGGGTTTTTGAACTGAATTTAAATTTTCTACACAAGCCAATGTAATTTTTAAGCAACACTAGTCCATTGACAACTTTTTCCTGAAAGCTTCCTTCTAGGCATGCACTTGTGTTTTTAAATAATGAGTTTAATTTAAATTTAAGAAGGAAAAAGATTAGCAGTACTTCTTGAATGATGCAAGGCTGGGTGTTCTAGCAGAAACTCAAAGGTACCAGTGTTCCAGAGTCTGAATTTATTCTATAGTTGTAATGATGAAAGATATAGTGTAAAATATATATGTAGAATTGTAAATAGGTTTAAAAAAGTAATGTTTCAACTGTGCATGGCACCTTGTGTATTAGTACAAAATGATATATAAAAATGTCCATTTTTAACAACTTTTATTTAGTTAAATATGAACTTCACAGTATATAAGGAAGTACGCCATTAATATATTTTAGCAAGCTGGATGATGCAACAGAATGAACTGCGGATTTGAAAGCTTGACAGAACTATGTCATAGTATTCATAGCTTTTAAGCTCATTCTTTATAATAACTCTTGGGATCTGAAAATGGAAATATTTTTTCATCTTAACGTTTGCCTCCATTTTTGTCAGTACACTGATGGTCTGTTGGGTTGCAGGTAGTTGCTGGTGTTGCTTATTTGTAAGAAGAAAGAGCATTGAAGCAGGTTTTGGAAGGAGAGGAAAATGACAGACTTGGAACACGTGATAGTTGTGGGGGAAATGGCTCAAATGCTCAGCCAACAGTGACTGACTCCTGTGCATCATATGAACATGTTTTAGAGGCTACTTTATTAAGAGCATGACCCTTTGCTATGAGCAAGAAAGAGCACATTTATTTTTGCAAAATTGCACTATTCCAGGCTTTAGTGATTTTTGAGTACTGAAAGTGAACAAGTTAAGCATCAAGGATAATACAGTTCACTTCACAGAAGCTTTACATCACTGTGTACTGTATTTCATGTGAAAAATAACCCGGTAGTCCACTCCACAAAACCTGTAACCATTTGCAGATTTTTTTATACTCCAGTGAAACATTTTATATATCATTTTAAATATCTTCCAGTTAATTTAGTCTGCCATGGCTTGTACGTGTACCTGTGATATTTAATGCTTTTCAGAGATATTTTCCTTAGCTTGGCTAAGGGCTGTTCTTAAAGCAACATTAAATTTTTTCCATCAAGGGGAGGGTACCTATCCCTTCATTGTATTCCATTGCTTTAAAAATACTGATATTTCAAAATTTGCACTGCAATAATTTCAGACCAAAACTGTGACTTGTCCTATTTTTAATTCTCAAATTGCTGTGTTTAGCGGTTTGAACTATGCATTCCTAGTGTTTTAAAGGTAACTAATTACCCACATTTCCCTGCAGAGATGCAGCAATGAGTCAGTTGATCACAAGAAATTACTCTGAGTAGTTACTGTACATTGATGAGACTCTGCTCCTAGACTGTTTTAAGACCTGGTCAATGCTTGTAGTGAGTGTTTATTTTCTCTACATACATTAGGTGCTAATTCTGATATCCAGGTACACATTTGTCTCTTTCCTAAAACTAACTAACTAAAAAATGTACACACCTTTTAGCTACTGCATACTAAATTGCTGTTAAATAAAAATATGTGCATTAGGCCTTTGTTAATGAGTTCTTCAAAAAGTCTGCTTTTATTGTAATGCCACTATTGTTTAAATATTTGTTTACTTATGCCAGGCACCTGTTTTTTCCATATTTGTGGAGGGGAAGAAACATTGGGTGTTTGTGTGCTCTAGTTTTTGGATATGAACCTCTGACTCTAAATACATCAGAGTCTCGGTCAGGAGCGGTGCCAGGGTTTTTGGTGCCCTAGGCCAGGGCCGGCTTGCCGGTCCCGCGGCTCCGGTGGACCTGCCGCACACGTTCTGTGGATGCTTCACCGGAGCTGCGGGACCAGCGGACCGTCCGCAAGAACGCCTGCGGTAGGTCCACCGGAGCCGCGGGACCAGCGGACCGTCCGCAGGCACGCCTGCGGGAGGTCCACCGGAGCAGTCTGCTGCCCTCTCAAATCCTGGTGCCTTAGGCGACCGCCTAGGTCACCTAAATGGAAGCGCGGGCCCTGGTCTCAGTAGCAGAACTGTTTCTGATCTTGGAAAAAGATCACTGAAACAGAGAGCAGTGGAGTAGTCAAATGACATGATTCTTCTACAGTGCTTTTCTAGCTATGGTATTTCTAATTCATTTATCAAACCACCAAAGTTCTGTCACAGGCGTAAATTAATTCTCAGTTACCTCTCTGAGGTGGGTGAATTTGTTTCATACTCATTTTACAAATGGGAAGACAGGTGAAGAGGTTGTGTGACTTACCCATGGCTCTAGAAGAAGCTGGTGTCTGAGCTGTAAGTAGAACTCAAATCTCTGCATACTTCCTGTGGTAATTTGGGTTCCAGTCTAGCACTTAGATAACTGGACTGTGTCTGTGATGGAAAATAAAATGGTGACAGGTTTTTAAAGGAAATGGCTTAAGATATTTAGCCTTGCCCATGGGCAGACAGTAAACAGACAAACCTATTTACAATGTAAGCTATTCAGATGGCATATTTAAGCAGTAATGTACTTTGCACTGTTTAAGATATAAAAGGAAGTTTTTCCCAGTACAAAAGAGATTATAAGGAAGACAGACGCAAAAAGACAAGATACATTGGGAAATCCAGAGCAGGAAATAACTTGAAGGATTTTTGTATTTGTATTGGCCCACTTTTGAGGAATCAGAAAATAGTGAGTCTTTATTCCTGCTAGAATAGCAGCAGTGGCCATGAACATTTTTCATAGTATACAGGAGCAAGTACTTGCCAATCAAAATATTTGCCTACCAGATAAGGTCAATATAGGTCACTGCAAGACCAGAGAAGACTGGCTGCTAACATTTTATGTCACGATAACTATGTTGTTAGTGATTGCTTCTCATTTTCATAAGTGTAGAAAATCCGTACCATAGTTGGTTAATGCTAGTGAAAATAGTGTGTTAGGGAATCTCTGATCAATGAGCTGAACGAAGTTGTCTTTGAACATGACCCAACTACTTACTATGCCTAGATCAGAGAAGCTACTTTACAGTAAGAACTGTTACCAAACTATGCATTCTTTTAGTAGTGGCCCTATGGGTACTCCATGTGAGCATGTGTGTGCACCTATGCATTCTTAACTGGAGTTTTTGATCAGCAATGTCTGCGTCTGCACCCTAGACACTCTCGTGCTCTTGCATGAGGGTACACAGGGAGGGGCTGATCAGCCAGCGCTCCAGCTCCTTCTCAGTCATCTGCAGCTTGAGACAGCATTGTGGTGTCTGTTTAGCTAGCCACTCGGCTTGCTACATCTCTTGCTCATATTTTCTTTATTTCATAGTATTTTCCTTTGATTTTATTTTTTCTATTTAGCACAGTTTGTACTTTTGAGGGAAGGGTTTTCTCCTTCCCCCTTTTTTTTTCTTTTCCTGATCTAGGCCTGTGTTTGATTTTTCTCAGGCCTCAATCTGCAGTTTCAAGTTTGGATTATGCCCAAGACGCAGAGCTTCAAAAACCTGTCAGACCTGCAACAGGTCTTTCCCCTGCAGTGATGGACATTCAAGCTGTCTCCCTTGAGTTGGGGAGCCTCTAAATGAAACATCGGCGCAGATTTCAAGAGTAGATCTAAGAAATTGAGGGAGGACAGGCTAAAACTCCTGTTAATCAAGCAGTCTGAGACCCACGTGACCTAGGTCACCCCCTTGTACATCGAATATGCCAACCAGCTTTGCTCTGGCAATAAGTGAAGACGCTGGGGGCCCTGTGCCACCACTTAGTCCTCAAAAGTCATCCCTTTGGTATTGGTCTTAGGAGACCTTGTATCTTGTTATGGGCTCCCATTCCCTTCAGTCCTAATACTAAGATGCTGGCAAAGAATCAGTGTACCAAGAAGCCTCCCAGAGTGGCACCAGACTCAATTCCTTCAAACATGAGGCCTCCAGAGGCAAGGTGAAATGCTCATCACGCACAGTTTTTCAGTACCATCTCCGTTATTACCTGACATACTGACTCCTGAGGATTCCTATCCAGAGTCCCGATTGCTCTCCTGACTCCTGTTCCATTAGGACCTTCGCACCCTGAATGATCCTGAATCACCGCTTCTAAGCAGGTTTGAGAGAGAGACTTTGCCCATACCGATTCTTTCTAGAACCTACCTACCCTCCATCCCTGCCATCCTTGATAGTAACTCATCCTCCTGTGCTGCACCATCGCCACACACACTCAGAGGGTCTCCAGATGGTACCAACTTGACATCTCCAGGTACCTCCTTACTAGGCAACCTGCACCTCAGTACGATTACAAGTTCAGGTCCTTCCCCAGGCCCAGTACTGGCACCCTTCGTCTCCGTGATGGACCCGGGATGATACCTCATCTGACTCTCAGGTGTCCATACAAAGATCCTCTGACATCCTCCCTCCCTCCAGGTTCAACCTGAGGAGGAAACTATCAGCAGGGAAAATATCTAGAGACATTGGCAAGACAATCTTGGGGCCCACCCTTATGCTCCACTTCAGTGGGCACAGTGGAATCCAGTTCTACAGCATCCCATCTTGTAGAAGGCACGT
This sequence comes from Gopherus flavomarginatus, assembly GCF_025201925.1. NCBI lineage: Eukaryota > Metazoa > Chordata > Testudines > Testudinidae > Gopherus > Gopherus flavomarginatus. The sequence goes on from NC_066635.1 coordinate 13,105,389, forward strand.
CAAGAGCAACAACCAGTGCCCTTGACCCTTGCTTCTCAGGCACATCTCATGGAGGAGCAAGAATCAGCTGAGGAGGAAGAAATACCTTCTTCCCACAAGTCCTCCTCTTCAGCAGATTAGGCTGTCATAATTCCTCCACCATCTTAACCTGATGACTTCAAGGCCTTTCGAAACCTGATGAAACATGTCGTGGACAGTTTACAACTTCCATTGGAGGAGATGCAGGAACTGAAGCATTCCTTGTTGAACATCCATCATACATCCAAGGCAAGCTCTCCCCAAGGTTGTGCCTATTAACAACGCCCTCTTGGCCCCAGCAAGCATAGTGTGGCAAAATCTGGCTCCCATCCCACCTATGTCAACCACAAGTGGGCACTGAACGACGAGGTATTCCAAGAGAGATTGCTTATGTGGGGTCATCCACAGATAGGTTTCTTTGCAACTCTATCCAGTGCAAAGGGCAGAAGTCCAGGATCCATTGCTCAACTAAATCTTTTGACACCTCACATTGAGTCCTCCTGGGAGCCACTACAGAGGCCTTTAACATGGGAGTCAGGTTATATATGCATCTAGGCTAGCCCAGTGCTGAGGTTTGCTGCTGAATACCAAATGTGTTGGTGTCTGGTACCCCACTTGCTAGACCAGCATACAAAATTAGTCATCTGACTCCTCCATGTCCTAAAGATGGAATTACAGTTTTCACATGATTTTAGCCCAACACCACACAGTGCGTGGGTTGGACTGAAGGGTTTACTAGAGAATAAATGATTTGCTTCTGATGATGGGGTATCTTACTGCGAGACAATAGGTGTTGCAGAACCACCTTCTAGTCTTCAACTAAAACAATTATTGAAGCTTTTGGAATTAAGTACTTTGAGGCTGTCAAAATACACTGAACATAAAATGTCACTTATTCCCCTTCTGGAAACTGACAGTGAGCTGACTTCGGATCTGGTCTAATGGGCTACAGCTCCCTCTTCAGTGAGGGTATGTATCCTTTTACACCAGACATTGGTCCAAAATCTGATAAAGCAATAATACTTTTCAGCTGTAGATCTCAAAGTGCTTTACTAAAGGGGAGGAGGAGAAACTATAATCCTGATTTGGCCCTACAATTATAGGGAACCTTAAATGACACTGTACTGTTGTGAGTTACGTACCATAGCATAAGGCCCAACCTTGCAAATGTATGAGTGAAGAAGATTATGTATGGCTAGTAGGTGCGGTCATGCATTTGGGAAACCCACTGCAAACACTTTGGAGCATCTATTAAATAGGACAGGTGAGCTGCTGAAGAACATACTATAGACCTTTCAAAAGAGTAACTGAATAACTTTTTTTTATAGAGTTTCTGTTGATTTGGGCTCTTACTCATGATGCTTTATTGGGTTCTTGCAATTTAGATTTCCAAGTTGTAATACTGCTGCAAATTAATGTCTCACCAATGAAAAAAGCAACCTGAAACTAGTGTGACTTCCAGAGGATAGAATTGTGGTGTTGAAGGTCTGGACCACTCAGTGAATTTGTGGCCTGCAAAATATGAGTTTTCCAGAATCTAAACACTCTTTTCAAAAGGGAAAGTTCCTACTCCTCCTGGATGTAGAGGTAATCTTCCAAATGTGAACTAAATATAAACCATACAGTGTTTTCATATCAGTAAACAGCCATAATGGCTCACCTATTAACTAACCTCTCATTCAACTTGATGAAATATTAACTTCAAAGCATTTTGATGATGTTTCACGTCACCTATAATTATTTAATGGCTGGTCGTTTTAGCAACTGTGCTGGAGTTGAAACTGGGAGAGACCAGACCAAGTGCAGAAACAGCAGTGTGTGTAAAGATGAGTATTTGCCCAATGAGAGAGAATGAATAGAGTTTAATGACTACATAATGGCAGTATTCTATCCTCTGTCTTTGTGTAAACCACCTATTGCTATCAGGAGGAGACCCATTGTGGACTGAGGGAATACAGAGTTCTAACTTTATACCCCCCGTTGGTGGACATACTTAAAAATTTAAGTTGGTCCTCTACAGAATGAGCTTGCTACTTCATTACAGGTCATAGGTAATGCTGCATGGTGAATCCAAACATTGGCCTCTATGTAGGGTTACTACATGTCCTGTTTTGGCCAGTCCCTTTTTTAAGTCCTGTCCCGGCTGTCCTGACTTTTTTGACAAAAATGGGCATTTATCTAAAAAATGGGGTGCAGGGTGGAGGAACATGCTGAGGGGCAAGTGGCAACCCCAGCCCCATGTGGTGGTGGGAGCAGTTCTCGGATGATCAACGACCCCAGCCCTGCATGGGGAGAGGGGTGGGAGGGCTTGGGTGAGCAATGACCCCAGCCCGGTGAGGGCTTGGGCCAGCCCTCTGCAGTGTCTAGTTTTCCCTGTGGGAAATAGGATAACCCTAACTCTATAGCTCACCTTTAAAAGAATATTAAATATTACACAAGCATAAAGCTGTTCAGGTCAATTTTTTGCACAATTATGACCAGAAATTTTTACTTTTTTCCCCCATTCTTTAAGATTATAAATTCATCTTCCTCTTTTCCCTCTCCCCCTCCCCAGTTATTTCATGGAATACTCTGTGTGTGAATGGGGGACTGGTCCATATGACCTCATAAATGCTAAGGAAATGACACCTGATTGAGAGGGGAAGGGATTTTTATACAGATTGTTTAAAATTCATTGTCTTCTGTTTGTTTTTATTTAACTCAAATGTCTGACAGCTGAAAGAAAAGGTTTTGTCAGTTTTAGCAAAATATGTGCTAAGAGCACAAATCCACCTGTGAATCCTTTCACACACCTCCAGCAAAATCAGGGTAGACAATACTTGATAGGCCTGGTAAATCTGATGTTTGGGGGAAAAAAATGTTAAAGATGCTGGGTCTTTATACACCATAAAAAAAGCAATTGTACAAGACCAACTTCTATACATCCCTTTAATGTTAGCATTAAAGGATCCTTTTCAGTTGTCTAGCTACCAGTAGCTGGGTTGTCATAGCAGAACCCTGTATGTAAATTAGAATTAGCCCTAACTCAAGATTCTTAGAATCATACACTTTAAAATTAAAAGAAGAGAAATTTTCACTAAACTAGTTATGTAGAACCTGACATGAGTCAGTAAAGGGAACTAAGGACAACTTTTGTAAAGGAGAAAAATTGTTTAAATCTAGAATAATAAATAAAAGGGAACTTGAATGTCCAGCTGCTCAATGCACTCAAAAGTAAGTGTGGACAAGAAGACTGGACTGGCCTCGGGCAGGTGCAAAGTATGTTCAGATTTTAAAAGCCTGGCTGTGCTCTCTCAGCCCCTAGACTGCTCCAGGATACTTCTTATCCCAAAAGGTAATGAGGACAATTATGAAAGTTAAGCTGCTTCTTGCCACACTGGCAGATATAAAAGAAAGTTTCTGGAAAATTGCTCATGTGGCTGAAGTTGTGATAAGAGAACCTAAAACTCAGAAATCAAATATGTAGCATATTATGCAGTGTAAACACAGTGCCTGTACCCTCCTTGAAAATGGGCAGGGCTTAGGTGGGAATTCTTAGCAGGGGCTCTCAGGGTCACAGATCCGTGCATGAGAAGTGACTGGTCCTTGTGAACTTCTGTTACTGCCTCGCCAGGTGGCTTGGGCCAGCCCAGACAGAGGGAGTCTATCCCCCTGCAGCACCCCTAGTTGCCAAAGGGCATTTGGGGGCCAGTTTTGACCAAGTCTCCCCATTTGCCTCCATGAGGAAGCCGGGGGGGTAAGTTCTGACTATAGGGCTTTCTTCCCTTCCTTCCCCAGGGGAGCCTGATGGGCTTCCCTGCCTGAGCTCATCCATACCCTGGCACAGTCCCTTCCTCCCAGCCACTGGGGGAGCTTTAGGGGCCAGCCTGGCTCAGTCCCTTCCTCCCCCAAGCAGCCACTGGGGGAGCCCCTCCCCCTGCCTATCCACTCCCCCAGCTGGGGCTGCCCGAGCCCTGGAAGCCCCGCCCCTCCCAGAGAGGGGGAAGGAGGCCGGCCGGCCTCAGGCGGGGCGAGGGGAAGCAGCAGGGAGGGGGCTGGGCTGGGCGTTGCTGGTGCCCGTCAGGGAATCTTGTCCCCCGTGGGCCTCCGTCCGCGACCGGCTGGGGTGAGAGGTGACGTGACGGCTGCGTCCCCGGAAGCAGCGGGACGGGAGGGAGCAGCCGCCTGCCCACAGCCCCCCGCAGGGCCGGAGAATGGTGCAGAGCCGCCCGCCCCGCCGCCTGTGAGCCCGGCCGCCGCCTCCGGGCCGCGCCCCGCCCCGGCCCGCCCGGGGGCTTCTTCACCCTGCGCCGCCGGTAAGAGACACGCAGGCGGGCGCGGGCCTTGCGGCGAGCTGCGCCTGAGGCCTGGGCCGGGCCGCGGCGGCTGCGAGCCTGGGCGCCGGGCTCCCCGCTCGCTCCTCGCCCCCCCTGCCCGCAGCCGGGCTGTGAGGAGCCTCGCCCGGCCCTGAAGTTCGCTGAGAACTGCGCGCCCCGCCCGAGAGGGGGCTGCCCGGGGCCGGCTTGATCTTACAAACGCCTCGTTTGTGGCTAGGCCGGGCCCGGCAGCTGCCCATCGACGGGGCCTGTTCCTCAGGGGAGAGCGTGGCCCGTATCCGGGTGGGTGTCTGGTGCCAGCGCCACCGCTGCAGGTGGTTGTCTAACGGCAGCGTTCAGCTGGCCCGGGGCAAAGCCGGAACAGGATGAGTCACTGGGAAATATTTGGTAATAAGGATCCTCCGCTGATCCACAAGCACTGGCCAAATGAGCAGATTAGGTCTCCTCTGCCTCTAACTCTGGGCCTGTTAGTCTCCACGTCAATGTATTTGTCCCGCTTAACATACACAAATGAGATTCATGATCAGGACTTGATTTACCTGATATTTTGAGGTTGCCCTTAAATCACAAAAATAAATGTTAGGTTGATCTTAACTTGGTTTCCATGTTTTAGGTTTGAACTACTCCTGTAAGTTTATAATAGATTAGTAAAAAGAATAACTTGAATGACAAAAAAGTGGTTCAGACTGAGTGATTTCTTAATTAGTTTACTTTGTTTACTACACATACACTATTTATACTGTTTTGCTTTTAATTCGTACAAGTGCAGATGTTGCCGTATGCCAGAAATTTCGTACAAAAGACAATGTATCTGAAACAGGGCTGCTAGATACATAGATTTGGATTTGAGCCATGTCTCATAATCATAGATATGGATATCCTGGGAAATGTTCCTGAATATAGAGGGAAGGACTAAATTACAAAACAACTCTTCCCCTCTTTTAATTTGTTTCTAAAGATTTGCCTGTGTAAAGAAATTTACTGGTATAATGATATCACTGGAATTATACTGGTATCACCATAGCTGTATAATTGTGCTAGTAAATTTCCCTGTGCAAAGAAGTCCGAAGTCCAGATATGAATCTAAGTAGGGTTGCTTTTCAGGTTGTTGTCAAACTTTTGAAAAGCTAGTTGGCTTAAGGTTCAGAATTGAAGGTGTACAATTTAGGGCTGCCTTTCATAATTAAACCTTAATGCGTAAAAAAAAAAAAAAGGTTAAATTCTGGGGATTGTGAAATGGACACTGAGCCTTTTACTGCTAGGCTGAATTTGGCTCAGGTTGATATAGTAAATTAATATCACCACCATTTCTCAGCTTTTCACTGGCCTGAGTGAAATGAACAAATGGCTTCAATCCAATTTCTAGTGGGCATGTGGCCATATATCAGTTGGCACCTTTTGTTGGCAGACAAGGTGTACAGAATGAGGATTGCAATGGCCTTGGAGACCATCTCTGATTCTAGAGATGGTCTCTTCAGGCACATTCAGAGAGGGTGGCACTGCCAAGTTCTGTTCCTTAAGGGCTTTCAGTAAGACTTGGAGGATTGGTCCCATTGCTGGGGAAATGTGATTCTCATTTTCCATTTTAAATGTTTTTTAATCAACTATGTAAAATGGAAACTCTTTCTGCATCTGTGTCAAGTATCAGAGAGGTAGCCGTGTTAGTCTGGATCTGTAAAAGCCTGAAAAATACCCTTGCCACTGCACGGTTACTGTACTATGATAGTAAGTGATTCACTGAGTGTTCTGGCAGTTTTGGACCCCTTTTCAATATGAATAGCTTACCTTTTTTTATTTTATTTTATTTATTTACTTGTTTAAAGGAGTTGTCTTTTTTTCATTAAATATTTACATGTTTGGGCAAATAAAACAGTATTTCAGGGGTCTGTTGGGTAAAATAGCACTTATTGGGACTTCTTGATGGCACAGTTCTGCTGCTCCACACCCCAGCTCTCCTTGCAGAAGCAAGTGTGTCCTGCAAGTTCTGTTTAGGGGAACAGCCAGACTAGTGCATTAAACGGGACAGAGAGTCAGAATTCCTGGGTTTTGTGCTAACTTCGTTTGTTGCCTTGACTATATCATTCTTTGCCACAGATTACCCATCTGTGAAATGGAGGCAGTAGTTATCTGCTTAGTTTAGGGTTGAGGTTTAACAAAGTTAAGTTGTAGTTAGCTTTGAGACCTTTGGTGAAACAGGATATAGCTATGAAATGGGGGAGGGATAGCTCAGTGGTTTGATCATTAGCCTGCTAAGCCCTAGAGTTGTGAGTTCAGTCCTTGAGGGGGCCACTTAGGGTTCTGGGGCAAAAATCTATCTAGGGATTGGTCCTGCTTTGAGCAGGGGGTTGGACTAGATGACCTCCTGAGATTCCTTCCAACCCTGATATTCTATGATCTGTAAGGTATTATGTTCTCTATTTTGACTTTTCACCTTAGTCATTTTTTGTGGTGTTCTGCTGCACGGTGTCCTTTGTTTCCTTCACTACTGTCCACTAGTTTGGTTTTTTTTAATAATTCTGCACACACTAATTTCTGCCTTCATTGTAGATCCATGCTACTTCCAGTAAAGCTGCCATTTCCTCAACTTGCCAGTCATTTTCTGCTTGTGATTCAAGTCGTGTATCTGGCTGGGTGTCTCAGTCTCATTACAGTTTTCATTTAAAAACTACAGTAAAAGCCTTCTAAATATTTTGGTATTTAGATTAGTAAATTTTAGACAACATGCCTTGATGTGTATCCTTTAATGAAATAAACATTTGCCATTTCAACCTCCTTAAACTGATTAACTTCTGGTTACTGAACTGTTTGAGCTTTTTCATTGTTCCTAGGAAAGCTTTCCCATAGACTAAAAGCATTTGGGATTTCCATGGTTCCAAGCGTATGATCCACTACATTTATTATTCTTAGTGAAATTTGCATAGCTCTTATAAAAATTAATCAATTCTGTATTACTTTGCTTCTCATTCCCAACCTAATGAATAATCAGGTAAAACATTTGTCTTCAAAACACTATAAAATTGTCCAGTTCTGAACTTTGCTTGTGCCATAACTCTTTTCCTCCTTAAGATTAACTGTATTTAAGCAGCAACTTTTAGCTCATGTCATAAAACATTAAAAATGCCAAAACCAGAAGTCAAATGCAGGGAACTTACTGTCCTGTACACTAGCTTGCTTAGCAAACCATTTTGCCTTTTTTGTCAGCAAGATTGCAGAAAGTAGCATAGTTTAAACCTATGACAACACAGGTTTTTCAAGTGAAGGTTGGTTTTTGTTTTTATTTTACAGCAGTGTGTGTCTTAAACCATGTTTATTCATTCTTAAGCAAATTCAGAGCGTGGTGTCAACAATCACTTAAAGAAGCTTTCTTCAGGCACTCTAATTTCCCTTGTCTCATAACTTTTCTCTCTTTTCCTAAATCCTTAGGTGCACTGATTTTTGAAGTTACTCTAGTAGTGAGAACTTGCTTGCACCTGTCTCAGATTTTGCAAATTTTTCCTGAACTTCAGTCTATACATTAAGAATCTTTGTGCAGTTTGATGCCCTAATCACTGCACTGCTCAGATTATTGTATTAAATCAAGCATAAGATGTCAGACTACTGTATGCAGTAGTTTGTGGAGCGAGGTAATGTATCTAGAATTGCCATGCGTGTGTGTCTGCTTTAGTGGCATACTATCAATAATTTCTCCCTTGTTTTCTTTAAGTCTGCAGCATTTTTTTCTCTTCTTGCCAGCCCCCTGGCACTCCTATGTTCATTAATAATCCGCTTTCTTGATAAATCCATTATCTGGATCACTTGTAAAAAGAATCTTAATTTCAGTGGGTGATACTGTGGCACTAAATTTGCATTGTATAGAAATCTTTATTACAACTGTAATTGCTGTAAATCAGAAGGCCATTTTTCTGTCATTAGAAATGATGTCTATGCTTTTTGCCTTCAGGATCATGACAAATATATTGTTAATAATCAAAATGATGAGTAAATGTATCAGAAAACTGCCTCCAACCACTAAATAGTTTTGTCATTAGCTAAAGTCACCTAATCTACTTGAAAGCTTTTTCTTGAACGCTAACCTTTAAGAAGTGTGACGTAGTAATGCCTACACCTCCAATTTGACTAAACTTCGACTTTTTTTTTTTTTACTCTTTTTGGAAACACGTTTCTGCTGCTTTCTTTATAGTTTACCCTCGATGTAACCAACCTTCTAGTCTGGTTTTATTTTTATTTTTTTTTGTCCTAATCAAAAAGGAGTAGAAAAAATACATTCGAAATAGATGCTGCACAGCAGCTTTGGCCACAGATTTGACCTAGAATGAACATAGCCTGGAAGTGTGGTTTTTGTGTTTTAAACCAACACTTTGTGTGCTTCTATGCTGAATGCCTAAATATAGCAGAGGTAAGAGAGGCACGTAAGTGATCATAAACCTACCTCTTTGTTTCTTTGCAAGTTTTGAAGATCCTCCCCCCCCCCCCCCCCCCCCGATACCCTATGATAAGCCTGCTTTTTGTCTCGCTCTACAAATATAGGCTCAGTTTCTGCAACTGAATCTGCTTGTGTGGACACCCTGCCCCCACTTCCACACAGACATCCGTCGAAATCTGCATTGGTGGGTCTGATATTATGATAAAAATGACTATGGGCAGATTATAACAAAACCATGTGCAGATCAGCTACCAAGTGTGACTTGACATGGGCCAGTCTGAAATCTAGCCATAAATTACTAACTGTGGGATCGCATTTTGGAAATGCATGTTTCGCAGAAGTACTACTAGTTTCCATTAATATCATAAAGACACTCAATGATTCATGAGAATAAGGAAACATGGGAAGAGCCTAGAAAGGGCTGAGATTAACTGTGCAGCTGGAGATAGGAAAACATCTCTTCTGAATGCTGAGAAGCACTTTAAGCTGCTAATAAGACAAAATGTCCATTTATACTTGGCTGTTGTGATGTAAAGATCTTAGCTGGTGGTTTATTAGGTATTTATTTAAACCTGTAGTCTTGCTCAGCAAGTCTCGATTCCTGATCTTGTTCTTTGCTTTGTGAAAAAGACGGATGTCATTTAGTGTTTTTCTTTCTTTCCTTTTGTATTTTTTTTTAAATCCAGGACACAGAAGAAGGGAGGCGTTGCTTGAACATTAGAAAGGGCTGGGCACTTGAAAATTTACAGTGAACTTCAGAGCCTGGAAGTAAGGATCTTGGGACACCTCTACCAGGCAGCTTGCTGTCTGTTACTGATACAAATTTTTAAGCCATTTAATTTCACCCAACTTGGAGCTGATGTGATTACAACAGGATGAATAAAAACATCTGCGAACTCTTAAATTGTTAGTTTTCCTCCCATTAAAATCAGTGGTGAAAGAGAAAATAAGAGAACTACGCAAATTAATAGGTAAAAACTTTTCTCTCAATTTCACATTTTCTTAGTGTAGCAAAAAGTAGTTCTGAAATTCCCATAGGAAGAGGAAATGTTGATCATTTATAACCTGCTTTCATAGCTGCAATAAATCATTTCAAAGGTAGAAATACTAATTCAGTAACAAAAAAAAAAGAGTTCTGGGTGAGTTTGGGGACTTTTGTATTTTTCTTTTAGATTGTGTTTTGTGAGTTTTGCTTTTTGTGTCAGTTTGGAGTCTGACCTATTGCAACTTTGGGAGATTTTTGTTCAGCCTTCCAGTGCCTTTAGGTTCATAACTATTAAAATGAAATATTGTCTTGATATTAATCAGTGTCCAGAGTAGCATTGTATAAGCCACTAGTATTCTTAGCAATTGCAACAGGCAGTGTGTGTTGTTGAGCCTTTGGGATTTTATCTTTAGTATTTTAAGCATTGGCATGTCGAGCTTTGCTTTGAAGAAAAGAAAACTGGACTTAATATTCTCAAATATTTTTAAGTACCTGTGAATGTTTCCTATTCTTGAATGAGAAGGGTCAGTTTTGAGATCAACACTCTCTTCTTTTGTGTCTGTGTTATTTATGGATGGTTTGTTAGGAGAATCACAGTTCAATTGGTTGTTTTTTTGGTACGGATGCTTTAATTCCAAGTGGTTAACCCTGTTCTGACCTGGTTTCTAATTGCCATTGTATTGTTAGTAATGGGACATCTTTTAAATCTTCATTGATGGCAAAAGAAAAAGAGACAAAATACTTTTAAATATAGTGGGATTTTCAGATTTAGAAGAGAGATGAAATCTTAAAGACATTGTGAAGGTGGATAGGCCAAAACTGATGTGTCCACCCTCATGACATACTCATAAGCAAACTAGGGAAGTGTGGTCTAGATAAAATTATTATAACATGAGTGAAAACCTGGTTGAAAGACTGTACTCAAGAGTAGTTATCAATGGTTCACTGTCAAAATGGGTGACTTATCTAGTGGGATCACATAAGGATCTGTCCTCAGTCTGGTACCATTCAATATTTTCATTAAAGTCTTGGAGAATGGAGCGGAGAATATGCTTATCAAATTTGTGGATGATCCCAAGCTGGGAGGGATTGCTAACGCTTCGGAGGACGGGATTAGAATTCAAAATGACTGTGACAAATTGAAGAACTGGTGTGAAAGCCACAATGACATTTAATAAAGACAAGGACACAAAGTACTACATTTGGGAAGGAAAAATCAAATAGAAAATGGGAAATAACTGACATGGCAGTAGCACTGCTGGAAAGGATGTGGGGGTTACAGTGGTTCACAAATGGAATATGAGCCAACAGCGTAGTGCAGTTATGAAAAAAACAAATACCATTCTGAGGTGTATTAACAGGATTGTCAGATGTGAGACGTGGGAGGTACTTCTTGTTTTATGTGGCACTGGTAAAGCCTCAGCTGGAGTACTGTGTTCAGTTCTGGGCACCACATCTTAAAGATATGGACAAACTGGAGAGAGTCCAGAGGAGCACAACAAGAATAATGAAAGGTTTAGAAAACCTGACCTTTGAGCAATAGTTTTAAAAAAACTTGATATGTTTAGACTTGAGAAAAGACTAGGGGAGGGAGAGAGAGAATGGGACACCTGATAAGTCTTCAGATATGTTAAAGGTTGTTATAAAGAGGATGGTGATCTGTTTTTCTCCATATCTGCAGAAGGTAGGGCAAGAAGTAATGGGCTTAATCTGCAGGAAGGGAGATTTAGGTTAGATATTAGGAGAAATTTTCTGACTATAATAAAAGCTGTTTTATCTGGCACGTCACCAGATAGAAAGCTCTATAAACCAGCATTTCTGTTCTTCTTTTAAATTCCAGTTTATAGTGTGGTTGGAGTGGGGCTGCCAGGGGGTCTGCAGCGTGGGCTCTGGGAGGGAGTTTGGGTGCGGGAGGGGGCTTGGGGCAGAGGGTTGGGGCATGGGAGGGGATGCTGGATCCAGGGACCACTCACCTTGGGTGGCTCCCCACAAGTGGCGACCTGTCCTGGCTGCTCCTAGGCGGAGGTGTGGCAGGCAGCTCTGTGCGCTGCCCCTGCTCCACCCTGAGTGCTGCCTCCACGGCTCCCATTGGCTGGGAACTGTGGCCAGTGGGAGCTGCAGGGGCAGCACGGTAGGCAAAGGCATCATGCAGAGCTGGCTGCCACAGCTCCACATAGAAGCAGTTGGGACAGGTCATCTCTTGCCGAGAGCCACTCAAGGTGAGCGCCCCCCCCCCCCCCCCCGGATCCAGCATCCTTTTCCGTGCTCCAACCCACTGTCCTAAATCTCCTCACACGCCCAAACTCCCTGCCAGAGCCTGCAACCCAACCCCCAGCCTCACATAGCCTCCTGCAGCCAAACTCCCTCCCTCATAGTTAACTGGCATTTTTCACTTACCAGCAGCCCCCACTTCCTGAACATGCCAGATAAAACAGCGGCGAAGATCCGCCAGACCTGCGTACAGGGCAGGTAAACAAACTGGCCTGGCCCTCCAGGGGCTTTCCCTACACAAGTGGCATCCCAAGTTTGGGAAACACTGCTGTAAAGGATAGTTACCTACTGGAATAGGTTACTGAGGGAGGTTTTGAAATCCCCATCATTGGAGGTTTCTAAGGCCTTGTCTACACCACAAAGTTGCAGCGCTGGTGAGGGGGTTACAGCGCTGCAACTTAGGAGGTGTACACATCTGCAGGGCATTACCAGCGCTGCAACTCCCTGTTTGCAGCGCTGGCCGTACACCCGGTCGAACCTCGGGTGTAGGAGGATCCAGTGCTGGTGATCCAGTGCTGGTCATCAGGTGTAGACACTCACCAGCGTTTTTCTTGACCTCCGTGGAATAAGCAGGTATCCCAGCATACCTGAGGAAGCCTCTCTGGTAATCAAGCAGGTATCCTTCCCCGTGGTGTGCTCTGGCATTCCCCGAACCCCCCTGCAAGCAGGTCTCCTTCCCCGCGGTTTGCTCTCGCGTTCCCCGAACCCCCCCGCAAGCAGGTCTCCTTCCCCGCGGTGTGCTCTCGCGTTCCCCGAACCCCCCCGCAAGCAGGTCTCCCTCCCCGCGGTTTGCTCCGGCTTTCCCCGAACCCCCCCCCCCCCCGCAAGCAGGTCTCCCTCCCCGCGGTTTGCTCCGGCGTTCCCCGAACCCCCCCCGCAAGCAGGTCTCCCTCCCCGCGGTTTGCTCCGGTGTTCCCCGAACCCCCCCCCCCCGCAAGCAGGTCTCCTTCCCCGCGGTTTGCAGGGGGGTTCGGGGAACACCGGAGCAAACCGCGGGGAAGGAGACCTGCTTGCGGGGGGGGTTCGGGGAACGCCGGAGCAAACCGCGGGGAGGGAGACCTGCTTGCGGGGGGGGTTCGGGGAACGCGAGAGCACACCGCGGGGAAGGAGACCTGCTTCCCCGCGGTTTGCTCTCGCGTTCCCTGAACCCCCCTGCAAGCAGGTCTCGTTCCCCGAACCCCCCTGCAAGCTGCCCAACAGCGCTGCAGTGTGGCCACATCTAACACCACTTGCAGCGCTGGTTGCTGTAAGTGTGGCCACACTGCAGCGCTGGCCCTATACAGCTGTACTAATACAGCTGTAACAACCAGCGCTGCAAAATTGTAGATGTAGACATACCCTAAGAACAGGTTTGAGAAATATCTGTCAAGGATGGTCTAGGTAATCTTAGTCCTGCCTCAGATTTAAAGATTCTCCTTATTTATAAACTGCTCTTGATTTAACTCATTGAGCTAGTTGCAAGGTACGCCTCCTTATCCATTCTCATATGGTAATCAGCAGGGATTAAATTTTGCTCATTGAAGATAGCTGTATTCTATCCTGTACCAGTGCTGGCAAAGGCATTGCTAGGTCAGGAAGAAAGTGTCTGTTTCATTGTCTTTCGCAAACCTTCCAGGCTAGTCACTAATACTGTATTTGCTTGGGATTCTGAGATCTGAGCGTTAACTGTGCATTTCTAGGATTTAACGTGTTTGGATTTTTTTTTAATTATCAATTTAACCCTATATTTCCTGGGTGTATAATGCCTGCCTGCAACAACTTTTTTTTTTTCCCCTCTTTTGGTCCTTAAGGTTGAGAGTGCATGTTAGTAACTTAACTCAATTCTAACATAGTTTTTTGTCTGGAATGTATGTAGGTATTGACAGAAGCAAAGTGATTTGGAGTCAGGGCCAAAGTTCTGGACTGACAGCTGACAGCGCATTGATGTGGCCACATTTGTGGTACTTGCAGCGGCATTGGGAGCAGTGCATTATGAGCAGCTATCCCAGCATGCAAGTGACTGCAATGTGCTTTTCAAATGGGGTGTGTGGAGTGTGACAGGGAGTGTGTTGTGTGTATGTAGGGGGAGAGAGTGTGGGGTTTTGGGGGGCTGAGAACATGTCAGCATGCTGTCTTGTAAATTCAGACATCAACAGACACCCCCCCCACACACACACACACACCCCATTCCACATTAATCTCTCTTGAAGCCAACTTATCTATCTCGGAGCAGATAAGCAGCTGGCTGTCAGAAACGGAGCTTTCAAACGGCATAACTGCATTCCTACAGCGAGTTCAAAACAATGACAAGAGTGGCCACTTGACTTAAGGGGATTATGGGACGTTTCTGGAGTCTGATCAGAGCGCAGTAATGCAACACCTCGTCCACACTGATGCCGTGGCGCTCCAGCGGGGGCGCAGCAAACGTTATTCCACTTACCAAGGTTGAGTACCAGCAGCGCTGTAGCTGCAGAGTCAGAGCACTCTATGTGCCTTGCCAGTGTGGACGGGGAGTGACCTAGGGCACCTGGTGCTCCTTTATTGTGCTGTAATTTACAAGTGTAGCCAAGCCCATAGATTGCAAAACAGTATGCATCTCCTATGTGTGTAGGTATCATTAGTCCTGCAAGGTTTAGGCACAATGGAGAGAAGTTAAGGACTGTGCATTCACCTGCCATTGGAGCCTCTCTTTAAACTTTATTAATTTAAAAAAAAAAAAAGAAACCTGATGCTGTCACTTTGCACATCTCTAGCACAGTTCCTGTGAGGCTCACAAAGTGCTTTGAATTAAGCCTCATCAGTGCCGTGAGGTAGTTCTGTTCCTCAGTTTAATCATTTGTAAAGGGCATATAGTGAAGTTAGAGACTGTCTTCCAGGGTCACACAGCAAGCCAGTGGCAGATGCAGAACAGAACTGGAATTGGTAGCAAAACAGAGGTTTTGATGTGCTTTTTCTAAAGGATATAAATATGACTCAAGAGTTCTGATGCCCAGTCCCTGCCTGAACCAGTAGGTAACACCTGCTCACAAAATGTCTCATGGTGATGGAAATGCATATGAACCATAGTATACTAGAGTTTGTGGCATAAATATTTAGACACTCTGGAAAAAAAATTAGTTGTGCTTACATGCTGTGTGCCATAGTTTCAAGCAGCAGTATGGAATCATTCCTAAGTTAATACAGGTTTGTATATGAAGGAGTCTTGATACACTGAGCATGTGCAATTGCTGTTTTTTCCCCTCACCTCTAATATTAACCACTCACAGGTTTTGTTGTACATACTCAAAGGGCCTGTTATCCTTTGGAAATAGCATCCTGTAACACTTCTTGACTGTTTTCAAAGTTACAGGAGGATGTTTGGCAACAAGTCTTCAGAAAAGCTGGTGCTCTTTTAATGACAAAAAAAATTTGGGATGACTTTCTTAGTGAGTTTTAGCACATCCATTATGGTGGCTGAGTGAAACCCCTGGGGAAACCAAAATTCTAATGAAATTGCTGACAATCCCTTTAAATTTACAATAAGCTGCAATACTATATTTGCTCCTGGGTGACATTCAGCTTTGATTAAATGCTGTAATAAACCTTGCCTCTTGCTGGGGTTTATTTTAAGAGGAAATTCAGAAGGGAACATTGAATACAACTCTGCTCTTGGTTTGTGTTTTGGTCTGTTTCCATCTCAGCATGTCTCCAGTGTTTCTAGACTGAAAATTTGTGATGAACCCTAGTTTTAAAAAATATATATATCTCAGAAATTTGCTGAAATGGAATCCTGTCCTGCCAGTGACAAGATAGGAGACAGAACTTTAGAATTGGGTCATACCCAATTAATTTTCTTACCTGAGGCAATTCACCCATTCTCTGTTGCACCTGCCTTTTCTTGACACCTTAATTAGCTTTTCTAGCAGTACTGCTGCCTGTCTTTGAGAAGTATGGGCTCTGATAGGATACGCTGTCTCTTCTTTCTACCTCTTCTTTCCTTTTTTCTCCCACTTCCTGCTCTCTAGCTCTTCCCTATATCCTTCCCTCTCATCCCACCCACACACAGGATTTTTCCCATTAGATGTTTGTAGTGCTCTAGTGATCATTGCTGGGGCTAGTTACCTTAGGCTTTGGGAAGTGGCTGGAAAGCAGTTAGTGGAGCAAGATTGTGCACCCAGGATATGATCCTGCACCCTGAAATGACCCCTGTTTTAAAAAGTTGTACTAAGGAAAAGAGAGATTGTATGTTAAGTCTGTGCCATGTTTGGAGGAATGCAATAGTCTCCTCACTGAACTTTTCTGTCTCCATTGAAGCAAAGTGATTTTTCTTCCTAGAAGAAACTGATGATGAAAAGTGTACGCCAGTAACATTTTAGGAATACCGAAGCGAAAAGCTGCAGTTACGGTATGGATCGTATGCACCACGTGCTTCTAACAAGAGATGACAGGGCATACAAACCTGCCGGGGGCAGAATCCCTGACTTAGTGAAAATTCCCAGGAGATCAATCTTGTTTTAGTCCTTGATTGCTGAGTCTTAACCATTAAAGTGCTATGCTCTTGAGCTGCTTGGTTTGCATCTTTCAGTTGCTCAAAATTTGGATGGGCAGCACAGGTTTCTAGACAAAAATCCTTTCCTTCTGTGTACTCAGAGGATTAAGATAGTTTAGCGTGACTACAGGTAAAGCAAATAAAGGAAACAGGATTGCTTGTGATCTTCTCTGCTTGCACAGTTTCTGAAGTAGAGCCTCAAAGCTGTACTTTAACACTTGACTGCATTGTTTTCTTTGTGGGTGGGGATGAGTAAATTCCAACAGATTTGTTCTCTTCACTTGCATACTGGAAAGACTGGAAAACTCAAAAGAAATGGAGACTCAGTAGGATTAAATGGAAATGCAGTAGACCAAGGGTAGTCAATAGGCAGACCACGGCCGCGGGCCAAACCCAGACCGCCATACGCTTTTGAACAGACCCTGAAATCTTTTTTTTTATGTATTGTCATTGTTGTATTTTTATTACTTTCTCTGGAGTCTGACCTATCTCAATGTAACTACATTGCACAGAGGTCTGAAAAATCCACACCCCTGAGTGACGTAGTTATACCGACCTAAACGACCACCACCCATGTAGACAGTGCTATGTCAACAGGAGAGCTTCTCCTGTCCACATAGCTCCCACTTCTTAGGGAGGTGGATTAACTGTGCTGATGGGAGAAGCTGTCCTGTCAGCGGAGGAGTGTCTTCACTTTAGTGCTACAGCAGTGCAGCTGCATTGGTGCAATTGTGCTGATGCAGCGTTTAAGTGTAGGCCTGCCCTAACTCTGGGCGTTCACAGTCCCATCTGCTTAATTTACTGACTGAAGTCAGTCTGCATTTCTGGAGAACCAGCGGAGAGGTGAGTCTTCTGGCTCACTCAGTAAATGGAGTTTCTGATAACAGGATTTTAGTTGATGTGTCAGCCAGAAGTGTTCCAGCCTGAGTCTCAGGTCCCAGTTTGCAAAGCCGATGGCTAGAAAAAACATTGGTTTCTTGATAGACTGATCAGATTGCAAATGCAAAACTTTGAGGCTTTTCTCTAACCAAATCACTTTTCAAAGTGGAATAGTACTTTGTAGCTACATAGAATAATTCTCACTTATAAAGTTCCATCATCTATTTCACACTTGGTCCGGCTTGGTCTTAAAATGGCCATTAAAGGCTTTTGCCTTAAGTTTAGAAGTACAATAATTCAACTGGAAATTTGCAGACCTTATCTGTGGGCTTCACTGAAACTACATTTCCATTGTAACCTTATTAATTCAAATACTGTTCTTATGGAATCCAAATACAGCTGTGCATGCTATGCTGGGTGACTAGTAAAGGAAATAAAATAAAGAACTATATGGACTACTGATTGTCATTGGCTGTCAATAATAGGAAGTTCGATTCTGTTACAAGCTGTGGCATATTTCTTTTAATTCCGTTCTTTCTGGCAATTGTAGCAGTTGGGAGAACAAAATCTGGCATCTTTTTGAGAAATGTTTTTAGACTTGTTCAGTCCGCAACTACATTTTTCTGTTGATTGATTGACTTAAATTATCTCTTGGAAAAAATCATGTTCTTCTCATGTATCACTCTGTTCTAATGCTCTCTACTTTCAGGTGGATCTAATCAGAATAATGTTCAACATAAACCCTTTGGAGAACCTGAAGGTTTACATCAGCAGTCGCCCTCCTCTTGTGGTCTTTATGATCAGTGTAAGCGCGATGGCAATAGCTTTTCTGACACTGGGTTATTTCTTTAAAATCAAGGAGATCAAGTCACCGGAAATGACAGAGGTATGGTATAATAAGATATGTACACTGACATCCTGTACTAACACACTTCCTGGCTTTTGTGATGGGACATGCTTATTTAACAGGCATACACAGCATTAGTTTTAACAGTTTTCTCCTGTGCTAGTGCATAGGACCTGATTGTTTTCATTTGCATTACTGTATTTTAATCTCTAACCTAGAAGTGGTCATTTACCTTGTAAGGAATAATCTTGATACAATTAATTTGACCGGGGTGGGGGTGGAGGGGGGACATTAATGTTCTGTCATTAGGAAATTGTGTTTGTAACACTCCCCCCTCCAACTCCCAACCTTATTCTGTTCTGACAAAGGGCTTGATTCATGGAAATTCTACTGATCTTTGTTGTAACTTACCTTGCAAAACTCTTCCATAGTTTGAGTGCATTTTGATAAAAGTATGTGAGCTAAACTTCATTGGGAGTTACCTGTATGAGAGAGACCAGGGCTCCTCAGTAGACAAAGTTAGTGTAAGTACACCAACATTATTAATTTCATTTGTAGCTCTGTATTCTACCATGCTCTTTGTAGCTTTGAAAATGAGTATTTGATCAGTGGGGATGAAGTGGGAATCAGTTTGGCATTAGATATATAAAAACAAGCAAACACAAGCACCAGATATTTCTCCTATTGAGATTGTTGCCACTTACTTCAATGCAGGGTAGGATTGAGTTTGTTGTGGTGACATGGAATCATATATATTTAAAACTAGATATTAAAAATCTGAACTGCTCTTTGAAGAAGTGACAGCACAGAATAATTTTGCTAATCTAATGTGTCATCTAATCTAGATTTTTGTCTCACTTTTTAAAGGATTGGAATACTTTCCTTCTGAGGTTTAATGATTTGGACTTCTGTACATCAGAGAATGAAACCTTAAAACATCTCATCAATGATACCACAACTCCAGAAAGTACAGTGACTAGCGGACAAGCCAGATCTTCTACACAATCGCCACAGACTCTTGAGGACTCTGGTCCAGTAAACATCTCTGTGACCATCACTCTGACACTGGATCCACTCAAACCATTTGGCGGGTATTCCCGTAATGTCACACATCTAAGTTCCACAATTTTGGGGCATCAGATTGGACTCTCAGGTATGCAAAATGTGATTGTTCCGAGAGTGAATAATAATTACACTCTTAATATTACAAATGTCTGAAAAAGGAATAGAAAAATCTAGGTAGTCACTAAAGAGGTAAATCATTTGCTTAGGCACTATGTGCATTGCTCAAATTGTCAGGACTTCACAATAATGAGCCTGTGAGATTTCTTTTCGGCGAAGAGTCATTTTTCCCTTATTTGGGGTAATAGGGAACATGTATGTACAGTCATACATGTACGCTACTTTGGAGTCTAAAAAAGAGCCATCAGCCCAGTCACATTCATCTGAAAGTATTTTCAAAACGAATTTCTGATCTTGAAAAGCTGCTGCATGCTTATACAGGGTACACTTGAGGGCTGCTGATCAGTCAGTCAGTTTTGATGGTGGTGAATCCCTCTGCATTAATCATCGAGCTGTACATTAACTGAAAATCTCTTGTTGATTTAAAATCTAAAATACAAACGCTTTCAGAATAAAGCTGCTGAAAAGAAGCAACAGTTGTAAAACTTTCTAGTGATGCTAAGATGCTGATAGAGTCCTAACCTATTCTGTTGCCTTGCCTGGCTAGAGGGACAGGTCAGTGGGTTGTGGAGACTTAGTAGAAGTGGTGTACAGTAACTATTTAGAGTTAAAGCTTAGCATGTTTAATTTTACAGTGCTGTGCTATAACTTCAGTGTGGCTTGCACCTGAAATATTCTGTATCAAACATATGCCACAACTGAAAACCGCCGCTTTCAGCAAATTTATCTAGTCTTACATTATATCGTTCAGGAATTTTCTGTTGGTCAAACTACCTAATATCAAATCCGGTTTATTGCTGGGAACCCTAAGTTTATCATTTCAAGAACCCAATGGTTTAGTCTTGTCTCTTATAGTTTTATCTGTTGATGAGGTTGTGCATATTAAGGCACTTTTCAGCAGTTATATCTGCATGGATTTCTCTATAGTAAAAATTAAACGGCAGAAAAAGCAGATGATGAACTAAGGTTTTAGGAGGGGAAGGGCTAAAATTCTAAGATGTAATTACCGATAAAATTGTTGCAGACAATGGCCCAGATGATGCACAGGTATAGAGAGGTTTTCTAAGTTCAAAAGCTTGTAAAGGCCCAATGGTCATGGGACCAGGTCCAAAATGTCATCCGTGCTAATAAGTGGGGGGTGGGGCGAGGACAGGGGTCTGTAATTTTCCTCGTATTTCTTTGCTTCTTACAATGATAGCACAAAGCTGTGTCCCCACAAAAATGCAGTCGACCACACGCCTTTTCCTACTACTTGTTGCTGTTACTGCTCAGCATACCAACAATTTCTTTCTTTCTAAAAGGCAGAGAATCCCATGAGGAGATAAATATTACGTTCACCCTGCCTGCTGCTTGGAATTCAGATGACTGTGTTCTCCATGGTCACTGTGAGCAGGTGGTATTCACAACCTGTATGACTGTCACAGCAGCCAGCAGTGTGTTTCCTGTCACAATGTAAGTGCCTTTCTAATTAATTGTTCTTAGGCTGGTTACCTCAAATGTACCCACTACTCTCTTAATGCTTTGGATGCTTTTCTTATGCTCCCCATGATGCTGTAACATTGACTTTGGAAGTAAGTGATACGTTCTCTTTTTTTAGTGGTATAAAGTCCAGTTTGTTTTTAAAAGACATTTGCTGTCTTTACTAACATAGTACAGTTTCCCTGGATGTTGTTTAGCTACATCTCACGTGCGCTTTCTTGCTCTTTCTCCACATTTTATTGTGCACTGATGGAGTTCTAGCCACAATCCAGGGAATGTGGACAGGAATTATAGAATTTATAGTCTTGAAATTATCCTGATAAAGCCCTGTGCATCTAAGTTACAACTGTTTAAACGTGACTCTCATTTTGAAAGGGATATTTACACCTTGTGCTTCAAGATTAAACCAGTTTCTAACTACTAGGGACCAGACTGAGACCTACATGGGGTCAGATTATTCCATATATGTCTACTGTAGGGTTCTTACTCCATTCTGTGAACTGTCTGGTTCTAGCCGCTGTCAGAGGGAGGATACAGGACTGGGTAGATTACCGGTCTGATCTGGTATGGCAGTTCCTGTGTTCCTAGTTGTGTTCACCTGCAAAGTTTCATGTTATACTTGATGTCCTAATATCAATTTTTCCTTCGTTTCAAAATATTATCACTTTGGTTTTAAAAGTGCAAAAGTATTCAAGGATTTTCCGGACTTCTGCATCCCTAACTTGCTGAAAATGGCCAGTTTCTCTCTCCAGTTCAGAGCCAGCTTAGCCTGAGCCATGTCTACTTTAAAGCGTCTCAGAAATGGTGCTGCCCGTCTGCAGCGTAAGCAAACAGCAGATGATGTAAGAGAGAGAAATGTGTTCTGAAAACTTTCTTTAAACTGTAATATCTTTAACCATATTATTGTTCCATTTAAAGTGATATACTGTGGGGAAACAGCTGGTTCAGGGGATTGGTATGGCATATAGATCCTTTAAGCGCTATATAAAAGCTGGGTGTGGCAGTATTTATTATCTCTAAGTTGGTAGCTTGATCAAAGCTCAGATCATTGGTGACCAAAGGTTGATTCTTTGTGGCAACTGGTCTATATCAAACGAGTTTGGTCTCAGCCTCTTCAGCAATAGAAGGGTTTTTAAAAAAAAACGGTATCATGATTGGCTTCTCCCCCACTTTCTTCCACAACCATGTCAAGAGGACAAGGCTGAGTGGGCGTTGGCCAGCGAATGCCTCTCTTGCATAGAGGTGGCATTGCCAGGTCAGTTTGGGGAAGCTAACATTCCCACTGCCAAGTATCAGAGGGTAGCCGTGTTAGTCTGGATCTGTAAAAGCAGCAAAGAATCCTGTGGCACCTTATAGACTAACAGACATTTTGGCGCATGAGCTTTCGTGGGTGATACCCACTTCGTCAGATGCGTGCATGTATTCACTCACGAAAGCTCATGCTCCAAACGTCTGTTAGTCTATAAGGTGCTACAGGATTCTTTGCTGCATTCCCACTGCCTGCGCTGTATCTGTTCTTTGGCTAGAATCCTTCAGTTAACAAAATCACACCCTCAAAACAGTAAAATCCAAAGCAGGCGGGGTGTTGGGTGGGGTGAGTGCCACACTAGTGGGTTCCTGATGGTAACAGACTTTGCTCTTGTCTTCTCTCCACACCTATGGATCAGGAACACCAAGTTATTGTTCTTTATCCCCCTTGTCTTCTAGAGCTTGGGGTGCATTCGCCTGAAAGCTGTATTAAAAATATCAGGAGTTTTTTGAAACCTAGTACATACTCCTCTCGTTAAATGACGCGGGGGTTGACTTTTTGGAATGGATTGCAATGCAAGTTTAATGTTGCTGTAGGTTCTAGACTTCCTTTTTCTTTAGTATTATATTTTGCCATTCATTACACTATGGATGATCCTGAATAAACCAAGACACTGCTTACACTGCTCAAAGAGAGAATGACCCTTACTATGTTCTGAGAGTCAGCCATACAGGACACTGAAAATGGCAATTCATCTGCTTGTTTTGTTTTGTTTTTTAAATCCTCAGTCAGCCACCACATTGTGTTCCTGAGACGTACAGCAATGCTACCCTCTGGTACAAGATCTTCACTACAGCCAGGGACTCAAATACAAAATATGCACAAGATTATAACCCTTTCTGGTGTTACAAAGGAGCCATTGGAAAAGTCTATCATGCTTTAAATCCCAAACTAACTGTCATAGTTCCTGATGTAAGTGCTAATGCTCTTACTGTGTTCCATTGACTGAATGCCTTCTGTTGATTTGAACTGAATAAGATAGTCTTCTCTTTCTGATCTAAAATAGTTGCATGGTACTGCTTTCTTAAATAGTTGCTTGCAATGTTGTAGCTGTGTTGGTCCCAAGATATTAGAGCGACAAGGTGGGTGAGGAGATATCTTTTGTTAGGCCAACTTCTGTTGGTGAGAGAGAGAAGTTTTCAAGCTACACAGAGCTTTGCTTCAGGTCTGAGAAACCTGCACAACACCTGCAAAAGATGAACGTGGGAGCTTAAATTCATATCTTAGCTAGACACTGGAAAATCATGGTCTTAATAAAGACACTGGATTTATAGCTTATTACAATCTGTAATCCACTAACCCCTTTTTGTCCTATGATTGCAGGGGTGTTAACAGGCCACCTCACCTTGAATGGTCTCTTAGAATACGTCTTAACTTTTTATGCTAAACAATCTTTCACCTTGTATTTAGTTGAGAGATACTGAGTACCTTTCCCAGATCTGCAGAAGAGCTCTGTGTAGCTTGAAAGCGTGTCTTTCACCTCCAGTAGTTGGTCCAATAAAAGAGAGTACGTCACCCACGTTGTCTTTCTTAAATAGTTGCTGTAGCTATGTCCGAGGTGGCTGCATTTCAGTGGTGGGTGTGGTGATCCCCATATATCTCAATGTGCCTCATAGCTTCATTAATTAAGATTTGTAATTTGAAATCCTCTGATTAAAGCTGCTATTGCTTTATATATAAAGTGCGAGAGTAGCATAATGAATTAAAATGCAGTCACTAGTGCAAATTAAATATTGTTAGGAAAATCTGTAAGTTATCCTTTACTGCCAAAACTTAGAGCTCCCTTCAACTTTTAGAAGTTTTGCATTAACATTAAGAAGAAACAAGGTTATGAAAGTGGCTTCTTTGCTAATCTGCTGAACATTGCTTGACTGTCAAATGCTTTCTCTATGTACAGCATCAGTAAACGGTTTTATTTCTCTGTGCAGGATGATCGCTCACTAATAAACTTGCATCTCATGCATACCAGTTATTTTCTTTTTGTGATGGTGATTACAATGTTCTGCTATGCAGTTATTAAAGGTAGACCAAGCAAACTGAGGCAAAGCAATACAGATTTCTGCCCTGAAAAAGTAAGTTTACCTAAGATAATACATATAGCATTGATGAGGGGGAGGGGAAAGTAGAAAAGATCCCTTTGTAAACTTTGTTTATATTATTTTTGGTGTACAATGGTGATTCACGTCTCTCCCAACCTAGTATCTCACGGGAGGACAGTAAATAATGGCACTGCAAAGGTGACTTGTTATCTTTGTATCCAGCCCCTGGATGTAGTGGAGAAACAAGGTAGACAATTCCATTCAGAAATTAAATGCCTTGATTAAGAGTAGGGTAGTGTAATCTGTGGCTAAAGCAGAGGATTGAGAATCATGACTACTGGAGTCTCTTTTGTCTCAGCCACTGGCACTAAGACCTTGAACAAATCACTTAGCTGCTTTGTGCCTCTGTTTTGCCTCCTGTTTGAAAGGTGTACAGTAGTCCTCTATGCCCTGCGGGTGCTCAGGAACTTAACAAGTACGTATGTATATAGTGCTGATAGATCCTTCAATCATAGATTCTTATTCTGTAAATGTAGGGTATTCGTTATAGTTCAGTAAACGAGGAAGTGATTTTGTGTTTTTAATACCACTAACATCTAACGTCAAGTAAACTGTATTTACAACACTGTATATTATTTGCACTTTGGCTTATATAAAGTTTGGCTTGCACAGCTTGAAATAGTGTTAAATTCTCTTATTACAAGAAGACAGAATACATTTATTAAAATATTGCTATTACAGCTAGTTCTAGTGGTTGTAATTAGCATTAAAGAAAATTAATGCTGATGTTGGTTTAAGGGCAGTTAGACTAATTATATATATGCACACTCTCTCTCCCCCCCCCCACCTTCCACTTAATGGATTAAATCCGGATGTATTTAACTGTGTAACAAAAAGCTACAATGTACTATCCTTCATTATTAGGGAAACTTCCTACCAAGAGTTGAATATCTTTGAATATTTTATAAATACCAGTTACAAAATATCTTCAGATATATTTTGGTCTTTGCCATTCTCAGGACTCAGGGTTGGAATGACAGACATCCTAGCTGCATGGAGATAAGTAATGTGCAAATAGAATTGATTTCAGTTATACGCAAGCTATTAATTTGTAATTTTTTTTTGTTTTACTTTTAGGTTGCTTTGTCAGAAGCATAATCCATCTCCTCCTTTTACTGAAAATGGCTGAGAACCATAATCATTGCCTGCTGAACCCAGACTGGGTCTTAAGACTTTGTGAATACATTATCTTGCAATGTTGGTTTATTCCAACCAAAGACATTTCAAGTGCCTGTAATTGATTTGTACATATTTATAAAAGTATATTCAGATGATGCACTTGTCCCGCATAGTAGTGCGGCGAGAATCTTAAAACTTTTACCTGTGGACATAGCTGAATGTTTGTGTAGATAATAGATATGTTTAGTGATAAGGATCACGTAGTCAGAGCAAGATATTTTTGTCTAGCTGCATCTGGGCATGTTAAGATGCCTTTCCAAATGTCTCAAACAATACAAACCCTTTGTTTTTGCCCAATGATATATACAGCGTGTTTGAAACAGTATGCATCTTTGATATAATATTGCATTTCCAAAGCCACTGATCTACTACATAAATTCAATGTGTGTATATGGCTTAATACTTTTTTCCACTTTCTCCTTGCTTGCAAGAAAAGATATCAACATTTCTAGATTATTTTTTTTAAAGAGAAATACATATTCACATTTTAATACTGCTGTAGTTAAGACAAACTTGTGCTTTTATCCAGAATTTAATAAAAAAGGCAAAGTCTTGTTTTAAAATCCTTTCTATTGCAAAGTGCTAAGTTTCACTTTTCATGTGGCCTGCTGGAATGGCAGAGCATTGATCAGCATTGGGGTTGTATGCAAAGCTTTCCACTTTGCCTCCTATTCCTCCCCCCGCTCCGCCAGGCTTTAAACCAGGAACTTCCTTAGAATAAAATAGCTTTTTGTAACCTGTCTAAAAAGTGGATTTAAAAAAAAAGATGCATTCTATTAATAATCAGTTGTGGCTCCAAGTAGCCTGGTGAAGTGCAAATAACTAAGGGAAAAGGAAGATACAGTAACTTATGTGCTTCATTTTGGACCTTCCACACATCTCTAAAGGCAGCGGAAAATGACATGTTTTTATTAGCTTTGTTCAATTTTTATCTACTATTGTCTACTGAGGGGAAGTTGACAACTAGTGGGCTAGTCCTGTTGTGAGTAAATTGAGGGAAACCTTGCCTGAGAAATTTGTATTGGTCTTTGTGTCCATTCTTAAAATCAGAGCAGACTTGATTTTTTTTTTGAGTGCTTTTGTTCTGTGGGTTTTTTCCCATCTCTGGTTTATTCAGTCTCTTTCTAGCCTGTCCTCCAGTTAGGTTTTTAATTCTCGTAAGAGAGAAGTTTCCTATAGACACTTCCACCACGGCTTTTAAAATCTCACTGGTTGTCTTAATGACCCTTCATGTCATCTTTCAGCCTTCCTGTCAGGTAGTGCAATTATAAACGTGTGTGTACATTTTTCTTTCATAAGTTTCACACTGCCATGTGATACACGAAACCGTAAATCCAATTCAAAGATTGTAATAGCTGATACGTTGGCATAAAATCCTCTGTGTTTAGACACTGTTGAATGCACACTGTTGTGTTCTGAAGACCATTTTATGTATTGTATAAAATTGATTTAGGACTTAAATGTATTGAGGATTCATATGTTTCTTCAGAATGTTTGAAGCAAAAAAATCAGACTTTTCTTCAGAAAATAGTTCCTCGTATAATTGTGATTGCTTTACACGGTGTATTGGTTATTTCACTAAAATGTGTTTTCTTTAGATACTTTAAGATTAGACTTTATAGACAGCCATTTAGTTTGAAATCCAGAAATGAAATAACTAAGGCTTCTAATCTTCAGTTGAAGCTTCTGTTCACTGGTAAAACTCCACCAACGAAGCAGTAAATTTAATGAATACAAATATGGAGAAAGCTTAAAGTGAAAATCTCTTCTTCTGCCCCTAACTTATGCATTCCCCGCCTTTTATTTAGTGCTTGTCTTTGAAACTGACTAGGGGTTAGTTCAAAACTGATAACTGTGGAAGGAGGTTGGTGCTGGTACAGTAAGTACCAAAAAATGCCCCGAAAACACTTACATCATCATGTAAAGATATTTTAAATAAATCCAATATCCATGTTCTAATTCAGCAAACTGTCAAACCCCAAAAGCGCCAAACAGAACTACCTAGATAGTCAAACACAATTGAGTGTGTTGGGGGAACAGGTTTTTATAGAAGATGTTTTCGGTAATTAGAAGGGCCAGCTTAAAAAAACATAGTCAAACCCCACAAACAACTGCACTGCAACAAACATTAAGCTCAGATTGCAACCCACAAATGCAAGGAGATTAGCATTAAGGGCATATTTTTCATTCTTAACTTACCCCTTTGTACCTAGGTATTGCAGCCCATAGTCACCCAGTAGGCTGAGACTTTGTCATACTTACGAGTGTTGGATTGTACCTAGGCCCAGCGTACAAAAATGAAATGCAGCCAAGCAGAAGGGTAAAAACTTAATATTAAAGTGGTTGTTCGGATCATATTGATCTTTCCTTTTTGTTTTCTTTTTCTTTTTAACTATGACTTGAATCAGTTTTGATTCTATTTGTAAGTGTTTTCTTGTTGGTAGAAAGCTGCCATTTCTGTTGCATTTTTCTTTGGCATTACATAGAAAGTCTGAGCCGTGGTTTACAGCCTTCCTCTGCAGGTGATGTAGGGTTAAGATGGTATTTTTTTAAAAAAACATTTCACTTGTATTGTTGCATGATGGTTAATAGCTGATTTGGTAATGACACTTCTCTCCTATATTAATTTTGTGTTTATAAGATGTGCATATTGCTTTGCAGAATAAAAAAAAAAATGTTTATTCCGTTCTCTATCTCAAACCAATTCCTTGTGGACGTTTCATAAATCATCTCTCTTTAGGCTGTGTGCAACACAAGGGAATTTGTTTTGACAGTGCACAGTAGTCTGGAATTTCAAACTCTGTCCTGTGCATATGCTCCAATAAACACTTCAGTTTAGACTTTAAAAATGTGTGTCGTGCAGGAGGGGAGATGGCTGTTTTGATGTCCAGCATGATAAAATACAGTACTCATGACACTGAAACCCATCTAACCCAGATATTTCTCTTGTGCTTGAAGCTCCAGTGTCCTGCTCTGCAGTTAAAGGTAGATCGGCAAGCTTCAGACACGCAGTACAGATTTCTGCACTGAAAAGGTAACGAGGGCTAAGATGAGAAATGCCTGGTGAGGGAGGGGAAGCAAATAGTTTTAGGTACCTTTGAGATATAGTTAGTGCAAAACAGGACAATTTCACGCCTCAGTAAGAATTTTTTTTGTCGTAACAGTTTCCCTTTAAAAGTTAATCTCCTTGGCTACGTATTCCTGTAGCACTGTAGATTACTTCCTTTTCAGATGTCTAACAGCTGGGACGGTGAAGCCAAAATGGTCATTTTCCCTCTTGTCACTTTTACTGTCTGGTTCTCAAGCCATACACGAGCGCATGGATGTGCTGTTTGGCGGGCAGAACGGCAATGAAAACCTCGACATCCAAACGATACCATTCATGAGCACTTTGTCTAGTCCCTTCACCCATGCTTGCCACTACATTTTTGCACATCTATAATCGTTTTTGCAGCTTTTTGCTATACTCTTTCCGGCTCACTTGTCTTATGCCAGAGGTTTTCAAACTGGGGAGGCCCCTCTGGAGGTAGCACGGAATGTATTCTGGGGGGGACGTGAGAAGCTCGGGGGTGAGGGAATTAATGCAGACCATTTTACCCACAGCAATGAATAACTAGCAAAACTAATTCCTGCAGGTCCCCAGATGGCGCTGTCCATTTTGACAGATTTCTGTTAAGCTTGCATAGCATTATACAAAGTCATTGCCATCTCTGTGTTAATCCGTTTTGATATAACACAGCGTGTTTAATTATAAGCATCGACCACAATTGTGATTTTGCTTGTGCTCGTATTACAGTGGATTGTTGGCTTTGTTTGAATCAAGGTATCATGGTATAATTCCCCACTCTGAATCTTAGCGTCCAAAAGATGGGGTACCAGCATGAATTCCTCTAAGCTCAACTACCAGCTTAGTACTTGTAGCGCTGCCACCAACCAGGAATTCCAGTGCCTGGTACACTCTGGTCCCCCCCAAAACCTTGCCTGGAGACCCCCAAGACCCAGTCCCTCTGGATCTTAACACAAGGAAAGTAAACCCTTTCCCTCACCGTTGCCTCTCCCAGACTTCCCCTCCCTGGGTTACCCTGGAAGATCACTGTGATTCAAACTCCTTGAATCTTAAAACAGAGAGGAAAATTCACCTTCCCCCCCTCCTTCTCTCTCCCCCTCCCAGACTCTCCCTGAGAGAGAAAGTAATCCTAACACAGAGAGAAAATTAACCTTTCTCTCCTCCTTCCCTCCTTTCTCCCCACCAGTTCCCTGGTGGATCCAGACCCAGTCCCCTGGGGTCTCACCAGAATAAAAAACAACAATCAGGTTCTTAAACAAGAAAAGCTTTTAATTAAAGAGAAAAAAACAGTAAAAAATTATTTTTGTAAATTTAAGATGGAATATGTTACAGGGTCTTTCAGCTATAGACACTGGGAATACCCTCCGTGCCTAAGTATACAAGTACAAAATAAAATCCTTTCAGCAAAATACAAATTTGAACTCCTTCCAGCCAAATACACATTTGCAAATAAAGAAAACAAACATAAGCCTAACTCACTTTATCTACATAGTACTTACTATTCTGGACATATAAGAGACTGTTATCAGAGAGATTGGAGAGAAACCTGGTTGCACGTCTGGTCACTCTCAGAACCCAGAGAGAACAACCACCTAAATCTAACAGCACACACACAAACTTCCCTCCCTCAAGATTTGAAAGTATCTTGTCCCCTGATTGGTCCTCTGCTCAGATGACAGCCAGGCTCACTGATATTGTTAACCCTTTACAGGCAAAGGAGATATAAAGTACTTCTGTTCTATTAACTCCTACTATCTGTTTATGACACAAGGCCTTACCATTTTTAACATGTAGTGAGAGTTGCATGTTGGGTTATGTACTTTGTGTGGCAGGAGGGTGGGGGCGTAAACTACTACAGACTAACAGAAGGGGAGTGTGTTCAGAAAAGTTTGAGAACCACTGTTCTATGCCATTATAAATGAGGCTAATATTGGAGGTGGAGGATGGGGAAATGCTGATCTGACTAAAAATTGAAATGAAGCATTCTGAGCCAAGGAGTGGAATTTTGAGGATTTGAGGCTAATCAGTTAGTTGTGGTGATGAGGGTGAGAAGAGGGGAGATTTTGCTTTTGCCAGAGAGGGAAAAGAGAAAAACTTTTGGCATAAAATAAAGTTCTCCTTTAAATGATCCTTTATATGGATTTGCTGCCTGTTCATACACTACAATTTTGGGTAATGTTGACTACCTGCACAGTAACTTCTGTCACAATGTAACACAGTTTAAAATCTGTTGAATTACTTCTATTGACCTGAAGCTTTAACCGAGAGCATGTCTTGATTTGGTGAGGAACAGACATCTCTTTGAGCCGGTTTGCATGCTTCATACTCCCAGAACTGCAGTTAAAACCGTCTGGAGTTCTCTTGCTGGCTTCTGGGGCTCCAGTTTTGAGAGCTGGCAGACGGGCTCTCTCTGGGCTAATCTACACACCCCAATTGCACTCATTTAGTTCAGTTGCTGTCACTCCTGTGTGTCAACCAGGCCTCGGTAGTGTCCCTCCCTTTGGGGGCCCCTAGAACCAGAGTCTGGCCTTTGAGTTCCAAGGCCAGGCCTGTATATTTTGATACACTCTTGGTTGTTTCTCCTCCATCTCCACCTTGTGAATCAGATGGTGGCTTGTTCTCTTTCCCTGCAGTAATCTCCACTGCTACGCAGTGAGTGGCTTGCGTAACTGAATGCCTAAGAGAGGCCTCCCTGCCATAGGCATGGCCTAAATTATTTAACTGAGTGAGACCTTGCTCCCAGCATGGCTCCAGGAAACTTGAGGGAAGTATGGAAATGGCTGTGTCAGTTGGTTACTGTTGATGTATACGGGTCTAGAGCAAAGAACGTGTTCAGCCTGCCTGGAACCAGTTGCAAAACTCTCTTTTCTGTCTCTGGCGCAGAGGAAGACTGAACAGCACCTCATGTTTCAGCTGGGCATCACACTAGGGCAACAGTGGAGGGTAAAAGGGACTCCATCCAATCAACCAAAGCCCAGGCACTGAATGTTTGACGAGCACAAAAAAGCCCATCTTGCTTGAGTGGGGCATAAAAAAGCTGTCATGCTCTGGCTTATTCTGTACATAAGCTATCAGCGAATGTAACCCCCCTGTATTGTGTGAAAGAATGTTAAAGAGCTGGGCCACCATCAGTCTCAGGGAGAGGAAGGTCTAATAACTGTAGCAAGAACACACAAGATAGCTCAGTGGTTTGAGCATTGGCCTGCTACACCCAGGGTTGTGAGTTCAATCCTTGAGGGGGCCATTTAGGGAACTGGCGCAAAAATCTGTCTGGGAATTGGTCCTGCTTTGAGCAGGGCGTTGGACTAGATGACCTCCTGAGGTCCCTTCCAACTCTGGTATTCTAAATTTCTAAAAGAATTAGGTTTCCTAGAGCTGTCGTGCTGGGGGATGCCTAGGTGGTGTATGATTCTAGTGTCACTGTCCTCGCCTATAGCCCTAACACCTACCTCGTCTAGTGCGAGGCTGGTCACTGTTGTAACAAAAAGATCTTCTCCTTCAGCCCATGCTAAATCCTTTGTCCCTAGGCTGGAGGAGTGGGGGAAGCAAGGCTCGAGGACACGTATTCATTTGTTTTCCCTTTAAACAAACATACTTCTGTAACCAAAGGAGGAAGCAATACCACCTGGCAAACGAGCAAGTTTACTCAGTGAATTTCCTGGCAAGGCTTATGCTTCCTGAAAAATAGCCTTGGTTTGCAAACATCGCAGTATAATATTACATTTGTGTAACCTTGGAAGGGGAGCAGGAGGGGCTGTATTTCTCAGCAAGCATTTGGAAAAATACGTGACCCATGGTTTAATCTGATCTGTTGTAAGAAGGGTTTGTTTCCGTACATAAGAAAGGCAGAATTTTAATGTAGGCCTCTAGGCTGCCTCCTTCTGGCACATACTGGATTAAGCATCAGATGGGGAGCATATTCCATTGCTCTTGATATTCACCAGGGCTCCCCCTGGAGTGGGACAGGTAGAGGAAGGGGTGTGTGGGGAAGCCGGCTCTAAAAGGGATTCATTTTGTAACAAATTAACCCCGATGCTGTGTCCAGGCTATGAACGTTTTATAAGAAGCCCCACTAAGAGCAGTGAGAAATCCTGCAATGCTTGCTCATCTGGAAACCATGCCAAAGCCATGTTTACAATCAGATTACAGCAAACATTAGCAAGCTGTTCCACCGGTGAAAGAGAAGCACCATCTGCCACCAGCCAGGACGTTTCCATAATCAAATATTTTATCCCCCTATATTTTGATACTTTTGTGAAAATTGAAGACAAGGACTACGTCTCTCTTTACAACAGGGCCTTTTTTTAGCAAATGCCTTCTGCCTTCCACTCTCCTCCCACTTGCACATCAGCAGATCCGTTTGCACTTGCTGATGTTCAGATTGGTTTAGCGGGCTGGGCTGCAGAGTTCATAAAGACTGTTTGTAGAGTGGCCTAAGAGGACAAGCAAATCATCTAAGACTGAAGGGTTGAATGCTATATGAGAGGATTTAAACTCTTCAAATGTGGGGACCTGAAATTAGGCAGCTTTTCCAGATGTGCTGAGACCTGACCTGCAGCTCCCACGGAGCGCCTCTGAAAAATCAGGCCTTCGATGTAGGTGTCTAAATCTGGGTTACAATTCAAACCAAAGTAATACCAATTGTGATCTCTTGTCCACGGGCTCTGCAGGGCCTAGTACATAGTGCACAGGACTGGCACTCAGGAGACTTGGGGCCTAGTGCTGGCTCTGCTACTGACCAGCTGCATGATCTTAGGCAAGTCACTTCACTGCTCTGTGCCTCAGTTTCCCCATCTGTAAAATGGGAATGACGGTACTGGCTTTTGAACAGTGCATTGATAGCTACGGAAGGGAAGTGCTGTAGAAGAGTGAGGTGGAATTATGCACCTTGCACTTGTTAATGTCTGCTGCATATCTTTAATAATGCTTTGGCCTTAGAGTATTGTTCAGCTATAGAGCTCGAACCACTTTACCAAGCCTTCTAAGCACCATTGTCCCTATTTTGCGGATGGGGAAACGAAGGCAGAGGAAGTTGGAGTGAAGTGGCTTACTATGCTCACAGACTCTCTCAGCTTCAAAACCCTGGTTTTATGATGCCCACTCTGTGTAATCCTCTGGCCCAGGGGTGCTTCCCACTTAAGAGGTCTCCAGAAAGTAAAACTTTTATTATGTATCAGAGGGGTAGCTGTGTTAGTCTGGATCTGTAAAAGCAGCAAAGAATCCTGTGGCACCTTATAGACTAACAGACGTTTTGGAGCATGAGCTTTCGTGGGTGATAACCCACTTCGTCAGATGCAGATGCGAAGTGGGTATTCACCCACGAAAGCTCATGCTCCAAAACGTCTGTTAGTCTATAAGGTGCCACAGGATTCTTTGCTGCTTTAACTTTTATTTAACTATTATTTTATTTAACTAATATTTAACTATTTTATTTAACTAATATTTAACTATTATTATGTAGACATTAATACTATCACCTCTGGCTAGGGCCCAGGTAGGGTGACTAGGTGTCCTGATTTTATAGGGACAGTCCCAATTTTTGGGTCTCTTTCTTGGATAGGCTTCTATTACCCCCACCCCCATCCCGATTTTTCACGCTTGCTGTCTGGTCACCCTAGGCCAAGGGTCCTATTTCACCTGTGCTGTCAGCTTGTATTTGCCCTTGTACCATGACTCGTGCACTTTGCTCTAACCAAGTGCCAGACAAGGCTGAACTGTGTAAATCTGAAGAAATAGTGGGGGGCATGAACAAAGCTGTGGAGTGAGCTCCCGCCCCCTTAGAGAGTACCTGCTGGACATCACTTTGCACTGCTTTTCAAGAGGAGATGAATGGGTTGCAGTGGGCTCTGCTTGAGCTTTCTATCATGCCAGAAGGGGGAGATCCCTGAGGACCCTTTCCTCGCCATCCGAGAGAGGAATCCCCTCCCTTACCAGTGTGACACAGCTACTGCTGAAGGGGAAGGGGGGCCAAGCATGCTGCAGATATGAGGGATTTGGGGCTAAACGATGTGGGGGCAAACCCAGTCTCTTAGGTCCCTGTCTGTCTCATCCCACAGACTCCCTACTTCTGTGCTGAAGGGGCCGTGTCAACTCCAGCTGTTCAAAGCTGTGGCCCAAGGACCTCTAGGTGCTACAGACATAGGCTCAGGATCTCTGGGCTGCCAGAGCTGCCGTCAGAACAAGTCCAGGAGAAGGGGGCTTTGAGTCATCTTCACATTCCCTTGCTCCTGGCCTTGCTAGGCCAGCACAGGCAATAGAAGCCTAGTGTTTTCCACTGGCTGCAAATGAGCAGCAGGCAGTTCTGCCAAGCAAGGCTCAGCTGGGTGCAGGGGCTCCCAAGGCAGCTGCACTACCCTGGGGGGGCTAAAACAGGGTGGCGTAGGAGGCCTCAACAGAGCTGAAGACCTGGCCCTAGATGTGTAGATCTCCGGTTACCCCAGCTGCCGTCAGCCTACTGCAGGGACCACAACTAAAAATCCTGGGTGGCATTTTCAAGAGCAGCCAGCAGTGGCCTCACTGTTCCCTGGGGGCTCAAACCCTTGATTTCAGTGGGAGCAGCAGTTAGGCCAGCGCTGAGCACGTTGGAAGATCCTAGCCCATGTACATGACCCTTTGCTATTTGTCTGGGTTCCCTAGGCACTATAAAAAGACACACACACATGCTCTAGCAAAGAGAGATTTGGGCTTTCACTCAGTCTGAACAGTAACGTGGCCCCTCTGAGTCACGGTGCAGCAGTTCACAAGTGCTAGTCAAGGGCCCTGGCTGCTGCTGGTTAGACTGATACTGCCTCTTTCACAGGTGTGGATGATAACCCCTGATTGCACCCAGGCCTGCGACAGGGAGGAGGGCACCAATTGAGCAGCACCTGGGTGAGCTGCACACTATGGAGCCTCTGAGCTCTTGGGTGCTGGTTACTCGGAAGCTGCTCACAACCTTAGCAGAGCTATGGGGCTGTTTTTCTTACAAACTTTCCTAGGGTGGGTCAGGAAGTGAACTGGCTCAGGTTGGAGTTCATAGCCCAGCAAAGCAGCATTAAACACCCTGGTGGAAACGGAGTCCTTGGATTCCCTCTCCCAACATCTGAGCTGGCTACAGGCTGTAGCTTCCTGGGAGGTGAGTTCCTCTACGCGGGCCTGTGGGGAGCTCAGGAGAACGCAATTGTTGTGGTTTTGACAAGATTGTACTTCAAAATGAAGTCAAATGGGCTTTAAAAGGGCAGTCGAGTAGACTGAAACTGATAGGCCCCTAACCCAGTGGTTCTCAGACTTCTGTACTGTGATCCCTTTCACCCAGCAAGCCTCTGAGGGTGACACACCCCCCCATTAATACATTCATTTTCTATATATTTAACACTATTATAAATGCTAGAGGCAAAGCAGGGTTTGGGGTGGGAGCTGACCACTCATGACCCCTATGTAATTACCTCATGACCCCCTGAAGGGTCCTGCTGCCCAGTTTGAGAACCCCTGCTCTAACCAAAGGGGAATGCTCAGTGGTGAGAAGCTGAATTGTGAGGGAGCCAGTGTATCATATGGATTAATGTTCAATCCAATTTTATTGACCACTGTTATTAATGAACTGGAGGAGAGTAAACAGCCGGATAATGAAATCTGTAGAGGAAATGGGAATTTCCAATGTTACTGAGATGAGAACTAGATTAGCAGGACTAAGAGACATCAGAAACATAAGGGGAGGGGGGCATATTAGGGAGAGACCTCTGTGGGGAACTAATTCCAAACACCCCCCCCAATGGTGGGCAGGGGAGAGACATAGGAAGTAGTGATGCAGGAAGGAGAGTGGGTTGCAAACTAGATATGATTTTTATAGTGCAATATGGTAACGAGAGAGGCTGGTACAACTTTGGGTTGCTTGCATACAAGGATGATATCCCAGAGCAGGGGAGTCATAGACTTTCCCCATGTAGTTCCAGTATAGCTGCCTGCGGAATATCGAATTCGGTCCTGGGCACCTGTCTACCAGCAGACAGGAGTTCAGAGAGCAGCAGAAACAATCGCTGGGGCTGGATGATCTCATTTCTCAGAAGAGATTAAAAGAAATCGGATAATAGGCTGGCTAAGCAGTGACTAGGGGATTCCTCAGCTGTTTAGGGTGATCTAATGTATATAACAGAGGGGGGGAATGTCTCCAGGTCAGGAATACGCTCCTGACAATCAGGGCCTATCAGAATGGTCTCAGATGGGGACCATTACATCACCCTTGAGAGAGGAGAGGACAAACCGGGAGGAAATGTTCAGTAAGGAGCAGTGCTGCAATGGCTTCTGGACTAAACAGGATCCAGTGGGGGTCTTTCACCTCTAACTTCTCTGAGGTGAAAAGAATGAGGAGTCCTCGATGCACCTTAGAGACTAACATTTATTTGGGCATAAGATTTTGTGGGCTAAAACCCACTTCATCAGATGCAAATTTGTTAGTCTCTAAGGTGGCACAAGGACTCCTCGTTCTTTTTGCTGATCCAGACTAACTCGGCTACCACTCTGAAACTGGTTCTGAGGTGAAATCTCTTGCATTGCCGCTCTGTCTTGTATTAATGTGGGGGGGGGGGGGAGTTTCACACTTCATGGCCGCTAGGTGGCGGTAGGGCTCTATTAGGTGCCTCTGGGCTGGCAGTGTAAATTCTGAGCTGTAAGCAGTAGTTCAGGACAGCTGCCTTCTTGTATTGGGCTGGGTAGGTTCTCTGGCTGATAGGTCTTCTCTAATCTGCTTGCTGCATGGTTTGCTGTGCCTCTCAAAATGATCTGTCTGATGTTATTAGAGGCCATGTTGTGCTCGGCGCTGTACATACAGAGTAAGAGACGGTGCCCAGAGGAGGGTACAATTGAAACAGATGACCAGTAGGAGGGAAACAGAGGCTCAGGGTGGGATTCTCCTTGGGTCATGCAGGAGGTTGGGAGCTGCAGGGGTGGTGCCTGTGGGCAGCAGTGCATGGAGACCCCTTGTCCCCCTGCCTAGGAGCTGAGGTAAGCGCCAGCACCCAAACTTCCTCCATAGCCTGCCCCCTGCACCCCATCCTGCTCCTCAGCCCTCTGCCCCGATCAAGGTACCTCACTTTATTTTCATTTACTTCCCATTACTTATAAGAGGAGGAGGAAGGAAAAAAAGAATGAAAAATGAGGAGGAAATGAGAGACTGTTCTTTTTCTTGGCTGGGCACTGGTGTGTGTGTGTGTCAAAATGAAGCTGTGCGCAAAGCCCCACTAACTCTAAAACCACCACTGTCCCCTGTGGGTTTTGCAGGAGTGGGGATGTTAGTGCTGCAGGCCAGTTACATTCTGGCATCCTGCAGTTCCCTGTGTGGTTTCAATTAGGCATCACGGATTTGTTTTCACTTCCTGTGCTAACCTCTAGTGTTGCAGCTTAAACAAGTGAGCTCTGCTCCCTTACTGTGCTGCTCTCCCTGGGATATGCTGAGGCCACTAGTGTCTGCAGAGCAGGTCTGGGGTTAGAACAGCACAGCTAGACCATCCTGTCCCCAAAACGACATGCTACCGCCCCTTCTCCAAGTGTCCTAGATGTCTGCTTGAAACTTATCACTTCCCCTAGTGTGCTTGCAACCCATTTACTACTCTGCTCAGCGAGCTGTGATGCATGCTGATGCTGACTGGAATGAGCCATCTAATATGTCCTTATTACCCTGCACAGATTTAGGAGCCACTTGAATTAGTTTGCTACCGAGCTGTCTGTCTCTTTCCTGGGTCAATAGCCAAGGGCAGTCCTGTGAGGACGTGTAATCAGGGTCACGTGCCTGTCTCAGCAATTCTCCAGGTCCAACCGTGTTTCTGCATCTCACCATATGACTCTACAGCAAAGAAAACCCGACGGCTGGTCCGTGCCAGCCCGCTCAGGCTGCTGGGCTGTTTCATTGCTGCGTAGACTTCCAGGCTCACGTTGGAGCCCAGAACTGAGGCCCTTGCAAGGCTCTGGCCTATGCCTGGAAGTCAACACAGCAATGAAACAGCCCCGTAGCCTAAGCCCTGCGAGCCTGAGTTGGCTGGCCCGGGTGTCTATTGCTGTTCAGACAGTCCCTTAGTGTCTAGGATTCTATTATTATTATTTAATGTTTCTATTGTGGTAGTGCCTAGAAACCCACCAGTTTGTACCCCACCTGTCCCAGCAGGGCCCCAGACACTGTTTTATTAGTTGTACATTTCCCCTTCCTCGGTGCCATTTTGAGGCACTATCCTCTGCTCAGAGGAAAGGGGGAGAGATTAAATCCATCTCATTCTGAAACAGCCTGAAAGACTTGCTAAAAACCTCATTTCCCAACTGTGCCCTGCCTGCTATCTCGATGGCTTTGCTAAGGGAACATGCTAACGCCTTCCCCGCGAGAAACCCGCATGACATCTTGGTCATGCTATTGGATCCCCACAGAAGAGCTTTGCAGAAATCAGAAGTATTGTAAAAGGTATTTTTAGAGACTGTGTTAAAGAAACAGCTGGGTAAATTTCTTACCAAGGGGCAGACTAGGCAGTGTCGGCATGGAGAAGAAATATCCCATCTCTGGCTAAGTCTGCACTATGGAATTATTGTACTAGAACTGCGGTACTCAAAGGTGTGAAAAATCCACACCCCTGAGCGACAGTCAGTGCTTGTCGGTGGGAGAGCTGCTTCTGCCAACAGAGCTACTGCCTCTCACAGAGGTGGATTAACTCTGCTCTCTCCCATCGGCGTACAGTGTCTTCACCAATGGGCTCTGGCTGTGCAGCTGTGCTGACACAGCTTTTTCAATGTAGACCTGCCCTCTGTCCAGCCAGCCAGGAGGCACACTGAGCCAAGAACGGGGCTGATGCGCCTTCATTTTTGTGCCAATGTGCAGTGTTTTAAACAACAAGTCCTAATTCT
This sequence comes from Gopherus flavomarginatus, assembly GCF_025201925.1. NCBI lineage: Eukaryota > Metazoa > Chordata > Testudines > Testudinidae > Gopherus > Gopherus flavomarginatus. Next base: position 13,144,810 of record NC_066635.1, read on the forward strand.
GGTACATGGGATTCTCTCTCTTGGGTGCCAGAACAAGAAACAGAAGGGAGATGTGTGGGCGCATAATATGCGTGGGTGGGTGTTTGCAGACAGAATCACAATTTTCTGGAACTGTTGGAGTTTTGACATGTGCTGATGCACCACATATGACTTGAGAGGTCTGGGTGTGAATTAAGAAGTAAACAGTCACTTCATCACGTCTCTCTATGATCGACTAGACACAAGAAGAAAACCCCTTCGGTTAGACCCTCACCACTTACAGGAAATGAAATAAGGCCCACCACAAAATGATTCCTTCACCATGATCTGTTGTTCCTGTTAAAGAACGGTAGCACTCCCCGCCCCACCATCATGCAATCTGTCTAAGTACCTCCAGTGCTGGGGGATGGTTAATTTTTTGCTATCAAAATTCATAACACAAAATAGACATGTGAAAGGACTAGACACCTGTCAAGAAGAATTTGAAATTGCTTCTCTGACACAGTAAATAGAAGTGTGTAGCTGTGTGTGTAACATGAACAGGCAGGCTGGTGTGGAAAGCACAGCTTTATCTCTGCGTTTCTTAGATTTCACTTAAAAAATGTAATTGTAATCTATGCTCAAACCAGTGAGGTCTGCCTGTGTGGGAAAAATGATGGATAACGCACATGACTAGGACCCTAGGTTCTAATCCCAGCTCAGCCACAGACTTCCTGATTTTGGACATGTGTAGCTTGTGCCTCAGTTTCCTATCGTAGGGCTAATCTGTCTCTCCTATTCATGATCAGTGATACTCTAAGGTTTGCAAGCTGCAAGTGGCTCTTTTTAATGTCTCCTTTGCAGCACGTGATATTAAAACACTGTGTAATTTAATTATTGACCAGTCAGGAAGCTTTTACTATGTTATTAGCCAATTGTATTTCATCAAATAACACTTGGTCAGTTGTTTTGCTGTGAGAATACTATATAAAAACTAAATATTTCACCATCATACTGTTTAAATGTAACTATTTAGTACTCTAGGAAATGAAACAATGCGCTGATATGACATTTTGGGTAATGTGGATCACTAATTTGGCTCCTTGGACCCCTGTGGTCTGAGTATCCCCAAGAGATCCACATAGTAATCGGGTGGTACCTCCTTGTGTTACTGAGATGTGCTGTCATCTGTCAGATCTGCAGGCTCCTTTTCTGGAGTGGTTTACAGTGGGGCAGTTTGAATTACAAACGTCTCTAGATGCACCATTAAGACCAGCAGTATTTGGTATTTCAGATAGTGCTCTGGGTTAGATCTGTAATTGCCAGCTGTTACATGCATAGACCGAATCTAAAATCACAAAAAATAAGACATTTTCAGAGCATTTTGTGTGGGGGCAGCTAGGAGTTAAGATGCCTCTTGATTATTTCAATGGAAAAGGTAGCAGAGAGAGATGAAGCTGTGGCATCTTACACCTTGGGGACACTTCCCTTCCAAGGGTTGTTTTTTTAGCAGATTGGTTTTGGGGCATCAAGGCATTCAGCTCCTGCTCCCTCCCCCACTAAATCAGCAGGGACTGAATGTTTCAGCAGCCAAGTCAGTAGCTGAGTGGACATGCAAACTGAACTTCCCACCTGCTCTTACAAGGGCTTCCTCTCACGGCATCGTGACAAGGCCACACTGGGAAACGTGGTGTGTTGGCATGGCAGCATGGGGAAATGTGGCACTTCTGCCTATGCTGTGTGGCTCTTCCACCTCCAGAGCTGTCAGCCCAGTGGCATCTTTTACTAGCCCTGAATTCATGCCAACTGAGGTGAAATATTAAGGGCCAGATTCTTACCCCTGGGAATTACTGGCATGAAGGGGACCCTCTGCCTGGATCTCCCCTGTCCTGCATGGTGGTGTGTTTGGAGGAAAAGGGAAACCAACCATGTGGTGAGATGGCTGTGAGGGTCAGTATCTGTGGCTGACTGGTAACCAGATGAGATGATCCTAGGCAAACCTCAAATCTTCCGCCCCCCTCTGGGTTTCCTATAGATGGGGCTAATGGGCTTTAAGTGAGTAAAATAGTGGGACTTTGATAGCTGCTTGTAAGGGTCTAAGATCGCTGAAAACTGGGGTGTGTCAAGGCCTAGTTCAGTGGTCCTGCCCTAGGGCCTCACTGTTGACTTCAGTAGAAATCAGTTAAAAAGCCGTTACCCTCCCAAGCTCCAAACTCCGGATCTGGAGCTACTCGTTCCCAATGTGGTCTCTCTTGTTTGATCTGGCTGAGGGCAGGAGCATTTCCAATTGAGCTCTGAGGTGTTCAGATCTGGGGGTGTGTTTTGTTTCCCTCTCTAAATACAAACAGTGCGATTGCCACCTGGAGGATTTAGCATCCTCATCATTTTGTCAAAGAGAGTAAACTCTGCTCCAAGGAACTGTGATTTTTATTTAGATTAAGGCTGAGGAGATGAAGCTGGGGAAAGGCCATTGAATTTGGTCTGCACTCTCACTATCTGGCACATGCATAAGCCTCTCCTGGATCTCTTGAGATTCTTGTTTTTGCAAAGTGCTTTGGGGATGAAGCCTGGTTTCCAGCATCCATCACACTGGGGGCTGAGGCCAGGGTTGCTGAGAACTGCACTAAATTCAAGCATCTGCATTAAAAGTTACTCCCGGAGTTTGACTCTGGCAGTGTCATCTTGCTCACAAAGGATGGCTCCAGCCAGCAGCCAAAAGTTTGAAATAACGTTTGGTTTGTCAGCCCTGCCGGCGATGATGGCCAGGAATCTCCTTGCCCTTCAAAGGTGCTAAAGTGACTGATGTTATCTCTGTACCAACAACTCAAGGGTGGAGTTGCTGTGGGAAGGAGGGAGGGGAGCTGAGCTGCCTCCTGGATCTCCAGTAGGAGTAAAGAGGTTATTTTTGTCTCTGTATTTGGCAGTGGTGCAACCGCTGCTGGCATCCTGTGTCCAGTTCTGGTGGCCACAGTTCTAGAAGGATGTTGATACATTGGAGAGGGTTCACAGAAGAGCCACAGGAATGAGTAAAGGATTAGAAAACCTGCCTTATAGCAATAGACTCCAAGAGCTCAATCTAATTAGCTTAACAAAGGGAGGGTTAAGGAATGACTGAGGGTACAGTATTTAATAGTGCACCTATATACCATAAAAGGCACCTATAACCCAAGCGTAGCACCCACATATTGTAGAGTGACACCTGTATATTGTAAAATGGCACCTATATACTATAGACTTGGCACACATGTACTGTAATATAGCATTAGAGTTAGTTGAAAATTTTCCAACTGACCGTTTTTCTGTTGGGACATGTTGATTTCAACACAAACATTTTTGGGAGTGGGAAGACCCTAAGCAAAGTGTTTCGATCATGGAATGGAACATTTTTTCGAGATGACTTTTCATTTCAAAATTTATTTGATACATTTATAAATTGTAATATAAACATTTTAAAAAATTGATATCAATTAACTCAAAACAAATTTTTTGTTTAGCAGGAAAGGTTGAAATTGTACATTTCATTCCAATTCTGAACAAAAACAAATTCTGCATTTCCTGCTAAAACATAACTCTCTTCCACAAAACTCTACACAACCTTAGATGCTCAATTGCACATTAAGGGTGATTTGATCAGTCTGTAAGTACCTACATGGGGAACAAATATTTAATAATGGGCTCTTCCATCTAGTAGCGAGAGTAATGAACCAATGGAACAATTTACCAAGGGTTGTGGTGATTCTCCATCACTGACCATTTTAAAATCAGGATTGGATGATTTAGAAGATACCCTCTAGGAATTATTTGGGGGAAGTTCTCTGGCCTGGGTTGTACAGGCAGTCAGACTACATGATCATAAAGGTCCCTTCTGGCCTTGGGGTCTATTAGTGCCGGTAGCTGGGATTATCGCACCAGGCACAATATAATTGATTGTGTAGTTACAGTATATACCATATGTATTCTACTTAGTGTGTATTTCATAGTCTGAGTGCAAGCCTGTTGAAGTCAGTGGTAACTTTACGCTGACTTCAGTGGGTTTTGCATTAGGCCTTTAGCACTTACACAGACGCAGTGACTACATTCAGGAATTTAACACTGTTTAGTCCTTTGATTCTCTCTAAGGTTCTCATCCTATCCCCACCACTGTGCTATTGGATAATGTGGGAACCGTGATTTTTCCAAAAGTGAATTGTGTGTGTCTGTGTGTAAGAGAGAAAATTACCTATAGGACCTGAGCCTCATTTACGCTGGGGCCCCTCTATACTATGCTGGCAGTGTAAAGAGACTTTTGTGCAAATGAGAATTAAAAACACACAATCTTCACCCTCGGTTCTGCATTTTCCCTACATGACAGGGTGAGGGAAGTTCAGATTTGGATCTGGGGTTTTGGTTTGGGACCCATTTATAGTGTCATGATCTTTCTTTAAAAATTAATATTCATATTGCAATGAGGCCAGAGACCACAGTGAGGACTGGGGTCCCATTATGTAATGTGACGTACAGAGACAGAGGTGGATGCAGTCCCTGCCCCGAAGAGCTGATGCAGGAGACACGTAATGAAGAATGTGGGAGAAGGGATACAATGAAATATGTCTGAGATGAGACTGAAATGAACGTGAGTTGTGTGCCTAAACCCCAAAGTTGGCTCTGGGAAGCTCAACCCTAAACTTTTAGAGTGTGTGTGTGTGTGTGTGTGTATATACATACACACATATAAGTGTGTGTGTGCCCATTGGGATGTTAAAATGACTATCATAAGCAGACCAAGTGCTAACTATCCCCATCTGCCCCAGTTGATCCACTGTAAACTGGCTGATTTTTTTTTACAGGCAAAGAATTTCCTATGTGTATTTTTTTAAAGGATTCATGAAGTTATTTCCCCCCTTCCCTCTCTCTTCTGTTAAGACAAGAAAAATACTCCTATATTCTTAAGGAACAATTGTAGCTACCTTTTTTCCTGGTGATTTCGAAGGATTACATACCATCTGCTCTGTGAAAGCTGTGACCGGCACTGCCTTGTCTGCTTCAGCTGAATTCCTACCCGCACCTTTCGTATTTCCACACAGTAGTTTGGCATTTAATATGCGGTAACATCTTCCTTTTGTGAACACATTTTCCATCTGTGCTGTATTATTCAGACCACCTCAAGGGAATTTCAAACTACTTCCCTCACCCCCCTCCTCCAGGAAACCAGTTTTTTCATGTACAAATGTATCATCAGCCTTTAAGTTCTGGTTAATTAACAATCCCACCTTCCCTTCACCTTCTGATTCATTAACAATGTGAATTGGACAATCAAGTATGGACAAGGCCCCAAGGACAAACCTGGCGAGCCTTCTGTATGGTATGGCACAGGGCTCCAGTTCATGATGGAAGATGGGGAAGGAATATTCAGTTCAGGAGACACTCTCACCAGTGAAGATTCGGAAGACTATGGGAAGACGTTTCATGCTCATTGACTGTAGCACTTAGTCTGAATACTTTCTGTCCCTTGTGTCTAAGGATAGGCAGCATGTTGATATCCTAATATGGTGGTTCCCAAACTGTACTAGACTAAAACCTCAAGTCTTATTCTCTGCTGCTTGGCACCATTTGGGACCAAGGCAAAATGGGTACAAAATGCCACCACGGCGGAATGGTAATGTGTTACACTCATTGTGCACACGGGTGATGGAGGATCGAGCCCCTTGTCTGTGTTGCCCAGATCCTCTCGTCTCCCATTCAGCAGCAGGAACTCTAACTTTTAATGGGAGCTTGGGTTGTACTGAAGAAAAAAGGTGATGATCAGATAATACTGTGAGATGAAGGCCATGTAACTACCTAGATCAGGGGTCGGCCACCTTTCAGAAATGGTGTACCGAGTCTTCATTTATTCACTCTAATTTAAGGTTTTGCATGCCGGTAATACGTTTTAAGAAGGTCTCTTTCTATAAGTCTACAATATATAACTAAAGTACTGTTGTATGTAAAGTAAATTACATTTTAAAAATGTTTAAGAAGCTTCATTTAAAATTAAATTAAAATGCAGAGCACCCCGGACCAGTGGCCAGGACCCGGGCAGTGTGAGTGCCACTGAAAATCAGCTCGCGTGCCACCTTTGGCAGACGTGCCACAGGTTGCCTACCCCTGACCTAGATAGAGATCACGGGGAACTAGGATGTGGAGCAGTTCCATGTATATGGGAATGGGAAGTGAGCACTGGTGGTGCACTGTCTCCCTACCTTGTGCTTCATTATTCTGGGGTGGAGGATTCTACTGTACAGTCAGACAAGCCTGAAGTACCTGTTGGAGCTCCCAATTGTGGAGCCTGGCTTTTCAGCTCCAGTTGTAAAGACTCTTGCTTTTAGATCTGGAGGTCCCCAGTTGAATCGGCTAAGATGGCAGCCATTGCAGTGGCTCTTCTCTTTAGCAGGAGAAAAGACCGTTTTAAAGGTGCCAACTTTTCTGATATTTTAAGACTAAAATAAACCAGGTGAAGCAGCCTTTCAAAGCTTGACTATCCCAGTCACTAAGGGCGAGTGAAGGTTCTTTGATAGTCGTGGGATTTTTTTCCCCTCTTTTTGGATGAGGGAGTAAAATTTCATTAACTTCATTGTCACCTGCTATGCCTGAGCTGGTAAACTTTCCTGACCCTTCTCTGGTGTGTAACAAGTCTCCAGAGATGGACTCAGGCTGAAAAGTGCTGATCCAAGTTTCAAACACCCTTGAGTTTAGATCCAGGATGTTGAGACCCATTAATTTGTTCTGATCACAATTATGTCTTTATGGTCAAAGCAGCCAATGTTTGTTCTGAAACCTGGCCATGTGGCTGGATCATGAGACCCTATGCACCAACCAAAGTTAATAACAGGTAAGTTTGACCTTTGATGTATATGAAATGGGCGAACAGTTGGTGTCAGTAACAGCCTCTGCTCTAACATTTAATGTTTTTAGCATGTGAAAGAAAAAAGAATCTCAATGCAAGAAACAGATTGTGGGTGCTCAGCTCTGCTCTTAACTGTTCCTTCACTCCTGGAGTTAATGGTGCCAGGGCAGCGTGCATGCTTTGAACAGGTGGAGGTGAGCAAACACTGTGCTTGGCTCACTGCTTCAAGTAGTTCGTAAACACTTGCCAGCAACAACATAACTGCTGTGACACACTGAACCTCTCTGCTAAGGGCAAGGAACCCTTGCCTGAGCTGCATCAAGAATCGTGGTGTGTTTTTTCTTTTTTTTCTCTCTCTCTCTCCGTGATGATGAGCTCCTTGGAAAGAGGCCACGTTCAACAGTTCACACTGCTCTGCCCTGTGTCCCGGGCTCCTAGCTGAGCCAACTAAAAGTAAACTCCTTGTGTCTGCATAACTTAAACTCTGATTTGCTGCAGTTAGTCCACAGTCAAGCTCCATCCCGTCTTGGAGCATGACTCCATAGCCTGTGATTGCCTTTTGAGGCAAAATGAAGGCACTCTTAGGACTGGAAGGGACCTCAAGAGGTCGTCCAGTCCAGTCCCCTGCACTCTATGCAGTGCTAATACTTCAGTGCCTGTACATTCTTGGGTGTAATCTGAAATTGGGTTTGGCTCTCTAAAGCCCTGAGCAGCTCGTATGAAGTGCTGGGCTCCCACTGAAGTTACTGGGAATCGAGGGCACTCAACACTAGAGCTGCTCGGGAATTTTCCATCAGAATAATTTTCAGTTTTGCTGAAAACGGTTGATTTTCATCCAGGCAGATCTAACTGAAATATTCCATTTTATTGAACGGACTCAAAATGTTTTATTTAAAATCAGTTCATCGAAACATTAAATTGCATTTCCCAATCAGTGCACTGCATTATGGGAGTTGTGCTTTGGGCCCCCACTCTCTCTTAGGGGCAGGACTCCCCAGAGGATATCTCCTGTAATACTATGCATATTTCCCTTTGAAGGAGCCATGTGGTATATCATGGGGGAGACATGATCCTGCGTGCATCTTGGGAAATGTAGTCCAGCCAGGGAGCCTGCCCCAAGGCAAGTGTGGGGGCATCAAGGTCTAGAAATACAACTCCTGTGAGGCAGTGTGCCACTAGGAAAAAATGTTGTTTGATATTGAACTGACTTGAAATGAAACACTTCAGATCAGTTCAATAAATTGGAATGAAACATTTCAATTTTAGGAATGTCAAAATGTTTTGACACTTCTGAAAAATTTATATTCAGAATTTCTGTTCCACAATTATTGGTTTTTTATTTCAATTTTTCATCCCAATTTGGGACAGAAGCAACTGTTGAATTTTCCCGAGGACTAGAAATTGTGAATTTTACTCCGCTCTAGTCAATACCTTGTAGGATCCAATTTATTTACAGTGTTGCTTATTGATCCTACCAAACAAAGAGGACGCTGAATGTCTCCCTGGCTCAGAATCCTGTTTGAACTTTGGGAAAGTTCAGCTCCGGACACCAGTTTGTGGCAAGGGTCCTAACCCTCTTTAAAAATCACTCTGTTCTCTGAGCAAACTGCACGCTCCGTTTGGAGAATGAAGTTAAAATGTGAAGACTGAGACCTGAATTTGCAATTAAACACCACTTGACTCTGCTTTGAGGTAAAGTGGGCAGAACTGCACCATAAATGGCCTAATTGTAACTGAGAATTCAGTCCTAAATTCCCTACTTATTTGGAACTTCTGAGACTAGTTTCTCCATAAAAGACAAAGGCAGTAATGACACCTAGGTTTGCTGGTGACTGGATTCTAGACACTGAGTTTACACAATCCAAGGGAAAGCTGTAATGTATTTATTCTGCCTGCATTTATTTATCTTTTGGGCACATCAAATTGCAGGAAGCCAAGGCTAGATTATTATTTTTTTTAATATAGCCTAGGGAACTGTATATTTATAATCGGTGTGAAATTACCAGTAGGTATGAATGGCGGCCATCCACCAAGGTTGATGAGCAAGTTTATAACCTGACTTTTTTTTTTTTTACTTTGACCCTTATCACTGAATATTCACAAACCAGGCAAAGCAAAAAGACTTTGTGTTCGTTACAAATACAAGATCTTAAGCAGCTTTGCACAAGTAGGATCTGCTTCTGAAAGACAAACCCGCAATTCAACTCCCCTTCCATCTCCCTGAGAGTTTGAGAGCGTAATGTCTGTTCTGTTCCCCTCTAAACAAAAGGCATCAGGAGTTCAGCTTAGCAGTTCACTGTGAAAAATTGCAAATGTAATCTGGCTGGCATTGCTTTTACCATCCATCCGTCAGTGAGATTAGACACGGATATAAAGCTGTGGAATAGCAGACACTTGATCTGAAACAGTAAGCTCCATCTGACTCACTTGTTACTTCTAGATGCAGAAAAGCATTACGGTCAGACTGCAGCAATGCAGGGGTATAGATGGCTTGGGGGCATTGGTACTAATGGCATATGCAGCCCTTACTTTTTAAGTCACTGGTTCAAATCAGGAATGGGTCACTAATGCCCGAAATTCAGATGCTTGGCTGCTGGCTGCGTGCAGTGAGTGAGCGATCCGAGTTCAATGCCTAATGGCCTACAGCCATGTCCAAAACCTATTTAAGCCTGGTGCTCGGCAGCAGTACATTTATCACCTTGACAAGCTCCATCAAACATGCATTAATCTTTGAAAGAAATCGGCTAGTAAATAAATGAAATACGTAATCTGGAGACGCACGCACAAAAGATGGATTTGATAATGTGATGTTGAACGACGAATGATTTACTGTTCAAGAGTTAGCTGCCAATGGGGGTTGGGCTGTTTTATTTTCAAAAGGGGAATGGATGGATGGAGTTTGCTGCTTCAAAACATTCATTTTCGTGTCATGGCTAGATGCCGTGAAACATCTGGAAAGAATCGGGAGTGTCTGTTTGCTATCTCCTGGGGTTCTGCATATTTCTTAGTTGCTAGAGAGCAAGTGCCTGCAGCCTGCTTCTCTGCCCTCTGAAGTGTTCCAGCTGATCTGATCAGTGCACTCCTCCAAGCAGAGGGCTGATTTTCATGCCTGCAATCTGGAGTAACTCCCCCGGAGTCTTTCGCTCCTGCAAATCATGTATAGGTCTTCCTGGGCATCAGTGAGCCTTCGGGCTTGCACGGGATAGAATGATGCTTCAGTTTTCTATAGCACTCTTAATGCAAGAATCTTGAAACACTTTACAGATATTGATGGATCAAACATTGCATGTGCTGTTGGCAAGTAGTATTAATGCCATTTTGAGAATGGGTAGAGCGAGGCACAGAGGTTTAAGTGACTTGCTCCAGTTCATGGAGGAGTCAGTAGCAGGAACAGAATTTGGGAATCCTGACTCTCAAGCCCACATTCAAACCACTAATTTATATTCCCTCTCTAGCACCTACTTTGTGAACATCCAAGTCCATAGCAAACTCTGCTGTGGGTTCCAGAAGAGGAGCACTGGAATGATGCAGCAGCTTTCTTCATGCAAATCTCCCCTTCCGTTAATAGTGATCCCTGAAAAATTTTCTTACCCCGTTTGCTAGCTTGTATTTTATCTACTGTGTATTTTCTTTGAGAGTTCATTATTTAATAGCTGCACATGTTTACTTTTGCTGGCTAAAGTAAATGGCTTCTTTCTATATGTTGGATCGGATCTGATTTTTTTTTTCTTTTAACTTCCAAGCCTTTTCCTGCATGGAGCTGAGATTCACTATTGTATTTAATTTGTTTTCAGTGCGTCTCCTGGAAGGTTTTAAAACAGTATTATGTAGATTTTATCTTTGCAATAACATAGAGGGAAATCTAGATCCCATTGAAGTCAATGCCAAGTGAGATTTTTGCCTTCAATGGGGTCAGAAGTTTACCCATAGGTGGTTTGGAGATTGGTTGATGCATACGCGTTTTAACTCTTGGCCACCAGTTTAAATCCAGCCCTGCTGGGGAGCTAGTGAGTGCATGACTCTTGTTTTTTAACCATCTGACTTCTCTTTAGTATGTGGGATGATAAAGACCTTGATCTAAACCCTGTTGAAATCAATGGGAGTCTTTCCACTGGCTTCCCCGAGCTTTTAATCAGGCTCTAATTAGCATATCTGAGCTCCTTACATGTGGTACTGATGAATATGTAGATAGACATGAAATAGACAGGTTTCCGTTCAAGTCACAAGTGGATATGAGGCCACGTTATAAGACCTCTAACAAAATTACCTTTCCTCCGCCTCCCGTTGGAGGCCAAAGATTGAAGAGGCCCTGGACGCTGAGCTAGTCTCTTGCCCCAACTGCCAGGCCTGGAAGGAAGCTGCTCATCGTGTCCCCGTTCTGCAGAATGTTTGAAGACTTCTGTATGGGGGTGGCCCTGTCAGCATGACAAACCTTGCTAGCACCAAAATTCCCCTGGAACAGAAGAATAATGCTCAGTAAAAACATAGGTAGACACTTTACTAACTAACTGGGGTAGTTTCTCCTCCAGATCAAAACAATAACACTCTCTAAGCCCCATTCCTATTTTTATTTATACAAATATTTATTTCCCATATATAAAATATGGGAAAGAAAAAGACTCAGAAATATTTAGCAGGGACCTCCTGGCAGCTTTTGCCGCTGGCTTGAATTGTCTAAACAACTTTTGGCTGGTGTGTAAACAGAGCCTTCTGCTTCTATAAACACTGCATCTAAATTGTTGAGTGGGGAAAAAAGCTGAAGCGGTCACATGAAGGGAAGATTTATCACTTCCGTCAGCTTAAGCAATTTTGTATTCCTCCAGGGCTTGCAAGTTTGGACTTGTTTTGCTTGGGAAATGTGGGAGGACAGGGACAGTGGGTACTTGTGCTATTGCAGAAGACGGTATCTACATGATCTCTGAGAGACTGGAACGCAATGGACGACCCCTTCAGGGATGTATCTCTTGACAAGAATCAACACACACATTTTTAAACCTAAGTATGTATGAAGAGGAGGAATAGTCCCTACTTTGTCTAGAAGGAGAAGGCAGTAGGCTGATGCACAGGGGTTTATCCTCATAGCCCCTAAGAAATGCCAGTGTGAGTTACGCCAGTGTGGTAAATCCACTTGCATTGAACAAATGCTCCCTGCTGTCTAAACAAAAGATATCTTTTCATTCTTCTAATAAGAATCAACCATTTTGCCAATGCCAAAAATCGACACCTGCTTTTATTGCAGCCCATTGCTTCCTTTAGGTGTAAAAGTAACCTGGTGTATTCGGGGGCTCTGTCATGGTCAATATTAAGTTTTCTTCTTTTCAAGCTCAGTGAGTAAGCAACCAATGAGATGTTCACTGGAACCATGGGTTGTTCTGAGAACTCCCCTCTGAGGAGAAGAAAGGAGAGGGTGCTGCTTCTGGTCATGGGATAATGGAGGAGCATAATTGTGCATTATGGGTACAAGAATACTTTGAGATCAAATCAAAGTGCTTTACAAAGGTGGATAACAAAACTTTCCCTGTTTTGCAGGCAGTGAAATGAAACATGGAGAATTGAAATGACTTGCCCAAGATTGTCCCACAATAAGGCCGGGTCTGCACTAAAAACTTTTGTGGATTATATAATGTTCCTTAGTGGTATTTTTTTTTCTTTTATACTGGCAAAAACCCTAGTGTAGAAGCAGCAATTCTGGCAAAAAAGTGCTATTGCCAGTATAAATTGGGTCAGCTCCAGGAGTGTTTCCCCTTTGCTGGCATAGCTGTTATACCACCAACCTTTTTTTTTTTTTTTCAGTGTAGACCTGATTTTGGTCAGCAGAATAATCTGCTACAGTATCCACATCACCTGTGTTCTATTCCTGGCTCTGCTGCTGAGTCGCTGTGACCTTGGATGCTTTCTTGAACTTGGTAGCTCTGCAGTTTTAGAGGTGCCCAGGATCTCAACCTCAGTTTTAATTTTTTTCTCTCCCTTCTCACTTCCTATACTCTACAGAGTGATGAGCTGATACTGGCTTGCTGACTTCTCAGTTCAGGTTGTTTCTAAGTTTTGGACATCTTGGCAACTTCCTGGGATGGAAAGCAAATCCAACCCAGTTAACTTGGATCCTTTTTCAGGTGGTTTGGATGTGAAAAGCTTGTTGTGCGTGGGGAAATTGGGTGTCTGGAATTCCCATTACAGGATGGACCAACATTGAGAATGCTCTATGCTGCGGCTCCAGAGTCTGTCGTCTCCTAACTAGCAATGGATCTTGGCCTGCAAAATTCTCATCTGCATCCAAATGTCCTTGAAGTCCAAGTGTAATGGTCCCTCGCCCGCCCGTGGGGAGGGAGGTCACTCCACCTCACTACACCAAGGGAATTTAGGTTCTGGATTTTTGGCTCCATTTGTTAGAGAGAGACTGGCTGCAGAGTGTAGACCTGATCTGAACTTCCTCAACAGGTGGAGGGAGGCAGATCCAGGGTTTGGGCCGGACAAAAGTCTAACCAGTCTGTTTTCTTCTGTAGTCTCAGTATCGACATTTTAAAATCCTTTTTGAATCCTGGATATTTCTAACTAGCCAATCCTCAGCATCAGATCTGCTGAGGCACATTAACCAAGCCAGAATGCTCTCCTACGGAAATGCTGATGAGCTTGCAGTTTGCACACCTGGATACAGTCAGCTGTACTAAGAGAAATCTCTCAGTGGCTGAGGATCTATAATTAGTGAATAGCAGAATATATCATCAGTCAGACAGGTACAAAGGAAGATCAGGCCCGCCGAGGACTGCAGGATATACATGGCTCCCAGTGTGAGAGAAAGCGAGAGCCCCAGATATATACATTTTTTTTACAGTTAGGCACTCTCAATTGCATGTGCACACTTGGGCACAATTTCAGTGTATAGAAAATACCACACACACTAACTGAATATTTGCTATGCATGTGGCCAATGTACCCTAGCAATTGCAGGCTCGATTTGTGAAAATCTGGCGCACTGGCTGTCTTGCCTTTATCCTTTGTTTAGCTTGTTATGACAATCAAGAAAGAAACCTATAAAAAGACTGGATCTTTAAATGGCTGAGTCTGCCCATAGGACAGAATAGAGGAAGATGGGGTGGTGACAGGATCTCCTACTGGCAGGGCAATGTCTGCTTGTGGTGGAACACCAGGCACACATCTGGGCCTGTGCACATAGCAAGTTCTCTGGGCCTGATTGTTCTGGTCCTTCCAGATTCAGAATTGAGGCAATGTGTTGGCACTGGAAGCTTGAGTTGCACCTAGGCCAGGCTGCACCATTTTGTGGCTAATTGGTCTCCTGGGCCATCAGTGCAAGACCTTGTCACCAAGCATCAGTTCATTTAACAAGAAATGCAGCAGAACCTTTACTATTTCTTTTTGGTTGGGGACACTTTAATTTCTACTCCAGTCAAAAGCATCTCTCTGGAAAAGGCTTGCCTGGCCCTGCTTACTCCTCTCAGTATAATGCATAGCTCACTGCTCTTGACTTCTCAGTTGAAATTCTGTGGTTCAGAGGAGCCCTGGATCTCAACCTCAGTGTTTATTTTTTTTTCTCTCCCTCTCTTATTTCCTATATCCTACAGAGGGATGAGCTGATTCTGGCTGGTTGACTTCTCAATTTGCAATAGATTTATCTTCCATGGAGAAAGAAGCTAATGGTTCTATAGCCTTCTGGAAGGAACATGCACTGAAATGGGACCATCCTCTGGGTCCAGCCAGAGCATTTTTGGCTGGAAGTCTCTTGGCTGCTAGTTTGTGTTATAAAGAGAGGCTGTGTATCGACGGGGATGGGGTGCACTGTTGTGTCTCAACAAACAATTGTGCTCAGTTGGTTCATATGGGAAAACTATCCAACAATGGCAAGTTTTGTATACAGAGGCTCTGCTCCTATTGACTACAGTGGTGCAGGAACCCACTCTAGGGTAGTAAGAAGACTTCTACAGCCTGCTCCAGGGGCAGTCTCCCTGTAGGGCTCTGCTTGCACATAGTAGCTTGCAGGATTAGAATCTAACTCTCCAGGCCAAGGGAGGCTTGGACAAAGCTAGGAGCAGAATCTCATTCGTTCCTATGTCACTTGCCCACATGTTCTATAATCCATATTAAAAAAGTAGCTGCCTCCTCTTCCCCCCCCCCCCCAGATTTAATAGCAAATGTGGTGCTGAAGTCTCACTTTACTATGTGTCTGTGATTTTTATAAACTATACTACAGTGCATTTCCAGGCATGGCCTGATTGAATTATTGTAAAGAATTCAAAACTAAACTACAGATGTCAAAGAAAGCAATAGAGTACTTTTTTTTTTTTTTTAAATGTGTTGTCCTGGCAGATTTAGACTTCAAGCCCATACGTGGATCTGATAGTATGGTCCCCTGTGGCCACATGGAGTCCTGTTGAAGTTAACCCTCCCAGGGGAAGAGAGGTGTGCAGAGGAGTGTGTTTTTTGTTTTGTAGTAATATAGGTGCTTAGGTCCTGGGGAAGTTCATTTGACAGTCTTGGGCTGGCCTCCAAGGGAGTTCTGTCTCCTGCACAGATGGGCCTTACCCTTGTAGAGAGCTCTGTTGTGCCTGAGAAGCAAAGTTGACAACTACACTCTTTATCCCAGGGTTTAGGTAGTCTTTAGAGATCAACAGCTTCCACCCCACCATCAACCTCAGCCTGGACCAATCTACAGGGGAGGTCCATTTCCTAGACACCATGGTGCAAATAAGCGATGGTCAAATTAACACTATCCTGTACTGAAAACCTACCGACCGCTATGCCTACCTTCATGCCTCCAGCTTCCATCCTGGGCACACCACATGATCCATTGTCTACAGCCAAGCACTGAGGTACAACCACATCTGCTCCAACCCCTCAGACAGAGACCAACACCTACAAAATCTCCACCAAGCATTCTCAAAACTACAATACCCGCACTAGGAAATAATGAAACAGATCAACAGAGCCAGACATGTACCTTGAAGCCTTCTCCTGCAAGACAAACCCAAGAAAGAAACCAACAGGACTCCACTGGCCATTGCATACAGTTCCCAGCTAAAACCCCTCCAACGCATCATCAGGGATCTACAACCCATCCTGGACACTGATCCCACACTTTCACAGGCCTTGGGTAGCAGGCCAGTTCTCGCCCACAGGCAACCTGCCACCCTGAAGCATATTCTCACCAGTAACTGCACACTGCACCACAGTAACTCTAACTCAGGAACCAATCCATGCAACAAACCTCGATGCCAACTCTACCCACATATCTACACCAGCGACACCATCACAGGACCTAACCAGATCAGCCACACCATCACAGGTTCATTCACCTGCACGTTCACCAATGTAATATACACCATCATATGCCAGCAATGCCCCTCTGCTATATACATCGGCCAAACTGGACAGTCCCCCACTGAAAAGGATAAATGAACACAAATCCGATATTAGGAATGGCAATATACAAAAACCTGTAGGCGAACACTTCAACCTCCCTCAACACACTATAGCAGACCTTAAGGTGGCCATCCTGCAGCAAAAAAACTTCAGGACCAGACTTCAGATGGAAACTGCTGAGCTTGAGTTCATCTGCAAATTTGACACCATCAGCTCAGGATTAAACAGACTGTGACAGGCTTGCCAACTACAAAAGCAGTTTCTCCTCCCATTCTATACAATGTGGAGTTTCCAAAGTGCTGAAGGCTCTATGTCCAGCTATATTGGATGGCTGAGGTCCAGCCGAGAACTGATGAAGATGTGAATAACTGAGCACAGGCCATCATGTGCTAGGGTGGGACGGAGTCTCCTAGCCAACTGGAGATGGTAGGAAGCATTACACACAGGTGCTGCTAGGTGAGAGCTCAGCATCAGCAAGGAATTCACGAGCCTCCTGGACTTACTGACTCAATTGACCCACTGTAGGTGTGAACCTTCAGTCCAAGGAGACTGGGTTGTGGCTGCAAACTCCTCTAAATACTTTCCTCTGCCCATTAGCATTACCTCTGTCTTGCCCTGGATTCAGCTTCAATTGTGAGCTGCTCTTTGCCAAGCACTGGGCCATCGGGGGGCTGGTGCTGAAGGAGAAGTAGAACCCTGTCACCGATGTGGTGCTAGCACTTGAGTCCATGTTGGCTGACCGGTTCCCTAGTAGGTGCAGGTAGATGTTGACTAGGACCTGAGCGAGAACTGATCCTTGTAGGATAAACAATAGAAAGGGTCGGGCAGATAGGCTCAGGAAGGGAGATGTCGGTTTGTGTGTGGAAGGGTGGAGGTGTCATTGGAAATATGAATAATATTTATTAAATCCCAGTCCCGGCCTGCTGTCTTGTGCTTCTCTTCTGCTTTTCTCTTTGTTTTAATACCTGAAACTGCCCCTTCTGCTTGGCTTGCTCAGTCCTGCCTCTAGGGACCAGGCTCCTGGCTCTGGACAACTTCTGCTGTACCGGGACCTGCCTCCACTCAAGGGGGCAGTGGTTCCAGCCAGGGCTGCCCCTGGGGGGAGTGCAAGTGGGGCAATTTTCCCCAGCCCCATAGGGGCCCCCATGAGAATATAGTATTCTATAGTATAGCAACTTTTTTAATGGAAGGGGCCCCCAAAATTGCTTTGCCCCAGGCCCCCTGAATCCTCTGGGCAGCCCTGGTTCCAGCAGGGTCCGGGGGGAACCACCCCAACCTGCAGGGGGGTCCTGGGGGGGGCGAGGCTGCCGGTCCCGGGTACCAGTGAGCGCGTGGGGGCCGGGCTGGGAGGAAGCCCAGGCGGGGCAGGCTCCGGACCGGCCGGGGCAGGCTGGCAGCAGCGGGTCTCCTCGGGGCCGGCGCTCGGCGCTCGCTCTCCGCTGCAGCGCAGCCAGCCGGGCAGCAGGGGGAGAGCCGGAGCCCGTCCGGATCCCGCTTCCTCCCGCAGCCCGGCCCCGGCGCGCCGAGCCCTCCCTGGCTCCCTCCTGCCCGCGGCCACCCGCAGCCTGGCTCCCTCCCCGAGCGAGCTGCGCCCTGCCCCGGGCGGGGGCCGGGGACCGCGCCTGGCCGCCCCCTGCGGAGCCCCGGCCGCGGCCCGGGATTGATTCCTGCCGGGGAAGGAAGCGCGGCTGGCTCGGCAGAGCCGCAGCCGCCCGCTGCCTTTGTTCGCGGACATGCAACAGTTCCCCCGAAGTTGCTGCCGGCCCCGTGCCCCCGGGCAGCGCTGGGGGCCTGGCAGGGCGGGTGGGGGCTGACCGCTCTCCGCAGCACCATCCGCTGCCCGGAGCCGCCCGGGCTGTGTGTCTGCAGCATCGTCCCGGGGAAGCGGCTTTGGATCATGCCAGTGGGGCTGCTGGCTTTGCCCAACTCTCCGTGGGAAGAGCAGCCACTACCCATTGCAATCAGCCCCCTGCCCCTGGCCGCGGGGCGGCTCTGGGGCCCTGGGTAAGAAGCTCCCTGGGTTTTGTTTCGAATCCTGGTTGTTGTTTTTCCTGCTGGCAGCAATGAGGGACGATGCCGGTTGTATTTCTTACTGGTGAGCGAAGCCCTCCAGCTCTGCATCCCTGGTGGGGCGACCCCCAGACTGCTGGGGGTCTGCGCTTCCACTGAGGCGGGAACGGAGAGGGCACCCTGCCCGGGAGCCGCTGAGATCTACTGCCCAGCCACATCGCTTCCCACCAGGGGCCACCGAGACCAGACGCTTTTGCATGAAGCCTGGGGGAGGTGTTTCGGATGAGGCTCCTGGTGGCTTGGCTGTACCATGGGCACGAAGCAGACCAAAGGATGCCAGCCTCCTGGTGCAGGGGAGAGCCCCCAGTCGCACAATCCAAGCTCCCGCAAGAAGATGCCAGCTAGGAACCGGGGAGACTTCCTAGCATCCTTCATGGTGAAGTCCAGTGATAAGTTTGGGAAGAGTGGTGGCAACTTGCCCCCTTATCACCGGCGGATCAGTATGGTCCAGGACATGCTGCTGCTAGTGAAGCAAGGGAAACAGGATGAGGCAACTGAACTGCTGCAACACCTGCGACAGGTGAGTGAGGAGGCTCTGGAGGTTGGCACATAGGATGGTAACAAGGTTGGGGTCCAGCATAGGGTGTAAATGGGAAAGATCATCCTAGCAAGTTCTTGGCAGACAAGGTATTGGACAAGCATTTAAAACTAGGCAGGATTAAATGCTAATATATGGGAAGTAAAATGCTAATAGATGGGATGCAATCTCTCCTTGGTCAGTGGTATGGACTGGGTAATCTATTACACAGCTTTTCCAGGTCTAGCTTCTATCGCAAGACTTTATGGGAAAGGGTTCAGAAATCTCAGTAACTGTTGTGTGATCATTATGTCCAAAAACTTATAGAAGCATTGCGACTTCACCCAGTTGTTTCATTTGCAAACATAGATGCAACATAGAAGGCTTCAGAAAGCATCTTTCTCTCTTTTATTGCTTCCAATGGTAGCTTTGGAGTCCAAAATAAAAATGCCTGGTATGAGATATTCCCATTTCACTTTCAAAAAATTCATGTGTAAGCAGCTCTTCATGGCACCCACAAGTCTTCGGGCAATTTCACTTATCTGCCTTTTGTCTCAAAGATTCTTTGTTCATGTTTTTTTATATTGTAAAGAAAGAACTATCTGCAGCTTCATATGTATATCTTACTCTTCTGTCACATACCAGTAAACGGAGTTTAGTTCCTATTTGATTAAGGCTTGTAGAAGAAATTACCTTGGGATCTCTAAGGATGGAAGGTGCTATGTGAAAAGAGGGAATTATTATATTAATATACTATCTTAACCAATGCCCCTCAACTGAAAATCTGTTCTAGTCATGTGTTAAGTGAAAGGCTGGTTTGAGCAAGTGAAAATACAGGCAGAGAACAATGTTCTCTGTCCTTTGGGGTACTGGCTCTGAATCTTTTCAGACTACTGTACCCCCTTCAGGAGTCTGATTTGTCTTGGGTACCCCCAAGTTTCACCTCACTTAAAAACAGCTTGCTTACAAAATCAGATCTAAAACTACAAAAGTGGCGCAGCATACTATTATTGAACAATTGCTGACTTTTTCATTTTGACCATAGAATTATGAAATAAATCAATTGGAATATAAATATTGTACTTACATTTCAGGGTATAGTCTATAGAGCAGTATAAACAAGTCACTGTATGAAATTTTACTTTGTACTGACTTTGCTAGTGCTTTTTATGTAGCCTTTTGTAAAATTAGGCGACTGTCTAGATGAGCTGATGTATCCCCTCTAAGAGCTCTGCGAACCCCCAAGGGTACCTCTGGTTGAGAACCACTTCTCTAGAGCGCTGAAACAAAAGCAGAAAGAAGAGTGGCTTCAGAAGTAAAAGGCTATAGTGGGACTGACCCTGTTTGGGGGAATTCTTAGAAGGAAACAAATTGTTCTGTAAGCTGAGGCACAGTTTCCTGAGGTATCAGATGACAATAAAAGACCGAAGTGCTATGGGAACTTTTGAGGCTTTTTGTTTTTTGGAAGTGATGTGTTAATCAGTTTTCAAGGTGAAAGTGAAAATGGACCTATCCACACCGGACTGGATTTGTTTTAAGGTCTTTGTTTCTTGAGGTCTGCAAGATGTACCTTGCAATGGGAGTGATCAGTGCCACCTCAGGGAAAGCTGCTCAGGTTTTCTCTGTACGGCGGTAGCTTCCTCTTATTCGCTAGAATTGTTGTGCAAAAATGCACCCTTTCTACTCTTGTTCTGCGTTGTTTTCTGCCTTTCTTTTTTTTTTCTCCTGCTGTTATTTCCCCCTTCCCTTTCACAGGCATCTGCCAGAGACGTTTCCCACTGAAGCCAAGAAGGCAGGTTGTGTGACTTGTACCTATCTTAGGAGTAGTTTCATTGAGAGTTATGGAGGAGGTGCTGTAAGAAGAAAGGTGTTGGGTTTTTTCATGTTCCCTACCATGCTCCCCAGTTGTCTGTTTTCACCTCTAGATAATGCTCCCTTCCCCAAACCATAGTGCCCATTTCTACAGGTGATATAATAACACCGTTATTAAAGGCCATGTGTATTCTCCTTTGGGTATCTGCACAGATCTCCCAGTGAATGTCGGTGAGGGTTTTGGGTGAGGAATGTGGCTTGAAAGAGATAATGATTCAAGTTCTAAATTGCTGCCCCAAAACACCAGATAGGCCAGGTCAAAGCTTTGCAGTAAAGAGTTTGATCTAATGCCTTTGAAGTCAATGGGAAGACACTTGTTGACTTCAGTAGATATTGGTCAGGCCCAAAATGAGTGGTGGTGGAAGCAATAATTCCCCTCCTAAGAAGGCTTGTTGTCTGTGCAGTATCACGGAGCTCTGTTCCCACGTTTTGTGTCATCCAATGCCCAAAGCGCTTGAGTCTTGCTTGCTTCGCAGCTGCGATCTGAAGCTGTTCTCCTAGTTTGGGTGGGAGATTCCCCGCCTCTTTCCCTGCTCGGGATCAGTGAGGTGGAGAATCTGAGTGAAATGTGACATTTAACAGTGGTTGCCCTTATGATGAATCTTGCTGCCAGGGTGTCCTGTCACCACGACCGGGGAAAAACTGCATATCCACTGGAGCCAGAAATTCCTTTCAAAATGCTGGAGGAGGCAAGGAACCTGTTACAGTCTGATGAGTCTTTTATAAACGGAGATTTCTATAGAAGAGCTCAGATAAAGTATATCTTGATACGTCATAATAGGGAACACTTCGTCCTAGATACTGTAATAGACTTGATTATTCCCTGCCATTCACAAGCATTATTCCCTGCCACCTAATTAAGAACTTAAGAGCCCCATTGACCAAACTCCTGATTTCCTGTGGCTTAAAGAATTTAATTTTCAGGGATCTTGGCAGTCTGGTGCTAGTGCTGAGCTCTCACCCTGTGGTAAGTGGCAGAGAGAGAACATGGTTAACTCTTAAGATGGGAATTGTAACTGAATGATAGCAAGCTTCTCTGGGAGCTGAATTCCAACGATGGAAGAGTGAGTATGGGGGTGAGATTCCTTCGGCTGAGAGAACTGAGTTTGGTGGCACGTTAGATTGCAAACTCCTTGGGGCAGAGACCGCCTCCTCACTGAGCTTTATAAAGAACTGAGCATAAAAGGGTCTTGATCTTGGTTGGAGCATCCAGATGCTACAGTAATATATAGTAATGGGTGATAACACAGAATTTGGGATTTTTACAGAAGACTAAGGGAGTTAATGCCCAGATTTCAATGGGATCTGGGTGCATAACTCCTTTGGACTCCACTGAAAATCCTAGTGAGAGACCTCCTTTGAGATCACTGGCAGATTTTTCCATTGTTTCCTGTGGGCTTTCGATCAGGCCCAGCGTGCTAAGGAGAAGACCAAGCTAGTAGCTGCAGTTCTCCATGTTTTTCTGTATGAGGCTTGTGTGCTGAATTGATCTGCAGGATTCCTGTACATGCTTCTTATGGATATCTGATCCAAAGCCTACAGAAGTCAAGAGAGGGACACTCACTGACTATGGATCCGGCCCTATACGTTTGTCCGCTTACAGGCAGTGCTTTTTGCCTGCAGAGAGCCCCGAAACTTGGATTGGGTTCTTCCCACAGTTGCCAGCATCCCTAGAAAAGTTATGTATTCTCGACAGCAGCAGGAAAACAAAACACCAACTGGCGGGCAGGATGGCCTACTAAAGTGAGCATCACTATGTCTGCCTTTTATACCTATCTCTGCCACTGATTTGCTGTATGCCTTGGGCAAATCACACAATCTGCCTATGCCAGTTTTCCAGTGGGAGTGATGCTTACCTCATTTGTAGATTGCTACAAGATTTAGTCAGTCAGTGTTTGCGAAGAACCTTAACTACGTAAAGAGCTCTGCAAGTGCTCAGCGTTATGAAGTGAAGCAAGCTTTACAAACAAGTTGAGGGGGAAAAATAAATGACAAATGAGTATATTTAGAGTGTCTTGTTACAAGGCTGCTCCCCAGGGGAAATGCAGTAGGTGGTCGCCTCTCTTTAGAATCAGCTTGGCATTACTGCTGCATTCCAGATCCTACCATCGTCTTTAAAGAGCATGCCTTGGCTGTTTGCACAGACAGCCTAATTTTGTGACGGACTCTTTCAGCTGCTGGTAACCTCTTCTGCTGCTGTTTCCTTCTGCTCTGTTAATAGCATCGACTGCCTTGAGTCCGAGAGCGGGCCTGAAGCATCGCTTGTAAAGCTAACATCCTAAAAAGAAGCATTGTGCTCTCTCCTTCTGAGTGTGCGCTTCCCTGGAAATCAGCATCTCCTCTCTGCATCTGGCATGGCGGCTCCCAGTGGGTGCTGCACATGGGGCATCTTTTTTTTTTTGATAGTGAGACCAACAAATTGAGGATGAATGGAAATGTACAGACATAGCTATAATGCTTGTCTATAATTTGAAGAACCTCGGTAACAGTATTTACGGTAATCCGCTGCATGCCATGGGCATCCTAGGCTTCCACAATGATGCCGGGATAGTTCCTTTTTTTGGGACCTTGCATCGTATGGGGCTGGGGATGGTGGTTTGGCATAGGGGCCCTGGCCATGGGGCTCTTCCATGATATGGGGTGGGAGTAGGGTGAGGGGGTTGGGTAGGGTGATGGGGAGGGGGATCTTGCCTGGTATAGGGCGTGGAAGGGTGGTGGCTGTAGGGGCCTAGCTGTGGAAGACCTGCAGCATCAAACTTTCCCCTAACATCTCCCTTCTCATTGCCTTTGTGTTTGTGCTAGTGGTGGGTCTGAACCGCAGCCTCTGATGATTTAAATCACAGAAGCGGGGGGAAGTGCTGGGGCTTGGCCCAGGCCGGTGTGAAGAGCAGTATCCAGCCATGAAACCTGGATCAGAACTTCCTCTGGCTTGGGGGTTCGGGTTTACGATCAGGCCCTTCTCTACTGGAAAATGCTGGTGGAGGGGACGGAAAGGGTCCGTGCGCAATTGTCTGTTGTGTCCATTCTTGTCTGCCCATCCCTAATGCTCAGGGCCATATCCTGCCCTGAGCTACCAGTGGAGAGCTCTGGGATGGAGCATGCAAACCCTGCGTGGGCTGGGAAGGCGCTGCGCCTGTAATGGGTGTCCGGCCTCTGGCAAGGGACTGGAAAGACATGAGCTTGCTCAGGTGCAGCTGGTCAGGAAGGACCAGCAGCTCTAGCTTGGGGAGAGAAACCTGGCTGGAGCCAGGAGCTGATAGGACCATGGTCAGTCATAGCTTCCCTGCAGGAAGGCAGGTCTGATTGGCTGTCTGGGGCTGTCAGAGTCCTGCCAGTGGCAGTAAAGCCAGGTTACGATAGGGTGGGGTCTCAGAGCTGAGCCCCGAGGTTGGACACACAACCTCCAAAGGGCTGAGACTTAAGCCCGACAGGGACATTAACTCCTTTTATTTTGGGTTTGGTTTTGGAACCGTGACTTTGGAAGTGGAGCGAGGAGGATGTGTTATAGAAACCTGGCCAGAATGCTGAGCCATAAGCCGTCAGAGTGGGCTGGAAACCCTGCCAGGGAAACTGAGGCAGATCGGCTGCAGCACTCTGCCCAAGCCAGCCATGAGGAGGCGCACAGGGGTCAGTATCACGACAACAAGTTTCCATTACAGTCTGTGCAGTTGTGTGAACAGACCCCAGGGCCTATGTCAGACCCCGCCTGCTGCATGCTTAGGAGGGGACTTGATCCTGCAAGGTGCTGAGGGTTGTCACGGCTCACTGAGGCAGCAGTAACAGCCTCGGGGGGTGGGAGGTGTCAGTGGTAGTTGAGCATCTTCTGTGGTGCCCCAGACTGCTCAGCACTCTGGGGCCAGTCACTTAACTGCCTATTCATTCTGATGGGGTGCCATGTGCCCCTTCGTGTGCCAATCTGGTTATTCATATCTTAATTACAGGAGAGGCGTGGCAGGTGTAATTAAAAATAAATGGATGGTGTAGAAAAGGCACACTGGGGACTCGTGTTTACTCTTTGCTATAACACCAGAGCAAGGAGACAGTCAGTGAAATTAAAAAGTGATTCTTTGTTGCGCTCTCTCTAATTAATGAACTTGATTAACTATAAGAGATGTGGGGAAATGGCTGTTATTAATCCCAGGTCCGTGGGATCTGTGCATCAAGTGCTTTCTCTCAGCTCGGGTTGCCATCCAATAATTTTGCGCTTTCTAATGAGGCGTCGGTTTTTAAGGAGAGTTTGGAGTAGAATGTAAAGGAGTTTGAAGCCAGAGAACAATAGCTGTATATCGAGAAATAGCCTTGTGCCAGGGAGATGGAGCAAGGTGATTTAAATCATCGATTTTATTCAACTTTTCCATTCGTACTGCAGTTACTTTTAAAAGAAAGGTGCATTCTCATTGGTTGAGAGAACCATTGCAACATGCTTTACAACTAAATAGAGGCTTTATGCTAGATTTGGTGCATCTTTTTGCTACCTAGCAGGATGCACTATATAACTATTCACGTTTATTTAAGCAATTATATAGCTTAATAGTTTCAGATCCTTATTAATGTTTGTTTTTAGTATATTAGAAAATAGTCAATGAAGTGTCAAGCAGGATTAGGATGGTAACTGGGATTTGATTAAACAAACAAGCATATAAAGCTTATGTTCATCAAACAAAACAACATTAAATGTTTTGGTACATAAATGTATCAAAACATGTTTCACATTTTCAACTAAATGGAGGGATTAACTGTGGTCAGAGAATTAAACTGATTATTTCAGGTCAGACTTGGAAAATTTTCAAATATGCTTAAATGTAAGTGCGTAGAGCATAAATTCCTATGCACCTGTCTCTTGAAAATGAGACCGTCTAAGCAGGGCTTTGGAGCGGAGCCTGGAGCAGCTCCGGAGCAGTGGAGCTGCAGGTTTTTGCCTGGAGCTGGAGCGGAGCCGGAGCACAGCTCCAAAGCCCTGCAGCTAAGTTTATTTAGACTGATCTATTGTGCCATATTTCTAGAGTTTGACTTCAACACTTAAATGGTTTTTCCCCTGACTCTTTCTTCATATAGAAGAGCAGACTTTAATTCTAACTCAATGGTTTTGATAGAGACCCATGGATTCAGCATATTTATTTTTATGTAAATGTTTTAAGAGACCACACTAAGTTTTTAGGCCTTAATATATTTTGTATTAAATTCAGATTTAATTTTAAACAGGTTTATTTTTAAAAAGAAAAACTTATAATTTAAAGGACTGTTATAATTGAAATCAACTAAAAAAATCAGATTTCCTTCCCTCTCCCCCCAAAACCCCCCCAAACTTGATTTCTATCCACCTGGCTTGAGATACAATGAGAGCAGTGTGTTGTGATAGTGTTGAGGTGACCATCTTTCAGAAGCAATGGAACTCCTTTCAAGAGAAAGAGGTGTATTGGTTCTTTAATGTTCTTAAGTAGCAGTTTACTATTTGGTTGGTCACCTTTCAATTGTCAGGGGATTCTGGGCAGGCCATTTCTTTCCTGTGACAGTTGTTTGAGACCTGAGGAAGATACAGTCTTACCCTTAAAGGTTGGATCTTATTCCTTGCAGCGTTGGAACTGGTGTGAGCGTTTTGGTTTGCAAAGATGTTTGTGTGTGAGAGAGAAGGATCTAGTGGTTAGAACTCCTGAGTTCTCTAGTGTCAGCTTTGCCACTGACTGACTGTCTGGCCTTGGGTGAATTGCTCATCTCTTGGCCCCAGTTTATGTAACTTTCACAGAGTTCTTAGGAAACTTAATTCATTATGTTTGAAAAGTGCTTTGAGAGGGGGGAGATGAAAACGGCTGTATGTAAGTGCAAGTTCTTATGAGCTGCAAATAACACATTTGCTGGACAGAATCCCATTACATTCCAAACTAGATGGTGGTGGTATGTCTGAAAAGTTTTTTGGGAGCAGTCACTGTAAACGTGTAATTTAAACCTTCCCGGTTACTCTGGGTACTTAATGGAGCCTTGTAGGTTGAGGTAACCTGGTCATGCAGGAAGTGCTTTACGTTTTATACCAATATAGAATATCGCGGTTGGAAGGGACCTCAGGAGGTCAGCTAGTCCAACCCCCTGCTCAAAACAGGACCAATTTATTTAGGTGCATCAAATCAATCACACGTATTTAGGAGCATAGGCGCCAACTTCTCCTGGCGTCAGTGGGTGCTCGACCACTGGCCCTGCCCCGAGTCCATCCCTGCCCTGCCCCCATTCCAACTCCTTCTCCAAAGTCTTCGCCTCAACTCCGCCTCCCCTGTTGGACTCCTTCCCCAAATCCCCGCCCCGGCCCCACCTCCTCCCCTGAGCACTCCACATTCCCGCTCCTCCCACAGCTTGTTACACCACGAAACAGTGGGATGCAGAACGCTCAGGGGAGGGGGAGGAGGCAGAGGTGAGGAGAGCTGGGGTGGGGAGCTTGGCTGCCAGTGGATGCCGAGCTCCCACCAATTTTTCCCCATGAGTGCTCCAGCCTGGAGCACCCGCAGAGTCGGCGCCTATGTTTAGGAGTGGCTCTGAGACAATAGATTTCCCTAAGTGCACTGTGGTTCCAATGCAAGGTGCTCACGGATACTGATGTACAAGGAGCAGGAGTAAATCACAGTGAGTCATGCAACTTGCATTGTCCAGTGGCAAGTGACATCATAGGCAGGTTCAAACTATTGTTACGCAACATGCATTTTACATTTACAAAGTCGCTGTGATAACTTTAGAGCCTCTGCCCGTAAACTTCACCGCTTTGCAGCCTCGATTTGACACAGCCCTTAACCATGTGCATCAATCTCGTTGTCTTCAATGGCCTTGAAGCATGTGACTCAAGTTAATTAAAAGGCTTCACTGCTTTGCGGAATAGGGATCTCTGGCTGAATTGGTAAGTGTTCCTATTCACCAGAGCATTTAAATATGTAGACTTTAAGCAACTGAAAGTGCTCAAATGCTTGACTGGATTGGGGTCCCCTCTGCCAGTTTGCTAGATGCTCGAAGCCTGCAGCTAATTTGAATAAAATTGACCCAACCCGTGTGCCCTGGGATCGGCTACTGGCGTGATCCTGTCCTGCTGCATCCTGATTTTGGAATGCTGCACACCAGCAACCGCAGTCTGCATGGGCTGCAGCTTGGTGCTAAATGGAAAGGTGCCGTGGGCTGCACTACCAAGCTTTGTGGGCTGCGTTTGGCCCGTCAGGGTGGCCCAAGTGCGACTTTTCATATGCAGCATCCTGTCTGCCACGCGAGAGCTGCCCATCTTTCTGTGCAGACAGGGAAAAGCAACAGGCAGGGTCAGAGACTATCAGGGCCGCATCTCCCTGCGGGCCTGGTGTGCGTCTTCAAGAGGGCACTACTCAAATGTTGTCATCGGTTAAAGAGTGTGTGCTCTTCAGTGTTGACGGGGACATGTGAGAGCCTCCTACAGATGAATGGGGAAGGCTGGCTGAGGCCAGACATCTGCTCTGTGTGCACAATGGGGCTGTGGGGAAGAAAGTGGGCAGTATGAGATACACCCAAGGTCAGTGCTGTGAGTTTGAGACTAGGAATTGGCTTCCTGTGGTGCATTGGAATGGCACAACCATCAGAAGCTCCCTCCCCCTCCATTTTTTTTTAAACCCTTAGAACACTGGAAAAGTTTGCCAGCAAATGAATGTTAACGAGGCCACATCTGACAGTGGTGGGTCAGCCATCATGCCGAGCTGGTGGCCCTTTTATCTCTCTTTCCACCTTCTGAAGATCTGCTCTCGCTTGTATCTCTCTGTGCTCCTGCTCTTCTGCCTCTTCCTTTTCTCAGCGTGTATAACTTCCTGCTGTTCCTGTTCCTCAGTGGGCCTGAGCAGGGACATGGGCCCATCGTACCTTAGTGGTGTCTGAGTGAATGAACTTAGAAAACTGAACCTGCTGCTACTGTATAAATCTATCCTTTTTTTTAAGCTGTGTGTGGGGGAACAAGAAGGGGAGGTGAGGGTCACACATGGCGGTGGCTGATCCAGGTGGATTATAGCTGGCTGGCTGGGAAGGATTAGTGAGATTTCTTTCTTCATCTGGTTGGCTAACTGCCCGGCACGGATCTCTGTCTGCTCCCATTGACTACCCGTGATACTGACAAGGCTCCTCATGGGAGGAACAGCAGCAGATGATGGTGCCCAGCTGGCATGGTTGAGGATGCTGTGATCATCCTAAAAGTGTGCACATTGCTGTAGACTGAGCGTGATAGGGCAGTGTCCTCCGTGCCTATGGAAGGCCTGTGTGCCCATACCTGTGGAGTTGCCAATGCAAAGCTGCATGTCTGCATAACCTATGCTAGCATAATGGGCTTCAGGGAGAGGCTGGCCTTTTGGGGATTTTTATGGGGTTGTTTCAAAAGGAAATACCTTCCCGAGACTGAGGCTCCCTCTCCCTTCAGTGTGTGGGTGTGTGCCAGCTGTTTTGACAAGCGGGTGCCGTTGCCTCTGGGAACTGCCTTCATAATTCGACCTCTTTGGTTTGGAAGTGGCGGCTGCTGCTCCTTTGAAGTCTCCAGCCAGATGGTGTCTGCACGGGGGAGTCTGAGCTGGGCTGGAACCGGGAAGTGACAGTGTATTTTAAATACAGCGTATTTCCCCTGGCTTCAGATTGATAATATCCCATGGAATACAGGGCCTAATGGGTCCCCAAGGGCTTTACAGACCAACACCACTGAAATGTAGCCACTTCTGGGGGTGGAGGACGGCAGCCAAAATGCACATGCATGAGAAAGGGTGGAAGGATGGGTTATGTTGACTGGGAGACTTAGGGCAAATCTTACTGTCATGCAGGGACTGTCAGTGTCTACCCCAAGCAGGTAAGATTTCTGGCTGGGCTTTTCAAAGGAAGTTTAATGGGATTTAGGTGCGTAATTCCCTTCGGTTACAGCTGCACTTGAAGCTGGGGGTAGGTTGACCAGACAGCAAGTGTGAAAAATCAGGGGGGTAATAGGCGCCTGTAGAAGAAAAAGCCCCAAATATCAGGACCATCCCTATAAAATAGGGACATCTGGTCACCCTAGCCAGGCAAGTGATTTCCAATTTGAGTAGCACTAGTTTTCCTCTCCAGGGATGTTTATACTAAGCCTACTGATGGGCCTGGCTGGTAATTAATTACTTTCTGATGCTTCAGCATTTCTCTCTCTCTCTCTCTCTCTCTCCCTCTCCCCCTCACCCCCCGGTAGAAGAGGAGGTTGGAGATCTTTCTGTCAGGTGTTTTTTTCTTTTGGAAAGTTGTCACAAAAAAAGAAATGAAGGGGGGGAGGGAGGAATGGATCAGCCATTTGAGAATACAAAGGAGAACACATTCCTCATGGTTTAAAATGTGACCGTATCCCATTCACTTCCTGAAGATTGAGTTCCTGAGCAACAATGTGCTGTCCTTCTAGGGTGCTGTCTACCTGCAGGTCTTGCAGCATTTTGCAAACTTCAGTGAAATGGATATAAATCATTCTTTCTATTTTGCAGATGGGGAAACTGAGGCAAAGGGACTTGGCCAAGGTCCTGCTGTGAGTGTGTAGCAGAGTCAGGAACCAATCCCATCTCTGCTGACTGCCAATTTGGTGCTTGAATCCCAAGACTTAGTCAGGGATAATGCCTTCGGCTCACCCTTAGTTCAAAGAAAAATACTCCAGTAGTCTAGAGCAATTACTGTAGGCCATAGGGTTAGAGTCGTGTTCTCACAGGGCTTGATGCCATTACTCTAAAGTTCTGTAGGGCTTGTCATATAAGGGCATCCTGTTTCCATTGTGGTTGACCTGGCTGTGCTGCAACCAAACAGGTGGCCACTTATCATTGGCATTTAAAAGAAAACAGTGTAGTGCCCCAGCGCACTCTGCTGTTGTAATATCCTGTGTTGAATGGCAATGCGTCCCGTACACCCACAGTTCTAGTTCCTCGCATGACTTGAGCGAACGCCATTGGAATAAAGCCCCGGTTTGAAGGGACTCTGGAGGGGAGGGGAAGAGCTTTGTGAAATATAAGCCAGCGGATTTAAACAAACAAATCCCCTCTGAGTAAAGAAAGGGCCGATGCAAGGTCCTTGTGTTATGGCTGAGGACGGTACAATGAAAAAGGAAGGATGCTAGTGTGATTAAAGGCTAAGACAAGGACTAGGAAACCTGGCTTTAATTCCCAGCTCTGCCACATACTTGTGTGACTTTGGGCAAGTCCCTTTGCACCCGTGTGCTTCGCTTTCCCAGCTGTGAAACAGGTGACGAGGGGTAATATTACTTCCCTGCCTGCGGGATGCTGTGAGGATGAGTTCCTTAAAGCTCTCTGGATGGGACATGCTCTAGGAGTGCAGTGGTGTTGGAATGAAGGCAATGAATACTTGGATTTAGTAACCGTCTTTGGAGCGGGATCCTAAAATGAGACCCATCTGCATCTGCCCAAGGCTGATTCAGTGTCACTGAAGGGCCACTTTTAAGTGGTTTGGATAATTTAAAGTCAGAACAACTGTTTCAATAAAAAAAAACACAAAGCACCACCCTAGTTCTCCCCTCCATCTCCCTCCCCTTTGTCTGTTTAGTTTTCTATGGTCAAATAAAGCATGGAACCCACAGGTGTGCATGCCCTCGCTGGGCTGTGGAAGTGACATCCATTTACATGTGGCCAGAAGTATTTCTAGGCTGGAGATTGCTGCGTGGAGGTCACTGAAGGACCTTGGTGTGTGTGTGAGAGAGAGAGAGAATCAGGGAGATCTCTACTCATTTAATTCCTGAAGGTTTGCAAAGTTCAGTCTGTAGCTGAGGGGCATATGATCCTGAGAATGATTGTTGGGGTTTAGAAATTGAATTACCTTCCTCTATAATAAAGTTGCTGTTAAGTCGTTTCATTAGCAGAGTTAGTAGAAAAACCTCTTAAAGCCCCCGAATACCAGCTGGTGGTTTTTGCAAATGCAGAAGGTGAATGTTAGGAGGGTTAACAGTAATGTCTCTGTTCAGACAGGAAATGTAGGTGCTGGGGGGGGGGCGGTATATGTGACTGGAGAATGGGGAAGTGGTGCAGTCTGAGCATCGGAAACTAGGAGAGCTTCAGGTTGTGACATCTGCAAGTCTCTGTCTGTGGCCTTAGACAAGTCACTTACACTCTCTTCTTCAGCATAGCAGGAGTCTAAAGAGTACTTACATTCATTATCGCTTAGCGTTTGCAAAGTGCCATGCAGGACAGTGCTGCCAACTTGGGAAACCTGCAATATTTGGTGTTTTCCTTAAAGTCCAGCTTCAGGAGTCAGGTGAATGTGCGACTCTCAGCTTTCCTTCACCCACAAAGTTTCTAACCCTCCTAGATGGTAAGAAAAGCTCAAAAATGGGACCTGAGTGCACCTCAGTGGCCCAAAAGCCAGAAGGTAAATAACCCCCACTTCTATCTATCCCACCTCCCAGTTTACTGTTTTAAAGAAGCTTATGAGTTTTAAGCCAACCTCCTGATTTGTGTGGGACTGACTCATGATTTCTGGGTGCTTGAGGTTGGCAATGCAGAATAGTATTGGAGAAGAGTGGAACACTTCGGGCCTGATCTTGCACTGTCTTGCATCTGCGCACAGTAGGTCTGAAATGCAATCAGAATGGCATTTCCCCCACCACTATCTCCAGCCAGGGCATCTTTCCTGCACTCACCCGGCGCTGGAGCTGTTTGGGGAAGTTTTCAGTGAAATGGTTTATCATGACATGACAGTGTGTCGAAACCAGAGCTGTTTGTCGGGAAAGGTCTGTTTCAATACATTTCTCATTTCTGAAAAAATGTTGGGTTGGTGGGGTTTTTTTTGGGTTTTTTTATTTTATTTATTTTTTTTTTGACAAACGAAATTTGGTTCAAAATGACTTTTAATTTTGAACTTTAAGTTCATTTAAGATCAAACAAAAACTTTCTTTGAAAAGATCAAAATGAACATTTAGCGAAACAAAACACTTCGATTATTGAGCCAAAGTCTCCCCTTTCCCTCCTCATATTTTTGGTTTGCAGTTTTTTTTTAAAAAATTGTCCCTTATTTGGGTCAGGAAAAACCATTTTGAAGTCTTGAAAATTCTCCCTGGATGGGAACACAGTTTCCCGCCCAGTTCTTGTTGGCACGGGGTAAATGGCCAGTGAAGATGCAAGGCAGTGTTTGTGCGCGCACACACACTCGGTTTTGTTCTCCCTGGCAAAATGACTGTGTCATGACCAAAGTTGGGCCCTGAGCCTGTATGGACTTAGGCTATGCTGCTCTAAGGTCTCCCGTGTAGCTGCTCTTTGCCGGTAGGAGAGCGCTCTCCTGCCAGCATAATTAAACCACCTCCAATGAGCAGCGTTAGCTGTGTCAGCAGGCCGTGTAGCACTGTCCATGTCACCACTTTTGTCAGTCAGGGGTGTGTATTTTTTTTTCACATCCCTGACCGATAAAAGTTTTACTGACAAAAGTGGTAATGTAGACAAAGCCTTACTCATGGGCAGAACTTCATACATGATTGAAGTCAAATCAATGAAGTTAAGCTTGTGCCAAGTATTGGGGGTAGCCGTGTTAGTCTGTATGCACAAAAACAACGAGGAGTCCGGGGGCACCTTAAAGACTAACAGATTTATTTGGGCATAAGCTTTTGTGAGTAAAAACCCCACTTCTTCAGATGCATGGAGTGAGAATTACAGCTGCAGGCATTATACAGTGACACATGAAGAGAAGGGAGTTACCTCACAAGTGGAGAACCAGTGTAGACAGGGCCTATTCAGTCAGGGTGGATGTAGTCCACTCCCAATAATTGAGGAGGTGGTGTCAATTCCAGGAGAGGGAAAGTTGCTTTTGTAGTGAGCCAGCCACCCCCAGTCCCTATTCAAGCCCAAATTAGATGTGCAGGTGAATGAACCCCTGATGATGTGGCTGATGTGGTTCGGTCCTTTGATGGTGTCGCTAGAGTAGATATGGGGACAGAGTAGGTAGCCAGCAACTATACACCACAGCAGCCACACAATTAGGGGCTCATTCACCTGCACATCTACCAATGAGATATATGCCATCATATGCCAGCAATGCCCCTCTGCCATGTACATTGGCCAAACCGGACAGTCTATACACAAAAGAATAAATGGACACAAATCGGACATCAGGAATGGTAACATGCAGAAGCCAGTAGGAGAACACTTCAGTCTTCCTGGACGTTCTATAACAGATTTAAAAGTAGCCATCCTTCAACAAAAAAACTTCAGAAACAGACTTCAAAGAGAAACTGCAGAACTAAAATTCATTCGCATATTTAACACCATTAATTTGGGCTTGAATAGGGACTGGGGGTGGCTGGCTCACTGCAAAAGCAACTTTCCCTCTCCTGGATTTGACACCTCCTCATCAGTTATTGCGACTGGATTACATCCACCCTGATCGAATTGGCCCTGTCAACACTGATTCTCCACTTGTGAGGTAACTCCCTTCTCTTCATGTGTCTCTTCATAATGCATGGAGTGAAAATTGCAGATGCAGGCATCTGAAGAAGTGGGGTTTTTTATCCACAAAAGTTTATGCCCAAATAAATGTTAGTCTTTAAAATGCCGCCGGACTTTGTTGTTTTTAAGCATGTGTGTACATCTCCCAGGAACAGCATCTTTAAACTTCCCTGTGTTCATATCTATAGGTGCCTGCAGTTCCCATGGTGCTAAATAGATAACAAAGTCTAAGGTAGCTCTGCTTTCTTGTGAATGCTCATCTGTGTGTCCTGGTTTCTTTCCATTTACCTCTCTTAATCTGGATGCTTCCTTGCTCAGCTCAGCACCTGGACAAATCTCTCTCAATTGCTCAATTTCCATAACACGTGCGTGTGTCTGTCTGGTGTTGGGTGTGCTGGGATCCTGCTTGGTTCTTCTTGTGGTTGGGGTTTGGGGATAGAGAATTAGTTTCCAAGAAAAGTAATTCCGTTGTCCGGCTACAGAACAGGAAGCAAAATGGTATTCAGAGTGGGGGAATGCGTAAACCATACAACTGTTGTTTATGGTTTCAAATTCTGACTCCTTTTGTGATTTAATTTAAAAAACGAGGTAGAGTAGAAAGCAGGGAGCTTTGAACCTGTTGACGGTTTGTTATATTGTCCAGGCATTCTTCCAGGAAAGGGATTAAAGTGAAATTTGATATACTAATTGCCTAACTTTGCCTGCCTGCCAATCTGCCAATGCTCTGGGAGGGAGTAGACCTTTGAATTGAATGGAACCCTTTAATCAGACGGGTAAATAGAATTTTTCCTGTTAATTTCACATAGGGCTCTGGGATATGGCGTGTGTTCAAATTGAATGGCTTTTTTGTAGCGCTTTCAGCTGCAAATGATGATAGATTTTTGTGCTAATTGCTTTTTTAAAAAAGCCCAACGATCTTATCATCCCCATTGGGAAGTCCCTTGTTTTACACACAGGCCCCTTTTTGCCTTTCCCAGTGTAAAGGGGCCTTGCATTAAAATGAGTGTAAATGACACTGAAACCCACTTTACGTCCCCTCTGTAGTGCCAGGGCCTCCGTGTAAATGAGATTAATGCCTTCAGCTGGAACTGCTCACTGCCTTGCATTGGTTGGAAGCTGAACATGAGCTTATTGTTTGTTTAAAAGAGATTCAGTTACTAAAACTGCCTGACAGCGTGGAGGAGGGGAAAATCCACT
Source organism: Gopherus flavomarginatus (assembly GCF_025201925.1). Lineage (NCBI taxonomy): Eukaryota > Metazoa > Chordata > Testudines > Testudinidae > Gopherus > Gopherus flavomarginatus. The sequence goes on from NC_066635.1 coordinate 13,180,073, forward strand.
TGGACTGGGCTTGAAATCATGGGCAACTGGCCTTTCTGACATCCTCACAGAGGGAGGTGTGGGAAGCTGCTGTGAAAAGAGGTGGTAATGGGGCTATTAACTCCTTGGATGAGGGGCTGGGACTGCTGCAGGAAGGCACAGTTCTGCTCATGGGATCCTCCAGAAATCTGACCGTGCCGGGTGCTACGAATGAGGCACCATTGGTTAAGCATCGTTATCTGGCTCTTAATGCCAGAGTTTGTGTAAGTGTGCGTGAGTGAGCCTGTTTTTCTCCTGGAATAGAAGTCCAACTGCTACAGTGCCAGAGGTCTTGCATATGCTGGCATGTCTATGGCTGAACCAGGCCAACAAGTAATAGAAATGCCGAAGCACTGAGAGAGCTGGGAGTGATAGCAGAGTGCATTGTGCTGTATGTATTTAGATGGAAGCAGGGCCGGCTCCAGGCCCCAGCGCACCAAGCGCGTGCTGGGGGCGGCATGCCGCGGGGGGCGCTCTGCCGGTTGCCGGGAGGGCGGCAGGCGGCTGCAGTGGACCTCCCGCAGGAGTGCCTGCAGAGGGTCCACTGGTCCCGCGGCTCCGGTGGAGCATCCACAGGCACGCCTGTGGGAGGTCCCCCGGAGCTGCGGGACAAGTGGACCCTCCGCAGGGACGCCTGCGGGATGTCCACTGGAGCCGCGGGACCGGCGAGCGGCAGAGCGCCCCCCACTGCGCGCCGCCATGCTCGGGGCGGCGAAATGGCTAGAGCTGGCCCTGGACGGAAGCCTCCTGCAAAAATGGTGTCAACCTTGGAACTGGTGTGAAATAGTTCCCTGTCTCTGGTGCTTGTGCTCATGAAAGTCAAGGAGACATAAGCATGTGCTTAAAGTTAAGCATGTGTTTAAGTGCTTTGCGGAAAAGGAATGGCTTGCTGAACTGGGGCTGTGTTCATGGACTCTCTCCCTGCCCCCCTCCCCTTTAGGATCCTCCTTTTCCCATCCTGAAAGTTACTCTATGTGGGTAGAACCCTTAGAACACAGAGCACTTTGCAGGCTCAGGGCTTTAGTCATCCCTTTGCTGAATTATACGTGGTTAGGGTGAGGGTTTTCGAAAGAGACCAAGGATATGTCTACACTGAAGCTGCTGGCATGTTTCCTAGTCCGGGGTAGGGTGACCAGACAACAAATGTGAAAAATTGGGACGGGGGTAGGGGGGTAATAGGAGCCTATATAAGAAAAAGACCCAAAAATTGGGATTGTCCCAATAAAATCGGGACATTTGGTCACCCTAGTCCAGGAGACAGACACAGTCTAGCTCTGCTCGAGCTAGTGTGCTAAATATAGCAGTGTGAACACTGCTTTCCGAAGACCAGCCTTGATGCACTGGGTCCATATTCAGGTGGCTAGTCCAAGCCGCTGGTGCCCGTGCCACAACATTCACACGGTTATTTTTAGTGCACTAGCTTGCATGGAGCTAGCACGTCTGTGTGCCCAGTCTGGAAGGCACACTCCCAGCTACAGTGTAGACACACCCTCAGTGACTTAGGAGCACGGGGTCCATGGACTGTCCACAGAATTCCTGCTTCTAAGCCACATGGGTGCTTTCGAAGAGCTCACCTGCTGTCCTCACCAAAAGCCTTGGTAAGTTGTGACTGGTGGTAGCTAATGCGGGTACGTTGTGCTGCACTTTACTGGGTTGCTGGGGTTTGTTTAGCACGGGTTGCACCCAGCGGCCTTCTGCAGGGAAAGCTGAGCTGGAGCTATGGTTGAATTGTAAGACTGGAAATAAAAACATCTGATTGTGCAAGAAAATCCCCACCCAGAACACACTGACTTCAAGTCAAGCTCCGTGACGGGTTCCAGCAGGGCAGCTGAAAAGTTGAGCATGGGTCAGCTCCTCAATCGGGGCCGCTCCATGGAAGTCGGTTTACAGCAGCTAAGGGTCTGGTCCATTATTGTCTCAGTCGGTGCCCCGTGTTTCTCAGGTTGTTTTGAAAGCATCTTCATTTACATCAAAAGACCTCAGCAATTCCATTCGTTAGGTTTCGGCAGCATCACTATTTTATTGTATAATATTGCAGACAAAATCAATACATTATTACATTGGCGCCTTATTGAGGTATCGGGCTCTAGAAGGAGAATTACACACCGTCTGCCTGTTGAGTTGGAGAAATAGCTGCTCTTTAGATCATTTTTCTCCCTGAACACTGGGTCGCGCTTGATGGCTTTTGAGAGGCATTTGTAGCTTTCAGCATTGCCCTGGTGTTTATTTCAGGTATTGTGACCACAGCTGGAATGGTACATTGTGTTCTACCAATTACACCGTATTAGTCTGGGCTTTTTTCCTATTTCAAATTACAAACTTAGCTTTTAATCAGATACATAAGTGCACCATGGAAGGACAGAGCTTGTGTTAATGAGACACATTGATTCCTTCTGTGGTTCATCTTTGTAATGTTCCCTCCTGTTCGGCTTTTTTGTTGCAAGGATCTTAAAAAGGAGCCTCGGCAGGTGAATACAGGTGCAGCTCCTTTGACCTCAGCAAATGTGCACCTGCTTATGGCAGTGGTGATTGGGCCTGCATGCTAAGAAGAGGTACAAGAAGGGGATATCAGATCTGGAATGGGCCATGGAAGGCTGCCCATTTTGCAGTGTTTGTGAGCAGGAGATGCTGTTGTAGTTGAAGCACTGGGCTGGAAAACAGGAAATCTGTGTTCAGTTCCTGACTCTGCCACAGTCTCCCCGTGTAACCATGGGCAAATCACTTACTCCTTCTCTCCCTCAGTTCCCTGCCTGTAAAACAGAGGTGACAATATTTCCTCCGTTCCATGCTTTGCTGGCCTTGAACTGTTTAGGGGGAGAATTTCAAAGGCACAAAGAGCAGGTAGGCACCTAACTCCCATTGGGTTTTGGTGGGAATTTGGTGCCAATATGCCATGTGTGCCTCTGAAAAATCTCCCCTTTCTGTTGTAAATGCTTCAGGGCAGGGACTGCGTCCCACTCTGGGCTGGCTGCACAGCAATGGGCAGGCATGATTGCAGCAACCCGAGTTAGCTTTGCAGAAGGTAGCATGCTAAAAATAGCTGTGTAGCAGTGGCTGTGAGAGTGCCAGGATAGGTTAACTGCCTGAGAACATACCCAGGGTCCTGGGCAGGATTGTACGGTTTACGATGTGACGGCTACTTTTAGCAAGCTAGCTCCCCCCAAAGCAAGTGTAGACGTACCCTATGTATTCAGCGCCTAGCACAAAGGATCCCTGATCTTGCTTGGTGCCTGCAGCAGGTGCTACCGTCATGAATAACTGTGGCTCTGCTTCGCTCCATGTTATTCCGATAGTTTGCTGAAAGCGCAAAGCTTCAATGTTCTGCTTCCTGTGTCCACTCACCTGCACCGTCCTCTCCGGTGGGGGGGTTGGGGGGGCTGTTTGCTTTCCATTCTCTTTCCTTTTCCCCACGGGGTAAGAAGCAGGAGTCTAGTGGGCTACCGGTGACATGCTAAAGCCTTGTGCACTGAAGCAAGGATTGGACTGCCAACAAGCCATTTCCTTTTCTGTTCAAACAGCTGTAAAGCAGATCTCTGGTTGGATTAACTTCATGAAATACGGACAGTAAGAAATCAAAAAGGAGGGAGGGGAGAAACCCTTTGCTAGTACTGCTTTCATCTCTTGCCCATCAGCTGCCATCCTCCAAAGGTGCTAAGGAAATAAATAAGTAAAAATCCTCTCCTGCAAACCATTTTTAAATCTCTTCCAATCTTGCCGCACCGTGTCAATCAAATGCATTTTCTGGCAGCGACTGCATTTACTCGCAAATTCTCCCTTTGGGGAAGGCTATCGCAGGGCACAAAAAAGGGAGCCTAGAGATGGGCCCGGAGACAGGGATAAAATGCCATTTCTGCAGGAACCCTGCAGGGCAAACTTGCTGTACCCAGTCTCCTTGCTCATGATAAAAATAATGAGCGTTCACTTCGGATCGCCGTGTGCCAAGCACTGATGGATCTGGGGGAAGTGAGCTGTAACTGGACTAGGCCTCTGATGCTTTCTTTGCTCTACTTTAGGGCTGTGGTTTTGCAAACCGGTGTGGAAGCCAATTGTGGGGATGCAGAGTTGATTTCCCAATGCAGCCACTCTGCGTTGTGCATCTGATTACATGGATGCACATAAATCCTGAGCCATGTCTCCTAATAGCTGTCCAGTAATGCCAACCAAACGGTTCAAAATCATGAGTCAGACGTCTGAAAATCATGAGGGTGGCCGTAAAACCACATGATTTTAAAATATCCTGTTCAGCTGCTTTGATTTTTCACTCCACTCACTTTTAGGCCGTGTTAAATTCAGTTTATGCTCTCCGTCCAGTGGAGCTAGCTAACACAGTTACCCTGGTATTATTATAGTGGCGTTACCTTGGGTTTACACTGCTGTAACAGAGAGCGGAATTCATCCTATTTAGGAATACTAGGGGGATATTTCTGTTTCAGGTTAGCTCTGTGAATGTTACTAACAATGCCCTCTCAGGTCACTCCAATTATTTGTGTGCTGCTTAATGATAACACCTTAATAGTGATACAGGTATCCTCTAAATATGTGTTTGCACATACAAATCACATTCAGATAATAGATAAATATCTGTAAAATAATACACACACTTTCATTTCCTAAACTTATGAAGGAGTGAGTTGCATTCGAGAAGTCTTGCACTTATAATCAGATTGTCAAGATGTTGCTTCCTTCTTAACTATATTTATGATTTCTTAAACGATACTTTACATTGTAATTAGATGGAGGGATTAAAATCTTGTGTATGTGTGAAAGAGAGAGATTGAGATTTAAAATGCAGACCCATCTTCAGTCTCTCTCTGTCACCCACACCCAGCTATCCCTGGATTAATTTGCAGAACAAGTACATAAATCAGAGGAACAGATTATTGTGAGCACAGATTTTCAACAGGACGCTTGGCAGGGAATCCATTGGAACTCTGTGTTCCAGCAATGATCCTCTGGGATTGCATGGGATGTGCTCCTCTAGTGCCTCTGGGAGAAATCAAGGAAGCTTGGTCTTGTGACTGAGCCCCTGGGCTGGAACGTGGGAGATCTAGTTTGAAGTTTTGTCTCTGTCCCAGATGCCCTGTGAGACTTCAGGTGAGTCCATTATGGACTCTGTGACCTAGTTTTCCTTATCTGTAACATGCAGATGAGGCTTTTTTCTCCCATCATTTGCCTTGTCCACTTAGCCCCTGCCCCAAAGACCTCACAGTCCGTCTCTCTGTGAGTCTGTACATCACCTAGTACAGTGGGGCCTTGATCTTGGCTGGGCCCTCTAGCCACTTCTGTTATACAAACCATCAGACGTCTGAAACAGATCTATCAAAGGGAGCAATAACGATGCTCAATAATCCTGAGAGAGACCTAGGGGGAGATAACGGACAGCAGTTTGCAGTGAAAGTTTGGCTGTCTACACAGAGCAGGAAGACGATGACCACTCCCCATGTGACTCCAGCCTTCTCTGAAGTGTTGCACTTGTCACTGGGAAAAGATGTTGACAGTTGGAGGCGAGATCAGCAAAAGGAAACAACAATGGCTGGGGGCACTTTGATGGGCTTGGCTAATCAGCATCTGAGCAGGGAGATGTAGTAATAGCTCAGCAGCCTCTGAAGGGGCTGGATGTACAAACACCAAAGGCAGGAGGAAGCAGTAGCGGAAGTTGCTTCCAGCCTGCCTTGCTGTGGGAAATGTTGCAGTGTGCAGCCCGTGTACAGGAGGAGACCAGCAGTGCAGCCCCTCAGGAGCCATAGACGGCCCCAATGTCCATCTGTCTTAATCTAGTTTCTGTTCCCCGTTACTGTAGTATCTGAGCACCGCCAAGTCTCCAGTGTGTTTCTCTTACCACCCCTGCGAGGTAGTGTTCTCCTCCTCGTTTTACGGATGGTTCCCTGAGGTACAGTGAGGCCAAGCGATCAAACTGAGTCTGAACGGAGCCTGGGACTCGCACATCTCAGGCTAGCACCCGACGACTGGGCCGTCTCACCTGTCTGGCTAAGGCCAGGCAGCACGTTGGATACGGTACGGCAAAGGGAGAGACAACGGCAGCAGCAGTTTGCCCCTTTCTGCACAGGCAGGCCGGGAAAGTTAAAGAGAAGAAAGGAAACCGATAATGCAAATTGAGTTTGTTTCTTAGCCTGCCAGAGGCTTTGAAAAATCAGTCTGTTTCTGTCTCAATTAGATTATCTTTCTCTCTCAAGTCTGAAATGTCTCTCATGTATAGCGTGAGGAATCCTCTCTCTCTGGCACTGTCCACTTATTTCTTTATATACCACCCCCAACAAGGTTCCTAGGGAATCACTTTCTCTTCCAGTTCTATTGGTTTGTGAGGGCACCTCTGTCTCTTGTGAAGACATCTCCTGAATGCCCATCTTCCCTGTCCCTCCCAGCCGCTGTTTGGCGCTGTGTGTGGCCAGCTCACAGCGGGATTGAGTTTGGCCTGGGCAGTGAAGGCTCAGAGTGGGCAGCTTAGATGCCCTCTAGAAACCTACCAGCTGTTTGTCACATAGGCACACTTGTGTTGCAGTGGGATGGCTGTTGTGAAATGCCACCACAGTGGCTCATGGGGTCTGTAATTCAGATACCTCCTGCTCCAGTTCTTCACTATAGGCTGGACTCCTCAGCAACCACGTGACAGCCATGTTGGTAAGCTCTGTGAGGCAGGCACTGTCTTTTTGTTGTTGTGTCTTTGTACAGCACCTGGCACAGTGGGGTCCTGCTCTCTTAGCGTTGGGGTCCTTGGCATTACGGTAATACACACAACAATCCTGTGGCACTCCCAGGGGAATGAACGTCCCCAGACTGGGTCCCTCACCACCTACAGCTTAGAAAGATGAAATCCCCTCTGGTAATGCAGAATGGTTTGCTGATTTGTCCGGGTTCCTCACATCGGAGACTGACTCGCTGGGGTCGGCCTTGGGATCGGTGGGACATGGGGTAGTTTCTTGTGCTTCGGGACCAGCCAAGTGGCCGAGTCCGTCATTTCTCAGCACTGTCCTGGCTTTGAAATAACCAGCCATTTACTCAGATGTGTTGAGGCTGAATGAGGAATTTCTGCCCCAAGCATATGAAATTCTCTGTGGGAAAGTCACAGCTGGGGGAGGCCTGTACCTCAAATCACCGGCGGATGGGGCTTGCCATCCTGGAGTATGACCTCATCCTGGTTTTGCCTGCTGCTCAGTTAATCTCATTTCATTAAGCTGGGGGTGGATAATCAGCTCTGCTGTTGTATCAGGAACATAATCACAATAACCTGCTGCTGTGTCCACACTGTCTCTGGGGCACTTCCTTCTTTGCCGTTAGCTGCGGGAGAAAAGTGTTAATGTTGGCAAACAGATGTGCCAGGCTTGTAACATGGATGCTGTGGCGGAAGTCCAGTGCCAAAGGCTTTGCTGGAGCACGTGTGCAAATATCCTTGGGACACGGCGTCTCGTGAGAGTCGATTGTCCCAGGAAGGCTCCGCTGCCTCCGCAGAAGGGATTGCCGAGTAGTGGGGTGCATGACACTGGTGCTGGGAGCATTTCAGGGGCTGCTGCCTCTGGGAGCAGGCACCTCCCTGTACGGCGTAACACTGCAGGGAAGTGGCTGGTCCAAGCGACTGGTAATGAAACAGCCCTTCAGTGCTAGGTGCTGCCGCTTTGTATCCAGCCCCGTTATTGCAACTGGTGGCCGTTGCCCTGTGGTGCCTGTTGGCTTGGGTGGAACGAATCGAACTTCCTATGGCTCCCAGTGGATGCGAGTTTCCACGTATCAAAAGCCACCCCGCAAAACTGGAGCCTCTGCTGGTTTTTTGAGTCTGCTGACAAAGGAATGGGCCATGGGGACTCTCATCTGTAGAGCTGCTATCTTCTGTGCCGTACAATAGTGCATGCTCTAGCATTAGCCGTGCTCTCAGTTAACCCGTGTGCAGTCATTGCTGTGTGTGGAATGTGGCACGGAGTGGATGCACAATTTGGGGCATGCAAGATTGAAAAGGATGCAGCAGCTGTGCTTTTCTGACTCCTTCCCCCCATCCCGCCTTCAAACAAGTGAGGAAGAACAACAACGCATGGAGGTGATCAACCAAAAGCAGACCTCGTTTCCTGGGAGACTGGGCGTGCAGCTCAGACTGGCGTGGGGTGCTGATAAGGTGCCGGAGGGTGGCTCTTAAGAGGCAGAGCCCCCGCGGCGTCTCTGGCTCTTGTCAGCCTTGTGGGATTATGCTAGCGGAAGAATGATGCAGTATTAAGCACCGAGTGCCATGGGCCACATGGGGCTGGCTTGGAACAAACGTCCAGCTTGCAGTTTGTGAAATTAATGGGTGGCGATGGATGAGCACAGGTGCCCCATCGGACTCAGGCACGTGGCTTGGCCATTTCCCAGAGCTCTCTTGTCTATTCTTTCTCCACCTAGCCGGTGTGAGGGGCCTCTCCGCTCGGCTGCACCCTTCCCATGGAGATGCTGTTAGTAATTTGCTTTAGCAACATGGGGTTTTTAGGGCTGGAGTTGACTTGCCTTGTTGTGGCATCAGCAGGTTTAGGAGCTGCTCCCTTGCCTTAGTGGGTGGAAAGGCAGCGCTAACCATAGGGCAGCGTTGCTGGCTTAGACTTCTTCACCGAGGCAGTTGCTCTAGCGGCTGATGGAGGCAGCTGCTCTGGTGAATGACGTGCATGTGTGCAGCCTGCTTGGCAGGTCAGGACGCAGGGTCATGCTCAGCCTGGGACACAGAGGTAGTGGAAGCTTTTCCATGCAGAACAGTGTCTGGCAGGGGATTTCTTACAAATATAAATTGGACACAAAATCCTCCAGTAGCCCTGAGTGTCTGGGACAGCAAGAGAGGAAAGGATGGAGGCACTAAACCCGGCTTTGCCACTGGCTTCTTAAGGTTCCTAAGCACTTAAGAGCTGAAGTCCCATTCTCATATCAGACTTGGGAGCCTACTTCTTATTGAAAGCCAGTGGGATTTAGGCTCATCAGGCACTTCTGAAAATGGGAGTTGTGTGCTTTTGAAAAGTTGATCTTTTAGCTTCTGTCTAATAATCCGTGCAATGGTACTTGCTTGCTTCTCCGGGGGACTGATTAGCTAAGGTTTACAGAGCACTTTTACGAAATGCCATAAAGCACTTGTTGATAGATTTTTTTAAGGCTGGATGGGACCTTCACGCTCATCTAGTCTGACCTTCTGTTTGACACCATCCATAGAATTTCACCCAGCGGTTACTGTATCAAACACAATAGTGGGCCGCTACACTGTCGTGTATCTTTTAGGAAGACAGCCAGTCTTGATTTAAAGACTCAAGTGATGGAGAATCCACAACCTCCTTTGGTAAACTAAAGACAACGGGAATTGTAGGGACTCGGCACTTCTAAAATTCAGACCAGTGTCTTAGATGTCTAATTATGAATTGAGATGGCTAATTTTAGGCAACCAAGATTTGGAAATTGTAGCTGAAGGGTTTATTCAGGGCCTAGATTAAGTAAAGCATTTAGATATGTGCTTAATATTATTAATAATGTATGTTGGATCTCATTGAAGTTAATGGGACTTAAGCATATGCTTAAGAACTTGGCTGGATGGACTTAAGCATGTGCTTACAGGCTAGCCCTTCTTTAGTGCTTTGCCGAACTGGGGCCTAGCCTCCGAAAATGACTGGGATTTAACTCGCATGTGGTTAAGCAGCACTTAGCATCTCTTATAGACCAAGACAGTGATCAGGGACCTAGACCGACCATGCTTATGTGGTTCTGAACTCCACTCATTTCCCTATTCTAGACCAGCCCTTTGCTAGCATAACTTGGCAAACTGGCTTCTCTGTCTTCAGCAAAGGCGTCGTTCTGCTTGTGCGTGTGTGTCTAATGCAGCCGGTGAAATCCGAGGAACGAGGCTTCCATTGGAATGACTGGAACAGCCACAAAAATACCTCTGAATCCAGCTAGACTTAACCATGCACCTGTGTAGTGATCAGATAATAATGGCACGTTCTGTTCTCCTTTCTTTTAGAGGTAGTTTTGAACTTTGTGATGAGGCAGACGGGGCCCAACTCAGCCCTGGTACAGCTTGGTTGATCAGGGATGAATCTTGCCTCATATAAATTGATTCAAATGGATCTGAAGGCACATACTACCTTGCAGGAAAAGGCCTAGAGGGCATCTTCCTCTGGCCAGGCATGGTTGTCCCGTGCAGTACGTTTTCTAGTGCCTTTATAGTGTTTGGAATGGTTGGGAATGTTCTGGTGCTGTTTTTGTCCAGCAAAGAGTTGGATTCTATCCCTGGGACTCTGGATAGTTTGGAAGGGAAAGTTCACTGGCAGACAACACCCTGAAATCTTTATACTACCCAATTATGCATGCAGATGTAAATGAGGCTTTTCTTGGGTTAATGTATGCCAAGCAGGGCAGGACCAAATCCTTGGTAGGACTTCAGTAACCTGCAAATTTCATTGGATGTAAATTCTATTTATTTTTTCACCCAGATCTTTTGTGAGAAATGCTTTCTTGCAGAATAATAATTTGGGATGCCCTAAAGTGAGTGCAGCGGGGCATGAGGGAGGTAGATGAAAGATCTTTATTTTGTGAAATCCTTTATTAAGGCCCCAAATTCAGCAAAGCACTTAAATGGCTGCTTATGTCCCATAGAATTCAATGGGATTTTAAGCACAAGTTTAAGTTAATTAGATGTTGAAGTGGTTTTCTCAATTAAGGCGCAGAAAATGAAGAATCGCAGTGGAACAGAACTGTGACCTGCTGATAAAGAATTGGAAGGGGGCACTCACAAATCTGATTTCTTTGCTGCTTTTGCGTAATGCTTTTACTTCTGTTTTCTCAGCAGTCTTGGCTTGTTTACACTTTTCCTGTAATGTTCTTCCCTCGTTGCTTGTCCAGCCTTTCCTTGTATGCTTATGCCTTCCAATGACTTTCTCTGCTGTCTTTTTGTCTTGCTTCCCTGAATATATCTCATGTGGTCTGTAATGAGCGTCCGTTGCAGTTGTAGAAGTGGCTTTTTTACCCACAAAAGCTTCTGCCCAAATAAATCTGTTAGTCTTTACGGTGCCGCTGGGCTCCTTGTCGTTTTTGTGGATACAGACTAACATGGCTACCCCTCTGATACTAGACTTACTTGAATTAATGTTGATATTCTTCACTACTTTGGAAGATTGGTGTCGTCAACTTAGGCTACCATGAATGCCAAGAAGACACAGCTAAGAATCTGGCCTGTTGATGTCAATAGAACTGTGCTCATTGGCGCCGACTCCGTGGGTGTTCTGGGGCTGTAGCACGCACAGGGAAAAATTAGCGGGTGCTTCGCATCCATCGGCAGCCAAGCTCCCCCCCCCTCCTTCTCCCACCCCCGAGCGCCGCGTCCCCCCTCCTCCTGCTCCCTCCCAGCGCTTCCCACCCCCCCGCCGCCCAACAGGGACAAGGTGCACTCAAGGGAGAAGAGGCAGGGCGGGGACTTGGAGGAAGGGGTTGGAATGGGTGTGGGAAGGGGGCTGGGGTGGGAAAAGGCAGGGTGGGGCAGGGACTTTGGGAAGGGCTAGGATGGGGGTGGGGTGAGGGCGGAACGGGAAGAGGCGGGGCGGGCGGGGTCAAGCACCCGTCAGGCAGAGGGGAAGTCGGCGCCTACAGCTATGCTGATTTACACCAGTTGAGGACCTGGTCCATTAGTTTTAAAACCTTTGGCCCCCAGTGTTTCCATCGCAAGAGGCTGTGTAATCTTGGTTGCACAGCTGGATTGCACTGCTCTGGTGGGGGAGCACTCGAAGCCCCAGTGTTGCAGGAGAGCCGTGGTTAAGTGAATGAGGAGATGATGGATGCTGCGAGCCGGTAGTGGAGGATAGAGAAAACATCATGTGAGTAACTAATGAGCTGCAGACGTAGAAGCGCACACACCTTCCAACGAAGAGTTCTCTGGCACGCGCAGGATGAGACAAAAGGCCTGAGAACCAGAGAGCGTTAGCAGGGCTTTTAGGGGAACCAACTCGGCTAGCAATCTGAAGGGCTACAGACCGTGAGACAGAGTCAGCGATTATTCCAGGAGGCTGCACAGCAGGGGCAAACGAACTGGTTTACTGGTGCCTCGTTCGCCGCTGCTCAGTAGTACAAATAACACTCTTTTCTCTAGTGGGTTTCAGTCCCGGGTGCCAAAGCAAAGCACTTTATCAACATTTATTCATTAAACCTCGCATCAGCCCCAGGAGCTTGTGGACTGATTTGAAAAGGTATTTAGGCACCTAAAGATGCAGATAAATGCCTGGCTGGATTTTCAGAAGTGCCTAGTGTCCTAAGCCAATTAGGTAGGTATCCATTTTGTAAAATCCCACTTGGTGTCTAGCCACATCTTTAGGTGCCTAAATACCTTTAAACATCTGGCCCCAGGTTAGGAAAGGTTTGCATTTGCATTGCGATAGCTAACTCCAGGTCGCTGTCTTGCTGTAAAATCCTAGTGCAGAGGGAGACTTGGGTATTTTTTATCTCAGTGTAAATAATTAAGGTCAACTCCTGGTGGGTTGGTATAGGGTCGACCTTGACTAGCTACTGGTGCCTTGACTCCTCTAGGATGTTGTAGCAAGGTCACTATCTCCATGGAAAAACACACCTCTTTTTGTAGTGAAGATATTGCCAAAGATCCTGGGGTTAACCATGACCAGCTAACACACTTTTAAAAGCATCTGTTCATGCTTGGTGGCAACACAACTCGTTCCTCTACTTTGTCAGTTGGCAACTGGAATATCCTGTTCCTTAGACCTTGGGCTCGCAGGCTGGGGAAACACCCTCACCTTTTGTCTTTTTCAGAAAGCAAGCTGATTTTTTTAATATCAAAAACCACGCCCCGTTCAATCTTCGCACCATCACCATTCTTTTAAATCAGCCTAGGTCACCCTGTTGCAGACGTATGCAAGTCTCTGCTGATCTTTGTAGAGCGCCTTTCATCCAGAAAGATCTCGAAGCACGGGGCAGAATTTTCTTTGGGGAGCCACACTGGCTGTCTCTGATCTCCCGGACGTTGCCAGCATTCAGTATGCAGAATAAGTGTGGAGCATCTGCCAGGACATGTTTAATACTTAAAAATAACCCCCCAACCTTTTTGGTGCTGGCTGTGCAGAGGCGCTAGTTAATGCAGAGGTCGAGGGTCCGGCCTGCCCTTTGATGCCATTCAGTCAAACGCTTGGCAGACACTTGGTATTCAGAGCCTGCAGGCCTGTGCTGTAGAGGGAGTGTCAAATACCATTCCTGTGCGAGTGCATGTGGAGCTGAGAAAAGCCTTTGCTTTTTCTCTTGACTTGTGGATGCGAAAGGCAGGCAGGATGCAGCCCATGGTTCCAGGGCAATCCCTGGTAATATTGGCAGGGACAGAACTTTTCAGAAGGGGATGGATTGATCTCTCTGCTCTCTGGGTCGAGGATTGTTGGGGGGTAGAGGGGAAGGGATGATCTCACTTGAGGTATTGAATCTCCAAGGACTGAAGGTGGGGAGATCTCTGTTTATTTTTGGGAAGGTGAATAGGGAGCTGTAATGGAGAAAACCTGACGGTGCGTGAAGTATTCACCATATACTTTCACTAAGAGCCCACGGGGGGAGCTGCCCGCATGCGGACCCTACAACTCTCCCCCAGGTGTTAGCACGCTCTGCAAAAATAGCTGGGCAATGTTTGGAGGTGTTGTCAACAGAGAGATCGAGAGCTGTACAAGCTGTGGAGACTGAATGGTTCCCCTCCTCTCTCTTTCAGATCAGGGCTGAGCTCCTCTGAATAGGCACCATGGGGAAGCTTGAATGGTCCTTGAAAAGAAACGTTTGAATGGGATGTAAAAGGAGATCTGGTCTCTAAAGTCACCTATGGGGAGGCAGTGTTGCTTAGTGAATAGAGCAGTGGACTGGAACTCAGGAAATCTGGGGTCTTTTCCTGGCTCTGCCACTGGCTTGCTGGGTGACCTTTGGCAAGTCACTTCCCCCTCGCTGTGCCTCAGTTTCCCCCATTTCTAAAATGGTGATGATACTGACGTCCTTTGTAAAGCGCTCTGAGATCTATGGGTAAAAGTGCTGTATGAGAGGTAGGTGGTAGTAGTAGGAGAAGTAACTGCTTCTGTGGTTATGCATGGTAAGATATCCTGCTTCTGGTCATCAACTGATCATGCTAGAGTCAAGGAGGAATTTTCTCTCCTATGTACAGCATTGCACAGTTGTTAAGCTGCATTCTAGGGACTTTCTTTTGGGAGTTTTCTGAAGTCTGACATTGGCCACTGCGTTGGAACAGGATATTGGACTGAAATGGACCATTGTAGCCAGCGTGATTGTTTTGAAAGAACTAAATCCCCAGTGGTGCTGTTCAGGCCATATTTTGTGTTTGATCTGTGAGGTGTGTGCAACTTTATGCCTGGATTATGTACAGAAAGGTAAAAGGTCAAGTCTATCTGTGCTCTTCCCCCGTACCACTCTCAGGTTGGAGCCTGAGAGTCAGGGTTCCTGGGCTCTGTTCTCCCCTCAGCCACTGGCCCTGTGGTGAAGATACAGGAACAGGGTAGATAACTGGAAATATGTCGTATGAAATGCACAATGTTCATGTACAACAGGAGCAAAAGCCTTTCAGTTCATTAATGCTAATGAACATAATTTGTGCAGGTGAAGACCAGGGAGATGATGAAATGAAAAGCTTATAGGCTCTGTGTTTTTTTCAAGGATGACAAGAACCCTTACTCAATTGCACAGTGTGTTTAGTGAGACTCTTCCGTTATGTCAAACAGTGAAAGAAATATGATCATGAATGGCAATACCCCTAAGGATTCAGTTGCTCCAAGCCCAGGCAGCAGAGCTATCTTTACCCATCAGTTCCCCTTCCTTCCTGGCCCATTTCCTTTTCTAAAAACCTACCTTAAAAAAATATAAATTTTACATCCAAAAATGAAACCATAACTTCCTGTTTTATATTTTTAAATATGGGTTATTTCAAAGATCCCAATTCCAAAATGTCTGTTTTCTTTACGTATTTATGAAGTGTGTCTTTATTTTTGTACGCACAACACTGCCTGTGTTTGTGTTAGAGATGTCAAGCGAAATTAAAATTAAAAATTAACTGTGTGCTTAATCACACTGTTAATAATAGAATATCATTCATTTAAATATTTTTGGATATTTTCTACATTTTCAAATATATTGATTTCAATTATAACCAAGAATACAAAGTGTACAGTGCTCACTTAATATTTATTTTTGATTACAAATATTTGCACTGTAAAAAACAAAAGAAATAGTATTTTTCAATTCACCTCATACAGGTACTGTAGTGTAATCTCTTTATCATGAAAGTTGAACTCACAAATGTAGAATTACCTGTATGTACAAAGAAATAACTGCATTCAAAAATAAAACAATGTAAAGCTTTAGAGCTTACAAGTCCACTCAGTCCTACTTCTTGTTTAGCCAATCGTTCAGACAAATAAATTTGTTTACATTTACAGGAGATAATGCTTTCCACTTCTTAATTCATAATGTCACTTGAGAGTCAGAATAGGTGTTCTCATAGCACTGTTGTAGCCGGCATCACAGGATATTTGCATGCCAGATGTGCTAAAGATTTGTATGTCCCTTCACGCTTCAACCAACATTCCAGAGGCCATACGTCCATGCTGATGACGGGTTCTGCTTGATAATGATCCAAAGCAGTGCAGACCGGTGCATGTTCATTTTCATCATCTGAGTCAGATGCCACCAACAGAAGGTTGATTTTCTTTTTGGTGGTTCGGGTTCTGTAGTTTCCACATCCGAGTATTGCTCTTTTAAGACTTCTGAAAGCATGCTGCACACCTCAGCCCGCTCAGATTTTGGAAAGCGCTTCAGATTCTTAAATCTTGGGTCAAGTGCTGTAGCTAGCTTTAGAAATCTCACATTGGTACCTTCTTTGTGTTTTGTCAAATCTGCAGCGAAAGTGTTCTTAAAATGATCATATGCTGAGTCATCATCCAAGACTGCTATAACGTTAAATATATGGCAGAGTGAGGGTAAAATAGAGCCGGAGACATAGAATTCTTCCTCAAGGAGTTCAGTCACCAATTTAATTAATGCATTGTTTTTTTTTAATGAGTGTCATCAGCATGGAAGCATGTCCTCTGGAATGGTGGCCAAAGCATGAAGGGACATATGGATGTTTAGCATATCTGGCATGTAAATACCTTGCGACGCTGGCTACAAAAGTGCCATGTGAACACCTGTTCTCACTTTCTGGCGACATTGTAAATAAGAAGTGGGCAGCGTTATCTCTTGAAAATGTAAACAGACTTTTTGTCTTAGCGATTGGCTGAATGAGAAGTAGGACTGAGTGGACTTGTCGGCTCTACAGTTTTGCATTGTTTTGTTTTTGAATGCAGTTATGTAACCAAATCCCCCCCCACATTTGTAAGTTGCGTTTTCACACTAAAGAGATTGCAGAAAAACGTCCCAAAATATTTAATAAATTTCAATTGGTATTCTGTTTAACAATGCTATTAAAACTGTGATTAATCACGATTAATTTTTTTGAGTTAATCGCGTGAGTTAACTGCAATTAATGGACTGACTTAGTAGGTGTATATATAAATATTTGTGGGTGTGAGAAAGAATGTGCTAGCCAGCTTGCAAATAAGAGCCCTTTAGCTGGCCATAAAGCGCCTAACCTCACCACCAAAGGATAGGAGTTTCTTGAGCTCAAACAAAACAGGGCTTAACACAAAACCTCACAAACAAAAACCTCGTATTAATAGAAATGATTTGATCAATTATAAAACAAAGGGAAGTTTTGTTTGGCTCC
This sequence comes from Gopherus flavomarginatus, assembly GCF_025201925.1. Taxonomy (NCBI): domain Eukaryota; kingdom Metazoa; phylum Chordata; order Testudines; family Testudinidae; genus Gopherus; species Gopherus flavomarginatus. Next base: position 13,196,841 of record NC_066635.1, read on the forward strand.
AGAGGTTGGTGTACCTGAGCACTGCACCATTGGGCAGGCATGTATGGCTGAAGGTGCAACTGACTAGAAACAAAAGTGAAAATATCATTAATAGTAACTAGGGTGACCAGATGTCCCGATTTTATAGGGACAGTCCCGATTTTTGGGTCTTTTTCTTATATAGACTCCTATTACCCTCCCACCCCCGTCCCGATTTTTCACATTGGCTGTCTGGTCACCCTAACAGTAACTGCATATCCACTTTCAACCCTGGGTCTCCAAGCCTGTTACTAAGGAGGGGAAGTTTTACAGATGGAGGAACTGATGTGAAGTCCAAATCTACAGAATGAGTTCTGCTGGTGTAGTAACGCCACGTCCCTGAACGACATTAGCTATGCCGACAGGATCACTATTCTGTGGCATAATAATGTCTACACTGAGAATTTTATAGGCATGGCTGTGTGATTTTTGTTTCACACTCCTAGCCGAGACAGCTATGCCTGTGTAAGTTTTAAGCCGTACAAAGGTGAAGTAAATTAGCCAAAGCCCAACAGTGCTTCAAGGCTGGGATAGAACCCAGAGAAGCAGTGTCGTCTTGTAGCTAGGATGCTGGACTGGCCATCAAGAAACGGGTCCTATTCCTGGCTCACCCCCTGAGCTGCTGTGTGACCTCAGATAGTGAATTGAGACTTTTATAACTTTCAGTTTTAATAATGGAAGGTGTTAACAAGAAAGGCCCAGGGATCGGGAGGGTTTTAAATACACTGTTAACTTGCCCTGGTGTTCTGCTGTGAGCCCAGCCTTTTTAGAAACTGCAGATCTGGAGCAGTTGGGAGCAGGTGCAGCAAGCAAAGCAAACATTCACAGGCTACTATTTAGCACAGCTTCAGTGCCTCTTAAATGCTTTCTGTAAATTAAAGCTCTGCTTGTGACTTGCTGTCTGGGCTTTCTGTGTCTGCACTGGGTCTTTCAGGCTTGCTCCTTTAGAGGATGGAAGTGGCAGGCTCTTGATTAAACTTGTCATATTTCCTTTTATTGCTCTCTTGAGGAGCTCTCCATGTGAGCTGCAGCAGCTGCCGAGGCATTAGTAGAGTGATTGCATTGCAAGGTTGATGCGTTGGCCTTCTTTGGATTTTAGCCATGTAAACAGGTGTGCTCACACTGGCCATGGAAGATGGAGCTGTCCGTCAGGAGAAAAGGGATTTATGGTGAAAGGTCACCCAGCACCTATCATGCTGGTACTCAGCAGTTGCTGAGCTGAGCAGATGACAGGTGTTGCATGGATGGCATCCAGGAGCCTGATCCTGCAAACCCATATGTAAGTGGCCCTTATTCATGTGAATTTTCTACCAGATCAACACTGTGAGCTGTAGGGTAATGAGAGAAATTGACAGGTCAGAGACTGAGGCCATCTGCTCAAAGCTTTTGGGTGCCAGCCAGGATTCCTAGATCTTGTCCTTGGTCACAGTTTCTAATGATCCATCATCTCCAAGGGCAGTTTGGAGAGATTTATCGCAAAATCGGGAAGCAGGCAAACTCCTGTTGTTTAAAGGCGGACATGAGTAATGCCCATCCCTTCGGAGTTCCTGCTAATAGCCAGCTACGGCTAATGCTTGTGTGACAGGCAATGGCGGATTTGATTGACTGAAATTCTCAAAACAGAGCCTTTAGTTGTGTCTGGGTTATGGCAATCCCTTTGAACGCTAGCTCCCAGCCCTTTCCGTGTCAGGCTCCTACCTGCTGTGAGAACCAAGATGCCGTGTGCAGCTCAGGCTGTGGCTTGGTATAGTTATTAAAGATCCAAGAGCATGTTCCAGACGAGGAACACCCGCCCTGGTATCTTGGCTGCATTCCAGCCTGGGTAATGACATTTGCCTTGCAGTCTGAACTATAATTCAGCACATTCGCCTTGCACGTCCCTTATTAACTGTTGTTGTTTAGTATCTGTATAGCATCATCATCTTATCTTTGCCCTTAATCCATCTTTCTGAGATTCTGACCCCCCAGAGTAGGGCCAGGCAGCTGCGTTTGTTATTTATGTCAATCTGCCAGTGAAATGTTTACTCCTTCTCCCCTAAAACGTAGACTCTCTTCCTTACATTTATCCTCACTTGACGTACAGAAAGAACAGGCTTGGCATTTTGCCATGCTCTGCTTTGTCATGAGTCCTGGCCAGTTGCTTGGATGTTTTTTTTCCCAAATGAAATTGAAGTTGCAGTGACAAATGGTTTAATAAGGGAAAATACGTTTAACACCAAGTGTTTAAGTATCTTCATGACTTCGAGGGGCATTACCTGCCACCTGCTCATGCACGAAAACTCAATACTAAGCCTCACAAACCAATTGACAGATCATGATTTGATGCTCTGCTGTAATCTTTGAAAGTGGATGGGAACAGCTAGCTTGGTTTGTCTGGCATTAGATGGAGACAGGCTGGTTTTATTGATCCTGAATGGCTGGTCTCCTTTATTTCCATCACTGGCTTAGCGGGTGCTGCATCTGTCTCATTTTCCTGGTGAAACTGATGGTGATTTCTTAGTGTAAGCGGTTTGGGCCAGGAACCATCTTTTTGTTAAGTGTGTGCGCAGCGCCTTGGTGCAGTGGGGTCCTGGTTCACAGCTGGGACTCCTAAGTGATACTATTACTATTTCCTGCGATAGTGACCGTTGCTTTGAAAACTCTTTTAAATTATTTTCCACATTCAAAGTGAAAGAACTATTTAAACATTGCCTCATTCATGAGTGACCTACTGACCTGCAGCTTAGTGGTTATTGACAGCTTATCGGAAAGCTGACTTTCCAAGTGCAAACCTTTATCTGGTTTTGTGGCTGGGTTTTGTCTGTCTTTGACAGCTACTCCCTTTGCTGGGTTCAGTTTGGATTAGTTTGGTCCATCTTGTGATTGATTCAGGAGAGGTGCTGGCGTGTGGCTCTTGCTGGAGAGCTGGATAAGGGCTGGGACTCTCCTTCTATGACCTCAGTGCTGGGGTATGGCTCTCAGTCCCATCTGATTGCTCTAGGTCTCTGCTCTCTTTTGGGCTCTGTCCTGGGTTTCAACACCCACTTGCTCCAAAACCTGGGCCGAGGCAAATGGTGGGTTCTGCTGTGTTCTATGAAATCAATTAACAGACCTTTGGAAAAGACTTTCATTTCCAAACTGGTTTTCTATTGGTACAAGGTACTTAGTCCGAAACATTTAAGAACCCACAGCACACAAACGGACGAAATGTACAACTGATTATCTAATCTTACCTGAAGAGAAACTGGGCGTTTGAGGTGAGAAATCGATCAGTCTCTTTCTCTGCATTTCTTCTCTTGATTTGCAAAGTTATAGTAATAGATATTGGAGATGGAAAAGGTCGGTTGGATCTAGTCTGCTTCCCCAGTGCAGGATTTTCTCCTGTTGTCAAGGATCTGTGACGGGCTGCTCTTAAAATCTATTTTGTATAATGTATCCCCGCTCCCCCAGTCACAGTAATATCCAAACACTTTGCAATCTAACGTTTTTATCCAGAAGCAGGGCAGTCCTGTTATCCCCATTGTACAGATGGGAACTGAGACTCTGGGAGACTGAGTGACTTGGTCAAGATCACATAGGAAGTCTGTAGCAGGGAACTGAAACTTGGTCCCTTATGTCCCAGGCTAGCAGCCTAACCACTGGCCCATCCTTCCTTTCAATGCTCTGATATGGCAGATTGGAAACGCTTCATTTCAGTTGCAAAAATTGAGATTTTAAAAATGAGTTAAATATGAAAATGAATAATATCATTGGGCCTGTAGCTCCTGTATTATTGCCTTTGCAATTAAATCTCCACCAGGGAGGCAGGAGAGGGAGTTTGGGATTGTGAGGTGTGACCATAACTGGAGGTTGTTGAACAGTTCCCGTCGTCTTGCTCAGATTAGCTTTGTGTTCCAATCCACCGCTTCCCTTGGGAACCTATTACACAGTTTTTAATAGCTCTCATGGTCAGGAAGTTTTTTCCCTCACCGTTATCCTAAAATTTCCCTTTCTTTGTTTCATCCCATTGCTCCTAGTTGTACCCTTTGTTTTTTTGTCATGGCAACAATTAGGAAAAGCTGTGATGTTCTCCTAAGATAAAAAATGCCAAATTCTATGAAGTTTTTCAGGCCAGGTCTTCATAATCCATATTGGTTACTACTTCTCATGATCATGTTGATTGCGGAGCGTCAGATCTTTCCTAGTTAAGTTTAGGATCCTCTAGCAGTCTAGTGCAGTCTTTGTTCAGTTACTTTACAAAGGTTAGAAGTTAGAATTATGGGACGGTAATTACCAGGATTATCCACTTAATGCTTTTTGAAGAGAAGCATCACTTTTACTTTCCTTCTGTTTTCTGGTACCTCCCTGTTCTCCATGAATTATTTTTTAAAAATCTGTATGGCATGTAAAGCATTCTATTAGAGCTAGGTGGTGTTGGTTTGTTATTGTTTTGATACTTCCCCTAAGTCCCCCCAGAGGCATGTTGTACAGGTTTAAAATTTCCAAGTAATCCCGAGTGCTGTTTATCAATAGCTGTTTTTATAAGGCCTTCCTCATTTCCTAACTGCCTTTCATTATTTCTTTTTGTTAAAGTCAGATTTTGAAAAAAGAACTTCAGATTTTCAGCCAGTTTTTGAGTTCTTGTTCATATCATCCCCCATGCTGGTTCTTTTAATGGGCCGCCTTTCTACCCCAAGATAGCTTAAAAGCCCCTTTATATTCGTTCTTTGGATGCTTTTATCTCATATTAACTTTCTGGGTTTTTTTTTTGCTGTGTGTATCTGTTCCCTACAAGCCTTAGATCTCAGAGAAGTCCCTCATGAAGTCACATTAGCCGCTTCCTCCTCCTTGTTTATTTCGAAGTAAATGTATTCTATTATGCCTTTAATTATGGCATCTCGGAAGAGTTCCTGGACTTCTTCCATACTGATGATGGGTTTCAGTACTTCCTCCAACTGGATCTTTCTTATTAGATTTATTGATTACTCTCAATTTGCTTTCCTGACGTCTAATACCCTTACGCTGCTGCATTCTGTTGAATATAAGTAGCTTGTGGCAAGAGGCTGTAAGCTTCTCTGTCGGTTCCTGCAAGTTGGTGAGCTATCCAGGGTGGCTTCATGGGGCCTCTGCTTTGTCTTGGCCTCATACAGTTAGATCGAAAAATGAAACAAAGGTCAAATGATATTATAGGCAAAGGGGAGGAGCAAAATGAGTGTCATGGGACTGCTACGGTTTCACCTCATTCCAAAGCGATTTTCCCCCTCTGACGTTCAGCTCCTTCAGAGCAAATGTATGTTCTGATCTTAACAGATGTGTTCAGAAGCTTGCAAAAATTCAATACGACAGTGTCAATGCGCAAGTTTCTGAGCGGCAACATCAGAAACTACAGGGCACGTTGTAAGGCTTATTAAATGCATATTGCACATGGAGGGGCTGGGGGCAAGGGACAGTGCTGGTGTAGCAGTGAGATTTATGGAGCAGCTGAGGATGCAGCTGTGGTAAAGGCAGGGGAGAAGGCTTCCTGCAAAAGATTCTCTCTCTCCCAGGAGAGTGGGTGTCCTAGAATCACTGGTTTTATTTTCCTACTTCTAAAATTTAGCTTAAGGAGAATTGCCAGGTTATTGAGATGCATAAAAAGAAGTGGCACAATAATAAGCCTGCTTCCATCCCAAAAGATCCTGGGGTGCCGAAAGCGTATGTCCAGGATCACTCTACTCAGCTCTGAAAACCAGCTTCCCCTGGGGCCAGCCAGTGGCAGTCAGTCAGTCATTCTTTACCAGTGACACCCTATGATTGTAGGACACCCTATGACTGTTGCGAAGACCTTACTCAACGTTTGCTCAGTCCTAACATTTCACACTGGCAAAGTGCGTCAAGTCTCCCCTGTGGACCAGCCACTAGATAACAACCTACTATTGCTGCCAGCTCTTAAGGATTATTTTTTCTAACTTGAGTGGTAGAGGTTTTTGCTATGGATCTTCAGGTCTTGGATTCAAACTTGATTACTCTTGTAATTATTACTTATTCATGCAAACTCCCATTGTCCTCAGTGGGGAATTTCCCCTAAGGAAACACTGAGCTCGAGAATTTCTGCATGTTTTTTTTTTAAAGGGAAATGAAGGGTAACTTATGCAATTAAAATTGCAAAGAGCGGGAGCTACAAAGCATGGATGGATAATACAGTAACTCCCCACTTAACGTCCTCTTGCTTAACATTGTTTCGATCTTACGTCCTTGGTCAATTATAGAACATGCTTCATTTAAAGTTGTGCAGTGCTTTGCTATAACATTGTTTGGCTGCCCACTTTGTCCACAGCTGGCAGCCCCCTTATCTGTTCCCCTACCTTCCACCCCCAGTATCTCCCGCCTGCCGGCAGACCCCATGGATCAGCACCTTCCCCCGCCTCCTGCCCGCGGCAATCAGCTGGCTTGCGGCGTTCAGGAGGGAGGATGGAGGAGCGAGGATGTGGCATGTGGAGTAAAGGGGGGCGGAGGGAGAAGAGGCAGGTTAAGAATGGAGGCTTGGGGAAAGGGGACGGTGGGCGGGCTGAGGGTTGAGGCCCCCACCCCTGGTGCTTGCACAATAGGGGAAGCTGCCGCTGCTGCTGGTCAACGTGCTTCTCCCAGCCTACAGCATCTTCAGCCTCCTTGCCTGCCTCATTGTCTCCAGTGCCAGTGAGCTGTGCCTGTATGGGGTAAGGTGGGGGCACCTCCCAACTATAGTACTGAACTGTACTGTATGGCAAAAAAAAAAATTCCCCGGAGTGTAACCCCCTGCCCCCCATTTACATTCATTCTTATGGGGAAATCGGATTCGCTTAACATCGTTTCACTTAAAGTCGCATTTATCAGGAACAGAACTACAGCGTTAAGGGAGGAGTCACTGTAGTGATGGGAGCCTTCCTTAATGCCCAAGCCATGCTGCAAGCTCAGGAAACAGATTGTGTAGGATATACCCATTTTGATCCTAAGTGGGTTCCCGCTAAATGCAGGCAAAATCCAAGCAGACCTCACCTCAGTCCCTGTCTTTCTGCCTTGGGCAAAGGCTTTTCCAGCCTCAAATGGGGGCCCAAAATCTTGAAACCCATGTTGATTTTCTACTTGGGAAAAACTCTGCCTTGCCAAGTGCAGGAACAGAAGGGAATTGCCTGCCTCTTCTCTAGTAGGGCAGCAGGGGAGACCTGGGCAGCAGGGAATCCCGTGCCACAATAGGCTGGGGGGTGGGAAATGTTGTTCCTGCTGATGTAACTTACAGCTGCTCTAAGGCTTTGCTAAGTTACTCTGGGAGCTGGGCCACCGCAGCTGCTTGCCAGCTCCATGTCTGGGATCACAGAAGGGTGGTTGAGTCACTTCTCTCCTTCCTCTTGGGTCCTGTGCTGAGCTCAGCTCAGCTGGACCCGAAGATCTAGAGGTTTAAATTTTGGTATTTATACTTGAACTTACCGAGGATCTTTGTGATGTGTTACCATAGTACATCCAGCATTTCCTTCTCTTGATGGTCCCGCAACATCCCTCCACTTTGCCAGTCCATATAACCACATAACCCCTGTCCCTTTGATCACTTCTCATTCACAGCCAGTCATTCGGAGTGCAGGTGCAGAGTTCTCACCAGCTAGTGGTTCACATTGACTAGTGCGTTGCTCCCTGGAGCTGTGCTGCTCTGCCGTGCTGCATGCAGAAACTGAAAGAAGCAGCAGCAGTTGCTGTTGGCAGAGGTAGGAAGGGAGCCGCGTACCGGTGGGAAGGTCTCTTTCCAGACTTTGCTGAATGGAAACTAGAGCTGGCCTGGCACTGGCATGCTGTGTGCTCCCTGTTACCAGCAGGGGTGGGAATGAAGCCTTTGCTCTTGATAACTGAAGCGTCATAAATCTGAGAGACTCGGGAAGCGGTTATGCTGTATTCTCCTGGGAAAATAGTCCCACTGGCCGTTAGTGGAGGAGTGAAGTTTATGGCACCATGCATACGAGCAAATGAATAGTCATGAGATACAGGTTATCCAGCCCAAAGTGAATTGCATCGTCTGTTTTTCACTGGTTCTGTATTAAGGTTGCACTCTTCCAGAGACGGAAGGCTCAACTTTTGTTTTGCAGTTTGTGTCAAAAGCACCAACAATATGTCAACCAGTTGAAAACAAAATAGTCCACCTGCTGATTGTCTTGCTACAGCCTCAGACTCCAATATCCGGGAGAACATTTGCAAGTGCAAAATCTGCAAGAGGTCTTTGGGGAAAGCATAATTTTTCCATGAAAAGGTTAATCTCTCTCTTTCTCTCTTGTTCCTAAATAGAACTGGAATATGCAAAATGTTCTGTAGTCTGGTAACTAAACAGGTTGGTTGTAGAATCCCTTCCCTTCTCAAAAATCTAGCTCTAGAACCCAGGCGGTTCTAAGTTCTAGAACACATTTCAAAAGTGAGTTATAGGCCCTTAGAATCTGCATGGTTTGAAGTGGCTCTGAATTCTAGAAACTACTTCACTCTAAATGATTCTAGTGTCTCTGTGATGTAGCACTGATCCATTTCACTTTCTAAACCAGTGTTTCTCAACCTTTATGATACCAGGGACTGGCTTGCTGCCTTCCTAAACTGTGTCAGGGAGATCTCAGTAACTGGTGCTAGTCCATGGACCAGTCATTGAGAAACACTAATCTAGAATACACATGGTTACGTTCTAGGCTCTTAAATCAATCTAGTTCTGAGCAATTGTTGTAGAACTTCTCTTGTTCTTTAAAAAAACAAAAGCAAAAAACCAACAACCTCCAGAAACTATATAACTAAGTAACCCTCTTTAAGAATTATGAGTTGGGTCTTCCTTCTTGTCCAATTAAAAGCAAACACTGTAGTGTAGCCTCATTAAGTATTTGTAGTGCAGTATATAAGATCATCCATTGTTTCTATATCTCTGAGCTATGTGGGTATAATTTAAGAACAGTTTTTTTTTAAAGTACCAGCATGACAGTGGACATAGGACAGATCACTGGTGTGTGTAGTTATTATTTAAAAAACAACTAAGTAGTTTATAAGCAACAGGCGCGCTAACTGATTAACTTCAATTTTTTGGTACTGCCATGAAATTAAAAACAGCCCAACGGATTTTAATTTTAAACTGTAGAATTCCCCACTCTCTGGGCTGAGGCTATTTGTGCCAAGTTTCAGCCTGGAGTCAATATTTTATACTGCGTTGGAAGATTTGCAGTGAAAATCTGCTCTGCTGGCAACCTTAACTCCATCAGTGCCAGGATCACGCACCTAAATTCTGCAAACTGCAGAACTGTTGCATTGCTGCTCCCAGTCTGAGACTCCCAGTTCCACTCCACGCAGGATCCCTCCATAACTTCCTGAGTTCAGTGTATTAACAAAACAAATGAAAGAAGGGCAGATGCTTGCTTCCAGCCTGCAGGGTGTCACAGCCTCGCTGCTTGCAAAGGACTTGCGTCCCCACGATCCATTTATCATGAACTGAAGCATTTTCCAAGCTTAGTGGTTCACGCTGAATTGGAACTAGCGCTGAGTCATTATTCACTTTCATTTTCTTTATTAAAGCACTGGGGACGCTTTCATTTCAGTTATTAACAACTTCCATGTGTGGCTGCCTGTGGGGCGCTGCCAGCTGCTGCTCTTTGGATCATTTAAAATCATTGGTAGTGGTCGGAGACTGTGGTTTTGTGCCAGGGAGCATGGGGAGTAGGAGGTCAGGACTCCTCCTGGGTTCTGGTTCTTCTACCTGACCAGGGTCGGCTCCAGGGTTTTTGCCGCCCCAAGCAGTGAAAAGAGAAAAGAAGAAGAGAGAGAGGGGGAAAAAATAAGGCCGCGATTGGCATCTGCAGCTCTGCTGCTGCTGCTGCAGAATTCGGCATCTGGTCCTTCGCTCTGAGAGGGAGTGAGGGACTTGCCGCCAAATATCGGGACGTGCTGCCCCTCACCGTTGGCCGCCCCAAGCAGCTGCTTGCTGGGCTGGTGCCTGGAGTCGGCCCTGTACCTGACTTAGACCTGGTCTGCCCTTGAACGTTGTATTGATTTTTACCTGTCTAGTTATACCAGCACAGCTTCGAGAGTGGATGCTGTTAGACCAGTATAAAGAAATCCTGTATGGTACATTTAGTCCTCTTCCCAGCTGGCAATAGCCAAGGGCTGTGAGCACCATTTAAAGTGTGTGCGTGCTGAGAAGTGAGTGGGGCTGTGGACCTGTGGACTGGGTGGCCCCCCCCCCGGCTCTGCAATAGCTATCCCAGTCTATACGGTAGGGGTTATAGCAGAGTGTCGCTGGCCCCGTAGCTGGGGTGGCATGATGCTGTGGGTTTGGCAGGGGGTTTTCTGGCTCTGTTAGGAACCCTGCCATCCTGCGCAATGGTGGCTGGGTTGACGGAAGCATTCTTCTCTCAACCTAGCTGTGTCTGCACTGGAGTTTAGGTCGCCACTGCTACTGCACTCAGGAATGGGAATTTTTCACACCGTAGCTGAGCGCCGTGCCAAGGGGGTTGTGTGGCTTTAACTATCTGGGAAGTTAAAGCAGGTACAAACGTCTAGAGTAGACAAGGCCCATAATTTGACTTCGGGCAAGTCAGGTCCTTGGTCTAACCCAGGGTATCCTTCAGCAGCCTACCTGCTCCCTGCAGTTCACCCCATCAGCCTTTGTGGGTTACGTCTCCACTGGAACTGACTTGGGCTCCTGGGGCTTGTGCTACTGGACTGAAAATAGCGGTGCAGATGTTCCTGCTCAGGCTGGAGTCCTGGCTCTGAGACCCACCCCCATTGCTGCGTCTCTGAGCTGAGTGGAGCCTGAGCCAGTTGACCTGGGCTCTGAGACTTGCTGCTGGTGCTGTTTTTTGTTGTCAGTGTAGACGTACCCTTTACGGACCAGGTGCTCTTCAGAATCTCAACTGAGTCCTAGTCCCACAGCCTCAGCTGGGAGGCAGCTGATTTAGTCACAGGTAGGGCTGGCCTATCTCCCCTTAAAGGGGCCAGTCACCCTGTGACAATACCGTTGTGATTCAGTAGCACCTGACAGCCACTTGGTACTGGTGTGAATGCACCGGGAGGGCGCAATTGAGAAACAGGCCCAATCTGTTATGCAGTTCATCTTGTGTCTGTTGCTTAGGACAGATCTCACTGTTCATTGTGTTCAAAATGCCAAATAACCATTAGCTAATAATAGTCATAAAATCCCTTGTGAGATGTATGTGTGTTATCTCCAGTTTATGGATGGGGAAACCAGAGGCAGAGAGAGCTTAAAAGACCTACTCAAAATAGTTTTTAAAATGACACCACTTCTGCTTCCATGTGCAATGTTTTTGAAAAACTAAATGCGATAGTGATCTGTGCTGTTTCATGCATTCCAGTGGCAGGCAAAGTATGTCTGCTCTAGTCATATCAGGACAATGCCTCTTGCTACCTTACTACTTACACCTAGTTTTACCAACTTTGTGGAAGTTAACGTCTCTCTTTGATGCCTGCGTCAAACGAGAAAAACAGGGTGACTTTCATTCAGGGGCGTAATTCACTGCACAAAATCCATCGGTACAAGTGCTTTCATGAGACCCAGCCCAAACACGGCAGGACAGGGCTTGCTGTTGCTTCCTGGTGTTGCTGACTTGTATGTGTAAAGCTCCTACAGCTATTCTGTTGGCTGCTGGTTTAGCATCCATTTGTATTTCTGCTGGGCCTTGAGTCTGGATGAAAGCTGAAGGGTTCCAGGTTCAAGCCTCCCCTTTCTGAGATAAACCAGCTGATTGTTGTGTTCTGCAGGCATCTGAAGCTGAAGGCTTTAAAATGTTCTGCAACAGAATCTCTCCTTGTTTGGGATGGAACTTCAGAGGTGAAGTCTATGGAGGACCAGCTGGGTGTGGAATTGGCTCCTGCAAACTGTTAAGCCTTTGATGTATTATGAACGATGAGGGAGATTTATAGCACAGGTTGACAGCAGGCATCTATCTTTGAGAATCTGCATTGCTTGCTACCCTGGAAGGCTTCCCCCTTTTATGAGTTTATTTGCTAGGATCAAGGCTGCCTTTCCATCCGAAAGTCTCCTTGCTTAGTGGTGGATCTAGGGTGGGATGGACTTCGATGAGCAAAAGATTTTTTTGGGGCAGGGAGAACTGTCATTGTTCTCTTCAGTCTCCTGAATGATTCCATATTAAGCTGTATCTTTGAAAATGCTGGCGTGCACAAAGAATGGCCAGCAAAGAAGAATTTCTAGTGCGTTGTCTACAAGGTCCTGAAGCAGAATTATGTACTGGTCTTAGCGAAGCTGCTTCTGCATCCCCTCCCCACCTTCGATCCAGTGGATACGTTTGGGAATTTCAGCTCCTTTTATTCAGGATCATCTTTTGGCTGTCACCTAGCAAACGGGGCCCTGATTCCTCATTTGGGGCCCTCGGTGCTTCCATGATGCATACAATTAATCAGAAAAGCTTTCGTGCTGGATGCTGTCAGTCCATATGGCTGGACTCTGTAGCTTAATTGGCATATCCTAATGCGGCTATGATTATAGCACTACTCACAGCTAATCGAGTCTCATATGAGGGTATAGAATTGTGTCTTTGGCTCAGAAAGTCTCCGGTTCAGTTTCATAGGCTGCCCATCCGATATGTGACTTAGCCGATGACTGCCGGAGTTAGCACCCAGAATGTCATTGTCATTATGCTTTCCTCGCCCTGAGAAGGGAAGCCTGTTAGGACAAGCCTGGAGAAGCTGCAATAGTTTTCCTGGAGTCTACTTATTATTTGGGCTGTAAATTGGCTTTTTATTTTATTTATTTAGACTTTACTTTGCTGTCGTCCCATTTAAAAAAAGAAAAGACCCTCTTTTCTCCAAGAGCGTCAGGTCACCTGTGCAAAGAATCTCTCTCCCAGTAAAAGCTCAGTTCTTCTAACTGAAACAGTTGCCAGGCTGCATTTTGTCACTAGCTGAATTTTAGTGGGAGTTTAATTGATTCCTGTGGATTGTACGTAGAGGGTGATTGCAAAGCATTTGGGGATCCTTTTAGGGTGACCAGATGCCCTGATTTTATAGGGACTGTACCGATATTTGGGGCTTTTTCTTATATAAGCGCCTATTACGCCGCACCTCCTGTCCCATTTTTCACACTTGCTGTATGGTCACCCTAGATCCTTTGTGCACGGAAGGACCTATCTAAGGAGCTACACTTGCCTTTCAGGATCAGAGTACGTTTTTATCTAGTCTGCTAACCCATCTCTGGAAGTGCCCAACACCTGACTACATCCCAGGCAGTGTCCTACCCCAATGTGCTCAAAATGTGACCCCCGCGATAGGGTGACCAGATAGCAAGTGTGAAAAATCCAGATGGAGGGAGGTAATAGGGTCCTCTATAAGACAAAGCCCTGAATAGCAGGATATCTGGTCACCCTGCCCGGGGACCATGTGTCCCACGGAGTAAGAGATGTTGAGAAGCAGGCAGTAAGGACACTGGGGAGGTGGGTGGGGGAGATTCTCTTCCCTGCTATAAAATGGTTGTCCGCATAAAAAGTTAGCACCACCTACTGTGCAGCGTGAGGACAAGGGAAATGACTCCTGACTGCAGCTTGTGCCCTGAAGCACGCAGCTGATTAGTCTGGTCGTTATCCAAGCTGTCACATCTACAGATGTGATATGGGTAATCAGAATGTCCAGTCCTTTTTAAAATATTCATGCTGTGCTGCATTGGGTTGTGGGTTTTGTTTTGGTCCTTCCTGTTTTTTGTTTTTTTTTCTCTAGAGACATCCCATTTGTGTTCCCATCTTGCCCTATTTCCAGGGTCCGCTCTGGGGAACATTCACATGGCTCCATTTCTTCCTGGCCAAGTGTGAGAGCCCCCATCAGCTCCATGAGGGCAAATGGAGGCAGCCTCTCAGGATCTGAAATGTGCAGCATGTGACTCATCTGAGTGCAGGGTTGCGTACGTGCTGCTTGGCATCTGGCTCAGCCGGCAAATGGGTCTTCCAGAGGGAGAGCTAGCCACCCTCGCTTACAAAACCCACACGAGAAGTCATGAATTGCAGGATGTCACTGTTATTCACTGACACAGACCGGGGCAGTGTTAGCAGGGCAGCTTTGGGGGGAGCGTAGCAACCTCCCATACTAAATCCAGTGTTAACTCGTAAAGCACCAATTCCATGCTGTCCGGTGAAGGCAGGTGCAACTGGTGAATTTCCCTCTCTGGCCAGGCCCAGGGGTCTGTTTACAGAAACACTTTTCAGAACAGGAGACGAGCTTGACCACCGCTGTGTTGGTGTGGGTTGCACTTTGAAGATAGTGCCTAGAATGCGAGGTGTCGAGAAGGACGGAATATCATCCCAGATGTGAAAGGGTGTGCGTGCGTGTGTTCATGAGAGGGCTACAGGCCAAGTGGTGACACAGCCCGTCACTGGCCTGGATTGAAACCCAGACCTGTCACACCCTAGTTTACAGGCACAGTACCACGGCAGAGAGAGATTTTAGTGACTTGCCCATGGTCAGACAAAGTCTGTGACAGAGCTGGGAATTGAACTGAATCTGCAGAGTCCCTGCCCGGTGCCCTAACCACAAGGGCATCCTGGTTGTATTAAAAGCTGAGCAAAGGGCTTTATCTTACAGAAGTAGCTGCTTTGTTTGCGGAACGCACTGTAATCTGCCAATAAGCTTGAGTAGCACTACAATATCCCCAGGGAGCTGCTCTTGAGGGACAAAGGACAGCTAATAGATGAGAGAAGATATCTGAAGTAAATTGAATACACTGTATTTAATCCCCCCCCTCTCCAGCCCTTTATGAAAAGCTAAAGAGCAGAATGGTCGATATACACTCGTGTGTTTAATAGCGTTGTGGGGTTTGTGCCAAAATTCTTTACATTGCTGTGTCTTGGGACACCCTGGGCCAGATTCTGCCTCCCAGCCGTCTTATGCTGGCATAGTTCTGTTGATTTCAGTGGAGTCACCTGTGGCTTGCCCTGGGGGAGTGAGGCAAATCAGGCCTGCTGAGTATAGTTTACTCAGTGAATGTATTGCTTATGAAGCATGCCAATTGACAGCCCCAGAGCCCGTCGTCTGCTCTCCGTAGTGCAGGTAAAGCATTGGAGTGCCAGTGTCCCCACGCCAGCGTGCCAAGGTACTTAGAGACGGGCACGTCTGAGCTCCTTGGCTACTGCCCTGAGCCTGCCAACACCGGTGAATTGTGAGAAATGGGCTGTTGCCATCGACCTCCTAGTGTAACTAACCTTGCTCTTGTTTTCTGCAGGACTTAGGCATGGAATCGACCTCTCTGGATGATGTCCTGTATAGATATGCCAGCTTCCGAAACCTGGTGGATCCAATCACCCATGACTTGATCATCAGTCTTGCTAGATACATCCATTGCCCCAAACCGGTAGGTAACTCGCTCTAACTACGTGGTCAAGGCAGTTCTAGTCACTTGCTCATTTGGGAAATGTCGTTTTGTTGTAAATGAGAAGCTTTTTGTTTGTTTGTTTTTGTTTTTTATAATCAATGCTGTACAAAATACCTTTGGGTTAACACAGAGATTGTGATCCTCCGAGTAGAGATGTCCTGTTGTGGGGAGAGTGGATCGATGCACAGAACTCTCTGTGAATTGCCAACAACCAGAATGATGTGCGTTTAGTGCTTAGTTAATTCTGTTGTTTTGTTTTTTCATATTCCCTATTTTTGCTCCTTCCTCCTGTCTCATTTGCTTGGGCAAAGCACGAAGGCATCTACTGTCTGGAACAATACAGGGGTATGGATAGGATGACTTCCTAGACCTTTTCTCTCTCTGATGTCTGCGGTGCCTGTCTTTCCTCTTGTGTCTCTAAAAGAAGCGAGTACTCAGCTGACACATTTCTCACCCCTGTAAGGAGGGCGGTAGCTGAAACAGAGCCCTGTCTTTGCAAGCGTTTGAGCATGCTGTGAGCAAAGCTGGCAGCACAGGGCCTGGAGGGCGTGGCAGTCAGAAGGAATAGCCTGAACCGAATAGTTATCGGCTGGGGTGAAGGGACTGAACTGTGATGTCAGAACCAGGATTTGCTTTCCATTCCATCATACTGGTTGTTTTATCATGGCGTGGGGGAGAACTGGCCCTGTGCTGCTCTCTTTAAAGTCAGAAAGGGAAACAGAGTTGTTCAAAGCAGTGTATCAATATTAGACCGGTTCGTATGGCAGCTACCGTTATGGCAGAAACATTCCTAACCCACCCGGCTTAGCTTTTAATGGTGACGTGCCAGATCCTCCACTGGTGTAAATTGGAGTAACTCCACTGAAGTCAATGGGAGCTATGCCGATTTACTCCAGAGGAGGATCTGGCCCTGTTGAGTCATGGAAAAGGTATTTGAACGATGGTTCTAAATTAGGGATGGACTGAAATGGACGTGATTCTGGTTTCAGACCTCATCAGTCAAGGTATGTTTTGCAGGAGTGGCTGGGATGCAGGCCCCATTTCATCTGCCCCTGCAGAACTTGGGAGCATGTGTTTTCTGATGAATGGTCCGCAGGGTTTGGATTCCTCTCTACTTTTCCTGTTGGCGGCTAGAGCATTCATCACAAACCTCAGTAAAGACCCGAGTCCTCTTCAGCTTAGAACGTAGGGGCCAGGTGTTCCAAAGAGCTCAGCTCCCGGTCAGGGATGAGAGTTTCAGAAGTTCTCTGCACTGATAAATCTCATCCTCTTGGGCTATTTGCTTTCCCTAGGATTTATTTTTTAAATTAACCACTTAATTCCCCCTCCAACCCCCATTTCAGTGTTTGATTCAGTGAACTGCATGGACCTGGGATGGTACAAATACCAGACTTCTCAAAACATCTCAGATGCTGAGGAAGGGGGATTGAAAGAGAGGAAGGATGGCCTAGTGGTCAGGGTATTAGCTTGGGAGACCCGGGTTTAGTTCCCTGCTGTGCAGCAGGCCTTGGAGTGCTTTGATGTGGGCATTTTCACTACCGTGATGGGAGGGGTTCTCCCATTGGCGCAGATAAGCCGTCTTCCTCAGAGACCATAGCTAGGTTGACAGAAGAATTTTTCTGTCAACCCAGTGCTATCTCCCCTGGGGGTTATGTCTGGATATCTCAGGGGGATGGATTTTCCCCTCCCCTCCCCCCTGAGAGATGTGGCTATGCTGATGTACATTTTCAGTGTAGACTGTCCCTTAGCTTCTCCGTAGCTCAATTCTGTAAATTTGAGATAATAGCTCTTCTCTCCTCCAGGAGTGTAGTGAGTGTGACAGGTTGCCCCCCATCCGGGATGCCACCTGATGTACTGGGGTCCCACTGAGCCTGCCCGTTCCACCATCCGGGGCTTCCTCAGCCTGTCCAGCTATGCCAGGCCCTCAAGCCTCCTCTAGCACGCACAGGAATGGCCACACCCAGCTGCAAACAGACACAGAGACTAAAATCAGCTCTGTGTGGGAGGATTCAGCTCGGGTATTGCCCAGTACTCAAGTGCACACCTCCGTTGGTGTGTAAACCCCAAATTGTATTGTCTTGCACTGTATAGAGATCGATACAGCGTAAGCTCATAAAAATCGCGCTCTCCCTCAGCGTGGAGGGAGATATGCACAGCTTGTTGTCCTCCCCAGTTATGAACTGGTTTATAGGAAATTGACACAAACAAGTTTATTAACCACAAAGGACAGATTTTAAGTGATTATAAGGGATAGAAAGCAGATTACTGAGCAAAATAAACAAACATGCAAACTAAGCTGAATTCACTAGAGAAGCTGGTTACAAATAGTAATTTTTCACCCTAAATGTTGTTTTAGGCAGGTTGCAGAGTTCCCTGAAGACAAACTGCTTTTGTTTGCACTTGAAGTTCCACATATTTCTCTTCACAGGTCAGATCCCTATCACAGCCTGGGCCTCAGTCCTTTTCCCCAGATCAGTTTTACGTGTTTACAGCAGTCATCCTGGGCAGGGAGTCTGAGAAGAACCAGCGACCCTGATTAACTCACTCTCCAGCCTTAAATAGGATTTACATATGATGGGAATCTTGTTTCCCTGTTTGATCCCCACACCCCTTCAGTGGAAAAGTACCAGCAGACTAAGCCGGTAAATTCACACCCATAGTGGGATAAGAGTCTTCCCTTGAGTTGAGTTGAATAGAGCTGACCCAGGATCTTATTTAGGTGAGTTTTCTTAGGCATGTCAATGTATTTAGTGTCAAGGCTGCAGTGGGGCCTAAGCCTTGTAGTCCTGATCTGCATTAAAATCTAAAGGGCGTGAGTTTTGGTGATGTCTCTTGTAGGAGCCGGATTCAAACCTTCTCCAAATTCTGGCACTCTTTGGACGCAGGGGTTGGGGTTGGTCCTGTCTCCAGTTAAGAATATATAATACAACTCTCCTTAAAGCCTCTCTCCTTATGGGCCTGATCCTGATTTCAGTGAGATTAGGGCAAATGTGGAGTGACTCTAGTGGAGTCATTCCAGATTTCCTCCAGTGTCACTGAGATTGGAGTCGGGCCTGAAATGTAGTTATCCTGTTGCACTGCATAAGCACAAACTAAGCGCTGTCCAGAGTTGTGCTGGGCCATGCACGGAGACATCATCCATCAGTATCTGTTACCCAGTACCAGCAATTACTGTGTACCATGGGCTGTTGTGCCCTTTGCAGTATGAGAGGGAGCTTTATAGTGAAAGAAGCTCTCAGAAAATCAATTTTAAACATGAATTCATTCACCATTATCTGTAGTTTTCTAGTGACATTTCAGGGAGATATTTGCTAATGATCAAAGACATTTAAATGAGCATTTCTTTCCTCAAAACCACAGCCCTGGGGCGTGGGGAGGTTAATACTTCTCTTTCAATTCTTTCCCCCCAGAGCTGAGGAAAGGTGCCAGGCTGACAGCTCTGAAAAGTGCTCCGTTTAGTCTCAGAATGGGCACTATGCAGGTAGAGGCAGCACATGCTTCCTTCTCTGGCATGCCTCAAACCTGACTTAGAGGGGACTGCTCTTCCTGGGTAGAGGGGAGATCAGTCCTCCTGGCTCATCTCACCCTGGGCCTTTCTGAGTGGCTGTTTAGTGCTGATCAGAGTGCTGCTTTTGTGACGTGGATATGTACCCTCTGGGTGATGGACTGAGAGACACTCATTTTACATAGGCGTTGCAGGGTAACAACTTTGAGTCACTGATGGCCTGCCGTAGGTCAGAGGTGTAATGCTCCCTGCTAATGTTTTGCACTTGTGTCTAGCAGCTCCCTCATGGCGCGTCAGATGCAAATGAATGAGGTCTCTGCACTCTGCTGTGGTCAGGGTTGGTATTCCCATTTCGCAGATGGGGACATCAAGGGACAGGGAGGTTAAGTTCCTTTCCCAGAGTCCCATGGGGAGTCAATGAACTATAACCAAGATGCCCTTACCGCTACTTCTGTGTCTTTATCACAGGAGCACCCTACCATAACCTATTACCAAACACATAATTCATCCACCCCCGGGCCTATGTGTCATGACATGACCTTAGATTACAGTTGTCGTTCTGACTTCCTGACCTCACATTAATTTTCATGGTAGCAAATGCTGATGTTGCAAATACAGGGGAGGGGGGTGAGACAGTGCAGTCTGGTGCTTGTAGTATAGGACTGTGGTTCTGAACTCATCTGTGCCACTGGCTTGCTGTGTGACTGAGCAGAGCAGCCAGCCTCTGTGCCTTATTTTTTTCTATTAGTAATCTGAGGAAAGTGATATTTACCCACCTTTATAACATATGTTGTGATCGTCAGATGCCATGGACTATATAAGCACAAAGTATTTTCTTCACTGCAGGATCCCAGCTAAACTGTGAGCCAGAGACTTCTTACATCCAAATATCTGAAATAGTAGCATAGAGGATAGGAACGATTTGACTGTCAAAGTCAGTGACATTCTGTATTAATGTTCCTTTGTTGCCACTCTTGCTTGTGAAAATCCCTCTGTATGGGAGCTATACATCTGCATCGCATTAACGTATTTTGCAATATCAAAGTGGCAGGAAGCTCACACTTCACTAATAACAAATCCCAGTATCTTTCGTTACTTAATGTGTTTGTCCCACATTCATGTTTTCATTGTAATAAGAGATGTTCTTTTGAAAAGCTTTTCTGTGTAAACTGTGGGAAAATAGAAAAAGGCTGAACCCGGGGTCTTGGAAGCAGGAAAAAAAATAGCACTAAGCCTTTTTTTTTTAGGCTTACTTGTATAATGGTAACATCTGTGTAATTTTCAGTGACACCATTACTGGCAATCCTCACTCAGCACCTCCAAACTGGGGGAAGCCAGCAAGACTTAGCAAAAAAACCAAGTATGGCTGGAGGATCAGCGTGACCTTAAGCTGTAATAAATTAAACTCTTCAAACTGAGAGCTGTTTCCTTGACACGGAGCTCGGTGTGCTGGCACTGCGAGTCTAACGGGCCCGATCCTCGTTAAACTGACGTCAGTTGCATAAGGGTTGGGCTGCTATCCAGTAATCTACTCTGTATACAAGACCAAGGTGCAGAATGAGAAGGAGATGAGGTCTAGTGGTCTGAGCACAGGCTGAGGAAGCAGGAGTCTCTGAGTTCTAATCCCAGTTATGACATTACAGACTCCCCCTGTAGCCTCTGGCCAGTCACTTCATCTGTGCAAGTAGATGGTGGTACCTCCCTCATAGAGGTGCTGTCAGAAATAATTAGTGGCTTGTAAAGCTCTTTGGAAAATGACTATCCTTGAATTGCTACAGCATTGTGATTCCTGAGGTCCTGTCTTAGGCCATTCATTCCATCCTGGATTTCGTAGATTACAAGCTCTGAAGATGGGTTTAGCAGAGGGTGAAATGCACATCTGCTGTTTCGTACTAGAGGTGGGGAGTGCCTGGAGTGTAGCAGGGGGATGCCCTGAAATCTGGGCAGAAGCATTAAAATGTCTAAGTGGCTGCCCACTGCATGTCAACGTGGTGACAGAGAAATACACCAGGAAAGCACATTCTGTGGTGGGGTTACCGGCTCCAAGCCTGGAAGCTATTCTATCTATGTGGCCCATGCCTTGTGCTTCATTGCAAGGTCAGGGATGTCATTCATCTGTTAGGTATAGACATAGCAGGCTAGAGCCAACCCCCCCCTCCCACAGGTTCCTTCATGCCACTTTGCCCTGTGATCTTCTCAGATTTCATGCCTGGTTGATGATGGATTTGCACCAGATGGATTATCTGTGCAAGCTGGTTTCTCTCTCAGGTTTTTCTAGGGCACCTTTCACCTCCCCTGTCCTAAGTGTGGGGAATGTAGGGAGTGCTGCTCCTTCTGTTGGCACTGACCCGTTGCTCCGGCCTGCTAGACGTAACACCAAACTCCTGATTACTGATCGAAGTCATTGTCAGTCAAGGGTGCTGGAACAGTTTGCATGGTTGGGGTGCTGAGAGCCATTGAACCAAACTGTGAAATCTGTGTATGACGGAAACCACTTCAAACTAGCACTCCTAGTTCCAGCACCTGTGTTGTCAATCCTGTGGTGGTTTCTGCAAGAATTGGGCGATTATTCCTGGTCTCTAAGCTAAATGAAACTTTGAGGAATTACATTCTGTTTAACTAATTTTTCCTCACTGTTTCAATTGACTCTATTTTTCTTCACTTCCTGCTGTGATGTTTGTCTGCCATTAAATCCCTGCCTCACTTTCTCCTAGAGTTGGCTGGGTGTGCATGGTGGCTGGTCTCAGTCTTGTTCTCGAACTGTTTGGGAAGTGCCTTGGGATGCCCTGGGATGCAGGGCACCAAAGAAGTGTAAGAAGCGATCATCAATAGCATTTTACTTCCTTCAAGGGGGGTTCTGAAGCACTTGTGTCAGTCTTACAATTGACACCAATACTTAACAAGGCCTCACTGACGTGTGCAAGAATGATTACTACTTAAACAGTGATGAAAGAGCCCAGTTTATTTCAAGGACAGAAATTCCTCTGTGGTACCTAGTGGGATGATTTAGTTGGGGCTGGTCCTGCTTTGGTCAGGGGGTTGGACTAGATGATCTCCTGAGGTCTCTTCCAACCTAATCTTCTATGATTCTACCAAAGAAGAGTCGCTAAAGAGGGAAAGATTTGGCAGTGTCAAGTCATTTGTCTTTTAGTTTTCCAAAATATGAAAGAAGTGCTACAAACACTAAACATTAATGAAAACAATCCATTACCTCCATTGGGAAGCGGTGGTGTATTGTTCCATGTGGGCTGTATCATTGACAACGAATGATTTGAGCGTACTCCCACATCCCCACCTACCTTCTCAAGGCTTCCTCAAGTTGTCTAATCACTTGTGGCCTGGGGAGTTACATTTGCATCCTGGTGAGCCACGGTGAGTGTGGTGTGCTTTCCTTCTAGGCATTGTCTAGTGGGAATCAGGACTGTGTTGCGCTTCGGGTGTAGTGTCACAGAGGAGCCTCTGGCAGGGCAGTTCAGCTCTCTCGGTCTCAGTTTAATTCTTCCCTGCCTTAAAGAAGTGTTCTGAATCTGAGGGTTGCTTAACTGATACCTGTAAAGCGCTTTGGGAGCGTTGAATGAAAGGTTCTTTAGAAAGGAAAAGTATTATTAAATTATACGCATCACGTCCTGCCAGCTGGGCAGGTAACGAACAAAGGAACTCCTGAGCTCTAATCCCGGCTCTCATGCTGACACCATCTAGGGCCTTACCTCTGCTGCCTCAGTTTCCCTATGTATAAAATGTAGGTAATACTGGGCTTCCTCAGTAAGCTGGTGTGAGCATTGTCTCTTGTTCGTAAAGTGCTTTGAACATGAATCTATAGAAGCATTAAGATAATGTGCAGCATTATATCCCATAGGCTGGCATGCCAATGCGTCATTTTAATTAGGAAGCCATAACAAGCTCTTCCTTTTTGTTAGACTCAACTACAGGGTAGTAAGATCCACAGCCCTTTACAAATATAAACAAATTAATCTTCACAGCAGCTGCAGGAGTTGGGTGTAGATGCAAACTGAGGCCCCAGGAAGTTGAGGGAGTTTGTGACTTGACCAAGACCCCACACAATGAGTGTTTGAGAGAGATCAGTGCTCAGACCTCTCTAATGGCGGTGGTCTCAAGTAAACAGTTACAAGATAAACCCTCATGCTATCCGGACAACGAGAGGAAGGCTGTCCTTGTGGCTAAGGGACTGGGCTGATATTTGGGTGATCTGAGTCCAATTCCTGACTCTGCCTCCTGTGTGACTGTGGGCAAGTCACTTAATCTCTCCGCGCAGAGCTAGCACTAAGTATAAGCAAACTAAGCAATTGTTTAGGGACCCAAGCAGTGCAAGGGGGACCCCCATTCACTTTTTATTATAAGAACTTGCTGGGGGAAGGGAGGGAATATTCCTACTTAGGGCCCCCAGTGGGCTAGCACCGGTTCTGTCTCTGTGCCTCAGTTCTCCAGTCTGTGACATGTGGATAACAGCCCTGCCTCATCTAGTTAGATTATAAACTCTTCAGGGCAGGGCCTCTCTCTTGCTTTGCATCTGTATAATGCCTAGGCCTGAGGCCCTGATCTTAGTGAGGCCCTATAGGTGCTACTGTCATACAGATGACAACCCCAAGTGTTCCGTCAAAGCAGGCTGGATGCCGTCTAGCCACTATTTGGCATCCCCGTGATGTGATAAGTGGGCTAACGCATTCAGTGTAAGTGTGCAGGCTTATTTTTGGCGGGGATATGTGTGTGTGGGTGGAATTAAATGAAGTCTCATCTGTGGCCATCAGGTATTTTTTCCTTAATACACAAAATCACTGATTTCATTGGAAACAGTGGCAGGATATGGCTCTGTATTTTAGCTGTGCTTTCTGATCCAGGAAAGTAAAGACATTCTTCCAGCCCTTTACAAAAGTCGTTCAAAATCAAGCATCAGTGATATTAATCGTATATAAGCCACAGCACCTTTTCCAAGAAAAAGAATCTTGCACTGTGCCACCGTGACCACCCCGGCTTCGCAGCACCGCTCCTGTGCTCGGACTACATAGTCCTGCATGATTCTGTAGTGGTTTTTTAAATAAAAGGTTGTGGGGGATTATCTACTGTTGTTAACCTCTCTGCTGCTTTATTTCCCTTCCTCTGAAGCAGCTTAATGGGGTCACCACCCCCGCTTGTATATCTAAAACACCTCTTTCTGGAAAGGCTGTGCTTTACTTAGGTGATGGAATTAGATTTCGCATTACAGATTTTTACAGGCTTCAGCCTATCTAGTCTTTGAAGGAAATTCAGCTTGTTATGCGGGTTTGGTTTATTCTCCATAGCAGTGAAATTTGGGAGGATAGGCTTTAAGTTACTTACTTGTCTGGAGAACAAACATAAGGAATATTTTTTTGTCAGTGACACAAGACTGTCCCCTGTATTAAAAAGTACATAAGTATTTATGTATGGCAGAGTTCAAAATACTATAGTTTACAGTAGTTCCTATAGTGGTTGGACTGTTACAGGAGAACTTTTTAAAGGGTCTCATTAATCTTTATGATATCCACATGGATGCATCAAGTGGGTAATAATATGTAGTCCATAAAAGTCCATAAATAATTTGGGTTCATTCTTTAATAGCAGATTTTATATATATGCCAAGTATTATGAGATGTTGAGATTTTTTCCCCTGAGATTATTTTGTTGAAATAAATGTTTTTTCAGTGAAAGTGTTTTTTAAAGTAATTTTTTGCTAAAAATTGTCAGCAGTGTTTATTTTTGAAAAATAAATGAATACATTGTTTTTTCTAACTAGTTTCTAATATTTTCTCCAAAACATCACAAAATAATTGTTGACAATTTTGTTTAATAGAAACCCCCTGGCGATAAATTATCACACACCTTTTTGGTAATGTTTTTGTTTAAAAAAAACAATTTAAAACTTTGAAAAATGTGAAGTAACAAAACATTTGTTCTGTTTCAAACCTTTTGAAGTGGGAAAAAATTTGATCTTTTTTTCTTCACAAAACTATTTTTGAGTTTTTCAGCCAGGTCTGATGACTACTGATGGAGCTGGACCAAGCCCTGTGTTGGAGTCAGTGGGAAGTTGGGCTGTAGGATTTGGGACGTGACTCCATGCATGTCTCTTCATGTTAGATCCCGGACGACTGCACTAAGCCAGGCCCACATAGCTTAGGGACAATTTTGGACCCCAGTGGTCTGTCCCTACTGCAGCAGACTGGTTAGTGTTTGAGGTGTAAAATCATAGAATCATAGAATATCAGGGTTGGAAGAGACCTCAGGAGGCCATCTAGTCCCGCCCCCTGCTCAAAGCAGGACCAACACCAACTAAATCATCCCAGCCAGGGCTGTGTCAAACCGGGCCTTAAAAACCTCTAAGGATGGAGATTCTACCACCTCCCTAGATAACCCATTCCAGTGCTTCACCACCCTCCTAGTAAAGTAATGTTTACTAATATCCAAACTAGACATTCCTCACTACAACTTGAAACCATTACTCCTTGTTTTGTCATCTGCCACCACTGAGAACAGCTGAGCTCTGTCCTCTTTGGAGCCCTCCTTCAGGTAGAATACCATGGTTGGGACATCCAAACTCCCTCTGGGTACCACTTTACTGTGCAGATAGTCCCGTTGAAGTCAGTTGCCCTATATGAATTATGGGCATTGTAGTCTAGCCCTGAAGGAATAACCATTTTCTGAAAGATTCAGCTGTGGCTTTGCTGCAAGGCCCATGTCTGGAGCAGCACAACGGCTGCCCCACGAGCAGACAAGGAACCAGACTGTGACTTGGAGAGTTATAATCTGCCTCCCAGCTCCATGCAGGATGTGCCCTGCATAGTACATGTCTTGCTACAGCTATGCTGCTAGCAGGCTGAGGGGACAGAGCCGTGGCCAGGTGCAATGTGGGAGCAGTGTAGGTCCCCTGGGGAGGTGGCTTTTCCTGCTCCTGCACAGCTATCCTGCCAGGGGCACATGGTGCAGGGGAGTAAGAGAGACTATTTCTACTGCCCAGGTGTGAATCTCTCTGCACGCTGTGCTCCTGCGCTAGGAAAGGATGTTTTGGAGCAGACTGCCTGGCCGTGGAGTCCGATCTGTTCATCGCTCTCTGTTTGCAGACGAAATGTATTGACGTTTGGCATTTAAATCTGGCATCTCTAAGAGCCAGAACTAAGAGCTGGCAGGATCTGTGTGACCCTTTCTTGATTCCCTTAATAAGTAAAGAACCTTTTCTAATCAGTGCACGATAATATGCAAACCATCCTAAATGCCAAGAGATGGATTTTTGCCTGCTCTGAGATAGATTTTTTTTTAATGCCTCCAAAATGTCAGACGCCAGTTCAACAGGCGAGTGACGTGAGAAATGGCCCTTGTTGCACAACTTTCTCTGTCCCGCTGATCTCACGAGGGCATCGCAGGTGACGCTGCCCCATTGATTGCCATTGTGTGCTTTAATTAAGCTGAGCTGTGGTGGAGAAGAAGGTTAAAAAGGAACGCTGAGCAGGAAAAGCAATTTCACGACAGCCTCTTAGAAAATATTTGATCTTTTCTCAAAAAGCAAGTGTTGCTAAGCATCCAAAGTAAACTTTGGAACCAACTCCCCAAATCAGAAGGCATTCAAGGTGGCTCAGGTATTTTTAAATCCTTAAAGCAGAAGAAACATATACAGAGTCACTATTCAGGAGGACGAGGAAGCAGGAGATTTCTTATATGTATGGAAAGAAGTAGGAACTGACTCTGAAAAAGAATTAGATTTAATGGGATCGAATTAAATCTGCTTGTAAATGTCTGCAGGGCTGTTCAGACCAGTGAATCTTGAAGTGCACTGCCAGAAGAGAGACCGACCGACCGACCAACCTTATCTGAAGTAGCAACTGAAGTCAGAGAAGGGGTGTTACCAATGTTTAGACTTCTGGTTCTCTTCCCAATTTCTGTGTAGAGATAACACCACTGTGAATGGGACACTGCTTCCTCTCCCGCTTTTAAACCTTTTACTCTCCTGTTGATGTTTTCCGCAGTGTGACTGGATAACGAATGCAGCCTCGCTCCTTACCTCTTCTCACCCCTCCTCTCGCTGGCCCTGTCTTCTTCGTGAGCTAACTGGCGGCGACTGCATAGTGAAGGCTGGGCAGTGCTTGGTTTTCGCATAGGTTGACAGGTCGAGTAATTCCTACGGTGGAGTCTAGTCTTTAACTCGGCCTGGTACTCTCATGATAATGACAACTGCCTTGTCTGCACTATCGGTTCACCTCAAGTTAGGAATACACCATTTTCTCCATAGGGAATTCTCTAGGCTACTATATTTCAATGTATTTGCACCATTGTAATACTGTCTAAGGCTCTATGGTGTGTTTACCCCGGAGAACTAGCATGCATTAGCTATCCTGCTGTAAAATCCTAGTGAAGACAAGGGACTGTCATAAGGTCAACCGTGGGGGTGGAGGGAGAGGCCATAGTGTTGACCTCTCCTAGTTTACCTATTGGTTATCCTGGTGGCCCACCCCTTTTCTGGCAGTGAAGATGGATCCTCGCTGTGTGGTGGCGGTCAGGTCACTGTGGTTAAGGAACTGGACAAGGACTCCGACGGTGAGGATGATTTGCTAGGTGTGTTGTGGTAGTGCCTGGGGACCCCAGCGCCATTGCGCTAAACATTGTACTAACAAGAAAAAGGATCCCTGCCCCAAAGACGTTACAATCTGGGTTAAATTCCTAGCACCACAACAGACTTCCTGTGTGACCCTGGGCCAGCAATTTATTCTCTGCCTAGTTCTCCATCTATAAAATGAGGATAACTATTCTTTTCTCCTACCCTTTGCTTGTCTGTAGCATCTAACACAATGGAGCCAGCTCTTGTTTGGGGCCCTCTAAGTGACCCTGCAATACATATCATCAATAGTAATAAAATAAAATAACTCTCCCTCTCCATGCCTCAGGTGCAAAGGGAGAGTGATATTGACCTAGCAGGAGGATTGTCAGCGTCGGGCAGTTTCTGATCTCTGGCTGAAAGGTGCAGTGGAATTCACTGGTATTAATGTGGTAGAGATTTTTTTCCTATCTGAACACAGCTGACGTGACAGGATATAACAGAGGGGGAAATTGAATGAATGCAGGCTCAGAGTATCTGAACCGAGACCTGGTGACGTTCCTGTTGTGTTGCTTATTTCAATATGTTATTGAAATGCCTGCAGACGAGTCAGAGGTTCGCTCTGATGAGACCCTTTGACTAGATGCCAGTTAGGTAAGCGCTTCATTAGATCCCTTTCACTTATTCCCAGCAATGGACCAGATGAAAAATATTGCAGAATAAAAGCGGGCAGGGAAGGGAGACTGAGCTGCGTCGGAAAGCGTTTGCTGAATTCTTTCAGCAGGACTGGAGAGCTTGCAGAGTGTCTTGTGGACAATACCATATGCTGCCTAATAATTTTAACAAGTGCTTGCCGGACTAATGGGCCTTGCTGGAATTTGTGGATTTTTATTGCATTCTAAACTACTGTTAGACTTGATCATCAGTTAGAAAAACCCATAGACCTGCAGTGCTCAGCCTTGCTGCTGCATTACCCTGGGCAAATCACTTCTCTGTTTCCTTTCCCATTCTTTGCTTATCTTGTTTGTTTCGACCGTAAGCTCTTTGGGACAGGAACTCTCTTGTATTGTGTATGTACAGTGCTGAGCACAACGGGCACCAGTCTCAATGGAGGCCTTCGCTAGACACTGCTGTAATATAGTGTCTCTGAGCAAAGTCCATGAAATTTCTACTACCTGTTCTGTACCTGTCCTGGGGGTAAACAGAGGACCTGAGCTTCTGGAGCTGTCAGCCCAGCACCGTCCCTTAGCACTACCTTCCTCTGCAAACATTCACATAAACCAAAGCAACGGTTCCTTAGGGAAATATGTGGCCAAGAAGCAGGAAACTCATTAAACAGCAACCCCACGTTTTGATGTTTTCCAATGGTAATTGACATTTGAGCACAGATCATTTGGCTTTTAATCAAACCATAATTTACTGCATGGGAAGGAAGCGTATTGATTTTCCTACCCACCCTCACACATTCTTGGGCTCATTATTTATTTAGTGTCGAAGCTCATGTATTAAGATCCTTTCTGTTCCCTAAGGGTGTGTCTACACTGCAATAAAACATGCTCGGCATGGCTGCAGCCAGCCCAGGTCAGATGACTCAGGCGACCCAAAATGGCACTGTAGATATTTGGGTTTGGGCTCGGGCTCTGAAATTAAACAAGTGAGGATGAGTCTCAGACCTTGGGCAGGCTCCAGCCTGAGCCTGAATGTCTACACTGCTATTCCTAGTGCTGCAGACCAAGCCCTGCGCGCCTGAGTCGATTGACCCAGGCTCGGAGACCTGGTGCCATGGGTTTTTTATTGCCATGTAGATGTACCTTTAAGGAGTAAATACAAACAGAGTGTTTTCAGTCTCTAGCCAGTGCAGTTAATGCTTTTGGATGGATGTTTTAATATCTGTCCCTGGCTTTGCCTGTGAGACTGAAGTGTAAGGGAACAAATGGTCCACGGCAAACTGAATTTGCAAAGATGAACGATTTAATGAAGAGGCTTCACCGAAGGTCTCCCTTAGGCAGACCTGCAGGCCAGCAGCTCTTTGCACAGAGAGCACGGCTGACAAATGGTGGCACACCTGTCTGAGAGTTCTCCAAGTCACAGCTTATTGATGGAGGCAGCTTTCTGAGGCTTATGTATGCGAGGCAGGAGAGTCCCAAGAACCATCTGTTGAGCAGAACAAAAGAAGACCCACAACAGAGGTGGGATCCTTCACATTTGCTGCTCAGCCGCTCCTGCCTCAGCAGCACCAGTGTATTGCTGCTTGTGTGAGTCTGTCTATCTGTACGGAGGGCTCCTGTTGCCCAGGTGTCTGCGCTCCCAGCAAACTCTGAGGAATTCTCCCTATAGAATCTGGATGAGGTGGGGAATTAGCCCCACTTCACACATGGGCTCCTGAGATGCTGAAAGATTAAATGACTTGCACAAGGTCATGTGGGGAGTCTGTGGCAGAGGTTTTGAGTGCCAGGCCAGTGCTTTAACCACAAGACCATCTGCCCTTCAGTTGGGAATGCAAGTGAATCAGCGGGGGCTCAGCTGTGTTCTCTGATGCACATGTTGGTCCCTGTGCCAACGGAGGGTCGCTGGGCCATGCAGCATGACACAGAGCAAGATGACAGTTAGCACCTGCTGAAACCTGTGGTGCTGGGGCTTCACGGCTCCAGGCCCAGAGCTAGCTAGATTAACGCTAGCTCGAGCACGTCTCCCCAAGGTGCAGTCCTACCCGGTGATTGCAGTGTGGACGTGCTCACTGTGTATTCACCCCTCTGAAACAGGGATACAAGCTGCCTTTCCCTTTTGCAAACAGCAAATCCTGGCACCATGGACGTATGAGGGGTATTATGGGCTGGGCTAGTGTCTGAACCACTTGTACCATAAAGTGCTCCTAACAGCACGGAAATGGAGGCTGTTTGGAGTCAGACAGAGTTAATAGAAGAGCCCTGGCTACTGCTCTTGCAGTGTCGTGTATGTGGTCTGTTCCTTTTCTCAGGAAGATGTGTTCATGGGACCCTTTGGAGAGGGAAGAGCCCACAGCACAATTAGGAATGATGACAGTGCTGGACAGCGAGCCTGATCTCTGTTCACACCACTTACAGTCTCCAGCAGACCTGGCTGATTCTCCAGGTTACCTCCCGGCTGTTTCTTTGGTGGCGAATCCAGGAGCTTAGGTGGTCGTGTATCCGTAGTCACCGATTTCTCTCTCTGCTGTTCTGAATTGCTGTAGGCAGGGCATGGCGAAATGTATGCATATACAATGACAGGTTCTAAATCAGCTATTGCCACCCAAGAAAGAGATCTTGGCGTCATGACTAGTTCTCTGAAAACTTCAGTTTAGTGCTTACCAGTGGTCAAAAAGGCTACCAATATGTTCAGTGCTATTAGGAAGGGATAGAAAACAGACAAAATATCACAATGCCCCTATATAAATCCATGGTGTGCCCACACCCTGAATACCTTGTCCAGTTCTGATTGCCTCATCTCAAACAGGATCTAGGGGGACTGGAAAAGGTTCAGAGAAGGATAACAGTTAATCACAGGCGTGGAACGGCTTCTATATGAGGAGAGACTAAAAAGATAGGGCTGTTCAGCTTAGCAAAGAGATAATTCGGGTGGGAGGGGAGATGATAGAGGTCTATAAAATCATGAATGGGATGGAAAAGGTGAATAGATTAGTGTTACTTACCCTTTCACACAATACAAAAACCGGGGTTCACTTGATTGAAATGAACAGGCAGCAAGCAGGTTTAATACAAACAAGAGGAAGTACTTTTTCATACCACACAACTGAGCTGTGGAACATGTTGGAATGGGATGTGGTGATGGCCAAAAGATGAGTTCAAAAAAGAACTGGACGAGTTCATGGAGGATAGGACCCTCAATGGCTATTAGCCAAGATGATCAGGAATGCAACTCCATGCTTGGGTTGACCCTAAGTTTCTGACTACCAAAAGCTGGGGATGGGAGAGAGGGGTGGATCGTTCCATAATTGCCCTGTTTTGTACACTCCCCCGAAGCTCTGGTATCACCACTGTCAGAGACAAGACACTGGGAAGATGGGCCATGGTCTGACCCATATGTTCTGATCGCTGTACACTGTCACTTTTGGGTTCTAAAAAGGGTCTGTTGCTGACCATTGCATCAGTTCCCAGGGCTGATAACCGTTGTCAGGTTTCAACTCTCCCACCACTGCTGGAAATCAGTCACCATTGTTTTATTTTTGGTATCTGTTTCCAGCCCTGCCTACCCAGCTGGTGCATGTGCTGGATGGAGAGACGGGTTAAACAAAGCTTAGAAGAGAATCTGCTATGAGATCACTGCAGAACCAGTGCTGGGGGTTCACCAAACCAAGGGAAATTTCCCATAGCAAGTAAATCCTGGAAGAAGGGAAACTCCAGTGGATATTTCTCAACAAGAGATTCTTCCTTTGCCAGGGCCCGCTGGTGCCTTGATGTACCTGGCACATTGTGAGTTGATCCTGGGCCATTGCCTCTGCTGCAGAAGCCTCGAGAGTGTCTCTGTGATTCCAGAAAGACAGCACTAGTGAGGCCAAATCCTGAGCAGTGCTGATGTCTCTGGGAGTTGCAGGGCCCAGCACCTCTCAGGATTTAGCCCTGAAGGAGGCGGTTTATTCTTGCTCTGTTCCCATGTGTGTCTCTTCTCCCCTGCTGGCTGCCTTTAGGTGCTGGCTGCAGTTGCTAGCATCCCTGCTCCCATCCCTGCTCTAATGCAGCACCCCCTGCCAGCTTCTCCAACAGTGCAAAGGCAAATACCGGTAGGCAGGGAGTCCCCTTGTGCCAGCTCCTTGTCCGGAAAGCCCAGGTGTGAGCTAAGCCCACCTGCGTGACATGGCAACTGGGGACCGGGGGCTTTGGTGTTTGTCATTCCAAAAAAAAAATTAGTCTCTGTCGTCTTTTCCATCCAGCATCGCCCCTGTCGCCCTGCCCCTGTCCTGCGTAATAGCAGTAACTGCTGCAGGACTGAGCTCTGCAGCCTGCAGGGGGTGGGCTCCTCAAATCCTGCCCCTTCTTGGACATTAGGCCGTGTCGGTCTGTGCAGTGCCCAGGGCCCTCTGCACCCAGAGAAGAGGGGGCAGGATTGGCCCCCTGAGCGCAGAAACAATCCCTGTCTCCTTTGTCCAGTGGTGGCAGCATCGTGTCCTAGATAAAGCTGTAGGCTTGGTAGCAGGACAGAGGGGCAGCACTGCGGGAACAACGAACCTACTGAGCCCTTTGCAGCTGAATGTAATGAGACTTGATTGGGAGCTATCAAGCCGCCTACGCAGTGACCTGATTCAGGTTTTTCTCTTGGCAACAAAAGCCACTCGTCTGAGCTCCAGGCAGAGGGCGTGCTGCTGGGTTTTCATGCCTGCAACTGGACCGTGCCAACCCCTGAGTGTTTCCCGCTGTTCGCACGCCGGCATGTGTGGTGGGGGGAGGTTCCAGGTGTTTCCTCTTCTTAGCTGGCTTGTGGTCTGAAGCAGCAGGAATTGGGCGAGGGGCAGGGTGGTTGCACTTGAAAAATACACCAGTTATTAAAAAGTCAGAGGCCAAGTGTGTCTTTTTTTCTCTGGGCGCCTGCCTGAAACACAGATGTGGGCATGCAGCAACTGGCTGCAATTTAGCCTAATGCTAAAAAAAAAAAATCATTAGATAACTTCAGTCCCTCGTGACTTACATCAAAAGGGAAGACATCATAAAATTGGCACCAGAGATCGGAAAAGCCTTTCTGCTGCCAGCGTGAGGAAAGTCCTTTGCAGAGCTGCAATGGCTGGGTCTGAATAGATCAGGGCTTTGCCCAAACGAATGAAGTGCACATGTGAAGTGGTTTTGCTGCAGGCTGCGGTTCGCGCTGCTCGTGGCTGTGAAGGGGTTGGAAAATTGCAATCCAGGTGCACCAAAATGAGCAAATATGTGTGTGGAATCTAACAGAGGTGTCCTTTGTCGGGAATGGTGGTGACTCTTGAAGAGGCAATATGCACAGTAATGGTAAAGAATTGTCTGGAGTGAATCCAAATAAGCGCACGTGCGTGTGCACACACACACACACACCTGCCCTTCTCCCCCCCCCCCCCCCGGTGTTAGGTCTAAAGGTAGTTTAGCTAGCTCCAGCTGTGGGATGGTTTTGTGATGTGGACACCTGTCTGCTAAGGGTGGAGATGACTGATCCATTCTGCATGGTGACCAGGTGGTTATGACTTTAGGTTCCTACATGCAGATTCAGCTGGTGACCCAGAGGCAAACGGCTGGGGTTTCCCAAGGGGCCTACAGGAGCTGGGCACCCAACTCCTATCAGTCTCCTTTAAAAATGCCGGCCCGAACACTTTATGTCTCGCAGTCTGTCGAATGAGTCAGATTCCTGGTTATACAGGGCCTTTCATTTGAGGGGTCTCCAGGTGAACTGCAAGCATTAATGAAGCCACACAACACCCCTGGAAGGTACAAAGTCACTAGAGCCATTTTGCAGATGGATAAACTGAGGCACAGAGAGGCCTAGTCCATTGCCCAAAGCCATGCACTGAGCCAATGACACGATTGAGAATGAAGTAAAGGCAGTTTGACCTCCTGCTTCTCATTCTAATCACTAGAAAACAGTCTCCTATGTCTCCTGCAGGCAAGATGGTATGAGAATTTGTTTGACCAAGAGAGGATATGTTGGCTAAGAGCAGCAGGATATTTTTTCTAAAGGTGCCATAGGATCTTTCTGTTCGACTCCCATTTGTAAACTGTACCCGTCGCTGTGGTATCTGAGCACTTGTATCGTTCACTCCCCCCTGGGCAATGTGCAGAGATGGGGCTATGCAATTCTGACCAACACCTTATCTGAAGATCAGGCTGCAATTCCCATTTGTCAGGTACTGTAATGCTCACAACCCCCCTTGTGAGGTAGGTAGATAGGGACTGTCACCCCCATTTTGCAGAGGGGAAACTGAGTCACACAAGATTTGATGTCTTCAAATATGTTAAAGGCTGTTACGAAGAGGGTGGGGATCAGTTGTTCTCCAGATACATCTACACTTGAAAAGCTCTAGCTGCAGGGCTTCGGTGTCGATGCATACAGCAGAACCTCAGGGATATGAACACCTCGGGAATGGAGGTTGTCCACAACTCCGAACAAAACGTTATGATTCTTTCAGAAATTTACAACTGAACGTTGACTTTTAATACAGCTTTGAAACTTTATTATGTAGAAGAAAAATGCTGCTTTTAACCATCTTAATTCAAATGAAACAAGCACAGAAACAGTTTCCTTACCTTGTCAAATCCTTTTTTTTAACTTTCCCTTTCTTTTTTAAGTAGGTTACATGTAACACGGTATTTGCTTTTTGTCTCTGTGCTGCTGTTTGATTGCATACTTCTGGTTCCAAATGAGGTGTGTGGCTGACAAGTCAGATCGTAACTCTGAGGTTCTACTGTACTATAGTGACGGGAGGGGTTCTCCCGTCACTCTAGATAAACCATGTCCCTGAGAGGCAGTAGGTAGCTATTCTTCTGTTGACCTGGCGCTGTTTACACCGGGGCTAAGGACGGCTTAACTACGTCTCTCAGGGCTATGGATTTTTCACCCCATGAGAGATGTAGCTGTGCCCATGTAACTTTTCAGTGTAGACCAGCCCTCTGTCTCCACTGAAGGAAGGGCAAGAAGCAATGTGCAGCAAGGGAGATTTTAGGTTAGATATTAGGAAATGTTTTATTTGTTAGGATAGGTAAGCTTTGGAATAGGCTTGCAAGGGAGGTTTTGGAATCCCCATCACGGGAGGTTTCAAAGAGCAGGTTAGACAAACACCTGTCAGGGATGGTTTAGGTTTACTTGGTTCTGCCGCAGGGCGCTGGACTGGATGACCTCTTGAGGACCCTTCCAACCCGACATTTCTGTGATTCTGTGGCGCTGCACGATATCTTTGTGTCTAATCCTGGAACCAGGCTTTCCCAGGCTTTCCAGAGCGCAGCTCTGCCCTTTGGGTGCTAGACCATGTGGCCCCAGTTGAGATTTCTGTGCAGAGTCTCTTGCACGAATACATTGGAAATGGCATGAGAGATTAGAAAAGGCACAATCATCCAGTTACAAAAACTAATCAAATCACGACTCTTTGTGTCTCTGCCTTCAAATGAAATTGGCTGTGGCTTTTAGCAGCAGGCTTAGTGAGAGGAGTGACCATTGGCCTTGCCCTTCATTTCCTTTCTGCTGTAATTTCAGCTCTCCTCCCTGTAAGCACTGGCTGATTTGGTTTAGCATTATTGATTGGGCTTTGAAAAGAGAGTCCTCTTTCTTTCATTTCGTTTTGCTCTGGGTTTTGTATTTGATTTTTCCAGATGAGATGAGAGGTAGGTTTAATCCACAATTACATGTAGCTTTCTGCTCTCAGAAATCCAGGCTTCCCAGACAATATGGCTGCTGCTTTTTGATAGCTGGCTGTCTTTCCTGCCCCTATGTGTGCTTGGGTTTCTCAGGTATCAAAGTTTTCTTTTGTGAAAATGACTTACAATAGTCTCCTGCTTCTTTCCTTCCTGCCATGTCTCCTGTTGTTAATGCTTGTCCCCGACTCTGTTCCCTGATTGGATTGTCTTCCGAACCCTGCAATGTTTTGTCACCATTTTTTTTTTTTTGCATAGTATAACTTGTAGGTATCAATTCTGCGCCTGAGAAACAATACGTTTCCAGAGAGACCTGAGTCATACCAGCTTAAGTGGCAAAATGTTCCAATTATAAAAAGAACTGTACTACCACTAACAAAGCCACTATGTATTTCTCCAAGATCTGACTGCCTATACAGTCAGTTACATGCACCTGTATGATGACCTTCACCCACTACTATTTTGTGACTTGTAATATTACAAATCTTAAGCAATAGTTGCTGCC
Organism: Gopherus flavomarginatus; assembly: GCF_025201925.1. Taxonomy (NCBI): domain Eukaryota; kingdom Metazoa; phylum Chordata; order Testudines; family Testudinidae; genus Gopherus; species Gopherus flavomarginatus. The sequence continues at coordinate 13,233,078 of NC_066635.1, forward strand.
TGTGGACTCCAGTTGCTTTACATTTCCTTAAATTTGCATCACACTTGTCTAGAAGGGATTTCCTTGGTGCTCTGGCTAACGGGGCCCGATCCGTTGACTTCAGTGCGTTTTGGATTCGGCCCTTGGACCATTCCTCTGGAACTTGGCTGAGGCTTGCCCAGAAATGAACGTTGGGAGCTCTTATGTAGTGTCCTTAAGGAAGCAGGGAGTCTCAGGTTTCAGTAAAAGGCTTTGTTTAACTGTTACATCAACAACTTAATGGATCAGGCTTACCTGAGAGAGTGCTTAAGCAGTCTCTTTCTCCATCTGTCTCTCTAGCCTCCTTCCTGTAGGACATGGAGTGTCCACAAGCCAGAACTAAGCCACGTGTGGCTTGGCTTGTATGAAGCAGTCTCTCAGAGCATAAAAGCTTTGGACACAAGGGACTGTTCTTCTCCAAGGAGCAGGAAATTTCACACTGGTTAGATAACGGTTCCTCTTTCATTTTTGTTTTCATTCCATGCAAACTTTAGACTCATAGACTCTAAGGTCAGAAGGGACCATCATGATCATCTAGTGCAGGGGTGGGCAAATGTTTTGGCACAAGGGCCACATCTGGGAACAGAAATTGTACGGTGGGCCATGAATGCTCATGAAATTGGGGTTGGAGTGTGGGGGGGAGTGAGGGCTCTGGTTGGGGGTGCGGGCTGTGGGATGGGGCCAGAAATGAGGAGTTCAGAGTGTGGGAGGGGGCTCTGGGATGGGGCGAGGGAGTGGAGTGCAGGGGGTGGGAGGGTGCAGGCTCTGGGGTGGGGCTGGGGATGAGGGGTTTGAGGTGCAGGAGGGTATTCCAGGCTGGGATCCAGGGGTTTGGAGGGCAGGAGGGGGATCAGGGCTGGGGCAGGGAGTTGGGGAGAGACTATGGGATGCAGGCTCCCAGCAGCACTTACCTCAAGTGGCTCCCAGAAGCAGCAGCCTATCCCTTCTCCAGCTCCTCCGCGGAGGTGTGGCCATGTGGCTCTGCATGCTGCCCCATCCACAGGCACCGCCCCTGCAGCTCCCATTAGAGTACTGGAGGGGGCCATTGGAGTGTGTAGGAGCCGGAGCGGGGCCATGCCGTGACTTCCAGGAGCTGTGTGGTTTGGCCCCCGATCCTGCTCCCCAGCTGGAGCGCTGGAGCAGGGCAAGCCCCAGACCCCGCTCCCCAGCGGGAGCTCGTGGGCCAACTTAAAATGGCTCATGGGCCAGATCCGGCCCATGGGCTGTAGTTTTCCCACCCCCGATCAAATGTGACCTCCTGCACGTTGCAGGCCACAGAACCTCACCCATCCACCCACTCCTGTAATAGACACCTAACTTCTGGCTGAGTTACTGATGTCCTCAGATCATGTTTTAAAGACTTTGAGTTACAGAGTCCACCTCTTTAGGCATTTATCTGTTTGTGTGCATGTGCCATTGGACATGTTTTCATTTGCTTTATGCTAATTTGCAACAACTGATCTGATGCATGTCAGAAAATATTTGTAATGATCTTTCTCTTAGGGTTCTCTATGGTGCCTATCACTGTATTAGCTATGCATTTTATTTTACTAATTAACCCAGTCTTCTGTTCTGTGAATAAGACATTTTTCTTTTTTTCATCTGTGTTTTTGTTTAATAGTCCTATCAAAGGGCAGGTGGGAAAATCCTTGCTAGTTGCACTAGACAGAGAAGCTGACAGGAAGAATTAGAATGCAATCTGTCCGTTTCTCTAGGCGATACATGGGTATGAAACTGTTTGCTTTTTAAAACAGGATCTTTCATTGATCTGGGTGGAAAACTGAAGATTTGGCCTGAAGAGGTCTCAGGTTGGACTGAGCGTTTTATTAGCAAAGAACAATGGTCTCCTTGCTGACAACAGAATCACACAGGCTTGTGGGCTGTAATGATCTCCACTCATACTGTGTGCCTTGCAATAAGACAACATTTCTTTGACTCTTCAGGGCCATTTCTTTGTACATTTCGAGTCTGATTGAGCCATGGGAACACTGTACAATCTGACTTCGCTTTCCAGTTTATACTTCATTGACCTTCAAACCGATTTTCTTGTATGCTGGCCAAATAGAGCCTGGGACTGCAAATATTAACACCATAAGGCAGATGCAGAAGTATAAACAAGTCATTGTCATGAAATGTTTGTTTGTACTGACTTCACTGGTGCTTTTTCTGTAGCTTGTTGTTAAACTAGGGAGCTATCTAGATACGTTGTCATACCCCCCGGAAGACCTCTGTGTACCCCCAGGGGTGTGCATACCCCTGCGGAGAACCACTGCCGTAAGGGACCTAATCCGAAGCCTAATAGAAAGACTGCCATTGACTTCAGAGGACATTGGATTATGCCCAGAGGGCTTAATAGACCTGTGCAAATACCCAGTTTCTCAGTTAGGTCACCGAACCCAAGAGGCGGAGGGGAAAATATTGTTTAAACGTTGACCTGAAAGGAAAATTTTTCAAACTTTTTGGCAAAATGAAAAAGTTGGAAAAATTGAGTTTTGGGTTGAACGAAATGTTGAGTTGTTTTTAAATATTGCTTATAAAATAAAAATGAGGCAATCTCCAAAACGCAAAATCAAAACGTTCCCTTTCGGAAAGGTGAAAACGAGATCTTTTGACACTTCTGAGTTTTTTCTTTTTTAACTGAAACAATTTGCCAGAATCAAGCCAAATTCACGAATTGCGTTGGTTGACCCAAGTATGCATTTTTTGGCGACAAGTTTGTACGTAAATTTTTGCCCACTTTTATTGCTTAGTCCCGTTATGGTTCATGATGCAGGAGGGCCCATCTGTTTTTGTGGATACAACTGAATGAAGGCTGGAATGTAATCCGGTTCTGGCTCTTAATCACGCCCATCACCTTGGTGTCTGAGCTCCTGGGGACAAATACAACTTCAGGTCACTCCAGTGTCTGAACTCCTATTGCTCTATTCGGAGTCTGCAGTGTTAGCTTTTATTACATCACTGAACAGCTGCAGTGATACACTTTCATCATGTGTCTTGCAATATCTGGTGCTTTTTTTTAAAGCCCCAACTCCTGAATTCGTGTAGTTACATGAGAATCTCAGCTTCCTTTTCTTCTTTTTTTAAGTAAAAGTCTCCATCCCTCCTGGTTGTGGAGAAAAGCTTGGAAGCCTGAACCCGGAAAGTAATGAAAACAGAAGACCCAAGAGTTTTGTTTTGTTTTGGTTTTTAAATCACATGCTTTTTAAAGTCAATAGCATGATGGGTGTGGGGGAGGATGACTCATACTTTTTGAATGCTTGGGGTTAGCAATGCTGCATCTGTAACTTCTCCACCCAAAGGGTGATCTTAAGAGACCCAGGGAAGGCCTGAGAGGCAGAAACTTGTGACTCAGCCGGACTTCATATGAGACTAAGTTAAGAACCTGTCAGATAGTCTCTAAGATCTCCATGCCACTTCCTCTTACCTAGGCCAATGGCTAATTGTTCTAATTTGGGTCAGGCCCCTGTGGGATTCCAGCATGAATTCTTTATCACGTCTCTTTAAAAATTAATTGCAACCTATTTTACACAATGTATGGACCCAATATGAATGACAGCACAATGTACTCAACCCCGTGTGTGATTCAGCTAGCCGGAGGGAGAAACGAGTGTTTCGTGCCAGTTGTGTGGATCTGAAATGTAGGTTAAGGGGTAGCTTGAGATTATTGGGTTTGGAGGAGCTTTGAAAACGCTTTTACAGGAAAGGATTTAAGGAACACGTCGTTAAAACATTTAGGCATTTACTGAATTATTCCAGTGTGTATGAGATATGAATATATTTTGAACCAAATGCAAATAAAGTTGGAGTCATCATTTTAATACCTACCCCACCTCATCTCCTATTCCCCAAACACTCTGCCAGCTTATTTTACAGTAGCTTTGGTTCTGGACTTCTGAATGACAGTCTCACCTGCTCTCTTAGCCACGTAGCTGTGGCTGTTGGAAGAGAGGCAGAGGTTTCAAGAGGGCAAGTCTGAGGGAGACCGCAGGGTTGGAACTTTGTTGGCTGCAGACAGTTCATAGCGTATGTGTCTGAGGAGAAGTCTTCAAGGATTTGGTGGGGGGAAACTGCCGATTCACAGGCTTGTGCTGCTGAGAATCTGCACTTTGTCCTTGCTTGTGGTCTGTCTGTGCTCCACCATTGGTGTCCTGGGCATAATTCTTTATATGTAGTGGGATTCAGTGACTGTGCTGCATTATGGGCATCTGACCCAAGAGTTGCAGGTGGAGAATATAGCCGGTCTCTCTCCATTAGAAGAGAAGCCTCTGAAATTTCAGTCGTTTTTGTTTTTAATTCTTGCCACGTTGAATGTAGGCACCAGCTCGTGGCCTCTTGGTGCCAGCTGGGCTGCGTAGGCTCTGTGTGTCAGCTGACCACACAAATCCACTTTGAACAGCGTATAGCAGTCTAGTAGTACAGCTTAAGGCCAGAAGGGACCAACAGAACATTGTCTGACCTCCTGTGTATCATGGGCCACTAAACACACGCACCTCTTCCCTCGCCCCCCACGTCCCAAAACCCAGTGACTGAAATTAGACCAAAGTATCACAGCCTTCAGGAGACTAGCCTGTTCCGTGCAATGAGCAGAGGAGGGATGGTGGGACGCCAGCGCCCGAGGCTCCTGCAAAGGCAGTGAAATGAGACACCCAGATAATCCTGCCAAGTGACTCACCCCCATGCTGCAGAGGAAGGTGAAAAGCCCCCAAGTCGCTGCCTATCTGGCCTGGGGGAAAATTCCTTCCCGACTGCACCTACGGTGATCAGACAGACTTTTAGCATGTGAGCTCAGTGCCGCTTCTGAGTCCTGGCCCACCCTATCCGGGGTCCCATCTCACATAACAGGGAGAGACTAACTCCCTCCCGAAATCCCAGAATACACTGGGGGTTGTAAATCCCTTCCTGACCCCTGCAAGTGGCTGGCTGAAACCCTGAAGCAGGAGCTTTTAGGAACATAAGACACAAACTGGAAGAGAGCCCCAGGACTGCTGAGCGCTGCCATCTACCATCACAAGCTGTCCTATCGTACAGTCTCACTCAGACATATGGCCAGTTCCCCGAGTTGTAACTAATTACGTTGTTTGTTTCACCGCACAACTCCTATTGGGAGGCTGCCCCGGAACCTCATCCCTCTGACGGTTAGAAACCATCTTCTAATATCCAGTCTGAATTTGTTCATGACCAGTTTATGCCCATTTGTTCCTGTGCCAACATTGCCCTTTAGGGTGTGTCTGTACTGCAATAAAACACCCGCGGCTGGCCCAGGTCAGCTGACTCGGGTCAGGCTGCAGGGTTGTACAATTGCAGTGCTGACTTTCGGGCTCAGGCTGGAGCCTGGGCTCTGTGACCCACCCCCCTCACTGATCCTGAGTCAGCTTCTTCACGCTTAGCCTCTTTCCTGACCTTCGTTGCATTTGTCTCTGAACTGTGGCTGCTTCCATCTTTCCCCACCCACAGAGAGTCTATAGCCACCATCCAGAGCCGGCTGCTTGCTAGCACAAACCAAAGTTTCCAGCCAGTCCACCTCGTGATGTTTGACATCTCATAACGGGAGAGGGCACGACTCAGGCACGTTTTTGTTATTGGGTTCCTATGGGTAGGGCTTCCCACCCTAGGGTTAGGGTTCCTAAGGGTAGGGCACTTGGATCTAGGGCTAAAGTTCCTCAGGGTAGGGCACTTGGAGCTAGGGTTAGGGTTCCTATGCGTAGGGCTTCCTGCCCTATGGTTAGCGTTCCTAAGGGTAGGGGACTTGGAGCTAGGGTTAGGGTTCCTATGGGTAAGGCACCATGCCCTAGGGTTAGGGTTCCAAAAGATAGGGCACTTGGAGCTAGTTTTAGGGTTCCTATGCGTAGGGTTTCCCGCCCTAGGGTTAGGGTTCCTATGGGTAGGGCACCTGGAGCTAGGGTTAGGGTTCCTATGGGTAGGACACCTGGAGCTAGGGTTAGGGTTCCTATGGGTAGGCACTTGGAGCTAGGGTTAGGGATCCTGTGGGTAGGGCCCTCCACCCTAGGGTTAGGGTTCCTAAAGGTAGGGCACTTTGAGCTAGTTTTAGGGTTCCTATGGGTAGGGCACTTGGAGCTAAGGTTAGGGTTCCTGTGGGTACGATACTTGGAGCTAGTGTTAGGGTTCGTAAGAGTAGTGTACTTGGAACTAGGATTTGGTTTCTTATGGGTACGGCTTCCCGCCCTAGGGCTAGGGTTCCTATGGGTAGGGCACTTGGAGCTAGGGTTAGGGTTCCTATGGGTAGGGCTTCCCGCCCTAGGGTTAGGGTTGCTAAGGGTAGGGCACTTCGAGCTAGGGTTAGGGTTCCTATGGGTAGGACGCTTGGGGCTAGGGTTAGGGTTGCTAAGAGTAGGGCACTTGGAGCTAGGGTGAGGGTTCCTATGCGTAGGGCGCCCCGCCCTAGTGTTAGGGTTCCTAAGGGTAGGGTACTTGGTGCTAGGGTTAGGGTTTCTATGGTTAGGGCTTCCCACCCTAGGATTAGGGTTCCTAAGGTTATGGCACTTGGAGCTAGGGTTAGGGTTCCTATGGGTAGGGTTTCTCGTCCTAGTATTAGGGTTCCTAAGGGTAGGGCACTTGGAGCTAGGGTTAGGATTTCTAAGGCCACGTGAGTAATTGATTTGGCAAGTTGAACCCATTTTGCTGTCTGCAAATTATCCACAGACTTAGTCTTACAAATGTGTCCTGTATTCTCTGCGATTTCACGAATATTTATTCCAGCATACTTCAGCCTGTGGATCACTTGGAGAACAGATTGCTGAGTCTGTTGTCTTTGAGTCATCACTTGTGCCGTGTGATTGGTCACCTACGTGGTGATGTTTTACTTCTCTGATCCGATGACTCTGATGTAGAGAGATTTCATGGTGGCTGCATGGACGTGTCTTGCAGGTGCTTGCGTGAAGGCATTTTTGCATGAGTATTCAAGACGTATGCTCACTCTCTCTTCCTGTATTGTCACAACCAAAACTTGCTTGCATGAACGTTTAGGGGAAAGTGAATCCAAGCGCCTCCTGAATGTCTTTTAACTTTTGTTTTTTTGTGCCATTCACCCAGCTCTAGTTGCAGTTGTGTGTGAGACCTGAAAGGGGGAGAAAAACCAGAGAGAGAGAGAAAATGATATGGACTCATCTGCTTTCACCCTCCAAACTGAGTGAAATAAACAAATAGCAGTAAGTGAGTCAGGTTATGAAAGTTCCTTTCATTTGGGAGTAGTCGTACGTAGCTGTACTTAGCAGCTATTGCCATTCAGTCCAGAGCGGCGTGGGTGAATGTCGGACTTGTGCATGCCTGCCTGCTACATGGTTCTAGTTTTGGAAGAGTTCACTTGGCTGCCTCATGTACAAACTATGCATAAACCGTACAAAGTCTCTATGTAAAACAGCTGTTTCTCCTTCAGGGGGACCCTTTTCTTCATTTTGCTGTCCATCTGCTCAGCAACTCTACCTTTGAAAGCAAGAAATAAAGAATAGCATTACAGTTTTATCTTTAAAAACCTCACTCACCCCATTGTTGTGCATGATTCCACCAGTTCATTTGGGTCGGGAGCTAAAGTTTTAGCAATTAGTTTGGGCTTTAGAGACACCAACTTCCTAGGATGCTATCCATTGGTCTGCCAGCGGAGGCGTCACGTTTGTTTGTTGGTTTGTTTGTTTATATCACCATAGCCCTGGTCAGGGGCCAGGATCCCACTGCACCACGTGCTGTACAAATACAGAACAAAGATGCTTCCAGCTCCAAAGAGCTTCCAATCAAAGGATGAGACAAGACAACAGATGGATGCATATAAAATGGGAGAGTACAAGGTATCATCAGTAAGACAGTATTGGCTGCTGGGGCAGGCAGGGCTCTCGGCACACCAGCAGCCTAATTGGTCAAGGTTCTGTAGGCCTCATGGTAAAGTTTTGAAAGAGGACAATGAGGTTGTGTGGATGTTTACAGGGAGCTCCCCCCAAGCGTGAGGGGCAGCAGAGGAGACAGCACCACGGGGCTCGTTTGAAAATGTAACAAGTGACTCACTGGAGGCTGGCATCCTGGGCCGATCAGCACAGGGCCAACTTGGCTGGTCCTGGTGGGGCCTCCAGTTCATTTTCAAGGAGGAATCACTGCAGCAGGGAGGGTACAGTGGGAGTCTGACAGAGCAGGGTTCCTGAGGGCAGTGACCCTGCATGACACCTGGAAGTAATCCGAGAAAGAGGAAAAAGCAGAGGTGGTCTCAAACCAAAGTCCAGATCCCCAGACATCCTGAACTTTGGGGACAGTCCAACCTGGATCCTGAATTTTATGGTGTAGGCTCTAAGTACAGGTCGTGCCACATGCCTCATTCCGTGAGCAGGGTCTGGAATTTCAGGTTTCAAGTGGAGCGCTTGTGATGTGAAATCGCAGTGGCTTCAGTCACAGATATGATCCCAGTATGATGTATTGCTGAGAGTGCTGATTGCCCCCGTTCCAACTAGACTTAACGTATCTCCCACCAAAACACATCACATCTAACACTGCACTCGGGCCGGCATAAAATGGCCTCATGCTCTTTGCATTGTCAAGGTTTCGATGGTGCTGTAGTTACAGATTTGTCTATTTGCACCACGATTTTGGAACACTTAAGACTGTGTGTGTTTACGGGGAAGGGGGGGAACAGCCCAATTTCCTGTTGCTTTTGCTCTCTGTTCAAATCTGTGTTTGACTGTAGGATTTCTCAGCTGACCTCTCTGCTTGCTGCAGGCCAGTAACTGCAGTCAGTGATGATGGGGCTGCCTGTGCGGCTGAGAGGAGAATAGGCTCTGAGCAGCACAGGCATAACAGCTATGCAGGGCATTTACCTACAGTCCAGCTGGGGGCAGTGTAGAGCTGGCCCCACCCCAGGGGGGAGGAATTCCGGCTCTGGAAGCACCCCAAGCATAGTAGTGCACGCGCGTCCCTTTGGATGGCGCACCTAGACAGCTCCATGGGTGGGGAGGGCAGGGGTATGACCTCTCACTACCGCCCCTGCTCCTCTTTTTGGGCTGATTTGCCTCACAGGCTGCTTGCAGTGCTCGCTGGTCCACCTATTGTGGGGAAGGCTCCTTGCTCTCTCTCCTCCTCCCCCAGCCATCTGTGCTGGGGTCAGCGACAGCCCGGCTCATAACCAGCCTCAAGGGGTCTAAGTGACAAGTGCTGAAGAATAAAGGGATCTCAGTCCGTGCGTGGCGCCCCTTCTGGGGTGCAGCCCAGCAGCTGTCATGCCCCAGTAATGCTACACACTAGCGTTTATGAAGTGAAGTGAAGGAGCATTTCTGCAGGGGAATGTAGGTCAGCAAAATATCATTCCCCAGGTTGGATTGTGTCCAGGACATCTGTAATAACCACAGGCGGTCAGGCCCTGGAGGCTGCCTCTCGTGAGAGCCCTCCTTTTCCATGATTCCTGCAAGGAACCTGACAGCAGTCGGTATTCTGAGAGCACTGCCAAGCAGGGTCGTCATCTGATTTCCCGGTTGCTCCTCTGTCTGTCTGGATCTACCTCTTGTCGTATATTTAGACTGGAAGCTCTGTGGGTCAGGGACCTGTTTTGTCTCATTTGTCTCTGAAAATTGCTTGTGGCAGCACAGAGGGCAGAGCCCATATGCACAAACAGTTTGAGTATTTGGATAAAATTGAGATTAGTTACACCCCTAGCTGCCATCTAACTGAAGTGTAGGATAAGTCAGATCAAGTCACCTTGCCCCGTACGACTCTGCTCAGTCCAAGGGGAATGCTCAGGGTCAGATGGTTCTTGGAGAGCCACAAGTGAAAAACTCCAGTGCTCCTGGGCCAGGGAATTAGATTATCCAGATGTTCCGTAATAGATTCATAGATTCTAGGGTCAGAAGAGACCAATGTGATCATCTAGTCCAACCCCCTGCACAAAGCAGGCCACAGAACCCTACCCATCCACTTCTATAACAAACCCCTAACCTGTAATGTGCTTGGGCATTCTGTGTGCAAAGGCCACATGGCAGCCTGCACGTTTTGTGTCTTCTTGTTCTAACAAGTATTTAAAATCCCATGCAAAAAACAATTATACCAATGGGAGATGAAAATATCACACCGATTGAGCTATTCTGTATTCCCTGTATGGCTTAGAGCCCTGCAACAGCATGCAAAGGGTTGGCATGGAGCAGGTTGTAGGTATCTGGAGCTGCGCAGCGCTGCATGCTCTGCCAAGGGTCTGAGATTTGTGTTGGGGAGGATTGGAGTGAATTAGTCTCCATGGAGCTGCTCCACAGCCTGGGGTGAGGTTCTTTTCTCCTGATCTCTCCTGTGCATCTGCCCAGCATGCAGCCCTGTTTCTCGAGCCTACGACTGGGCTCAGGAGTTTGTCTAAGGTGAAGAAAGTTCTCATAGCCACAGGCAAGCTCAAATGTTTTAACTAGGGCTGTCGATTAATCACAGTTTTAATTGCACTGTTAACAGAATACCCATTGAAATTTATTAAATATTTTGGATGTTTTTCTACATTTTCAAATATTTGATTTCAATTTACAACTCAGAGTACAAAGTGTACACTGCTCACTTTATATTATTTTTATAACAAATATTTGCACTATAAAAATGATAAAAATATTTTTCAATTCACCTCATATAAGTACTGTAGTGCAGTCTCTTTATCTTGAAAATGCAACTTATAAATGTAGATTTTGTTTGTTTGTTACATAACTGCACTCAAAAACAAAACAACATGAAACTTTAGAGCCTACAAGTCTTCTCAGTCCTACTTCTTGTTCAGCTAATCGCTAAGACAAGGAAGTTTGTTTACATTTACAGGAGATAATGCTGTCTACTTCTTATTTACAATGTCACCTGAAAATGACACTGTTGTAGCTGGCAACAGTGTTACAAATCTGACTTTCTACAGCTTGAATGATTCTGTAGCTGGAGCCTGCAATGGACCTATATCCTCTCTGGATTGGGCCCAGCAGGAGACACGTCATACACACTGACCCGTGGGTTTACACCTGCATTAATTGCAAAATCCCTTTTAAAGCCAGATTAGTGAATATGGTTCTGTTTTCCTAGACTCCTCCAGCTCAGCCATTGATTCAGTGTGTGATTTTTGGGCGAGTCACTTAGCTCCCCTGGCTGTGTAGTGCTTTGAGCTCTGGATATGAAAGAGGCAATCAGGCATTGTGATTAAAGCTTGCTGCTAAAGAAGTACAGAGCTGCTGCCATCCTGCAGTGGCTGCCTGTTCTTCAGAGCAATAATTTAAGAACAAGTTCCACAGACTGGCTGTGCGTTGTATGAAGAAATACTTCCTTTTAAATCTGCTGCCTATTCATTTCCTTTGGTGACACTTGGATCCTGTGTTATGAGAAGGAGTAAATAACACTTCCTTATTTACTTTCCCCTCACCAGTCATGATTTTATAGACCTCTATCCTATCCCCCCTTAGTCGTCTCTTTTCCAAGCTGAAAAGTCCCAGTCTTATTAATCTCTCCTCATAGGGCAGCCGATCCATACCCCTAATCATTATGTTGCCCTTTTCTGAACCTTTTTCAATTCCAATGTATCTTTTTTTTGAGATGGAGCGACCACACCTGCACGCAGTATTCAAGATGTGGGTGTACTACGGATTTATACAGAGGCAATATGATATTTTCTGTTTTATTATCTCTCTCTTTCTTAATGATTCGCAACATTCTGTTCACCTTTTGACTGCCGCTGCACACTGAGCTGTTGTTTTTCAGAGAACTCTCCACAATGACGCCAAGATCTTTCTAGAGTGGTAACAGCTAATTTAGACCCCAGCATTTTATATGGACAGTTGGAATTATGTTTTCCTACCGACATTCAATTTCATTTGCAATCTAATGGGTGATTTAAAAGCTGGGGTCTCTCGTTGTAAGCAATCACTGTTGGTTTTTGGGGGGTGGGCTAGGAATGTAATGGTAAATCTATGTGCTAAAAGCCCCAAATATCAAGGGACAGTCTGAAGTTACAGCCGCCCTGCAGTTAAAAATCTATACCTTTAAAGAAATCACAGATAGCTGTGATCTGAACCCATCTGAATGACCCTAGCCTGTCCCCTCCCTGAATGGGGTTGAATGAGAGGGGAAAGCCAGAGGCCTGCAGTGGCTTGAACCTGGGCTGTGATTGCTTTCTTGTGCTTTCCTGTGGGGGCTTGGGAGCCAGTTCTGCTAAAACAGGGATCTTCTCACTTTGCTCCTCCCTCCAACTTGCACCCAGTACTCAAGCCTGCCTTGAACGAAGCACAATCGGACCAAGCCTGTGCCCTGCCCTCGCATCTTCCATCTTAGTACCTCAAATTGCTTTACCTGCATTCATGAATGGAGTCTTTCTCAGCCCTCCTGCTGGGACTTCTCCCCACTAGACCGTTTACAAGAAATGGGCCAGAACATGATGTTTCAATCCAGTCATCCAGCAGAGCATGAGGAGCTTTGGATCCAGTGTCCTGGGCTGGACACTTTCTTGCTTTTGCCGTTCACATAAATCACTTCTCCCAAGAGCAGAGCTCGAGAACCTGGACTACACTTTGTAGGAGTTTTTCTTTACTCTGATCACAGAGAATTAGGCTGCTCCTACTGATTCTCCCCCCCTCCCCACTCCGGTACATTTGCATTAGAACTACCTTGTCTTTCTGTCCTTCTCTGCTGTTCTGTCACATTCCCCTTGTGAGTCATTTTTCTCCCCCACCTCCACACCTCGTAATTGCAGCTTTCAGGATAATATTGGTGATAATTTTCAGCATAATATTATGACACGGCTGCCACCTTTGTGCAGTGTTTAACCTTTCCATTTTCTTTCCAACAAAGAACAGCAGGAGGTTTCAGAGACAGAGACCCCAGTCTGTCTGAGTCAGTACCCTGAACTCCCTGATAGTGCTAAAGACTGAATCCATTATCCAAGTGGCTGTTTCATCATTAAAGCTTTGCCTGAATGAAATGAACGAAATGAACAGTGACTGCAACGAGCTACTCGCTATGGATCTCGCTACCGTATGCTGCAGACTCCCACGCACAGCATCCGAAGTTCGTTTATACCAGGTCACATTCAATTTTCCTTGATGGCCATTGCAAAAAGGGAGGATGGCTGGCCTGGCAGTTGAGATGCTGGATTTGGCCTAAGGCTCTGTGGATTCAGTTTTCAGCAGTGCCACGGACTTCCTGTCTGACTTGGGGCGAGTCCCGGAGGGTCTGTCTGCACTGAAGTTGGGAGGCGTAATGGCAGCATAGGGAGGCCTATTCAAGCTAGCTTAACTTGCTAAAAATAGCAGTGTCGCTGTGGAGAGGTGGACTAGCCACCGAAGTACAGTCCGACCTGGGACCCTACCTACGTATTCAGGGGACGAGCCTGAGCAAGCCTGGTTACACAGCTGTTTTTAGTGAGCTAGCTTCATCAGCGCTACATTGTCTGCTTACACGTGCTCTCCTAATTGCAGCACCCCCAGGACATGGGGCGCTAGTGCAGAGTAGCTAGTGTGCACCAGACAAGCCCTAAATCTCTCTGTGCATCCATTGTGCCCCTGGGAAATTGGGAATAATACTTCCCAACCTCAGAGGCGTTTGTGAGGATAAGCACTTCAGAGGCGCAGAGATGCTGTGACAATAGAGGTCACATAAACATCTAATTAGAGAGAAAAATAGCCACATGCTGGCCCATTGTACAGCGTTTGAATTGGGCAAAATTGTAGGCTCAGAGGTAGAAGAGCTTATCAGGCCCTCTGCCAGCTCAGAATTCTTCCACGGCGTTTCCAGCATTTTGCCCTGGCCAGCTGATGGGGCTTCTACCACCTCCTTCCCCTTTCAGAACGGTTGCTGTTGGGTGCTGAGCACTTCTGAAAATCTAGGGTGAAATCACAGCCCTGTTGAAATCAGCGGGAGCGTTCCCATTGGCTTCAGTCGTGCCAGGATTTCACCCTTGGCCCTTGTCTCGATGCTTAAAGGAGAGCTGAGCTCTTCTGAAACTCTGGCCACTTGTGTGGAATGAGAGTCTGTAGACACCAGTCAACATGGATTCTGCATGCAATGCAGGATGACCAGGGCTTTCCTGAGACCCATAACACCACTTTTACCAGCTGGTTTTGAGATGCAAGTCCAAATCTGAATACAGATGCCGCCAATAGGCACCACTGAGGCTATCATATCAAATGGCCTAGCAGGAGCCACAGTCACCAAACTTCTCTTTATGACAAAAAGACTGAATGCTGGATTTACTGAATCTTCATGTTGTTGTTGCTGGATTTACTGGATGTAATGCTGGATTTACTGAATCTTCACGCTGAGTTACTGCAGAGAATTCTTTCCTGAGTGCTGGCTGGTGAGTCTTGCCCACATGCTCAGGGTTTAGCTGATTGCCATATTTGGGGTCGGGAAGGAATTTTCCTCCAGGGCAGATTGGCAGAGGCCCTGGAGGTTTTTCGCCTTCCCCTGCAGCATGGGGCATGGGTCACTTGCTGGTGGATTCTCTGCAGCTTGAGGTCTTCAGACCGCAATTTGAAAACTTCAAAAACTCAGACATAGGTTAGGGGTTTGTTATAGAAGTGGATGGGTAGGGTTCTGTGGCCTGCTTTGTGCAGGGGGTCGGACTAGATGATCACATTGGTCCCTTCTGACCCTAGAATCTATGAATCTACTTTTGTATCTGCCTTTTGGAGACTGGATGTATATTTTTCTGAGCCGGGGGTCTGGTAGATCACTGGAAAGGTGACAATTTGTTGGACTGTGTGCAAAACTCCACAGCAGTAGCTTGTTATCCAGCATACAAAGCAGAGCAGCGTCTCAACAAGAACAAATTCTTGAGCCCAGTCAACAGCTTTCTCTGCGTGCGTCACCCTCTCTCCCTAGTTCGGTTCCTTTATGCATTGGCAGCGTGGAAGGGAACAAAACAAATTCAGAGTTAATTGGAGGAGAAGGAGACAGTTGTTCGAGCAGGAATACAGGGTCCTAGCTAGCTAGTCTATCAATCCTGAGCCTACGAATACAAATATTAATCCCAAAGGGGAAACTTTTGTTTTGCATCGTAGATGTTAGATTCACTTTGGTTTTTATAGTGCTTTATTGGCTTTTTCATGATGTTTTATTTTATTCTGCTCGACTTGTTTGTGTAGCCGTCCGAGTGCCTGGCTGTAGGGGAAGGGTGCTTTAAGCAGGAAGTTGTAACTGTTGTTCATCGAGAGTGCTAGCCAAATGGTTTCAGTGAGATGTGGAAGAAAATGGCCAAGTTTCTGGAGATGCTTAAAACCCAGTTAATCTGGGACAATGGCAGTCCAATGAGGTCACTGGTTTTGCAGAGGTTGTCCCTTGAATGAACCCAGCATGTGAGCCGTCCCCAAAGACTAGGGGAGTTCAGATCTGGATCCAAACTTTATCACGTGGCCTTATGTCTGTAACGGGTGATCACAAAACTGGATACTGAACACTCATCAAGGTTAGTAGATTGGGCCCCTCTGCATTTTAAGTGTCTTAGTAACTGGGTGCACAACTCCTAATCGTTTGAGAGACTCTGCAGAAGAGCCCCGACTACCATACGCGGGCGGGTCAGTCTTCATGGACTGATGGAGTCAGAGTTCTAAGCACTTGCAACGTATATGAACCATGTGGGTTCTGGGATGATAATGGGATCCCTGTTTTGTGCTCTGTTCAGTTTTTCATTCAAATTTTGTTCTGATGCCAGTGCAGACAGAGCACTGGCGCGTTAAAGACATTGCTCAGAAAACTCGCTGTGCATTTAGCTATTAGAAGAAATGTCGCCACAAGTGGCTGAGTGATTTACATTCTGGATAAAGCACTTTTCACTGGTTTCTCGCTTCCAATTTTATTTGATGACAAACTACTTTCTTTTGCTTTAATCAGAAGGGAACAAACAACCCACAGACCCAATGATAAATCACTTAGGGAGGCCTTAGGTTTTGTAGGTGTAAAAAATTTGTGGCATTTTCCTCTCATTTTTAGATCTGCAGGGTCCTGAATGAGGAAAGCTGAAGTTGGCAGAGTGGGTGGGGAATATTTAGAGGGAGTAGATTCCTGCCCTATCTTCCAGAGATGTTTTGAGGTTTAACTAACGAAGTATTGCACAGTGCTTTGAGATCCTCCAGTGCAATAAGCAGTTCTCCACGTTCCTGGGTGCTCCTGCAAAACACTTTCCTTCCTAGTGTTCATCTATTGCTAATTAAAAGGAGCTCTGGAGTGTGTAGCAACTAGGTGTTATGGGGCCCTATCCTGAGAGGTGGTAGAAAGAAATGTAACTCCCGCGAAGTCCTCTCTCTCAGTCTTCTGATGTATTGTAGATCCCGATTTAGGAAGCTATCAGTGTTGAAGAAAGTACTTAGGCATGTGCTTAACTTTAGCTTGTGCGTAAGTACTTTCCTGAATAGCTCTGCGCTTAAGCGTATGCTTAAGTACCAGAAATGGGTCCCTAATCGCTAACCTTAAATCAACAGATGTGGCTGCTAGCCACCTTTTAAAATTCGGTTGTCAAGTCATTCTGAAACTGCTTCCAACTCATCTCTGACATGAACCTTCTCATACAGCTGACTGTTATTACAAAGATACTTCGAGTTTCCACCCGAACTGTTGAAAGTATCCATCATTGCCTGCTGTCTCAGATGAGGGATGGGATGCAGATGATACTACTGATTCCATCCCTTCCCTCTATCAGTTCATACAGATAGCAGTAGCTATCTGTCTCTGCTGAATTAAATCAGCTCTTGATTGATGTTTGTTATGCCTTAAGAGTGCGGGTCGGCTTAGCAACAGGTCTACACCAAAATTTGAGGATTTTAAGCTCTATTGAATTATTGAATATCTAATACATTGTCGTTTTGTTTACCTGGAGTGTTGACGGGCATGGAGCCCCTCAGCTCCCAGTGGCTGCGGTTCGCCGTTCCCAGCCAATGGGAGCTGCGGGAAGTGGCAGCCAGCATGTCCCTCGGCCTGCACCACTTCCTACTGCTCCCATTGGCTGGGAAGGGCAAACTGCGGCCACTGGGAGCCGAGGGGCTCCGTGCCTGCGGACGCTCCAGGTGAACAAAACATTCCGACCTGCCAGCGGCTTACCCTGACGGGCCGGGCGCCGAAGTTTGCCAACCCCTTGAAATATAGGGTCGGCTTATGAAAGGGTCATACTGTTTTTGCCATTTTTACCTATCCATCTTGGGGGTTGGCTTATAAATGAACGCGCTAACGAACGAATATATACGGTAATTGTTTCATAGCATTTCCATTGCATAATTGGTCAAAATCCACTTTGTGGCTTGATTAATTGAACATTTATAATATCTTTCTCTATACCCTCCTGCTTGGGTGATTTCTGGGGTGAATATAGAGAAAACATTCCACAAATGACATGTATAACATATTCAGTTCACAGCGATGTTGGAGTGCTTAGATTCCTAAGAGAGGCTCTGGGATGTGACATCTTAGTGAACTCTCCCGTCTCACTACTTCCGATGAGCATCAAAACACAGAACGATCAATGTGAATAAACAGCAATGGCCATCAAAGCCTAGGACAATCGGAGTTTCTAGGGCTGTGTATTCGGGATGTCTCTCTCCTCTTAAATGTGCACACAGTTTCTTGGTCCCACATTTCATAGCTGACGACTGAATGTTGAGAGTTCATTAGAATGCATCTGTTGGCATAACTCTCCTACCCAGGGGAGGCAGTTGGCAGTGGATGGACTGTTCCATGTGGAGCATGGCCTGGTTAATGAAGGCAGAGGTTGAGTTCATTGTGCCTTGTATTGAGCATGGTGTAAATCAGCGACACGCTGCTCACCGAAAATGAGTCCGAATTCAAGACGAGGCTCAGAAATGAGGCTGTTCTCTTGCAGGAGAAGGCAGCATGGACCACTTGAGACTATCAAAGGCAGAGAGGGATCAGGTCAGGCAGGCCTCCAGAGGAGGTGAGCATGGCCCCTGCCACAACCCATCACAGATTGCTGTTGGGGAGGAGGGTCTCCCCTAAGGATCCTGGCAGGATGAGAAGACCGAATCGCTGGGGCCATGCCCCCGGCCTCTTCGTCCCGCTGAGGGGAGAGTGGGCCTGTTGAATGGAGTGTGGGTCCCATCACCTGTAGATGTCTGCTGCCAGGGTGGGGATGAGAGGCCGCTGGCCACCAGCCACTTCCCACCAAGTCTCCTTGCTGTGGGCCGGGCAGGGCATGGGGGAGCAGGCGGTTCTCAGACCCCGGTGCATCATCAGGGAGGTGAAATATTTATGGCTCTGCCACGCTGCGCACAGTTTGTTTCAGGCCGGGCTCGCTTGCTCCCAGCTCTTTGCATCTGTGGCCCACTTGGGAAGAGCCACTTTTATTTTTTATAGATGATAATGGGTCCAGAACGGTTGCGTTGCCAAGCCTGGGACTGACCTGCTTGCTGGAACTGAGTCTGTGTAGTGTAGGGACGCAGCCCACAATGTCTCTCTTAACACTAGAGGTTTGAGGCACAGTTAACACAAAGAACAGGCAGGTTTTTATTTCCCCGTGTGGGACATGTACAATCTGCGCCCAGGTCCTGAGCCTGCTGGGAAGTGCAGGAGAAGTTCTCTCTGCTGTGTCTTTCGGCTCTTCAGGGACCGTTATTCGGGATTTCCAACTGAGTCTCTCTTTATTGGGCCATCTGTATCCTGTCACAGGCCGTCTCACGGTAAAGCCTCAATACCAAACAGGCTCTCATTGATTTCAGATGATTTACAGTTAGATTAGCTTTCTGGACACGCTGCAGTTGGGAAGGCGTTTGCCTGCAGCGGCCACGGCAGTCGTATGCTTTCTTATTTTGCTCGGACTTCTCATTGTTCATACCATAGAACTCTAAGCTGAAGTTTCTCTCCCTCCCCTGCCTTGGTGCAGAAGCTGAACCCTGTAGAGTGGGGCTGGATGCACAAGTCACTCTCCCATACCAAGAACACAGGCTGGCATTAGCCACTTGCAGTAGCTGGCCCTAGAGATTTCCAGCATAGCACAGAGTGGGGACTCCCTGTCTCTCCGTGCAGGACTCAGGGTGAAAGTAACTTAAAGGACTTACCGGTACATCAGAGTCCTGAGAAGGGGGCGGGGTCCCAACCAGAAGAGGTGGGCCTTTAAATCCAGGCCCTTTAAATCGGGGGCTCTGGCTGCGATAGTGGTGGCTGGGAGCCCTGGGCCCTTGAAATCACCACCGGAGCTACCAGCTGCAGAGGTGGCTGGAAGCCCTGGGGCTCGAGGGCAATTTAAAGGACCTGGAGCTTCAGCTGCTTCTACCGCAGCGGAGCCCTGGACCCTTTAAATCGCCGAGGGAGCCCCGGGGGCTCCTCGCTGCCGCCACTACCCCGGGGCTTTGGCAGGGAGGCTCTGGTGGAGATTTAAAGGGCAGCTGGAGCCCCTGGAGTAGTGGTGGCGGCCTGGGGCTCCAGAGGTGATGTCAAGGGCCCAGGGCACCCGGCCGCCACTACTGCAGCGGAGTCATGGGCCCTTTAAATCGCCGACGGAGCCCCGGGGCTCTTGGCTGCCCCTGCTGGCAGTGGGGCTCTGGTGATAATTTAAAGGGCCTGGGCCTCCGGCCGCTGCCGGGAGCTCCAGGCCCTTTAAATCACCGGCCTGGGGAAGCCGGTTTGGTCCGGCGCACCGACTCTTGCCAGTACACTGTATCGGCCCATACCGGCACACTTTCACCTCTGGCAGGACTGTCCCTTGTCCACCCATCCCATAATTCACTGTCCACTCCTCATTTTACACTGGGCTCTGTCATATCCTGGAGAACAGTTAAAATCCCAAACTAATTTGGGGTCGTTGTCCACTGATTGCTCCTCAGTGGCTTACGTGATCTGCCTCTGCCAACCCCGATCCCCGTGGGACTGGTGCCTATGTGATGCAGGCTGCTGCCACCGTTGGCACAAATGGGCACCCTTGGTGGCGCTCTTGCAAGGGAGGTTGGGGATTGAAGGGGCGTACCGGTTGCATTGCCTGCTCTGCCCCTAGGGGGTAGCCTTCCAGGTCAGGGTAGAGAGCCATTGGCAAAGGGCTTAGAAGGGGAAACTGCTGTCCGTGCTGTACCTGGTCTGTGGATAAATGCAGCTTGGGCCTTGTCCCGGAGGTGCTGGGGAACTGCCCGTGGAGAGCTGAGTGACACCCCCGGTGCTGCCGTGAAGCCCCCTCCCCCCCCAGCTGTCTCCAAATAATTGGAGGGGATCAGACTCCTCCTCCTCATCGGCTCCATCCCTACAGTAGGGTGGCCCAAAGCCTCAAACTTGCCTGGCTTCTCCCAGTCCCACCCGGTGGTGCAGTTCCCCTCCCCTGCCCTTTCTTTTAGGCCTTTGCCTGGGGCGACACCGGAGGGTCCCCCCACCCCCCGCTGCAGTGAGAGAGCGTTTGTCTCCGCGTGCTGGCTGCAGAGCCAGAAATCCTCCTGCTCCCCGCCCCACCTCTGGCTCTACTGCTTTTGTCGTGCCTCTCTCTTCGCTCCCTAAACTTGCCTCCCAGCCAAAGCTATTTGCAAGGTTTCCCAGCAGAGCCAGGCATTCAGCTGGAGGCTGGGACTGCATGGCCAAGAGCCACATGCTCCGTGCACCAACAGAACTGCTTTGTATGCACACACATGACAATGGCACAAAGAAGTTCAGACCTCAGCAGAAAGACAACAGGCTGTTTGGCATCTGACAGCTGTGCAGGGGAAGAACTGTGACCATAGCATGCTTGCTTCTTTGCTGCAATCCTTGATTATTGTTTTTGTGATGGGGATGTTTAATCTTTGACATTTCACGTGGCAGCTTTAAAGGGGAAAAGACAGGCAGTGGAAGGCAATAGCTAAGCAGCTGGAGACTGGTCGAGTACTTGGCTTAATGAGAAGTGAGAGCCAGAAGCTCCTGGGAACCCACACAGTCTGTCTCCTGTATGCATGCTGTTCCCCGTGAATGCGTATGCGTGGGTGTGTGCAACTGACTGGATGGTTGGGCCCCGGAGTTCTGTTCCAGACTCTGCCACTGCTTGCTACGAGACCATGGGTAACTTACTTTGTCTCTTAAGCCGTGTCTGCACTATGAGCGCTACCGTGGCCACAGCTGCAGCGCTGTAGTGCCATAGTGTAGATGCTTCCTACAGTGTCATAAGGGTTTTTTCCCATCATTGTAGTTCATCCACCTCCCGGAGCAGTGGTAGCTAGGTGGTTAGATGCATTCTTCCCTTGACCCAGCCAGGTCTACACCAGGGGTTAGGTAAGCATAGCTGCAGGCCCCGGGAGTGACACAGCTCTCAATTTTAAGTGTAGACCAGGACTCGGTGTTTGCCCTTCCGCAAAACGGAGTTAGCAGGAACAGAAGAGCAGTATGGATTAATTAGTCAATGTGCATAAAAGGCATTGAGAGCCTTAAATGAAAGCATCTGTATCAAAGCAAAGTAAGATTATTATTATTCAGTATGAATATATGAGCTACCACAGAGCCTGTCTGAATCCCAGAAGCAGTAGGCCGTAACTGACCAGACACTGTGTTCTCTGTAAGTCAGGTTCTTAAATCTCCCATGGAGCTTCGTCTGCGTGCAGACACCCTTCTGCTGGCTCTACGTTTCCCACCACTGCATGACAGCGATGTTTGGAGGCGAGAAGCACAGGCGCATGTAAAGGACTAGAGAGAAAGTGAAGGGGTGACTTGATCACAGTCTGGAATAGAAGTTTCATAAGAGGGAGGTTTTCAGTCTAGCAGACAAAGGTCTAACAAGAGCCAATGGCTGGAAGGTGACACTAGACAAATGCAGCCTGGAAAAAAGCCCTGGCTTGTCCAAAAAACCCCAGCCCTGATATTCTATGATTCTATGAAAGGTGCGAATTTATAACTGTGAGGGTAGTTCTCCACGGGAACTCTTTGCCAAGGGAGGAGGTGGATTCTCTATCACTCGACATTTTAAAGTCAAGATTAGATTCTTTTCTAAATTAATTCAGGGAAGCTTCATGGCCTGTGTTACACAGGGGGTCATGCTACATGATCCCAGACGTTACTTTTGCCCTGATAATCTAGGAATCCATGTTTCAGTCAGGTTTCTAACAGACTTCCTGCCACTCGCTGTGATGATTCACCGTTCCTGATTTCCTATTTTTAATTTAAGCACCTGCTTAAAATCGTTCAGTTGCTTTTAACAGCTTCTCTTGGGCTCTTCGCACATCTTGTATTAAACCCATCAGGGCTGCGTATTATTTGCAGACTCATAGCAAACGGAGATGAATAAGACCTATTACATCATCTAGTCTGTTCCTCTGCCATTGCAAGCATGTTCCCTTCACCACTGTATGCTCCCCAGTGTTTTGTGCTGTCCATTTAAAAATATCTTTGTGTTGGAGCTTCTGCTGCTTTTCTCAGGGCAAGGGCTCTCAACCTGGGGGTCTTGGACAGGTGTCAGGACCACACCGCCCTTCTCGTAGGGCAAAGTGGGGAAGGAGCTCCAGGTTGGATTGTAGAATGGAAACAGGTAGGAACTCTGGTTTAGGATCTTGTTCTACAGTCTAACAGACTGGATATAGCCCCTGGTGGCACCCCAAATGATTCTTCTTCTGGCTTGGTGTTTACAACCTTCAAATGTGTGTGGAGGGTCCTCTCTTCTCCACTAAGCTACCACAGATCTGAGCTATTCCTATGCAGGGTGACTAATCTTTTGCCATCAGTTGCTCCAAACCCTTAAACACTTTTATTTCTCTTCCCCTGAATTCCTTCCAGTTCATTGACACGTTGAAGGTATTGAGGCGCCCAAAACTCAACGCAGTACTGCAGGGCCCCTGCTCCTCCCTGAAGCCTAAGGCAAGGCCTGGTCTCTCTTTGAGACGTGATGCAGCTGCTCATGAAAGCCTATAGACAGGTGCTGGAGAATGAAGCAGAGGGATGTGAGTGATAATTGCTCAGAGACGTGTCACTCCTAGAACAGCAGCGCTGGATTTAGTTGTCCTATCTTTCACATGGCTGTTTAATCTGATCAGGCAATACATTATGATGTTTAGGGGCCCCCAATTCTCCCTGGCTTCAGAATGCCATCTTTCCTAACCCTGAACCTGCAAGGATGGGTTGTCCACTGGAATCCTGATTGAGAACTCGGTTGCCAGCGGTATCAATGACTATTGGAGAAGGAAATGGGAGGGCTGGTGGTTTGTCGAGAACTGATAACATGTTCAGAACGTCATGCGACACAAGCCTTGCCCCAGCAGGCTGACAGTCAGACATAAGGCACACGGGGAGCAGATGTTCTGAACTAGCTGACATCACCTCTCCTGTAACATTGCGTACGGAGGCCTTTTAGAGTGAGTCAGTGTTTGTGGGTTTTGTGATGAACTGAGCAGTTCTCCTTTGGGTAACCGAGAGCCTCAGCAGCACTGTTGTGTGCAGAACAGGGCGGTGACTTGGTTATGCATGCTGTCCATGTGGTATTTTAATGATTGATAGTCACTGTTTTCCTGTAGTTGATTTTGATTTTTCAGAATAGTCCCACGGGGCTCGCTGCCTTGACGTGGGACCCAGTGTGTGAGCCACTTCTGGGGCAAAGCAGCTCCACTGTATTGCAAAGGGACTTGGCTCTTCTCTTATTAATGATCCCATGAAGTGGCATTGCTACAAATAACCTATCTGGCATCCTTCCCTTTGCCTATGCAGGAGGGAGACTCGTTTGGAGCCATGGAGAAGGTCTGCAGGCAGCTGATCTATCACCTTAGCCCTCACTCGCAGTGGAGACGCCAAGGGATCATGAAGAGGAAGCCGCAGTCCTGGTGAGTCAGCTTCTGAAAGCCGTGCAGATTGATTGTTTGACATTTCCTCCCGCCCCCCTGGCTGGATGCTTCTAGACGCATTGGTGTCACTTTAAGGTCGGAATGGAAGGAGATCGCTTCTGCCGCGGTGATTGGCGTTTGTGGGTTGGTAGCTGTAAGTAAGCCATTGGGGAGCAGAGATTGTTTCCCCGGAATCAAATTTATTCATCGTCTCAGCTGCATTTCCCGTGCTCCCGGCAACACTAATCTGTCTGTGCCACTCTATCTGTGCGTTGACTCGCCCCGTCCCTTTAGGCACAGGTGAGAAGCCTCCTATGCTCCTGGGTAGATTTGACTCCTGGGAAATGCACTGCTTTAGTACGGACAGTCAGTGGGCTCTGCAGGACGCTGCCCAACTATCTCCCTTGCAAATGATGACAGTTCCCTTTGGTTATGGCCTAGGGGCTTGATTCTGCACGGCACAGGTGTGGAGTGTTGCACCTGTAAATACTGAGTACAAAGAGAGGAACAGGTGAGCTCATGGGAACCCGACCCTACGCTGAGGAGTGTGCTGGCCACTAGGTTGCTCTTGCCAGTGATAGGAGTGAGACCCACGTGGGGCGTGTAGAAATAAGGGCCTTATTAGCATGATTACCCCAGGTCTCCTCCAGCACACCTAGTCACAGACCTCTGCACTCCTCTTACCCAATGCATTGGTGAACAAGGGGGCAGGTGCACAGGAGGCTTGAGACTTGCACCCAGTCCATGCGGCAGAGTTTCCCTAGCATTTACCCTCCTCTGCCGTCACTGCCTCTTTGGCTAGGCTTTGCTTGCCACTGGGACGACACCCGTTCTTAACTGTCCTTGGAGAATTCACTGTTTCTGCTGCAATGTATCTGCTTTTCTGCCTGGTTCACATTATGCAGGGACTTGGGGGGATGCAGGCTTAATTGCTATGATGCTGATGTGTGCATTCATCTTTGCAACGCTAGACAGAGCTCCTGGGGCTTAAATCTGCCAGGCCAGTTGGTCTAACGTATCTGGATTAATCAACTGCACTGGGGATTTAGCAAGGAGGGCTTTAGAATGGGATTTTCAAAAGCTACAAAGGGACTTAAGTGCCCCACTCCTAGTGAAAGTCCAATGGGAATTGGGTGCTTAACTCTCGATGAATCTCCCTCTTATTAAATCAGTGTTTGCCTATGAGGGGGCAACCCTCTCCCTTTCTAAATGTCTAGCCCTTCCGCCTTGTCCGTTTTGTACTCGCTGTCAGGGAAGGCTGCATGAAACTTCCACAGCTGGATAAATCCTTAGCTGACAACTGTTGTATTCCCCATCAGAGTCTAAGGTGTAATGGGATGATCAGAGACAGCACCAGTTTGTCCGGGTTAGACTTTCTGCTCTGGCAGTTAACATACAAGCACAGCAGCTGTGTTGTTGTGAGACATCTTGGCTTTGTGATGATCTGCATAAAGGGAATTGTGGGATTAAAAACAGCCCAGGGGAAGGGGAGGAAAACATCTAATTGAAATGAATCGTCTTAACCCCTCCTCCCAAAGCTCCTCAAAAAACCCAGCGTCCCTGCTCTGTGCATGTCCCAGAACTCTGCAGCCTAGAAGCACATGGCTAAGGCAGCATTGACAGAAATCCAAAAGGTCAGCTGTCTGCCTGGCATGGCTGATGCGGCGTCTCCGGTAAGGTCAGCGTCAAGTGCATGCTGTCTCCAGGCCATCGGTGGCTTGTTTCTTTCTTTTCCAAGGGTGCAGGTTCAGTTATTGCCATCTCCTGGCACAATTAAAAGCCCTGCCTGTCAGCTCAGCAGTAAGATCTGTGTTAGCAGCTCTTCCGCTGGAGCCACCCTGTGGCAGCTCTAGCTTGAGTGTGCAGGTAGGTGGGGGCATTGCTCAGGGAGTGCTGCGGTTGGCTGGCTGTTCCCTGAAATCCCACCGTTGTTGCTGCGCCTTTGGTGCCCCTGCTGGGATGTGCGCTGAATAGGTTTAGGCACTGGAGCAGTTGCCCTGCATGGATCCTCTAGCTACAAGAGCCATTCCATTCTATTGACAATGGAGAAGGGTGCCGAGCATTAGGATGAAGGTAAATGTGTTTTACTCTGATTTTATGCTCCCATTTTTCTAGGTAGGGAAGAACCCCAAGAACCCTGGTAAGTTAGCTGTTGCCTTGCTGCAGCCACCCGTCAGGAAAAGGTTCAACTTCTAATGGAAACTAATTTAATTCCTGAGGATGGCGCTACACTTTGGAAACATTTGAGCTTGTTTAGAGGCCCTTTTTCACATGCTGAATTATTAATATAAGCCTCCAGGCATCAGTGGGGGAAGGGAGGGCACCAGCCCATTGTGTATTGAATGCAAACCAGTCCTTGCCACACGCCCGAAAAGTAGGCAGGGATTTATATTTATTAGATGGGTGAGTTGAGGCAGGGGTTCAGCAATCTGATCTCAGCTACACAAGTCAATAACAAAGCTGTGCTTGAAACACCAGTGTCTTATTGTCCCAATTCTGTCTGTTTCCTTAGTCTACTAAAGTGCCTTCCAGCCAAGGGCTGAAAACAAAGGCTAAGATTGAAACATAGGTGCCTGGATTTATGCTGCCAAGACAGTTATCTTTACCATAACTTCTGTTCTTCAAGGTGTGCTGTTCATCTCCATTCCATATTAGATGCGTGTGCTCGCCGCATGCACAGTGCTGGAAGTCTCTCCCTCAGCAGCACCCACACAGGACTGGCTCCGGCACCCTCCAGAGCAGTGACCACATGGCGCAGCACAAGGGGTGTCCCCCCCCCACAGTTCCTTCTCTCCAGAAACTCCAGCAGTGGGGAAGGAGGGTGGGTTGTGGAATGGACATGCGCAACGCATCTCGAAAAGAACACCAGTTACGGAAAAGGTAACTCTTTAAGCAGGGCTGCCCAGAGGATTCAGGGGGCCTAGGGTCTTTGGCAGCGGGGGCCCCCACTTCAGTGGTAATTCGACAGCGGGGGGTTCTTCCGCTCTGGGACCTGCTGCTGAAGTGCCCCACAGACCCACGGCGGGGGCCCCCCGCCGCCGAAGTGCCGCCGAAGACCTGGCACTTTGGCAGCGGGTCCCGCTTTGGCGGTAATTCGGTGACAGGGGAGACCCGGAGCTGAAGAAGCTCTGGGGGCCCAGGCCCCGCCAGAGTTTTCCGGGGCCCCCGGAACGAGTGAAGGATCCCCCTCCAGGGGCCCCGAAAAACTCTCATGGGGGCCTGGGGCAAATTGCCCCACTTGCCCCCCCCCTCTGGGCAGCCCTGTCTTCGAGTGCTTGCTCATGTCCATTCCATGTTAGGAGACTCCACTGCAGTACCCCTGGAGGTGGGTAGGAGTTCGTGGACATGTAGATTGCAACACAGCTCTGCCGAACCCAGTGTCATCTCTGGCCTGCTGAGTGATGGCATGATGAGTGGTAAACATGTGAACAGAGGACCATGTTGCAGCTCTAAAGATGTCCTGGGTAGGGATGTGCATCAAGAAGGCCACTGAAGATGCCTGTGCTCCCGACAAATGGGCTCTGACAATCGGTGGCAGCAGAACCCGCGCCAGGTTGTAACAGGTCCTTATGCACGAGGTGATCCAATTGGAAATCCTCTGCAAGGACACCGGGTAACCTTCATCCGATCCACTGTAGCAATGAAGAGTTGAGTCGATATTTGGAAAGTATTGATACGTTCTAAGTAGAAAGCCAAGGCTCTCCAGACATGGAGGGCATGAAGATGCCTCTCCTCACTGGTCTTGCGTGGTTTGGGACAGGACATCAGGAGGAAGATGTCCTGGTCGTCTGGAAGGTGGAGATCACCTTTGGCAGGAAGGTGGGGCCACAACTGAACCTTATCTTTGTAGAAGACCATGTACGGAGGTTCTGAGGTCAAGACTTTAATTTCAGAGATCTGTCTTGCTGACGTCAGTGCCACCAGGAATGTGGCCTTTCATGACAGGTGGGAAAGGGAGCAGGAACCCAGCGGCTCAAAGGATGGGCTGGTGAGCCTAGAGAGGACCAAGTTAAGATCCCACTGCTGGACAGGAGTCTGTACCTGCAGGAAGAGTCATGAGCCTTCAAGAATCTGACTGTCATGTCGTAGGAGAAACATCATCTGTCCTTAGATCAGCAGGTGAAAAGTGGAAATGGCCGCTAGATGCACTTCAAGGGAAGAGTGTGCCAGGCCCTGGTTCCTCAAATGGAGCAGGTAGTCCCAGACAGCCTTGGTTTGTGCATAGGCCTGCTAAACCCAGGGTTGTGAGTTCAATCCTTGAGGGGGCAATTTAGGGATCTGGGGCAAAAAACTGTCTGGGGATTGGACTAGATGACCTCCTGAGGTCCCTTCCAACCCTGATATTCTGTGATTCTGAGTGCCAGATGGGTTTGTTAGCAAGGGAATTGGGTTCTCTGCTTTTCCCTTTCGCTCCCTCATGTGGAGGAGGGAAGCTACTTCTTCTATTCATCTCCTCTTTCTCCTGCTTGCAGAAAAGCAATAAGTCATCCTCCTCCGCGCTGGAAATGGCCATTAAGCAACCCAGTATGAGAGATTCCCGGGGACGTCTGCCATGCCATGACATCTCTCTATCCATCATGTAATTGACTGTAGTTAGAGAATCCCAGCTGGTGGGGTATCTCCTGGCAGTCACTGATTATTGCATGATGGGGTTTCTTGTGCCTGTATTAGAGTGGAGCTGCTCGGTAACAATTCGTGGATACTGTCTATTAATTTAGTGATTTAGTTTAATAGCGAGGTTGTCAGGAAAAACAAGCAGGAAGGGGAACAGTGGCTCAAGATAAGCCACTCCTCAGGAAGCTCCTAAGGGTCATTGAGAGACGATACCCCAATGATGAGCTTTGAAGATTCAGCCTCTTAGCTCCCGCCAACGTACAGAATTGATTCTGATGAGCAGGGATGAAGTCCGGGGAAGCGCAGGTGAACTCTGGCTGGTTTAAAAGGACTCTCTCAAGAGGAGAGGAGTTGTTTGGAGGGACCAGACTTCCTACAGGCTTACCATCCCCTGTGTAGGAAGATAGCCATGTGTGCTGACTGTTTGTGGTTTGAAAAATCCTCTCTGAATGTTTTGTTGCCCCTGTGAAAACAAGCACTCCCTTGGTTTTAAGACAGCCATTCTGTCACTGGATACCGCTGGTCACAGACTCCTACAGGGGAGAAATGAACACAGTCAGATCAGCAGGGTCAGCACAGTTGATACCCAGAGTGCGCTAGCCCAGGACCCGCTCTGAGAGGGGGAGAACTGTGGAGTTCTGCCCAGGAGAGGCAAAGGCCTGAGGTGGGTGGGGCACATGCAGAGAGACTAGGAAGGGGACAGAGGTGCAGCTAGCTCTGTAGCTCTGAGAGCGCCTTCCTCTGACAGGTCCCTGGCCTAGCAGGGACACTGGCCGCCTCTGGTATGGCAAGTCCCATATTGTTGTGATACCGATGGATGCTGACATAAATGGCACAGCTCTCCCTTGCACGGCACGCAGAGCATTGTTTTCATGCATACGCCAAGTAGCAGAGGTTGAGTGGTACAGGATTCAGCCATGGAATCTCTTGGTATTACTAATTCTGTAGCATAGGCCTTGCCAAACACCACACCCCTGTGCAGCACTGTCCCCTTGTCTGATTGCTAATCACTGCTAACGACTGACTACTGACACTGTGTCCTTGTTACTGGCTGTTTGTGTTGTGGTTGTAGCTGTGTTGGTCTCAAGATTTTAGAGAGAGTGGGTGAGGTAATGTCTGTTATTGGTTGGTGAAAGAGACCAGTTTTCGAACCAAACCGAGCTCTTCTTCAGCAGCTAACAAATTCTCTATGAGTTCTGCTCTTCTGCAGCAGGGTGATCTGAGTTCTAGCCCTGCTGAGGGCGTCAACGACTGCTGAGCTGTAGGGTGCTTTGCAGTGATGGCAAAAAACAGGTCCAATAAAAAGCTAAATAATCCTGCATGCAACAGATATTTGCCTCAGCCTCCATCCTAGCTGTTTGCCTGGGGTGTGTGTTGTTGATTGGCAATGTTACGTTCTTTGCCTTGGGGTTATGTTTTGTGTGTCTTTCTTTTTATTTTGTAAAGAAAGGGAAGGTGACAGTAGCTACAGGAGTCAGAGTTATAATCAGCGTTATATGATATTAACCTGGGCCCCCCCTTGTGATCATGTCCCTATTGTAACAGGTGCAGCACAAACACATAGTAAGAGCTTCTGATTGAAATACACAAGATGGACAAAGGGTGGGAGGGGAAGAGGCACAGAGCGATTAAGTGATTTACCCACAGCCAGATAGCACATCAGTGGCAGAGAATCAGCATTAGAACCCATGTCTCTCCTGAGATTTGTCCTTCTGCCCTAACCACTAACATTGTCGCTAGGTAGTCCAGTGACAAATGCTTTAGCAATGGCTCAGACTGCGAAGTAGAATACCTGCGGTTTCACACGACTGTTGTTCTAGGATTTTTAAGCACAGTGTGTAATTAAAACATTGGACTGATTTGTATTAGCTATTAGATAAGCAAAACTGTGGCAGATCCATGCACCTCGTGCTCGGAGATCTGCTCTGCTGATTTTAATAAAAGAGCAGGGCAGGAGCACCCGATTGAGTTGTTTACTGTAGGTCACATCACACTGGGTGTTCTCAGCACATGGTGCAGTGTGGTAAATGGGGAGCACGGTTGTTGGTTTATCCTAATCTTTTTCTAATTAGAGGAGGAAATGACCACCCCTTGCCATCCTATTAGGATGTAATTAAAACTGTACTGCTGTGGCAGTGGGGAGCTCTTCAGGGCTGAAGAGCCTTAAGAAACTCTGTAAAACAGATTTTAAAAAGTCTGTTTTGTGCCATTCTCTTCCTAATTATCGGTTCTCTCTCTGCGTGTGTGTTCCTACCCCCCCCCCCCGAGACCTAAGTGGCTTTAGCTCGGAGCCCTGTTGTAAGACTCTACTTTCTTCTTTGGAAGAAGTGAGAAATAGTTGAGGTTTTTGAAAACCATAATTGCGAAGAGCTGAGATTCATCCACAATGTAAGTCCAGTTATGGCCACGTACTTGAGGCAGTACTGGGATGAGGGCTGCATCCTGTACACCCTATCACACAGCTAAAACCTGACAAACGAGGGCTATCCTGGCTGTAGTAATTAAAGAATACTTGGCCCTTTGCATTAGAATGGTGGCATGAGGCCATCTGTCCTGCAACTCAGGTAGATTCCCCCTGTGCTTTTGATTGGGTCCAATGATTCTCTTTTCTCTCCAGCCTGAGCTGGAGTGTGCTGTTAAACGGCTGCAGTGTTGCACAGCTGGGTGAAGTGATCCCTATGCTTCTGCATACATTGACTTACTCCTTAGGGGCTCCCAGATGCTTAATTATTTAATATACCTGTGTGTACCATAATGTGCTCTGAGATGGTTAGGGACTGTGCGCTCCTATAGAGCCTTTCATTATTAAAACAATAAAGCACTGAGGGGCAGTTTTCCTCTCCTCCTCGCTACTCAGACTAGCTGGTCCCAATAACTCTCTGACACTGAATTTATGGACTCTATTTCCTGGCTGCCGCCATCCACAATCCTACAATTCTTCACTTTGCTGCACTTCAACTTAATTAGCAGTTGGCTCCAAACGACACAGAAATGGGTCTTGAGAACCTGTATTTGCATAAATCGTTTTGCAGGTTAATGAACTTTGTCATAGTGGAGTAATGAGCAGAAGTCCTTTTGGTCTCTCATGGAGTTGGAGGGGAGCTCTGGATAGACTCTGTATGCTGAGATGAAGTTGAATCATAAATAAAACACACGGGCCTGTAGGAATGGCTAGTTTGTTTTCCTGTTCTTTGTGCTTTTCACACTGCATCTTGTTCTGCTGCTTTTCTTCTCACCTTCTGGTCTTCATTTGCAGAGCCCAACATGGCCAATAATTGTGTGATTCTGGGCTTTGTAAAACTCCCCTCTCTCTTTCTCAGCAACGCCACTGACATGTTTTTCTCTGCTCCACAGTCCTTTTTGCAATGTCCTATGTGTGGTGATACAAGGTTCCTTTGGGGACAAGTTGCATCCTCCATTATTAATGGGCTTGCCAATTAAGAAAGGCCCTCCTCAGGAAATTATTTATTTTTATTTATGAAATCTTAATCTCCTTAATGCCCTGGTCATGCTGCCATTGAAATGGCTTTACCAGCAATGTTTAAACTAGATGACCCAAACTTTAGGGGATTCAGGTTTGGAATCCATCTCCAAATTTCAATCACTCCCTTATCACCCATGGGCAGAATCAGCCCTAGAAACCAGTAACCCCTGGTCTTTGGTGTGGCAGAGATCCAGATCATAATACAGTAGTATGGTGTTGGGTCTGTCTTTGGCTTAAACACAATTGTTGCTAGCACTGTTCTAGGTTAGTATCACGACGCAGGGTGGGATTGCCTGTTGTTCCGAGTTCTGCATTGTACAACCGGAGGGGTTACTGTATAGCCTGCTTCAGCTGTCCTGGCTCTCCATCAAAGAGTAAAGAGTCCTGTCCGTGTTTTCCAAGGTAAACCTGTGATGGATTCACTCATAGTGCAGGTAGAACCACAGGGACCATTGTTTGTTGAAGGAAAAGGCGTGGGAGAGTGCTTCGTTGTGCAGTGCGTGTTCTCCTTGTGTTCCAATGGCAAGTCAGTAACGTCGCCGTTATTTACAAAAATGCACCCTTGCTCTGTCACAGCAATTAGCGAACAAACGGCCTGTTCTGACGGCAGTATGAAAGTAAAGGATTGTAGTCCCCAGAGTCGACTGATTCAGTGTATTTGCTGCACAAATGGAGCAATGAAAGGATCCATTTGTTCCTGCCACGAGCAAGCATCCTTTGGAATGAGTGTATGATTTTCAGTTTTCTCTCTCTCAGCTCTTGGGATGTCTCTTTCCCAGAGGAGCTATTCAGAGGACTGTTTTCCACGTTGTCATCTGTGGTAGTGGGAACGGGCCACCCAACGTAACTGGGATGTGGAGGGAAACCCAGGGATGGGAAGCATCTTACTACCCACGGCGGGTGGAGGGAGCGGGGACAGTTTGTTGCCCAACAGTGTTCAAAACTGACCGTGTGCGGTATAAACCGTTGCTGACAGTGCAGGTCATTATTAACAGTAACACCTCCCTCTTACATAGAGCTCATATCCATAAATCCCACAGCGCTATGCAAAGGAGGTCAGTATCATTAGTCTGTTTTGCCAATGTGGGAACTAAAATGATGTGACTTGCCCAAAATCACCCACCAATCAGGGGCAGGGGCAGAGCCAGGAGGAGGGTCCATGTCTCTGCAGACTAGTCCAGTGCTCTGTCCACTAGGCAACATGGCCTCCCTAATGGTGAAGAAGACATAAAACACTTTTCACGAATTAGGGTACGTCTTCACTACCCGCCGTATCGGTGGGTAGCAATCGATTGCTCAGGGATCGATATATCGCATCTCATCTAGACGCGATATATCGATCCCCGAACGCGCTTATATCGATTCCGTAACTCCACCAACCCGAACGGAGTTACGGAATCGACGAAGGGAGCTGCGGACATCGATCCCGTGCCGTGAGGATGGTGAGTAATTCGATCTTAGATACTTCGACTTCAGCTACGTTATTCACGTAGCTGAAGTTGCGTATCTAAGATCGATTTTCCCCTGTAGTGTAGACCAGCCTCTCAGGCAGGTAGGTGCTATACAGATATTCCAGATGGGGGAAACTGAGGCACAGAGAAGGTGACTTTTCCAAGGTGTCACAGCATGTCAGGGTCAGAGCTCAGAATAGAACCCAGGGGTCTCGGAATCCGTTCACCTGATCTCACCACTAGAAAATGCCCCTTTTCCATGTTCTGCTTGAATATCTAGGAAAAGGAGGGGAATGAGATCTCGAATGCCTCTGGCAGAGAAAGGGGGTCAGGAAATTAAAGCCCGGGGGCAATGCCCAGATATTGGGGGTCCCAGTATTACTATATTTCCTGAGCCGTTGAGGCCAGATGATCTGTAACAGAGAAACTGCAGGCAACATGACACCACTGACCTGCAAGTTCTTCCTCAGCGGCACTCCAGCGAAGGTGGAGCTGCAAACTGGAGCATGTCCTGACTTGATTCTGGAAGGTATTGCCCCCATGGCTGTTAAATCCATTTATCCATCACTTCCCCCCCTGTGGGATAAGCCTGACATTTGGCTCCCTGCGGGCCATGCAGTGTTTTGGGCTGCAGTTGGATCTCTCTCTCTAATCCCATGGTTGGTTTACCTGCCCCTTGTATGGCAGCTGTTCGACAGAGGAGCCGCTCCAGGGTACCCTTTGGGCAGTGGATTCGCTCCCAAGAGAGGGTATATTCAGACATCAGCCATTAACTGAGGCAACACCAAGCCCTGTGGAAAGGGTTGATCACAGAGCTGTGCATTTGGGTTCTGCCGGAAACCAAGTGTCTCAGTATTTGTAGCTTTTTATTTTTTTAATAGCCGTGTTGGACTTTGGGGTGTGCGTGTCATTTACGAAGCCAAAATAACCATGAAATCAGGTATTGTCACCGTATTGACACCATCTAGGGACTGAAATCTCCCGAGAAGGCTGGATCGCTCATTATCTGGGACCGGTAAATGGCTTTTGACTCATTTAAAAATAAAACCCCGAAGCTTGAGAAACATAAACATGAAAATTAGAACCCATATGCATATGTTGCTTATATTGGCTATTTCTTGTGGGTCTCTTTTCCATCTTCCCATTGCTTCATAGGCTGCATTTTATCCATCTGCATGAGCAGCTTTGTAGATTTTTCCAAAGTGGACTGTCACGGTGATCTCTGAGTTATAAGAGACATAGGCCTGATTCTCCTCTGACACCTGCTTTACGCCATCCTTATTAATCGATTACAGTTGAGTTACTCCCGATTTGCACTGACGTGAGATCAGAAACAGGCCAGTAGTAGGTGGGCAGCATTGTATACTGTGAAACGGATGAATTCTTCAGGTTAGCTGTCGTTAAAGCAACGGCACCAAAATGGGAGGTTTATAAATAGAGTTTTATCTGCTCCGTGGATGTCATGTACCATCTGCACCTGTCCTTGTGGTGCCATAAAGTAAGACCTCCCTCTGAGAGCCCTGCGTGGGCATGCATGCTGCACGCAAAAAAAAAAAGGTGTGAAAAATAGCCTTCCTTAAAGGTCTGCCGAGTGAAATACGTCATCTCCTAGGATGAGATCCATGTGTTAACTTAACTCATTAGGACGAACTTGCTGGTGTGAAGCTGTTCCTGCCTCGCTCTGCCATTTCTGAGTGGTGTAGTCACTGTCTGGAGACAATAAAACTACTTCTACTGCCTAAGAGATGATGGATTTTCCTTTTTCTTTCCTTCTCCCCTCTCCCCTCGCCATATTAGTCTTGTAAAATTTTCAGGCTGCAGCCTGTCTAGTGTTCATTCATCCTCTCTCTCTCCCTCTCTGGGGATGAATTCTGTATAATAGCTGGCAAATGAAGTCCCAATTTGAAAGGTGTAAATACAAAGCCAAACATCACCTGTGCTGCTACCATCTGATTTGCAGATGCTGGGAGCTGCGGACCTAAAAGATCCCTGCTTTTAATCAGAGGGGTAAGGGTAGGAGGAAACTTGCTTTTTGTTTCCTACATGACGATTCA
The DNA here is from genome assembly GCF_025201925.1 of Gopherus flavomarginatus. Taxonomy (NCBI): domain Eukaryota; kingdom Metazoa; phylum Chordata; order Testudines; family Testudinidae; genus Gopherus; species Gopherus flavomarginatus. The sequence continues at coordinate 13,268,380 of NC_066635.1, forward strand.
TGACCGTTAATGAATATTTTGGGTTTTTTCTGTTTCCCCACTAATTATGGGAACCGTGCAGGTGGCGGATGCCTTTGTGGGGTGCTAATGGGCTGTAGCTAATGTAACAGTTAAGTACTTCCTTAATGAGAATGCTGTGTCTTTATGATAATGGTGCGTTGGTATATCCTGCCTGTCAGGGCTGGGCCTGTTTAATGCTCTGACTCATAACTGCCTGGGTAACACGTCCATTGTGGTTGGCAGCATGGCGTCATCAAATGGTATAATTTATCTGGGCCCGTGACTGTGCCTGTCTGCTGTGACTGTGATTTTGTTTACACTACAGCTGGTTAGTTGCATAGGGAAGGCCAGCAGGAGTGTAACTGATCCCTGCAATCCAGAACAGCGGGGAGTCCATTGTAGGGGAAGGAGCTGAAAACGTGCTAAAATCAGCTCTCTCTGAGTGTTAGTCTAATCTCTCACTGTAATTAAAACACTGGCCTAGCTAGAGGATTAAGATGCATCCAGAATACTGCAGTAATGGGTGAGTTACACATGCCTGGACTGATTATCTTAAAATTAGCCAATCCTATTCCGTCGCGGCCCAGTCCTGCCTCCACTTAAGTTTTGCCACTAATTCAGTGGGAGCTGGATTGGGACTATTGTGAGGTACAATCCTGAAAAGGATTCAAAGCCTGTTTTTTCGGGAGTGGTCAGTACCTCTGTGAAAAGATCCTTTTCTTTAACACAGACCTGTTTCCGTCTTGGGTGCTGACATGAAGGGGCCTCCATACGTCACCTGAGGCCGTGGCATCCCTCTGGCTTGCTAGTACAGACTGAAGTCATGGAAGGAGGTTCTCTGGGTTGGGAACCTTTCTGTAGCCTGGGAGATATACAAAGCCCATTTGCCTCCCTTTCAAACACCGCTGCAGTAGATTCATTGAATGGCACATGGCATTCTGGTAGCCCCTTCCATCTCAAAATCCTGAAGCATGTGACTTAAGACCCACAACAGGCCCAGAAGGTAGCCAGGATCCTAGGGTGATGAGAGTTTTGGAAATCCCTAGGTACATAAATATTGTTATTCCCATTTCACAGCTAGGTAAAATGAGGCTCAGAGAAGTTAAGTGACTGGTCCAAGATAAAACAACCGGGAATAGAACCCAGGAGTCCTGACTCCTATTCAACTTTATTTTAACTGTTCTTCAGCTTGGAAAAGAGGAGATTAAGGGGGGATATGATAGAGGTATATAAAATCATGAGTGATGTGGAGAAAGTGGATAAGGAAAAGTAATTTACTTATTCCCATAATACAAGAACTAGGGGTCACCAAATGAAATTAATGGGCAGCAGGTTTAAAACAAATAAAAGGAAGTTCTTCTTCACACAACGCACAGTGAATCTGCGGAACTCCTTGCCTGAGGAGGTTGTGAAGGCTGGGACTATAACAGCGTTTAAAAGAAACTGGATAAATTCATGGTGGTTAAGTCCATAAATGGCTTTAGCCAGGAAGGGTAAGGAATGGTGTCCCTAGCCTCTGTTTGTCAGAGGATGGAGATGGACGGCAGGAGAGAGATCACTTGATCACTGCCTGTTAGGTTCACTCCCTCTGGGGCACCTGGCATTGGCCACTGTCGGTAGACAGATACTTGGCTAGATGGATCTTTGGTCTGACCCGTATGGCCGTTCTTATGTTATGTTCTTATGAATGGACCCTGTCTGACCTACTGGCCGATGAGACTGTTGCGCTCTGGGGCGGGCACCTGGAGTGAAGCTTTACAATGGGACAACCAGTCTCAAACTGGCTGCCGTCTTCGCTGTGCATCAGGAGTGAAAACCCACTTGGCTAGAGCTCCCCCAGAGGGCTGGCTGGGCAAAAACAGAACAGCCTGGTTCCCAAACTGTACATTTCCAGCCTGATTCTCAGCATTGGCCACTGATTCTTAGCTACACTAGAGGCTTGTTAGTTGCTCTGGCACCATGAAAAGGCCTTATGGTGGGCAGAGACAGTCTGCGCAGAAGCCTGGCTGGTGGTGGGCTGGCATCAGGGAGCAGGGGTAGCCTTGGCTCCAGCATGGTGGGGAGGTGGATAAGGGACGCTTCAGGGGCATGGCCTGAGTGCTCTGCACTAGTTACTTTCTGCTTCCGGGGGGACATGGGGAGCAGGGTGTAAGTTAGAGCAGCCCTTAGGCCTTCACACGCAGCCCTAGAAACCAGGGAGTGCAAAAGTGGCTAAAAGCTCCCTTTGTCCCGCCCCCCCACCCCCCGCCCATAGCGTGAGTGCAAGAAGAGAGTCAGTGAGAATCGGGCTGTCTCCCTGCAGTTCACAGCAAGGGACTGAGTGGTGTTATCTGCAAGCTGTTTCATCTCCTGCTGCAAATGAGTTGGGTGGTCACAGTCCGCTGGTGTCCACGGTGCGGGAAATGCTCCTTGGCAATTTCAGCAGCGATGCGAAGAGGCTTAATTACTTACTTGCCAGGTTGTAGCTGGTTGGTTCTCATTTGAGGGTGGCCTAGGCCTTACTTGGCCAGTTGGTTCTGGAACTGTCCAGAAATGCTAACACTTCTCAGAGAGAGATGCACACAAGAGAGACGGTTCCACACACGCTTATTAAACTCTGCGGAGTGTTCTAGAAATCCGGGGGGCTGTCACTGGTCTCACGATGGCTCTGTTCCGAAACACGGTGGATAATTACAACGGGAAATTGCTTTTGTAGTCTGCCCACTCAGCTATGGCTGTAGGTGATGATAGGAAGAAAAGAAGAGAAAGGGAAGGATGAGGGTACAGGACAGAGAAAACTGGGTCAGAGTTTGAGTCAGACCTGCCATGGTGGGGCTGTGATAATGTTCACTGGCTGCCTATAGCACTTGAGAGAGGAAGAGTCTGTACTCCTGAGGGCATTCTGCGCCAAAAAAATTAAATTCTGTGCACAATATTTTTTTAAAATTCTGCAAGTTTTAGATGTCTATAAATAAATGCAGAAGCTCTAGCATGGCAGTGGGGAGCACAGGCCACTGGCTGCATAAACGTGGGAGACAACCCGGAACCCACCACCACCCAACCCTGGGACACGGACTCAGTGGTGAGGCTGCACCCGACCCTGTGACACAGCACAAGGCCTGGGCCTGCTCCAGAAACACTCTGGAGTCCTGCCTGTCTGCACCAAGCACACCAGGTGTGGGGCCAGCAGGCTCAGCCAGGCAGGATCCAAATATGGAGGGGCTCAGTGTGGGGGGGATCCAGGTGTGCAGTGATAAGATTCTGGGTGGCACAATCTGGGTGCAGGCAGCTCAGTGGGGGGTCTAGGGGTGGGGGGATCTGGATGCACAGAGGTTTGTTGGGGAGGGGGTTCCAGGTGCAGGGGCAATGGGACTCTGCAGGGGCTTCTAGGTGAAGATGGTTGGGGCTCAGTGGAGGGGTCTAAGGGAGTGGGGCTTGGAGGGGTGGAGGTCTAGGTGCAGCTAGTTGGGGGTCTGGATGTGGGGGCTCACGGTGCTGCCAGGGGGTGGAGCTTGTCAGGTTGGGGGTTTGAGTGCAGGGGGTAGAGGGGTCAGTGTCCAGAGGCAGGGAGTCTGGGTGCAAGAGGCTCCAGATGCAGGGGTTGAGGTTCAATGATGTGGGGTTCGGGTATGGAAGTGAGGCTCGGCAGGAATGTCTAGATATGGGAGATGCACAGGGGTTGGGCAGATGAGGAGCAGCTCCTCATACAGTGACCTCTCCCTCAGCAGCTGAGGAGCAGTGGGAACAGGTTTCTGGGGGTGGGTCTGACATATCCCTAGCCATTCCTTGCGGGGGAAGAGGAAGTCCTGTCCTCTCCTGCCTCCAGCCCAGCCGAGCCTTTCAGCTGATCCTGGCTCAGGGTAAGAGACACTGGTTGGGATGTCCCCAGCCCTGCGGTGATTTACTTCTCTGCTGGCTGCTCTGGGTACCTGAAACAATGCACCTGCATAGCGAGGGAGTGTTCTTGCAGCTTCCCTTTGCATCTCTATCAGAAAGTCATTTTTCTGCGGGGAAGCAAAGAAATCTGCACTGGACATGAATTCTGTGCACATATAGTGGCACAGAATTCCCCCAGGAGTACTTCTGGGACTCAGATCAGTTGCAACGGCTGAAGAAGAGTTCTGTAGAACTCAAAAGCTTTGTCTCTTTCACCAAAAGAAGTTGGTCCAATAAAAAATACTACCTCATGCACCTTATCTCTCTCTGAAACATTGTAAGGCAAACACACACAACTTCATGGGCCTGATCCAAAGCCCACAGGTGAAAAGGCTACCATTGGCTTCAGTGCGCTTTGGATCAGTCTTTCTGTCTGAATGTGGGGGAAGGCAAATCCTTTATTGGTTTCTAAATCCCCATCAAGTTTCAGAGCTCACTGCACCGGTTGAAAACATTGCACTGTCCCATGGGAAACATTTTCAGCTGCTCTTTCCCATTCTGCCTTGTTTACTAAGCCCTTCTTGCAAATTCATCTTCTGTTTTCTTGACTATTCCCAAGGACAGTGTCAAATTACTGTCAGCTCCACAATTTGGAGATTTTGTTTAAAACAAATTACAATGGAGTTTGGAGGTGTGGCAAATTCCAGCAGAATCAGAATTGTTTTAAACGTCAGTACAAACGTATTTTGGGGGTTCTTTGAATTTATTTCAAAATTCCCCTGCCCAGTTGTGACCCCGCCAGGACTGTGCAAGTGTCTAAAGCCAGAAAGTGAAATGAATTAGCAGCAAAGGTGAAACTGACTTCCAACAGAATGGAGTGAAGTGGGAAAAGTAAAGGAACCCATGTAAATGGTTCACAGTCGTTTGGAGTTTTAAGGGGGTTAAGCTACAGTGACATTTTTTATGTTTTAGTTTTGAGTTTCATATAAGGGCTGCATCTGGTAGTGCTCAGTACGGCGCTGGGGTGAGGCGAATGTCAACTGTGGAATGAAATCTATTCCTAGGCAGATGATGGCTGACAATGAGAATGCAGGGGGAAGATGGGCCCTTTGCCATTTCTCATAATGTCATGGGGGGGCGGGAAATGTCAACCAGACATTTTCTCCTGGGTATCCTTGCCCAGCCCTCCCACAGCCATGTACATACAATCTTTTCAAACTGCTACTTGGCTGCTTCCCAGAACCAGGGCAGGATCCTGTGCACATTAAGGGAGGGATGTGCCTTCATGGGGCAGCTTGCAGGATCAGGGCATTGACGGAAGACAGTGCTATTGGTGCTTGATTCCCTTAACACCTGGATTTTAAGTCCTGTGGGTTGCGTGTGTAACCCACACACCTCCGGGGTGTGGTGTTCTGTCCCATCTAGTGGCACCGAGACCACTTAGAGAGAGAGTTAAATGAGTCTGCTCTCCGGCCTTAGCTAACAGGCAGTTGGCTTTTACCTCATGTGGTAGAGGCTCATACACTAAGCTCCAGAGATCCCCGGTTCAATCCCGCCCACTGCTGACCGGGGTCTGTTGGCGTGACACGTGCCCTTCCCAAGAATAGCCCCTCATCGAAGAAGATGCATGCTCACTTAGAATGGCTCTCTGCCTGTGGTTTATATGTTGCACGTGTGGAATATATACACAGAGCATGATTTCTGTGAGGTTCACGGGTTTTTATATTTGGCCTGTGGATTCCAGCTGTTTTTTCCAATTTGTCTGACCTACCCCAGGTCATGTGAGCCTGGAACTCCATGAGCCAAAGCCTGCTGTCCTTACTCAGGCAGAACTTCCACTGACACTCAGGAGAGGTTCCCCCAAATAAGGACTTGAGAATTAGGGCCCAGGAGGTGTAATCCACAAGCCACCATGTAGGCTGCAAATCCACATGAGTTTCTTTAAGTGGGAGGGTAGAGTTACTCCCCCACTTCTTATTCGTAATGGGTAACATCCACTTTCCCTGTTCAAGGCCTGTGCATCACTGGTGGTTTAAGAGGGATTGAAGCAGTGCACATGCCTTGTATTGACTCTGCGCAGGGAAGGTAGATTTCACCCAGTGAAAACTTAGAAAACAAACAAAAGGACGTTCTTCACACAGCGCACAGTCAGCCTATGGAACTCCTTGCCTGAGGAGGTTGTGAAGGCTAGGACTATAACAGGGTTTAAAAGAGAACTGGATAAATTTGTGGAGGTTAAGTCCATTAATGGCTATTAGCCAGGATGGGTAAGGAATGGTGTCCCTAGTCTCTGTTTGTCAGAGAGTGGTGGTGGACGGCAGGAGAGAGATCACTTGATTGTTACCTGTTAGGGTCACTCCCTCTGGGGCACCTGGCATTGGCCACTGTTGGCAGACAGGATGCTGGGCTGGATGGACCTTGGTCTGACCCAGTATGGCTATTCTTATGCTTATGCTCTTATGACATTTCTTGCTATTCTGATGCCTTGATTATTGCCCCCCCCCCAAAAAAAAAACCCAAAACAAAAACGAATCCATCCCTTATGGGCAGCCAACTCATTTATGTGATTTATAGAGCAGTTCATTCCTTCAGTGCAGTCCATAAACTCTTTGCTGTTTGTTTACACTAGTTCGCTCGGCTAAATTCCAATTTAAGCAGGGTTTTCTTTCATCTCCACTTAACAAACAATGCCATTCAGCAGCGAAAATGAATCTCTAATTTAGTAAGTATTAATCTGGAGTGGCATTCCATAGAAATGTTACTTTTGGACGAATGAGCTTCATGGTTTTTCACTCAGCAGAATGTTCTCCTTTTTTGGCAGGCCGACTGTTTGTTCCATTTAATCAAAGCCTTGACACCCAAGAACAGAAAGTCATAATGGCCCTGAAATGGAAATTTAAGTTCAGGGGCGTCTCTAGCCATTTCGCTGCCCCAAGCATGGCGGCACGCCGCGGGGGGCGCTCTGCCGGTCGCCGATCCCGCGGCTCCGGTGGACCTCCCGCAGACGTACCTGCGGAGGGTCCGCTGGTCCCGTGGCTCCGGTGGACCTCCCGCAGGCGTGGAGGTGCCTGCGGGAGGTCCACCGGAGTCTCCTGCCGCCCTCCTGGTGACCGGCAGAGCACCCCCTGCAGCATGCTGCCCCAAGCACGCGCTTGGCGTGCTGGGGCCTGGAGCCGCCCCTGCTTAAGTTGCAGTGTTTAAAGAATATTGGCCAGTCCGGCTCCCCCGTAAATTTGTGCAACCTCATTGACTTCAGAGGGGTTGTATGGAGGTAACTAAATGGAATAAGCACCCAGCCGGTCTGCAAAGAGGCATGACTCCATCGGGAACTGCTGGGCGCGCAGCACTTTTGAAAATCAGGTCCTTCTTTAGGAGCCTAGTTATGGGCTCAGGAGCCTAACTTTAGGCATCTGTTTTCTTTAAAATCTTGACAATAATTTTTAACCTAGCAATGTTCTTTTAACATGCTTAGGCTAATGTCTGGCAGGGAAAAAGAACCTAGAAAGTGTGTGTGTTTGGTTTTGTTTTCTCGATGAATTATACATTTATGAAAAGGTCACTGGTGAGTGGTAGGAGCTATTAGATCGTGGAATAGTTTCCAAGGTAGTTGTTGGAAACTCGATCGTTTGAGTTATTTATTAGCGAATTAGACAAAGCACTCAAGGGTACATATTTGAGGCAACAGTCTTGAATTGGACTGGGTAAGGGACTGGCTAACATGCCTCTGATTTCTGTGATTCTGTGAGCAACTTTGTATAATTTTAAAATGAAAAAACAGTAAGAGGAGACTGTTACGTCTGGGAATTGTTATCTGGAGGACTTGGGAGTAAAGAGTCCTGAGTTCCATTCCTGGCCCTGGGAGATAGCATTGGCTGTCCAGTGATTATAGCAGCATATTGAGGAGCAGGACCGTGGGGGTCTCGTTTTGGCTCTGCCGCAGACTTATGAGATCTGGGGAAGACATCTCACTTCTCGGAACCTTAGTTTCCTCATTTGTTAGTCCCACCTTTGTGAAGCGCTGTGAGATCTGCAGATGAAAGGGGCTCTCTCCCCTTATGCATGCTGATTGCTAGTTGTTCTCCTCACAGGGCATTTGGAGCTCTGCTCAAGCTTAGAGATTTGGTAAGAAGGCACCTGCCGCACCGAAAGATTTCTGCAATTGCCCAGTGTTACCAGTGAGTGCTAGGCCTCACCCCTGTAGAACCCCTAACTTGCAGGTGACCTTTTGAACGAATAGTCACCAACTATGCTGCAAAGGTAAAGCCCCAATTCTCCACCGAAGGCAGGTTGGCAGCCTCGCATAGCTGGTCTTTTGGCTCATCAATTGAGCTGCATCGATTTGCTTTGGCTCCAAGAGCTTTGGGCCGGGATGCCTGTCACTTTTCTCTAGAGAGAGGTCACTCGACGAGCTCCAGTGGGGTATAAAATATTTAATCCTAAAAATGTCTGACACCAAACAAAATGATCATTCACTCTGGGACCACAATGATGACTAATATAGAGGACACCAATCAAATCTTTGTTCGTTTCACAGTATCTGGTTTTATGGGACAAAACGCTCTTTAGCCTCTTTTGCTGTAGGGTCTGTGTAAGTAGGGGGAGAGGCGCTATCCCCCTCTAACTGGAGCACCTCACAATAACAAAAAATCAGCCCTCCAGGGGGTGGTTTGTTAGTAAATTAACTCACCATGGAAGCCCCAGCCTTCTGTGTAGGGTGTGGTCTGTCCCAAACTCTCTAGGTATCTGAGGTACTTATCTGGTCCCCATTGCTGTAGCATTTGGGTACCTTGCAATCTCTACTGTATTTATCCTCACAACACCCCTGGGAGGGAGGGCAGGCTGTTATCTCCCCTGTACAGATAGGAAACTGAGGCACAGAGCAGGTAAGTGACTTGCCTGAAGAGAGAGAGACAGAGTCTGAGGCAGAGCAGAAACTTGAATGCCAATCTGCCAAGTCCTGTGCTCACATTCTATCCGCTGGATCATCCTTCCTGCTTCTCTGTCTAAGGGCTATTCGCTCCTCTTTTATCCGAGTGGGGCAGCAACCCAACAGCACCAGTGAGTCAGCAAAGTCAGCAGAACACTTTCCAAGCAGGCTGAATACCACCTAGCAGGATGGGTCATTTCAGGCACACATTGCCGTCCCTGCAACCTTCATCAGAGTCGTGTTTCTCTTTTAGGTCCTCCTCCAACTCAGGGAAGTCAATGGGAGTCTTTCTGCTGACTTCAATGGGAATTGGATCAGGCCCTTAAGCAGGAGTCATTAAGCTTTGGAACAACTTACTGGAGGATGTGATGGATTCTCTGTCAGTTGAAGGCTTGACATTATGATCGAGTGTCTCTTTCTAAAAGGTCTGCTCCAGAAGTTATGGACTTGATGCAGGAATGAGGAATCACTGGGTGAAATTCTCTGGCCTGTGTTGCACAGGAGGTCAGACTAGATGATCTTAATGGTCCCTTCTGGCCTTAAACTCTATGAATATGAATCTTATTTCAGTCTCCGTCACTGTATCTATGCCCATAAAAGGGGGAAGGGTGCTTTTCTCCACACCATCGTCAGAAATCCTCAAATGCGGAGCAGAGCGGGAGATGTAGTTTGAGACATGAGACAATCCTGTTCTGTTCTCTATAGGTTCTTGTGCTGACCCCTGGCAGTAGCGCATTAAGTGATGTGACTCACACCTTTTGTGGTGCGGGTCATTTTCTCTCTCCCATTCCCGTTCCCAGGATATGATTGTGTTTCTCCTTCAGCACGTACAGTTCGTTGCTGGCACAGATAGGGGCATTCTGCAGTCACCCCTTGACTCTGTTTTTGGCTGCCTGCATAGCATGTATGTTCTCACTACAGTGAATATGCGTCTTGATTTCTAACATAGCAAACACAGGATAACCCCAGCAGGACGGTCTGAGCATGAAGCGTGATTTATATTTCCAACAAAATATAAAGCATTCAGTAGGTGGCTTCACTTGTATCGCGTTACTACAAAGTGCAAGTGACAGTCTGTCTAGAGGAATTATAATACGCGAATGTAAATCAAGACCCCTGGCAGGGGAGAGTCTGGAGTTGTACGGTGGTAAAACTTAGCAGCAGCAGTTCACAGCCCGTTGTCAACATAGAAAATTCACTGGGGGAAGAAAATTGGGAATTTGTCAGATCTTCAAACTCCCCACCATGAGCTGGGTTCTTTTGCTTTGGTTGTCATACAAAGGTAAAGAATAGGAGGAGGATTGAGCTAACGGAAGGGCCAGCATTTCTATTAAGACTTTTTAATGACGTGGTGAATGGATTAAGCATTGTGGTGCGGAGGTGCTGGAACAGTTTTTATAGTGGGGGTGCTGAGAGCCATTGAACCAAACTGTAAACCCTGGGTATAATGGAAACCACTTCAAGCCGGGGGTGCAGCAGCACCCTTAGTTCCAGCTCCTGTGCTGTGATGAGATGCTTTACAGGTTAGATCAGAGGTAGGTAATCTATGGCACGCGTGCCGCCAGTGGCACTCACACTGCCCGGGTCCTGGCCACTGGTCTGGGGGGCTCTGCATTTTAATTTAATTTTAAATGAAGCTTCTTAAACATTTTAAAAACCTAATTTACTTTACATAGAACAATAGTTTAGTTATATATTATAGACTTAGAGAAAGAGACCTTCTAAAAACATTAAAATGTATTACTGGCACGCGAAACCTTAAATTAGAGTGACTAAATGAAGACTCGGCACCCCACTTCTGAAAGGTTGCCAACCCCTGGGTTAGATCAAGACTAAACAGGAAGGGTAAGCATGGACCTGCTGATAGGGCTGGGACTCTGGAGACCTGAGTTCTGTTATCCACTGGGCCACTGTTTTGCTGTCATCTTGGGCAGATGACTTGATCTTTCTTCACTTCAGTTTCCTCACCTGTTACATGAGGATAATAATTTGTACCCATCTGTATAAATTGCTTTGAGAGCCATAGAGGAAAGGGGATGAATTTTTAGTGGGCGGTGGGGGGCGCTGGTAAGGTTTAGTCATGAATAGCTCTAACCATCCGGTGTCATAACTATGAAATGTGAAATATACAGACTCGCCTGCTTTTGTGTGTGTGATAAATTCAGAACTTGTCAGCCCATGTTCAGTGAAAACTTCAATGAGGTTCACAGCAGACCCCTTGTGTTTGATTTTATAGCTGAAGCCAGAGAAAAACTCCACATTTTCCGCATGAAAGAAGGTGAAATTTGGCCATTATGAGGTTTGTTTGCACTCAAAGCCAACTCAGACTGCAAACCCAGAGGGGATTTTAACCAAAGAAAAGTTTTCATGCCCAGCTGTGACTGTGTTTCACATACCTCAAGCACTAGTGACTGTGTTCCACTAGCCATGGAACACAGGATGAATCCCCAAAGCTTTTGTAGGTTCAGATATGGGATTTTGGTCTGTTACTAGAGGGTCACACACTTTGCATGTGCCAGGTGCTCTTTGCATTCCCCTAATCCCTCCCCCCCCCCGACAAGTGACCTGTGTGCCACCCTCTCATCCTCTTCTATTTCAGGGACTCTCTGCAACTCCCTCTATGCCTCATGCCAAGGGCTCTGTGAGGCCCCCATTCTCTCATCCATCTTCTTCCCTCCTAGTTCTTGCTTTCCTCATCCCATCTCCACATCCCTTCTTTCCCCTCCCTTGCATTCTGAGTCCCTGCTTCCATAGCTGGTCATCCAATCTCCTTCCAGCCACCACTGGACTCCTGCTGTCCTCACTCCCCATTCCCTTGCAGGTCCCTGCTTCCCCCTCCCATTCCACTCTCCTACCCCCTTTTACAGCCTTCTACAAACCTTCCCTGTAAGACTCATAGACTTTTTAGGTCAGAAGGGATCACCTAGTATGACCTCCTGTACATTGCAGGGCACAGAACCTCACCTACCCACTCCCGTAATCAATAACTCAGCCAGCGGCTAGGGATCTAAGTCCTCAAATCATGGTTTAAAGACTTCTCTCCTATTTCTATTAGAGTTCAGGCTCCAGACAGTGTCCTCAGGCAGCAGCAGAAGGTGGCCAAGGGACTCCTCTGCCTGCAGCAGCAGGCAGCCATGATTTCCAGTGTTCCAATTTGCATCAAAATCAATAAGGTTGTGCCCATTGGTGCCTAGAACATTCCCTGAAATTTTGCAATTGATCGGCGGCAGTGTCCCAAAGTTATTGGGTAACTGACAGAGTTCAGCTTTGCTTGGCCACTAACCCCCAAATAGGCTTAGTGCATCTGCACAAGGGGGGAAACTAAGGTGGCACATGCATCCTTAAATCTGGCGTTTCTTAACTTCCGAACACTTGCCATTGCAACGTCAGTGTTCTAGCCTGTGTGTGTGTGTGTGTGTGTGTGTGTGTGTGTGTGGCTCTGATGCAGAGGATAATAGAAGTTCAGTGCTTTAAAGCCAACATCACTGTACACTGTACAAATAATTTCAGATTTTGTGTGTTTTTTAAATCTCTCACCAGCTATTCTGACAAATGCACTTTAAAAAATAAAAATAAAATATTTCTGCCTTTCTTTTCCCCAGACTCCCGAGCTGAATTCTGTCAGTGTAGAGACCGTTTTAAGATCTGTCTGAATGAAACTGACAGACATATAGTAGCATTTTAGAAATCAACGTTGTGGTTTACTCTTTTTTGTATTTCTTTTTGCATACTATGTTTATCTGTTTGTATTTGGAGGAGGGGAAAGGGTTTGCAGGTGAGTCATCAGCTGTTTCCTTGTGTCCGCTGTGATAGACCCAGGCCAGTTGGGAACAGCAGAATAGTAGAAGAGAGATATACTGGCCACTGGGTAAGCAGTTTTCTGTTCCCTGAGTGACCAGAGCAGGGGCTGCTCCAGGCTAATGAGAATACCTGACTCTAATTAACCTGCTAAGAGTCAGGTGAGTCTGTTAAGCACCTGACTCTAATTAAGGCCCCTCTGATGCTATAAAAGGGCTCCCTCCAGACAGGCCAGAGGGAGCCAGGGAGCCAGAGGAGAGGAAGCGTGTGCGTGCGAGGACCTGGGAGCAAGAGGCGTGCAAGAAGCTGAGAGTGAGTAGCATCCTGCTGGAGGACTGAGTAGTACAAGTGTTATCAGACACCAGGAGGAAGGTCCTGTGGTGAGGACAAACAAGGTGTTGGGAGGAGGCCATGAGAAAGTAGCCCAGGGAGTTGTAGCTGTCGCTATAGACAGCTGCGATCCACAGGGCCCTGGGCTGGAACCCGGAGTAGAGGGCGGGCCTGGGTTCCCTCCAAACCCCCCAACTCCTGATCAGACACAGGAGGAATTGACCTGGACTGTGGCTTCTACCAGAGGGGAAGATCTCTGGGCTGTTTCCCGACCCACAGGGTGAATTGTGAGGCGAGAAAATTCGCCAATAAGCGCACGACCCACCAAGGTAAAGGAGGAACGTTGCTACACCGGTAAGAATCTCTCTCCAATTCAATGAACAGTACAATGATAAGGACCGGTAAACGCAAAGGACAATCATATTTATTTCTCAGATGTTACAGAATATCTGCTAGTGACATTCAGTCAGATCTTAAGGCTGAGATTTTTAGAACCCCAAAATTCTCTAAGCAGTTTTGAAAACCACAGCTTAAAACTGTACACTCAAATACATGAGATTTGGGTCAGAATTGATCCAACTTTAGATAATGTTTTCACCCCTCAGCCAGAAGGCTATTACAATCCAACAGATAACAAGAAAACCATCCCTGCACTGCTCTCATCACCCACTAATATATTATATCCACTTGCACCTAAGTAACAGTGCCAATTGAGTTTGAGGGTACAATACACTGTGATTTTTGGGTAGCTGTGTTTAGTTTCAATAACCATGTTCCCATACATTGTAATTGTGCTTTGTCCTGAGCTGTTGGAGTCTTATCTGTGTTGACTGAGTTCTCTTTGTGTGACAACGCAGAGAAATTGCTGCTTGCTGCCAACTACCATAACGAAATGGAAAATACGCTCAATGCATAGCAATCTTAACACAATAATGTGTTGAAATGCCATATCTGATCAGTTGAGATGAAAAACTCCAGGTTGTTACCCTAATAAAGGTTGAAGCGGCTGCAACCATTTCCGTTTGTGCTTTCAGCGTGCCCTAGTGCGCTGTATGCTGATGAGCATTTGCATATGCACCAAGGTGTGTGTGTGCCATTTGTTGGCCTTCTTAGATAGAGCTGTGACTTGACACGTTGTAGCAGGCGCCAGGAAAACAGCTGCTCATGGAAGTTACTCGATATCCCAAAGACACACCCTCCTTGAGGTACCTGGCTCTGTCTGGAAGGTTTAAGCTCCACTATCCCATGACATCTGGTGGGCTGTGGACCCTGTTGAGGTGAGAGAGGAGCTATGGGCCCACGATGAGCTTCCATGCAGCCTGGTGTGACTCATGGGCCGGACCTTGACTGCTAAGCTGAGCTTGTGAGAAGCTGAGCAGGATGTTACTCCACAGGTTACAGTGGGTCATTTCACTGGTTCTTGTTCTATGGCCCATTGACATGCCACCTACTGCTGCCGCTCCCAAGAGTGATGCTCCCCAGAACTGGGGACAAGGTGAGATTTCCAAAAGAGCTTGCACCCACCAATGGGGCTAGCTTTCAGAAGAGCTTCCCTCCCCATGAGGCACCCCCATGAAGGGTGAGGGTTTCAAAAGTGCCCGTCCGCATCCAGCAGCTTCACCTGTTCTCAGTGGGATGTTGGGGGTGGGAATCCACCCATTGTTCCCTATGGGAATTGAGCGCTTCTGAAAATCTGAGGATTCCTCACCTGCCTGGTCTGGTCACTAGGGTTGCTACCCTCCAGGAATGCCCTGGAGTCTCCAGAAATTAAATCTTGAATTGAAGATAGTCGTGTGACAGAACCTCCAAGAATATGTCCAGTCAAAATGGGCAACCCGACTGGTCACCTTTGGGGAGACCCTCTTGGTTCAAGCCTTCAGCTGAACATGATGCTGTCGTACCCTAGTTTTAGCCCACAAGCGTAACCATTTCAGGTTGTCCCAGGGGACTGAACGCTCTCCTCCATCCCTGCCTGCGGTGGGAAACAGAACAGCCCGGGTCTCTATCTTGGCTCCTTTGTCTTTGTTTTCTGACCCCAACCCCCATCCCCAAACAACCCCACCATAAAGGAAAGATCTATTCTAAAATCTGAAAATGAGTCTGCTCCCCAGCAGTCAGTATTTGCAGCAATAGTGGGTCTCAAGCCAGCCCAAGCACTGCCATTCCCTGCCTGAATGAATCCCTTCTCAGCTCCTCCTCCTCTTCCGTTCTGTCTCACTTCCACAGCTGCAGCTCCTTTAGATTTTCCAGGCCGGCCTGAATCCATCCAGAGTTTGGCGAGCCTGGCTCGGAGCCTAGCGCAAGGGGAGGCAGCCAGGAGTCCATCCTCCCCATCTGACCTGCCACTGACCCTGCTTTACATGGAGGCTGATGGATCTATATAGCAGTGGGTCACTGAACACAATTTTCCCCTGACCGGCCCCTGTCCCAGAGCGCCGAGAACCCCATGTGGAGCTTGGCTCTGTAGCATTCAGCGGGTCAGTGACATCTGTGCGGGTCCTGGAAACCTGCCCGCCTGAGTGCAACAGAACAGCATATCTAGCTATGTCCTCCCCAGCTGCGGAGGAGGAGGAGGCAGGATGTACCCTTGAGAAATTGGGTTGCTGGGTGCAGGGGCGTATAGGCTCCCGGCACTGGGGGAGATAGTTGCTCTGTACTTGATCCAATTTCTGGATGGCGCATGTAGACCCTAAGGTGAGGGGAGCCGTATAAATCTGTGTACTATTACTGATAAAGGCAGGTCCAGGTCTCTCCCCTGCCTATTTGAAGTGCCTCAGTCTCACTCCAGAGAGCCTCCAGGAGATTTCTAGCCCAACTCATTTTTCTTAACAATCCACTCTTCTTTCCGTGGGTGTTGAGGCGATCTCGGGAACAGGGCTGAACAAGACTGTTGTGTGCTGTAAGCTTGCACAGAGCGAAAGCAAGTATTTCATGCAAAACTGCCCATCAGTAATTCAGGGATGCTAGGCGTTGTATGTCAACGCGCACATACAGTATACCAGCAGCGCATAGAGGTTTTTTGTATCAGAGGGTAGCCGTGTTAGTCTGGATCTGTAAAAGCAGCAAAGAATCCTGTGGCACCTTATAGACTAACAGACGTTTTGGAGCATAAGCTTTCGTGGGTGAATACCCACTTCCTCAGATGCATGTAATGGAAATATCCAGGGGCAGGTATATATATGTGTGCTAGCAAGCAAGCTAGAGATAACGAGATCAGTTCAATCAGGGAGGATGAGGCCCTGTTCTAGCAGTTGAGGTGTGAAAACCAAGAGAGGAGAAACTGGTTCTGTAATTGGCAAGCCATTCACAGTCTTTGTTCAATCCTGAGCTGATGGTGTCAAATTTGCAGATGAACTGAAGCTCAGCAGTTTCTCTTTGAAGTCTGGTCCTGAAGTTTTTTTGCTGCAGGATGGCCACCTTAAGGTCTGCTATAGTGTGGCCAGGGAGGTTGAAGTGCTCTCCTACAGGTTTTTGTATATTGCCATTCCTAATGTCTGATTTGTGTCCATTTATCCTTTTCCGTAGAGACTGTCCAGTTTGGCCGATGTACATAGCAGAGGGGCATTGCTGGCATATGATGGCGTATATTACATTGGTGGATGTGCAGGTGAATGAACCAGTGATGGTGTGGCTGATCTGGTTAGGTCCTGTGATGGTGTCGCTGGTGTAGATATGTGGGCAGAGTTGGCATCGAGGTTTGTTGCATGGATTGGTTCCTGAGCTAGAGTTATTATGGTGTGGTGTGCAGTTACTGGTGAGAATATGTTTCAGGTTGGCAGGTTGTCTGTGGGCAAGGATTGGCCTGCCACCCAAGGCCTGTGAAAGTGTGGGATCATTGTCCAGGATGGGTTGTAGATCCTTGATGATGCGTTGGAGGGGTTTTAGCTGGGGGCTGTATGTGATGGCCAGTGGAGTCCTGTTGGTTTCTCTCTTGGGTTTGTCTTGCAGTAGGAGGCTTCTGGGTACACGTCTGGCTCTGTTGATCTGTTTCCTTATTTCCTCGTGCGGGTATTGTAGTTTTGAGAATGCTTGGTGGAGATTTTGTAGGTGTTGGTCTCTGTCTGAGGGGTCAGAGCAGATGCGGTTGTACCTCAGTGCTTGGCTGTAGACAATGGATCGTGTGATGTGCCCGGGATGGAAGCTGGAGGCATGAAGGTAGGCATAGCGGTCGGTGGGTTTTCGATATAGGGTGGTGTTAATGTGACCATCACTTATTTGCACCGTGGTGTCAAGAAAGTGGACCTCCCGTGTAGATTGGTCCAGGCTGAGGTTGATGGTGGGGTGGAAGCTGTTGAAATCATGGTGGAATTTTTCCAGAGTCTCCTTCCCATGGGTCCAGATGATGAAGATGTCATCAATGTAGCGTAGATAGAGAAGGGGTGTGAGTGGACGAGAGCTGAGGAAGCGTTGTTCCAGGTCGGCCATGAAGATATTGGCATATTGTGGGGCCATGCGAGTGCCCATAGCAGTGCCACTGATCTGGAGATATATATATTGTCATCAAATTTGAAATAGTTGTGTTTAAGTATAAAGGCACAGAGCTCAGCAGCCAGTTGTGCTGTGGCATCATCAGGGATAGTGTTCCTGACAGCTTGTATTCCATCTGTGTGTGGGATGTTTGTGTCTCCTTTATCAGCCTCACAACCTAAGTCGTGCAGAACGCAATGCCATCCACAGCCTCAGAAACCACCCTGACATTATCATCAAAGAGGCTGATAAAGGAGGTGCCGTTGTCATCATGAACAGGTCTGACTATCAAAAGGAGGCAGCCAGACAACTCTCCAATACCAAATTCTACAGGCCACTTCCCTCAGATCCCACTGAGGAATACACTAAGAAACTACAGCATCTACTCAGGACACTCCCTACACTAACACCAGAAGAAATCAACATACCCCTAGAGCCCCGACCAGGGTTATTCTATCTACTACCCAAGATCCACAAACCCGGAAATCCTGGACGCCCCATCATCTCGGGCATTGGCACTCTCACTGAAGGACTATCTGGATATATGGACTCTCTACTCAGACCCTATGCCACCAGCACTCCCAGCTATCTCCGCGACACCACTGATTTCCTGAGGAAACTACAATGCATTGGTGACCTCCCAGAAAACACCATCCTAGCCACCATGGATGTAGAGGCTCTCTACACAAACATCCCACACACAGATGGAATACAAGCTGTCAGGAACACTATCCCTGATGATGCCACAGCACAACTGGCTGCTGAGCTCTGTGCCTTTATACTTACACACAACTATTTCAAATTTGATGACAATATATATATCTCCAGATCAGTGGCACTGCTATGGGCACTCGCATGGCCCCACAATATGCCAATATCTTCATGGCCGACCTGGAACAACGCTTCCTCAGCTCTCGTCCACTCACACCCCTTCTCTATCTACGCTACATTGATGACATCTTCATCATCTGGACCCATGGGAAGGAGACTCTGGAAAAATTCCACCATGATTTCAACAGCTTCCACCCCACCATCAACCTCAGCCTGGACCAATCTACACGGGAGGTCCACTTTCTTGACACCACGGTGCAAATAAGTGATGGTCACATTAACACCACCCTATATCGAAAACCCACCGACCGCTATGCCTACCTTCATGCCTCCAGCTTCCATCCCGGGCACATCACACGATCCATTGTCTACAGCCAAGCACTGAGGTACAACCGCATCTGCTCTGACCCCTCAGACAGAGACCAACACCTACAAAATCTCCACCAAGCATTCTCAAAACTACAATACCCGCACGAGAAAATAAGGAAACAGATCAACAGAGCCAGACGTGTACCCAGAAGCCTCCTACTGCAAGACAAACCCAAGAGAGAAACCAACAGGACTCCACTGGCCATCACATACAGCCCCCAGCTAAAACCCCTCCAACGCATCATCAAGGATCTACAACCCATCCTGGACAATGATCCCACACTTTCACAGGCCTTGGGTGGCAGGCCAATCCTTGCCCACAGACAACCTGCCAACCTGAAACATATTCTCACTAGTAACTGCACACCACACCATAATAACTCTAGCTCAGGAACCAATCCATGCAACAAACCTCGATGCCAACTCTGCCCACATATCTACACCAGCGACACCATCACAGGACCTAACCAGATCAGCCACACCATCACTGGTTCATTCACCTGCACATCCACCAATGTAATATACGCCATCATATGCCAGCAATGCCCCTCTGCTATGTACATCGGCCAAACTGGACAGTCTCTACGGAAAAGGATAAATGGACACAAATCAGACATTAGGAATGGCAATATACAAAAACCTGTAGGAGAGCACTTCAACCTCCCTGGCCACACTATAGCAGACCTTAAGGTGGCCATCCTGCAGCAAAAAAACTTCAGGACCAGACTTCAAAGAGAAACTGCTGAGCTTCAGTTCATCTGCAAATTTGACACCATCAGCTCAGGATTGAACAAAGACTGTGAATGGCTTGCCAATTACAGAACCAGTTTCTCCTCTCTTGGTTTTCACACCTCAACTGCTAGAACAGGGCCTCATCCTCCCTGATTGAACTGACCTCGTTATCTCTAGCTTGCTTGCTAGCACACATATATATACCTGCCCCTGGATATTTCCATTACATGCATCTGAGGAAGTGGGTATTCACCCACGAAAGCTCATGCTCCAAAACGTCTGTTAGTCTATAAGGTGCCACAGGATTCTTTGCTGCTTTTAGAGGTTTTTTGGTTTGTTGCTTTTCACAACGACGATCGTCTCTGAGCATTGCCAGTGGCATAAAGAGTGACGAAACTGGGCAAGTGCTGGCAGGCTGATCCTCAAGCTAAGAACCCCCCCAGGCACAGCATGCTGTGTGACTTGCAAGGGGGTGATGCGCCAAAGTGCTGCAGCTGCAGAGACTTGCGTGGGGGAGGGCTGGTTGAAGTTACCTGCTAGATGTAGCTTTCAGATGTACAGATGTTAACGCAGGTCAAGGAAGCAAATGGCTCATGCCAGCTGGCTTCCTTTTCCCTTCCTGATTGTCCGCAACCAAGGTAAGATTGTGAAGCCCAAATCCACCCTGGGTTCCACAAGTCTAGCTCTGCTGTGCCAAAGCAGCTGCTGATGGCAGGACTGGGCAGATCTGTGCTGTCTGCTTTCACTTGTGATGCTTGGAATGATTCTACAGCTTGGAGGTGGTGGGGAATCAGGTTAATAAATATTAACCTCCTCCAGAATGGCCGTGCTGCAAAGGGACGGGCTGTTCGGGGTTGTCACGCTAAGTGTGTCTCTCCCGAGGCAGCTCCCGACCATTGGTAATGCTCAGGCAGATCTGAAAGCCGCAGGCACTGCCACGCGGAGACAGGAGTCAGTTTCACAAGAAGGAACATGCAATATTGGTTTTCCTCTGATGGCGGTTTCTTTATGTGCATAGCATGTCTGTAATGATTGAGAGCTGAGCGAAGGGCCTGTGAAAGCCCTCTGTGTAATGAAAAGTTTAAATCAATTTTCTTCAGAACACGATGGCGTGACAAGATGCTCTTTCTTGTGCCTCCTGAGCAAAGCCGTGGCTAATTACAAATAGGACATGTCGTTTCTTTGACGTGACTGTTTTAACTCTGAAAGTGTGGTGGAAATGTTGTCCTCCCCCCTCGCGCCATGTCATGTTACAGCCTTCACGGTGCTTGTGGTCTGTAATTGCCTCTTTCATGCTCCTCAGTGCCCCGATCTTCCTGAGCATTATGATTCTGCGTAGATCTTCACTGTTTCCTCTGAAATTGTTTTCATAAAGGCTCGGATGCATTTTCCGTATATCCTGATAGGAGATGGATCCCTCTGTCAACTCTAGGATAATGTCTTGAGATGAGCTAACTGTTGAATGATGTCTTTCCCCCAGTTATTGGTTGGTATTGCTTTTTAACTGCTGCTGTTGTGGAGCTTATTGTAATAGAGTCCTCTTAAATTGTTGAAATTTGGTGTCGTCTACATCTTCCTCTTGGGCCTGGTCTACATGGGGGGGAGCGAGGATATCGATCTAAGATACGCAACTTCAGCTATGAGAATAGCATAGCTGAAGTCGACTTATCTTAGATTGACTTAGAATCACTTACTTCGTGTCCTCACGGCACGGGATCGATGGCCGCCACTCTCCCGTAGACTTTGCTTCCGCCTCTCGCCGAGCTGGAGTTCAGCAGTCGATGGGAGAGCGATCGGGGATTGATTTATCGCATCTATACTACACATGATAAATCGATCTCCAATAGATTGATCGCTACTCGCCGATCCAGCAGATAGTGTAGATGTACCCTTAGTCTACTCTGTTTCTTTCTCTCCATCTTAGGGTTTTGTATAGCATTCATCACCAGGGTATCTAAGCTTTACCAAAGAAGTAGCTGAATCAAGCAGAAGAATACAAACAATGGTTTGATTTAACCTTCTAGTGGGTCAGTCTGTTTCATTAGGGCTAATCCATCTTTCAGGTTGAACCATCTGTTCTTCCTCGTTGGGGGAGTCCACTGCATCCTCAAGTAATATCCCATTTACTTCTCATCCCATCCTGGTTTTAACGTTGCCAACCTGAAACCAATGAGGTCTGCATAGGGTTGCTCGACAGAGGGTGTCAACACAGTTGCTCAGTTGGCTGCGTGGTTTGCTAATTGAGTAGCACAAGAGCTTTTCTTCTCCCTGCCTTCCATCCTGGGACTAAGTACGATGCCTCCATGGCAGTTCGGCCCATTCCAGTCCCAGGAAGAGCAAAAGTGGGAGCAGGAATCAAATTTTAAACCACCAGCAGGAGAGTACAGAACACAAATCACTTGGCCCGGGACCTCCTTTCTTGTCCCAGCTTCTCCTCCTCTTTGAGTCTAGAGTGAAGTCATAGGGCAGTCTATGCTACAGCAAGTCTACCATGTACTCCCTCTCCTACCTTGGGCTGTCTGGAAAATGGGGCTTATCGTACCTCTAGCTCATCATTACTGCACTGTATGGACCGTGCTCTGGCTTTGGATGAAAGTGTTACAGTTCCCTTGCCTTCAGTGAGAGCTGTGCATAGATCTCCAAAGCGACACATTACCCAGAATTCTGAATTTATGATGACACAGTCACTTTCATGACTACAGCTTAGGCCATCAACAGAGGAGTATACCACTGAGTTATGTGGGAGCAGGCGGCTTTTAAATTCATGTTCCATAATGTTAAAGGGAACATAGAATCATAGAAATGTACGGCTGGAAGGCACCTCAGAAGGTCATCTAGTCTGTCCCCCGTGCTGAGGCAGGACCAAGTTTATCTAGAACATACCTGATGGTGTTTGTCTAACCTTTTCTTTAAAACCTCCAATGATGGGGATTCCACAACCTCCTTCAGTAACTTATTCCAGTACCTAACTATCCTAACAGTTAGAAAGTTTTTACCCTATCTAACCTATGAGCAAGAAGGAGAAGTCACAGTCCATCCTCAGCTGTCAATGCAGAACTGCCTCCAGTGGGAGGACACTGAAATAAGAATTGTGCCTCTTGAATGAATTTTCATTTCTTCTTCATTAATATCCTGCGTGTGTGAGAGAGAGCGGAAGGGAGGAAGACAGACAGCTACAGGTGTATGTGGAGGAATAGGAATTTGTAATTAGGTCATTCTTTAAAATTCTTTCAGGCCTTTCTGTCTAGCTGTCCCTGCTATCTCTGTGATTAAAACCCGCAGAGCTGTTTCCCTTGCACAACGGCAGGTATGCTGCAGGCAGGAGGCAACTAATTTTGCCAGTGTGTGTACTGAATACAAACTCTGGTCTCCCTAACCCCCTGCAGGGGCTCTGCAGAACTTTTACCTCTGCGTATCCCATAGCACCATCAATATGGTAGTTTTATTTTCTGCAGCCCTTTCCCCCCCCACCCTTCTTCAATTGCTCTAAATGCACTAGAGGCTCCACATAAAAGTTTATTACACTAAACTTTTGAGAGAATCTGCCCTGAGGGGACTGAAGATTAGAATTTGATCTTTTGCATGCTGCTGCATGGCTACAGTTAACCATTCAAGATCCAGCCTGTTGCAGCCAGACTAAAACTGCCCCTGGAAATGAGAAGTGGGTGCCATAAGAATTGTATATTAATTTGTGCCTGATGACTGATCTTCCCCTGTCCTGATGTCGGTTGTTAGTAGCAGAGGCCTCAAGCAATGCAAAGTCTAAAAACCTATCTGTGTAGAAGAGGTGGCTTAGTGAGATAGCAGGGAACCCCGGTGGGTTTAGAGCAGACACCAGTTGATCCTACAGTGCCAGAGGGGTGATCTAATCTGACAAGAAGGCCTGGATTGATGCAGAGGGGATGAGACTGCATGTAAGGCTCAGGAAGCCAAGGGGATGAAGAGGGGAAAGCGAGGGAAGAATGAGCAAGTCTCTCCCTGGGTCGTTTAATGGTCTGCCCGGTGATTTCGCAGAAACAGTAGTTTGTCTCCCAAAGGAGAGCTTTTGTCCTTTTGTCTTGTTCTCGGCATTTCCTCTTAGGAGCTGGGCTCTGACTGATTAAGCGCCTTTATTAGCTCTCTTAATGAACCTGCCAGACTCTCCCACACACTGTCTCTGTGCAGAGATAATACAAGAGTTTGGTAACTCATTCTGAGCACGACATGTCTTCTGTCAGACGTGCTGTGTTTGCCGTCTTTCCCTCAAGCCCCCTGCCCCTTTGTCCTGATCGATCCCTTTCAGACCTGACAAAGCAGGGACTATACAAATTACACTAGAGGGATTTAATTGGGACTGTGACAAGGTCCTCGTGAGGGCCAGCTAAGGTAACTCAATTAGGCTGAACTGCAAAGAATGGGGCAGACAACCTCCAAAGCTGGTGGATAATTTAATACTTAGATTTACCAAGCCAGCACTAAACAGCTTCTGTTAATACCTTACTGGTTATTCAGAAGTCCAGACAACACCGTTCCCTTAAAGTAACCCAGCGTCAGGCCTCCATCTAATTACCCAAGTCAAATATGATGAAGATTTTTGAAAATCTTATTTCATCATATAAAAGAAAAGGCTCTACCAGTCCCAAAGGATCCGATACATTACCTCCCAGGTTAATGCGTATTTCAGATTTTACCCAAATACATGCTTATAGTCAATTCTTATTAACTAAACTAAAATTTATTAAAAAAGGAGAGAGAGTGAGAGTATAGGTTAAAAGATCAATATACATACAGACATGAGTTCAATTCTTGAGGTTCGGATACATAGCAGAGATGGTGAACTTTGTAATTGCAAAGAGTTTCTTTAGAATTTTGTTAATAGGTTATAGTCCAGTGTCCAATATCATATCCAGGGTGTACCAGCTTAACTGGGATCTCATCTTGCAACTCAAACTTCCCCGAATGAAGCTTAAGCAGATCTGAGATACATAGGATCAGGACACAAGGGTCTTTTTATACTGTGTTCCAGCATCCACTTGACCGTACAGTCCTGGGTAAACAATAGGCTTTTGATGTAAACTTCTATTTTCTAAACACCACCAGTACTTAGTTACACAAATTAATACAGGGTAATTTAGCCATTAGAAAGTCCATCACAAACTTCAAAGAGACATGTAGACAATGACATTATTTCACCCAAGATTCATCTAATGGTAATATTCCCTTTTGATCTCTGACTTGGCAGCTATAGTGACAGACAGGAACTGTCTGTTTACATGGGTAGCACCTAAGATACACACAATTAGTATCACTTCTAACAATATAGGTTTGCATTTCAAAGTTCTAGCCTATCTAGCCATAGAATGGCCCTAATTACCATTCACATATCTTTCTAACATGACTTTAAAGCAGGGGTGGGCAAACTTTTTGGCCCGAGGGCCACATCGGGTTTCCAAAATTGTATGCAGGGCTAGTTAGCATAGGCTGTTCCTCCCCAAACAGCTAGGCATGGCCTGGCCCTGCCCCCTATCCGACCCCGCCTACTTCTCACCCCTGACAGCCCCCCTGGGACTCCTGCCCCATCCAACCCCCACTGTTCCCTGTCCCCTGATGGCCCCAGGAACCCCACCCCTGACTGCCCCTGCCATCCCCCCTCCTCTCATTCCTGAAGGCCCCCCTGGGACCCCTGCCCCATCCAACTACCCCTTCTCCCTGACCGCTGCTGGAACCCCTGCCCCTGACTGCCCCCCGATGCCCTATGCAACCCCCTCTTCTTCCTGACTACATCCCCTGGGACTCCTACCTCCATTCAACCCCACTGTTCCCCACCCTCTGACTGCCCCGACCCCTCTCCACACACCCCTCAACCACCACCCCGAACTCCCCTGCCCTCTATCCAACGCACCCCCCAGCTCCCTGCCCCACTTACTGCACTGCCTGGTGCACTGGTGGCTGGCAGCGCTACAGCCATGCCGCCCAGAGTACCAGACAGGCAGCCGTGATGCCCAGCTGGAGCCAGCCACGCCACCGCGCAGCACAGAGACCGGGTCAGGCCGCAGATCTGCAGCTGCGCTGCCCCAGGAGCTCATTGTCCCGCCACCCAGAGCATTGCGCCAGTGGCAGAGTGAGCTGAGGCTGCAGGGGAGGCGGAACAGCAGGGGAGGGGCTGGGGGTAGCATCCCGAGCCAGGAGCTCAGGGGCTGGGCAGGAGAGTCCTGCGGGTCGTAGTTTGCCAACTTCTGCTTTAAAGGTTGGCTTTGGGTCATTCAGCCTGCAAGCTGTTTAGCCCTTCCTGCCATGTATTATACTTTGTATAAGATTCGTTGCAAATACAGAACAGTGGTAGCAATAATGATTTGCATGGTTATAATTTAATTGGCCATCGCACCATATTAATAAGAACATTAATTATGCATAGTCCATTTTTCTCCTTATTTTGTCAGGCGATAAGATGATAGAGCCAGCAGACCCGGTGAAGTCTACTTGTATATACTACGGTCTGCTCTGGCCTAACTTTTAAACCTGACCTGAAGTGGATACAAGCCCACCTGACCCAAACTGAGCCCGAGGGGGTTGAGTTGTTTTCCAGCTCGACCTGACCCTAGTCCTTCTGCCTGGACCTGTGTCAGGATCACTGCTGTCTCCTGCATGCTCCGCTCCTGCCAGCCGTCACCCCCTGCTGCGCTGTGTGCATGCTGTGGAGCGAGAGGTGCTGCCACTCCTGGGCACACTCACTCTGCAGCACACACAGCCCAGTGGGGTGGCGGTGGGTGCTAGGAGCAGGGCACCGAGCCACCACTGTGCCAATCCCACTGGCAGGAGAGGAGAGCCCACCCGGCCCAAGAGAATCAGGTGATTTTTCTGACCCAACCTGAAGCTGACATTGTAGTCGGGTCCCGTCAGGTTGCAGGGTTCTAGTATATATTGTGTGTCTCTTCTAAACCCTAACCCTAACCCTTCTGGGACCTTTCTGTGTTTTTCCCTCATTCTATGAGCATATAGGTGGCTCTGTCTAGGCAGCAATGAATTAGATGGTTGTCTCCTCCTTTGTGGTGGGTCTATCTTTCTAAACACATTCCTATCCCACTCCTGACACCGTGGACTGGATCCTCAGTAAATGGGACTTAGAGAGAACTATGCCCATCTGAGGATATCTGTGTGCGCATGTGTGCACTGTATGTATAATATATAGTACACATCGTACTACTGGCGTAGTACGTCTTACACAAAGTCAACAGTTTCTTGGTATTTGTATTAGATTTTGTCTAATGTGTAGCCATCAGCCAAAACATATAAAGATGGAATCTTTTCCGTCTTTTGGCAGAAATGTTTGGAAACTATTTTGCAACACTAACTAGCACCACATGGAAGGAACCACCTCCCAGAAAAGCTGTGATCTGTTGTTCAGTATGGCTCATTTCCACGTGTGATATACTGCACACTGCGAAATGCCACAATTTGCCAATAGACACACATGCCTGCTAGGTACGGTGGTTGATGGCACATGCCGAAGATCCTTCGGAGGAACTGGAGGCCCGGTAGAGCAGCTGTCTGATATCATCAGTGATTTATTATTATTGAACACTAAGAAAAATGTTAGGCAAAACCTGTGAAATCCGCAGAGATCCATTATTGCCTTTACAGACTGCTAGGTCAGTGGTTTGCAACCTTCTTTCATTTGCAGAACCTATAAAATTTCAGTTGGAGGTGCAGACCCCTTTAGAAACCTTAGATATGGTTTGGGGACCCCCAGGGGTTTGCAGACCACAGGTTGGAAACCACTGCACTAGAGTATTGCATAGTAATGGCCCAAAGCACAGCAGCTAACAATAGTGAAACTGCAATGTTGCCGTATTTCTTCTAATAAGGGTGGGCATCTGGTCTGGTAAATGCAAACCTACCTGCCTCAACTCCAGCCTGTGGTCTCAGCACTAAAGGCTGGTGTCACGGAGTATGGAGGAGTCTGGCCCTGCACCCCTCTTCCTGGGACTCACAGTGACTCTCAGCCAGCCAGTAAAACAGAAGGTTTATTGGACAACAGGAGCGCAGGCTACAGCAGAGCTTGTAGGCACGACCAGGACCCCTCAGTCAAGTCCTTCTGGGGGTTCAGGAAGCTTAGTTCCCAGCTTGGGATTCCCTGAATTCCAACCACCCAGCCCCCCAAAAAAACTGAACTACCCCCTCCAGCTGGTCCCTTCCTTTTCCAGCTTCCCGGGCAAAGGTGCTGACACCCCTTCCCCCCTCCCTGGCTCAGGTTAGAGGCTTAGGTCCTGTCCCTCACCTAAAGTCCTCCCCGGCTCTCCCATCCCCCACCACAGACAGTCCCTACTTCATCACAGCTGGTTCCTAACCATTCAGCATAAGGGGTGAAATCTTAGCCCATTTAAGGTAATGAGAATTTTATCACTGACTTCAGGGGAGCCAGGATTTCAATGAAAAGCTTAAAGAGCCCAACTCTACCCTCGCTTACTTCCGTAGGAGCGATACTTAGGTAAATGTCATTAATGGGATTTGTAGCCATGCAACTGAAGGCAGAATTTTTCCCTTCTAGAGATAACCTGTGTACTGGGCTGAATCCCGGTCCAGCCTACACCTGGGCAACCCCACTGAAACCAGTATGACCCCATGGGTGTCCCTGCGGGCAGAACTTGACCTACTGGGTTTGCACCATGGAGATTCCATTGTTACATAGACTGCGCATCAGGCCCGTGTGTCTGGAATTTCCCCAAGCAGCATCTGCTCCCTTCGTGGTGCCAGAAGACTGACATTAAATACAGGGTTGGCAGCAACATTTACATTTGTCTGGCGTGGGGATAATTTTGCAGCACAGTCTGTGCCATTTCCTTGTGCTGCACAGAAACCTGGCTGATGGTGATGGCAGATGAGGAGCTCAGGTCTTTGACAAGGCAACTTTTAATGTTACTTTACTTTTCTAGAAAAGAGAGATCTGTTAAGTCTAGCACCTGACAACCTGTCATAGGCCTGAGCAGGAGTATTCGGTGGCTATGAAAGAGGGTTGTTTTTTTTAATATCATGCAGAAAGTAGGTATTTCACAGCTCTCACGTCTTGAGGTAACGTGGACTAGTAATGTGGTAAGAGAACGTGGCTTTAATGCAGCGTGACCTGTCAGGGGAACATGTGATTCTAGGCCCTTGCCAGAAGGGACAGTAGTTTCTCTTTGTGCCTTTTCACCTAAAGTTTTAACTGCTCTTAAGGGGCTAAAGATATGAAACAAATTCTAGTGGATAACAGCAAATAGTTGTTGCCTTCTCTATGTTGCTGTGAATTTGCAAACTGGGGAGTAGGAACAACAATGGCAGTACATATCCCTAAAAGTGTACTTCTGGTCACCTTTATCCCCTTAAACACGGTCTCATTAAGTCTGTCCCAAGTTTGTCAGGAGTAGCTCTGGTGTGGTCCTGTTGAGGCCAGATGTCTTTGTGCTTTACTATAAGCAGGATGGATACAAACATTATTTGACTGCTGGCTGTTCCGTCCCCAGCGACTCTCTATATAATTCTTGTTTTGAAGTACTGACCGTCTTGCGGACTTACAGTATTTGAGAGACTTTGGGAAGTGGGGTTATCCCATTGTTGGAACTGCTTTCTTGGCTGCCGCTATTCTGTATGGCTTCATAACCCAACCAGGGCTGGACCGTTACATCAAAGTCTTTTTTGTTTGCGCCTTCTTGAGAAACCTATTTTCCAAAACTGCTGAACCATGCTAATTTTTTTGATTTTCATAATGTACTTTGACAGCAGACAGAATTTTTTTTGACTAGTCCACTTAGTTTCACATGCTGGTTTTCAGCTCAGTTACAACAGAGCTAGACGCAATTCTGTGCCTAGAGTTTCTTGCAAGTCTAGATAATGTTGTAGTATTATGGTCCCCTCTAACATGGCTCAGCGACTTGGAGTACTGGATGAACGCATTGGGTAACAGTATATCAGGAGCATTCACAGAACATCCAAACTCTATGATTCCCTATGACTCTGGGATTCAATCTGTGTAACTATAATCAACTAGTGTGTTTGCATACCACAATCCTGTGCTCTGAGCTGGAGCTGTTCAAAGGTATGCCATAAGACCCATAATAGATCAAGTGGTAAGGCCTGTTCTTTTGGAGCAGGGTTGTCTGAGTCGTATAGATCTGAGAAGCAGTAGTGTTTAGCACAGGGACAATTGTGAAGTTCCCAGTAGCTATAGATTGGTTAGTTTTTTAATAACCCATGGATGTACCTTATATTTTTGCAATCAAAGACAAACCACATATTGTAGCACAAATCAAAGGTATCCTTTTTCAAAGATGTCTTTTACTGCTTTTTAAATACATGCAGTTTGTATTGCAATGTCTGTTCTGCCCAGCGTTCCGTGATTATATACAGGATTTAATGAAAACACTCTCGTTCCTTCTGTGAGAACAGGCCGTGATGTTA
Source organism: Gopherus flavomarginatus (assembly GCF_025201925.1). Classification (NCBI taxonomy): domain Eukaryota; kingdom Metazoa; phylum Chordata; order Testudines; family Testudinidae; genus Gopherus; species Gopherus flavomarginatus. The sequence goes on from NC_066635.1 coordinate 13,298,102, forward strand.
CAGAAGGAAGGGACAGCGAGTCATCAATCATGAGTTAGAAACATCATGTGCAGGAGAGAGAACTTCATCCAGCAGGAGACAAATATATATCCACTGACAAAATAAAGTTCTAGGCCATTTGGAAGCAAATTTTAATAGTATACAGTGCCACAAAATGACTTTTAGTTATCTAATGCTCTTCTTTATAGGTTAATGTGATATAAATATCAGTGTATTAAATTGTCCGTATCTTACATTTCATTGATGGAACAGCAGATTTGTGTCAAATGGAGAGGAAATGAATGACTAGGTCTGATTGTGTAACAGGGATGTGCCACTAGGTTCTGTAGTGGATCCAACCTTCCCCTAAGTTCAGGGATGTTCAGATCCATGGTTTTGGTTTGAGTCCATGCTTTGGATGTTAAAAAGAAGCAAAGAACTCATAAAGTAACATCCTCACTTCTGCTCTGTTTATGAATGTACAGCAGAACCAGCTTAGAAGGGATTCTGATACAGCAGGTAGAGTAGAAGTCTCCGATTTCAGAGCATTACAAGGTACTGACTGTTGTTTCACTCAGAGTGAAGTTATTCTGTAGAAAAACATGATGTCGAGAGAGTTTGTCTATATTTCTTTGTTCTGCTGTATAGGCTCTAATCTGCAGCAGTCAGATGTAATCTAGAACATTTGATTAAGGGAATTATTTTAACTATCTGTTACATTGGAGATTTTTTCCCCCACGGTTAGAAAAGACCCAAGCAAGAAAATATCAAGGAACACTAAACCAATAGAGTCAAATTCTGCTCTCTGTTACACTATAGCTTCCACGCTGAAATCAATCCCATGAGAAACAGAGAGCCGAATTTGTCCCATAGTATTCAAAATCTCCCAGCAATTCATTTTCATTTCTGTGATGGTTAGGAGATTATCCTGGATCGCTCTGAGCCATTATTCACAAACTCTATCCCTCTCCTCCTTCCTTAATAGAAAATTAATCAACCAACAGGAAATAAGTGCTGAAGAGCTCCAAGTGGGTTCGAGCAGAATACTGTATTGAGAAGTTCAAGATGTTCGCTCTTGCTTCATCTTTCCATATCCTCAGCCTATGGCACAGGCCGAGTAAGCAGCTCTTTTAAGGTATCCCATCTAAGGCGGGACCAGAATGGTACTCAGACTGCCAGGGCTACTCATCAGCGCTCCCACACAGTGAGCTTTTTGCTCACGTTGCCCTTTCTCTGGAAGGGTTTGTCTGTTTTTGCCGAGTCACGTGTAGTCTTTGGTTTTCAGATTTGCCTGAGGTGCTTAGGTGCAAAGGGTTCAGTGCCTTTGAGGACTGCAGTAGACTGAACAGAGACAGGGACCTCCTTCTGGAGGAAGAATCAGTTAGATGGCTTGCTAAGGTGGCCAGTGAGTAGATGATGGGATATGGGTTATCCAATCCCATGAGTACCTGGAGGGTCAATGCTCTGCTGACAAAGGGGCTCTGATGGAGCAGACCGTGCAGTACTTGCACCTCCCGTAAAGCTGCCCCTGGGAAGAAAAGCACTGTAGCAATCGTTCTGTTTGCTTGGATGCTGGTGGATTCACTCAAAGAGGCAGGGATACTGGAAAGACCTTCAGTGCGATGCAAACCGAAAGAAACGCGGGCAAATTAAATGCCGTTTGTAGAGCTAAAGGTTTCATTTGTGTAAGTCCAGAGTGAGTGAGTATTTATGGCGGCTGTCATTTAAGAACTATTTCAGCTTGATGCTGGTTGTGGCAGATAATGCAGTTGGCATTGTGCCTATTCATCGCTGACATTCAGGGAAGATTTGAGCTCTCCAGTGCCTGCTAGAGTGTGAGCTGTCAGCTTTGCTCTCCCTGATTCACTAGGAACCCTGGGCTTTTCCCACCCTGCTCTGACTGACGGGGTCACCTCATGCACTCTGAAGAGCAGCCAAACTGGGATGATAAATAGCCTGCAAAAAGCACCCATTTTGTTGTTCATTTCCGCTGAAAAGTTATCTGGTCCATCGCATGGGAATGTCTGGGGCCTGGGATGAAAACAAATTACTCCAGCTGGTGATTAAATGGTAATTTAATGTCTCCGAGGAAGCTCACACTGCAAATATTCCTCAGTTCTCTAACTTAACCCTGAAGACCGAGCACACTGCTTTGGCTTTCCCTTCAAAGGTCACATTGTTCTGCGCAGGCGGACTCTGGAAGACTCACAAGACTCTCTCACGAGGCTAATGCTTAATTTGGTAATACGATGTGACGGGATCCACCAGGAAAGCAAAAGCTATGAATGCAAGTCCCCCTAGTTGTTCCCAGGGAAGGCGTATTAGTGTCTTGTACTTGCCCGGTAGAGCTGAAGTGCCCATTAGATCGCTAGGTAACAGCAAGCTTAATTCTTCTGGTTGAAATCAGATGTTGTTTCATTAGTTGCTCTTACCCAACCTTCAGTACGCCAGACCGATAGAGCAGCCGCCGGTGGGGGGGAACCAGGAAAGAGAGAGATTCCCTAGTTGAGAAGTAACTGAACGTAAAGTCGAGGAACAGACCATTTGGAGAGGGGAGGTGGATTTCACTGACTGCCCATTGGGATGTAATGTCTGTATGTGAAATTGCCCTCCAGTAGCTGGGTCGTATAGGATATGGGACCTAGTACTAGGTGCAGCAAAGGCAGGTTTTTTTTTAGCTCCCAGGGTGCTGAAGAAAAAGGGTTTTAATTCTGGCTTCTCCAGACTACGTCTGGGTGTTAGTATCATAACTGTGTGTGGTTTGCAATGTCTGGATTCTTTGCACCAGCCTCTACAAATCACTATATTAAATCCTGTATCTGGAGAGCGAACATTGTAATTGACGGAGGTGGCATCCAAGGTCAGGCTGGTGTGTTAGAGATGCACAGCATGGTTTCCTATAGTAGCATAAGGTTGTGTGGTCCATGGTCAACACCACCACTCCTTCTATTTCTCAAACAATAAATAAATCTTACAGTGACACTCACTGTCTGTTAGCAACAAGTTTAATGTTCGAGCGAAGGAGCCCCAGAAAGATGAAAAAGATTGAGGATTATTGACTGCGTGTTACTCACAGGATCTAGCGACCCCTTGTTTGACTGTGAGTGAATATAGAACGGTTGATGTTTGGAATGATCAGATTTCTGATGGGCCAAAGTACAGAACAATCTCTGGTTAAACCAAGCTAAAGCTGAATAGCCTGTGCAGCCGAGACACCCTAGTCTGATATTTGACGGATGCGGAAGGGATTAAACAGAGAGAAGATATTATAGACAGATACAACTGTGCTCCCTGTACATGCAACATAATCCAGACCATGCCGGTGCTTCGGAGAGAATGGCAGAGGCCTCCTCATAACCATGTAACACAGATAGATATTAATATTTAATTTCTGTAGAACCCAAGGGCCACAGTTGGAGTCAGTGCCCCTTTGTGCTAGGTGTTATACAAACACAGTCCTGTTCTGAGGAATTCTCAGTCTAACATAATCCAGTGTCCTGCATAACTAATAACAGGACATGATGTTTCCAAGGAAGGCAATCTCTTCCATTGCAGTGTATCTTTATTTGAAATGATTTTCATATCTGGCATATATGGAGTAGGACTCAGGTTTATAAGATGCAACATGTGTGTACAGACCCTTAAGGCTGTAGAAAAGATACGGTAGTGTATGTGAATTATGTGATTTTTGCAATGGAAGCGTGTCTCAAAAACGTGTGTCAGAACGTGACGGTTTGTGTGGCCTCGCAAATAAGGACTCCATTTTAGGAGTCCCGTCTCTGCGTGAGCAGGGATTAGGACAAACAGAAGCCAGAGATCTGATCTGCTCCAGCCTATTTATGTGCACAGATTCTGTTCCACCCACAGACCCCCTCGCTCTCCCTCTTTTTCTCCCACCTCTGCTCCCTTGGAGTTCCTTTGATTGTGGAAAACATTTGGGCCTACGAGGTGCTTTGTCAGGTTCCACTGCATATGCTGTGAAAGCTGGTGCCGTTCACACACATTCAAAGAGCTCCCCACATAGGTGCTGAAGAGTAGAGTGTCGTCCCTGAGGAAGATTAAATTGTATCACTAAGTCGTCCCTTAAAAAACACCTTACCCTGTTTGTTACTTTCCACAAATAGGTTGGACGGCTCTTGATTTTGAAGAAACTACCTTTAGAAAAACAACGAGGAGTCCAGTGGCACCTTAAAGACTAACAGATTTCTTTACTCACGAAAGCTTACGCCCAAATAAATCTGTTAGTCTTTAAACTGCCACCGTGTGACAGTGTACCCCATAAGGCTTTATGGAATATGCTGATGAATGTAGCGTAGGAATGTATATATGACATAACTAGAATATGTTTTATGCTATATATGCCATGTAACACATCTATGTAAAGGTTATGATCTACTGAATACATTTCTTCGATTTGTTTGCCTGTGTCATTTTTGTACTTGAAGTTAGGAATATTGGCTGTCTACTTGCTTGATACTCTTAGTAAAGCATTTGGCCAGCAGATTAAGTGCTCAATTAAGAACCATTTAAGCCAACAATAAACTTGGAAACGCCAATCCACATTGGAGATTTCCCAGGGATGCGGCTTGGCTGGTAAGAAACTCAGTCATGCATGGACATGTGACTTGCCCACGTGACTTCACAACTTCATCTTGGAGCTGGAAGTTGGGCATCTGAGTGTTAAACAGAAGGAACACTTCTGTAAGCTTCTTTCAGGTTAAGTCTGCAGCTTTGGGGCACGTGGTTCAGACCCTGAGTCTGTTTTGGAGCAGACGGAAGCGTCTGGCTCAGCAAGACAGGGTGCTGAAGTCCTAAGCTGGCAGGACAGGAGAGCAGGGGCAGAAGTAGTCTTGGCACATCAGGTGGCAGCTCCCAAGGGGGTTTCTGTGATCCAACCTGTCACACACCGGACTCCTCGTTTTCGTGGATACAGACTAACACGGCTACCCCTCTGATACTTGGTACCTTTAGAAATGCAGTAATTGTTTTTGTCCCCCAGTTGAATCTTATATCGACAGGCTGTGATTTTTTGCTCTGTGGCTGAGCAAATGAGCTTACAGCTAGAGAGTATCCTGTCAGGAAAACCCCCCAGCATGCATCGGACTAGTTGACCTACAGTAACAGCGTTTTTCTTCTTGAACTCTCATGTTTCTCTGAGCTTGTCAACTCCCTTGAGACAGGACTCTGCTCTTAAAAGCCTCTGGAAATCAGCCATCGGCGGCTTCTCTCATACTCAGCTTTATCTGAAACTTTTCAGGTTGAAAAGCTTGGTTTGAAACTCCTGAGTCGTCGTTCTCCTCAGAACTGAAAAGAACATCTGAGCCTCGGCACCTGAAACGTAGACTTCCACTCACGATGCATTCTGCTTTGGTTGTAATTGGCTCCTGAAGGGAATTGGGACTGGGAGCTCAGTGCACCCAGGAAAGACTAATAGAGGCAAACTGGAGGTTAAGTTTGAACAAGATAGAGAGGCAACGTGGGCAAATTACCAGCCGCTGTATTGAAAATTCATCTTAATCCTGCAGCGAGGCTTCATGCTGAAGATTGTCCTGTGGTCTCAGAAATATCCTTTCCAGTCCAACCACTAATTAGAATAGGCCTTTGACCGCAGGTCACAGGAAGGTGTGGTTTTTTTCCCAATAATCTGTCACTTACTTCCTGCCATTTCTAGAGGGGGTGGGAATTAGAATCGCTTTTGACACATTTGTAGGTGATTAATTAAATCCATCCCTGCAACCTGGGTTACACAGTGAGAGACCAGCTAGCAGAAATAATTCTTATTAACTGAAGAATCACTTGGTGAAATTGATTCTTTTCTCTTAGCCTTGGAATTTCTTCAACTGACCCATGTTAATTGGCGTTATGAAAACAATTCCTACTTTTTTCTAACAATGAGGTGCAGTGCACTGTGGGACTAACAGTGACTCTTCCTGAGAAACGATGGTCACTGATAGATGATTATAGTCATTCTGCCAACTGGAGAGAAATGAGTCTCTCCCCTTCAATAGGCAGCCAGCCTCAAGTGTCTGTCTCACAAGAGGCCTCTGGCTACATTTCCCAATTAGTAGAACCAAACTTTATGATGGAAGTTTGATAGACTCATATTGATACCCTCCCACGCAGGGCCTCATTCTGAGTGGCAAAGCAATGCATATGTTTATACCGTCATCGGAGGTGTGACTGCCGCCCAGTTAGACGTACCTGGGCTAGCTTTACCCATGCTGGCATGACTAAAAACAGCAGCGTAGATGCAACAGCATGAACTTCTGTACGTGCACACTACTGACCCAGGGTCTGTACTCACGTTGCTACTCCATGCCCTCGCCAATTACATGGCGATTTTTAACCATGCTGGTGCGGGTCTGTCTACCCGAGCTGCGGTCACACGTGGAATTTTGGAGGGTGGCATACTTTGAGTGTTCCTTTACAGGGTCCAGTCCCTCCAGCTCAGGCTTGGCCCTGAAATCTATTTCTTGTGTCACTTCATTCAGATGTTCATCTTGCTGCGGGACATGTATTTCCACCTCCTGCCCCTCACTGCTTCTCACTCATTCCCCTTCCCCCCTCTTCTCCAATGTGTATTTGGAGATGGGTCCCAACCAGTTCTCCGCATCTGAACAGCCTCAAACTTGGCTGATTATCCCTGTCACTGCAACAGAACAAATTAAATACCTAGGCCACTCTTTTGAATAGTGACTAATGATTCTGAATGCCTCAATTGTGGAGTTCCCAGCTGGAGAGAACTTAACGGCCCTGGCTCTGAGCGGGTGGCTCCTTAGTGAAAATCAACCCCTTTAAGGTGTCTGAAGCTGGGGCACTTCAGAACTGAGGCACTCAGAGAACTCTTGACAATCTTGACCCCAGACTCAAATGAATCCCCACGTTCTGGAGAAGGTCTGATTGGGTCCATCTCCCCTCTGTGTGGGGTGTGGTGCTCATGACAATGGAGCCGTGCCGTGTCAATAGGGCTAGCGTGGGAGAAGGCAATAGGACTTGCGTTCATTCAGCCGACTGTGAGAGAAGTGAAACCGAAATACAAGTAGACTTTAGCCTGCATGAAATAAGAAAGTGACAACACCGTGAGCTCAGCATAATGCTGGCTGGCAGCATTCAAGCTTTCCACAGGCAACCTGGCAACTGTTAATGGGTTTTAATCCTGACCTGCAATATTCTGCTTTTCCAGTCCTGCGTCTCTCTTGACCTGAGACTACCATTCATTCTGAACCAGTATCGGGGGGTAGCCGTGTTAGGCTGTATCCACAAAACAACGAGGAGTCTGGTGGCACCCTAAAGACTAACAGATTTATTTGGACATAAGCCTTTGTGGGTAAAACCTCACTTCTTCAGATGCATGGAGTGAAAATGACAGATGCCGGCATTATTATGCATGATTGAATTGGCCCTGTCAACACTGGTTAAATTGGTTTAAACACGTAGTGTAGACCAAGCCTCAATGTCACTCACCTGCTCCTTGCACACCCTTTACCCTTCAAGGTCAAGTATTTTCTGCCAAAACACTTCATAGGCCTATCTGATACACTTTTTTTTTTAAACTCTTTTATAGTAAATGTAAAGGGAGATTCATGAAAATATTTTACGTCTGATGAAGGGGTCACCATCCTGACAAGACTGGGAAGATAGATTAAGCTGCTGCTACAGAGAGAAATCTCCTGCTGCTGGCTTAGGTGCCTAAATACCTTTTCAAATCTAGCTCTAACTCCTGCTTGTTTGCAACATACTAAATACAGTTTGACCCAATCTAGTATTCAATGCCTAAGGGATTTAGGTGCCTGAATTCCTTTTAAAATCTGGCTCTTAGTGCCCATAGAACTCAAAAAAAATCCCTCTTGGTTTCTGTTCCATTCCATAGGGCAAAGCACTCGTGAGAAACTCGCCTATGCCTGTCGGCTGAAGCTGCTCCTACAAAGCTGGCTTCTGTATCTTATTTTTATAGCTGTTTCCTCAGTTACACTCAAAGTGGATATGCCCAGTACTCCAAAGGCTACCAGTGCTCACGTGTCTCCGGGGTTTGTGGGGAGGGTGTACAGCTGGAGGGAGCTAAGGAGCATCATGTGACAATCTGACTTGAGAGACTCTGTCTGACATAGCAGCAGGTTCTTCTCTGGTGCTCCGTATCGAGATTAAATATCTCACTAGGGTTCATGACTTACTTCGATTAGTTAGACCCTATCCCTGCGGTAGGAGGAGTTGGTGCTGGAGGGTGCTGGCATTTTGTTTCCAGGCAAAGGCTGAGATAGGCAAAGCCCTGAAAAAAACAGAGGACATCATCAGATCTGGCTCCATACCCTGACCCTCTAGAAAACATATTCCCAAGCTACCTAGAGCACTGGAAAGCAATGCTAGCTGCTGTAGCTTATCCGCTGGCTGTCATTGGAACAGGAGGGAACGGGACAGCTGCTTGCTTAAACTTTCCCGAACACAAACTCTGTTCCAATAAAATAAACAGTTTAGAGGAAGCGAAACCCTGGGCACATCCTTTGGCAGCCAATTCCTCTTTAATTGCAGGAAGAGCATTGGGGATATTTTTTTTCCCTTCCTTGGGCTGGTTTTTGAGGAGAAAACTCAGCTGAAGGATCAGAGATGAAGTTTCCTTCCATCTGTGTTTTCTTTTCATTTGCATTCAAGGAATGTCGCTTTCTTAAAGCCCCAGGAGGCACAAATAACGTCTGCCGCTAAGAACTCTGCGGCTTGCCTTAGAGATTTTGACAGCACTGTTAAATAACACAGACCTCCAAAAAAAGGGTGCAGAAAACTCAAAAACTTAACAGTTTGCTAATTACTAAGGGAACGAGCCACCGTCCATTGAAGTTAGGGGGGAGGCTTTCTGTTGACTTAAATGGGCTTTGGAACAGGCCCTAATGCTGGGCCAATCCAGGTTGGTGGCCTTCCGAGCCATTGTTAAGACTGTCAGGCTCCCCCGCTCCCTTCCCCCACGTCAGATGTCCTAGAGTCCTGCGGTTGGCTGGGGTTACTCCCCTGGTTGCTTGCAGGCCGTGGGGATGGGTTTAATAGTTACCACCACCTCTCCTGTGCAAATTGCAATGAAATTTCCTATCCTTAATTACTTCAAAATACTTGTAAAGTGGGTATAAGCCCCACTGTACAGCTGGGTAAACCGAGGCACAGAAGGGAAGAGTTTGCCTATGCTGCAGAGGAAGACAGGCGGCGCCAAGTCCCAGAGCCCAGGTCAGTTGACTTGGGCTTATGGTGCTTGGTCTGCCAGGCTAAAAATAGCAAAGTAGGCAAGGGTCTCGGAGCCTGGGCTCCAGCCCAAATGGGAACACCTACACTGCTATTTTTAGCCTTGCAGCCTGAACCCTCAGAGACAATGTAGGCTAACCCAGACTGTGGATTTTTCTTTGTCACGTTGACATGTGCAAGTTCCTAGCAGTTTCACTTGTTGAATTGCCGGCAAGTCTCCTGGATTTTCCAAGAGCATCCATTTGTTTAGACCATGCTTGCTATAGTTCGATCTGATCTAGTACGCAGGGCCATCTGCATCTTCTCTTGGTGCTCGGTGTGCAGAGTTCCCCAACACCTTCCTACTGCAACTGCCACTAATAGTTAGGAAGAAACTTGCCCTGCGATCAGGTTAGTCTGTAATCCCCTACTGCAGGGTTTCTTGCATCTTCTTCTAAGGCAGCTGGCACCGGCCCCGCTCAGAAACAGGATACTGACTAGCTGGACCCAGCTCTGCTTACTCGGTACTTTCTTAGTGCTTTAGTATGTCAGCATATAGCGTTGCACTAACTGATTAGACGGATCTAAAACATTCATTATAACTAATGTCTCTCAAACTGGAGCAGAATAGTCAGCGGTTCTTTTCTCTTTTTAGCAGCCGCAAGGAGGGTGTAACAAGACCCAGGGACACTTTTAAATGATACCACAAACCTTCAAGGCTGAGTCAAGGAAATTCCCCTCCTGTTTTTGAACTACAGATGCTCCCTGGGTTACGCAAACCCGGACTTATGGAAAAAGTTCCATAAGTTACGTAAGCTTTTTTTTTCCCCCCTTTAATTGTCGGGTATACATCTTATGCAAAATTCGACTTATGCAAGGTGTTCTGGAATGGGGAGCATCTGTATTGGTTTGGGAGCTAATCGCCCATGATGCCAATAGATAATGAAATTTTTTTTTTTTAAAAAGAGCTTTGCTTTTGGGGGTCCAATGCCGAGATTGTCATTATTCGCTGAGTATTTATGGCCAAGCACAATACTGCCTGGACTTTATTCCCTGAACATGCAGCCACTCAGGCTGTAGCCATCATAGGTATGCTGAGGGCTAGTTTCTTGTCTGTCTTCAGATGTATTTGGCTGTTGTATTTTGCATTTTCCAATTCTCCAGAATTGTGTTCTATTAACACTTCACTTCCACTCCTGCAGGTCCCATTGGCTTTTTCTATCCTCTATTCCCCCTGCCCCTTATTGCAATCTATCCCACTCATCCCCTGGTCCTTCCCATCTTCCCACCCCTGCAACATCTTCCACCCACCAACTATTTTTCAGTTAATGATTTTTAACATGCGTACAAAAATATAGTGGTTTGCTACCAGCATGTTGTAGTGAATTTTCTTCTTATGGGCCTTGTTTCATTCTTTGGGCCAGCAGGGTTGTGCTGATACAATCCGATTCTCCAGTCTTTTCCTACCACTGCATTTACGCAGGGAGTTGAAGGAAGAGTGAGCTTCTGGAACAACCTCCCAGTAAGAGTTGGGGGGAGGGGTAAACAACCTAATTAGTTTTAAGATTGATGCGTTTGAGTGGGATTGGATTGGTTGGCTGTTGGGATGGAGGTCTGGGATTGGCTGGTGAATTCTTCCTCCTCCCTCCTGTTCATTCTTTTGGTTTCACGGGCTCTTGCAATTACTTGATTAGCATCTGCAGGTCCCGCAGCAGTTCCATTTTCTTTCAATTACTATGCATTTGTCACATTTTAAAGACCGAAGACATTCACACGAATAGATGTGTATTTAGAGGGGACAGGGAGGGAGAATATGCTTTAATTTCCCTTCCTGCAACTAAAAGGACCGTTAGCATAGATTCCAAAGCCAGAAGGGACCACTGGGATCATTTAGTCTGACCTCCTGTATAACACAGGCCAGAGATCTTTTCCAAGATAAAAAAAATCACACTTTGATTTTAAAATGTTCAGTAATGGTGAATTTACCACAAGCCTTAGTAAATTGTTCCAACAATTAATTACCCTCAAAAATGTATGCTTTCTTTCCAGTCTGAATTTGTCTAGCTTCTATTTCCAGCCATTGGGTCATGTTATAACTCTCTCTGCTAGCCCGATGAACCTATTAGTGTATGTAGATGTGTACAAATATTTAAATAATCACTATAAGGCAGATTTTCTTATCCTTTAATCATTCTTGTGGCTCTTTGCTGAACCCTCCACAATTCAAGAAGAATGTTGATAAATTGGAGAATACTAGATGCAGTGTTCCAGCAGCAGTCGCATCCATCCCAAATACAGAGGTAAAATAACCTGTCTCCTCCTACTCGAGAGTCCCATTTATGCATCCTAGCATCACAGTAGCTCTTTTGGTCACAGCATTGCACTGGGAGCACCTGTCCAGCTAGGTATCCACCACAACCTCCAAATCTTTTCCGGAGTCAGTCACTGCTTCCCACAACAGAGTCTCCCATTCTGTAAGCGTGGCCAACCTTCAGCCATTCTTAATGTGGATCGTTTGCTTACGCCCAGTTTACCAAGTGATCCAAGTTGTTCCGAATCCATGACCTGTGCTCTTCATTATTTACCCCTCCCCAATCTTTGCATCGTCTGCAAAACTTTATCAGTGATTAGTTTGTTTTTCTTCCAGGTCATATAAAATACTTTTTATCAACTGTAGGGCCCTGCTGCACCCAACTGGAAATATACCCACTTACTGACCATTCCCCATTTACAATTACATATCGAGACCTATCAGTTAACTAGTTTTTAATCCATTTAACGTGTGCCATGTTCATTTTATATAGTTCTAGGGTTTTTTTTAATCCAACAGTTATGGGGTACCAAGTCAAAGCCTTACAGAAGTCTATTATGTCACCACTTTTACCCTTAACAACCAAATTTGTAATCTCATTCAAGCTAATGTCATTTTTTTTTTCAGGATCTATTTTCCACAAATCCATGTTGATTTGAAATAATTACACTACCCTTCTTTAACTCTCCCTTAACTGGAGTCCCGTATCAGCTGCTCCATTATGTTGGACTCCAGGATCTTCCCTGGTGCTCTAAGATACATTTAAAAAAAAATCAACATTAACGGTCCAGTCAGTTCCTCATCCAGCTCTTTTACAACTTGTGGATGCAAGTTATCTGGAACTGTTGATTTTAAAATGTCTGTGGAAGGGAAGAATATTAACATCACTATCTGCTGAAACTATATCATCTGTTTTTCCCCCCAACTATAGAACAGAAATATTTGTTGAAAACTGCCTTATTATTGATGAGTCTAGCATGTGAATTAGAATTTGAAAGCCAGGTTATGGCAGATACTAACAATGTGTCACTTTCATTCATCCAGTCCATGATTATCGGGAATTGGAAGACAAGGAGACAAAACATTGAAAGTATGGCAGGCGCATGGATCCTTGACATATGTAGGCTGGTAGCATCTTGTATTGAAGATGATTCTTAGGGATCTGAGCACTCTGAAGAGAGAGAGGGAAGCTTTAAGGATGCCTACCGTGAATGCTAGGTTCTTGGGGGAGGAGACTTCTATTGTGGTTTCCTTCCTTGACAATATGGACTTGAGTAAGGGTGGATAATGCCAAAGAAATTTGGTTTTAGGTTTTGCTGAACCTGCGGGTCACAAACCTGAACATGGCCTCTGGAGAGGACACGATGGTGCCCGCCTCGCTCCATCCTCTACACCACGTTGGTACATGAGGAGATTCTTAGTTGATTGATTGATTGCCAGCATCTGTGACCAGCAGACAAATCAAGAGAAGGATGGATGTGCTTGCTAACAGTCTCCAAGTGCAGGGCACAAATGACTATACAGAAATGACCATCCCCAAGCCCCTTCTTATGTGGCATGGACAAAGATGATGTAAGCTGGTGTCTGCTAGACCCAAAGTGTTCAAACGGGCTTGTTAGGACTGGCTCTGTTTGCTGCCCACACCATTCATCCATTGCTCGCCAGCCAGCCTTCAATGTGAAAGGCCTCCATCCGAAATATGGCCACTGGTTTCAGTTGATGCCACCATCTTGTTTGAGAAGTAGGAAATGCTTAGGGTTCTTGTACCCAGTGCATGCCCAAATGCACAGAGTAGTTAGCGAGAGGGCAATTTGCTTATACTGCATTTCTTTCCAAACTCCATTGAACTCTCTTTGATGGATGCTCCCACCCCAAGTACTGTTACATCTTTCCCTCCTGTCGTAGGCACTAGAAATGCACAATAGTAGGAGTGTCTTGGGAAAATAAGCAAGCACAACAGTTAGCCTGTTGCCTTGTCTGGAACAGTGATACCATACACCATCAGACTGAGCTACCAAGGAAGGTCTGAAAGCTAGAGGCCTCTGGTAATTGGCTGAGCCTTAACCAGTGGGTGGGGCAGTCACTCAGGCCAGGGCTTTATACAGCCATGCACAAGCGACCAGGGAGCGTGCCAAACAGGGGTTGCTAACAGGGAGTTTCACAAGGGAAGTTGGAAGGGGAGGAGGAAGGGAGCAGGGGCCCCTGTTGGTCCTATCCGTGACCCGTTAGTGCCTTGAAAACCTATAAACCAAACTACATCCAAAACTTCTCTCTTTAAAGCAGAGCAGAGCAGACAGGGAGCTGCAGACAGGGGAGTTTGAAAGGGAGTTTGACAGAGGGAGGCTTACAATGATTATGAAGACCCGCAACACCTGTGGCAGCACTGCTTCTGTCTCCTCCACCTGTGCCTGTAGCCTGACAGAGCACCAGAGCATGGATGCTTCTACCCAGATTCTGGTGTGGTTTTGCAAAGACTGTAATTTGCACTTGCCACTTACTTACTGATATCCAGGCGGCGAGGGCGGGACGAGGGCATCCAATGTGAAAGGTGCCTACTGGTGGAATCTCTCAGGCAGCAGGTGGGAGAGCTACAGGAGGAGGTGGCTAGGTTAAGGAGCATCCATATTCATGAACAATTCCTGGACAGTGTCTATGTGGAGACAGCTGAGGCAGCTGTCCCAATTCACAGGACTGCTGACACATCACTGGTGGAGGAGGAGATGGCTCAGGGTGGACACTGGCAGCAGGCACTGCTCCACCCCTGCTGCAAACCCTCCTGCCATGGTAATAGGTAACCATTATGCTCTTCTTGATACAGGAGAGAAGCAACCACCTCCTACAGTAAAGGAGGAGAAGCCTCGTACCCCTAAGGCTGGGAGGTCTGCTGCCACCACTGAAAATAAGAAACGTAGGGTAGTGGTGGTCAAAAGACTCTCTGCTGAGGGGGATGGAGGCGCCCATCTGTCACCCTGACATTTCATCTCGGGAGGTATGCTGCCTGCCAGGAGCCCATATCCAAAATGTTATAGAGGTACTGTCGATAATTATCCAGTCTTCTGACTACTACCCCATGCTACTCATCCATGTGGGCACAAATGATACTGCGAGGTGTGACGCTGAGCGGATCAAGAGTGACTACAGGGCTCTGGGAGTACGAGTGAAGAAGTTTGGAGCACAGGTGGTATTCTCTTCAATTCTTCCTGTCAAAAGGTAGGGGCCTGGCCAGAGACAGATGCATCATGGAGGTGAATGCCTGGCTGCAAAGATAGATGGTGTCGCCAGGAGGGCTTTGGCTTCCTCAACCACAGGATGCTATTCGAGGAAGGACTGCTAGGCAGAGATGGCATTCACCTTTCGAGGAGCGGAAAGACTCTATTTGCACACAGACTGGCTAACCTAGTGAGGAGGGCTTTAAACTAGGTTCGACAGGGACAGGTGAGCAAAGCCCACAGGTAAGTAAGTGGGGAACATGAAGACCTGGGAGATGGGTTGGAAACAAGAGGGAGCGTGGGCTATAATGGCAGAGAGAAAGGAGGGTCAGGGCAAAACTGGGAGGCAAGATCAAACCAGTATCTTAGATGCCTATATACAAATGCGAGAAGTATGGGTAATAACCAGGAAGAACTGGAAGTGCTAATAAATAAATACAAACTATGACAGTGTTGGCATCACTGAAACTTGGTGGGATAACACACGATTGGAATGTTGATGTGGATGGGTATAGTTTGCTCAGGAAGGATAGACAGGGGAAAAAGGGAGGAGGTGTTGCCTTATATATTAAAAATGTACACACTTGGATTGAGGTGGAGATGGACATAGGAGACGGAAGTGTTGAGAGTCTCTGGGTTAGGACAGAAGGGGTAAAAAACAAGCGTGATGTCGTGCTAGGAGTCTACTACAGGCCACCTAACCAGGTGGAAGAGGTGGATGAGGCTTTTTTTACACAACTAACTAACAAAGTCATCCAAAGCCCAAGATTTGGTGGTGATGGGGGACTTCAACTATCCAGATATATGTTGGGAAAATAACACCGCGGGGCACAGACTATCCATTACAGTCCTGGACTGCATTGCAGACAACTTTTTATTTCAGAAGGTTGAAAAAGCTACTGGGGGGAAGCTGTTCTCGACTTGATTTTAACAAAAGGGAGGAACTCGTTGAGAATTTGAAAGTAGAAGGAAGCTTGGGTGAAAGTGATCGTGAAATCATAGAGTTTGCAATTCTAAGGAAGGGTAGAAGGGAGTACGGCAAAATAGAGACAATGGATTTCAGGAAGGCAGATTTTGGTAAGCTCAGAAAGCTGAGAGGTAAGGTCCCATGGGAATCAAGACTGAGGGGAAAAACAACTGAGGAGAGTTGGCAGTTTTTCAAAGGGACGCTATTAAGGGCCCAAAAGCAAGCTATTCTGATGAGTAGGAAAGACAGAAAATGTGGGAAAAGACCGCCTTGGCTTAACCACGAGATCTTGCGTGACCTACAAAATAAAAAAGGCGTCATATAAAACATGGAAACTAGGTCAGATTACACAGGATGAATATAGGCAAATAACACAGGAATGCAGGGGCAAGATTAGAAAGGCAAAGGCACAAGATGAGCTCAAACTAGCTATGGGACTAAAGGGAAACAAGACGACTTTTTAATCAATACATTAGAAGCAAGAGGAAGACCAAGGACAGGGTAGGCCCACTGCTCAGCGAGGAGGGAGAAACAGTAACAGGAAACTTGGAAATGGCAGAGATGCTTAATGACTTCTTTGTTTCAGTCTTCACTGAGAAGTCTGAAGGAATGTCTAACATAGGGAATGCTTACCGGAAGGGGGTAGGTTTAGAAGATAAAATAAAAAAAGAGCAAGTTAAAAATCACTTAGAAAAGTTAGATGCCTGCAAGTCACCAGGGCCGGATGAAATGCATCCTTGAATACTCAAGCAGTTAATAGCTAGAGGCTCAGATACCTTCTCTATTATCTTTGGAAAGTCATGGGAGACGGGAGAGATTCCAGAAGACTGGAAAAGGGCAAATATAGTGCCCATCTATAAAAAGGGAAATAAAAACAACCATGGAAACAACAGACCAGTTAGTTTAACTTCTTTGCTGGGGAAGATAATGGAGCAAGTAATTAAAGAAATCATCTGCAAACACTTGGAAGGTGGTAAGGTGATAGGGAATAGCCAGCATGGATTTGTAAAGAACAAATTGTGTCAAACCAATCTATCTGATAGCATTCTTTGATAGGATATCAAGCCTTGTGGATAACGGAGAAGCGGTGGATGTTGTATACCTAGACTTTAGTAAGGCATTTGATATGGTCTCGTGTGATAGTCTTATCGATAAACTAGGCTAATACAATTTAGATGGGGCTACTATAAGGTGGGTGCATAACTGGCTGGATAGAGAGTAATTATTAATGGCTCCCAATCCTGCTGGAAAGGTATAACGAGTGGGGTTCCACAGGGGTCTGTTTTGGGACCGGCTCTGTTCAATATCTTCATCAACAACTTAGATGTTGGCATAGAAAGTACGCTTATTAAGTTTGCGAACAATACCAAACTGGGAGGGATTGCGACTGCTTTGGAGGACAGGGTCAAAATTCAAAATGATCTGGACAAATTGGAGAAATGGTCTGAGGCAAACCGGATGAAGTTCAATAAAGACAAATGCAAAGTGCTCCACTTAGGAAGGAACAATCAGTTTCACACATACAGAATGGGAAGAGACTGTCTAGGAAGGAGTATGGCAGAAAGAGATCTAGGGGTCATAGTGGACCACAAGCTTAATATGAGTCAACAGTGTGATACTGTTGCAAAAAGAGCAAACGTGATTCTGGGATGCATTAGCAGGGGTGTTGTAAACAAGACACGAGAAGTCATTCTTCCGTTCTACTCCGCACTGGTTAGGCCTCAGCTGGAGTATTGTGTCCAGTTCTGGGCGCTGCATTTCGAGAAAGATGTGGAGAACTTGGAGAGGGTCCAGAGAAGAGCAATGAGAATGATTAAAGGTCTTGAGAACATGACCTATGAAGGAAGTCTGAAAGAATTGGGTTTATTTCGTTTGGAAAAGAGAAGACTGAGAGGGGACATGATAGCAGTTTTCAGGTATCTAAAAGGGTGTCATCAGGAGGAGGGAGAAAACTTGTTCACCTTAGCTTCTAATGACAGAACAAGAAGCAATGGGCTTAAACTGCAGCAAGGGAGATTTAGGTTGGACGTTAGGAAAAAGTTCCTAACAGTCAGGGTAGTTAAACACTGGAATAAATTGCCTAGGGAGGTTGTGGAATCTCCATCTCTGGAGATATTTAAGAGTAGGTTAGATAAATGTCTATCAGGGATGGTCTAGACGGTATTTGGTCCTGCCATGAGGGCAGGGGACTGGACTCGATGACCTCTCGAGGTCCCTTCCAGTCCTAGAGTCTATGAATCAGATTCTCTAATTGTCCCTGAAAGAGCGTGTCAGCAAATCCATGAAAAGCAGAACTGAATAAGAGCAGTCCAGCACTCAAAGAGCCCCTCTCCACCCCTGTAGATTAAGCTTCCGCTCCTGTGAGAGAGGTCCTGTACTGGAGCCATAACAACCTGCCCTCCCAGAAGAGCCATTTTAAAGAGGAATTCCAGGTTAGTCAGCGGAAAACTCCCTGGAGGGTAGGAGGAATTTTAGTTCTCCAGGCCTAACGTCGTGTCTCCTATTTTACAGATGGGTCAGTTGAGGTTACAAAGGCTTGAAATGACTGCAGGCTTACACAGTATAGAAGGACCAAACTGGGATGAAAGCTTAGAACTGATTAATCCCTCCCCTCCCACAACCTCAGTCCTTCTGTACATACATTAACCATTACACCACACTCTTTCTAGGAGCCGCATTCTCACCGAGATGCCTCCTGTGAAGACGGCTGGCTCTGCCTTCCTCTGATTTAGACAGTAAAGTGGGTTAACGGTGTGTGGGGGGGGAGTATTTCTAGACTTCATAACGTGAAAACTACAAACCTTAGCAGAATTGCAAAGGTGCTTGGAACACGAGGAGACCAAAAATAATTAATCCCCATGGGTATATTCCCTTTTACCAGTAAAACCTTAGGAATGTGTGTGTATTGGGAAGCTCAAAGCACTTATAGGTACCTATCTAAACCCCATCTTTGCCAAAGGCGCTTTGAAGAAAGGGGAGAGATCTTTCAGGCTGTTCATATCTAAAGAAAGACTTGGTTTTTACAAAGGCTTAAATGTACACTGGTTAATAATCCCCTAAAGCATTTTGTGGCAGGAAACAAGGAGCTAACCCAGCCCTTTGAATACTCACAATGGAATACAAATTCCAGAGTCCAGAATAAAAAACACTTTAAAAAAAAAATAGCCATGAGTTCAAGCTGAAATGTTTCA
This sequence comes from Gopherus flavomarginatus, assembly GCF_025201925.1. Taxonomy (NCBI): domain Eukaryota; kingdom Metazoa; phylum Chordata; order Testudines; family Testudinidae; genus Gopherus; species Gopherus flavomarginatus. Next base: position 13,316,960 of record NC_066635.1, read on the forward strand.
CTCTAGAACCAAATGTTCCCAGAGTTCGGGGGTGAGCTGCAATTCTGGCTCAGGACCATTCCTGTTGGATTCCTCAGTGATTTCTGGATTTAAACATCCAGAATGTGGTGGCTTTTTCTAAATTGTACCAGATTTATCACCAAGCAAAATCTTGAGCCCCTTTGAAAAAATCAAGTTTTGAACCTACAAAGGAAGATACAGCCCCTTCCCTGTTGCTTTGCACTGCAAACATGCTTGTGGCAGGTGCTGACTCTCTCTGCTGCCAGTACCTTGAACGAGAGGCAGCTGCAAAAAATATCTCCCTTGCCTAGAAGAAACCCTTTATACCAAGCTGCATCTCTCTCATAATCATACAGTGAGGAAGGAAGCAGTACGGCTTCACAAACTTAGTACCTAGGAATTGTCACATGGAGTCAGACCAGGGGAACCTGTCTCCGACCATTACTAGGTGTTAGAGGACTGTCCAATACAGGGTTTCTTGCATATTGTAAAAACAACAACGAGTTTTCTCCCTAGCCCATAGCAGATAGAAGGGATATAAATCCTCAGCTTTTAGGGCATAAGCCCAGCCTTTTACTTTTTTTTTAATGCTAATATCACTGTTTATCTCATCAGCCACAGAAATGCTCCATCCTTTTCTGGTTCTCCCAGAGCACAGGCCTCAACTACATCTTGTGACTGTCTGGTTAACTGAAGCTTGCGTAAAAAAAAAATCTTGTGTGGTCTTTTAATATCAGTGGGTGTCCCTTAGTTCATGTCTTAGGAGGGAGAATAAGGGAGCAGCCTACCTTTGCTCTACCGTTCCTTATTTTTTCATACTTCTATTGTTTCCTCCTATGAGCTAAATAGCAATAAGTTTTGGCCCAATTTCTTCCTCTAGGCTGTTGAGTTGAACTGTGTTTGTGGTTACTCTTAAAACAACAGTAAATACACTTGTAAAATGTTGATAATCCCCCTCCCACTGCCCAAGTATCGATTCTAGTATAGCATTGTGTGACTACCCTCATTTGGCTCAGGAGTAAAGACCTTGGAGAGGTGATTTGAGAAGAGCCTCCTGCTGCTAAGGACAGTAAATGTCCGAGTGCCAATTCTTTTTTTTGCGTTCACTGGTTTCTAGGATGTTCTCAATGCCCGGTGTTAATGCTGGTACCTTCACCTTCCAGTGGATTCCCAGACTGGCATTTTGGTCAGTAAATACCCACTTTCCTCCCTAAAAGACCAGTGCAAGAATCCAACCCTTGCTTTTGAATGCCTCCTAAAAACACCAACATTTGCACAATAAGCTTCTATTATAACAGTAAGTTGTTTCAATAGCCAGACTTAAGTATTTTGGATCAAAATTAAAAGTGCTAAATCCCTAAAGCGGGGAAGCATCTCTTGTGTTGGTAACTCATTGGCTCGTGCAATTCTGTCAGGGACTTTATGGGATGCCACGAACAGGGAAGATCTGCCTCCCCTTCATTGCATCAGCTGTTCAGCTACCCTCCAAAAAGAGGTTCAATAACTCAATGTTAGTTTAAAGAAACTGACATCGTCAACCTCTTTGTGCTGTGCTACAGATAAATGACCTGAATTAAGCTCAAAGGAAACTCAACAAGGAAGTCCCTTTTGGTTTTAAATACCAATATTTTTATGGCATTTAAGCAGATCACAAAATGTTCTTACGTGGATTCTGTCAAAATCACTGTTCTGTTTCACATTATGCAGCCTCAAACACCGGCAGTGCTGAAGAAGCAGCAAAGAATCCTGTGGCACCTTATAGACTAACAGACGTTTTGGAGCATGAGCTTTCGTGGGTGAATACCCACTTCCTCAGATGCATGTAATGGAAATATCCAGGGGCAGGTATATATATATATGTGTGCTAGCAAGCAAGCTAGAGATAACGAGGTCAGTTCAATCAGGGAGGATGAGGCCCTGTTCTAGCAGTTGAGGTGTGAAAACCAAGAGAGGAGAAACTGGTTCTGTAATTGGCAAGCCATTCACAGTCTTTGTTCAATCCTGAGCTGATGGTGTCAAATTTGCAGATGAACTGAAGCTCAGCAGTTTCTCTTTGAAGTCTGGTCCTGAAGTTTTTTTGCTGCAGGATGGCCACCTTAAGGTCTGCTATAGTGTGGCCAATCTACCCTCTGAGTGCTGAAGAAGTTAACAAGGGTTTTACATTTATGCGCAATCCTATAGCTACACCTTGTGAATGTGTTTTTCAAATCATGGGGCCACTGCCAGCCCCTCTGCACCTGACCAAGGTCTGTCTACCCCCATGGAAGAGGCCTCTAGATTTTAATAAAGATGAAACCGAGAGGAGACAATAGACATTCTCTGCTAAATGTTTGAGACTTTTTGTGTAATAAAATATTTCCTAGATATTTAGGAACATCCTATTAAATTATCTAGTAGAACTGAATACAGAATTATATTTCTGCTAGAGAGTTCCCCCCCCCCACACACACACACACTATTTTCATTACATTCTATAGGACTTTTCCAGATGGGCAGGTTCTGAGAGAAAGTGGCTGCAGCACGCTGAGTATCCAGTAACACAAGAACTTGGATCAGTCTGCCCCAGTGATTTGTATTACACAGAAATCAATCACATTCTCAAAGGCAAAAAACCTATTCCCACAATATAATCACTGCTGCCCTCAAGGGAGGAGGAAAATCCTCCAGGGAAGAGAGATGGGTAGTTTCTCTTCTCTCTCCTTTGATATTTTCTTGGCAGAAACCATACCTGCTCTCGAAGTAAAAATGACTGTCCAAGGTGATTGCCTCGAGCAGAGTCTATACTGCTCCTAAGAGGATGCCATGAGGTAATTGAGGTTACCCTCTGCCACCCCATTTCCCTTTGCTATGGTCCCGCCTTTTGGTCGGTCAGAGTCAAAGTCACAGGCCGCTTCCCCTTCAAGGCCTTACCTAAGCTCACTCTACTTCCTCCCAGTCCTTCCTGTTAACTGTCCTCGTCAGGCCTCTGCAAGTCTCTGAACTCCCAGCGAAGTCAACTGAGTTGAAGGTGTCTAGGACTTCACAGAACTGGGCCCATAGATTCCTTATCCCACTTCAAGCATTGCATCGTGTTGAACGCTCCTGCTCTACAGTTGGCACAGGCTCCCACATTCTGCTCTCTGAACGCTCTCTGTCCCCCGCTTTAAATCCTTGTTTAAATCCACCTTTGTGCTTGCAATACCATCTGCCTGCCTTCTGCTGGCTTTGTTTCCCCCCCGCGGACATATTTCCTAAGGAGAGTCCTTCTGTTGTCCATCAACAATTTTCTCTGCTTCTAAAGTGCTCCATCCTGCTACTTTGTAACATCTGTAAAGCAATAAGAATGTCTTGGATGAAAGCTGCCGCTGCAGCGAGCACCTTCTCTGAGACGGGTATTCCAGGACAGTTCAGATTTTACAAAGCTCTTGGAGAGGACACTAGAAACCATTGTAAAATTAGAGGGTTATGTAAATAGGAAGTTAGGCCCTGCAGACAAGCTAATAGTCGAGCTTCATGCAGTAGACTGAGCCGTTTTGGCTAAAACAGGAGTTAACCTCCGTTGGCTCATTTTAGCAATCTTTACAAATGGGGGTGCAGGTGAAGTCCCTCCTCCACAGTGCGCCTGATGTGCTCCCCAAGTAGAAAAGCACAGGAATGCACTGTATCAAATACAAGGTGACCCTGTAGAGAGGCAGCTAGACAAAGATTGCACGGTTCTGTAAGATTACCCGCAACCATGGTCTGGCCTCATTACAGTAAATCATTGATCAGGCTGTTGATCGCAACTGTCTGAAGTGCTGTTTCACAGAACTGTAGGACCTTGGCTTTCAACCTGTGGTCTGCAGACCCCTGGGGGAGGGGCAGACTAGGTCTAAGACTTCCCAAGGTCTGCATCTCCTTTCAAAATTGGTTGGGGGTCCGCACATGGAAACAGGTTGGAAACCATTGTTGTGGGACAGTTGGTGCAGGAGAGGTGGCTTTCATTGGAATTTTCCAACATCCTATAGACACATAGTTAACTAGTAAACCCCTCCCTTGCACAGGAAAAACAGGGAATTGCAGAGATGTAGGGCAGGAGGGGACCTCAAGGTTACATCAGCCCCATACTTAGATAGGATTAAGTATACTTAGACAATCCCTGCCAGCTGTCTGTCTAACCCGTTTTTAAGAAACCTCCAATGACAGGGATTCCACAACCTCCCTAGGTAACCTGTTCCAGTGCTTACCTAAACTATCCTTACCGTTAGAAAGCTTTTCCTAACATGACAGGTGATTATCATTTCTGAGAGAGCACTGTTTTGGCAACAGCAGCCTCCTGAGTTCTCTCAGCTTTAACAGTTTCATTCCCAAGCCTTGCTGAATAATTAATAGTAGCCAGTGCCCCATCAAATTCACATCTGTCTTTCTGCCCACGTATGAGTTATATTTGATTAGTGTGTGGCACTTGTTAAATGACTGAACATAAGAATGGCCATACTGGGTCAGACCAAAGGTCCATCCAGCCCAGTATCCTGTCTACTGACAGTGGCCAACGTCAGGTGTCCCAGAGGGAGTGAACCTAACAGGTAATGATCAAGCGGTCTCTCTCCCGCCATCCATCTCCACGATCTGATGAACAGAGGCTAGGGACACACCATTCCTTACCCATTCTGGCTAATAGCCATTAATGGACTTAACTTCCATGAATTTATTTAGTTCTCTTTTAAACCCTGTTATAGTCCTAGCCTTCACAACCTCCTCAGGCAAGGAGTTCCACAGGTTGACTGCGCTGTGTGAAGAACTACTTCCTTTTGTTTGTTTTAAACTTGCTGCCCATTCATTTAAGTTGGTGGCCCCTAGTTCCTATATTATGGGAACAAGTAAGTAACTTTTCCTTTTTCACTTTGTCCACACCACTCGTTATTTTATATACCTCTATCACATCCCATCTTAGTCTCTTCTTTTCCAAGCTGAAAAGTCCTAGCCTCTTTAATCTCTCCTCATATGGGACCCATTCTAAATCCCTAACGTTGTAGTTGCCCTTCTAATGCCAGTATATCTTTTTTTCAGAAGAAGAGACCACATCTGTACGCAGTATTCAAGATGTGGGCGTACCATAGATTTATATAAGGGCAATAAGATAGTCTCCATCTTATTCTCTCCATCTTATTCTCGATCCCTTTTTTAATGATTCCTAACATCCTGTTTGCTTTTTTTGACTATCGCTGCACACTGCGTGGACGTCTTCGGAGAACTATCCATGATGACTCCGAGATGTCTTTCCTGATTAGTTGTAGCTAAATTAGCCCCCATCATATTGTATGTACAGTTGGGGTTATTTTTTCCAATGTGCATTACTTTACGTTTATGCACGTTAAATTTCATTTGCCATTTTGTTGCCCAATCATGTAGTTTTCTGAGATCTTTTTGAAGTTCTTCACAGTCTGCTTTGGTCTTAACTATCTTGAGCAGTTTAGTATCGTCTGCAAACTTTGCCACCTCATTGTTTACCCTTTCTCCAGATCATTTATGAATAAGTTGAATAGGATTGGTCCTAGGACTGACCTTTGGGGAACACCGCTAGTTACCTCTCTCCATTCTGAAAATTTACCATTTATTCCTACCCTTTGTTCCCTGTCTTTTAACCAGCTCTCAATGCATGAAAGCATCTTCCCTCTTATGCCGTGACAACTTAATTTACATAAGAGCATTTGGTGAGGGACCTTGTCAAAGGCTTTCTGGAAATCTAAGTACACAATGTCCACTGGATCCCCTTTGTCCACATGTTTGTTGACCCCTTCAAAGAACTGTAATAGATTAGTAGGACATGATTTCCCTTTACAGAAATCATGTTGACTTTTGCCCAACAATTTATGTTCTTCCACATGTCTGACAATTTTATTCTTTACTATTGTTTCAACTAATTTGCCCGGTACTGATGTTAGACTTACCGGTCTGTAATTGCCAGGATCGCCTCTAGAGCCCTTTTTAAATATTGGCGTTACATTAGCTATCTTCCAGTCGCTGGGTACAGAAGCCGATTTAAAGGACAGGTTACAAACCATAGTTAATAGTTCCACAATTTCACATTTGAATTCTTTCAGAACTCTTGGGTGAATGCCATCTGGTCCCAGTGACTTGTTACTGTTAACTTTATCAATTAATTCCAAAACCACCTCTCCTGACACTTCAATCTGTGACAATTCCTCAGATTTGGGCATCTCCCTAACATCCTTAGCTGTGAAGACTGAAGCAAAGAATTCATTTAGTTTCTCTGCAATTACTTTATCATCTTTAAGTAAGTGCTCCTTTTGTATCTCGATCATCCAGGGGCCCCACTGGTTGTTTAGCAGGCTTCCTGCTTCTGATGTACTTCAAGAACATTTTGTTATTGCCTTTTGAGTTTTGTGGAGGTGTTTGTCTGAGGTATCCGCTAAACTGTAAAACCATGAACAGTCCCTGTGCAAGGGACACTATTGCAGTGTGAGGTGTCCCAAAGTCAAATAATATACATGGAGTCTCATTAAAATCTCTAACCACCGGTACATTATTCAAATGTACTTACTGAAGCTTAAACACACAGTCATTTAGTAATAGCACTTACTTTGCATGATCAATCTCTTGCTAAAAGATCTCCATGAAGATTTAATATAAAAAAGAAAATAAGATTGAAAAACTATTGGATGTATTTAAAAACAAAAACAACAACGCATCACTCCAGTTCTCCTCCGCTAGCTCGACCTTTTCACTCAGGTATTGCTACACTCAGATCCCCAGCCCAACTAAATACCTCTGAAGTTACTTTAACCGGAACATCAAGAAAGATTTCAGAGGCTTTAAGGTCTTTTTCATTTTTGTTTTAAGTCATGAGCCAAGGAACAAGTAATGTTCTAACACACTGCTAGAGATGGCATCCATACTGGAACCCTGGCTCTAAATCCTTTGGGGCTCAAGCAACTTAGGGTATGTCTACACAGCAAAGAATAATGCATGGCTGGCCCAGGCTTGTGGGGCTGTTTCATTGCTGTGTAGACTTCCAGGCTTGGGCTGGAGCCTGAGCTCTGGGACTTCCCAGGGTCCTGGAGCCCAGGCTCTGGCTAAGCCCGAGTTGGCTGGCACAGGCCAGTCACAAGTGTCTAGTTGCTGTGTAGACATACCCTTAAATTCAGATTTGAATTTGGGCTCAAAACCCATCTTTCTACTGGAACATAAAAGAAGCCTTGGATCCAACCCCTCAACTAACTTGGGGAGAATTTGGATCTGTATCTAAAATGTCCTAGTTCCCGTGTTTCTAATTAGTTTGTTAGACACACACACTTTGATGCCCACAGATTTAATGCTGGTGAAAGATCAATGTCCCTGAGAATGAAATCTATTTCTCTACAGAATGGGTACAGCAAAGACAATGCAAGTGCAAGGCTGCACCACCAACCTGACCTAGAGGGACCCCCTGTGGGGGTTGAGAGGGCAACCCATTCTCATGCAGTCCCCACTGAGACTGCCAAAGGGAAGGCTTCCAGTTACCTTGGTAGCGATAGTGACATGGATGCCTGTTCATTAGGAATTGGATGTCAAGCGCCAGCTTGCTTCAGCAAGTCCACAGATGCCCAACGGTAATGACTTTCAGCAACTGCCAGCCTGTGCTGCATTTGCACTGACAGCTCAAAGGTGAAAGGCTCTGGCTCCTGTTACCCAGGTGGTCTCCCAAATGCAGATGGCGGCCATCAGTGCTGAAAGTCTGAGAACATCTCACTTCAAAGCAAAGGATTCAAGTGTAGGTTGCTTAGAGAAGCTAGTTGCATTCTACCTGACTGATTAGCAGTAAGCAGATGGGGGTATGGGCATTAATACTCTTTCATCTATGCTTTAACAAGCACCTTCTCATTTCAGCAGTGTATCCCAGGCACAACTTTGCTCTTGTGGCTCAGCTGTTAAATGGTGCTTACTGCATTCTTGACCTATGCACTCAGTAAAGCATCCTTCATTAAAACTGCTTGTAGAAATTGTTTGGCTCACCCACTGCTCAACTGCCCCCAGGAATAATCATATCCATAGAAACCAAACTTATTAGTCCAAAAATCATTTAAACAGCAGCCTCTTGTAGTCTGACCCCATTGACCCAACCTTCTGCAGTGACCTTTGATCCTGGGCCGGTGCACATAAGAAGTTATCCACTTAATCTAAAATTTGTAAAATGCTTCACACCCTCTTTGTCTATCATGGGAGAACAGGCCTGAATTGTATGTTTGAACCTTTTAGGGCTGAAAGTCTGTTTACTAGTGAAGCACAAGCCTCTTTAGCGCCTGGTAAAAACACCTAGCAAAAGCAGGGCTATTGACGAGGCCGTTACATCAGAGATTACATTACCCAAGTTTCTTCTATTCAGAACACAGTTCTCCTGCTGCTAGTATGCCTGAAAAACAAGTACAAGGGCTTAAGCAACCTGCTGTATCAAACTCCTCTCGCCTGCTGTGCTGGTCTTTCGGCTGGATTACCAAGGGGAGGCTACAGAAAGATGATGTTTCTTAACCCAGAAATCCCAGTGTGCGTTCAAAGATTATGAAAGTGCAGAGCCGTGCAAAGTGCTGCAGATTTGGTTTACAGCCGCTAGCTAGGCCCCAGCTAATCCCCTGCATCCAAACTTGTTAAACTCTGCATCTGGTGCAGTGTCTACAATGGGCAGAACTCAATCCCCATCTGTTAGGCTGGGGCTGCTGTAAGATACAGAAGCCATGTGAAGCGAAGCAGGAAGAGGGGAATGGTATATAAGAAGACTCCTTTATGTAGCTAGCTGATCCATTGTGGGTTTTCTCTTGGACTGCTTTAATATGAAAAGGATGCAGAATTTACTCCAGTCACCTGCAGAGTAATCTGGAGTTTACAGTTAAGTGGAACCGTGGCCACTGGGAGCCACGATCGGCCGGTTTGTGTACCTGCCGCGTCTGTAGGTCCAGCCGATCGTGGCTCCCAGTGGCCACGGTTCGCCGCTCCACGCCAATAGCAGCTGCTCGAAGCAGTGGCCATTACATCCCTCGGCCCGCACCGCTTCCAGCAGCTCCCATTGGCCTGGAGCAGCGAACCGCGGCCAGCGGGAGCCGCAATGCGCCAAACCTGCAGATGCGGCAGGTACACAAACCAGCCCGGCCCGCGCGGGGTTTTCCCCGCAAAAGTGGCAGAACAAGTTTGGGAACCACTGGTCTAGTATTAGCCAAATGAAGGAGTCTGTTTAACGTGGTCTTCTGAAGTGCACAATGAGGGTATTCTGCCTTCCTTTGGAAAAACTGAAGGGAGGGCCATGTTTGAGAGAGGATGCGGAAATAACTGGTTTGTTTGGTTAGGCCAACTTCTTAGCAGGTTCCTTGGCTCCAATCCTGCAAGTCCTCTACTCTGCTGTCCCTTTCAACTTCCAACCTGCAGTGCATGGGAGACTTGTGGGATCAGGTGGTTCTTGAGCAAACTTTGTTTTCACTCAGAACAGAGCGATGGCAAATCAGAAACCAGGAAGGTGATAACCATGTATAAGCTTTCATCTGAGGATTGCAAAGTGCGCCACAACATGAATTATTGCCTTGAAAGGATAGAGAAGCCATCTTACCTCCAATTTGAAGATGGGGAAATGGAAGCGGAGAGATGGGCTTATCCAAGGTCACATACCGAACTAGTGGTAGAAATGGAGGCAGAATCCGTGATCAAGATTTTCCAGCAGTGACTAGTGATTTTTGGGGTACTCAAGTGGGGAACACCTGAAGGAGGCCTGGCTTTCAGAAGGTTGCAGCTCAGCAAGTTAGGCCTCCAAAATCAATACTCACTTGAGAATATTGGCCAAGACATCAGGATGCTGGGTTCTGCCACTCCAATCTGAATGCAATAGAACCTGCTTTAAGTTCCTGGGGACGCCTTGGAATTGAAAGGAAAAAGCAGGGAGCTGGGAAGAAAACTTTTTTTTTTCTTTTTTTTGGGTGGCGCTACCATATACCAGGTCTAAAAGACTAAGACTCGTTTGAAAATAGACGGGGGTGTGTGTGTCTGGTACGGTACATGATAATTAGGTCCCGGGGAAGCCAAGGCCCTAAGCAATTTGTGGGCCAAGGAATGTTTGCCTCTTGCACTGCAGTGAAATGAGCCATAAGCAGCCCCTGGAAACCTGTTCAATTTGGGTATGTCTACACTGCAATGAGATATCCACAGAGAGCCCTGCCAAGTCCAAAAATGATACAATATGTTAACCACTGGATTCCCCTGACCTTTCCCCATCAATAGATACTGGTGTCACTTCTATCCTATTTGCCTCTTTCCATTACCCAGCCCTAAGGCCCTGCCTACACTACAGAAATAACTAGCAATGCTTCAACTTAGATAACTAACACAGTTAATTTTTATTCTGTCCATGCAGGCAAGGGAAAAACAAGTTTAAACTTCGTTATCTGTGTAGAGGAGACAGGCCTTTAACCTCCTGTTTGCTCTCAGTGACTATTGAATGGTGCCTCATAGAAGCGCTGTCTTACCCTAATGTTCTCGCTGTCCATACTACTCACAGCTGTTACTGCAAAATGACGTTTCCCCTCCTATCAATTCCTCCCCACCCTCCTCCCTAGGCAGCCCAATGCTTCCTCATCTGTCCGGTGTGGCTCACTTCCTCTGCCAGACAAGCCCTTTGAAAATCTGAGTTTAGTTCTTAGCCCGTTCCCAGAGCCCAGAATTACTGGTCAGATTCAACACAAGTGGTTGCTCCCTCCAGTTTTAAAGGAAACTTGACGCATTGAGAGTCTGGTGTGAAGGCTATAACACCTCTTCCCATCCCACCTTCCTCTTATTTAAATTGATCTCCCCGCCACATCCCCTAACCACACTTTCACAAATCGTGAAAAAAATCCACGTATTTAAATGGACTTTAAAGACAGTCTGAGTTTAATCTTTTCCCCTCATTCTACAGACATGCTGCTCCGATCTCAGTCAGAGAGATTCAGAAAGTGCTGCAGGTTGTCCTAGATAGAAACTTCAGAAGAAAGGAGAAGCCTTTGTGATAAATGCCCCAGGGCCATTTGAAAGCAGTTGCCTGAACTTCAGCTACTCAGTCCTGCTGGGTCACGGAGTGGGGAGGAAATTAGTTACTTAGGCTGCCTGCCTGCGAATTTCACAGTTAGATTTGGACATCAGCAGCATTCAGTCAGGCCATCTCCTCAGCTAAGCAGGGTTGGGTCAAGGGAGGCAGGCTTCCAAAGTAAATTGGTCATCTGTGGTGCTGCAGAAGTGGCACTGATGATTCCAGATCAAGGAGGGGCACTTTCTCCTTGGAGTCAGAACTTTATCTGAAGCCCCAGGGTAGACTCTGATTGCTGTGCAGGTGCCACCTCAGCTTTTGGACAAGATCCTGATTTCTAGGGACTATTTGAGGTATTTAATCCAGGTTTTAAATTCTGGCTAACCAATTTCACCCTGTGCTTTGGGCTGTCCTTAAGGTACAGGACAGGGGGAAGCCAAGTTGCATTTCTAGCTCTGCCACTGACTGCTTGTGGGACTCTGGGCATAGCTCACGTGGCTTTTGAAATTTGGGCATAATCTTGGGGAGGTCAGCTTGACTCATGTAGGACTTGAAGTCAATAAATGCTCTAGTTGCTCACTGCCTGTAAGGTGAAAAAAGAAAAGCCAGCCACAGATGTCTCTAATTGGGCACCCACCGTTAATTGACATTTGAGGTTTGGGCATCTCTTCTGTGCTTCCATTTCTCCCTCTGTAAAATAGGGATGACACTTGCCCACATTGTAGGGGTGCTTGGAGGGCCCAGAGGAGGCCTTCAGCTCTGGCTTTGAGGGAAGTTACAGATGTAAAGAAGAATCGCTGCATTCATTTTTCATAAATATACTTTTAGTAAATCAATATAAACTGAATCCAAGCATCTAGAGCTTGAACGTGGAGAAAGACCTGAAATTTCCTTCTTGCCTACATTTTGTAAAAAGGAATCGGTTAAGTTGGGGGTGTATCCAAAATACTTACCCACTCCAGAATCCTTGGCCTGGCCCTGTGCATAATGTGTGCGTTTGGGGCGGGGTGGGAGAGGGCATAGGCAGGACAGCAGTTATGGTAGATTCCGCAACAGGGAGTTCTCAGTCATCACAACATTGTGGGGAGAAAGGGGGCTCCTGGGACAGTGCAAGAAAGGAACTTCCCTTATACTTTTAGCACAGGAATAGTAACTGTACTCTCCCTAGTCCTCTGAGTTAACCCGTGGGACAGGAAGCTGAACAGAGAGGTGGCAATCATTTGTTTAGGAGCCCTGGGCAATCATGCATAGGCCAGTTTGGAAACTGATTTATTCATGAATATTTGTGAACTACCATGAGACTGGATGCAAGGCTCTATAGAGTGCCCAGTAGAGCATTCAATTTCCTCCACAATCCTGTTATGTGATACTGAGGGTGCAAAACGGCTGTTGCGTTTCAGTAGTGGATAAGTGGTACTTGTATAATAAATTAGTCCGTTACTTGCTTTGGGACACACCTAGACGTAAGATGCTATAGCTTAATATTTTATACGGTCAGATCATCTAGTCCGACTTCCTGTACAACACAAAACCATAGGACTGCTCTCAGCTAATTCCTGTTTGAACTAGAGCAGATCTTTTAGAAACACATCCAGTCACGATTTAAAAATTGCCAGTGATGGAGAATCCACCACAATCACTAGTAACTTGTTACAGTGATTCAATACCCCACTGCTAAAACTCATGCCTTGTTTCCCAGTCTGAATGTGTCTAGCTTCAACTTCCAGCCATTGGACTGTGCTACACCGAGTGGTGTGATGTTTTTAGTAAGGCCTGCCCCAACTTTCTAGCGACCAAATTTTGCACTAAACTTTCCATCTTGATGAAGAGTTTGCGTCACTAGCTCTGTTCTGTCATGGACGCGTCAATTCGACATTTGCGTGCGTTAAGCGGTCCAACCTTTTTTAGTGACATCCCACCAAATGGCATCCTCCACGTGCCATGACCTCACATGTATAGTGTGTCTGAAGTCACGCTGTGCCAAAAGTGCCATTTTGTTCTACATGTTTGGAATCATCCTGTGGCCTGGAACCAGCCCACAGGCTGCCAGTTAGTCCACATGTTTTGTAAATTTTGGAGCATGCAGTATATGCATTGCCTAAATAGGTGGAACACCACTGGGTGCTTTAGTCTGCTAGATTGAAGAGTCCATTATCAACCCTGTGTAGGTACTTCGATCAAGTCACCATTTAATCTTCTCTTTGTTAAACTAAATACATGGAACTCTTGAGCCCATCACTAGAAGGCATGTTCTTCAATCGTCCTTATGGCTTATGGAACTCTCTCCAATTTATGAACTGAGGACACCAGAACTGGACAGTATTCCAGTAGCGGTCACTCCAGAAGCAAATGCAGAAGTATTATAACCTCCCCACTCCATATTCCTGTTTATACAACCTGTGATCACATTAGCCTTTCTAGGCACAGTGTCGCAGCTGGAGCTCACATTCAGCGGAGGATTCCCCAAGTCCCTTTCGGGGTCACTGCTGCCTAGGATAGGGGCCCCAGCACTAAGTGTGGCTGACGTTTTTCATTCCTGGCTGTACGACTTTAAATTTGTTTGCTAATGTTGCACTGCATTAATACACCGCGAGTGTTCTCTTGCGACGGGTAAGAAGATGGTGCTCACAAAGCCACCTTTAACCTAAAGAGACTCTAGAAAAGGTCAGTCAGCAGCTGGCCCTTGTGTGTGGATAATTGCTGTCAATATAAAATAACTGAAGTTACTCCACTAGTGTCCTGCGGAACCATCAGCCAGTACACTGCAAAATAGTCACTCGAACCCGTGATAAATGTAAGAGCTATAGAATGAACAATGGAGGTTAGTAGTAAAGGTCGCACTTGCATAGTGCTTTTCAGCCAAGGCTCCTAAAACCCTTCACAGCCCTTAATGGCGACGACTGTCAGCACCCATGGGGAGGTAGGTGAAGTGTACTGTCCCATTTTACAGATGGGAAGTGGGAGCACAGAGAGGTTAGTGACTTGTCAGGTTGCATGGCAGGTCAGTGGCAGAGTTAAGAATACTACAGCTCCCAGCACTGTGCTTTAGCTACTAGACCACACTCACCTCTTTCTAAACAGGTGATGTGAATATTCTGTCTTCCTCTTATGGCGACATACTCAGACACACAGACTTGAAGGTCAGAAGGAACCATCATGGATTATCTTCTAGTCTGATCTCCTGCACATCGCAGGCCACAGGACCTCACCCACCCACTCCTATAAAAGACCCCTAACCTGTGGCTGAGTTACTGACGTCCTCAAATCATGGTTTAAAGACTTCAAGTTACAGAGACTCAACCATTCATGCTAGTTTAAACCTACAAGTGATCCGTGCCCCTATACTGCAGAGGAAGGCAAAAACTCCCAGGTCTCTGCCAATGGGAACCAGGGGGAACATTCCTTCCCAACCCCAAATATGGTGATCAGTTAGGCCTAGGACACGTGGGCAAGACCCACCAGCCAGACACCTGGGAAATAATTCTCTGTAGTAACTCAGAGCTCTCCCCATCTAGTGTCATCGGCCATTGGAGATATTTGCTGCTAGCAGTCACAGGTCAGCCACCTGCCCATTGTAGGCAGGCTCATCACATCATACCCGCCATAAACTTTTCAAGCACAATCTTGAAGCCAGTGAGGTTCTTTGCCCCCACTGCTCCCCTTGGAGGTTTTAACTCCCGTTGACTTCAGTGGGAGCCGAGTTAGGGAGTTACACAAGGGCTGAGTTGAACCAATGAGGAGTCAGATTCACGATTCTAGGGAGGTTCGATACTCAAAGCCTGAGTATAGGCCACCAAATGATCACTTGTGGATAATAATAAAGCTTTAGAAATCAGTTTGTGCAGCTAACCAATTGCATGAGTCTGTTGTAGCAGCTCACACTGAAGAGCCCAGACTCTATAGTCTAGACATCGATGGGAAGCATTTGCCCGGAAGGCTCGATTTCTTATGGAGGTCTTAAATTTCACAGCCGAGCTTGGGTGAGATTCTGTTTAGTTCAGTTTGACAGACAAACACACACACTCAGAGCAGATAGGTTGAATTGGCCCATGCAGATCCATAGAGACTGGTGAGCCCTGAAAGACAAAATGTTTTAATTCTCCTGTGCTGTCAGGTATTCCCCTAGCCAGCAGTATTACAGGAGATGACTAATCTAATGCAGCCAGGTAATAAGAGGCTAGCAGCTTGTTTCCACTGCATAAATTTCCTTTGCAGAGTTGTTACTGAAATCTCAGCTGACCTGGTGAGGTTGTGCGACATCAGCCAGCTCCCTTCCAGGACCAGCTGTGGCATTCAGATGTTTGAAGTTGTCTTCGTCAGATGTTTTAAGTACAAATAGAAACTGAAAATATTAAGCTCATCCAGTATTTAGCCAAGCCCCTGAATGGAAGTTGGCTTTAATCTCTTTCCCCATCAATTTTTACTTCTTCCTTGTAACAAACATTTTAAAGGAACAACAAAAACAAAGCCCTCTTAAACAGCCTCCAGGGAACTATCCAGCATTGCCAAGGAATGGGAGACCTGTTAGATCGGACTTCTCTGACCAGTCTGTCAGATGTTTCTTGTCAACAGTGGAACTCATTGCTTTTCCTGTTTGCCCCCCGCCCCCTCCAAGAGCGAGTGTGTGCGCGCGCGCGCTCGTTCATTCCCAGCCACATAGTTAGCCTGCCGCAGATCTATGCTCTACGTGTTTAGTGAGAAAGATGGCTCAGGGATTCATGGGATTTAGCATCCCTCTCTTCCAAACTGGTAGTTCGAGCCCAGCCCAGGGCATTGGTGATGTGAACTAGTCACTAAGAATGGATAAATCATCCTGGGAAGGGAGGATATTTTTCTGCTTTGGAGGAGTCCCTGTCCCCTTCTCTCTCTCCCCACAGTAGAATCAGATTCTTCAATTACCTGAGGTGTGGGATAGTGTAGTGGCCTGCTAGACACGGGGACCTGAAAGCACTTATTCCTTGTGAATGGGATTTTCAAAGGAGCAGCCTCTAAACTCTCATAGGCACGTTGAAAATCACAACCTGCCAGGTAACTAAACATCAGCGATTATTTACCTACAATATGGCAAGGCCATAAGATTTTAGTTACTAGTTAGGCAGGTAAAGGAGCGAGCGGCTGTGACTAATGTATTACAGGATTTCAGAGGTACCTGTTCACAATGTCCGAGGCTCAGCTTCCCTTTTTTGCACTGCAAAATGAATTGCGGGTGCACGTCCCGAGGACTTGCCCCTCTGACTACCCAGCGTGTAGAATGGTATGTGGTGCTATGTTGTGGGCACTCCTACGGAGCCATGTAGAACGCATGGTATCAGAGTGCCATGAGAAGTACAACTTCATTACTGCCTGGGGCCTCCGTGACAGACTGCCAGAACCCATGTTAGAGTTAACTCCAGTAAGTGCTTAGCATGAGCGTAGGTTCTTTTTATTGTGTTTTAATATGTTTTCTCTGTAGTGCTATTTACCATAAAAGTAGGTTTGCATAGGAAGTGCTGTGGGGGGGGTACCTTTCGTCTGCAGCAATTACTGTTAATGGTCTCTGAAGAGAGAGACTGCCTGGGCTGAGACTAACACAGTGAAGGATGAGCACTGTGCGCCTGGAAATACCCCAGTCAGAAGGGAGAGAGACTTGGGTCTCTACCCAAGAAGGGCAACGGCTGGAAGCCGAAGAGAGGGTGCCCTTGATGGACCACTGAGGGGGAAATAGAGAGGTCATTGCTCTGAAATGTGACGGCATCCACAACATGGAAGTATTTCTGTGGATCACTGAGGCACGCTGTGTATGACAAAGAACCCATAAGTCTCGTGCCACAATAGACAGGTTGTGGAGTGGCCTGAACAGTTTGTTCCAAACATACATACGGCTAAAGCAAATATAGATCCACCATTGACTTAGCCACATTGCCAATTGAATCAGCTGCCTTCATACCTTGAATCAAAATTACAACCTATTGAATCAGATGCATCTTCTACTAACCCCCCCACTCTATTAAGTTTCTGGCCTGACTTGACTTGTTCAAACCAATCGTCCATTTCAATAAGTGTTCTTGGAACAGTGTGATCACCCACCGTGATAAATCAAATCATAGCCAAACCCTCAGGCTTGAACAAAACAGATCAGCTTTGTGAGAATTGCTTTCTGTGTGGCATAACACAGAGCTGATCATGGCAAGTGCTAACTCTAGGGGACAGATTGTCTCGCAAGGTCGCCAATGTGGCCAAAGCAGTAAGCCTAAATTATTGAAAATAAATATAGCACAGGCTGTCTCTGTAAGAGAACATAACATTTTATATTTACTACACACAGCACCTTTCTTCAGAGGATCTCTAAGTTTTCCTGATATACGATGATAGGGAAGGAAGCAGTATTAAAACCTGGGCAGTTAGAGCAGGAGACTAGAAATGCATCTGTTGACAGGTCCCATTACCGATGTGCCTATCACTGGAGCAGATGAAGATACCCAAACCTTTTGCTTCTAGTTTGAATCCTGACTGGGTCAGTAGGGACCCTCTCGTGACTGTGCGGGTGGCATATGTGAAGCAAGTTGGATAGTTTCAGTCAAGATCCCACCTCAACAGGTGTCCCAAATGACAAAGTAGCATAACTGGTAGTCAGGGAAGCCAAGATTACGATGGGACATGGAGACTGAACTGCCCTCTCCTAGGGGTATTCACTTCACACCAGTGATGAGGCTGACAGGCAGAGCTGCATAAGGGAAGCTTGGCCTTGGTCTGACCACAGGGTTCAACCATCCAGCACCTTTATGACAGAAATTGAAAGCCACACTTTAAAGAGTAGCTCAGCAGACACACAAACACCAATGTACTCGAGCATGTGAGCACAATGGCTGCAGCCCAAAGAGGAGCAGTCCTAGTACCAAAGGCAGCCAACTAAAATTTGCCTTGGGCTGAAGTGCTAGGCACGGTGTTTTACAAGCAGTAGGTTCTGGAGTTTAAACCCGCATCATCGATGGGTTGTAGCGATAACTGATGGCTGTAGTATATACAGCCAGTACCTGTAATGTCTTGCTATTCTGAAAGCAGTACTGTAAATTTATATCAGAAATGGTGACAAGCAGAGGGTAGTTAAAGGACAAATAAGAGAATTTAAAAAAAAAAAAAAAAAGTGCCCCAAACAGGAAAAAACCTGTCCCTTTGATACCTTTCATGTGCATCAAATTCACTAAAAATGAGACCGCAGGTAACTTCTGTATACTAAAGAAGGAGTGTATTATTATAAAGATACTGCTCATGTACAGCATGGTCGGGATACGTCCTCTATACCCGTGTGCATTTTTCTCTCATCAGAATATAGTTTCATTCTAATCTTTGTAAGGATACGTTCTCAAGTGCTTTCCATTAGGAGATGGCAAAGATGCTACCAGTCACCTTTTCATTGTCTGCAGTTCGAGTTAATGATCATTAGTCTTCTCCCTCTGCACAGCTTCCACTGCTTAGTGTCAGAGACAAGAGTTAAAGCAAAAACACTTAGAAGTTTGTGCTGCTGTCTGCGCTGTGAGAGGGTTTCAGTGCCTTGTGTCTCATTCTCAGGATAAAGACTCTGCTGAGGAGAAGCGGCATCAAACAAACCTTTTACAGTGACAAGTTGCAGACGGCCATTCTGCCGCCATGCTGCATTTTCCACGCACGACACTATTCTTCCCCAGACAGCATGCGTGGCCACGCACAGGTTGCCATTCTAACCATCACTTACGTGACTAAGTGATGGCGTGAATTGCAAAAGGCATGATGTCTCGGTTTCACATGGCACTTGAGGACACCATTATTCTCTATACAGCCTCGTGTATGTCAGGGCTGCTCAAGTGTGTGATCTTCTTCTTCCGTGCTGCAGCCTACAGAGCAGGGGGTCTTAATTTATTTACCATGGGGGACCACATCCACACAATGCATATATTACCTGTATGGCCCTGAGGCCGTCACATGGGCCGCACCTGCGTGCTGATTGGGCTGCGGGCTGAGAACCACTGCTACAGCGGCTGAGCCATAACGCAGCTGAAACTAACAAAAGATTCTTCTTTAACTCCAACAACAGTGGTCTTTTGTGAGTGGGGTAAGAAGTCCTTAGTCCCATCCCTCCCCATAGTTCCTGTTGGTGATACAACCACTGCGGGACAGAATAAAGGTGGCAGAGGGAGTCCGCAGCAGAAACTGAACCATCTAAGTCAGGGGTTCTCAAACGGGGTCAGGACCCCTGAGGGGATCACGAGGTTATTACATGGGGGGGGTCACAAGCGGTCAACCTCCACCCCAAACCCTGCTTTGCCTCCAGCATTTATATGGTGTTAAATATATTAACAAGTGTGTTTAATTTATTAGGGGGGTTCCACTCTGAGGCTTGCTACGTGAAAGGGGTCACCAGGAAAAAAGTTTGAGACTCACTGATCTAAGTGGCATAATCAAGATCTGAGAGAATGGGGTATAACTTTTTTTGGCTGCCACTTGCTCAGGAATATCTGCTCACATGGGGCTTTGCGTCTCCTTGAGCAAAGCAACCATGCCAGCTTATGGCAATAAAAGCTCTTACAGCATCTCTTCCCTTTCTCCAGCTTGGATTCTTTGGGCTCCCACCCCCTATTCCTAAAAGCCCTTGTCATTCACAAAGCAGTGAAATATTTAACCCCTATTCCAAATACAACAACGACCAGAGAGCTCACTCCTTATTCTCGCTGGATGAATCGCCATTACCTTCAGTGGGACTGCTTGTGAAAGTTTTCAGCACTCTTTCTGGGGTGCAAGGCCTGCTTTATGCTGGAGTTGTGCTACGTTCAAAGTGGGCGATAAATAATCCCAGCAAATAACAGGCTGCGGAAAGCCAGACATCTTGATTGCCTGTAGGTGGTCTGTTCGCTCTCCGTTCCAGCTTCCACTCTTGCTCTCCTTGTGGTCCAGGGAGGCCGGGCATCCATCTAGAGTAAGAAACAGACCAGCAAAGGAGGACTGAAATGTCACTGTGTTGCCCCTTCAGATCTCATTTAGGAACCTTCATTAGTGCTACATGTCTGGGCTTAGGCCTAATTAAGTTGCTTGCAATGGCACACATGGCAAGGAGCCAGGAGAAAAGGTCAGGTCGAGTCGAGGGGGCAGCTAATCAAATTGCTGTGTGAAGCAGCACATGGTTTTCAGCAGTCTCCGGTGGTGTCCCAAACGGCTCAGCTCTGGCTCCTCAAAGTAAGGAATGGTGCAGACAAGGAGAGAACAGATGAAATCAGCTGGTTTATAGCAGGCAGCCCTTTAGTGGACAGGAGATTGTGTTTATGGTACACACGCACTTCAGAACACTCACACTGCGGTCATTGACCGCACCGTTGCCTTCATTGGTTTCAAGGGAAGCATGCTAGTTAGGCAAATACTTGAGCTTGGTAATTGTTCCATTTCACTTGGCCAGAAGGATAGCAATGCACACAGATGATTGCCTGGTTCTAGAGCAGGGTAGGGGAACTCAAGACAGTGAATGTTCCTTGCAAGGGGGGTGAAATACTCTGTACAGCCTTCTACCTTGTCCTTGCTGTTCTCTGTATTGCAACAGGCATCACCAAGTACTAAATGTTCCCTTTCACTTCTCAGTGTATAGAGTTGAAATGGATGAGTTCCCGTGGAAGACTGAACTTTCAGGAAGCCAACGGCATAAAGGCACAAATAGCATCAAGAATATCTAGAATTCTTCCTGTTAACGTTGGAAGTGCACCCCCAAAGGCATTGCTGCCCAAAAGGAACTATTCACCTATGTCACAATGAAATGTTTTAGTGGAGTTTAGCAAGGGCTGTAGGAGTTTGCAGCCTTCTGCTCAGTGAGATATTGGGGTTTCAACCAACTGATTAGTCAAGTAGCTTTCTAAACGCCACAGTCCCCATTGAGAGACTTAGGTAAGGAACAGACTATATAAAATATTATGGAGGAAGTACATTTTTTCTTAAAGGAGGAAGAGTTTAATAGGTTCTTCCACACCACCCAAGAAACTCTAGTGTAGTGTTCCCCTCCACATGCATCATATTGCAAGGGGGCACGCTGACTTGTGCTGCCTGTGAATTAAAGCATTATATTCTTTATCACCAGCAGACCAAGGTACCCCAATGTCTCGTTGAATAGAAAGGCCCTAACTTCTGCAGCCCTCAGTATCACATCCCGGGCCAAGGAAAGTAAAGGTAACTGAGATGGGCTCATTTAAACTCATGGTTTTGAGAGTAAATGGAACTAGAGTGGATGCAGTTACTAGTTCTTCTACCAAAGGGAGTTCCAAACTGCCTTTCAGAGTTCAGGGAACGTCTAACCTGCCAATAAAAGATTGGTTAGTTAACTCGGGTTCAAATAACAGGAAGGACACGGAAGCTTAGGTTCAATCCCAGCTTCTCCTGAAGGCTCTCTCTCAAGTGGAGTTCAACAGAGCTGCTGTATATGCACTGCTATTTTTCACACGTTAGATATTGCAAGTTCAGAACACTTTTTTTGCACAGTGTAGACCCCTTGAGTCATTGTTCATAGTCTAAAAATGCCAGGGTAAGGGTTTACATTTCAATTTACACAGCAAGTCATGAACAGAGGCCTTAGGTAATTAAAGACAAAATATGAAGCTGGCCACACCAGCAATGTCAATGGTAAATTCGAAAAAACTGTTCTTTAGCTCAGAGATGAATGTCAGAGCCATATGCACAGTGGGTTGATTTGGCACTATCATTGTGGCAGATGTGCCAACTTCGCTAATATTTCTCAAGTGATTAACACTGATAGAACTCCCTCAGCCTCCTAATTCGTTAGTGTTAAGGCCTCAGCTACTGATACAGCTAGATCCTTGCAGCACTTTATAAGCAGTGTTGATCTTTATAACTCCAATCTGGCAGAGATGCTTATCAGCATCCACAGGAGCATCATGAGACTAATGTATCTACCTAAGGTTTTTCTATAGCGTTCATCACCATAGTCAAAAAAGATTAATAGTAGTTATTGTTCATAAACCACTGGAAGTACTAAATTGGAGTCAGGACATCTAGCTTTCAGATCTGCCTCTACCATGCCGTTGCTCTGTGCCTCAGTTTCCCCACCTGTAAAACACAGCAAAGCTTATTCCCTTTGACGAAGTGCTCTGCAATGTACAGATGAGTGACAATTTTCATGCTTGGCACTTAAGCGAGAATTCCTGTTTTTCTGCTCAAATGCTTCATAGTCTTTCCATTTTTGTCATTTTAAATGCAGTTGAACGTTCACCTCCAGGACCTTGCAAGGGACTTCCAGAAGAAAGCTTCTTTAGGCTTGTAAATGAAACAGGAGGCAGCAACAATCTTCGAACACATTGGTTTTGGCTGCCATCCATCTTTAAGCCTGCACACAAAATCGGATTAAAAAATCCAGGCCTGACAGAGAGGGGTTGCCAGCAGTTATGTATTCTGTTTGAATGAGTCATTGCACCGTCTCTCACAAAGCAGTGATGCTTATTAGCAAAATGATGAGTGCCCACGTTAACCGTTTGTCTGTCATTGTGTTTCTCTGCAGCTTGAAAGCTATCCTGGTGGGGACGCCTCCAAACAACACAGTAGATCTCTCTGGCATCCCTCTGACACTGAAGGATTTGGACCGCATCATCTCATACCTCCAGCACAGCTCAGAGCACATTGACAATGTGGAGCTGTGCTTCACGGAGCTGACTGACGAGATGTTCCTTCAACTTCTGCCCATCCTCAGTGCCCTGCCTCACCTCACCACTCTCTCCCTGAATGGCAACAGACTCACCAAAGCAATTCTTCGGGACCTGACAGAAACACTGAAGGACCCCAAGAAGTTCTCCAGCGTGACGTGGATTGATCTGGGCAACAACGTGGATATCTTTTCTTTGCCGCAGCCCTTTTTGGTCAGCCTCAAGAAACGATGTCCCAAGCAAGGCAACTTGCCAACCATTCTGGAGTTCGGGGAGGGCCAGATGAGTGACTTGGAAAGCCAAGAGGGCCTGGCGGAGAGTCAAGAGGATCTGTGCTCAGCCGACGAAGATGAAAACCAACCTGACAAGATCAACAATGCAGGCACCAGACGGCAGATGACAGAGAGAACAATTGAGGTTGGGACGCTGACAAATAAATGTGACTCTGAGCAGGAACCTGCTTGTGAGGCAGCTCAGACATGATGTTCAGCTGTGTGTCAGGTGGCTGGATACTTTGAAAAGAGACGCTTTAAAACTGACACCTCACCTATGAAGGTTCTTATTAAGTGTTGATTTACATGTTCAGATGTCTACACAATCAATGCTTTGAGACTTTAGACTGTTGCCTCAGTTTCCGCTCATCATATGAATGTCAACCCATTTTGTTTCATAGAGAACATAAAAATGTGATCAAGTTGTATACTTACCTTTTATAAAGCTGGCCCCGTATTTTTAAACATTAGCAATGAGCTGTGCTTTCTCTCTCTCTCTCTCAAAAAAAAAAAAAAAAAATCTATATCGCCAAGGTATTGCAATGCCAGTTCCTTAAATAGCACAAAAGGAGAAGAAAACAGCAAACAGAATTTGCAGGAGAGGTCTCTGTTTTGAGACAAGATCATTCTTACTGAATCTAGCAAAATCTTGGTTTTAAAGTTTTCTCTCTTGTAAACTATGGGTAAATGGCTGCCACCCTAAGGAAGACTCTTGCAGAGACCAAATTAAACCTATCCCCACTCTGAATTCAAACCACACTGAAGAGTAGCATCCTTGGTCGATGACAAAACAACCGGGGAATATTTTCCTGCACCAGCCAGTAAGGATGAAATTCACCTCCTGTGCAGAGGGGTCAGCACAAGGAGAACGTGCTCCGTAGGACCTGTTTTAATTGGCGTATAGTTGTTGGGCTGGGCATATGTACAGGGCTGAATTTCCACTGCAAATTCTTGCTCCTTACCACCACCCTTTGGATTCTAGAAAGGCTGTGTCACTCTCCGGCCTCACAGGAGTTGGAGCAGCAAGATGTCCAGTCCTGAGAGCACATTTGGTGCTAGAGTTTGGCTATCACTCCCCCTACTGTAAATAACTCCATTGCTTTCAGTGAAGTTACTTGGAGTTTACCTCCCTGTAACTGAGAGCAGAAGTTGGGACCATCTGCAAAGTTTGAATTTGAGGGTTTGGTTCAGGCCCATCTCTCATACATGTAAAAGGGACAGAGCTGTTACTAACAAATATTTATTACAATATGGAATGTTTATAGAACAAAAATGAACAAACATTTTCCTGGGGAAATTTTTTAATACACTGCCATTCCAGGGTGGACAGGCACAAGCCAACTGAAGACCCATAAGGCCTGTGCCGGTCTTCTAAGTTACTTGACTGTTCCTACTCCCAACGACCAGAAGTGCTTTGTTTCTGATATTTTTAGAAGAGAAACGGTTTTGAATTTCTGACAGCAAATGGAGATGGGACCTGCACTGCTGGCTTTGCACCTGGATCCTGTCTTCCCCAAAGTTCAAGGGGGGGTTGGAGCTGGAATTTGCAGGGAGACCCATCTTTCTAGAGCATTTCAGTACATTTAAAGGACCAAACCTGATTTCCCGGCATGAAATGTAGCTATTTGGCTTTCTGTTTGTGTCCTGTTCTTTGAATAGCTTTACAGCATCATCTCCTTGGCTCAGGTGTGAGTGACAACTCTTTTGGCTTCATCTACAGGTACAGATACATTGAGAGAATTTTCTAACTTCCCTTTGGCACTAGCCCCATAACATTGCTACGCTCCCAATCCGCTTCCCTTCCACATGCAAGAAAATACCTTATAAGAGATTCTGCTACTTGTTTAAATACAGCTGGCAAAATTCATTCTGATTTGCATGTATCTAACATTGTTTTTCTAACTGCTCATTCTTTTCACAAGGCATAAAAACTTTGCAGTGAATAAACTTTTTCTGTTTGCAGTAAAGGATCTATCCATAATCAAAATAAAATGACAGTGTTTAATAGAGACCTTGTCTTGAGTTTCCATTTATTAGAGGCTTCACCCTACTGGGACCACAGTTCACAGCAGCAAAGCCCAGAATATCTGCCTCACTGGAAAATCTTTCCCCTTTCAAGATACATGGGTAGGTGCTTTATGAATGCATATCACAGATACTACAGTATTTCTCCACTAAACAAATGGTAGGCACATACCTCACTTAACAATAATACTTCTGGGTTGATTCTGCTCTCTCACATGGGGTTTATACTGTTGTAAATCTATTGACACCTGCGTAAGAACACAACTGGACTCTTTGCACTGCCTGCCCATTGGCAAAGCGCCACATCTCGTTTGAGCCCGAAATGAGAATACGTCTCTGAGATACAGAGAAGCACATTCATAGTCACGGGAGTTGCACTTATGTCACTGCTGCATTTGGCCCAGAGTTGTGCTTACTTCGCAAGACCACCAGGCTGCTGCTGCTGCCAACAGGGGAAGGTTCATCAAGCATTAGCAAATACTGACCCAACCCACTGGCCCCAACACTGGCGAGAACCTTCCTTGTGACAGTGGCAGGTTGCGGGCGTTAAATGTCTACAACATTCCAGGCCCTGTACGAGTGAGGGAAGGGTTTCTGTCAATCCCCTGAAGACAGGGCTTCCCCAGGCAGCAAGATTTTTAGTCCTAACGTTAAAGGCAGAGAAAGCAGTGCCAGTAGGAGGCATGCAAGACTCCCCTAGCATGATTTCAGAAGTCCTCATGGCCCCGAGCCCCTTGTGAGGCTACCAGTGCAGTTTTTCGCTGTGGTTTGTGCAGTCACTTGCCTGTTTTGATTCTACAGCCTAGACACTTTCATTCTAAAAGGATAAATAATATGCGTATGCAGCCTTTATGCAACTGAACAACAGAGTATAAACTGGTGCAAAACCAGCCCAGAACTTGGAGGCAGCCCAGGAAATGTGAACTGCCCATTCACCCTACTGCGTTAACTCTGAACCATAACGCTAACAGCGTAGGAGCCATGTTTTCAGGACATTTACATGAGCAATATACCGTAGGTACACGTGCACGTGGAGCTGGGATTCCCAGCTCAAGGAGACACACTTGTGCTGGCTAAACACACTGAGACTAGAGTACAGCTGTGGCAGTGCAAGCAGGGGGACAGGCCAGCCAGCCTGCCTGTGTCTTTATGGTCTCGGACAGGTACAACCTCAGGGACCACTAGCTCGAGCAGGTTTCCTCAAGCTGGGCTGCACCACCCCCAGCCCCACCCATTACTACAATGCTGTGCCAACGAGATCGTTGTGCACACACAAACAGCATTGCTCCTTGACGTACCGTGCATACCAGAGCACTCTTACTTACGAGAACGCTGGTTTCCACATAAGGGCCATAGTACCTCCTTGATCTTTGTGCACATCACCCCTTGTTACTGGCAGAGGATTTGATGGGGAGCGAGGCTACTGTATAGCCCTATGTTCACAGGCTTGATCACAACTGAACTGGCATTTGGCTCCCTCCCAGCCAAGGTTCAGCAAGCTCAGCTGACGACAGAAACTCTCCGGGGTAGTGATACTTGGCTCTAGCACTCTGCCGACACACAGCACTATGTGGACAATAAATGCATACTAGGTGCCAACAAACAAAAGAGCTGTATTTGCAGCCACGGTAGTATGTCTATTTGCACCTCACTTACACTAAGGTATAGCCAGAGGTGCACCACCGTAACACCAGGATTTGGCACGGGTTTCAGGGGCCCTTTCGTCTGAGCTCGCCCATTTCACTCTAACGGCATAGAGGGCAGCGTTCCAACTGACTTACACCCCGGAGAGATCAGGGCCAGCACAATTGGGTGTGGTTTTCTTTTAAAACCCAAAACAGAATCCTAGCCTTTTGCAGTCAACAAGTCCTGTTTACATTGGCTGGGCTGTACTTGCCGCTATTGAAATGGAGCTGGTGTATCAGGACTCAGCAGGTCTGCTTGTAAAGCGTTGCAACACAGAGCTTTGAG
The DNA here is from genome assembly GCF_025201925.1 of Gopherus flavomarginatus. Taxonomy (NCBI): domain Eukaryota; kingdom Metazoa; phylum Chordata; order Testudines; family Testudinidae; genus Gopherus; species Gopherus flavomarginatus. The sequence continues at coordinate 13,343,872 of NC_066635.1, forward strand.
CAAACACACACTAATTATAACAATCCTAGGAACAAACACCTACAGAGTAAGCCTGCCACCCAGGTAAACTTTCTTACTTTCCATATCACAGTGAACAGGCGCTGGGTTATCTGTCCACGCAGCCTTTTACAGTTCAGATTGCTTGCATGGTATTACACTTCTGCTTTCAAGGGGACAATAGCATCTTTGTACAGCATATAATGAAGCTTCCAGGACGTATCACATATATCGCTGAGTCAGTCCTCCTTTCTCTAGGACAGAACCCAAACATATTTGCAAGGGAAAACACAGCAGAAGAAAATCTGTGCAAGGAAATACAGTGAGGCAGGCAGGACCGGCTCCAGGCACCAGCACAGCAAGCAGGTGCTTGGGGTGGCCAATGGAAAGGGGAGGCACATCCGGGTCTTCGGCGGCGGGTCCATCGATCTCTCTGAGGGAAGGGCCTGATGCCGAATTGCTGTTGAAGATTAGAATGAAGTGGCGGCAGTAGAGCTGCCGGTGAAGTGCCACCGATAGGGCGGCAAAAATGCTGGAGTTGGCCCTGGAGGCAGGGCTTGTTTCTAAGCTGTAAGGCTGGGGGTTAGAAGAGACGGGTACTACCTTGAGCAAGTCACTGCTCCGTGCCTCAGTTTCACCCTCTGTGAAATGAGGGTGCAACCAGCTCTTTCACAATGGTAGGCTACGGCTCAGGGTAAAATTTTCAGAAGTGCCTAACTTAGGGCCTGTCCACACTACCAAGGCTGCACCAATATAGCTGTAGCTGCGGCGCCCCCTAGTGGCAATGCAGTGTAAGTCAACAGAAGGAGTTCTTAGGCCCGTATATTTCCACCCCAACCCCAGATGTTATTAGCTATGCCAATGAACACTACTGGCAGCATAGGGGGATTCCTCTCCATCCCCCCACCCTGCTGGCATAGCTACATCAGCTAGAGGCTGTGATTTTTTCCATTCCCCCACGCCCAAGATAAAATTGTGACCAGCGGCAGACGTGGGAGACTCCCAGTAGCCCTTAGGGTTAAATAACTTAATTCATTACTGAAATGCAGTCACCTCTAGTGAGGAACGCTGCAGCTGTCTTAGCAGTGCAGAGCAGCCTAAACACAAGACACCCAGGTAGTTCATAGCTCATTAAAGTGACAGAAGGAATATCACTTACGCAGACTAATTACCCAAGGTGGAACCTGACCCATGCACTGGCACCAGCTCTCTTGCTGGTGAAAGAAGTGCCATGAGATTTTTTTTTGATGAGCACTCAGGAAATATGGCTCTCTGTTAAAGCAGAGTACAGAGAGAGTTAATCAAGGGCATAGTGCCATATAACCCTCAAAAGATAAACACTGTGTTCCAGAAGCATCGCTGCCCCTGCCATGTTCCTAACGTGCATTCGAATCTTCTGCCAGTTTCTATTTTTTAATATTAGCCCAGCTTGTGTGTCACTTTCAGTATTTTTAGCTATCAGACAAACTGCTGGAGAGAAGCAACATGGAAAAGGAGATAAGGTATCTGCTGTGGAGAAGGAAAAATTGCTCCTGGCAGGAACTGTGAAATGCGGTATTATCGCAGCTTGGCACGAGGACAGCCAGAGGCAGCACACATACTCAACAGCAAGGAGCTCAAGCCACTTCCTAGGGATTTTAAGACAAACATTGGGTCTGCTTGGTATGACGCCAAACAGGTAGGACCTGACTCTCCTTTGATGGCATGCCTTGAGCTCCCCTGAGAGAGTGGAGTGACATGAACTGGAGAAAAGGAACAGGCTAGTTTTCCATTAGGGAAGGAAAAGCAGCTCAGCATCGGAGATTCATCAGGGGTTATTTTATATGAAAACACTGCCTTATTCCTGTGTGAGTGGATGTTTTGAAAGTCCCAGTGATCTGCCACAGAGTGGAAAGGGGAATGCATGCTTGGGATAGGAGCTACGCTCAGTGTGCTGATGGCATTGAAGTGATCAATGTCCTGGCCCTGTCAGCTGGGCTAGAAGTGAGGTGGCAAAGGGGACATGCATACATCTAGGAACAAAAGCTGGTGGGGAAGACAGACAGTTTGTGCTCACTCAAATGTGAGAGAGTATTCAGGCAGATTGAGAGAGAGCACGAGCGAGCGCTGGATTTTGACACAGATCCAAGACACCGGGTGTTACTGGAAAGTTCATTACACTATATCCAAAGGCAATGGAGTTTATTTAACGTTTTGATTAAGTACGGTCATTTGTTTTGCTACAGAAGATTCTTAGTGCACTGCACTCCTCCATGTAAATTCGCTCTGTGTCTCAGCAATGGCCAGATAACGCCTCTAAATCCCCTGTTCAAAGGGCTCCTTGCTGGCTCAGGGTTTTGCAACAACAGTCAGAATCCATTTATGGCCACAAGTGCCCATGATCGATCTCGTCTCTTCCCCAGGCATTTGGGCATTTTTGTTTCATGATCACTTGCCGTCTCTCTTAAAGGTGTTTTACCCTGGCTGGGGTAATGGGGCGAGTTAACTTACAAATCAGCACAACACTAAAATCTCGCAAGACCCTGCTGGTGCACATGCAGAATAGAGTAATACCCACCCATTTAGTCCAGGACTAGCTAACACAGGGGTAGGCAACCTATGGCACGGGTGCCGAAGGCGGCACGCGAGCTGATTTTCTGTGGCACTCACACTGCGGGTGCTGGCCACTTGCCCGGGAAACTCTGCATTTTAATTTAATGTTAAATGACGCTTCTTAAACATTTTAAAAAAACCTTATTTACTTTACATACAACAATAGTTTGGTTATATATTATAGACTTCTAGAAAGAGATCTTCTAAGAACCTTAAAATGTATTACTGGCACGTGAAACCTTAAATTAGAGTGAATAAATGAAAACTCAGCACACCACACCCCTGAGCTAACCTTTCTGCCCACTCTTTCCCTTACCCGCTCATGGCCAATGAGAAAGGGAGAGCGCTCCCAGACTCCACGTTGGGACCCCATGATCTACTCCATCCCTCTGCTGTCTCACTGGTCCCTTTAGTCACTGTTTTAGAGTCTCCTCCTCCATGATTCCCCTCGTGCTATGCATAGACAAGACCCATCAATGCAAATAAAAAGCAGGGCAGACTAGATGAATGACTGGTCATTGCTATGCGTAAAAACCTATGGAGGTACCCCTGTGAAAGTAGCTCATCCTCCTCCCCTCTGCAGCCACGAATGGGTGCTGCCTCTGCCAGTTTCTGGTGCTGCTGGTGGTTGAGAGAATGGAGTTCAGCTAAGCGGCTTGGCTTCAGGGCTTGCTTGCTTTCATTAAAAGCATGGATCCTGTTCAATTTTCCCACAGGATTCAGTAACGCCCTCTCTCCCCAGCTCCTATGAGAAACAGCAGAATCTCCATGAGTCATCCTTTGTGGAAATTTTCCACATTGTCCTATCAGGGGGCAGGGTTTACCACAAACACCATTAGGAAAAAGGCAGTGGGACCTGCCCTCAAACCTAGGAGATCCCTGGGTATCTGCAGGAGGTTAGGCCCTGTACTCCTACACTGGATCTGTTCTGTGAGTTGATGTGTTTTGCAGGGAATGTGAAGTGGGCAGAGGTCTCTGCCCCCCCCCACCCCCCATTATACAGCATGCCCAAGGGTCCTCTGGATCACTCCTCACTCCAGAAATGCCCATTTAACAGTCTGAGCAGAGGACTATTAGCCAGAAACTTCCCTGTTCTATTCTCATCATTGAAACTGACTCCATCTGCAGCTTTGGCAAACTATAGGGAATCCACGGCCACTCAGTACTTCATTGTTATTATGCCATATAGTGTGGCCATCCAGGGCTCCAGACCCATACTCAGGGACAGAATTCAACTGCCCAGCAGTTTTCCAAGCATGAGCCATGAGCCCTTGACCCTACTGCTCCTAGCTAACTGAGTACTGCATTAGGGGGTTTATCTTCTGTTAGCTGCAGCTACTAGGGTCTCATCCAAAGCCCACTGAGGTAAATGGAAAGACTCCCAACGATTTCAACCGGCTTTGGATCAGGCCTCTAGCCAGCAGCAGTCCAATATACTTGAGCAGGTATAGCATTCCCATCAGAGGTCACCTCCCAGTCCCACACTACACCATCACTTGGGCTCTGCCTCAGTTCTCCCTCTCTGTGAGATGGGGATAACACTGTCTACCTTCCCCCCCACGGCTGTTTGGGGATTAGCTGGTAAGTTGTTTTGAAGCTCTAACAATGAAAAGCGTCAAAGCAGCATTGCTGAACCCAGACTGCTCTTCTCTTTTGCTGCCTCCCTGGTCTCTCTGTCTGCTAGTTCTTCTCTCAGCTGAGGCCTCCCAGGTCTCTGTCGGCCTTTGCTTCATTCCTCCCCTTTCACATCGTAAGACTATCCCTCCCATCCACTCTGTTTCATACTCCAACACTCACACTCTCTCTTCCCACGCCAGAGCAAAAAGCAGGCTAGCTGCTTACAGTATGAAGCAATGCGATGGACTACCCAGAGGATGGGTCTCAGCATGAAAGAAGAGATCTTTGTGTATAGGATACAGGGGTAGAGCCCTACTGGTAACTAAAGTTAGTCAAAAAATGCCCAACCAAGTGACTGAACCAAAACTCATTTCTCCCTCTGACTTCAAGGGGCTTTGGATCAAGCCCTAAACCCATTCACCCAGAGGTATTGAGAAACCTTACACAAATCCTGGCTTCCTTCTAGGGCTCTCATCTCAAAAACGAGAAACACAATTAGCCAGATCCTCAGTTGGGGTAGACATCAATGGAGCCACCTCTATTTGCATCAGCTGAAGGCCTCACCCGCTCTCCCACCACATCCTGTGACGAGCACGATATTGAAGGGCAGATTACAGGGCTGACTAAAACATTCCAGCATGGTTTAAGTCTTGCAGTTCCCTAGCTGGTTCAGACAGGTCTTTGGTTAAACAAATGCAGCGGGGTTCTTCAGCTGGGAGTGAAGGACTGACAGTCCATAGCTTTAGGGAAAGGCTACTAGGAAATAAAAATGGGATCCTTGAGATCAGAGCGGACTGCTCTCTAAGCCCTCTTTCTGCAGAGCTGTAGGCTTGACAGGCAGTTTAAAGCTAAGCCAAGAAGGTAAAAAAAAAAAAACAAAAAACACCCACCAGACTTCTCTGGCTCTGCTCAGAGTGATAAAACGACTGAAAGAGCAAAGCCCTGGAAGAAACTCTCAGCTGGACTGTCTGATTTCTTGGCAGGCAACACCACAAATAAAATAAATCCTTTTGATGAATGTGGTGGAGGTCCAGGAGCAGCACTGGGCCATGAGTCTTGCAATAAAACAGTAGTGTCAGATCAAAAATCCTTCTTCATAGCAGCTTTAGTTAGGCTTCTCTCGCCATCTTCCTCCTTGACTCTGCTCCTCTCACCTCTTAGAGCTGCAGAATTATTATACGCTTTCCAGTCTCTCTTGACCTTGCTTAGATAGTTCACAATTCAGTCTTAAAATACAGGAAATTGCAATTCCTTTTTTTATCTCAGATACTTCCTCTGCCCCTCATTACTATGGTGCCTCAGCACCACACAATCTGTAACATACTTATCTCCACAACACCCTGTGAGGTAGGCCAGGGCTGCTCTTCCTGTTTTACGTATGTGGAATTGAGGCACAGAGCAACCATCATTTGCCCAAAGTCCTGTTGGAAGTCTGAGGTGATGCTATATATTTGTACAGCATCTACACAACTGGGCCTCCATCTCAGTTTAGGGTGCAGCTGGGGTGTCTAGGGCTGCAATACAAATAAATAAAAAGATACTTTGCATTTATTTAAACACCTTTATGAAAGGGTGGGAGGGCCAAGCATAGGCTAATGCACAGGGCTTAACCACAGGACTCTTGGGTTCTATTCCCTGCTCTGCCACAAATTTGCTGTGTAACATGGAGCACTTATCTCCATATTGGTTTTCTCCATCTGCAAAATGGGGATAATAAAGACTACCAGCGGTCAGTCCCAAAGGAGGGCACCCACAGCGTCCTCAACACTATATGGGGACTGAATCAAGAGAGAAGAGTAAGTACACCATATTGCTCCACCAGTATCCCTCCTGGAGGTCAACCATCCAAACACTGACAGATCTGACCTCAAACTGCTTAGTATACAAGGTCAGGCAACAAGATTAAAGCAAAAATGGAAAAAGCTCTAAAAGGAGACCAGGGCATTTTTCTTAGGCCTTGTCTATGCACAAAAATCATACACTTAAACTACATCCATACTGGGAGTGGGGATTTTATCAGTATAAAGGGGCCTTTACAGCAGAATAACTATGTCCACACATGGGGCTGTACCAATTTAGTTATTTCGGTAGAAAAATCACAGCCCCAACTGTGTGTATAAATAGTTACACCAGTCTGAAAACTGTTTGGAAACATGGCGTTATTAGTTTATTGGCTTCCTTTTGCTCACAACATGGATTAAGTTAATTAGCTAGTCGATTCTGTGGGAAACAATTATTTCTGTTCTGTGGTATCAGTATGGAAGGAGCGTGGTTTTGAAGATAGCAGAGCATTTCCTTTTGCAGTTTGTCATCCAGAAAACAACAACAGTCAGATTATGTAGCAGGCTGAGAATTTTTGAATATTTGGATCCTGTGATTTGCAATAGCTTTGAGAGGGTGATTCTAGTACAGAAAATCACTGCTTTCAGAATATGAAAAATAAAGTTGATTGAGGTCATTTATTGTGTAGAGGAGAGAACTCCTCCCCCCCCCAAACACACACACCCGCCTAAAAAATCTAATAAAATAAAAGGCACCATAACAAATCTGAGTATAACATGGTTAGTTATCTCAATCAACTATAAGGCTATGCATGAGCAGGAGAGAAATAATTCTACAGGAAAAAAAAAAAAAAGATCCCTTCAGCAGTGAGAATGTAATTGGAATTCACTCTGTGCACTCCCTCTGAAGAATCAACTGTAAGGGAATTAAAACCAGTAGACAAGGAATTATGAAGACATTAAAAAAAAAGTTTGCTGCTGTAAACCCCAAAGGACTCATTTCAATAGGATTCCTCAGGGTAGGGTTTGCAAACCTAGGCCATGTTTTTTCCTGCAAGTTTAGATTTGTTTAAAACAAGAGTTAAATTTCTGGAAACCCAGGAGCAGTAAGGAAGTGACAGCTGGCAACGGTAGTAATGAAAATATAAGTCATTCGTAAAAAAAGAATAAAGGAAAAAGGTCCAGATTAAGGAGGTGCTGACCCTAAATGGCCAAAGGAAGCCAGGATGGAAATGAACATGGCCAGACATTCGCAAAGTTACTCAAGCTCAGAAAGTGCAACTGTGATGTGGAAATGGGTGAATATAACAAAGGTTCAGGGAGTCCTAGTGGGTGTGGGTGTGCTGGGGAAGCAAAATACTTCTCAGAAATAACTTCTTCCCTCCCTGCTGCAAGGTAAGTGATGAAATAAAATGTGAGGGGGATGAGGGTTGGGAAGGAGGACGAGAAAAGCCATACCACACTAATCCAATGGGATTGATTTTGCATCCTAGTGCGAGTGTCCCACTCTGGATTTTAAATACATTAACAGCAACTATTTGCATTGCAGGAGCATCTAGCTGCCACAACGGACATTTTTTGTGCTGTTCCCCATACAGAGTAAGAAAAAGTTCCTGCCCCAAAGGGCTTATAATAAAAACAGACAGAGAAGACACATGAAATAATATTCCCATTTTACAGATGAGGGACTGAACCATCGAAAGATTAAGGGAATATTTTTTAAAATCACCTAAGTGATTTAGGAGCCTACAGCCTAGTGAAAGTCAATGGAACTTAGGGTATAACTTTTAAAAGCACCTAAGTGACCTGTCAGGGGTCTCTCAGACCCTGTGCAAAGACAGGAACTGAACACAGATCATCTTAGTATCAGCCCTGTGCTTCCTCCCTTCTTGCCCATTTTATTACAAGGAGGCAGGACACTGGACTGCTCCTCATTACAAATGCTATTATTGTTCCTACAGTTATCCAGAGTTAGGAAATTCAGATAAAACATTTGAGTCTATGCCCATCTGGAACAGTGAATTCCACAGGCAGATCAGACATAGTGGGCTCTTCCCATCCATTTGGCATTCAATTCTGAAGGACAAATAGCAAAATAGATTCAATGTCCACCGTCCTGTACAGTCTCATGCAATGGAAACTCCACCACTTTACACCGAGAGCCAGACTTTCAAAGGAGCACAGGGAAAGATTTTCAAGGGCTCAGCAGCCACAATTGGGATCGGTGTTTTCAGAAGCTCCTAGCAGTTCCCAAGAGGACACTTATGGCCAGATTTTCAAAAGAGCTCAGCACCCAAAGTGTGGGCGCCTTTTAAAATTTTCACCCCTTACTTTGGTACCTAAATGAGAGCAGAGTTGGTTAAAAAATCTGGCCCTAACTCAGGGTGCTGAGCCCTTCTGAAAATTCTGGCTGGCTGGCTTAGGGAATATGCAGCAGGGAACAATTCTGCTCTAGCACCCGGGACTGGGTGCTTTTTCTAGCCACATCACTGCATGCAAACATGAAGGGTGTAGCACAAAAATGAAGCCAAATTCAGGATATTTCTAGTGGCGTCCAACATTTGTTACAGAGACCCAGTGCTACCGAGGCAGAAGGACTGTCTGTACCAGTCATCTTCCCCTACAGTGCTTCCCGACCCAGAGTCTCCTTCCATCTCTGACCCCGGGCTGGCACACAGGTGCTGGGTACTCAGTCCATTCAATGCTTTGTGGGATAGAATCTAAAACTCTGGACACTAATTGCACACCGACAGGCAGCTAGTACATTATTGCTTTTCCATATCGCTGTGCTCATCAAAACGACCTGAGCTCAGGGTCCCATTGTGCACGTCACAGACACAGTAAGCCAGTCCCTGGCCCGGAGAGAAGGCAAAGTAAGGAGTAGTCATGGTATCCTTTTGGCCACTCAACAGAAATCACACTGCCCCTGCTGCGGCCACCCTGTGCAGTAACCTGAGCAGAGGTGACAAAAGCCAGTGTCCCATCTCCAGGGTGACAGGGTGGGCCCCATGGCTTTTCCTAGCACGGGGCATAAACGTAGCCGGCGACTGTATGCTGTAAAGCAGCGGAGACGCTGAGGGAAACAGAGAGAGAGAGGCAGCGCATGTGCTGAACTGAATCTGATCATGTGCACCACTAACTTCAGCCGAGTTACTCCTGACTCACAGCAGGGCAAGAGAAAGCAGAATCAGGGCTTGGAGGCCTAGGCCTCCCACTCGCTGTACATGACACAGCTATAGGTCCTCACTCCCGCTTTCTTGTCTACTTTACTTCATCTCCCTGGCTCGCTTCTGGGGTGAAACATGTCATGAGATCTGCCTGGCCCCAAGCCTGTCCTTGTGGAGGGAGTGCGTACTGGATACAGAACTGTATTGACAAAGCAGGCACAGCTTGTGCCTCAGCAATGCCCTGTCCTTCAACGTGCGTCGTTCCTCACCTGCAATGGGGTGAAGGAGTATTCAGTCTCTATGCCCCCCTTAGCTTCTCTGAGGAGCTGCTAACAGAGCCACAGGCTGTGGGTTTTGTGGGGTGGACCCTTGCCCTGGGAACCAACCAGCAGCGCATTTCACTCAACAGTCATCAGTGCTGAAGTGACCAGCAACCTAGACGAGTTACCACTTGGGAAGTTACAACGTACCTGAGTGCTCCTGTAGGGATGCCACTGACCTCATTTTCACTGGTGCCCCAGGATTTGTGGTGGTTAGCACATCTGAAAAGTCAGGCCACAAGCCTGTGTTTCCTCCTCCTACACTGTAAACACATCACCAGCTGGGATTAGGCCAGGAACCTGGCCATTCTGGTTGTTTTATAGATCCTAGATGACCTATACCTGTAGGTTTTATGGGCCTGTAGGTCCACATTAGCTTCAGTGGGACAACCTCTGGGCATAAAGTGTACATACATTAGTGTTTTTGTAGGATCAGGACCTATCAGTTTATAGGGTATCAGAAACATGCATGATTTACTAAAGCATACCAAAAAGACAAACAAAACTTTTTAGAGACAACGTACCTTTTGTCCAAATGCTTTGACTGGGTAACTTTACCTCCCACTGGAGGCCACTAGCAAAGTAAGCTTGTGGGACACAGTGATTTCAGGAAAGGAAGTCAATCAGCAAATAAATAAAAAATTTAAAAAAAAAAAGAGAGACTCCAATGTAGTATTGCCACACTGAAAAGTAAAGGAGGAATCAGGCAGCTAGAATCAGCTACTGATTAGAGGTAAATTAGCACCATCCAGTGAAAGGTGCTGTTGCATTTATAATCAGCAATCAATGGCCACATTGTATAAACATGAGATTGAGTTGAGAAGGGAGGAATGAGATTTGTCTCCTGGGCCAGCAGATGGCTGTTTGTTTGTACCCGCTATGGAAACACTCCTGGATTTTCTTTACAAAACAAGACAATCAAAAAAACAACCAAACAAAACCTCAAACTCTTGTACTATAATTATTTTAATTTCCTTCTAAACTCCTTAGAGCACATGTGCTTTGCAGAGTTCTCTCACTAGCACAGGATAGTGTGTATTCCCTCTGGAACAGGAATCATTAGAGATTGTAATCAAACTGGCTGTGTGGAGGGGCTGTACTTCTCCTCCACCCCCATCCTCATTTTGAAGCCTCTAGGTTGTAAAGGGTCAGATTCCCAGGAATAACCTATAATTTATAAATAGATCCTCTCCATTTAACCCCAACAGCCCTGCAAAGAAGGATGGCTGGATGCCTTTCCAAATGAGAAAGCACCTACAAGCCTAAACCAAAGCAATCCTGATGTGACAGTAGAACCAGCAGTAGAACCGAGCTGACACAACCTCTCATTAAACATATTGATTAAGAATGTAAGCCCAGATCTACAAAATAGTAGAACTTGTTTTTAAAATTGTGCCTCTGTACAGCAGCTGCCGTCACCCTGTGGTCCCTGCTTTATAGTAAATAGCGCCAAGCTTAGGTGGGATGTTGCTGGCTGAATTCATACATTTAGGTTAATTAAATTTTAGCACTTAGCAAAGTTTCTGAACCAGCTAACTGGGCTGTAGGGAACAATGAACAGTAGGGTTCATCAGTCTGGATGCAGAATTCATAAGCACAAGGTAAGGTTTATAATATCATGCAGAGGCCACCTACAGTGACAATGGCCATGAATAGCAAATATTATTATGTAGCCCCTCAGAGTCCTCATCATGAACATGTCCTAGGGCCCAGATTCTCAAGGGGTTTTAGGCGCTTAACTCCCATACCCTGGAAGATTTGGGCCTATGTGCACAAAGAGGGCCAAGTTCTGCCTGAGTGTGAGTGAGTGGAATTCTGCATTCTACCAGTTTACAGCATGGCCTGATGTAACCCAGGGACATGAGCATCATTAAGCTATTTGGGAGACATTTTCAAAGCCACCTACCCGACTGAAGAACTAAGTCCCATTGAAAGTAAATGGGACTTAGGCATTTACATCACTTATATACTTTGGGGAAACGTTACCCTTGATCAGAAGATGGCTTGGAAAGGTAAATGTTGCAAAGTTCAACATCAAGGAGAGATGAGCTCAGTCTGGGTGTTTGGTTTTTTCTTTTAAATGTAGACACAAGAACCAGGTTTCCAAAAGCTGCCCTGATTTTGCCCTCTCTGTCTTGCATATGGAATATCTTTGCATCCACTTGCTTTACCTGCACAATTGCCAGCGTTTGGGGCTGCTAAACTGGAGCTCCAGTTTGAAATAACTTGGCCTCCATGGGGTTACTTAGAAAGGAGTTGACCAAACCCCTACTTGCAAATACACAAAAGAGCAGAGGTTGTCGTAACCCCACAGCATTTGCCCGAGTACCACAACTGTTTCCTGTTGGAGGTGCAGAGGAGGGAGGGTAGGAGGCACCTTTGCGTGTCCTGCATCTCATGGAGGGGGTGGGTCACTGTATCTGGCTATCTATGCGGGGGTCATGGAGTGAGCCTGTGGAGACACAGGGGCTCTACCAGACTCAGCAAGCAGCTTGCAGGGAATGTAGCTGCTCTTCCAGCCTAGGTTGGAGGGTGGGATTTCAAAACCCTGTCTGCCAACTCTTTACCTGCATTACTGCCCTGTTGTTCAGACCATATGCATGTGAGTTTCACCCAGGCCCCACTCATTCACCCACAAGGCACAGAGTGAAAGTTCATTTGCATAAACACCCAGCAGAAATTAGACTAAAATTGTCAGCTGCCTAAAGCCAGATCCCCCCCACTCCCTGCCACTCTCGTTTATTAAAAGAAGAAAAAATCCTGGCTTGGAAATGACGGTTTCCCAGCTGGGGAGAATCTTTTGCATTATTTATTGGCAGCTTGGCAGGCGTGTTTGACTGTGATTCAGAAGGTGGTAAACAGTCAGCTAGAGTTAAGCTGACAAAAAAAAATGGCTGCATCTGGAAATGGTGACTAAGTACTATCCCTGCTTTACATATAACATACAGCAAGAGCATGGATTAGAAATCAGAGGGTTTCTAGCTCTTGCTGATCAAAGAGCTCAGGCCAAATTTCACCCTGCTATAAATGAGTACAGCTCCCCCTGAAGTTTTTTTCCTCAGTGGAGTGGTGAGCCAGTTGCAGATCTGCCACAGGGCATGGAAGAGAAATGTCACAGATGGCAAGTGCTGCATACTGGAGGGACTAGATCCCCAGCCAACAGATATGAACAGGTCAGTCCTAGAAAGCTGACAGCTCTGGGAATTTGCCATTGCTATAACAGCATGCAGCTGAGCTAATCTTTTAAATATAATAATGTTTGGCTCTTACATAGTGTTTTTTCATCTGGAGAGCTCAAACTTCCTCTCAGAAGTGGGTAAATATTGTTAATCCTTTTAACATGAGAGGTTAGCTAATATTTGAAGTTTTGTATGTTGTTTCTGTTAGGAGGAAAATTGATGGAGTCAGGTATTTTCTCTGATGCAATTCTGTTTGTTTACAATTAATGATCCTAAAGTCTTGCTTCCCTGAACACACACACACACACACACACACACACGAGAGTTTCTGTGCTCACAGTTCCCAGCCTCTTTTCAGCCAGCACTCTACTCAAAAGATCTCTCAGCCTTTTCCTCAAGGCCATGCTACTCTGGCTGTGTCTGGAGCTTCCTTGCTGCCTCCTCTGTCAGTGTTTCTGGTGTTGTATTGCTTCTCTCCTCACACACACAGCTCCATCCAACAACCCTCGGTACCTTGCATTTGCGTTCAACCCCTAGTCAAACTGCTTGGCCCACGTAGCATAGATTCCAGACTCGCCTTCCGCACAGCCTGTGGCTTGGGCAGTGGCTCCATTGTTTCAGCTGTCTATTCCACAAAGGAACTTAATTGCTTTTTACACTTATCACAGCTGTCAGGAGAGGTTTTCCCCAGCTTAACAGTATTATCCAGATTTTATAGGAGTGTAAACTGAGCTGTGTTGGGGAGGACAGGGGTTAAGGCCAACATTTTTCAAAAGTGGCTGTTCAATATGAGAGTCTCCCATCATAGGGTGCCCTGCATGAAACTCCTTGGGCCTGATTTTCAGACATTCTGTACACCCTCTCCTTCTACTAAAGTCAATGAGAGTTGCAAGTGCTCAGCACCCCCTGAATATTTGGCCTAAGGGGTCTCATTTTGGGCACCCAAAGTCAATAACCACTTTTGAAAATGCTGGCCTAAAATTACTTCCCAAAGACGTATAGCAAGTTCTTGACGCTGCCACTGTCTCTTGATTCCTAGCCCAGAGCTCAGGCCACTAAACCACAGCTGCCTGAGTGATGCAAATGATGCCTATTCACCTTAGCCTGAAAAGGAAGAACAAATGTTTCCTTGCACTGACTGGTAGCCTTCTTCCTAAATGAGCAACTGCTTCCTCCTGGAGACCACACACCAAGGTCTATCCTTGTTTTGTGTTAAACTGAATAGCATAATCAAATATTGTCCCAAGATACATTCTAAGTGCTATGGTCTACATGGAAGAGAGCCCCATAAAACACCATCTCTAGACTGTAAAATAAACTGATCCTATAAAAGAATTCCTTTATTAGCTCTGCCTTCCATTATACCTCACTCTCGCTACCTCCCCCACTATCTGAGATTGGATTCGGCGCCTGTCAGGTTAGATCCCAGCTTTTGACTCTTCCCTGCACTGGGAATCATCCCACTCCATAATTTTAGTGAGGAAGCCAAAAGTTTAGGAAAGTTGTCTTGAACTTTTTTTTTTTGTTTTTGGTGCCAATTGCTCTGTATGGCTCAGCGGATACCCCTCGTTGATGGTGTGTTTCTATTAGCGAGGGTGACATCCTAGAGCAGGTTTCCACTACCCCACAAGGGGGTGTGAATAGCAGCGCTCAAAGCGCTGTGTTGTATTCCCTCATGTGGACGCTGTGGGCATGAACTACCTGTTTGAAGAGGATTACGTTCATGCAGATTTCAGTTTGCCCCCGCAGCATCCACACGGGTCAGCACTTCAGTGCACACCACAGAGCACTGTCGACATGCCCTTCATGTCTTTTGTTTCAGTTCTGCCGTACTGTGCCCCTCTATGTTTTGGCCAGAGTAGCAGAGACCAGGCATGACACCAGTAACCTTCTTGTTTTAAAAATCTGCTGGAATCAGACAGACGCAGGGCTCTGCTACAGGAAATCAGCTGTTTTCAAAATTCCACTTACTCCATTTTTATACTAGTAAATCTTGACAACAGTAACCGAGATGGAACTAGCCACCATCGTCTGCCTGGCTGCAGGCTCTAACTGCAAGAGAGGTGACCTGGCTTTTGGCTTTGCACGCCAACCTTTTATCTTGTCTATTATCTTCTCAGCTGCAGTGAGGGCTAGTGATCAAATACTGTTCCCAGCTGTGAAACATCCCCTTCACTAGAGCAGGGGTCGGCAACCTTTCAGAAGTGCTGTGCCAAGTCTTCGTTTAGTCACTCTAATTTAAGGTTTTGCGTGCCAGTAATACATTTTAACCTTTTTAGAAGGTCTCTTTCTATAAGTCTATAAAATATAACAAAACTATTGTTGTATGTAAAGTAAATAAAGTTTTTAAAATGTTTAAGAAGCTTCATTTAAAATTAAATTAAAATGCAGAGCGCCCTGGACCGCTGGCCAGGATCTGGGCAGTGTGAGTGCCACTGAAAATCAGCTTGAGTGCCGCCTTCAGCACGTGTGCCACAGGTTGCCTACCCCTGCACTAGAGTATGGGCAGAATATCTACCATCTATTATTGTTATTTATTATAGGACAGAGCCAGGATCAAGGCCTCATTGTAGTAGATGCTATAGAATTATACCATAGGGACAATCTGTGTCCCAGTGAGCTTACAATCTATAGACACAACAGACAAAGGAAGTATTGTTATTTCCATTTACAGATGGGAGACTCAACGTTAAGTGACCTGAGCACGGCTGTCTGAGATACAGCTGAGAATTGTACCTAGATCTTCCAAGCTTCAGTCCAGCGCCTTCGCTCCGATACCATCTTTCCTACTGAACAAACTGCACAGAGCTCCTTTCAGACTGCTTTGAGGGCCCAATCCTGTGACATACTCAGGACATCACGGGATTGTAAAAGAAACTCTTCTAGGGCCCAGAGATGTACATTTCATTTATTTGCTTTTGGAGTGTGGAACCTGGTGCCCCTGATAGAATTACCAACTGGCTTTGTGTAATGCTGTTTAGGATGTGCTAGACTGCTCCATCTGTGCAGTTTATGTAAATCTCTGCCAGAATTAAAAGTATGACACTACAAAATCATTTTCAAAGCATCAACATGGTGGAGGTGATTCTTTGTTGTTAATCTTTTTGAGTCAAATTCTGCAACAAAACAGAACTAAATAATGCATCTAGGCCAACAGCCAGTTATTGAAATGCTGGGAAGGAAGAGGTGTTAAAAACCATAAAGCAATTGTCAATAATCCTACAAATATTTAGTCAAAGGTGTGATTATTTCATGGATTCTAAAGGGCAGTAAATTGTTCTCAGGTGAAAGTTACTTACATTTCTGCCTCACAGGAATTACAAACTGCTTATGTTGTTGTTGGTTTATAACCTCAAGGTTGCTGGGTGCTGAGAAACTCCTTAGAGGGGGCTGAGAGCTCTCAGTTTGGGCAGGGGGAGGGATGAGAAGCCCCAGGTGGCTTTCTCTCCCACCCCTCAGCTCCTGGAAGGAAACAGGGAGGTGAGAAGCCCTGGGTGGTTTCCCCTCTGCTCCCAGCGGGGAATGGGGAGTGGAGTGGAGTGGAGGCAGCCCACCAAGAGCTTGTGGGGAAGCTAGGTTCCTGGCAGGGAGCTGCCAGCGGAACTGAGAGACCAGGCTAATTACTGCGGTGGTTGTAAGTCAGCCTAATATAGGTCGACTTATGTTTCTCGTGTAGACATATCCTAACAGAGGCATATAGAAGAAGAGATACACTGCAGAGTCCATATGGGGACCATGTACTTAAACAAAAAACCTAATGGGAGGACACTGGATGTTGATTAGAGCTGGGAACTAGGACTCCTGAGTTCTTTTCCTGAATTGCCCAAAGTAGTGAAAGGTAATAAAAATCCTGCTTGGCCTGTTAAGGTTATTTTTATAAGAAATTTAATGTGGGTTGGAGACAGCAAAACTGATACAAACTGGATGTGTTTATGATAAGAATCACCAATTATGGGTCTCCAGGGTTCCTAGAGAGGTCACCACATTGCTACAGCAACACATCAAGATAGTGCTAGAACTAGAAATCGGCATCCACATAAGAATCACTGGATAAGTGGTTTGATTGCGTAATTTTCACAGGACAAGGTTGCATCCCTTTTTGCCCACTGCTTTTCTGGAAGTCACTGAGAAACTTGTTCCAGCTAAACTAGTTTGACAAGTTGAGACTGAACAGCCTGTGCTAAGCTCTGCTTCATGGTCATAGGTGACACCAGTCGCAACTTGCTTGTCTATCTTCCCACTATCAGGCCTTTGCTTTTCTTATCCTGAAAGTCATCCTGATCAAGTGAGGCGAGAGTACCAAACAACATCTCTGCTTCTGATGTGTGCAGCTGAATCCTGAGCTTCCTGGGATGTGAGCTTGAGGTTCTTGATATCAACATCACCAGAGCATGTCATCTTTCCTACCCCAGCTTATTTGTCCTCTTGTCTAATAAGAGTTTGTTTAGCCAGCCAAGACACCTTTTGCAACACTGTTGCAATTAAAAAGGAAAACTCTGTGCAATGTTTTAGCCCAAGTTTGGTAAAAGTTTACCAGCCCTCAGAGGGTCTAAGAGTCATGTGCCTTGCCACTGGTTTTCCAGCACCTATGTTGCAAGCAAGACAGACACAGACAGAAGTTGCATTTTCTGTTTTCACTTTTCTTCTCTCTCTCGTCTTGTGGATGCAGCTGTTTTCTCTTACCTTAAAAAAGAAAGAGCTTTGGTCTTCAGCTAACTTTTCTCCCAAGAAATCAAATAGCTGTGTTATTACAATTAATAAAAGATTTAATACCATATCTGAATACCATCTAAAGGACATGTAAGAAAGTTATCTTACCCTATAAAACACACTGTACAACTAAACAGAAAAAGGAAGGAAATTGTTAAAATTTGGAAACTGACTTCTAAAGTTTCAAATGCTTTAACAATTTCTTCTACTTTTTAACTACATCATTGAGAAAAGGTGTTTATGATGAGTGTTACAATAGAAGGAAGCCATTGACAACTTGAGGTGAAACCTTGAACTACGCTTTATGGTGGTGTACCAGTAAACAAGAAAGAGTTTTAGATTGCCCTATTCATGCTGGGCCTGAGACACACCTCCTCATCAGTACCTCGGCTCTAGTTCCTGCTCTGGCATTGATCTCCTGTAGGGCTCGGGCAAGCCATTTAAACATACTACTGCAATTTTCCCCCATCTCTAAAATGGGAATGCTACTCACAGAGATGTTTCAGTTAGTTATATTTGTGAAGGGTTGCCATATTGGGATGTAAGAAGCTATATAAAAGCAACGGGATAAGAAGGTAAGAGCAAATCTAATTCTCAACATCCTACATTGCTCGCAAATATCTGGATAAAATGTTAAATTTAGCATTTTTCACCATTCAGTCAAAGCTAATGATCTTTGAAAGAGGACACCTGTGGCAAGATGCATTTGTTGAACAGTTCTCCTGACTTTTCAGGATTAAATATCATCTATGGAATTATCTTTGAAATCAAAGGGTTTGTCCTATGCTTTTAAAGTGGTCTATAGTGGGAGAAGGCCTCAAACTTATTTATTTTATATTCTTGCACTTAAAAACACAGTAGTGAACTGATTTTCAGTGGCACTCACACTGCCCACGTCCTGGCCACCAGCCCGAGTGGCTCTGCATTTTAATTTAATTTTAAATGAAGCTTCTTAAACATTTTAAAAACCTTATTTACTCTACATACAACAATAGTTTAGTTATAGATTATAGACCTACTAAAACCGTTAAAATGTATGACTGACATGCAAAACCTTAAATTAGAGTGAATAAATGAAGACTCGGCACACTGCTTCTGAAAGGTTGCTGAACCCTGAGCTATATTCTAGAGAAAGCAGGTAACAGCAGGAATAAGTGACATCAGCCACTGCTCATTAGTTGTAGAGATCAGTGTACATTTTACATTAACAGTTTCTGATGTTTGTAATAAAAAAAAGTTACAGCAGTTCCTGCAGTATGCTACGCTATCCTATCATTTCCCTGACCTTAGAAGAATCAAAAGGCCAACTCCAGGAAAATTGATACCAAGTTGAGCCAGCTGTTTGGGTATAGACTGTGGGAAGTTAGTTAGCACTGTGGCGATAATGCCTACGGCATAGCCACGATCAATAAGCCCCGCTTATGTAAATAATAGCATTTGACCTAATGCAAGATATTAATGCCTTTGTGCACTGCAGAACGAACACAGCTGTGGAAAGTGAGCCAGGTTCTATTCTGACTGTGCATTAGCCTCAAAAAATGTGGTAACAAAACTAGAACAAGTTCCAACTGCAGGAACTTGATTAGTGATGGCGATGCACAAGCCAGAAATAACCCAGCTTGGCTCTCAGGTTGTTGGGGGGGAGATCATAGGGCAGGCAGTTGGGAACAAAAAATAATCTCTCGATTTGCAAACTGAGCAAATCACACAGAGACCAATTGAGACACAGAATTTCAGGCTCTAACTTCCTATGTAGAAAAAAGAGAGCTGCTTACTTTTGAAATCCTACATTGCATCTTTTCTGCCTATTACCTTAGGGTTTCAATCTGTTCACCACTGCCTTTGATTATGTGTACTGTATTCTAAATTAATTGCCTAGGTTTGCTGACAGCTAATAAGTTATTGATTCTGTAACTTGTGCACCATAATTTACTTTTCTTTCTTCCTTTATTAATTCAATCTGAGGGGAAAATAAACCAGTGGAATCCATACAGCAGCATCCAGTAACGGTTTAAATAAGTATATTCTGCAAGTGCTGGAAAGGTTTGGCTAAAGAATTCAATTTGCAACCTCTCTCTTTAGTACGTCTGTATCTACTGCATCCTTGGTGGACTAGTAGTGGAAACATATGCAGTATTTCAAATTAAAAAACAACAACATGGAGCCTTGTGCGGGGGGTATGAAGTCAATGGAGTTGCACCAGTTTACACTAGTTGAACGTCTGGTCCAAGGTATTTTCTCTGGTTTGACTCTGAATGTTTACAGTTGGGCCGGGAGTCCTGAGTTCTATTTCTGACCCTGTCACTGACTCACTGCGTTACCTTCAGCAAATCATTTATCCTCTCAGTACTGCATCTTTCCACACCTGCAAAGCGAGGGCTGTAATTCTCACCCACCTGAGTGACATGTGTTGATGTCTATGATTTTATTCGTATTGTGGTAGTGTCCTTAGGCCCCCACCAAGATCAGGGCCCTGCTGTGATGGGTGTGATACAAACATCACAACAGTCCTTACCCTGAAGAGCTGACAACCTACGTGCGCAGGGCCAGTAGGAGCCTCCGTTCTGATCTCCCTTATGCCAGTTTTACACAGTGTAACTTCATTGAAGTCAGCGGAATTCCTGTGTAAATTGAGAGTACCTCTGCTGACTTTAGAGTCCCATTAGTGTAAGACTGGCGCGAGAGAGGTTAGACTCAGCACTTCTCTTGCTTAGGTCTCCAAATGCTTTACAAAGGTCAGTCTGCATTATAAGAAGAAACTATTAGAATGACTGGTCTATGGAGATTTCGGGGTGGTTGTCTTTAATAAATGCTAGTCAGGGAAGATAAAGGAGACAGTGCACTAAGAGCGGGCCGTGGCTCCAACAGCCAAATGGGAGCAGAATCCAGTTGGAAAATAACACCAAGTGTATCAGGCTGGGAATAAGCCCCACTTTCCCTTTCCATCCACAAATGGCAAAACCTGTTCTTCCAGTCTAAATTGGCTTATTTATATTAAACAATAGGAAAGAAAGAACAGAAGTAAAGCATCCATAAGAAAGTACAATGTGTATGACTCCTTTGTAACTTGCTACATGTAACCCACATATGAAATGGCTGTTGAACACTACAGATAGAAATTGAGGCTGAGATTTTCAAAGACTGCAAGATCCCTTAAGGCAGCTTTGAAAAATCTCAGCCTTAAAATAAAAGGAAAAACAAAAAAGGCTTCTATTTCAGAGCTACCTCCACACATCACACTCTGATCTGTAGAGATCCTTGATATTACTATCCACTATTTCACATGACAGTAACTGTTTTATTTTCTCTCTTTTTCTCTCTAAATTATGGATTTAAGACCAAAACATTTTAGACTGTTGTAGGGAAAGCTATAATTTCATGCAAGATGAGAACTCATCCTGCCACATGTTACAGAAGCAGGTTTTCACAGAGTTGTACATTAAAATGCAAAAACTTTTCATGGGAAGAGGGGTAGGAGGGTAATGCAAAAATTGTGGAACAGAGTCGGATTAGGTTTAGGTTCTTTATGCAGGAGACTAAAAGAAAAAGCACCAAAAATTTAAGGGTCAGATTTTCGCAAGATCTCAGAGCCACCTAAATAAGTGATCAGATTGTCAAGAAAGCTCAGCTGCCAATCATCAACAGGTGATGAGCACTTTTAAAAATTGTCCCCAACATTACTATGAAATAGATCCATTCCCCTCCCCCCCGCTCAGGAGAAACATGCAACAGAACGTTTTAAAATATCACTGTAAGGGGGCCAAATGACTCAGAAGATAGACTCTGTATTCCATAGAATTCACTGTAGGTTTAAACTTCAGCTCGTATCCGTGATGACTCAAGCCCATCCCCCTCGTCCTCCAGATGGCTGTTTAGCCAGGGTATATCTACACTGCAAAGGAAGGTGTGATTGTAGCACAGGGAGGCATACCATGCCAGCTTTAATCTAGCTAATGCAGATAATAATAATGAAGATGTGATGGCATGGGCCACCAACCAGAGTACGACCCTCCCAGAGACACTGGGCACATACACAGGTGCCCACATCACACAACCAACCACCAAAGCTGGCACCCTGGAGGGGGCCTTTCTGGCTCACCATCCATAAGTCCTGATGATGCTACTCATGCCAAACTTCCACAGACTTCTAAGTGAATTTCACTCAGAGCAGCTGCAGCATCAGCCCCATAACAAAAACACAACATCCCCAAACCATATCTACAGAATTAACAAGGAAGAGGAAAAGAGTAGAAAATAATGCAATCAGCTTGCAGCTCCATGGGCTTCAAAAACACACCAAGGGATTTGGGTTTGCAATGAAATTTAAAAATAAAATGCATGATTTGGGGGGCAGTGGGGGAGGGTGCTACATACACATTTAGGACCTGATCCTGTCATAATTACTAATGCAAGTAGTGCCATTCAAGTCACTTGAGTGAATAAGGGTTGCAGGATCAAACACTGACACATTAACTAGTCCATGGAAAAATTGTGTGTGTGTTCAGCAGAATCTGGCAGGATTTCATTCACAGGGGCCCTCTGCACCTCACTGCCTCTAGCGCTTCTGGCTCCCTCAGACATTGGTTCTTTGGCTGTGCTGTGCGATGGAGCTCTAGGGAACGTGGAGGTGCTTGGAGTCAGCCACTCTGCTAACAACCTGAATCCTTATGCCAGCATGATTTAGAGGCTCAGATTGCGGCTGTAGATACCAGCTGCACAGAGCCAGCGCACCTGCTAGTTTTGTTTGCTTCTTTCTTCATTATACGGCAAGAGTAATAGCAACACATTTGTACTATGCGTGGAATAACTTCTGTAAGCGGACTGAGGAAAAGCTTGTTTATTCTCTGCTCTATTTCAGAAGTGGTAAAATTTGCTCCTTTAACTGTCACCCTCACTTTCGAAACTGAACTCTTTCTAGCTAATAAATCACATAGGTTAGTTGAGAGGAGACTGTTTGCTTAAGTGACGTTATTTATATGAAGAAATGATCCAGCTGAGGAGATTATGGAAGAGGGAGATACACATCAAGGCCCTAATTATACCCTGGGTGAGCACTACTTCCCACCACCCAACACAGATGTAATGAAGTTAAGTGGCGTCTGCATAAAGAAATTAAAACTACTGATTATTCCTCAAGAAAGGTTTTTAATGACCTACAGCTATAAATGCAACACAGACAGAATAGGAAAAGAAAAAAGTTAAAGACCAGCATTGAATAAGGATTAATATAAATGACAAATTATACTGAAGACAAGCACAAGAACAAGTAATATTATGCATCAGGTACTTACTACTATTTTTAATACTGCAGCATTGATATAACCTGAGATCACATTATTCCGACACCACCATTTTTAATCTTGTAGCATCAGTACAATTTGAGATCAAATCAGCTCGTGCAACCCACACTTCTTTACTCCGTTACTTTATACTGCACGCAACCAGACTTTTACACTTGTAGTCTCGGCAGGGTAAGGTTTTCGTTACCCTTTAGTCGACTGCTCTTTGCACTGGCCAGGTACAGATAGTTGGTGTAGTTCAAGTTTCCTCGGTTCAGGGGGTGTATGTGAGCCTGACAAAGAGTGATCTCTTTTAGGTCAACAGACACACAAACCCACCTGGGGCACTACACATTTTCCTCTCATCTGCCCCCGTGTTTTGAAGCAGGTCAACCAATCAGGTTAGGCCAAATGTTTACTGTAGTAGTTATTTTGAAATTATGATCTATGCACAGCTCATATTCTCCGAATACAGCCAATTGTCCTAACTGTGGTTAATTTGTCAGACACAAAACATTTAAAACAGCCCAAAGAAGTGCTTGGCTGTTTTATACCTTGACCACAAGTCTGTATCTAATTTTTCAAAGCCTGCTTTTTGGAGTTGACCAGAAGTGTACAATATTTCCTAGTTTGAATTTGCTACACTTGCTCTGGTTGCTATGCTTGAGCTCTGAGGCTTCCGGAAGGTTCAGGCCTAGCACTGAATAAGCTTGACAATACTTTTGCTTGACAGACTTTGTCACAGTAATCACACCTGCAAGAGCTGGTTTTTCTGAGACTGAAAACTCCCATATAATGCAGATGCAAGATTCATTTGTATAATGTTTCTCATGCCAAATATATCTCAAAGAGGTCTTGTTGAACAAATATGACGTTGTTTGGCAAGCTTACAAGTCTGGTTGATAAAGGCAGTTGTGTTGGTGTTCTATACTAGGATTTCTGTAAGGCTGTGACGGAGTTCGACTCACCACCGCTGGTGCCCCCTGCCGGTCACTCCAGGAATTAGCTCTTGTCGGCTACGGAGCACCCGCTGTGTGTGGCGTCTCGCCTATTGTCTGCTCTGCTGGTTTGGTACCCGCGTTGCTCCCCACTCGGTGGTGTCTGCTTCAGGGCACTGCCCTGAGGCAGTGCCCAATACTCCAGTCTCGCCCCCTTCGGGGAGGGGGTTAACAGCAGTCTTTCGGCTTGCTCCTGCTTCAGTGGCCAACCACAACCCCAAAATCTGGCCCCTCACTGCAGGGGCAAGTTGCAGTCCGTCTCGGCAACACCCCTCTCTGGCCAGGTGCAGTGTAATGGGGGAAGGGAAGGGGACCAGGCCCACCCACTACTCTGGGTCCCAACCCAGGGACCCTCTAATGGTAGCCTCTCTCTGCCCTCCTTCTCTCTCCTCTTGTCCAACTGTGTTCCCTGGGCCACTTCCTCTTTGGCTCTGTGCATCTTCTCAACCCTTTTTAACAGGGCCGCAGGCTGGCAGGTAAGCTGGCTGGAGCGCTCCTCTGCTCCCTGGAGCCTTCCCAGCACTGCTCTGTCCAAGGTGCTAGCTCCTTCCCTCAGGAGCCAGTCCTCCTCCCTCGCCAGCCAGGGAGAGACTCATCCCTTCTCTATTAGGCAGCCTTTATAGAGACCACAGCTCGGCCCTGATTGGCTCTCCATAGCCCTTTGCTGATTGGCTGCTGGCCTGTGCAGCCTCTCTGGCCTGTTCTCGCCCTTTTTCTCAGGGAGTGGGTCAGCTGCACACCACAAAGGCATGTAACTGTCTGCTTTTAAAAATTAATATATCCCATATTAAATGGATTAACAATTGGTTCTCAAAGCATAGTTACTAATCAAGAGACATCAGCAAATAGAAGTAAATTTCTGGTCAGGATGGAAATAGTATTTAAAAAAGTAACTGTTTAACTATTTAAAATTGTATCGGTTAAACATTTAACTGTTAACAAGTTCACAACATAGGCACAGGAACTTGGGATGCGGGGGGGTGCTGCAGCATCGCCACATTTTAAATGGGGTACCAGCTGCCGCCTCATGCCCAGGGTCCCAGCTGCCACCTGGCACATTAGGCATTTAAATGTTAACAGAATATATTACTGGTAAGACTGATGCTTATCGGTTAATCGGCTACCTTTCTAGTAAACTCCCACAGGATTCATTTTTGGCACAACGCTGTTCTTAAGTGTATGTGTGCAATCAATGCAAAGCTGTGTTAGTCCTTAGACAGCAAATTGTTAGCGAGTTTCCAACAATTTTGCACTCCCCCCCCATTTCCAAGGTTTACCATCACCCTTTCCATATTTGAATCCCCTACATATGCTTCTCCAGTATTGAGAACAGTAAACACTAAGGTCTCAATCATGAATTCCTTCCTCATTCTTCTATTGGGGAAGGGGTAAGTATGCCCCTTCTACAGGGAATTCAGCTTCCCAAACAGTTCACACCCCAGTACATGCAGATACCCTAGGCTTGGCACTGGCTGCTAGCTCATTGGGAGCCATCTGAGATTCAGCTCTGCCAACATCTTACCAACAATCCCCTTGTGAAAGTAAAATAAATTATATATTAAGAATAGAAAGGATTAAAGAAATGTTGTCTGTATCTTTAAGCAAAAATGTTGGAATGTTGCAACCAGGTGTCAGGAATACAGACATTCACATAGAACAATTGCACCGTTTAAGGGCAATTGGTGAAGCATTAGCCTTAGATCGATAACAGTTAGTAAGGAAATAGGATATGCATGCTGTGCCCCAGGTGAATTTTCCTGTTTTGCTTTCTTTGTTCCTTTGTCTAATTCCCGCTCTTTTATCTGTATAAATAAGACTGTTTGGGTCTTGCATGGCCACTCACATATTCTGAATGTTATTGGCGAAGCGCTGCGCTAATAAACAGAGTGGTCTGACAAATTGTGAGTCTTGATTCTAACTTTGACACCCTCTCAGAATTACAATATGTTTATGGTCCACTTCACAATTTCCCCACCTTCCAGGGAGATCTAAAGATTGTGAGCAAACCCCAGCTTCAGCGGGAGACTGAAATTAAGCATGTTTTTGTGGTTTCCTCTCCCCTTCGGTCTTATTAAGATCAGCTCAGAACTACCAGCCACACAGTTGCCTTGTGACCTCTTGTCTGGCTAGTCCCAACTACTCCCATTAAAGTTCCAAGACTCAGGGCTGGTCTATACTGAACAGGTACGATGGCATAGCTACATCTCTAAAGGGTGGGAAAAATCCACACCCCGAGAAATACAGTTAAACCAGCCTGACCCCTGCCATCAACATAGCACTGTCGATGCAAGAATACTTCCACTAACGTAGCTAACATCTCTTTGGACGGTCGATTAACGACAGTGACAGAAGAACCCCTTCCGTTGCTGTTGTAAGTGTTTACAGTTACACTGTATGTCTTGAAGCCCTGAGCAGGCCACTGCACAAGCAGCAGGAGGCTGCAGGAGAGGAGAGTTCAAAGAAATAGGAGATAAAAAAAAGGCTGCTTTCATTTTTTTTAGAAGAATAAAGAGATTTCACCAAAAATGTGTTGAAAGAAGCAGAGGATTTGCACGGAGCCGGAGCTAATGTTGCATGAAATAGAACCGAATATGTGAATGTGAAAAGGGAGAGGAAGAGGCGAGTAGGGGTGTGCGTGGGCAGGGGTCCTGAGGGTGGCATCAGGGAACAGGGGGGTTGGTGGATGGGGGTGGGGCTAGCTGTTTGGGGAGGCCCAGCCGCCATACAATTTCTGAAACCCGATCCATCCCTCAGGCCAGAAAGTTTGCCTGCAGGTTAAGCACGTGCTTACCTGCTCTGCTGAATCGGCGCCATGGGGTACATCTGCTCTGTAATCATTGCGGGACTGCAGCACTTGTACACATACCCACGCTAGTTTTGATCCACCAAACAACAACAGCAATGAAGCTGCGGCAGTATAGTAGCGTAAAGTCACGCAGTACCCTGAAGATGTATTTGAGTGGTTAGCCCTCGCCAAGTAGGCTATACCAAAACACTCCACTTAGCTCCCTGCTGGACAGTGCTGAAATGGTCTGAGGAGGGATAGAGGGCAGGTAGCGTCCTTATTTTTTGTTTTTAAGGACTGAAAAAAAAATCTTTAGCCGTCTTTGGCAATCTCATTCTATTGCTTTTAATGGAAATGAACAGCCTAAGACTAGCCTCTACACTGCAACATCAAATTACTGTCCAATACAGCCACAATAAGTCAAGGAGTGACATTTCATTGGGGGAAGGTTTGTCTAGATGTCTACATCTAAAGTTTTGCAGCGCTGGTTGTTACAGCTGTATTAGTACAGCTGTATAGGGCCAGCGCTGCAGAGTGGCCACACTTACAGCAATCAGCGCTGCAAGTGGTGTTAGATGTGGCCACACTGCAGCGCTGTTGGGCGGCTTCAAGGGGGGTTCCGGGAACGCGAGAGCAAACCGGGAAAGGAGACCCGCTTCGCCGCGGTTTGCTCTCTCGTTCCCGGAGCCACCCAGCAAACCGCAGGGAAGGAGACCTGCTTGCTCTGGGCTCCGGGAACGAGAGAGCAAACCGGGAAAGGAGACCCGCTTCGCCGCGGTTTGCTCTCGCGTTCCCGGAGCCACCCAGCAAACCGCAGGGAAGGAGACCTGCTTGCTCTGGGCTCCGGGAACGAGAGAGCAAACCGGGAAAGGAGACCCGCTTCGCCGCGGTTTGCTCTCGCGTTCCCGGAGCCACCCAGCAAACCGCAGGGAAGGAGACCTGCTTGCTCTGGGCTCCGGGAACGAGAGAGCAAACCGGGAAAGGAGACCCGCTTCGCCGCGGTTTGCTCTCGCGTTCCCGGAGCCACCCAGCAAACCGCAGGGAAGGAGACCTGCTTGCTCTGGGCTCCGGGAACGAGAGAGCAAACCGGGAAAAGAGACCCGCTTCGCCGCGGTTTGCTCTCGCGTTCCCGGAGCCACCCAGCAAACCGCAGGGAAGGAGACCTGCTTGCTCGGGGCTCCGGGAACGAGAGAGCAAACCGGGAAAGGAGACCAGCTTGATTACCAGAGGCTTCCTCCTTCCACGGAGGTCAAGAAAAGCGCTGGTAAGTGTCTACATTGGATTACCAGCGCTGGATCACCAGCGCTGGATCCTCTACACCCGAGACAAAACGGGAGTATGGCCAGCGCTGCAAACAGGGAGTTGCAGCGCTGGTGGTGCCCTGCAGATGTGTACACCTTCAAAGTTGCAGCGCTGTAACTCCCTCACCAGCGCTGCAACTTTCTGATGTAGACAAGCTAAGTCGCCTATCTGAGCTAATAGCCAGGAACAAAACAATTGTTTCCCAAACCAGCACTTTTACTATCTTTAAACGTACAAATCCATTTTTCCTCTTGAGGTTAACAACAGATCCTCTTAACTTGATCACTGCACCACCTTGTGGCGAAATACTAGTTCACTTACCGTAGCCCTGCATCGGAAGCTTATTCTCGCTTTTAAATGTTTCTTCTTGTACCTACTGAGTCACATTCTACTCTCAGTTATAATTGTGCCCAGTTCACTGAAGCAAGAGGGGCTGCATGGGTGTAACCGAGAGTGGAGTTTGGCCCAATCTAGCAGAGCTGGCTTAAAATCCTTTTATAAGTGGAAAATTGAAAAAGACAGAACACGCATGTACTGATGACAGGGAAGATGAAGAATGGAGATATTACTGATTTTACCATATTGCTAATGCATCACCTTGGCTTTCCTGGTAGTTGTCCGGGACACTATTGTTTGAGCCCAGATAATGATCCCTGTTAGGTTTTCAGGGCAGTTGGTAGTTTTGTTGGTAGTTTCCCCCCCACACACACACACACACCCATTTGGCACCGATGTACTATCTAAATAGAGAGCATCTGGTTGTCAGATCCTGGGAAAATTACAGAAGCAGTGATCTCAGCCTCTGAGCATGAGTGGAGAAGAGAACATGGCTATTGCTGATTTCAGTACCCATACCTAGTGGCCAAGGCTTAAGCACCCATCATTAGCTCTGCTGAGGAAGATTCAGGTTTTACACCTCTGACCAAGGCATTTTGATAGGCTACAAAAGGGGGAAGCGTTTGCTAGGATGTAGGGCTCAGAAGAAATAAACTGTTTTTTAGCTTCACGCTAATATCAGGGTAATCCTAGTTTGTCAGCAGCATGTGTCCCTTTGGGAGTTCCTCACTTTCCCTTTGCCCCTACTTGAGGATGGGATGTAGAAGGGAAGGCTGGAAAAAACAAAGTACCTCTCCCTGCACTTTCAAAGCAATGGAATGAAGTCATGCAGCTGAGCTCCTATTTCATTCTGAAATCAGCTCTAACTGCGATTACTCTCATTTTCCCGAGACCGGCTGAAACTGACTAAGCCTCAAATATTAACATATGGTAAGGATTTTCTCCCCCTCCCCTTCCTTTTACTAAATAAGAGTGCATTGATTTAATCATAATAGCAGCCAGCTAGGCAAGAAATTGAGTTTGGCTCACACACTGTAGATTTGAAGTGAGGTTTGTTTTGCGTTAGTAGCAGGAATTTATTAAATAATGGAATTGTTGTTTCTTCAACAATGGTAACATTAATATGCACGTGTGCCTGATTACTTTACAACAAGGAGATTGCAAGCCTCTAACCAGCACTTATAGAAAACACCCCATCATTTATTGCAAATTAAACAGACAAGAATTAGAATCTTTAAAATTCAACTACTTTCCTTGAAGACCTTTTTCCTATTATAGATGTGTACCATTATCTACACTGCTATATGACTTTTGGGACATTTAGATCACTCAGCCCACATCACTGCTCTATTCAACTCCTCTCCATAATCCTCTACCCTTCCATTTCCTGGGGCTTGTTCCTGCAAAGTGTCTAGCATGACAGTCTGGCTCCAGCAAAGCACTTGGGCACATGCTTCACTTTAAGCATGTGACTAGTCCCACTGAGTTAAATGAGATTTCAAGTTGAGCATACGCTTAAGTGATTTGCTGAGCACCAGGAGGGATTGGAGCCCTGTTGAATCACATTTCCTACGATTGCCCTTGGCTGACAAAGCTCTGCAGACTTCCACCCTGCCCTACATCATCCTATCTCGCCAGCTATGTGCCTCTACATGATATCAGCCATACCACTCCCTTTGTCTCCTTGTCCTCTTCCACGCTATTCTCTATGGCTGGGTCAGTCTAGGTTAGTGCACCAGGCTCCCAGCCTCTGTTCATTTAAATCCCTCCTGAAAAACCACTTGTTCCACAAGGCTTACTAATACTAACCCATGTCAATCCAATGCCCTCGCCAATCCCACCCATGAAAACCTCTGCATCTCTTTTGGTATTCTTGTCTGATTTCTCAGTTTTGACCATGAGCCCCTTGGGGCAAAGGCCTCCTCTAGCCACCATAAAGAGTTGACCGCATGAGAGCTTAAGAAAGAAAAAAACAGAATATGTAAAATAGACACCTGCGTGGTTTGAGATCTACTGATGAAAAGCACTACGTAAGAACTAGGTATTATTATTAGTACAAAACCCTTTCTTGACTACACAACAATTGGTATAATTTCAACACAACAAAACACAGAGCCTTTATTCCCAAAGCACTTTACAAAGTAGTGGCCTAATGCTGCCAGAATTTACTAATGAGTGCAGTGCTTACTCTTGAGTAGTCCCAGTAGTCAAGCGCATAAGCCCTATGCTTAGCAGTATTAACAGATGGGACTTACATACATACAGCACCTCTGAAATACAATTGCCTCTGAGAGGGAAGGCAGCAACTAGGGAGAGAAGAAACTTAGAATAAACCCCCTCCTCTTTGAAATCACCATGGGTTCATTAATGGTCACCCAGAGCATAAGGCCTCAAATATTATGACAGCTATCCTAGAAATAGAAGACATTCGTTTTCCAAGAGGCCCTTCATCACACTCTATTCATCACCAAAGGGTTGCAACTCCCAAGCTGGGATCTGAACTTGTGTTTCCAAGGTATCCCTTTGGCTTAGGTCACTGTGTGTTTTGCAGTGGCTAAGATTTCCAATGAAAAGAAATGAATCCTTAGCATGTACACCAAGGGGACACATCTTTCAGTTAACAAACACTCTTGTAGGCTTACTTTATAAGGAAACAAAAGTGTCACTTTTTCCAAGCTCACATTTTTTTCCCTACCCCATATAAGGATAAACATTTGCTCCAAACCTATTTCAATGACTAAGTTCGGAACCAGAGTTTGGTAGTATCCACTAAAACATAGTGAATCTAGCACTAGCATAGATATTTCAAACGCTAAATGAGATGCAAGCATGTGGCTTTTGGGAGTTGGCGTTTAATAGTTAGTTGTTCCTAATTTATTCAGTTGAAGTAGCTCACAATTGTCAATGTTGAAGGACTGATGCTGTTTTAACTTGTCCATGGACTAGTGCATTATGGTTACGAATGAACTACCTGCAGAAAAGTGCTTTCAGATTAATATTAATATATGTCTCCTTAGGAAAGATGTTTAAAAAAATAAGAAACACAGAAAATATCTTGACGTTTCAATTCTCTATGAGCAAAAACTGGAAGTCATCATCTCATATGAAGATTAATTCAGAAATGCCTAAATACTCTTGGTAAATACATTGCAGGATTAATCTATAATAGAAGACAGGCAGAAAAATTTCTACGACTATGTGGTTAGAGAGAGAGAGAACCTGTATTTAATTTTATGAAGGACAAAAAAGTTATTTATTCCGTGCACCTAAAGGCTAATGATTCATATACAAGTCAGGGAATTCCATTGCTGTATCTTGAGTTCTGCGGCCCTGATTCTGCAATGACACTTCTCAGGGCAGATCTTCGTGCCCATGCAGATCTCATGGCACGGCTGGAGCCAGAGCATATTGCTTGCAGGCAGCCTGACTTGCCAAAATGGCTTGTCTGAAATAATGGAAGTAGTCCCCCTTCAGTCATAGAGTAAAAACATAACACCACATGAGCACACCCAAATGTAAGGTTTCACCTTTGTGTTCAATTTTTAAAGGTTGTGTCTTAGTAACCATCCATAATTATCTGTGGCACTTCCCACAGGCAGGCTATAGTCTTGCTGATGGCGAGAGAGAATTTGGTTTTTCATATTCAAGTTTAAAACAAAATTGTTACACAGCATGAATGAATGATTAAATATATTGTATTTAAGAACACAGACTATTGGGTGCAGTGTCAAATGCAATATAGGAGGAGATGTGTCACATTTTTAGTCCTACTGCTTTTAATACCAAAACCACAAAAGGATAAAAAGATAATTAGTCATTCATTTCAAAGTGGCTCATTTAATCAGAAATTGTGGCAATTTTTAGAGTGGTACTGCCCAGAGAGAAGGGGAAAAAACCTATCAGTAATAACAATTTATGCTTCAATATCACCATCTGAGGATCTCACTGACCTTTAACGATATTAATGAATTAGCATTACCACCCTGGGTTGACAAGAATCCTCTCTCTGTCTGACAGAGGGGGAGACAAAGGCACAGGCTAATGCCGTGACCTGGCCCAGGTCACATGGCAAGCCTGTGGCAGAACCAGGAACTGAACTCAGACGTCCTGGCACTGAGTCCTGTGAGCTTTAGCTACCAACCAAGCCTACCTTTGATGGAAGGGGTTGCTGGCAGAACTTGGCTGTTTGTGGAATTTCAATTCAGTACTGAAGTTCACGTAGGTACCTTTCCAAACTTCAACCTAAGTGACTTAGAAGCTTAAGCACCACTGACTTTGTGCTGTAGTGAGAGCAGGAGATTGAAAGCAAGAGCTCAGAGGGAAAGTGAAATAGAGGATTTGCCCTGTCTTCCTGCAGTAACAGAAGGAGAGAGAAGTATCAGGAACTCCAGTTGTTACTTCCCTGAGAGCACTCCAGCTTTTACTCTTACATTTACAGTGCAAGTTTTTACAGGCCCACTGGGTATTTATGCACCTTCACCCACATTGGAAATGGAGCCTCCACATGAGACTGTTCTTTTCTTTCCACTTCACTACAGGTCTAATTCTGCCTTCAGATGCCTGCATGTGACTCTCCTTCATGACTGCAGGCACCTCACAAACTCTGTGGGCAGAGATCAAAGGTCACTACCATCTGATGGCTGCTTGTTGGCCTATGTGAAAATGAGCTCAGGGATGTTTCTACTAACCAAGTACCTGCAACACAAAAAACAGTCACAAATAGCCTCCTCGGTGGCCGTCTCAGCATAAAAAAGTATAATCACCTTCCCACCACAGCAGTGGCCACTCCAGATCAGGATTGAAACTTCCAGTCATAACCTATAGTATGTGTTCGGTGTATCAGGGCACCTTACATCAGCACTGAATTCTCTCATAAATGAATTGCAGCATGACATTCCCGTCTCAGACTGGGAGCCAGTCTTGCTTTCGGCATCTAATGTTTATCATTATTTTCTTGCAGCCTTAATCTTTTGATAGGTTTTAAATTTATTCATGGACTTGAGTTTAGCTCTTGTTAAGCTCTCAGGGTGCAAGCCGCCACTTTCTCTAAAGCTTTTGCTACTCAAAATAATTTTAATTCAAGACCTTTCCGTTGCTTATTTTCTAATAACTCTGCAAAACCAAATACATTGCAAATGCAATGCAAATGAATCCATTTTATTTTCCCCACAGAAGGGCTGACTGTTATTAAAATTGTGCATTGATTGAACTAAGAATGAGCCTTCGTTACACATCCATTTAAGCAACAAATGGCGTTTGAGGATCCCTGCCGGGAAACTATATTGTTTATATAATTTAATCAACAGCCACCAACAAATTGAAGGTCATTAACAGTGAAGACAGTTAATCTATAATAGCTATTTATGATTGATACCATTGTCTGATAACGTCAACCAAATTCCAGCTAATAAAGTGTCTTCTGAATGTAGATAAATATTCCCAAAGCAACACCTTATAGTTTACTCAGCAGGAGCACTTCCAATTTGCAATCTCAATAAGCTAACATATATTAGAAAAGAGCCCTTTGTTAATAGAAACAAAGGTTTCAAAACAAAAACTGTAGCCAGGTAGCTAATTCATCCACAGACTACATAAAAATAGAAGCCCCAGCACGCTAAACCATCAAGCAAACATTTGCGGAGTTGCTTCAATCTACCCAAGGTCTGTGAGTATACAATGGCCATTAACATCAGCAGAGTTTGTAGTCTTGTTTGATCAGAGGTCAGATTCCCTTGCAGCCCAAACTTGTACACTTTCTATATGATGTTTTTAAACCTTTAAAATAAACAAACTTTCTACGTATAACACATCATCTGAGAAATGTATTTTGTTTTTTCCCCCCCAACAAAAGCGCTGAACAAGTTTACAATATACTGTACTAAAACTACGCCAAGAAAAAAAAATGCCTCACATTTGTTGCAATACAAAAAGTGCTTTTGATTACATTTCCATTTCACAACACAGCAGAACAGACTGTGATTCTATTAAGGATTTTAATTAAACAGTGTTTGAACAATCAGTGTTTCATAGCGCTCTGCTTCGCATTCAGAAAAGAAGAATCTCATTAGTAACTACATGCAGTTTGCATGCTCCATTGAACAGGTCAGAAACTTACTCTGAAATATAGTCCTCTATGTTCTTGTTAAACCAAACATTTTGGGTAACTATTGCATAGCTATGCTATTTCTTTTGTAAGAGCAAGAATAGCGTTTCACTTTGTTATTTATTGTAGTTTACAGAAACATGCTGACTTTTCAAAATATTTGTATATGTGCTTCCTGGGTTCACATACTATATTGATATATTTCTGCACCACAAACTACATTCTGTAGCCTCGCTGGATTATAAATAAGATTTAAAAATGTAAGCCCCAATCCTGCAAAGATTTAGGTATGTGGTGAATTTTAATTATGGGAGGAGCTCCAATGGACGAAAGCTTTAGCAACATTGGAGCCTTATACTTATTCTGTCAATTTGAGAAAATAAGAAATGAGATAATGAAGAACAAAGATCTATGTAAAAAATTCATTTAAAATGACAATTTAAGAGAGTACAACTACAATGTTTTAGAGACATCAAAAACATGTAGCAAAACA
Organism: Gopherus flavomarginatus; assembly: GCF_025201925.1. Classification (NCBI taxonomy): domain Eukaryota; kingdom Metazoa; phylum Chordata; order Testudines; family Testudinidae; genus Gopherus; species Gopherus flavomarginatus. The sequence continues at coordinate 13,378,531 of NC_066635.1, forward strand.
GGTTAATGTGAAAGGTAGGGGGCCAATTAGCTGGTGATGCGCAATGAGAAACTCATGATTCAGAGAAAAGTTTTGGTTGAACAGGAGTTAGAAAAAAAACAAAGATTATTTTTACATTAACTATTCACCACACTATATAAAAACTGGTTCTTTAGGTAATTACAGCCTACCTCCCAGATGGCCTCAGTAGTTTCTTTTGAATCTGGATTTTCTTCATTTCCTGGTCTAAATGGTTGTCTTTCAAATCACACCTAGAGATCCACCTCCTTTGCTGCAAAACAAAACAAGGAAGTGATCAGATTAAGATGGTGTTGTTATAAAAATTCTCAGTTAACTCTTTCATTTGCATCTCACCCATTTTGATTTTCTAGGTACGATTTGGGGTTGTAAGCATTCTAACACAAGGCACTGTGTGTCTTCATGCCTACATCTTCTTTCGCCTCTCACTTGTCTATTTAAAACACAGTACAAGATTTTTAGGCAGGGACTCTTACTCTGTGTTATACAGTGCCTTCATTAGGGCCTACAGGCACTACCACCAAAAATAATGTTTTTTAAAAAATTGTACAATACAATGAAGTAGAAGCCCAAGTGTTGCCATTTTACAGGCCAGCAGTATCCCTATTTCAGAGACAGGTGAAGTGAGTCAGGGGTGCTGATGATGGAAACCATGTAAACGATGTATTTGGTGTTTGTTAATACTACTTCAAGCTAGGGGCTGTGACAGCACCACTGAAGTGAGTGCTGCATGTAGTTTGAAGTCCTTTCACAGGCAGTGACCCCATGTTGTTGTTATTAATCATGTTCTGTATAGTAGTGCATTGTGCTAGGTGCTGTGCAAACTAGTAGATGGCTCCATCCCAAAGAGCTTACTATCTAAATAGACAAACCCCAGGAGGATGGGGAAAGGGATAGAATACAACAGCAGAATGAACAATGTGATGGCAGCAAATGGCAGGTTAGTTCCACTTTTTTAAATGGGTTTTGTTAGTTAGGAGGAGGATCACCTACATGTAAGGAAAAGGGAAGACAGGGTGAGGGGGGCCAGGGTGGAGTGAAGGTGAGGTGAAGAGAATGTGAGGGAGAAGAGAGGGTTGGAGCATACAGCACAGAGCAGAGAAAGGCCAGTCAGAACTGCAGAAAAGTTCTCCATATCCAGAGCTCTGTGCTTTGGTTGCTTCTGCTCCTACCTGCTAGAGTCTCTGGCTGGCTCCTTTCTGCAGTTTTCTCCTAAGCCCACAGGGAAGGGAGAAGAGTGGCCCCAGCTAGGCTCCATTTTACAGCCAACCCCCCAGTGCAGCAGTCCTTGATTTGGTTATTTCTGGTAGCATCTGTGGCTGGCTCCTCTGCAGTTTTCTTTCCTCCCCAGCTCTGGCTGGGCCCAATTTTCTGCCTTCCCCCGAGTGCAGCAGTCCTTGCTCTGACTGCTTCTGCCCCTACCAGCTGGAGTCTCTAGTCAATGAATTTGTGAGATGAAGTTATCTACAGTGAGCTTGGTTTGTATATTGCTAGCAACAAGGTCTAACTTCTTGCAAAGTATCTTTAACAATTTTTTTTGAGAAAAATCAGCATGACAGGAGGCCAATACTACCAAAAGCAAGCTAGTATCAGAGGGTAGCCGTGTTAGTCTGGATCTGTAAAAGCAGCAAAGAATCCTGTGGCACCTTATAGACTAACAGACGTTTTGGAGCATGAGCTTTCGTGGGTGAATACCCACTTCCTCAGATGCATGTAATGGAAATATCCAGGGGCAGGTATATATATGTGTGCTAGGAAGCAAGCTAGAGATAACGAGGTCAGTTCAATCAGGGAGGATGAGGCCCTGTTCTAGCAGTTGAGGTGTGCAAGCTAAATTCCAATTCTCTCCCATAGTGACACCAAGTGGGCAAACGTCAGTAATTTTTCAGTGGTGGTAAATGGTTAGTTCCACAGCCTCAACAAAACACATTCAAAACCAAAGAGATTATAGTGAAGTAATCTTTGATACCCCACCTTCTTACAATAAAACTAAATACTGGTGTGGTAGCATATCAAATAGTAGACATGAAGTTTCTCTATTCTAGAATCCTAGCTTTTTAGCCATAGCAAAGTTGATCTCAGACCCAGACAAACTATTTACTTTCCCTGCACAGGGGTTATAACAAAAAGTCAAAACGAACAAACTTGTGCCAATTCATCATATTGGTTCATTTTTATACTAAACTCACAGGTGCTACCCCTTCACTTTTTGCATTGTAGTCTGCAATCCAGGCCAGGGGTTAGTTCTGACCTTTGCACAGAACAGAACTAGTGTAATATAAATGCTTACCAATGATAAAGAACATGGGTACGTTGGACAGAGTCTCCTCTAAGTTCTCTACTGACTGGAAGTGAATGTTACCCATTTTCTACCTGGGCAGTTGTATCCATCTCAGAGCTAGGACAGGTGGGCTGAAGTAGATTAGTCTTTCAGTTAGTAGTATCACTGACCACCATCACATATCAGCTCCTTAGAACAAGATCTGGCACTGCAGTGCTCTGCCTCAGTTTCTCCCTCAGGCTCTTGAGCAGGGAACTTCACAGATTCTGCACTTTGGTTACATGTCTGGGCTCAATTATTAAGACCAACTTCAGTCTTCCAAACCCAAAGATAAAGTCCTCAAAGTCCAAATCTGACAATGTCTAACAGACTAGAAATCATAAACAGGAAATCTTCTACCACCATCATGCTGACCTTCAGCAATGATTTCGTGTCTTTACTAAAGCAGCAAATTCAGCCCCTTTCCTGGGCACCCCTGCTGCATGCTCAGTGTGGTTGGGCTCTGCAGAGTGCTTCCTTTCTGTTTTAGCTGAGCACTATCTCCCACAAGGCCCCTCTCCCCACAGCAGCCTCCCACTGTCTCTCCTTCTTTAATGACAGCCTGACTCCTTATAGGGAACACCTGCCCCACCCCCTCAGCTGCATCTGATTAATGAACAGACCTGTCTGGCCCCAAGTTCCTAAATAGGCAGGCCAGTTATAGCTGAAATTTAAGCTTTGAGCTCTTTCATTCCCTACCCCATAAATGAATTGGGATAGGTTAGTATAAGCAAATATCTTATGTCTGTACTTTTTACTATAACTTAGACATTGGCAACTTTCAGACACAAGGAGGAAACCAGTACTTCAGCCTTATAGGAAAAGAGCCTTAATGTCAAATATTAAACTTGAAATGTTGACCTACCCTACAAAGAAGTGGCTAAATGTCACAGCTCACTAGAAAACAATCTCAACACTTTAAAGATGTGGCTTCTTTCCATGCAATTTTCATTACACTCAAGCATGTTACTTAACAATCCTCACCTAGTGGGGGCATTTCCTTTACAACTTTCATTAACCAGTTGTTTGAAATTGGTATTTGTCTGCAATATACACAATTCTAACTGAATTGTTACCTTGCCCCTGCTACCTCTGCAAATCCTGCTGTGGGTGGGAGACTTTCAGCATTCATTTTATTCTTCAAGACAACCTGCAATTTAAGGGCTTGGCTACATTGGCTCTTTACAGCACTGCGACTTTCTTGCTCAGGGGTGTGAAAAACACTCCCCACCCCCACTGCAAGATACAGCACTGTAAAGCACCAGCGTAAACAGCACTGCAAGCTAATCCCCATGAGGTGGAGTCCAGGCAGCACTGGAAGACCTCTTTCCCAGCACTGGCACTGCAACCACACTCATACTTCAAAGCACCGCTGCAGCAGCGCTCCCAAGTTTCAAGTGTAGCCAAGCCCTTAGGCAAAGATGGTGGTGATACAGAAACCCTTCTTTCAGTTGTTTGCTGTGGAGTTACTTGCTTCAAAATTCCATTGTGGCTCAAACTTTTTCACCTTTCTACAAAACCTTGTTAATCACCTGGTGTTTTATATGATTGTTTATTGGATTGCTCATTCATTGATCTGCCCACCTCAAAGATTAAGATACATGTTTACTACTGAGGAGGAAGATTTCCTCCTTAAATTATCTAAAGAAATCAGTGAATAGTAAACAAATATGTAAAAAATGAAGAGCAGCAGCTGAGTATGAAGAGACTTCTGTGCAGCCAGCACATTTTAAATGTTACTTGCTCTAACTAAAGGGTTATTGCAGTAGGAAGCAGTCATTTAAAGTTACACACAATGTTGCAGTTGTGGGTGTTAAAGAGACAGGTGAGGTAATATCCCTAATTGGACCAGCTTCTTCTGGGAGACAAACTTTCAAGCTTACAGAGCTCCTCGCAGTAGCATGTCTTCTCCAACAGAAGCTGGGTCAATAAAAGATTCTCTCCTTTAGACCACATCACATGTGGAGAGAAATCAGATTCTGTAACTGAAAACAAGCGAACCTCCCCACAAACTCTCTGTGAGACATGTTTCACTAATGTCACTTAAGCTTAAAGGCTGAGCACTCTAAAGAAAAAAAAGAGTTCAGCTACAGGCAGCATTTTAAAAAGACACCTGTGTTTAAACTAAGCAAAGTGTCAAAAATCCAGTATGTTCTAGTTACAAAGTTTATTCGTAATACCTTATATGTTGTGTGCAGTTTTTTCAGCTATGTAGTAAACGATAAAATACAGCATTGTTTACACAAATGGATACTAAGTCATATAAAGGGGTATTTTCTATTATGCAAGTTATTTGAAATAAAGACCAAGAGTACAATGATTTGAAAATTTTAATTTGTGCACTAAACAGTATGCATCTTATACATGTAAAAGAGTGAGCAGAAATGTTTGTGCTCAAAAAAACAGTTGCTAGTTCCCAGGGTCATTCAGATATTTTGTGATGTTCTTCTATCGCAGACTAACAGGCTTGCAATATGGACACCTGCAACACAATATGACAAATAAGTTACAGTGCAATGTGAACTTCTACCCAACCAATTCATTAGTATACAAGATGTCTTCAGAAAACCTTTGCTCACCACTAGTCAATCTGCCGGTAATTCCAGCTATTTCTGGTGAATTTCATCATATCTTGTACTGAGTGGTACACATTTATAAATATCTATAACAAGATAGTCACTGAAACCTAGAATGTTTGAAGTAATGAAAGAAAGCTACAAATGTGGCTCAGTTTTTTGTTTAGAGTATCACCAGGGTCAATCACCCTTGGTATTTGATGTCTTACTATTTAATTTAAATTCTCAGCCTTTTTTTTAAAAAAAAAAAACAAACAAAAACACACTTTATGAATTACACCCATATAACCACATGGGCTTTCACCTCCAGTTCATCAATGCCTCAGTAGTATTCACTCATTTGCACTTGATAAGCTTTCATTCAGTGAACAAATATGATGCAGGGACAACTCTTATCAAGCTCATCAGTGGTTAACTTTTTTAGCCCTTAAAGTTTTTAACTTAGCACTGCATCAGTACGTTTTTAGAAAAAGTTGTATCTCCCTGAGTCTGCTAATCAATTATACACCCTAGAATCTAAATTGAATAGCAAGGGTAGCTGACAATTTCTCATTTAGAGAATATGAACACATGTAAAATTTTATTAAAGCTAATATTAAAAATAATTAACTACATAGGTTGAGAAAAGTGTCTGTATATCAGGATATAGTGCTTAGCTTATCCAAATACAAAGTTTGTTTTTAAAAAGTCATAAGATACATATAGTGCATAATCAGCAACAACAAATTTAAGAATACAGTTTAGATATCTAGCATCCATACATTCAGGTACATGGCTCATGAAAAAAGTTAGAGTTGGTGGTGGAAAACATTTGTACTCAAACAGGTTTTTTTAGTGCTGTACTCTCTTTACTGTAGGAATCTCATTTAACTTCCCTGATAATTTTGGGAAAAAGAGCTGTAAAACACAAGTTTCTGAACCAACATTAAAATGATAAAGGACAGGTTGCAGAGGGAGCTGCTAATGATATCTAGGCACATTGGTTCTGTGAACTAAGACTCATGGGGGAAGAGGTTTAGTCAAGAAGGGAAAATTGAGAGTTCACTCAGAGGGGAGGGAAGCAGATTAGCTGCAAAACTATTAGGGTCCAAACTCACAAGGGATGTGATTAAGAGTTGCCTGATCTCATGTTATCTTCTGATTTCTAAGGATGTACATGTATTAACAGTTTTAATACCTTTATGTGTTTGAAACCATATACAGGATCAGAAATATTCAGTCTTTACTGTAGCATCACATTTATCAGGAAAGGGAAAAAAGTACCTGTAGACAAATGACCTGGAATTACAACAGATGGTGGGAACTGACAATGTTTTCTGTCCAGAGTCCTCAATGACTACATTACCAGTCCACTGCTGCCATATATTAGAGAACTGTACAGCTGAATTTCATTAGAAGCTATCCTTATGTAGAACAGAACCCTTACATAGGTCTTTATTAAGCTAATGAAATATGAGTGACACCTTGCACACTTTAAGCTATAGGCAAGTGCAAGGGGAGAGAGCTGGAGAAATCTGCCTCCTGTGGTGGATGCCCAGGTATAGTGGGGACAGGATGGTCTGTCAGAACTTACATAATTCATGCAATATCCAGTTTCAGCTCTTGACCTTGAATCTGTATTAATAGGGTCTGAAGAACAGAAGGCTCCACTCTTCCACCAAGTTTTGGTAAGCCATGACCCAGTTCTCTTTTTCCACCCAGATTAGGTCTGGTCCAAGGCCCGCATAAGCCCAAGGGAGCTGCTTTCCACCCTTCCTGTGAACATCTCACTCCTCTGAAATATTGAAGTCTACAGACAGACTCTGCAGAATAAATGAAAAGAAGAGAACAAAAATGGACGTTACATGATACCCTGAGTAGACCAAGGCAGCAGTGAAAACAGCAAGCATGGAGGAGCTAGTCTTCAGATAAACTGCATGCCTGATAGTCCTTTGGCTCCTAGTACTAGTGTAATTTTAGCACAAACAGCCAAGTTTAGCATACAGCCTCCTGACAACTTGAATTCAACATACATATAGCTGTATTTCAGACAAGTTGAAAAAGTTATCGTCAGTTCTCGCATCTGACGGCACTTCCTATTCAAGGGTATCATCATGTCAACAGCTTTTTGCATTGGTTTGTATAGATAAGCAATTAACACAAGCCCAACACTTGCAAATTTTACTCTAACTTTCCCCATGTCTAGGAGTCAGCTGCAAAGCATTAGCTGATCAAATCTGTAACTTACTTACGTCTAACAATCAGCTTTAGACTGGTTACTTACAGTTGAATACACCAAAGTGCTTCTATTTCAACCTCATGGAGCAGCTCCAAAAAAAAAAAAAAACAAACACAAATCTTTCTGTCAGCTTTTCCTTTTGTATTAGTTCAGGTCCATATGGTGCACTACTAGTCAAGTACCTAACTAGAGTCTGTCCCAGACACATCCAGAAGATAAATGGGACTGCCACATTTCAACTTTAGAGTTTGTCAATGTGCAAGTAAAATCCCAAAACTGGCTTAAGAATTTATACAAGTTGGTGCAAAAATAAAGCTTACCTTATACTTCCAGCCACCATTCTGTCCTAAAAAGAGGAAATATCAGTTATTATAGAACAATTATAGTATTATACAAAGGATATTTTGTAGGTTTATTCAGAAAAAACCTTCTCACCACCAACAATCTGTCGGTAATTCCAGCTATTTTCGGTTTTGTTTCATCATTATGCACCTTTAATTTGACCAATTCTATAGGAATATTAAAAAGCTCATTTTGAAAGCAGCATTAAGACAACTAGGTTTTTGCATGTAATTATCTGCAAAAAACTCACCCAGTCATGAATCATTGGCTTTAAAGTTCAATTATTCCCTTATTACAGCAAAGAATCCTGTGGCACCTTATAGACTAACACTTTATAGACTAATATTCCCTTATTACAGCTTGCTAATCATTATCCCTAATTTCAGTTTCTGAATTTAAGTGCCCTGCGGAATCCAGAACTATAACCACTGCTACAGGACAACGACTGAGAAGTTTTGTATTCTACTCTCCAGCACATGCATAAATTTGGAAAAAACAAAAGGGGTTTCACCCTTTTTGATTATGATATATGAAAGGAAACCCTGCTTTTTCTATAGCAGCTTTTTTTAGTTTGAGGACTATTAAGCAAATCTTGTATTCCTATTTCTGATTTGAAGAACAGAGAACTGCACATCTTACTCCAACTTCTCAACCCTTAATAGCCAGCATAGGTGTCTTTCACAAAAAAAGTTTTAAACGCTATGGGGAACAAATGCAACTAGCCGAGTCTGATCATCCCTTCCACTGCCTGTTGGTAGAAGAACAGGGCTGGAAGAGACCTCATGGGGTCATCTAGTCCAACACCCCTGCTCAAAGCAGGACCAATCCCAACTAAACCATCCCAGCCGGGGCTGTGTCAAGCCTGGCCTTGAAAACCCCTAAGGAAGGCGATTCCCCTCCCTAGCGAGCCCATTCCAGTGCTTCCCCGCCCTCCTAGGGAAATAGCGTTTCCGAATATCCAACCTCGACCCCCCCAGCGCGACGTGAGACCATCGCTCCTTGTTCTGTCTCCTCGCCCCCCCGGGAGCCCCGGGCCCTGCCACGAGCCCCGCCGTGCCCCGGGGCAGGGCGCCGCCCCAGCACAGCTAGAAGGGCCAAGCGCCATCTTACCTCAGCCGCGCCGCGCACGAGGCGCCAAGCGCCGGCCACGCCGTGCCTGGGCCTCGGGCAGCCGTCGTCGCCATCTTCCCCTGGGGCTTCGCGACCACGCGGGTCACCAGCCTGTAGGACGGACACTCGGTCAGTCCCCAGTAGCTGCCCCCGCCGGGCCGGGCCGGCCGCGAGCTCAGCGTCGCCCCCTCCCCAACGGAGCCCCGGGCTCCCGCCCCGCGCACGCGCGCTACATTCCCCACGGGCCCCTCAGGCTCGGATGCCGCGAGCCCACCCCCGCTAGGTAGCGCACGGGGGGGGCCAGCCCCGCTTTCCCGCCCTAAAGCCGCTGCCCCCTCAGCCAAGCCCGCTCCAGCGCCACTTACAGACACGGGAGCGAGAGAGAGCGAAGCGTGGGCAGGCGGCTGCTTTTAAGGGGTTGGGCTGTACCATCCTCTAGGGGAGGGGAGGCTCATCGTAGGCCCTCAAGCTCTAGAGCACGCCTCAGCGCTGGTGGAACGTACCATCTCGATCGCTGGATGGGGAAGGGGGGCGCAAACATGATCTCCTCTGGCTGCCTTTTAAAGGGACAGAGGGTCTTATTCTGCAGTGAACAGGTGCAGAGCTCAGGCAGCTGTGGCACAGAGGATGGCTGGCGGCTCACTAGTCTGTCAGCACCTCTCTTCAGGCCTGACACACTCACTCCGCCTCTCACATTGCTGGCAGAATTAGCTACCAAGACTGCCATGTGGGCTGTCAAAGGACAGCTTATAGCATCCTGACCATCCTACCATTGTGGGACTATGTACCAGCATCATTCCACCTGCTAGAAATATCTTTAAACTGTGTAACCCCTCAGCCTTGATAAAGGTTTTCCCCAAACAACGGAATGTTAATTTACCAACCTAAATGAAGCAGGATAAGTCAAATACAGTAGGAGTTCTTTTGCACCTGAAATAAACAAAAACCGAGAAAGCAGCATGCTGGAGAATCTTCTCTGAGTGTACACATCAAAAGGATACATTTCATGGACTATGAGAAGAAGGAAAAAGAAACATTTAGTTGTCTATGGCTAAGGGAGCAAAAAGGACAATATTTTTTACCTCCATGAAAGTTCGATTCTGAACCAAGGGGGGAAAGGCTAGTTACACTGAGAAGCTTTCTTTAGGCAAGGCCTGTGAAAGTTAAGTTCCGTCCCTTAGACAAAAGTATATAACATATGCTTCCTCTTATTTGTAACCAGCACTGTTTCCATTAGTCATACTCAGTTATTACTTGAATCTGAGAAGCTCTGGCCTTTGCTAATACATATTCTGTTTTTACTATAAAATCATCTCAGTGCTGTGATATTACATAGGATGTATTGTCTTGGTCGAATCAAGGAAGCAGGTGCATACACTGCCTCCTTAGAGGTAGTATACATGGTAATTTCTGTGAGTGGCTAGTGACAGGAGATGGATGTCACAAGGGAATGCTTTTCAATGTGGTTTGGGGACCAGGGTGGACCTAGTTAAACTGCAAGGCAAAGTAAAGGCTGACTGCTTTTGAGAACACTGTTTGAGCCCACTAATCGACTGGAGTGACAGGGAGCAGACATCCAGTTTATAACCAGCAAATCTTTCTCTTGCTGAGGCAGGGTGAGGAAGATACCAAGGTAATTTATAATCCTGTATGCCCAAGAAAGTGTCTCAGTAACCTATGGCTATATACAGGGAGAAGGTGATCATAGGGCTTTTTATACTTTGTAGGGTATAGACAACCTGGGGCTATAAGATAGAGCAGGGGTCAGCAACCTTTCAGAAGTGGTGTGTTGAGTCTTCATTTATTCACTCTAATTTAAGGTTTTGCATGTCAGGGATACATTTTAACATTTTTAGAAGGTCTCTTTCTATAAAACTCTGTAATATATAACCAAACTATTGTTGTATGTAAAGTAAATAAGGTTTTTAAAATGTTTAAGAAGCTTCCTTTAAAATTAAATTAAAATGCAGAGCCTCCCAGACCGGGGGCCAGGCCCAGACAGTGTGAGTGCCACTGAAAATCAGCTCGCGTGCTGCCTTTGGCACGTGTGCCATAGGTTGCCTACCCCTGAGATAGAGGGATGGATGAGATTATTTTTAGTGTTAAAAGTCTAGAGATCTGATTGATCACATAGAATCATAGGGCTGGACTGGACCTCAAAAGTACATGAAGTTTAGGCCTCTGCACTGAGGCAGGACCAAGTAAACCCAGACCATAAATGTCAGGCATAGGTTCAACATGTCCTTAAAAACCTTCTGTGATAGGGATTCCACAACTTCCTTAGCAGCCTATTCCAACTCTTAATAACCCTTATAGGTAGAAAGGCTTAATCTGCAGCAAGGGCGATTTAGGATAGATAACAGGAAAAACTATTACAATTGATCACCATCCTCTTTATAACAATATGTACCAGGACACACGATTCCTGGCGTTCACCTTTGAGAAGAGGTGAATACTTGCATGATCATCTTCACACCCATTTCTATCAGACTCCTAGAACAGAGAATAACTCAGCTTCAGCAGTTTTTGTGACCTACAGGGCCCTCTATTGAGAACTGAACCGAGACCATTGAACACCCATTATACTGTAACCATTAAGTCACTATGACCTAGGCTTTACTTAAACCAGCAGTCAGGTGAAACTTTCTATCCCTTTACCTACCTAGAGTCCCATAATGTGTGCCCTGCAGGATCTCCCGGACATGGCATAACCAACTCACTGTGGCACTATCCCCCTCGCCTGGCATCCGAACTACATACAGAGATTGAGATGAGCCTGCTAAAGCCTGGGTGAATTTTCTGCACAATGTTTTATTAGGTAATACTGTGATCTGTACAGAACACTGCTGCTGACTTGAGGCATCCTACAATCTACCATGGGGTGCTTTTCTCCACTGCAATGATTCAGACTGGGGCCCGGCCGTCTGGAAGGGGGCCTGGCTTCGTCAGCCCCGCTTAGCCGGTCTGCCCTTGCTGGGGGGCCTGAAAATTTTTTCTCACTGGGGCCCAAACCCGCTCTCGGCAGCCCTGCATCTACACTAAAAATTAAGTCAACCTAACTTACACTGTCATACAACCACCACAGTCATTACATTGCTTGTGCATGTCTACACTTTGCTCCTGTGTTGCTGGTACGCATCCTCATCAGGAGTGCTTGTATCGATTGTACTATCAGTATGGGGCATTGTGGGATGGCTCCTGAAAGCCAGTAAGAGTTGACATAAACAACGCCGTGTCTACACTGATGCTGCGTCAACCTAACTACATCGACCTTGACTCTACACCACTTGCATAGGTGGAGTTAAGTCAGTGTAGCAGGGAAATTACAGCAGTGGGAGTGAAATTTATGTATAAACACTTGCAGTTAGGCTGATGTAAGCTGCCTTGCATCAACCTAATTTGGTGGTGTAGAACAGACCTAAATCTTTAGATTCTACTTGGCAAAGATAAAGGACACAGCTTCAGTGAATCATCTCTTATTTGGATACGGCCAATTCTTCATGGACATATTTCAGAATAGGAAAATAGTTTACATATCTTTTCATCAGGACCCCCCTTACACAGGAAGGTGCCTCAGTCACCCACTCTTTTTCATATCAACTCATCAATTACCTGGCCTTATAATTCCTTACATTTATAGATGACCCACAATGCATCTGATGAAGTGGGTATTCACCCACGAAAGCTTGTGCTCCAATATGTCTGTTAGTCTATAAAGTGCCACTGGACTTTGTCACTTTTTACATTTATAGGGCTCCCATCCCACTTACAGTATTGAAATTATGACGTAGTACTAATAGAATTAACAGGGGCAGTGGTTGCTTTTTTATCAATTAGATAATTAAGCAGCTCTCCATATTTTCATTTACAGTATCAAGGTGTAGTGATTTGATTTACTGGTACAATGCTCCATCATCCTTTGGATTTAAAGACAACTGTTGCAATACCAAGGTATCACGCATATTCAACAGAGAATCCTATTGCTTTATTCATTAAGGTCTCTCATGAGCCTCACTCAAAAGCTTATCTAGACTAGAATTTAGAAAGTGCAGTTTTAGTACATTAACCAATATATTTTAACATGAGCTGGGCTGAATTTTTTTCATTGAAAAATGGGGTTGTGATAACATTTTTGTGGAGAAAATTAATTGAATTTCCTCATATTTCAATTAAATTTCTACATGAAAAATTGACAAAAATTTAGATTTGTTTCAAAATTGTGAGGAAACAAATCCACACACTTTTTTTGGTTTTGTTTTAAAAAAACTTTACTCCTCTCCCCTTTTCTTTTGAACTGTGGGGAAGAAGTAAACTGAAAGGAAGTAATTACCCCTCCCCTCCAGTCCCCTACTTTCTCTTACTATATTCTCTACCATTTCTGGAGGAGAGGGGGAAGAAAGTGGGCTTTTTCACAAAGCAAAATAAAAAAAATCATTTTAATTTTAAAAAACTGTAAACTAAATTAATATTTTTCAGCATTTTTTGCAAACCATTTTACCTCTTCCTGATCAGATCTATTTTTAAACTAAAAGGCTTGTCTACACAGGGAAATCGACTGAAATAACTATTGCAGAATAACTTATTCTGCAAAAGCTATTCTAGAATAGCTGTCCACGGGGACATGATTCTGGAATAAAAGTGATTTTATTCCAGAATAATCATTCCCCTCTAGACACACACTAATTATTCCAGCATAAGGTGACTTTTTATTCCAGAACAGTGTCCATTTCGGGAGTTATTCCATAACATCCCTGCGTAAACAAGCCCTTTAGATAGTAGGCCCCTTGGAGCAGGCTGCCTTTTTGTTATGTATTTGTACAATGTATAGCAAAACGAGACCCTTGTGTGCGTGAGGCTCCTATAGGCCAGCACAACACAAATAGTAAGTATTTTAAAACACATTAGCTGATTGAACCTTCAACTCCCCTCCTACCGTTCACTGTTGACCATCTAAACCAAATTAATAATTATTAAACATTTATATTGAGGGGAGGGTTTTTAAAGCCACAACCCGATTGGACCCTATTGCACTAGGCACTGTACAAACATCATGACATCACAAAACAAAAAAAGGGTTACAAACCCAAATATTTTAAAATCATTTGCAAGACACCTTTAACCAAACCTCACAAACTAGTAAAGCTCCTTTCACCTTGAGATGATCAGGGAATACCAGTTTGCATTGAAACACTCTATGACCAAGTTGAGTTTGGCTTACAGGACAATGAAGTAAAGCTAACGGTTGTTTAATCCAGATGAACTTGTTTTTCACCCCCATATAAAAAGGGGACAATAAAGGGCTAATTGATGCACCCACATCCTCTATATTAAAATAATCACATCCTTTTCTCTTAATTTATGTAATTGCTAGGGTCCTGACGATACCGCAGTAAGCCCTTTTCAGGAACTGATTTAACGACTACCCAACAGAATTTCAGTAAAATTGGACGTTCATGTAATTTCTAGCAGTTTTTATTTGGAAGATCAAGCCAACAGACATCAGCAATATCTGCTTAAATAAAGGTATAAATATTTTCACATTATATTCTTTGCCTTGAATTGAAAAAATAAAATAAAAAAGGACCTTTGCTCTCTTCTTTCCCTTGTCTGGTATTGGATGCACTTACCTGAAATAAAATCTTGGTTTTAAAATCCTAAAGCCTGGTTCTGCCCATGGAGAATTGCGGCCTAAAATGCCATGTCAATTTATTTTGAAAAACAGAATGCAAGTCACCTGAATCACTCACTAAAAGAGGATTTTTTCTTTAATAAGAAATGATCTAAATAAAGTCTTAAGGTATTTCTATAACAGTTCACTTAAAATTGAGGAATGCTCATTTCCTTTCCTTGGCATAGGTTCCACGGCAAAACCAGAATATTCATTCCCAAATCTGAGAGAGTTTGAACAGAATTCGTTTATTCTAACGGAACAGACAGCTCAAATTTCTCACATTCACTATTTGAACATTTATCAACATTAATCACTTAAAGGTGTCCATTTTTTCTTTCCTTTTTTGGTTATGTGCTTTTTGCTTCATTATGTTGCAGAGAGACCTACAGGCTTTTTTTTTTTTCCAGCTTGCCTTTTATGTTACTAATTTAATTTGTCTTGCACAGAAGACACAATAATGACTTGAGAACTAGTGAAATGCCAACCAAACAAGAATGAAGAGCGTGCAAAAAACCAAGCAAAATGGGGGGGTGGGGGAAAGGAGGGAAGAAGGATTTTTAGTACATCTGCTTAATACTTTTTCCTATGTCTGTTGTTAACATCTGCTTAATTTGAGTAATTAACATTTTTGGGAAAGGATATCTTTGTTAAAAAGACTCACTACCCACTTTTAATTAAGGTGAGAGAAAACAATACACACCCCATCTGAGACAACGGATAGGGTCCTGTAGCCAAACCAGAGAAAACCAGACTGACACGTGATACTGTCAGATACCTTTCAAACCCTTTTTATACTTCATAAAGAAGCAAAAATGGGCACAATGTCAATTTTAGACGAATCCTTTGTATGGTCCCTTTAACAATACACTTACATTACACTCACAATTAGGGCTATGAGGACTCAGGCCTAAAGATTTTAAAGATATCGGACCCTCCGACTGTGAAATGTGTGAAAGGCATAGCCACTTCTTGGCTGAGAAGGAAGACACAGCAGCATGCCCATCGGCAACACTAAAAGCAAATTAAAGGCCCAGTTGCTCTGCCTAAGCAGAAACCTGCAAGGGTTCCAGAGCAGTGCAGCTTACATGATCAGGGGCCTACACAATCTCTACTTCCATAAAAAGTAAGTTGTGATATTTGAGTCAAACCAGCAATACAACCGAAGTAATTTACTGGCACAAACACAGCAGTTAAGGGAACTTTTATCAGGATGTTAATATAGATAAGGTGTCAAATGTATGGTTAGATATGGTTCTATTTTAAAGCTTTATAAAGGGAAATATATTAATGAAAATACACATCAAAATAACCCATGACAGTGATACTGCAGTCATTTACTCTTGTCATGAACAGTATTTTTAGGCAGCCTTGTTTACCAGACAATATTCAATTCAATTAAATATATAAAAAAGGGCGAACGTCACAAAAGCAAAGAAATAGTTAAGGCTAGAAGCCCAGTCAGTCCCCAGCTCACCCTGCTGTATTTAGTCACTGTAGCTTATCTTCAGTTTCATATACTGCTATTAGAACATAATATTCTTATACACACACTGACATAACGGAGGTTAACGGCAGATTCCTTGCTTTTGCAAAGCCCCAACCCTATTTCAATATAGTATGAAAAAATCAGAAAACAGAAGAAAAATATATGTTTAAAAGGAAGATGGGGAAGGGACACACTGACATTTTGCGCTAACAGAACCTAGGAATTAGATACAACGCGAACAGATTTGCAGGCTGTCAAATCTTGGCAGGTAATATTTTGCTATGTCATACACATTATTCCTTTTCCCCGAGTTGTGGGCAATCAAAATAAATGCCACAAATAATAAAAAACAAACCAGAAGACGGTTGCACATTCATTAACCTTTTTACCTACTAAGGAAGAGGACAAGGGTAAGAAAAGTGAAGTGAATGTAACTAGTCAACCATGTGCACATCCACATGTACTATACAGTTAGGACATTCAAAAATATTGACATGAAACACTGATCCTATATTTTCCTTTTCTCTTTCAATCATATTTATATATATATATATATGTGTGTGTAGTTCAACAGCACTTATGAAAACACCACTACAAGCTTTCACTGTAGCCAACAGAATTCTCACAAATATAAACATTATTTTAAGCTTTTAAATTGTTAAGATTTCTTCAAACATAATACAGCTATATTGAAATATTTTTGTAAAATTGTTTCAACATTTAAACTCCAAAAAAATTCATCTCAGGAATTTGCACAATTTTGTCAACAAATCCAACTCCGCAGTCTTGAACTTGTCAATCTTCACTTAAAGCAAAAAGTTATCACCAAAATGAATGAAGCAGAATCCTTTTTGAGACTAATATAGTGGTGCTGCTCTGATGTTATTTTGAAGTATTACCTACTAGGAGGTCTAGTTTAGATTTACATTCAGTATTTTGGAGGAGTGGGAGACAGCAATCCCTTTATAAGCTTTACCCTTGCTGGCTGCGCACCCAGGAAGCATCACTGTTATTACCCTATGAGGAGACTAAAGGTGCTGGTAACAGCTATAAGGGCAAGGCAATAGCAATTATTCTGAAGTTCCCTGTTCTTTGGATGAACTGTGTAAAACATTTTCTTAAAAGACTCCACGTTAAAAAGATTAAGAACAAAAAGTTCTACAAAATCCAGGAGTTCTGCTCCTTCTTTAAAGTTTGAAGCTTGGGGAAAAAATGTTTTGCAATAACTACTACAGGTTTGCTGTAATAAATGTATATGACAATGCCCTACACAACAGAGGGCCACACATACTGAAGACAAATGTGATTGCTTTAAATGTCAAGTGGTATACAGGTCTTTACTTCTGTGTAAACAGAATGGAGAGGCTCCTGGAACCTCAATCAGAGTCCTGCCACGCTTCCATAATGTTCAGCCTTTGGGCAATGGAAATCTTGCCGTGCTGCAGAGTTCAAATCCTGACGATCAGGGTCTAAAGAGCATCATGATTCAGTGTCTGACCCAGAACTACTCTCCCGGCTAATTTCAATTTGTAGAGATGGCAAGTTATCTAATCGGCTTTTCTTCTGGCGAGACTGTTCTTTTTCTTTTATAAGAGCACCCCATGCCCGCTGGAGCTCTGAATCGTCCTCCTCTGGAGATGTTACTGAGTTTTCTGATTTATCTGGAGTCTTTTCTTGTGTCTTAGGTGCTGATCCTAAGCGGGTCCATAAATTACCTAATTGGATTAAAAACAACATGTTTGAAAATCACAGTAATGGATAGTAATGAGAAGCACTGGAAAAACTGACATATATTCAAAAATATCTTCAATTTTAACCATTGAATGGCCTAAATTTTGAAGACTTCAACTATGCAACCTTAATGTTCTCAACATATTTTTAAATAGAATTTAATATATTTTGAAGTGCAGGTCTACTCTTAAAAGTAACTATGTAAAATGGTGCTTTTATTTAATTCTTCTACTGTATGTATCCAGAGCAATCCTTGCTTACAGCAGTGATAGTTAGGGCTCCATGTTTGTCACAAAGGTCGTGGAAGTCATGGATTCCCTGACTTCTGCAGCGGCCAGTGCGGCTGATCCTGGGGCGAGCTGCGAGAGTGGCCTTGCAGCCGGCCACTGCTCTGATGACCCCGGGGAGCTGGATCTGGGGACCACCCAAGCAGCAGCTGGTGCAGCTGGCCCCAGAGACTGCCTGAACAGCAGTTCCAGGGTGGCTGGAGCAGTGGCTGGCACCCCAGGGCTTCCTCCCATGTGGCAGCCAGATTGGCAGCTGGTGCTGCGGGCCCCCAGATTCCTCCCTCCAAGATTAAATCAGGGGTATTGGACAGGTCAGGGACTGTGATTTTTT
Organism: Gopherus flavomarginatus; assembly: GCF_025201925.1. Taxonomy (NCBI): domain Eukaryota; kingdom Metazoa; phylum Chordata; order Testudines; family Testudinidae; genus Gopherus; species Gopherus flavomarginatus. The sequence continues at coordinate 13,396,621 of NC_066635.1, forward strand.
GTTTCTTGCCCATGACTTGTCCATGACTTTTACTAAAAATATACGATTAAATCATAGCCTTAGTGATAGTACATTTTCACTACTTTTACTTCTGTTAGAACTGTAGAATCACATGTTTTTTAATAAGGCTTTGTCTACACTAGAAAGTGGAACCTTTTAACTATACCAGTATAGTTAAACTGGTACAACCCCACCCAATGTGGGCAGTTCTATCAGTATAAAGGTGCTTTGAACCGAGATATAACTTATTCTCCTTCCAGTATGGGACTAGCAACCCGTATAAGACCCCTTTATGTTGTGTCCATGCTAGGAGCTGATATATGTACATTGCTTAAAAAAAAACATAAATCATACCCCGTAACAACACAGTTATACTGATAGACCTGGTCCACACACAGATTTTGTAAGAGAGCAGGATTCAAATGCATCATCAAAAGAAGTTACAGTCTTCCCCCATACTTCCCTTACATCTGTGCAGCCTCTATGTGGTCTACAGACGCTTTATTACTGGGGATTTACAAGTATGAAAAAAGACAGTATGACTCTCAGGTTAAGTTTTCAGGGCTGTTACCAAGAAAAGCTTTCTTTTTGTAAACTGAGAAAATGTGACCTCGCCTCACTAAGAAAGTTACGGAACTGTATCAAATGATTTTCACAAAGTCTCTTCTGAAAGTAGAGCCACACTTTAAAAAGAATGACAATGATCACAAATAATTGTATTGCAATTCACAGTCAAAATGAGTAAAGGTTATGAACGTATATTAACACTTTGAAATGCAAATTCCTTGGTTGTTATAGTTTTTCACTTTTATTACCACATTATTACACCTCAAAGTTTGAGATATCTTTAACAACTGCTCTGTTCAGACAAGCTGAGCAAAAGAATAAAAAATAAAAATCAGGAAAAGTTCAACACTGAGGATAGAGAACAACATTCAGGGGAAAATCTGTCTTAAAAGTTCCTTTATTCTATATGTTGAGAGAAAAGTAGAAATTAAATGCAATAAATTATATAATAATTCAACCATCATTCTACGATATTCTTCAAGACCAGATTTGGAAGACATTTCAACCAAATTCTGCCCTCAAAAACGTGCACAAGTCCCATTATCTTTTATGGGAATTGCATACATCTCTCAGGGCAGAATTTGGCACTTGTGACTTCTAATAACCATTAATATAGTGCTTTACAACTTCAAAACATTCCACAAACATTCACTACTTGATTTCTAACTTCATTCACCAGAATATTATTCCTCCAGGTTTTCATTTGAAGTTCCTCTTGTTCCCTAGAATCAAAGCAGTAAAGTATCTTAAAGGGAATAAGCCAACATTTGTGATCTTCATTACAAAAACTGCTTTAGTTATTACAAGTTATTCACATGAGGATTTTGTAATAAAGCTCATGAGATGCAATCTCTATGCAAGATTATAAAGTCTAGAATTTTACCCACATGAATGGCAAAGCTTTAATGTTTAGGAATAATATTCTGTTTTAAGTTAATATCCTTTGGTTATTTTCTAGTCAAATGCCACTAACAGCATCTAGACATCATTGTCGTCTGCAGTTACAAGCTACATATGCACCCCTAAAGTAAAGTCACATTTTCTCTCTGTAAAACAAACCTGCTTTCTTCTCTCTGGTGTCAGAGTAAAGGCCTTTCACATCTTGTTTGGGTATCCCTAACCGGCTATGTACATCGGATACCGATTCTCGACGAGGGGTGGAGGTGCTACTTGGGGGCTTGACTTCCGGAGAGTGAGGTCTCTTTCCTAGTCTCTGCCGTACATCTGGAAATAACATGTGACAGTGTTTAAACTGAGTAATCACGTACTGCATTTACTTTAACTCTTCCAGCTGATCCCGTGTCCTTTATCCATTTACAAAAATTGGAATTAGAGAGGTGGATTTTGTGAAGTCTTTTAATTAAATCTTAACATAGCTCACTGTCTTTGAAATGCTCTGAATTCCTGTATTACAGTTTATCCAAGCTAGAATTATTTCTATGACAAATTTGTCACATGGCATCTTTGCAAGGCACCCCCTTTTGGGATGTTTACTCTTACGTGGCTGGGCTTTGTCCCAAAGATTAAAAAGTAACAACTTTTCTAAAGATTGCCAAAATCTATCTTTGTTTTGGATTCCATTTCTATTTTAGGAATATAAATACTAAAGGAAGAGAAAAGTGTGTCTGTCCAGTGTGAGGCAGTTTATATGAAAAGCATGACTCCTTCATTAATTACTTTTTAGAATACATGAAAAAATCCACTTTAAAATTACAGTATTGCTTCCTCTAATTTAGAGAACTAAAGTGAAAACCAGAGCAAAAGAATCTTATTGTAAAGATACTTAACCCATGACGTGAACCATGCCATACTGAAAACTGTAAGGGCTGGTCTACACTATCGCGCTAAATCGATCTAAGTTACACAACTTCAGTTACGTGAATAACGTAATGGAAGTCGACGTAGTTAGAGCCACTTACTGTGCTGGCTACATTGCGCTGTGTCGATGGGAGAGCGTCTCCCATCAACTTCCCTAACACTTCCTGGGAAGGTGGAGTACACAAATCGATGAGAGAGTTATTTCCCATCGATTTAGCGTGTCTTCACCAAACCCACTAAAATTGATACTCGCTGCATTGATTGCAGCAGTACTGACCAGCAAATGCAGATATGCCTTAAGATTTGGATCCCTGCTTCTGCACTAGGACTCAGACAAAAACATGGAAGCAAATGGAACAGGTATATATATATAAAGTTGTCAATCTGAAGGACATGAAAGTTTAGAGAAAGGCATTAAACAGCTGGATTATTTAGTAAACTTTATATAAAGAAAGTATTCCTTCCAAGTGACGAAGAGTAACCGTTTCTAGACATTACGCACATAAGAGGATAACGAGAGTTACACATGCTCAAGTTTAAAAAAAAAAATAATAAAAAGGACCAACCAACTAAAATTAAAACTCAAAACCTTCAAGTCATAAGCAAACAAAATATTCTGCACTTAAACAGGATCTTTCATTCAAGACATTCAAAGCGATTCATATTTGTTATTTGCGTCATGTTAGCCCCACAATGTACTTGGTAGTTTCACACAGAAATACAGAATCTCTGCCTTAGAGAGCCAGCAATGTAAAAAGAAAAAAAAAAAAAAAGTGGGGAGAACGGATATAAGCAAAGTAATTCAGGCAACAATAAATTCTTCATCTCCATCCAACTATTCATTTTTCCCTGTAGCAAGCCCCAGTTTTGTCCCTAATATTCATCAGATTAAAAAAAAGTAGGCAATATACATTTATCTCAACAAGCTCCTAATATATGAATACAAGCCACCTGCAATTTCACTAATATATGAACTGTCTAAGCCTGGTAACATAAGATTCTTTATATTCATTATGAGGTGTGAAAAGTTTGAGAGAATACTGAATTGCATATATGCAGAACCAACAGCTGAACATAATTCCTACAGGTTTATAAATTTCAGTACTGAATATAACCATTTTAAACAGCAAGTCATCCACTGTGTGTTACATTAGTTTTACATTACCCGATTTTGTAGTGCTGACTGGCTGACGCTGCCCTGTATTATTCTGACGTTTTTCCTCTAACAGTAGTCTTACATCTGCAACTTTTTCTGACGATCCTTTGCTGCCAATCCGGTTTTTGACATTACTGGATGCTACACTATCTGCTCTCATAGAGTTCCTAAATAAAGACATAATATATTTCTAATCAGCAAATAAATTCCCATGAATGAAGTTCAACAGAGTCCTCAGGAAGGCACCCTGCGCATAAACGCATTTTGGAAGTTAGTGATATCAGGATTTCCCTTATTAAGAAATGGGGAAGAACACACAAAATCTATCACTGTAAAAAAAACAAAACAAAAACAAAAACAAACTGCATTCATGAATCAGTCTTAGCTCTTCTTCAAGCATATTATCAATATGTTCAGAGCATCATATGCTGCATATCCTGCATCCAGGATTCCTTAGAAGCCTGTAACAAATAGGTAGCAAATGTTTTTCCAGTTTTAAACCAGGATATAAGCATATCTTGTCAAAACAACAACAGACAAAGTATCAATGCTTCTCGAAGTTTAGGCTCATCATCCTTTGTTACTCAAGACTATAAGCAAAGTGCTATGGGGCTGCTTGTAAACATCTTACCTGTCAGGAAGAGTGCAGATAAGGGATACATTTGTAGGCTATGATAGTACAGAGTTTGCAATCCTTTCGCTAAAGAGAAAATGTATTTTCTTTAAAGATATCTGCTACAGTCTCTAGTAATAAGTGCTATCAGCACTATTCTGACAGCATTCGGACCACTATGAGGTACTCTGAAAACTAAAAATAGTGATGTGAACAAGCTTAATCAGTATCTGTTTCAAACAGAAGTACACCAGGTTGATGTCAACACAGCAGTTCCACTGCACTCAAAGTAATTCAGAGTAAATGAACAGTTAGAGAACTACTAGACCGATTTAATTCACGTTCTAATGGTTCCATCATGTTCTATTATATTATTGAAGGGACCTGAAGATTTTTATTAGATTATTAATACTGAAAATATTAAAATCTACTTTTACTTTTTACCATTAAAAGGGTTGTTGTTGGTTTGTGGTTGGTGTCGGTTTTATGCACATTTCTCCTAGATTCAGCAATGAAAACACAGCAGTCAGTTCTATTTATTTTAATCAGGTTCTCATGCATTAACACAATGCTGCAATGTTAGATTACAATCATTGCAAGGGAATATTTAACAATTTTATATTTGGATTAAGGGTTAACTTGAGTGAGTTTTCTGTATTTCTTCTTTTAAATATCTTCCACTAAATCATGTCAGAGCTAAAGAGGGCATGCTGATGCTGCCACTTCATTTAAGTCATTACAGTTATGTCACTGAAATGACAAGTGATTGATCTTAATGAGGAGTCAAACTGGATAGGATTTCAAGGAGAGTTGTTACTCAGTGCTAACGATTTTCAGCATTAAATATACTACACATTGAGACGTCATGCTATAGTGGCTACTTTAGAAGGGTTCCGTATTATATCAAGTCAAAGCAGAATACCGCAATTGTTGTTAAGATCTTCACGTGTACTATTGAGTCACTTCTTTTGAAATACATGGTCTAACTGGAATGATCTTAATATACAAGATGTTAATATTGTTCATGGCACAGAAAATTAAGTGGCTACTGAACATGTTTTTGGACAACTCTTTTACATACACTATTTAATAAACACATATTTCATTGTTTTTTACATAATCAGTATATACTTTTAAAAAAAAGTACAGCCCCAGTCTTGCAGACACTTGTGCATATGAGTAAATTTAAACTTGAGAGTCCCACTGAATGCAACAGAATAACAGATATATAAAATTACTATGTACATATTTGCAGGATCAGGATCAAATGCCTGTACTACATGGGTTTTAACCATTAAAAGGTGACTCAAAATACTTAAGTTAACGAGTTGAGATCCTGAACAGTTATTGTATTTTTTTTAAATTTAAAACAGCAGTTCAGTTGATTTTGTCAATTCATATAAGTGATTACATTATTTTCTAGAGCTTTTAAGCTTCAATTTTTTTTTAACCAAATCGAAATTTAATTATAACATAATGCAAGAAACACTGTGACCGGGGTTTTTAAGCAATAAAACGCAAGAAATTAAATTTTTACCTAATAGTTTTCAATTGAGATTCCACCTCATCAGCATACATTGTCATTTTCATGCTCTTTTTGGGAGATGGAGTGGATATCATTTTCAGTTCAAGATCATAGTCCATTTCATCAGAATCAGATGCACTGGCACTCGATCGTCTTGCTGCACTGCGATCTCGAGACTGTTTGAAAGCTTGTAGTTCATCCCGGTACTCTACCACAACCCTGTCATCCTCATCCATATCCTCATCTTCCTCCTCCTCCTCCTCCTCTTCTTCCTCAATAGGCTCCTCAGGAACATTCACTAGGCCTGAAACACAACAATTAATTTTGAGAGATTGTAGCTTATCCTTTTCATAAATGTTTGCAGAGTTTTTGTAGTCATGTTGGTCCCAGAATACGAAACACAAGATGGGTCAGGTGATCTCTTTCACTGGACCAACTTTAAAGCCTGAAGAAGAGGTCTGTGGAGCTCAAAAGCTTGTCTCTTTCATCAGCAAAAGTTGGTTCAATAAAAGATATTACCTCACGTATCTTGTCTCTTTTTCATAAAGTTAATTAAACATCAAGATTTAGAAAAAATGGCAAGTAAATACAGGAAATATAAAACTGCCATGAAACATGCCATAATCTGTACCATTCACTGTCTTGGAAGGGAGGTTAAGTACTACAGCTGGATTTTTTGAAATGTCTGAATAACTGTATGAACAATTTTATGAAGCAATACTTGATAAAATAAAGATAATTAATTCTAATGCTTGTATAGTGCCTTAAGGTGATCACTGCTGGTGACAGAGAGAAAGATTTCTTCCTGATCCCATATTCAGCACTGCACAACAGAACAGGTGCATCATGTATTGCCAATGTTCTAAATCTATAATATATACTCAGAAGTAAAACAGTGTTTTAATCTTATGTCATATGCAACAGGAGGCAAACACTGCCCCATCAAGTAATACAGTGTTAATTATTACACACAGTTAAATGGATGATGGTGCAGTTTCAGCACCCTCTTCCAATCTTCATATGACTCAGTTCATATATAGGAATATATTCTAGAATGCACTTTGTATCAGTCTTTTTTTTACAAAGCAGTCAGCAGATATGCAGCCTCCTGTACAGTTTTTTCCTTAGCACTTAACATATTTCTTCCCATATTATCTCCCTAATACACACACCCATAAATCACGTGACCACTTTAAAGGCTAAAGTACTAATTACAAGCTCATTGATAGGGTTTTCTGGACTACATTCCCCTGGAATATATACCACCCAACTACTATATTTTTATCATGTATTGTAAGATAAGAGTTGAAATGGCAAATATGACAGTTTAAAGTGAAGTGTAAATAAACCATTAGATATTTTTGTCTCTTATGCTCCAGACTCCATTTCCCAAATCTCTGAAAAAAAACAATCAAGTAAAATGAAGTACCTACTGAATTATGCTAAGTGATTTGATGTTTTTTATCTGACCTGTTGCTTGCAAAACCATAGGACAAAATCTAAGTGCTGGGGGGAGGGTAAAGCATAGCTCTTTTTCACTTATCTGACATTGTTCTATTTATCAGATTAATTATGCACAATCTATGTCAAGCTGACAAACCCGAAGACAGTAACAATTATATTTTGGCAGGTGTTCCATTAATATTTCAATTACTGTTTTATTGAGAGAATGCTTTTATTTAATTAAAGGTATTATTTTAGAATTTACATTGTGTATACTGTTGCTTGGGTTATACTTTGCATTTGAATAGCACCTTTCACAAGAGGATCTTAAAAGGACTCTGCCACACTGATTTCTCACATCATCCTTGAGAAATTGTTATCAAGTAAAGGTTAAGAACAGTGTTTCAAGCACTGGACACACATCTGGGCTTGAGTCCTAACTCTGTCTCAGATTTCCTAAGTGATCTTGGACAACTGACTTCATTTCTGTGTCTCAGTTCCTCACCTGCAATGTGGGAATAATGTTGTCCAATCAGAGAGAGGTACTGTAAGAATGATTCATTCAGATACTATAAGCCATATAAAGTGGTCAGACAGATAGGGAAACAGGAAAAACTAGGTCATGTAACAAGTAAATCAGTGGCTAAGCAGGGCCAAAAACCCTAGTATCTTAACTCAATTCCATGTTTCAACTATTAGAAATGCCTCCACCCAAAACTAGCATGTGGTAACCACCATTTTCTCCTGGACTAAACTCTGCTTTGGTTAATTATTTAATGAGGCATAGTGGACAGAAAAGGCAGGCCTGAGAAGCACAAAGACCTATATTTTATTTCATTCCGCAGTTTCATAACAGCTGCAACACTTGTTTGAAGATGTAAAGCATTATATATATGTTCCCAGTACTGTCATTAATTACCTGAATGCCGGTGTTTATAAGGAGGTGTCAACCCAACATCATCCCCAATGAGTGTCCTTTTCTTTATCACATCACGATGGATTCGACGTGAATGATATCTTCGTTTCCTGGAATGTCAACAAAAGCGAACACATTTCTGCCACATAAAAGGCCAAAAGAAAGCGACCTAAATTCAGCCACAGAGTAACAGCTGCAATTTCCACTGACTTCAGTGGCAGTTGAACGCATTTACTCTATGGCTCTACTGTGGCCAGTACGAATCTCTCAACTATAAGCACTTGTTAATTTTGAATTCAAATTTTTATAAATGTAAAGTCAACAAATCAACTTTGCTAAAATACAAATCAATGCTTCCCACCCCCAAGTCTACAGAACTTTGAGGGATGACACTCACAAGTCAGATAGACCTGTAAGCATGGCTGGACACATGCAAGGTTCTACTCCCCTTTATCATGTACTCACCAAGAGTTGCTAAGAATTCCTTTCATGCCACCATAATTAGGGTTGCCATATTTCATGTAGTACTGACTTCTTCTTGCAGCTCCCAGCTCTTTTTTATCATCTGAAAATGTGTAATTAAGTTAAAGTAATACTTTTCCCCTAACCACACTGGAGCAAAAATAAAGAGTGCCCAGTCAAAGATATGAAGCATATATTGTAATAGGCAGTCTCAACTACTGTTTAGCTATAAAATATCCAATCTCCTTCATGTGAGTAAAAGATCCATGTACTTACTAGGAACAAAACGGATTACAATGCTTGCTGACAATTCCTCTGAAATAAAACTAACAGTAACAGACACTGGGTTCAACTAATTTCATTCCATGGAGATGAGAGTTTCTATTTATCACCTTCCTGTTGTATTATGTATCACTTTAAGAGCTGGAATATGGAGACTATCTGATTAGAGATGTCATTGTCAGAACTGTATGAAAAAGGACAGTCAAATTGGAAAAAAGTCAGGATTTGAGTTTGTTTACCTTAAATGCATTAATATTATCTACTGACATGACTGTAGCTGGTAACAGCTTCCACCAATATCACATAAAGAATTCCAACACCATGGCAAATGATTCTTGATGCACAGAAAAGGCAAAATTTGCCCTTATGCAGAGCCTATTTTGTGGGCTTCAGCGGGACTGAAGTGGCACATATATCTTTTACCAAATCTTTGCATTAGGCTGAATTTTACCCAGAATAAGTTTTACATATACGTTCTTCACACATTAAAAATACACACAAGTACTGTGCGATTTTAACATATAATGCTTGACAAGCAATCTAACACTTTAATAATGATTTTATTTGTAGCTGTGTTGTAAAGACATCATTTAGTCATCAGTCACCTTCAAACACTGTATAGTGCCCATGAAGTGAGTTAGTTACCTTTAGTAGCAAATCTCATGAACAGTTTGTTTCCTTTAGCCAGCCTGTTGGCTGGGCGTAGATCGTTACGCAGGAGAGAATCTTCTTCTACCTGGGAGAGCGCATCCAACTTTGGAAAGAAAATATGTTAGATACAAAAATAAAATGTTTTTCAGCACAGATTACATTCAACAGTAAAGCTAACAAATGATTACTAAGAAAGTATATTTTCATGTTAGGAGCTTTCCAGCAGATTTGTGAACTCAGATGTTTTGCATTTCTTTAACAGACTGATTTATTAAAGGAACATTGGCAGGTTAAAAGTAATTTTTTTTTTTTAAACAAAAAGATTTCCCTCCCTGTCTTATTAATACCCTAAGTTACTAAAACTAAGCTTTTTAAAATCTAATTTACTTTCCACTACTTCTGACTATCTACATTTCATTCAGCCTGGACAATGAAAGACAACTAGTCAATTTTATTTTGGCTCACAGTCAGTTTCTAGCCTGTTTATCAACTTGTCACACACTAGCACAATGCTGCAATGTCTGGACTGCAAAAAACACAAAGTGTTTGTTTAGAAAAGTTTCCCTTAAATTTGTTTTACACACACTGAAATTTGGGCCTACACTGACCTGACAGTATTCTATTAAGCAGCTCATCTTAAAATAAACAGCTTTTTAAAACTTTCTTTCATCTCTAGCAAAATTTCAGCTTGTTTCTTCGGAAAAGCAGCATTATTCTAGATGTGCTGTCCCTGCTGTTGTAAGAGTGAAACACTCCCCCGATGCATACCTTTACATACAGTTTGCCAAAACCAAATAGCTTGGCTCCTCTTCATCCTTCCTCCTAATTACTCCTTTTATCTCCTCCTTCCAGTCTTTTCCATTCCTGATTTCATACGGTTCTCACATGAGTGGAGCAGCTTCAGACTTCCCATATTCCAAATGCCCTCCCTCTCCTAAAAACTCACTTTCACAAAGCCATTCTAGGCTGATATCCTCACTGACAAAATCTCTGGACTTCTCCTTGCCTTCAATGTTTTCATAAGTACTAAATCTGATTTAGCATTTAATTTATGATACTACGCAATAATCCAGATTCTGTATAATATTTTTACATTAAGAGTAGAATATCAGAAGGACCTCACTGCCCAAAACTGAATCTCTCATGTTAACGTTTTTCTTTCTGTACTGACCTCAACATCACTTGGATTGTCATCCTCAACCTCTCCTTCCTCGGTCTCATCGTCCGAGCTTTCCTCCTGTTTGTCTAAGGAGAAACAAATTTTAGGACATTCTTCCTGATATTATGATGTTGCCAGCATTTGATTTTCCAGCATTTGCTTTTCAAATCCTTGTATTTTCTGAAATCAAACTGAGTAAGTTATCCATTGTTCTGGGTAGCCTGGAGAATAATTAAGATAGTAAACCTCTGCAAAAATTTTAAACAGGTGAGCATACATGATAACTAACTAATCCTAGAGCTTCCTTCATGCTGGTGCGCTCTACTAATGTAAGTGGCTGAAGCAGAAGTTTAACTGTCTGTTAATATAAGAAGACACACTGTGTTTCAGTTTATCAACCGCAGAGAGGTCACTGATGCCTTAATTTAGCTGCCACTTAAAAATATTTGAGTTAATGTTCAATAGTTAGAAAGTTACTGAGATAACCTCTGCAGCTCAAAAATTATGAGTGATTTCATTTCAAGAATCTAACATAAGTAGCTCTGGAAGCAAACGTTTAACCAGTAATACCAATCTATTGATTGTATACAGTGTGCATTGCTAGCTGATGGCAGATATTTTCAGTTTATTTTTGGGCTAAGAAAAAGATTTTGTTTATATTGTCAGCAGAATCTTGCTTCAATTATTTCTGAAAGATAACTTAATAGTCCTTTAACGGTGCCTCTGACTCAGATATCTCAAAGCACTTTACCAACACTGGCTAAGCCCCTCAGCACCCCTGTTTAGTAAGGGAATACAGATTCTCACCTAGCAACTAAATGCAGCAACTTTCAGAGTGGAATACAACAGCTGGTTACAGCACACAACAACTACACAAAAGTTATGGGCAGGAACGAAAGAATACTGAACCCAAATGAAACCATGGAGAATATTCAGACAGCAGAATGTAATTACTTCGGTGGAATTTGGCCAAGTTATCAGGGCTAGCATCCTGCCTCTTACAAAAAGGGCCACAGGATCTTTAATTACTGCAAGAGGTTTTTATTGACAAAATGTGCCTAGGTAACTCCAGAATTATTTTAGAAAAGGAATATATCTGAGCCAAAGCCTCCCTAATATTTTGGATTTATCCGATTCCTCAGACGGTAACTTACTTTATAAATTCTTCCCAACTGAAAAAGTCTGAACTTAGCCTAGTAGCCTGCTTTTCCAGGTGACCAGATGCAGAAATGTATGTGGGAGTTTAGGTCGATACATATTTTACTACTGTTGATATACGTGTCATAGTAATTATTTTGTACCCGACAGGATCAATGTGAAAATATATGTCCTCAGTTTAAATAAGGTCTTTCCCTAGTCTCCAGAAATAACACAAGATGTCTTTTAAGAATGTTACATTTTGTAGAATCTTGGTATTTGCCTGAAATCAAAGGTTAGGTTGTGTTTTAAAACCGCACAAAAAAGTTTTCAGTACAAAGAAATAAGACATAGTATAGAGGAGGCTGGTAAAATAGTATAAAAAGCACCTAAGTCTTCCTCACAATACCTATTTTTGCATAGACTTAGTTTTCCTAAGGCAAAACGGGGGTTGTTAGAAAGCCCCTGAGTTGCAGTGGAAAGCTGCAAGGAGAAATCTGCTATGAAGGCATCTGGAAACATAACAGAGGTGTGAAAACAGACCACATCTGATGGCTTCTGCTAGTGCATAACGTACAGAAAGTGGAGATCGGTAATCTGGATTTTGTTCATGCAACTCATACTGAAGCATAATTTACAGTTTCAGTTGAAACAAATGTTTTTATGAATTGCATTGTCACTATTGGTTGATAATTTGCAATTCAATATCTTGGTTTGAACCACATCACAGGAAGTTAACACATCACCTAGCAGCAAAACAGTTGGATGTAGTCAAAGTAATAAAAGCCACAAATTCCTGTCTGTGGAAGTATAATGGGGTAATAATTAGGGGGATGTTGTCAGCAATTAGATTCCAGGTTTATCACAATTTGAAGGTGTACCTTAGCTGCTTCAATTTATACAACTTACCTTGCAGTATGCTCTGTTTGGAAAAAGAGACGATGGACACTGTGACAGAGTGGAATATGTCCGAGTCAAATTATAAACTTTATCTTGTTCTATGTGTAGAAATGTTGGACACTGTGACTGCACAAGCCTGGACATGCACAAAGACTCCTTAAAGGACTAACACTAAGAGCCATCAAGACTGCAATCTGGGGTCAACAACTTTGGTTGTCCTTCAACTACTGGCCCATCCCCATGGAACAATGGGTTTTCTACACGGGGTGCTGCAGTGAGGAAGGGGCAAACACGACTGAGGGGTTGCTAGCGTTTCAATCTGAGCACATGGCTCAGAGGAGCAGTGCTGGCTTTAGGAACTGCGGGGCCCAATTCGAATACCCAGTGGTGGTCCGGGTTTTAGGTGGCACTTCGGCAGCGGATGGTCCTTCACTCGCTCCGAGTCTTCCACGGCACTGAAGGACCCCCTGCCGCCGAAGACCCGGACCGCCGCGGGATGAGTAAAAAAAATTAAAAAGGCGCCTAAGGCGTGGGGCCCTCTTAGGCATGGGCCCCGATTCCGGGGAATCGGCCTAAAGCCAGCCCTGCAGAGGAGAAACCCTATTTAAGGGCAGGGTTCTGCTCTGAGCAGAGCGGAGGGAGTGACCACTGCCTACATACAGGGACTTGCAAAGGAGGTGGAAGGGAAGGAGAGGGGGAAGAGACTCTGTCCAGCTTAAAATACTGATAAAACCTTGGACTCACACAATGGATGAGCTCATACTAGGTCTAAGGACTTTTGTTTTAAAAGATCTGTAACTCGAATGCTTTAAGGTCACTATGGTTAACCAATTCCTATGTTACTTGCTTTCCTGCCACGCTGTCCCCAACGGGGTAAAGCTACAAGCCTAGAGTGCTCACAGCCCAGGTGGAGCCCTGGGGAGTGCATGTGATTGGGGGACTCAAGCGGTCACAGACTCTGATTTCAAAGTCCTGGAGAGCGGCATCCCACATCCCAAGGAAGGGCATTAGACAAGAAGTCAGAGCTTGGGAATGTGCCCTAGGGTCTCAAAGCTAGAAACAGTGGCTAGACTCTAGCCAGACACAATTGATTTGGAAGCACATGGGACCCAGCAATTGGGTCCATTCGCAATAGATTTGTAAACATACAGTGGGGTATTGGGTCAGGTTTTAACAGGGTCAAATTCAGAGATAATATAAATAGTGATGGAAGTTACACATTGGTAAATCAATGTCATTTGCAGAAAGGATGGTGTAGTAACAAGGAAAAGCAACCAACAGGAGGGTTTAAGATGATAAAGCACCTTATTACACCCACTTGGTTCTCATTGTTACAACCCCACCCTTCCACCCACTCAGCTTGTGAGTTAAAAAGACTGTGTAAACTTGCCCCACTACTTAACACACCTCTGAATTTGTCCTTATGTTTAGAATGTTCAGTACAGATCATATTACTGATTTTGGTATCTCTCCAACCCACCTTTTAGGAAGCAGCTCCTTCAAAAGGTTTCCAAGATGAAAGCCTTTTTTTAAAGTGGCAGAATACCATTACCTGAAACTACATGACAGAACCTCCTTCAGTAATTCAAATTATGCAGCACCCAAGCCAAGAAAATATATTTTAAAGAATGCGGAGTTTTAACTGCATGACCTATACCTTCTGTGCATCTACCTTTCTTGTTTTTTTCAGTTGCTTTCTCCTCGTTGTTTTCTCTGTTTTTGAGTTTATCCTGATCAGGCATAGAGCTCATATTTATAAGAGCTCGTGTTGCTGTCACTTCATCAAGCCAGACTACATTACCTAAAACAAAAAAACCACACAAAAATAGTTCTAGTTAGCTAAAATTTTCCACACAGGCTCTTACGATTATATCCTTTATCTAGAAGACAAATTACTAGTATAAAACTTCAGTCACATAATAAGTATATAAAGTTATATGTACCAACAGGAAGGGAGATTATCAGATGTGTTTCATAAAGGGAAAACAAATCCTTTAGCATGTTTGATCAGCAGGAGACAACTCTTATCACACAGGACAACACAGGCCATACACCATATTATTTTCTGATCAAAACTTAAAAAAAAACGCTGGAATGATTAAGGTCTACATAAATAATAGGGACTCATTTATTTGTGACAATAACTAGAAGACCCACTCAAGATTACTGCACCTTCTGAATATGCTAGTGACCAACCATGATTAAATCAAGGATACTGGCTCATAAAATGATCCGTTCATTTATTTTTAAGAGTGTTGTTTAGTTTCACTGTGCAAAACTCTTGACGCTATTCTAGGAAGTATGACTGAAGTATATTTTGTAAAATAATTAAGTTTAAATAACAAGAGACTTCATTGCAGAACTTGCTGAGAGGAAAGGAGAGACTGTTAAGGGGTTTTTGTACAGATTATCAAATTTGTAGATTAGTGATGCAAGGATTAGCAATGTTCATGTGCACTGAAGAAAATACAATGTATATTTGGTACTTATAAGAAAAATCCCTGTAAGAAGAGAGAGAATTAAAATTATATGCAGTAGAACTGATTATGTCAGGCTGATGATAACTGTGTTAGACATGTGACAATGTAAGAGGGGAAAAAGAAGATTTGAGAGTTGCTTCTTAAAAATCAGCATTAAGCAAAAGTCCTTTTATTGAGAAGCATTCAGCCCAGATACAGCCACAAGCGTTAAATGCTGTTCTGCTGTTTAATGATTCTGGAAAAACCAGAGCAATAAATTTTATCTTGTTTTATATTAAGATGCTTGAATAGATAAGATTCACTGTAGGGGAAAACACCCATATTCTAAATGTAAACGCAGGCTGAAGATGGAAAAGCTACATATAAACCAAATACCTAAGTGCCCATCAATCTTTGAATTTTTAAAGTCTACGCCTTTTCTTTGTTTCTCTCTCTGAAGAACAAGAACAAGGTGTCTCGGACCTTTAAAAATGCTACAATTCTGTTGCACCAATTTAAGACGCACTGCTGCAGCTTGTCATTTTCACCAGAGTTAGCATCTTTCACAACATTCTATACTGCAGCAGGGTGTTGCCAACCTAACCTGGTAGAGCTGCGGTAAGTTATTGGTTAGTGAGAAAAAGTAACTATATATTGCTTTTGATATTCACAGTTCTTCACTAACTAGTTCTTTCAAACACCCCTTTGAGGTAGTAAGTTTACAGAAGCAGAAGTTAAAGCGCAGAAGGGTCAGGGACTTGCCCAAAAGCTACAAAGGAAATCAGTGGCAGAACTAGTAATAGAATCCAAGAGCTCTGGAATACAGAAAATATTGAGAACTATAGGCTAAAGACTTAGTTTACTTACACGATGTGTCATCTAACCACTCAATATGAGCAGGAGGATACTCTTTAAAATAGGCAAAGATGTCCTGGGTACTCATCTCATCTACCCCGCAAACGTGGACTGTATCCAGCCTCACTTTAGGGATTGCTGTAAACAAGAAACAAAACCACTGCTCATTTTTACAAAATGAGTTTATGTATTAGAAACACGTTGAATTAAAAACCAAAATCATTTTTAAAAAGTGGAGAATAGTTTATTAAAGTCAGGTACATCCTATACCAACTTAAATGCATGATCTTCTAATCTAATGGCCTGGAACTTAACTTATAATTTCACAATGTTTTGACCTTTCTAGTTGAAAATAAAAATAGGATACTTATCAATCCAAAATCATCAGAAATATTAGAATGTATTGCTATAGAATTCTACTGCCAATCACCGATTATAATTTGATTTTAAAGACAGCATGCATGTTGTTATTAACTTTTCAATAAGAATGTAAAATCTTCAGCTTATTTTAAAGGTACATGATCAAATAAAAACACAAATCATGCCATTCTGAAAGTATTTTTTACCTAGTATTGTTACAAGCAGTAGTAAGGTTATCCATAACAGATAATTAATATTATGTTCCTCTGTTTTCAATGTCTTCACCATGTATTTCACAACCATCTGTACAGTCAGTTTCAAGTTTCCTCTGTATAATCAATGGCCTAGGTCTTGATCCTGCAAATGGATCTGCACAGAAGGACCGTTAGGACCTAGGTCCTGCAACTGCATCCACATGGGTGGACCTGTATGACCACATTGAGCTTCACTAACTTCAACAGGATAACATGCACGTGGATCCACCTGCACTAATGAAGTTGCATAACTGGGACTTTAGTTTCTTTTCTGTATGTTCTTTACACAGCAACAATGAGAAATACTTTAAATAATACGGGAAAACGTGGTTGCAAAACCAGAAAGACTGGCAAGGGATTCAGAGGCAGGTGCTGAATGGTTTTCAGACTACTTTTAACCCTTTAAAAAAAATAAAGACTTTTAAAAACTTTATAACATCGCTTTTATTAAATACTGAACAGACAACCTACTGGAGCCTTGTAACCGTGTGTATGTGCGCCAACAGCTTCTGCTGTGTCAACTGACAGAAAAGCATTGGACAGCCAGTCTACACGCAGCAGTGGATATTGCTGCCATGTCATTAAACAATGCTGTCTGGCCCAAATGGTTCTGTTTCTTCTAATTGTCATCATCCTCCCACAACAATTTTAACTGTATTTATTTTTTAGATTGTCTTCAAGTATTTTTTTAAATGGGAAAGTGAACAGAAAAAAAGGGAAGTGAAAAATACAAGATATTACTCCTAGTGATGCTCTCTTTTTCACTCTTTTTCACGCACACCTAGAAAGGACTGAGGAAGTATGGCCATCAAGCCAGGAAACAGGAAGGAAACAATCTAGAGATTCTGCCTTTCATTCAGTTTGCTAAGCTCATGGTACATTCCCTACCTTTCTTCATCATATCTCGTTCCAATGCCACATTCCTTTGGGCAAGGTTCACTTCAGCTCGAAAATGAAAGCGCTTCGCTCTTTGCTCCTTTTTCTCAATTGCTTCCTGCAGGAAACAAGGTCCAATGGAAAAGTAAATTGATGCTGTGTTCCAAACAAGTTTCATAGTAATACCAGACATTTAATAAAACACAAGTGGCCAGAAATTAATCATTACAAAGTTTCTATTACTTTTCATTAGGCCTGGCTGAGTCAACAAAAAAAGAAAATTATGTTAAAAGGAACAAAATTAAAAACTCTTTCACAGCTTGACTAAGAGTCAAATAATTATTGTCTTGTGACCAAACAGCATGATGGGAATCATGATGTGTTGTCCGTCACTGACTCTGTATGACCTTGGACAAGTGCTTAACCTTTCGGATAACCAAATTTACTGATCCTTAAAATGAGTATATATCAAAGGCAAAATTCAGCAAACCTTTACTTGAAACAAATGTTTCCTCTACCAGGCAGACTAATCTTTTATTTTGAGACTGCTGGCTTGTTTACGTGGAGGAAAAGAGAAAAACATGTTGAGAAGATACAGATCACGCAGTTTCCAGACAGTTAAAAAATATTATTTGGAGACCTGTGGCCCTTGGGAATATCCCTTTGTCTGCCCTGTGGCCTTTGGGAATATCCCTTTGTGTTTGCACTTCATCAGGACTAACTGGAATGCTGACTATAGAAATCTTGCTGGGATTGGTAATCCAAGCTATTTCCAGGGAGCCCATCAACAGATTCTCTAAAACCAGTGACACAAAAGATGTTATGCAAGCCCTCAACAGCGACGGTAATTTTCTTTCTTGTGACTGATTAAGAATACCTCAGTCTAAAAAACTAATGAGTGTTTTAAAAATCTTTCAATCAACTAAAATGAAACTTGTCTCATAAAAATATCCTTAAGCGAGAACTGCCCTCAGATATAACTACAAGATAAATTTGACTTTTTAATCATAGTTTTATTAGATTTCCCAACCAACTCATTTTCATTATTCAGCACTGTACATCTTTACCCTTAATTATGAATTCCATTTTAAAGCTGTTATTAAGGAATGTAACAAAGGAGGGAGATTTTCTCTCTGACACTATAACTTTAATTGCTTCCTGAACTACAAGTCTCTGACATACAGAAGCTATATATTTGTAGCCAAGAATGCTGATTTTCAATCTCTTACACCAGCTTCATTTGTGCTCTTGGGCAAGTTCTCTGGCTGAGCTTTCGCTAGGCAAAATGGGAATAAAACTTATGCATCGTCTCTCACAGTGCTGCTGTGAAGATTCATATTTTATCATAATCTGAAAATGTAAAATCCTAATAATACCACAGAACACTTAACACAGAACATGGAACAGTGCATTTTCTTTTCCATTTTTAGATACAACTTACAGTGATCTGTCATACAGTGATGCCAATTATTTAAAAATTGCAGTGTGTGTCAGGGAGACCAGCTGCAAGTTTAAGCTTCCAAAGAACCACAAAATGATCAAACCTTGTTTTGAAGCGACTGTTAATTTATGTACTTCAAGCCCAGTATGTGGAAACACACAATGATGCCCTTTGAAGACTCAAGACAATGGAACTAGATTTTCCTGCCAAACACTTGTTTTTCCTTGTCTGTCACTCACATAATAAGAAAAATTCAGCTGACCTGACTCAAAGGGCTTTGCTTTGCACTATGGAGTTGCATCACTGCAATTCCAAGAGAGTCTCCTTGTTTTCTGGCAAATGCACTGAGCTTTTAGAAACAGTATTACAAATTCCTGGCGGGGTATGAAAACTTTGTCTACAAATAAATCTTTCACTATAGAATCATAGAAAGAGATGGTTGGCTCAGCATTTTCATAGAGCTTGTTTATTTTATACATTTTGTGACTTACAAATTGCTGCCTCTAATATTTTACATGAGACAGACATCACAGCAGGAGAAAAAATTTCACCAACCTAACATCAAAACAAGAGCTCTTCCAGCTATAAAAGAGTGTCTAAACCTATAGGAGAACACTTCAACCTCCCTGGCCACACTATAGCAGACCTTAAGGTGGCCATCCTGCAGCAAAAAAAACTTCAGGACCAGACTTCAAAGAGAAACTGCTGAGCTTCAGTTCATCTGCAAATTTGACACCATCAGCTCAGGATTAAACAAAGACTGTGAATGGCTTGCCAATTACAAAACCAGTTTCTCCTCCCTTGGTTTTCACACTTCAACTGCTAGAAGAGGGCCTCATCCTCCCTGATTGAACTAACCTCATTATCTCTAGCTTGTCTGCATATATATACCTGCCCCTGGAAATTTCCACTACATGCATCTGATGAAGTGGGTATTCACCCACAAAAGCTCATGCTCCAAAACGTCTGTTAGTCTATAAGGTGCCACAGGATTCTTTGCTGCTTTTACAGATCCAGACTAACACGGCTACCCCTCTGATACTGTCTAAACTCAGTAATACTCAGACCTTAGTGGTTCAGGAGCCAAATTAGCAATCAGCATTGCCCAAAAGAGCTACAGTAGTATGAATTCATTGTTTCATATACTATAATACTATATATATATACATACATATACATATACATATACACACACATACACACACACACACCCACCCACCCCTCTACCCCAATATAATGTGACCTGATATAACACAAATTCAGATATAACGCAGTAAAGCAGCACTCCGGGGGGGGACAGAGCTGCACGCTCCGGCGTATCAAAGCAAGTTTGATATAACACAGTTTCACCTATAACACGGTAAGATTTTTTTGGCTCCTGAGGACAGTGTTATATTGGGGTAGAGGTGTATATATATAAAATCCTCACAGCAAAATGACTGATTAAGTATTATTATTTTATCAACTACAATTGGTTAATAACATTGTAAAAGCATCCTGACTGGTTAATAATTAAGGCTCAGATTTTGTCACAGATATGTTTAGTAAAAATCACAGACAGGTCATGTGCAATAAACAAATATTCACGGAAGCCCGTGACCTGTCCATGATTTTTACTAAAACAAGCCTTGACAAAATGGGGAGGGAGGAGGGTCCAGCACCCACAGTGCTGGGGGGGAGGAGGGTGGTGGTCCCCCTGCTCTCCCCCACAAGGGTTGAGCTGCTGCAGGGTTCCCCCTGTCCTTCCCCGCTGGCCGGGCAGCTGCAGGGGGGTTCCTGCCTCCCATGGGAAGTGGGAGTTCTAGGGGACCCCACAGGGAGCTCCAGGGTCCTCTGTTAGGCTACGGGGCTACCTGCTGACAGCAGTCCAGCCCCGGGGCAGAAAATATCACGGAGGTCTCTGGAAGTCACAGATTCCATGACTTCCATGAACTCCATGACATAATTGTAGCCCTATTAATAATTAAATCACACAGGGTTTTAATATCAAAACACCCGCAGGAGACACATTTAAGAGCCAATCATTGGTCTAAGTGTACCGAAAATGACCATTTATCTGAATTTCCTGAAGACCAGCTAACAATGCTTCCTATCCAACAACAGTAATACAAAACTTTAAAAAGACCCACAGCACAACATTACCTTGGAGGTGACATCTATTCCTGTGATGAAACTTCCAGCTTTGTTTTCATACCTTCTACTAGTATCCTGAAACAAAGCAGAACTGTGATGAAGGCTAAACGCAACAAACCAGTTAGACTGATAAAATCTCACCTGGTAATCAGCTCTAAAATAAATCCATTCCTTTCTACTCTCTCCTAACTCTATGTGCCAGTACATTCTTGACCAGATGTGGACGACACTCACTCAGTGGAATTACATACAGACAGAATGGATCAAAACAAATGCAGCTTCCCTTGGCATAAGTAATTTTTAGCAGTAGTTAAAAATCTAGTACATCCACTGTCACAGGGGAAAATATATTCTGCCACAGCAGCAAGTGGAGGAGATAACCAAACAGCATTACCAACGCTAACGTCCATGGTTTCAGGTATAACTGTCTTCCAATTGAAAAATTTGTGTGTTTAACATAATCATATTATTTTAAGATATCAGGCTCTCTAAGAGTTACAACTTACCAGCATTAGGTTATCAAGCAACCTTTTAGCACAAGATAACATTAAACTCAACTTTCATATTAAAAAAGTAACTTTCAAGCCTCTTGGCTGTCACTGATTCTAGTCCCAGTTCCCAAAATATCCCAGTTGGAATCACTGCCTTTGTTTTGTTAAATTATGTCATAAAAATTAAGAGTGACACGTAGGGAGAAAAACGGGGTTTTTCACTGTCATCAGTTAGTTCTGCAGAGTTTACCTGATTGCACTAAATCACGTAGACTCTATGCCAATAATGCAATTTCTTCTCCACCCTCCAGCTAAATGGCCATTTCCCGTCTCATTCTAGCTTTGAGACCTCGGCATTTCCCTGGGCTCCCCCTCCCCGACCCCTCCATCGACTCGACCTGTTCAGTCTGACAAGCCGCCCCGTCCTCACTAGGATTCTACCTCGTGTTAGCTCGCTCGAGTTACTCCCTAGCGCAGAGTAGATCACATTTGGATCTTTATGGTCCCTAGCCTCAGAGATGGGGGGGCTGCTGTGCTCCCCCACCCGCCGCCCCCACCTCACGCCACACGGGCCCCCTCCCGGAGAGGGGCTGCTGCACCTTCACCGCCTCGCCCCATGTCCCCCGGGGACTCAGCCCCCCCCCCCGCCAGCTTCCCGCCTCCACTATCTGCCCCTCCCCCCGCCGCCTTCCGCGCCCTCCGGCTCCCCCGGGCCGGGCCCCGCACCGCACCGGGAGCAGCTCCCGCAGCGAGCGCCGCACGGGGACGGTCTCCAGCTCGCCCTCCTCCACCTCCATGGGCTCGGGCTCGGGGCCGCGGGGCGGCTCCTCCTCCTCCGCCGCCGCCTCCGCCTTCACCGAGATCCGCAGGCCCCGCACGGCCGCCATCGCACCGCCAGGCCCGCGCGCCCGCCCGACGCAACCAGCGAGAGGGGCCCGCCGGATGGACTGAGCGCCGCACCACCTCCGAGCCGGCCTCCACGAGCACAGAGACGGGGTGGCGGATAGAGCGCCGCCGAGCGGGTCATAGAGACGGCAGCTGGCCGGCCAGAGCGCTCTTAATGCCATAGAGACGGGGAGGGAGCGCGACCAGCTTGGTCCTCCAGGGCCATGGAGTACAGAGAGGAGGCTAGAGAGGCCAGTTGCCTTATTGGAGCCAGACTGTGACTGCAGCAGAAAACCCTACAGCCTTGCCCCAGAGCAGGGGCCTCCCCTGGCTGCTCCCAGCATGTCAGCATGCTGTAGGGTGACCAGATGTCCCGATTTTATAGGGACAATCCTGATATTTGGGGCTTTTTTTTATATGGGCTCCTATTACCCCCGTCCCAATTTTTCACACTTGCTATCTGCTCACCCTGCCATGCTGGCACCCCGCAGCCTAGCACGAGAGGGGCCTGGTATGATATGGCACAGCACAAGAGGGTGTGGCAACATCACATCACGACAGCACTGCCAGCTTGTATCAGATCAAGCATCAAGTCACATTGTCGTGATATTGTAGCTTCAACATTTGGCCCCCGGGGTTTAGGTTGGCAGAGCTGGGGTGCTCAGGAGTGTGAATTTTTGAGCACCAAAGCTTTGTTGACCTAAGTTTTAAGTGTAGGCCTCAGAAGGATAATATTGGGATAATTTGCACAATCTGAAGCATTGTTCTAAATCCATGTTTATATCCCTGAGGAAATAATAAATTTCATGAAAAGACTGTGGTCGAGTTTGTAAAAAACTACAATGTCCAGGGACTCGGTCACAACATGATCATCTCCTAATGCAGTTAATCCTGATTTAGTATTACCATATAGATAGGTCTATGCTAATTTTCCTCTCCACAGCACTAATTCTTTGGGGTCTGAGCCAAAGCCCATTTGATCAATAGAAAGACTCACATTGACTTCAAAAGCCATCGGAGCAGGCCTTTAGACTTTGAATCTGAAAAGCAGAGGACTGTAGCATAGTTCTGTAACATGGCTGTAATGTAACCATAAAGATCCAAATGTGTTCTGATCAGAGCACTCCTGGGTTGTAGCTATGGCATGTTCTACATAGGGTGACCAGACAGCAAGTGTAAAAAAATCAGGATGGGGTAGGGGCTGGGGGTAATAGGAGTCTATATAAGAAAAAGACTCAAAAATCGGGACTGTCCCTATAAAATCGGGACATCTGGTCACCCTATTTCTACATGATTATTACAACTATGTTAGGGAGTCCAGTTGTTACACAGATCTGTCCTAATGTTATAACATAGTTTGGTTTTGCAATGAAGCTTCTCGCTATTAGTTGTACTAAGGGAACTAAGACCAGAAGGAGATGAAAACTAATATTTCATTTTCCCTTCTCCATGATCTTTCAGGCACTTGAGAAGCAACATTTCTTTCTTCTACACTCACTTTGTATTGCTCCTGGGGTGTGTATGTGTGCAATGTTTGTCATTTATTGCTCAGATGCACACAATGTGTGAGTGTATTTGTGAGTGAGTGTGTCCTCTGCCATTTACTGTCTATATTTTTCCTGTTCACCTCTGGTTTGCAAACACTGACTATGTGTGGGGTGTGTGGGCTCCTGCCAGATATTGGATACATGATGTCAGGACTGAATATTGTACTTTGGAGAGACAGGCTACAATTAACTGTCGGGTAAAGGCTCCTAGGCAGGGATTGTTAAAAATAACAAGTCCAAATAGTGCAACTAATAGCAAGAAACTTTATTTGATCCCTGGGGAGTTTCCCACTTACCAGCTCCAGAATTTTCCAACCTAAGAAGCAGAAGGGACTCTTTATGCCACATGGGGCTCCCACCTCTTGTCTCTTCCTCCTTCATATATATTTCTGCCCTGTACATAGTTAGACTTCTGTGATTGCCTATCAGGCAATTGATGCACTTGTGTTCGGAACTTGTTAGATGCATGCTCTTTGCAGAGCTCACTGAATCTTGGCAGGTTTGGTTCACAGGAATTTTCCTTTGGTTTTCAGTTCAAATGAAAGGAGACCCACATATACAATGGGACACTAGGAGCTGGTTACAAAGCAGCAGTACAATGAAACACAGCTCAGTCTGGTCAGGTGCATGGAAAATGAACTGTGTTTTCCTGAACTGTGCTGATGAAGCCTTGGACTTTGCTGCAAAACTTTCATTTGAACTTGCCCAAATTTACAGGATTTTGTGGGTCTAGGGTTTTGATTTAGCTTGTCTTTAGCTGCAATATTATTGGGATCTGTGGGGATTTGTGACTGCCAAATACTTGTTAGTGTATGCCTCTGTGTATCCACCTAATGGGATATACTTAGCTGAGCTTCCAAAAGAGATCTTTGTGTAGGAGAATGAAGCCCCATTGAATAGTATCAGGTCAGGAAGCTGCTTCCCAGACTTCAAACATTTAGAGTCAGGCCTAAATGGGAAACAATACTCCCACCCCCCTACAGTCGTGAACTTAGAAAGTTTGGATCAAATGGAGCCTAGATCCTAAAATATCCTTTGAGAAACAACAACCTCGTCCTAGAGGCTTTAGCCAGCATTTGCTTTTTCCTGTGCTTTTGAAGGAAAGTGCTTGGGTAATAACTGTCCACCAGAGGGAGGTCTTGCAACAAGATTCCCTAAGAGCTGCAGGATGAAGGGTAGAGCATAATTAAAGTTTGCACTGCCAGTTTTGTGATTAAGCTAAAAATAGGGGGATAGCAGTCTGAGGGCACTTGATCAAAGGGGTCTTTTTTGGAACGATCTGTAATGAGTTTCAAAGATGGAAAATCTGGCTGTTGCGGGACAGTAAATGAAGTTCCCGTGACCTCTTGAACAAACAAGAGACATTTTATTCACCACAATGTTTTGGGTTTTTTTCTGTTATTTCGCCTGGCCACCAGGACTCTCTGAGCAGGACCCGAGAGCTGAAGCCCTTTAAAACGCAGTGCATCACACAATGAACATGGGTATTTCTGCAACTGGATGGTGAACCCATAGAATCACCAGGATAAAATGGGAAAGGAGTGCAGAGCTGATACTGCTAGACGGCTATCTAATCACCCAAAGTAAAACTTCCTTATCAAATCTGGAAGGGTAACAAGCCCATGAAATGCTGGATGATTTAGGGGTTAGGGGTGTTACCTTAGCACTCAGGGGAACCTGCTTTACTACAAACTTCCTGTGTAACCCTAGTCAAATTATTTAATCTATATAAGCCTCAGCTCCCCCCCTATAAAATGAGGATAATCATACTGCTCTATCTCACAGGGGATCATGAGGTGCTCACATACTACAGTAACAGAAGCCAATATATATCCCTCAGATGGATAGATTTATCTGTAGCATGGCAAGAATGAGACAATCAGTGCCTGTCCGTGCTATAAGTTTAACCTCCAATGTTACAGAGATGGTGACCATATAAGTACCCAGGCTGAGAGAGATTGTGTGCTAGTGCAGTTATCTCACAGATGGGGCATCTCTGTTCCAATGTGAATTTTTTTTATCGCCGCTAAGAAGAGGCAAAACAGTTTTAAATGTGGTTTACCTTATGGAAAAGTCTAACAGAATTCAACAGGGCTGAAACAGAATTTCATAGAAATTTAATAGGGATCTGTAGAAATTCCTCTAAAAACCTATGGAATTTAATAAAAAATCAGTTCCTTTCAGGGTTTTTGAACATATAGAATTCTCCAGTAAATTTTATAGGCAGCTTTGGAAAACCTATACAAAGATCAATTTATTTCGGTAAGACCCTTCCCTAATGGATAAAGGGGCTGTGTTACAGAACAGTGTAGTCTTGTCCACATGAGCAACAAACACTCTTGATTTATGACCAGAAAAAGGTCACGGAAAGAGATGTCTGTTGGCCAAATAAACCCGAGATGGAAAAGTCTGTCAATGATTGTGTTTCCTTTCATCTTGGACTCAGTAAAGACAGTTCTAAGGTTTAATTACCAAAACAATACCATCCTATAGAAAAGCCTATATGCAGCACCTTGTTTTCAAAGCTGTGTTTCTGGACTGGTCCTGGGATCAGATCCATGTAAACTACAGTTGTGTTTAAACCATGGCACCATTCCCTGACACCAGTGTCAGAAACTTAACAGGGCCTGGGTGGCCCTTCCTCCTGCCCTGGTTGAAAGGGTGTAGTGCATCGGTTCTCAACCAGGTCTGTGCTCCCTCTGGGGAGGGGAGGGGTCATGAGCAAGTTTCAGGGAGCCCACAAAGCAGAGCTGGCATTAAACTCGCTGGGGCCCAGGGCAGAAAGCCAAAGCCTGAGCCCTGCCGTGGTGGGGCTGAAGCCCGAGCAACTTAGTTTCGCGGGGCTCCCCGTGGGGTGAGGTGATAGGCAATTTCCCTGCTTACTATCCCCTAAGGCTGGCCCTAGGTTTTATATGCAGAAAAACAGTTGTTGTGGCACAGGTCAGCTGTGGAGTTTTTATAGCATGTAGGGGGGAGAGGGGGTCAGAAAGAAAAGGTTGAGAACCCCTGGTGTAGTGGATTGTGCTGTTGTGTGCATTCCTCCAGCCTTCTTGGGCTCTGAACCAGCTTCCACTGAAGCCAATGACATAAATCCCCTGGACTTCAGGTCCTTGGAAACACTGGGTCAGATCATCAGTAGTGAGGATGGTGGTAGGCTCAGGTACAATGTCTCAAGGAGCTGTTGGCAGAGCAGTGCACCTCCACATATTTTACTGCCATGGAGAGTGGTTTAAAAACACAGCGTACCGAGCAGCAATGAAAAGGCAATGAATCCCTTTCAGTTCACAGCAAAAAGAGATTATGAACTCTAAAGTAATGCTTTGTAGGTATCATCCTTCACACACACACACACACACACACACACACACACACACACACACACACACACACACACACACACACACACACACACACACACACACACACCTTAGTATCCCCCATGCAGTTATGGCAGGGCTTCCACACTTAGTTCACTATGATGTACCTTGCTGCTCAGACTGACTTCTATCATTCAGATCAAGGATAACTCCGTGGCTGGAAGCTAGAGTTTTCAATTTAAACAACTTCTGCAGAAATGCCAGCAGGAGACAGATATTTGGAAAGGTTTTTATAACAGGCGTGTGGATCCAAGTTTGCAGCTATAAGTTCCATATGTGTGCAGACGGAGCCAGCAAGTAGAAAGGCAGATCTGATTGGCCGCTGTTCTTAAGGTTCTGGAGGAAGGTGTTATTAACGAACAGCTGTACCATTCTGCATGGAGGAACACGGTACTTTTTGTATATGACACAATTCAGCCACTATTCCTTTCTTTCAAAGCTGCAGTCACATTCTCCTTTCAAAATATTGACCGATCGCCACAGTAAATGAGGACAGACTGACTGATGTTTATGGCAAAATAGTGAAGGAATGCTGCCTAGTGGTTTGTTCAGAGTCTAGGAAATCAGGATACCTGGGTTCTAGTTTGGATTCAGCTCCTGAGCTGGAGCCAGATTATGCCCCCAGATCTGCATGGAGAAGAGACCCTTGGTGTATGTATCCCACCATGTTCTCCCCCTTCCTAGGACCCCACAGAGGGCTGTCCTGGCGATTGAAAGCCACTTACAGGGTGAAGTGAGAAGACTTGGCAGACTGAAGACAAGGAATGAGCAGCCTCACCTTGGATGGAGGTGGAGCCCGGTGAGACTTTCATTGTCTCACCTCTAGCCTTGATTAAAGTCGCCAGGAAAAGTAACAGCCTGGAGCTGAACTGTGGAGTTTCCCACTGCAATAGACTCCAGCAAAGCCATGATTCAGAGTGCTGCCAGGGGCACAAAACTGGGGCAGAGGAACAGCACCCCAGCATGGGTGGTCCTGTCTTTCCACTGATCTTGGGGGATTTTATAGGTTGGGAGCTGGGACGGTCCCATGGCTTATTCCAGAGGTACTAAACCTCACCCCTGCAATAGGATGCTTGGGGAAGAAATGTGTAAGGGAAACTTCACAGCGATATTCACCCCTCCCATGGGTGCTACCCGCAGTAGAGAAGGTCAGCCCTCAGTGAGAGCGCGGGACTAATTGCTTCATCTCTGTGTCTCAGTTTCCACACATCCCAGGGCTGAAACCACGCTTCCCTACCTCACAGGGCCATTCCTAAGCTTATATTAATTAATGTTTGCAAAGTGCTTTGAAAGCCTTGTTGCGTAAGTGCTATTTCCATGTAAATATTAAAACAGCTATGGATATTTGCATGCAGACAGCTTCTTTTCCTCTCAGATCTAGCATCAAAGTTTTAATTACCAAGGCGATATAAACAGATGGAAATTAAATTCCCATTCTTTAATACAGACTCCCTAGCCCTTTAATAGTTCAATTTAAAACAATCCTGCTGCAGTGTCTGGTTTCTTGCAGTGGAATCTGTTTTTGCAGGTGGAAAATCTCAGCCCTGGCAGGCTGGCTTTTGGTTTGAAATGATCTGACTATTAAATCTTATTTAAATTAATCTGAATCTCTATCTTGTTGTAAATCACATGGGTTAGAGTCTCACACCTGGCAGCGTATTAGCAGTGTGCCTAGCCAGTGGCTCGAAAAGCTACAGCTGGAGCAAACTTTTTTGTTTTTCAGAATATGAATATCCAAATCCCTGGTGTGAATCCTCTCAAGCCAATAATGTTACACCAGGAACAAATTTGTCTGAGTCCTACTCCAAATGAAGTCAAGGGAGTTTTGCCCATTGACGTGAGTGGGAGCAGGATCAGTCCCAATGTTTTATATGTTTACAGTCCTGTTAGACCAATGTGGAGCTAATGGTCAGAGCAACCTAAGCTGGGGTTTTACACATACAGCTTTCATCTTAATCCACCCTCTGGTCGGAATTTGCTGTCTGTGTGCGAGAGGGAAACCATGAAAGAACCATTTATTAATATATAAATCCCCTCTGTCACTTGAGGGTCCTGAGAGAAAGGGTTTGTTTACTCTGTTTTAAATCCAATAAATTATAATCTTCACACACTGCCTCCGAGCACAGCCTGCTTGTCATTGCCTCGCACTCATTTCTGCTGAATTTGTCAGTGCAAAATCAAAAGCTCTGCGTTATAAAAAGGAAAGGAAAAGGAAAGAAATAAAAAAGAACAATACAGATAAAGACGGTGGAAAGTAATGAGACTGTAACCTCTCTGAGGCAGGGACCATCTTTGTGTTCTGTGTTTGTACAGGGCTTGGCACAATGGTGGACTGGGGCTGCTATGGTGATACAAATACATAAATAATATCTATGTGTTTGTACAGTTTTATGGGGACCTGATCTTGACTGAGGCTACTTCAATAGAAACAAAAAATCATAGGTCACCAAATAACTCCAACACCCCTTCTTTTAATTCAGATTTTTTTTTACTATATTTTAAATTCAGCTCCCGGTAGGATTTATATTCCTAATCACAGTGGATGAATCAAATTCTGATTGTTCTAAGGAAGTCACTTCCAAACTAAGTGGAACCACTCCCACCCCAAACCTTGTATGAAATAGCCTGAATCTGCTGACTTTTCCAACATTTTCTTAGGAGAGCTGCTGACAAAGCAAATATTGACGGGGGGTAAAGTATAGAGAAAATGGTGTATTAGGTAAATTTCCACATTGCTGATTATTTAGTTGTACTGGGTATTACAGGGCTTGCTGTTTCTTTTTTGGGTGCATTGTGTTTATTTTTCCAAGGCACCCACAATGTTTAGTTAGGTACCTCTTGTTATTATGTGTGTTACGTGTGGGTCCTTTTAAAAATTAATACAATGAACAAATGAATAAATTGTATGAATCTTAAATTTACTAAAAACTTTCCTCTTTTCAAAACAGAGGTGCTGGAAGTAGGAGTGCAGGAGGTGCTGCAGCATCCCCTGACTTGAAGTGATTTCCATTATATACAGGCTTTACCGTTTGGTTCAGTGGCTCTCAGCACCCCCACTATAAAATTGTTCTAGCACTCCTGTTTCAAAATGCCTTTGTGTCCCCTTGCCTGACAATGATTATCCACTGGATCATCTGGCACTGTCAGATCTTAATGTCAAGATTAAATTTTTTAGATTTTATCTGCAGCAGGATGTTAATTACATTAATGGATGCTTGCACTTTCAGTACAAGGAATGTTAACACTCTTCTGAATGCTGACAGACTACAGGTTATTTCTCATTTCTGTAAAACCCTCTCCCCCAGGTGTCA
The DNA here is from genome assembly GCF_025201925.1 of Gopherus flavomarginatus. Lineage (NCBI taxonomy): Eukaryota > Metazoa > Chordata > Testudines > Testudinidae > Gopherus > Gopherus flavomarginatus. Next base: position 13,427,239 of record NC_066635.1, read on the forward strand.
GCTGAGATCTTTGTGAAACTGGAATTCTGTTGGTCACCTCTTTTACCACTAGATCATAGAACTTATGCAAGAGCTCTATCCTGCCCCCCGTTGAATTCAGTGAGAGTTTTGCCTTCACTTTAAATGGGAGTAGGATTGGGCCTAGTTTTTTTCCCCATTGACTAGGACTGACCAACAACAACAACCTTGCTTAATGTAGTGAAATTATATTTTTCCAGGCTAAGGATCATCAGAGGAAATAAGAATTGTGAAATTAGGGAGGGAGATGATCTATTAGGTTATCTAGTCTGTCACCTGGCTGATGCAAGTCATTCCCATAGGCTTCTTTATTACCCTGCATGAATCACAGCAGCCCTGCGGACCTTTACAGACATGTGCAGGCCCGTGGTTCCTGCTGTGTCCAATGATTTACCCCTTCAGAGAAATGCCAAGACTAGACAAAGCCATTTATTGACCATCTGGGTATAATGAGAATGACAGGCGACTTCCTGGGGCGATTTGCACTTTCAAGTGACTTTATTTCTCCTCTACCACATGACTGTTTTACCAAAACAGCAAATACAAGAATGGCCTCAGACCAAAGGTCCATCTAGCCCAGCATCCTGTCTTCTGACAGTGGCCAGTGCCAGGTGCCACAGAGGGAATGAACAGAACAGGGAATCATCAAGTGATCCATCCCCTGTCACCCATTCCCAGCTTCTGGCAAATGGAGGTTAGGGACGCCATCCCTGCCCATCCTGGCTAATAGCCATTGATGGACCTGTCCTCCATGAACTTATCTAGTTCTTTTTTTAACCCTGTCATAGCCTTTGCCTTCACAACATCCTCTGGCAAGGAGTTCCACAGGTTGATTGTGCATTGTGCGGAAAAAATATTTCCTTTTGTTTGTTTTAAACCTGCTGCCTATTAATTTCATTTGGTGGCCCCTAGTTCTTGTGTTATGAGAAGGAGTAAATAACACTTTCTTGTTTACTTTCAAAGTCTTTGAAAACTACCTTCTCATTAGCCTACAGAGAGAGATCAGCCAGCTCTAATCCACTCCTTTGTTCACAAAGGATGAAACTCACCCCCGTGGAAAGGGACAGTACACAGCGTAGGCATTGTTTCAAGCGTAATTTAAGTGCTGAAGTGGGACTCAGTTGGTGCACAGACCTCGTACTGGCCCTCCGCATAGGGAAGGAATTGTACTGCTGGAATTGACTGTACTTGTATGTAGAGATGGATCAAAATGAAAACTCAGAGCCAAAACATCCCTGACTTTACCCCAAGGCTGGATTTGATCCTTAGACCTAGGAGGTAGCATGGACTAGTGGAACTCAAATGTAGAAACTGTTGAGTTCTAGCCATGACTTTGCCACGGACCTGATGGGTGACGTTGAGCCAGTCACATCACTTCCCTGTGCCTCAGTTTCCCCAACTGTAAAATGGGAACAATACTTCTCACCCAGACACAATTTTGGGAGTCATTAGAGTACGTTTGCAGAATATGCAAAGTACTAAGATTTGCATTAGCTTAGGAACACTTGTCCTTCTTGACATGAGTTCAGAGAGCTTAGTTCTAGTGGCTACTCATAAAAACTTCATTTGTCTGAGACAGAGTATTTTTGTCTCAGTGTACTAATATTAGGGAAGTTAGACAGGATCCAAAATACCAAGGAAATGTTATTCAAGTGCAAGACAACATTGGGAAGATTTTAAGAGCTGGGTATCCTGTTGGTTTTGTCATGCAAGGATTCTAGGTGGTAAGACCTGTGTGAACAGCCAAAGAGTTTGCTCTCTGATTGGATTCAATTCTTGAAGCAAAGTTGCTCCCCAGGAACTGGACATTGGCATTCCTGAAAGAAGAGATTGCCTGCATGCTGTTTGTGACCACCTCTGTTCCGGAACTGGAGTAACTCCTGTTATTGCCATGTTTATACAGTCACAATACTGATTTATCATGCATTGGGAAGCTGACCTGCAAGGCCACAGACATTTGCTTCCTGCTTGGCAGAAGGGCAACAATTCAAATGAGGAAAAAGAGGCAGGGTGTGAACAGAGACGGGGAGTCAGTGTCACAGGTAAGAGCAATCTTCAGCATGCTGAAGAAGTTGCTCATGTACGCCTCGCTTTGGCCTCACTCTGGCTACTAGGCAGCAGCGCTCTCATTAACACAGAAGACAGTGCCGCAGCACAACCTGACCTGCAGTTTCAATCTCGTGCCTGAACTTGCAGCTCCGTGCAGGATCAAACCCTACGCAGCATTACTGAAGGCTGTCATTCTCCTTTGTTGCACCACGTCCCCTCTCAGGTCTCTATTCAGGAAGGTACTATAAGCACGAGAGTAGCCAATGGGACTCTTCTGGAACTCAAAGACAGGCTTGTAGTACTTACGTACACCGCAGAATTGAGAGCTCAGATTGTCTTAGAGATGCAATTCCTTAAGGAGGCCTTATGGATGGGGCTGGCTGAACCAACTGGCTGGGCAGACAAGAAAGTATTTGAAGCACAGATGTCAGAGCATAGAGAAGCCCCCGTCTCACTCCAAGACAAACTGGGGTGGCTGTGGCTCAGGGTTGTGTCTCCTGTCAAGCCTCACGATGCATCTTCTGGGCTAGCATTGATTGGGCATGATACTGAGGCATGCGGCAGAGTTGTGTGATCACAGCTATGCATGAGAAGGGAACCCAAAGGGCTCTGTGGCTCCTGAGTCTCCTCCAAGATGAGGTGAAGTCTGAAGAGAAAAGTAGCATGTGCTTGGACAGACAGTACAGATTGCAGCGTGAAGCCAAAGCTTTGGGAGAGGAGTGGAGCTAGTCATTGTATTCCAGGGAAATACAGCTGGTTGAAAGGCTACGGGATATTTCAGGAGTGATCAAGGGCTCTGCAATTCATAGGGCAGCCTAACTGTTCTGCAAGATGTTCTCTGGATCCTTCCGCTTTTATCACCTGAATCTTAATGTAGGGAACCGGTGGATTTCTAAAGGCCTTACCCACCAGCCCCAGAGCCCGGGCCCCGTCTGGATCATTCATCTGGGCACCAAGGAGGAGAAGGAGGAGTGAGAACAGGCCTAAGGGCTGTAGTAGTCTCCACGGCTCTAGTGCCTCCTCCAAGTGTATGGCGGCAGCTCATCTCCCTGCCCAGCCTCGAACCTCCTCTGGGCAGCAGCCTGCAGGGGATGCAGTAGGGATCTGGGTTCAGGGCTGTGCAGGGGATAGTCACCCCCTGTGGGGTCTCCTCCAGTCCTACAGAACTGCATCCCTTCTGTGAGTGGGGCCCTCTGCACAAGAATTAAAGGAATTGCCCCTGAGCACAGGTACAAAAATTTGAATATCCTGTTCCTATGGACTGGATGGATTCCCTCCCCTACTTTCAGTACTCACCCAACCCCCTTCTGGGAAGGGCTGGAGGGACAGACCTCAGTCCCACTGAAGTCAATTGTAATGGCACCAGGACTGGGTCTTAAGTCAGAGCCTGGTTCTAACAAACCAGCATCAGGGACTGAATTCCACTCTTCAGGCCCCTCCACTAAGGATGTCTGACCACCAACCAGCGTGGGGACCGTAGGCCTGATCCATTGCCCTTTGAAGTCTCAACTACACCAGGGAGGTAGCAAAGGAGAATCAGGCAGATGATGTCTATAATTTTTCCAGAATTATGTCATAAAGAGATTTTTCTGGACACTAGAGCCCTGGCAGCTTTAGCTACCCACTGCAAATGCTGGAGATGCCACAATCAACAGCTGTCCCCACTAGTTTTTCTTGCCAATTACAAAAATAGCAGAGCGATATATACCAAGATTTCCCTACAGTTCTGAATACAATGATTAGTAGCAAACTTGTAATACTAACAGACGTCTAACACACCGCCAGGGTATTCAAAATGGCTGAATCACAGAGAATCACAGAAATGTAGGGCTGGAAGGGACCTCGAGAAGTCATCAAATCCAACCCCTGTGTTGGGGCAGGACCAAGTAAACCTAGACCATCCCTGGCAGGTGTTTGTTCAACTCCTTCTTAAAACCCTCGAATGATGGGGAGTCCACAACCTGCCTTGGAAGCCTGTTCCACAGGTTAACTGCTCTCATGGAGAAAGCTACTTTGTATCTGTGACAACAGAAGAGGGAACCCGAAAATTTGGTGTTATTTGGATTCATTAAGGCAGCTATAAATGCCCTGTGCCTTATATGCATCATGTCGATTCCAAAAACATCAATTGGTGATCCAGATCCCCAGCTGGTGTGATTACTTATTTACACCAGCTGAGGATTTCACCCAATATGCTGATCTCATGATCTGGCTCTCAGCCTTTTTGTGACAAAAGAAAGAAAGATTAAAGCATCAAGCACTTGTTTACCTTCCCTTTGACCTATTATTGGTTATAATTATTTTTTTGGTCTTAATTCCACTGAAGCCAATTCACACCAGCTGAGGACCTGGCCTAATTATAGTCTTGATTCTGTATTGTTTATTAATGTTGCAAAAAAAGAAAAATAAATGAAAGGACTGGAACAGGGTAAGCCAGACCAGGGAGACAAAGTTCTCCCAGGATGGTATTTAAAACAGGGGTTCTCAGACTTTTGTACTGGTGACCCCTTTCACACAGCAAGCCTCCGAGTGTGACCCCCCTTATACATTAAAACACTTTTAAAATATATTTAACACCATTATAAATGCTGGAGAGACAGCGGGGTTTGGGGTGGAGGCTGACAGCTCGCAACCCCCCATATAATAACCTCATGACCCCCTGAGGGGTCCCGACCCCCAGTTTGAGAACCTCTGATTTAAAAGTTACATCAAGGCAGAACTATTTGCCTGTGCTCTTCAAGGATAATCTCATCAGTGTTTTGTCAGGCAGACTTGAAGTTTCAAACTAAAGGTGGATCCAGTATCATTTCCAAATCTGCTGGGCGGCATACCTGTTCTAAGCGGCAGGGAGATTTATGGTGTTCCCGTGCCTCTTGCTAACACTCTGGGCCGAAGCAAACAACTTGATTTTGTTTTGTTTGGAAAGGTTCTCAGTTGTTAAAAGTGCAGTAGTGACTAGCCCTCAAAACAGAGTTTAACTGGACCTAAATGGTGCCTCAGTTTGGCACTGGCTTTCTACAGCACGGGGCTGAATTTCACCCTATATATCTTAACTGTAGGTTGAAAGAGTGGGAATCTGAAGCTGTCTGTCTTCTCCCTATACCAGGCACAAGCTCACACAGCTTCATGGCTCAGGGTATGTCTACACTAGAGGAGGAAGACGTAACTTCCATCTTGAGGAAACATGCCAGGGCTAGCATCTTCCAGCTCCGGTGTAGGCTTTGTTTCAAAACTGGAGGGCAGAGTCTCCCCCTTGCACAACTATGCATGTTGGTTTGTGCGTGCAGTGCTCACACTTTCAGAAATGGAGCAGCCCCTTCCATGCCTGCTAACCTCACTCTCCAAAATCTGGCACGGAATCTGGCACGTTCACTGAAAGTGCAGAAACATTTTATGTGAGTGGCTGTTAATGAGAACCGTACACTGGCGTGAGTGCAGATGATCTGCTGCCGCTGAGCAAGTCTGTAACATTTTGGTTGTTGGCCTGGGCGCCTGGCCCTAGTTTCTCTTACCATTACATTCCCACGGTATCTTTGAAGTCTCGCTGCCTTGTTTTCAGGCCTCACTATCTGGGAACCTCTCACACTATTAAGTCATGAAGGCGCTGAGATAAAGAAAAAAAAAATCCAGAAGCTGTCATGACTTCCTGGAGCCTCCCCTGTTCTTCTCTGCATTCAGCGAGAGGGATCGAGCTGCAGAGTTCAGAGCCAGATCCAAACTTCCCCAAAGCTCAGGGGTCGTAAGACCCAGCCTATTGATTTCACTGGGAGTCACAAGGATTCAGTCTCTCAGGGTCTGACCCAGTGAAGTTTTGCCCAAGGAAATGCTGAGTAGGGTATTAAAGAAAGTGACCGATCAACATTATGTGCTGTCTAATGGTTAGAGCGAGGGACGGGCCTCCCTAACTCCTAGACTTGATTCCCCAGTTCTGTTACTGGATAGACTTGGGTACGTCACTTACATTACATCTACACTGCAGGTGTCGTTTCCAGACACACGCACGCTAGCTTGGACTGAGGCAGCATGCTAAAGCTAGCAATGTAGCCATAGTGGCATGGGGCGCTAGCTGCCCGAGTGCTTATCTAAGGGCCAGCTGTACTGTACTTGGGCAGCCAGTCTATGCTGCAGTGGCTACCCGTCTGTTTTCAGCGTGTTAGCTTGATCCAAGCCGGTGTGCGTGCATGTCTCCCCAAGCTGGAAATCCTATCTCCAGCTGCACTGCAGACATACTCTTCAACTCCCTTCCTATAACTTAGGCTGCGGCCACGCTACAGATCTTACAGCTTCAGCTAGACTGCATAGGAGATTTAAGTTACATTTTCTAAAGCTCTTTGAAACCTGCCACTGAGATGAGCTACGTGCATGCAAACTACACTTGGGTTAAGAGAAAGGAAGGAATAAATAACAACCCTACCTGAAAATGTCTGCTTTTTCTCCAGAGATGCTAGGAGTTCTTTGTCATTGTTTCAGCCCTCTCTTTGCTCTAGCTGCATATACGGTAAATGTTAGCAAAGCCATAAATATAGAGCATGGGAAAGGGAAAAAAAAATCTTCTGGAACATGTATGATTTCAATTAGTTATCGGTTGTGGCTGACTGTGCAGATTGGTATCTGGGAGAAACATATGACGGTCCAGCTTTTAAATCACAAATAAGGCTCTGTTTCTTTATTATGGGGCAATGTTTTCCTTGACAAGGGACCAATGAGTACAGATTTGTGGGAGGGAGGGGGTTGAGAAAGTGTGGGGACCGTACTGATGGGAAGCAAGGGGTGTTGACTAATTTGCTGTGCCCTGCTGCCACATTTGGGCTACTTGGCTCCAATTCTGTCCTGTTACTGAAATGGACATCGTCAGGGCTCCTTTCATAGCAGTGCTGTTTTCTGGGAACTTGTTGGCATCAGGCAGAGATCTCCTGTGGGCCAGAAAGGCCTTGATCTTGCAAGCCCTTGTGCAGCAATGCAAGGAGTGCAAGGTTAATTGCACTGCCGTACAAGTATTACTGGAGACTATGCGATGCAAGTAATCCCCTTTGCGGCATAGAGTGGGGCCAAGAGAATGACAGGCAACTGGGTCCTTTGGTTTCCTGGTTTCTATTTGGTACTCTAGGCCAGTGGTTCTCAAACTAAAGCCGCTGCTTGTTCAGGGAAAGCTCCTGGCCAATGTGGGCTGTGGGAAGCAGCAGCCAGTATGTCCCTCGGCCCAGGCCTCTTCCTGCAGCTCCCATTGGCCTGGAGTGGCAAACTGCAGCCACTGGGAGCTGCGATTGGCCGAACCTGTGGATGGGACAGGTAAACAAACTGGCCTGGCCTGCCAGAGGCTATCCCGACACAAGCCGTGGCCCTAGTTTGAGAACTACTGCTCTAGGAAAAGAGGGAACAGTGCTGCTGCAGAGAGTCCAGCAGGTTCATTACAACATCACTGCTGGTATTAACAGGCGACCGTGGGATTGCAAAGCAACTCCCACAAGCAAGGGTGAGCAATTGCCAAAAACAACGTTGAAGTGATAAACTCCAAGAACCTCCTGTGCTGGGGCTGTTCAGTCAAGTGCTGGGTTTTCCCACCGTGTGCTGGATAAGAACGGAGCGTGGCTTGTGCCATATTACTGAGCAGTAACACGGGATGGGACTGGGGGCCAGGCTGGTAGAAAGAGTGCCCTTGCTGTATGCTGAGGGTTCTGGGGCACCCTGAAACCAGTGTGAGTTATGGGTATTGAGCGCCATCCACAAGCAACGATGGGGAGGGGCAGGGAAGAGAATTTTGACAGCCGATGGTGACAATTCAGGGCAACTGTGCCTATATTTCCCCTCAGTGGTCCATCTCTCAGGCCTCCAGCTGCAGCCTTTCTTGGGTGGAGAGGAGACTCATGTCTCACGGCCTCCTGACCAGGGTACTTTCCAGGCTGCACAGTTCCCTGCTTGTACTGTGTTATTCCCAGCATAGACAGGCTGTGCACAAGGACACCTGCTGGCTTTCACTTTAGAGACGGTTAACAGGTGCAATTGCTACAGGTACAAATTACCCACACAGCACGTCCCGTGCTTTATTCCTAAGGTAAAAGCAGGAAAGAGGAAACATTAAAAGCAATAAAAACCTACATACGCACTCATAAGCTTACCCGAGGTCAGCTCAGCCCTAACACAGGCTCTGGCAGGGGCAGTCCTTTAACGCCCCATCCTAGGGGTGTCCTTCTGGTTTTAAGTTCAACACAACTTCAGCTCAGAACAGCACATAGTTTTATGGGGCCTCGGTAGACTCAGTCCCTAAGCACTGGAGCCCTTCCATGGACCACGGATCCTGCCCATTTGTCAGATCAGGAGGAAGGGGCTGAGCCTTTTTAAAACCAGGCTATTTATCCAAAAATCCTTGTCTGTTGATTCCTGGAGAATCCAGTTTGAGCTAGGAAATGTGCACCTCTCCAGGGGGTGGCTTCCAAGGGCTAATAATGGATGAAGTACATTAGCACCCCCCGCTGTCTAGAGAAGGTACATACACTGCCACAATCACACATACACCACTGCATTTTGAACATAATGGACCCCACGGTACTAAACCTAATTCAATAAGGTTTAACTTAACAGTTCAAGGAAGTTCATTCAGGAGAGTGTTGGTCTGTCACAGATGGCTCTTTAGTCTAGCTGGCAAAGGTATAATAAGATCCAATGGCTGGAGACAGAGGTTTGACTTTGGACTAGAAAGAAGGCAGGCACAGATTTTTTACAGTGAGGGTGGTTAACTATTGGAAACACTTTTCTAGAGAGATGCTGGATTCTCCATTCCTTGAACTTTTAAAATCAAGACTGGATCTCTTTCTAAAACTTCTGCTGTAGCTTACACAGAAGTTATGGACTTGCTGTAGGAATCACCTAGGGAAATTCTGTGTGATGCAGAAAGTCAAGCTTGATGACGTCCTTCTGCCTTTAAAAATCTATTCCGCGAATACCGATAACATTGTTCAATGCTATTAAAATGCCTGTCTAATGGACCAGGCCAGCAGTTCAGGTTCCAGGCCCTCCGGAGCTGAGGAGGCAGAAAATATTTGCGGGAGCCCCTTGTTAAAACCTTAGCAGCACATTGCTAGTCTCAGAATTCTGCTATGAATTAGGGAAGTGTCATTATCCCCATTTTACAGACGAGCAAACGGAAGCACAGAGAGGTGAGCTGGCCTGCAAGTCTGCATCAAAGCCGGTGTTAAAACTCACGCATTCCAAGCCGCTAGTCCTGTGAACAGAACTCTAGATCTCTGGATTCATTTATGTACATTTCCAACACAAGACATAAAATACCCTGTTCTGCTCCTGTATCCAAATGAAAGGGGAGATAATATGACAAGCAAGTAAGTTTTCCAGACTCACAGGCCTAGAGGGAGATTTACTCGGGTCAATGGAGAAAACATCAGTTATTTCAAAGGGCTGTTTTGCAAGTTCATAAAATGTGATGAAGTCAGAATGACAGTGTGTGCTTACAGCCAAATTAATGTTATATCATTCACTTTACACACAACCCCCTTTCGGCCTCAGCCGTCCCTTTCGGTGTCTGATGCTTCTTGAAAACAAAGCTCTGACAAATACTACTTGAAGTGCTTCATTGCCTCATGCTCCCTTGTGTCTCTTCTCTTTCTGCTCCTGCTGATTCACACACTGAGGACAGGAGCTGGATGCAGTAGTCCAGTTTACACACTATTACCTTCCGTCCTCTCTCGTGGGCTGGAAGTATCCACCTCGGAAAGGCCAGATCCTACAGTGTGTCCTGTCCTCACACACAGCTTCCTGAACTTCTCTCAGCAGCAGTAGGAATCCCATGCATAATGCAGCAGGCAGATTGTGTTACAGACCCGGATTTTCAAAAGAGCTCCAGGACTGTGTCAGAAGGGCACGCCGTTTGGGTCTGGATTTTCAGCAGAGCTCAGTGCCCAGCACTCTGAGCAATTTTGAAAATCTGGACGTATGTTTGTGATCCATTGCAAGTCAAACTGGAATTAACTGCAGGTAGGGCGACCAGACAGCAAGTGTGAAAAATCGGGATGGGGTTGGGGGGTAATAGGAGCCTATATAAGAAAAAGACCCAAAAATCAGGACTGTCCCTATAAAAATCGGGACATTTGGTCACCCTAACTGCAGGGAAGAGTGAACTAGCTGGGTGAACGAGTGGCCATGGGCTCGTTTGCCAGAGTCCCGTGCCCTGGAGAATGCAGGAAATGTTGACCTCCCTTGCTTGCAAGGGAGCAGATTGGTGCTTGGGAACCTCAGGAAGGGACAGCGTTGTGCTGTTTTAGGTAAGTTGAGGGGATTATTAGCCAGGATAGTCAGGGACGCAACCCCATACTCCAGGTGTCCCTAAACCTCCAACTCCCAGAAGCTGGGACTTGATGACAGGGGATGGATCTCTCAGAATTGCCCTGTTCTGTTCATTCCCTCTGAAGCATCTGGCACTGGCCACTGTCAGACACAGGGCACTGGGCTAGATGGATCATTGGTTTAACTTGATATGGGCGTTCTTATGCAGTTAACTTTCCACATCTAAAACCTGAAACCTTTGGAAACAAACAGTCCTTAAAACAATAGCAACTTGCTGGTGTGCTTCGGGATGGGAGTCAGGCGAGGAGCCCTTTCAGATGGTAGCTGTGTCTCCATCCAGATTCTAACAACCACTTAATGTCAGCCTCCTGTGTCCAGTCTGCAGAGTTAATGCAAGGCACTGTTTTGTTTTGCTTCATTGACAAAGGGTTGATTAGTGATTCCTTGCCTACACTAATGTGCTTTCCCATGAGGGCCTGTCTACATGCCATAACTTGTGCTATATCTGTTTAGAAATCAGATGTTTCTTTTTTGGTGACATTTTGGGGGGCAGGGTGCGGGGGGAGGGAATCAAACATATACATTATGACAATTCCTCCCCCCGCACCCATCCTGTTCTGAATCATGGCCCAGCTTGCAAAACAATTGGTTTGGCACATCCTCTCCCAGGAGATGATTCTGCAACTGTTCCTTGTGTCCTAGGGAAACTGCTGCTTCCAGTACACTCTGAGACAGGATTATCCACTCTCATGCTTGCCAAAACTGCCGTTCTCGTCTCTGTTCTATTTCCATCCAAGTCTGGGTGGCTGCTATGCTAATTAGTGCTAGGAATGAATTCACTCATCTGTTATTTCAGCTCCTTATATATATTCAAGTCCCGTTAGTGACTACCTGGCTGAGATGGGAGATTGGGTTTTTTTTGACTGACATTTTTGTGACTTGCTTGATTGATTAGGGTACTTCTGGAGATGAGTTTTCACTCCTGCTTAAGCTGTGATATTCCACCCAGGGATGGCTGCAAATTATAGTTACATTGCACAGTGCATTCGAATCACAGGATTAACTTCCCATCTGTCTACTTCTGTGCCAGGAAGAGGTTAGCCAATCTGCCTGCTAGCAATTCCCCCCTAGCTGCAATGATTCTCAGTTCCGAGGGTGTTAATTTTTGTTGTCTTCCTAACTGATCTCCCACTGTTCTTACTGCCCTATGGGAATATATGTGTAAAAAGTAACTAGTCACAGACGGTAAAGATGATGGTTTTGTGTTTAAAGCCCTGGATTAGGACCAGAAGACATTCACTTCTAAGCTCTCCACCAGGCCTAGTGTCTGTCTTTGGGCAAGTCACTCTTGCTGCATCTCAATTCCCTTTGTGAACTCTTTAGGGCGAGGACTGTCTTTTGCTATGTTTGTGTACAGTGCCTGGCACAATGGGGCCCGGATCTTGCCTGGGGCACTGCTGTAATATATTCCAAATATTCCAAAGGTGTAAGTGGTCACTACCCCACAGAGGGCCACTGAGTGAATTTAGCCCAATATCTCAAGTCTTTAAGTTAATTAACTTATATAATTTGCAGCTGTTTGAAAACAGAATTGTGGTATTTCTAGTGGTTAGTCTGCTGTCTGTCATTCATGCCCCCCCATTGCTCTCCAGCCTCAAATGACATGTCACCCTAGGCAATATACTCGGTTGCACGGTCTGTGATTTTCCCAGGTCCTTATTGATAGCAGATCTTGGCTGCCCTAACCCCTTTATCTTAGCCCACTTAACCACTGACTGTTATTTTGAGGAGCTACAGATCTTTGAGCCATCAGCATGTGGCTCCCATCACCCTGCCAAAAACTAACTTCAGTTTCACCTTTTATTTCCTACTGCAGATACATAAAGTCATTTTTTGTGCTGTTTCCACGCCTCCTCCATTATTGTTTCACCTTATACATACCGCAAGCTTTTTGAGATGAGGATTCTCCTTACATTTTGTGTCTGACAGCTTCTAGCACAATGGGGACCTGATCCTTTACTGGTATCAATGCAAGGGTAACTGGATGAAATTCTATGGCCCGCATTATACAGGAGGACAGACTAGAGGATCACAATGGTTCCTTCTGGCCTTGGAATCTATAACTGAGGCCTGTAGTTGCTATTGCAATAAATAATAATAATAATAAAAAGATGCCTGAGCAGTGCACAAGCTACTCCAAGGCATTCAGAATATGCATCTCTCTTGGTAATAAGTTAAAGACAAGGACACTACATTTCTAGAGGAGTTTTTCAACCTTAAGATTTCCAGGTTTATAATTTAGGAATTACTTTGCCCAGCACTAAAATGCAACCACCGCTGAGGTAGTATGCAGCAGCTGTTTAGCAATGCATAGCAAAATGATACAACCATTTTGGACAAGAATAGAAGAATATTATATGCAGTTGAAGGCTACCCGGAGAATTTTAGGTAAGTAGAATATCAGCAGTCAAACTGGAATTTGGCCAGGATACAGATGTTAAAGACCCCTGGTAAATTTTGTGAATTAATGATCACGTGACAGTGACACATGACACCCTGTCACAGGCCCCCCCCCCACAGTCCAGCTGCACCCCACCTCAGTTTTCCCTTCATCTATCCATGCAAAGGAATGTTGTCTCTCTTGGCAGAGAATTCAAACCCTTTCATTCACATAACCTGCCATAGTCCCCGCATCCGTAAAAATAACTCCCCCCCAAACCCCAAAGTTAACCAAGGTTACAGCACAGCAGCTTTCCAATCTCATTCAAAGGTTCCCAGGTCACCCACCCAAAAGTCATTGACAACTCAGTCCCAGTCCCTTTCCCCTGTTCCAGGCCATCGACCTGAGATTTCTAAGATCTGATTCTCTCCCATCCCAGGATCTGCCTCCTGTTCCCACGAGAGGATCCCTGCAGTGTTTCACTCCACAGGCTTCTCCTCCATCCTGTGAGTCCTACCCCAGCTCAGGGCAAACTCCCTCCAGGACTAATTCTTGTTCCTGAACAATTCTCCCAGCCCTCCATCCCAGCCTTCTGTCAGAGGGCTCCCTGCAGTGTTGGATTCCCCAGGCCTCCATGCCTGTGGATTCTACGCCTGCTTCTCTACAGTCAACCCCTTGCTTCTGGGCTCAGCTTACACTGGCCAAACTGGTCCTTCCCCTTGTTAAAGGGGCCTCTGCACCTGCCTTCCTGAAACTCAGGAGGGTTCCTCAGCTCTAATTACTCCTCTCATTAGCTTTCCTCAGAACGTGTCACCAGCAGCTCAGTTACAGTTCTCCTTCAGGTCTCCTGCAGCTTTTTCCCTTGGACTCTTTGCTGCTTCTACTGTCTCTCCTCTTCTCAGGTAGCCCGCCTGTTGGGTGCATGCCTGGTGGGCACACCCTCACTTTCTCTTTCTGTGGCCTAGCTGCCTCCTCTTATGCACAAATGGGAGACAGCTGAGTAGTTACAGGTGACCAGGACCCCACTTCAGTCTCCCTCTGACAGACCACAAGTGATGAGGACCTGAGTTTTACTCTCATTTGAAAGATGACGCCTCCAGGAGCGCCACACGCTTACCAGTGATCTGTGGCATTGGTTCAGGGCTGATTGAGATGGAAGCGTGCCACCTGCTGCATCAGCCCTTAGTGGGTGCTTTCAAACCTTGCTCCATTTCCATTCCCAGGTGGGTCAGTTCTTTGCTAGTATCCACCTTTGGGAAGCACCAGCTCTGCTTTCCCGACCTTCAGTATAATTCACAGCCTGCAGGTTTCTCCCTTTTACAGAGACCAGGAAGCACAAGGGATAGTGTTGGAACTAGAGGTGCTGCCGCACCCCCGGCTTGAAGTGGATTCCATTATATCCAGAGTTTAAAGTAGGGTTCAATGGCTCTCAGCACCTCCACTATACAAGTTGTTCCAGCACCCCTGGGATAGCGTGACAGAGAATGTCACCTCCTTTGGATCCAGGTTGTGATACTGTGACGATGTGGTTCTGGCAGGACCCAACTGAGAGTGCCAATTCAGGACCAATCGCTTAAACAGGGCAGTTACAGCCCTAGGCTGGGGTTTTTCCACCTCTAAGGCAAAGGGATAAGGCTGGGGGGAGGGATAGCTCAGGGGTTTGAGCATTGGCCTACTAAACCCAGGGTTGTGAGTTCAATCCCTGAGGAGGCCATTAAGGGAACTGGGGTAAAAATCTGGGGATTGGTCCTGCTTGGAGCAGGGGGTTGGACTAGATGACCTCCTGAGGTCCCTTCCAACCCTAATAGTCTATGATTCTATGATTCTAAACCAAACCAGTCAGACAAAGAGGACTTTGGTTTCACCCCACTGGCTAACCACAAGTCACACCAGCAATTTCCTTAGGCACTCCAGTTTCCCAGGATCACTACCAGTCCCATTCGTCCTGGGGATGAATGGTTATGAAAACCAACACCCCAATAAAGAAAAAGGTTCTCTCGATCCCAAAGAATCAAGTTAATATACAAATCAGATCTTACTCACAAATCATGCTGGTGCCAATCCTTTAGAATCTAAAATCTAAAGGTTTATTTGTAAAAGGAAAAAGATAGAGATGAGAGCTAGAATTGGTTAAATGGAATCAATTACATACAGTAATGGCAAAGTTCTTAGTTCAGAGTTGTAGCAGTGATGGAGTAAACTGCAGGTTCAAATCAAGTCTCTGGAGTACATCCCCCGCTGGGATGGGTCATCAGTCCTTTGTTCAGTGCTTCAGTTTGTAGCAAAGTCCCTCCAGAGGTAAGAAGCAGGATTGAAGACCTGATGGAGATGAGGCATCAGCCTTTTATAGGCTTTTCCAGGTGTAAGAACCTCTTTGTCCTTACTGTGGAAAATTACAGCAAAATGGAGTCTGGAGTCACATGGGCAAGTCCCTGTATACTTTGCTGAGTTACAAGGCGTATTGCCTTCTCTCAATGGGTCAACTGTGTAGCTGATGGTCCTTAATGGGCCATCAAGTAGACTAGGCAGAGCTAACACCAACTTGTCTGGGATGTTTCCCAGAAGCACAGCACAAATTTGAAATACAGACAGTATAGAGCCAATACTCATAACTTCAACTACAAAATGATACATACATATAGACAGCATAATCATAACCAGCAACCCATAACTTGGTCTTAGACACCTTATATGACCCCCTTTACATAAGATTTGGTGCCATTACAGGACCTTGGTTGCAACCATGTTCTATATGGTCCCAGATTATATCAATAACATCACAGATACCTACACTCGCACTGCAGGATACCTTACTCACACTAGTCCTGTTGACTACAGTGGGACCACTCAAGGTGACCATTCATGTTGAGTAACGATATCACAATATGTGCCCTGTTTTTATACCTAGTTCCAGTAAGTAACCGACATTTACATTGTTAGCACTGAGCCCGGCTGCTCACTTAAGCTGGAGTTACTTCTCTCCTGTCTCGCGCAGCACCACGAACAGCCTTATGTAATGGAGTGAAACTTCTCCCTCAGAGACTGAAAAACAAATAGCCGTTGGCATTTTCCTCTAACCGCTCTTGCCTTAGCTTCAGCAACTATTAACTGACTTTGATTCCTGCACCAGGCAAGTTTGATAACCAGCCAAACTACTGTCAGGTGAATTACTCCTATCAGCCCAACCGAGTTCTTCTCTTACTACAGGATTTTGTTCATTCGGGTTTTACTTCCAAACATTGAGGCTTGCACTCAATCATCTGGCTTCTCTTCTTTATAAGGTTCTTATACCACCCTCGTCACTGTAATATCTGAGCACCTTCCACTAGTGCATTAAATGACATGCCTAACATCTGCCACACGTTTGTTCTCTCATCCTCTCCCCAGGGGAAGAAACATGTGCATGGGAATGTCTTGCTTTGATGGGGTATTTTGTGGTGGTGGGTGCTTTTTTGTCTTCTGTTTTGCTGGAGGGGGTGTTTGTTTTTATTTTGGTTTAATATACCTAGTCCTCTGTGTTTATGCTGGAGAAGGCAGGTCAAAGAAACATGCCTTCCACTTGGAGCAGAAGGTGTGAGTTTGTGATGGCCCTTAGTCTTGGAGGAGTTCATTCCACAGTCTCAGATCAGTCCCTCAGAACGTTCAGATTTCAAAGTAGGCAATTTATATACACATCACCTCGATCAATCGATTCCCAGTGCTTTGAAAAATAACACCCCACGTACAGTGAGTGCTAAGTCCTTCTGTCACCTAAAGCTTGGATTGAAAGCTTCAGATTTCAAACACTCTAAGGTTTGGATCGAGGGTTGTGATGGGCGGAGGTTTTAGTTTGGTCTGTTAGAATGATAGGAACTACAGTATTTGCAATGTTTGGATCTGGATCCAGGTTTGGAGCTGAAACGCTTCAAAAGCTCATGGATGTCTGAATCCATTTCTAGTTCTCACTTAGAGAACAGCAAAGACTGAAATCCTCACATCAGCTGATCTGCTAAACATCTCACACTCTCTGCTGGGCTAATTGATTTCTTTCCTTTGCCCATGGGTTTGTACAGTTTCCCCCAAATGGCCTCTTGGAGCTTGGAGCATATTTAGTTATCCTGACTGAGCATGTACCTTGCTTTGAGTCCCTTTTCACTGTTGCAGGCAGGCCATGTTTGTATAACCCAGAACTATTGCCTTCCTTTCTGTAAAACCTGCCAATTGATTTTCATATTGAATAAGAAATTCACAGCTCAGAGATGGGTAGTGTTGCCAGTCCTCCCGGGCTCTATCTCTCGGAGGCTAATGAAGCCAAACAGGGAGATTTTAGGCTGCTAAAAGTCCGGTGGTGCAGCGGGGCTAAGGCATGCTCCTTGCCTGCCCTGGGAGTGGGGAGGGGGTCTCTGCATGGTGCCCCCATCCTGAGTGCTGACTCCGCAGCTGCCATTGGCCAGGAACTGAGGCCAGTGGGACCTGTGGGGCAGTGCCTGCATGCAGGGGCAGTGCGTGGAGCAGGGACGTGCTGGCTGCTTCCGGGAGCAGCACGGGGCCAGGGCAGGCAGGGAGCCTGCCTTAGCCCCGCTGTGCTGCCAACCAGGAGCTGCCTGTGGTAAGCGCCACCCGGCCAGAGCCCACAACCCTCACCCTCGACAGCACCCCAACCCCCTGCCCCATCCCTGAGCCCCCTCCTGGAGCCAGCACCTCAAATCTCCTCCCACACACCAACCTCTTCCAACATCCAAACTCCCTCCCAGAGCTTTCACCTCGCACCTACTCCTGCACTCCAACCCTCTGCCCCAGGCTCAGCCCAGAGCCCTGAACCCCTCGGCCCCAGCCCAGTGAAAGTGAGTGAGGGTGGGGGAGATTGATAGATGGCAGGAGGGGGGATGGAGTGATCGAGGCAGGGCCTCGGGGAAGGGGTGGGGCCGTTGCCTCATGGAAGGGGCGAGGAAAGGTTATTTGGGTTCGTGTGATTAGACAGTTGGTAGCCCTAGAGATGGTCCTGTGCTGTGGAATTCAGATCACAAACCACTAAGTTTGGAGAAGTCCAGATCGGGGGAGTGGGGGAGGGGTGGTTCATAATGAAGGGAGAAACTAAATATAAAATTTGAATCTCAATCTGGGTGTAGATTCCTGTCTGCCCTCCCTACCACCACAGGAAAAAGTTATAGGGTATTTGGACTTCGGAGCATTTTAGTTCAGGTCCAGCTCTAGTTTAAGTGAAAGAAGGAGAATAACATAACAAGACCCAGTCAGGGCCTGTCTAAACTATGGCTTTTAAGCGTCTGATCCAACGCCTATTCCAGACTTCACTGGGTTTTGGCTTAGGCCCTTACGCTGGTCCCCTGACTGCATCCCAGTGTAGGAGGAGCATCTATAATCTAAAGCTTAACCCTCAAACTCTTACTCAGGACTAATTAGAGTTTGCACAATGTTCTTATTGTTGTGCAGTTTATCTATAGTAGCACCCGCTATGTGCTCAACAGATTCCAAAGACTCAAGATGTACCGTTCCCTGCTCATAATCTAAAGACAGGCAGACCAGGAGACACAGGGTGAGACAAGGGGAACAACAATAGACAATTTATATACAAGTCACCCCCAAGCTTTGAATGCCCCATACAGAGTGAGTGCTAAGTGTTAGGCAGCCCCCTCCAATCATGCTTGGATTGAAATTCTTGGCATCTGGTTTGTAAATCACTTGGAAATATTTACCCCTGGTTTTCACCCACCCCATCCCACCCCCAGCTTGACCATTCATGGCACTGACAGGAAATCTGAGTGAAATGTCAGCTCCTCAGTGAATTCAGCAGTGTGTTGTGTCCCCAGTTCCTCCGGAGACGGTGAATGACACTGGGTCTCAGTGACACTGCCTGGGCATTTGGCATTTCAGATTACAAAGTGTCATGTCCATTCAGCAGGGCCATAGAGATGTTTAATGAAGTGGTCCCCAATGGTGTCACTCTCTGGCTAAACTGGTCCAATGCGCTACAGTCTACACAGAGACACTAGCTCTGAATAGCTCCTGAAGGGATTTTATACATATAGTAAGGAGATATATATGTTCCATTCTATGCATCTGATGAAGTGGGCTGTAGCCCACGAAAGCTTATGCTGAAATAAATTTGTTAGTCTCTAAGGTGCCACAAGTACTCCTGTTCTTTTTGCAGATACAGACTAACACGGCTGCTACTCTGAAATCTACCTCCACAATATACAGTATGTTCAGCTTTCGTAATGAATTAATGGTGCTTGGCTGTTTCTAGAAAAAAATAATATCTGAGCATTTCCCTGTTTTTTACTGGTAGGGAATAGCACCACTCTGAAGACATAACCACCTAGCCCACTACTGCGCAATGGGGGTAGGTTGGGACTTTGATAGAAGATGTAAGACAACATCTTTGGGACTCAGTAGGTTGCATGCTACCTGAGTCAGTAGGACTCTGGCATTATGGGTCACTGAATTGCGGGAGCTATCGAGGAGTAAAAGCCAGGTGCTGACCACTTGTGGCAATTAAAGATTCCACAGCACATTTAATGAAAGCAGGGATGTTAACCCCGGTGCCTTGGCCAAATTCCCATTCAGGTAATTAAATCTCACTTTCCTAAATTCCCCCTGCAGTCTCTGCTGGAGATGATGTTCTTCACTTCCTAAACCGTTTTACAGTGTTGTTAAACAGCTGCCATGTACCCCACAAGCGGTGGATGACTTATTTTTTTATTCACATTTGGATTAAAATAAGGCAAAGAGGCAGACATCATAAGTAAGCCCGAACACAGAATAATTATGCGCTCATTAGCAGTTCTCAGAAGGTATTCAATTGGCTTCCCAGAACAAAAAGCCAGCATATGTTTGGAATACAAAGCTTGGCGTATATTTAGTGTGCAAACCTGATGTAGCTGTCTTAAGTGCTCAGATACCATAGTGATACATGCATTATGAAAAACTTGAGGGGGCCACTTAGGGATCTGGGGCAAAATCAGTACTTGGTCCTGCTAATGCAGGCAGGGGGCTGGACTCAATGACCTTTCAGGGTCCCTTCCAGTTATATGAGATAGGTAGATCTCCATATATTATAGGTTTCATGTGTGTGTGTGGGGTGGGGGGTGTTTAAGATTTAGGCTGTCTATACCACAGATTTCTGCTGGCATAGCTGTCGGTTAGGGCCTTGAAGAAGCGTGATCGCTGACTGACATAACTCTGTCAGCACAAACCCCAGTTATATCAGCAAAGCTGCACTTTTACCAGCACAGCTTGTTTCATTTTGTGGGGCTGGGCAGAGACAGGGAGCTGAGCTAAGATATAATGGTAAAACTGGCGCTTTCCTATACTGGCAAAGTGCTCCTAGTGTCAACATAGCCAGGATTTACCTCCACACATCACTGAGTAAATGAATAATGAAGAGAATAGGAGAAGCATTAAAACACACAGACACACAGACACAGACACAGACACACACAGACACAGACACAGACACAGACACACACACACACACACACACAGAGTCAAAAATGGCTCCAACTCTCTCCCCTACCTGCCAACTTAGTTCAGATCTAGATCAAAGTTTCTCCAAAGTTCATGGAGTGTTTGGCTTGGAGTTTTGGTATGAGCCCATCCCTGCATTAAAAAAAAAACATTACCAAAGACTAGCCAAATTAGCTAATAAACACGAAGAAATGGCAATCCCCCATCTAGTCCCAACTCAATCACTCACAGAGTCATCATTTCACATAAATAGCTTCAAATGAAAAACTGAATGATTGATAGCCATATCTATCTAGCCATAGGTTTTCTATAGCTCGGATCACTGTTGTATCTAAAGCTCAGCTCCCCAAAGATATTTAGGTGCCTAACTCCCATTGATTTTAATGAAAGTTAGATGCTTCAATATCTTTGTGGATTGGGACCTAAGTGCCTTACTGATTATCCTTTTATTTTATTATATCGTTGAGATCACCCCGCATTTCAGTGTTTAGAAAGCGTCTCATTCATTCTGCATGCCAGAGGCACCAACCCCCAGGCACAAAACAGTCTTTCATTGTTGGTGTTCATAGATTTTTCCATCTACAGAGCAAATGTGAGACACTTGTTCCCCCCAGAGAAAACAGACAGAGCATTCAAACCGTGTCGTGTTTCCTAGGCCGCTGTGCTGTAGTTCATTTGTGGGTAAAGTTATCCTTCCCGGAAACCTGGATCACAATGAGGATGACGATCTATATTACTGTGCTACCTTGACGCCCCAGCTGAGATCAGAGCTCCATTGTACGAGGTGCTGTGTGCACACAGACTGAGATACAGCCCCTTTTCCCAAGGGCTTATGATTGAAGCAGATGAGACAAAGGAAATATTGTTACATCAGGGTTTTTTTCCCAAACAGAGGCCCAGCAAGTCAGGGCCAGATTTTTAAAAGGTCTGGAGGTATCTAACTCTCATTGCTTTAAATAGAAATCAGATTCTACTCTTGATGCCTGTGATATCATTTTGTTTCCAAGTCATCTATGAGGCTTGCTGAAGGAAAAAGGGGTAGACAAGCTCTGGATTGAGAAATCAGAGACCTTCTTTATGTTAGGGATCAATATACCTTTAAAATTTGACCCTAAGTGACTTGCCCAAGGTCACACAGGGAGTTTGTGGCAGAGCCAAAACCAGAACCCAGCTTTCCTGAGTCCCAGGCTAGGGCTTTAACCACAAGACAGCTCAGAGTGTACCCACCCCCAAACAACCACCCACATAGACTATCCCCTGAGCACCTATGCAAGGCGTGGAGGAAACTGAGCCAGAGTTAACTCCTTGTTTACCAGGACCTTGCCACACCACCCACCACATCATTAGCCAGGCAATCACAGAAGCTTTTGCTGGTCTGTTCTGAACACATGTATGAGCATGCGGTGCTTCCAAGTGACAGTGGGAGTCTTTTTACAGAGCTTGCTGCTTCAGAAAGACATGGACTCACCAGGCCATTAATAGCACCGTCTCCCGGCTCAGCCTCATACTACATATGTTTGTATGATGTGAAAATAATATCCCACCGCCCTAAAGACCGCAAGGTCCGAGCCCTGACTTGCGTTACTGCATTTTATTTCCTGCTACTGCTGCATAGCTGCCGAGGGTCTTAATTCACTGGGGGTGCCATCGCAAAACAACCGCATTCACTTGCTTTATGGCTCAGTTCCTGTTAACTGCCCAGCCTGTTGGATTGCTGATCTTTCCAGAATGCCCGCGAGCTCTCCCAGCACCCTACCTGCATCTTCTTCATCACAGGAGCATGTCATCTGA
The DNA here is from genome assembly GCF_025201925.1 of Gopherus flavomarginatus. NCBI lineage: Eukaryota > Metazoa > Chordata > Testudines > Testudinidae > Gopherus > Gopherus flavomarginatus. Next base: position 13,449,296 of record NC_066635.1, read on the forward strand.
TGTATCACGGCTGCCCATTATCACGCTTGGGCCAGCAGTTTTTCAGATCAGCAGAAGGTCTGTGCAACCAGAGACACCTCTCTGTAAATCCTTAGTTTGCTTTCCACATAGCGCCCATAGCAATAATAACAGGCCAGATCCTGGCTGCTGCTACAGCCTTTTTGCGCTGCTTGTTAAGAGCTGGTGTAAAGAGCACGCAATGGGCACCATTAGCAGTGTACAACTACAGCAACTAGAAAACCTGTCGACCATGCTGTATGAAATTGAGCACTGTCAAACAGCACCTTTATCTATTAACTAACTCTTTGCTTATACACAGACTCCGGGTATATCTACCCAGCTGTGCACAGGCTAGCTTATCCGATAGCCTGAATCCGGCTAGCGTAGCTAACAGTAGCAGTGAAGTCAGTGCAGCACAGGTAGTCTAAGCCCGGCCAGGATCCTGGGTATGTATGCAGCTCACCAGCCCATTCTGAAGCCCAGGCGGCACTGACTTCTCTGCGGTTCTTACCCGCGCCCGCTGGGTTTAAGCTAGCTTGCTTAGGCTAGCCCAGGCATGGCTGTGTCTGGGTACTCAGATCCTCAGAGCACTCCTGTAACTCTGCCACTACTGACTACCCCACTGCACAGTCCCCTGATGGGGACTGATACAGGGCTTTCTAAAGAAGTTGTATGCCACCTGGGGCATACAACTTCTTTAGAAAGCCCTGTATCAGTCCCCACAGCCCCCAGTGTTCAGAGCAGGTCACGGGCATTACTAGGGGAAAAGACACAGCTGGAGCATGCTGAGTTCTGGTGGTCTTTGGCTGGCATAACAGCCCTTGGGTGCCTGCCGTTCAACTGTGCTACCCTCAAGTCATTGGGTGGTTGCTCGACATGCTGTTAAGGAACAAAGCTCCGAAACCTGCCCATACATGGCTCCTTCTTCCTTCTAGGATCAGGTAAAAGTAGTGCAACCTCCAGCACCAGCCCTCACAGCTGACCGCATAAAGACAAAGACATGAAAACAACCTCAGCCTCCAAAGATCCGGTTCCCTGGGGAAATTTTTAAAGCCATAACATCTGCAAGATTCCCTGGAGCCCTTTCTCACTGGCCATAGAAAGAAGGGTGGTGAAGACCTATTAGGTTATTTCCACCGTGGAATCTCAAACATTTCCATGCTATGGACCACTTCTTAGGAAGTGCGATACTGTGGCTGCCTCCCCGCAACTTCTGTATGAACCCTACTGAGGCAATGTGACCTAGCAGCTAGACCACTAGATGGGGACTCATGAGATGTGGGTTCCATTTCTGGCTTTGCTTCTAGCCTGCTGAGTGATCTTGGGGAAGTCACTTCACTGCTATGTGCCTCAGTTTTCCCCACCTGTGAAATGAGGATAATGACACTTACCTCCTTTGTAAAATGCTTTGTGATCTACTGACGAAAAGCGCTATAGAAGAGCTGGGTATCATTATTATTACTGATTACATCGAACATGTAGTCTGGGGGCAACACTAATTAGGGAAGATGAGAATAAACTGTGAAATGAAACAAAATAGATGAGATGAAAATAAACACTCTGTAATATGAAGAGTGAGGCTGCAGTTCATTTCCACAACACATCTAACCCTTCTGCTTTTACTTCTGCTCCTTGTGGGCAGGACCTATCGTCTGTGGCTCAATTCCTCTGCAATGCTTCTTCTAGCGTTTGGGAAATGCTTGGCAAAAGGTGCTTAGCAAGTGCTCAGATCAAAGTCATTTGCTGAATAGAAATGCAGACGGTGCTTTTACCAATCACTGTTCACGGACTTCATTGACTAACATAACCTAGACTGAGAAGATGAAAGGTGGCTGGTCTACCTAAGAGAAAGACTCTATCACTAATGGAGTGATCCCATCACCTCACATGGTAGGACTGCATGCTGAAGGTCATGGGTTCAAACTTCCCTGATGACCCAAGTGGCAAATTGATATACTTGAACAAAACACAACTGCTTACTTGAGTGAAATGCTCAGATAAGCTGTTCAAGTGCTTGGTAACAGCCTGAGAAATGTTATGCAAGTTATTTACTTTGGCAGGAGACTTTCCTGTTGCATGTTCTTTCCACTGCTCTTGGGCTTCAGCCTGCAAAAGGCTGAAGCCCCCCACCCCTACTTATTTTGGTGAGAGTCAAGCATGTTCAGCACCCTGCAGGATCAAGCCCCTGAGCTCTCCAGGTCATTGTTTGTAAACTTTGAAGTCTGGCTGATGCATCACCATTGCGCAGACCCACCTGAAAGTGCCCTGTGGACCAACTGAGTGCTGAGGAGCACAGCTGTAGAATCACTAGCATAGTTCATCCTGATGCTACTGCACAGACACATGGACAGATCATCAGCTGCAGTAAAGGGTCCTAGTTCCATTGGCTTCACTGCAGCTACGCCGGTTTATACCAGCTGAGGATCTCCCCTGCATCTCCATATCCACTAGCACTACAACCGAGTTAAGTGAACTTCTTATAACAGGGCCTGGTCCAAAGCCCAGTAAAGTCAATGGCAGCTAATATTTGGCCAGTCTAGCTTTAAATGACTCATCCAGTGGAATTTCCGCCATGTTGCTTGATAGACGTTGCAGTTAGCAAAATGTGACTATGCGGTGGGCTGGAGATACATGCAGGGCCTGATTCCACTCTCATACCAGTGAAAACAAGGAATAACTCCACCCACATCGGTGGACTTACACTGGCTTCAATGAGAGGAGAATCAGGCCTTTGGCACACAGCGTTTGCATTAAAAACGTTTGTGCATCTTTAAAAAGAATGTTCTGAGTCCAAATTGTTTTTCCTCCCTGGGGACCTGAGTACTCAAGAAAAAATAATCACATTGAGATTCTCTCACTCTTTCTCCTCCCCCCGTTATTTGAACAGCTGGTTTCTGGAAAGATATTACACTGCCCTTTAAGTTTAATAACTGCCATGGGGTTCTACTGGGTTACAGTGCCAAAAATTCCACATCCAAATAATGCAGCAGCATGACTGTGATTGCGATAGCTTGCTAGACTCAAAATGCAATCCCGCTGCACGGTGCTCAGTAGTTTTACGAACGCTGCCGTGCAAATAGCTGGGGCAAGCTAGGGGGCTTGCTTCAGTTTAAGAAGTTCTAAGCTGCCTGCAAAGGAGGGCGGTGCTAGCACTGCAAAATGACAGAATCATAAAGGTTTTATAGGAAGCCTAAATTGGAGAAAATGGACCCAATGACTCCCAAGCGCAACTCCAGTGAGGGCAAGTGAATTACACCAGGGGTTCATCGGACCCGTCCCATTTATTTTTAGTTTCCCCTTTAACATTCCTGTGTGTGTATGTATTTATATCACTCCCCTCCCACTATTCCCCATCTCTACCCCTTTGTGCTCTGATTTCATTTAGAGGATAAGTTTTTTTTCAGGCTAGAGACCATGGGCCACATTGTGATCTTGGTGACACGAGTTTAAATCCAGAGTAATTCCACTAGGATGAATGGAGCAACTCCAGATTTACACAGTCATAGTGGAGATCAGAATCTGGGCCTGTTGTCTTTCAATGTACCAGTAAAGTGCCATGCATATCTACCTTTCTTAAAAGTTAGAGATGAATGAATTCCATTGAGTTTAACGGAGGGCTTGTCTACACGGTGATACTCAAGAAAGTTAATCCACTTTAACTTTTAAAGTGGATTAATAAAATCACATTAAATCCCGCTGTGGGCCTTCTGACTCAGACTAAAGACTATGTCTACACTGTGCTGTAATGAAGACCACGGGCATGTTAACGGCACAGTGCACAAGAGTTGCACTCTAGCTGCCTGTGTAGACACTGCTGGCAAGAACTAGAAGGTACCTAGCTGGTGTCAAACATACGCCTCTTTCAAACAGGACGACATTAACGCAAACAGACACCTTTTAGTTTGTGCCAGCAGTGTCCACATGGGGCAAGTTAGAGAGCAACTCTTTGGTGTGTGATGAAATTCCCTTCCCCATAGTCCACACTAGGGTGCCGTGTGGATAAGCCCCTAGAGTATATAATTAGTTTAGGCTAATTCAAGGCCTAAACCAAACTAAGGCCACTTTAATTCACATAGGGTTTTAATGCAGCTTTACTAATCCTCTTTCAATTCACACCCTTAGTTAATTTAGATTAATTTCCTGAATGTCCCCATGTAGATGGGCTCAGAAACTTTATGAGCAAAAGGGAGAATTCTGGCTCTGTGTTTCATTAGAAACTCCTCCCAGCCAGCAAAGTTTCACGTTATGGCTGCCATTGGTAAAAGGCGTAACATTGTTGCTAGTAGCTGGTGGAGCCACTGGCCTTAACAAGGGTGCCACATAAACCCCAGCTCTGTAAACAGGGAGAGTGAAAATTCTCCAGCAAAACATGGGAGAAACAATACTTCATCTTGTGGACGGTGCTGATCTGTGGAGATGGACAGCAAACCAGATTCAAGAGTGAGTCATGGGGTGTCTGGATCTGCTCACACCCTGGATTTCCGGTCTCGGCAAATCACATAGAAATGGGCTTTTGGGTGGGTAGGAGGGCCCCAAAGGAGGGCATCGCAGCAGGTTGGAAAAATAACCAGCCAGAGAAGTTACATGTTCGGTGAAAAGGGAACCCCACATAGGGAAAGAGACAGGCAGATGGGACACAGGTCATGAGCCAAATAACAGGAATTTTATATCATACCACAGGAATGTGTTGGAGGGTTTGTGAAGGATACTTGAGGAGCACAGAAATCTGAGTATTATCAGGCAGGAAAACCACTATCATGCATGGGTCTGATAAACCTCAGAAGAGCCCCGAAGAATGCCATAATGGAAGCTGGAGTAGTTTATGAAGTGCCTTGGGAATGCAGAGGGAGATAGTGGGGAACCCAAAGCAGATTACGCCAAAGGAATGAGGAGTGACACCCCTGCACTAGCCACTTAACATTTCTGGTGCTGTTCAGCTGCTCGGGAAAGGTGCTTCCTGGAATGAGGATAAAAACAAAGGAGTGGAACGCCCTACAGCGAGTGTATTTGGTGGCAAAACAGCAGCCCTCTCTGTTTTGAGGTACCTGTGTCTTTGGTGGCAAAACAGCAGCCCTCTCTGTTTTGAGGTACCTGTGTCTTTGGGCAGCTACACAGCCCATCTCTCTGAAAAGCCCTAAAGCCAGATTTTGATACGAGCTCAATCCCCTGCAGCTTCTATTGTTCTCAGCAACTGAGGCATGAAGCGATTTCAGAAACTTGCCCAATGTCACAGGCAGTGCAAGGCAGAACCAGGACCGAGTCCCACTCCACAAGATTAGTTTTCCACACAATGATTGTGCCAAAGAGCCCCAGACTTGGCGCAGGACCCCATTGTGCTAGGCACTGTACAAACACAGAACAAAAAAGACAGTCCCTGCCCCAAAGACACTCTGGTGCTCTAACCACAAAGCTGTTGTCTTCCACCAGCTGGTTAGCTGGGCAACCAGGCTGTTTCAAAACTGATGCCAGCTGCTGTTGCAGCAGAAGCCAAGGAGTGATTAGTACTGTGGTGAGCACTCAGATGGTTGGCCAGCACTCTTTCAGGCCCTCCAAGTATAAACCAGCGCCACCGTCTCAACACACCTGGGCACCACAAGGCTTGTGGCCCCTTCTCAGTCTGGATCTCCTACATCTCTGTCTTTAGATCTCCAGCAGTGTCATTCCTGGGCCACTGGCCTGACTGAAATAATTGCAAAAGGCACTCATTTAAGCGGAGTCCCATGGAAAATAATAGCTAATAATAAGACGTACATGAGGAAACAGGTGCTGAGTAGGAGACTGCAATTAAGGAAGCGGTGTCAGGGAAGCGGCCGTGCATTCTTCCACCTCTTCTGTAACAGAGCGCTTTGGGACAGGTGCTGACACCAAGTGTCCCATCTCCAAGACCACTCTCCACCCCAGCAGCCCCCACCAACTGGAGTTGTGCCATGGTGTCAAGTTGCTTTATGCCGTGAACAGCTAGAACTTTGATCTGGAAAGAATTGGAGCCACCTGCGGAACGCTGTCAAACCCGCGGTCGGGTAACGTTTGGCCGAAAAAAGGGTGACTGGGCCTTGGTGTTATCTGAAATCAATATTGGGAAAACAAAGTTTGCAGCCATGGTAGCACTCCCCCGCTCTCAAATGTTACAGGTTGAAGGGCTTTGGCATCCATCTACATTACATTTTAGGATATCTCCGTAGGTGCTTCTTGCTCCCTTAGGCATGAGGGATAATGGAAAGAGCGGCTGAGCCAGGAGTCAAGAGCAGAAGCACGAAGCAGGGAATGGTTGCTCCTTTCGCTGAACCTGAACATGCACTCGCTCTCAGAGAATGTGAGCTCTGTTACTTCTCTGCCATCAGATCTTAGCATCGTGATAATCCCCAGTACCAAACATAGATGACACAGAAAAGTTGCCTGTCAGTTATTTTAAACAGCTGAAGACCCTTGGCGACAAGCCCATACAAACTGAATATTACCCTCAGCTGTTTTCAAATAAGCTTTGCAGACTAGTGCTAATGGCTTGATTTTGGTATCCCTGGGGCAGGCAATAAGAAGATAAAAAAGATGTTAAAATTAACATTGATTATGCTCTTTCAATCTCTAAAACTGTGTAGCCCTACATGCTGCCAACCTGTGATAGCTCTGCTACCAGTTATTGTACATGTGCATATGGGGCACGTAGGTCCATACCACACTTTTCATGCTTTCATATTATTTAGATCATACTAAAGTCTGTCTGTGCCTTAGGCAAGCTTTTAAGGCCCTCAGTAAATAAATATTGATGGATTACTTTCTTCATAGTTTGTTCCTGACTCATAAATGCTTTGGCACGATCTGAGATTGGTGAGACTTGTGATGGGGCTGGAAAGGATATATTTTGAAAATTAGGATTCCCCAGCACACACACACGCTCATATATATGGTACATACACACACGTTCTACACACACGACACACCCATATATGCACATATTGCACACACCTCACACAAACATTGTATACACACATGCACACACAGTACATAGACCTACACACACCTATTATGCACACATAAAAATACACAGCACACCTATATTGTACACAATCACATGCAGACATGGTCCCACATATATACACACTCTTCTCTGACCCTGTAAAATCCACTGAAAATTGACCAGCTCTGCTATTCCATTCTGTTCTATCTATTTCACTATTTCCTTGTCCTGTGTCATCCCCGCTCCTCTGGGCTCCTCTCTGGGAGTCTTGATGTTGAAATATTACAGGAAAGACAGTTTTAAAAAATCCTTCTTCTGTTTTGAGCGATTGGGCTGCCAGTGGGAGAAAGCAATGTGAAGGAAGCAAAAAAGGAGAGGATAGTTGGGAGAGGAGAAAAGAAGGGAGGACAGGGAAGGGTGAGAAATGAAGGGAGGGAAAAGAAAAGAGAGAAAGAGGAAACTGAAAAAGGACAGAAATGAAGGAAGGAGAGAAGTGATAGGCTGTGAAAACAACGAAGAGATGAAGTGTTCATTTTCACTCCCAGTGCCATTGTTTCTGGGGTCCAAACACAGATCTGAAATGTTAGTTTAACATTATGGGCCGTACAATCACAGGTACCACAAATGGGATCTACCCTCAACTCTCACCACCAATGCAAAATTTCTCCGTACAATATGGTCTGGGCACGTCTCTCACTTACACTAGTTTACATGAGTGTAGCTCCATTGGCTTAACAGCCTCCACCTCTGGAGGAGGTTAAACAGAAGCTACTAAAGTTAGATATTTTTAAATCAGCAGGTCTGGATAACTTGCACCCAAGAGTTTTAAAAGAACTAGCTGAGGAGCTCGCTGGACCATTAATGTTGATTTTCAATACATCTTGGAAACTGGGGACGTTCCAGAGGACTAGAAGAAAGCTGATGTTGTGCCCATTTATGCGTAAAGGGGATGACCAAGGTAATTATAGGCCTGTCAACCTGACATCGATCCTGGATCTCAATATAATGGAACAGTTGATGCGAGACTTGATTAGTAAATAATTAAATGAGAGTAATGTAATTAATTCAACTCAGCACGAGTTTATGGAAAATAGATCCTGTCAAATTAACTTGATATCTCTTTTAGATGAGATCACAAATTTGATTGATGGAGGTAATAGTGTTGACATAATATACTTGGACTTCTGTTTGACTTGGTACCATACAACATTTTGATTAAAAAACTAGAATGATATAAAATTAACATGATACACATTAAATGGATTAAAAACTGGCTAATTGAAAGGTCTTAAAATGTAACTGTGAATGAGGAATCTTCAAGAAGGTGTGTTTCCAGTGGGATCCCATAGAGATCAATTCTTGGCCTTACGCTATTTAACCTCTTTATCAATGATCTGGAAGAAAACATAAAATCATCACTGATAAAGTTTGCAGGTGATACAAAAATTGGGAGAGTGGTTAATAATAACGAGGACAGGTTACTGATTCAGAGCGATCTGGATCACTTGGTAAATTGGGCGCAAGCAAACAATCTGTATTTTAATACAGCTAACTGTAAATGTACACATCTAGGAACAAAGAATGCAGGCCATGCTTACAGGATGCTTACTCTCTCCAGGAAAGCAATGACTCTGGAAAAGATTTGGGGTCATGGTGGATAATTAGCTGAATATGATCTCCCAGTGCAACACGGTGGTCAAAAGAGCCAACGCAATCCTGGGATTCATAAACAGGGGTATACTGAGTAGGAGGAGAGAGGTTATTTTACCTCTGTATTAGGCATGGTGTGATCACTGCTGGAACACTGTGTCCAGATCTGGTGCCCACAATTCTAGAAGGATGTTGATAGATTGGAGATGGTTCGGAGAAGAGCCACAAGAATGATTAAAGGATTAGAAAATGAGGTTTTTAGTTATAGAGTTAAAGAGCACAATCTATTTAGCCTAACAAAGAGAAGGTTGAGGGGTGACTTGATTACTGTGTATCAGTATGTACACAGGGAACAAATATTTAATAATGGGCTCTTCAATCTAGTGAAGAAAGGGATAATCTGATCCATTGGCTAGAAGCTGAAGCTAGACAAATTCAGACTGGAAATAAGGAAATATTTAACAGGGTGAAAATCAGCCATTGGAACAATTTACTAAGGTCATGGTGGATTCTCCATCACTGACCATTTTTAAATCAAGATTGGATGTTTTTCTAAAAGATCTGTGCTAGGAATTATTTTAGGGAAGTTCTTGGCCTGCGTTATGCAGAAGACAAGATGATCCCAGCAGTCCCTTCTGGCCTTGAATCTATGATGAGGTCACTCCTCAAGTTTGAGAGAGGGGACAATCAAGCCTGAAATTTTCTAGCATAGTCTGGTGTCAAAGTGGGATATGAATTGACCATTCCCGGCAGAGGAGGAATTTCTGAAGGGTGGGGTATGGAAACTCCACTGAATGACTCTTATCTGTTTCCCACAACATCCAACTATGACTCCAGATTTAAAAGTCACTCTGCAACACTGACAAGGGAGATCGGACAATAGGCTCCAACAACACCCTCCCTGCTACCATGGAGTAAGAAACCGCCCTCATGCTTCTTTGCACATAATGTGACTTGATCACAATCTATAAGTATTACATGGGGAACAGATATCTGATAACGGGCTCTAGCAGACAAAGTATAATAAGATCTAATGGCTGGATGTTGAAGCTAGACAAGTTCAGACTGGAAATGTGGCGTAATTTATTTTTTTTTTTAACAGTGAGGGTAATTAATTATTGGAACAATTTACCAAGGGTTGTGGTGGATTCTCCATCGCTGGCAATCAAGATTTAAGTCAAGACTAGATGTTTTTCTAAAAGACATAAGCTAGTTCAAACAGGAACTATTTTGGGGAAATTTTATGGCCTGTGTTATGCAGCCAGGCTAGATGGCCTTTTAGACCCCTTGACACTGCCAGAGCAGCGTAAAAGGGCCTTAGTGCTAATGCAAATAAGTCCCAGGGTGTTGAAATGACTTGCCCAAGCTCACATGGAAAGTCAATGACAGAGGCAGGAATAGAACCCAGGAGTCCTGGTTGCTAGGCCCTGTTCTAATCAATCACTTAAATGGATGAGAAATGATTGACTCAACGTATAAAGCTGTAAATAAAACGATAATAATGGTACACAGAGGAGGTTAAATCTGCAGCCAATAAGTCTGAAGGGGAAACATAAATTAGTTCTGGTATGTGCCTGCAGCGTGAAGGCACTTTTAAGAGCACTCGATCACAACTCAAAGTGTTGATGTGTTTACTTGCATTGACCAGTCATAACAAAGGCACAGACAGACCATGTACCTTACATACGCTTATCTTCACTACAGTTACTGGCAATCAGGGTGTTTCACACAATTTAAGCAAGGTCTCTGGGAGGGCTGCCTTTACCCCATACAAAAAGGTGTCCCTGCATGGGGCCAGAGGGTTAGGATTACAGACTTTTGGAGCGGCTGCCTGGTAAGGCCTCCACTCAACAAGGCACTTAGAACATACCTAATTTTAAGCACGTGAATGGGCTCTCTGAAGCCAATGCCTCAAGTAAGGCATGTGCTTGTACCTAGCTGAACCAGGGCATAGGTGGACAATTAGGCCCAGATCCTCTAAGGCATTTAAGCCCCTAACATCATTGAAATCGATGATAATTAGATGCCAAAGTTTCTTTGAGGATTTGGCCCTTAGCAGTTAAGGCTTTGTATCAATTCCCTCTGCTGTTCAGCTCCCCCAACTCAGTGCCAGGGGCCTGCCTGCTTAACACAGTGGATTTCTCTGTTCCATGGTTTGACACGTCAGCCTTTAGTGGGTTTGACATGTGCCTGCGGTAATACGAGCTGTCTTGTTGGCAGCTAGCAAGGACTGCAAAGACCTTTCACTCCCTTCTCCCTCTTCTGCTAAAGGATTATCATTTGGTACAGAAGTGACAACAGGCGGGAGCGAGCACTGGGAAGTGCCAAGACACCGGGGCTGCTGGCACAGAGGAGGGCCTTCCTGTGGAAGAAATGGCACTTGTGCTGTTATGCAAGCTGCCCATTTAAACCTCTGGTTGCATGGAACCTCTCAGAGGTCATGTAACTAAACAATGGAGGTGGGCAAAATGCCATGCACTAACAGCGGGGCACAAACACTGGCAGGCAGCTACACTCAGCAAGTTTCCAAGCTGGTAATGTCCTAACTAGGAAGGTGCCCAGTGCTGTTGTGGCTAAGGGGGTGTGCTATCTTTTAAACAAAACTCCAGTGTTGTTATCATTCTCTGTGTCATGGTATCCTCGAGAGGCCACAACTGAGATTGGTGCCCCACTGCGCTGGGTGTTGAACATACACATTGTAAGAGATAGTCCATGCCGCAGAGAGCCTACAATCTAATTATACATGATGGACAAAGGGTGGGTGGAAGGAAGTGTTATTATCCCCATTTTATAGATAGGGAAAATGAGGCCCAGAGTAGCAAAGTGACTTGTCTGTGGTTGCCCCGTGGAGTCCATGACAGAGCTGGGAATCAAACTGTCAGTCTCCAGAGTCTCCGGCTGGGGCATTAATCATCCACATGTTTAATTTTAGAATCATCTTGTACCAAAAACCTGGCTTGCTTTTTAAAAAAATTAATGTTTTCCACCCCTAATGAAATGGGCATTCCTGTTCTTTCCTCACTTTGGTCCAGTCCACACTGCACAGTTTGGGCTGTGTTGTAACCACACCCCAGTCTCAGTGGTTTGTAGGGTAAATGGGCCTGTAAGCAAGAAACTTAAGCCTTGTTAGAAGATACGTCCTGATACTGCTCCCATTGAAGTCATTGGTGGAACTCCCCCTGATTTTAATGGGGGCCCCATTAAATTCAGTGGGAATTTCATCAACGGCTTCAATGAGGGGTTGTGGGAAGCCAGAATCATACCCAAGCCGTTCTCACAAAGCACATCAACTGGCAATGAGCTGGTTAATTGTTTTCTATATTTAGTCTGTTTTCCAGCACAGCATGGAAAATGGCCAACTCCCTCGGGATCAGCAGGGGTGAGAGGGCATACGCAGCGGACTCGGCAAAGCACAAAGGGAAATGAGCGGCAGGGCGTCCAAGTGACCCAATTATCAAAGGAAAAAGCCATTCCCAGAGTTCCTGGGGGACACTCGCCATTGGGAGCCCAAGGAGACGAACATTTATATTTTTCACAAATAAGTCACAAAGCTATTTTTAGCCTGCCTCCCGCCTCGCTGCAGTCAAAGAGACATCAGCATCGGGCTGTCAAATCAGCTGAAGAGCCCAGTGACGTGGTGAGACGAACATAAACAAACATGTCACCAATGCTGATCTGATGTAAGTTCTGGTCCTTGGACTGGCTAATGAATTCACTTTGCATCTACCATAGCAAGCTTCCTGGGTGATATCCAAGCCTGCGTAGAGGCCTGTGCACTGCGAGACCTGCATTGGGGTGAACATCACACTTTGGAACTAGGGCAGAGTTCATGATTAGCTTTTCCTGTATGGACACATGTAACAGAGTCAAACACATGCACAATAAACCCCTCTCTATGTTTCCTTTCAAAATGAGGCAGATTCTAGGCAACTTTCAATGGGAAACTGAGGGCTTCATTGAGCGGGAAGGTCTGCAGATGTCTGAGAAAAACATCTCCTCTTACCACTGTAATATTCAATAACTGTGGTGTGCCTGAATTGTACTGTGGGCATTGAAAGCAAGTGGGTAGCAAGATATTTGTAAACTGGACACCAGTTGATCTTTTCCCTTCTCTCTCATCATGCAGCATGACCCCACTTTGCTGAGGGAGGTGTGCTGTTACACCCACTTTGATCGCTAGCACAGCAGGTATGCCTAGGCCGAGATCCCTAGCCTGAGAGAGAACAGCAATAACAATAGAGTGCTGATGGTAATTTAAAACGGAGTGGCAAGATGGCCTAGTGAAATGAGTGCAGTCCTGCTGGCCAGGAACACCTGAGTTCTAATTCCAACATGGATCCTCCACGTAATTCATCAGTTTCCCCCTCTCTAAAATGGAGACAATACCAAACTACTTCCCATCAGCACTGGAAGAACGATTTCATGAATGCTTTGAAGTGTCCACTTGACAAAAGCCACCAACACCATTGACTCCCTTGTCAGTCAGCACAGACGAGCCAAGGACTGCCTGGGTGATGGAGGCTGAACTCCCCTACCTTGGCTAAAGCCAGCCCTTCCATGGCAGGCTTGAGGCAGCTGGACAAGGGCAGCGTGGGGGATGTTTGCACCATGGTAGCTCTCAATGCTGTATCTATTCTCAGGGACTGATTTAAGATTAAATGGAGCATGGATCTACCAAAACCTCAGGTGCTCCTGAAATACCACTTCCCCCACACCACAAACACACTTTGTGATCTTCCTGAACCAACCCCCCTGAAGGAACTCTTCCACCCAATGCCCCTCCCCAGAGAGACTATTTTCTCTTCAGCCCCAGTGGACTTCCTCGTCCTCCACTCTTTGCTGCTTTCAGTACCAAGTACCCAAGGTTTCTGCTCTGATCTGCCCATGTCACTTTTGTGGGGGTTAAATCTTCAGTCTCTTCATAAGTAAATCTCTGACTGACACCAGTAAAGCCAGGACTTCTGTATGTGATTCTGGTTAAAGAGAGGACTCCAGGCTTCAAGGCTGTCAATCTAGCAGCTGTCACCAGGATGAGATTCACTCCCACACACAAAATCTGACTTGGACAACTACATGCCTTATGTAACAACAACAGTGACAGGCCAGAAATAAAACCTGAGGACTGAATGACCTCTCTACACTCTGCAGGCGAAACCCAAGTTCACTTGCGCCAAACAGGCAACGTAGGACTGGCCAGACTGGATCAGATGCCTGGTCCATCTAGTCTAGTAACCTGTTTCCCACAATGGCCAGGACCAGACGTTTCAGAGGAAGGGGTAAGAACCCTGCAGCAGGCAAATGTGGGATAATCTATCCCCACATACACATTAGAGAGGAAGGGGAGACCTTGGGAGAGCCGTGTTCACTTCTCTTCTCTGCCATAGGTTCCTGTGTGACATTGGGCAAGTCACTTAGCAATCTCTGTGCCTCAGGTCCCCCAGCTGTACAAAGGGGACAACAGCACTGCCCTGCCTCAGAGGGGTATTGTGAGGGTAAACACAGTAAAAACTAAGATAATTACTATGGTGATCAGGACCACAGATGTATCTTAGATAGACATTAGGTCTCATCTTAATCTCTAATAGAGACTGATTTAAGCTCTGAAGCATGAGGCTTAATATCCCTTCCAAAATTTTTGTTAACATTAGCTAGTGTAACTCTGTTATCGATATAAGTATCCAATCCCTTTGCGACTCTGCATGAGTTCTTTGCCACAGGACATCCTTGCGACTATGTGGTAACTAGGTGCTCAAACTGCAGCATTTCAGCCTGTGGCTGACTGCCTCTTCTGAGGAAAAGCACATCCTTTCCCTTTCATTTTGCAGTCATGGCACAGGAGGTGCCCCTGTATTTGTTTTTTCTGAGGGACTTTTACTGCCGAAAGCAGTGTGGAAAATGTTAGTCAGACAAGACGTTTGTTGATCTACACAGCAATTGTTACTGCGAATGTTTGGCTGAAAAAACAAAACATTTGTCCTGTAGAATATTTATGGAACTCGAGCAGGTTTACACAAGTGGTGGAGAGGCAATTACAAATCTTGGTGTCCCTTCCAGCCCTTTGCCAGTTCCCTTTTGCTAGCCTCAGGGAAGGCCTGAGAAATCATAGGCTTCCAAACAGCACAGAAAGCCTTTTGAAACCAGGGCCTGTCTATTCCAGTCTACACTGGCTAGGATTGACTTGGGGAATCCAGTTTGTCTGCAGTTACTGTGTTTTGTTTATTTAAATCAGGAAGAGGAAGGGGGAAAACAAGCAAACAGGATTGTTTGGGGTGAAGAGGGGGTTAGAAGGGAATGTTTCTATATGAGCATCACCTCACCCAGTTGAGTTTCTCATGATACAACTGAGGGGCTGCTGATTACTGACAGTCTAAAGAGTAAATGCATCCGATTCCTCTGCCCAGCCACCCCAAGCCCTGAGTCCTCTTAGAGGAACCAATTCAACTGGACCTGCAGGACTTGATTTCAAGCCCCCTGTGCCATGGGAGGTAGGGGTCAGGGGTCGGCACAGGAGCCGTCTCTGTTGATAATTCCCCTCCACTGCAGGTGGGCTGTCCAGCTGCAGCCAGATTACATTCCCTTGGTGTCCTCTGGAGGGAGAAGATGGTGCCGCTCCATGGAGTGGAGGCTCTCCCCAGTCGAGTGACAACTGGGGGAGACAGGGAGGGGCCCAAAGCCCCCTCCATACACACAGCCCGGTTCCAAAGTGGAGCTGTCAGATAGCAGCACAGCCCACTGGCCAGAAGACTCTCCCTCCTTACAGACAATCAGGAGCCAGGGGCTGTGGCGAGAGCAGCAGGAGAGCTCTGGTCCCCTTCCTTCCAAGCTCCCCACCCCACTCCCGTGGTTGTGAATAAATCCCTGCCCTCCAAAAGACACTTCACCTGGGCTACAGCACTGAGCAGTGTCTCCCACCAGGAGGCCTGTTCAGGCCAGTGCAGACCTGCCCACTGCTGGCTTATCCCAGTAGGACCACAGAGTTCTGCCTGGGCGAGGGCTGCAGGCTCAGGTCCTAAGGGGAAAGGACATTGTTATGGTGACAGGTGATGCAGGCCCAATTATCTGAAGGATTAAGAACCCTCCTTTTCATCCAATTAAAAAAAATTAGACCCTTGTTCTGAGGAGCAATGGTACCGCAGGAGATAAATGGTTCCCCCTCCAGTCAGATAACGCATGCAAATGACTCCAGGAGGAAGAAAGACAGAGACATGGAAAATGTGAGTCTAGCCCAGCTGTGGCCAGTTAGAACACCTTGCTGGAAGCAGTCTTCCCACACATCAACGCACTTCACCACAACGGAAAGCTTCCAGGGAACACAGTAATAGCTCCCCGCTACCTCATCTGATTGAAAGTATATTTTAGTTTATATTTTGTTAAGGAAGGGCCAGATCCTCAGCTGGCATAAATTACTGTCCCTTTGTTGGCTTCCAAAACTATGCTGCTTTACACCCGTTTATGATCTCTCCTGAAATCTGCACACTCATGTCAGCTGGGCATGAGAGGCCAGATTTTCAGGAGCTCAGTGCCTATAATTTTCAGAATGACTTTGCTCTCACCCAGGCCTCTAATAAGAACCCCATTTTCAAAGCAGCTCAACAACCAGGAGCTCCAGTTTGACACTTACAGCCAGATTTTCAAAAGAGCTCAGCAGCCAACGCTCTTTTGAAAATCTAATCTCTGTTTTCGATGTGGAGCCCTTCTGAAAATTCTGGGCCAGGTGGCTTAAAATAAAAGTCCAAACTGCTTTTGACATTGGCAGCCCTTGCATTTTAGGTTGAGGAATGGCGCAGCTAGCTGGGTCCAATAGGAAAAATGCTAATGATGATTTGGTTCAGCTAGAGATACTCCTTCACGTGAGATGTCCACGTTTTGTTCCATATCCCACAGCCTGGTACAAAGGGGATGGGGAAGAGGGGCTACTGGACTATGTCTGATTTTCGGAGAAATAGGATTCTCACCCTTGGCTCCCACTCAAGCCCGAATTGGGTCATGAAGGCAAGGGGATTCTGGAAAGTGCTATGTGAGTTTTCATCTGTTCCCTTCAGGTTGAAAAAACAAACTTGCTAAGAGTTGCCCTTAATTCCCCCTGGAGAAGAGCAGCTTGATTTTATGGAGAGGAGACAAGCAGGAGATTTGACTGAGAGCAGATACAAATCAGTAAAGAAACTGAACTACAAGAGCCTTTCATTTGCTATTGACTTTACCATTAAAGGCAGCACTAGACTTTAACCTTGATACACATCATCAGTCCAAGCACTGGAGGAGAGCGGGAAAAAGGCCAATTACATACAATCTTCCAGGGAGGAAATTGGAGAAGAGTGGAAATCTGTTGCCTTGTGCAGGACAAGAATATATTGCTAAAGCCGCTGACCTATGCAGGAACTGAAAAAGAAATTCTCAATGTATACTTTTCAGCTGACGGAAGGAGATTTGGCTTTACACCGGTTAAGTTATAGCTTTCCGAATGACACCATTTTGCAGCCACTCTTTCTGCCTTGTGATCTCCTCCCACTTGGCTTAGAGTTTTATTTGTTATTCCTCCTTATTTCGCAGGCATGATACCTTCCAAAAGGGATACAGAAGATGCATGCAGGCTGGGAGAATTTTGGGTAGTTGCATCGATCCATCCTGTCTCATTGTTTTCATAACTGTCTCACTGGCACTTCCAACTTTGGGCTGGGTGCCAAAACAGGGAGCTAAAGATAGAAACTGTTTTGGAAAGGGGTATACATTGCTCTATAGGTTAATTACAAGGCACAAATTAGCTTGATCCTTGTTTGTCATGTGGGCTTCGGGCCAGATCCCCAGTTGGTGTAAATCAGCAGAGCTCCATTGAAGCTGAGGTCACTAGAGTTCTGCCAACTTACACCAGCTGGGGGTTCTGGCCCTTTGCCTTAACACTATTCATTGAGGACAAATTTCCCTTTGGTAACAATCTGATGTAATGATAAATCCACTCAGAGTTCCTGATAATCAAGAAACCATGGCTCTAGCCCTGACATACACCAGAACAGCCTAGAACAGTCAAGCTATTTTAAATAACTTCTACTTTTCCTGCCCACTCCCTGACCTGTCCTATATTTGTCAAAGTACATCAAACCCATCTGAGCTATGCACAGGGCCGGCTTTAGGCCAATTCCCCCGATTCCCTGGAACTGGGCCCCGTGCCTAAGAGGGCCCCATGCCTTAGGCACATTTTTAATTTTTAAAATTTTTTTACTCACACAGCGGCAGTTCGGGACTTTGGCGGCACTTCGGTGGCAGGGGGTCCTTCCCTCGCTCTAGGTCTTCGGTGGCATTTCGGCAGCAGGGGGTCCGCGGAAGACCCAGAACAAGAGAAGGACACCCCCCGCTTGCTGCTGAAGTGCCGCCAAAGACCCGGACGGCCGCCAGGTATTCGAATCGGGCCCCGCAGTTCCTAAAGCTGGCACTGACTATGAATACATTAAAAATGGCAATGATCTCGGAGTTATAGCTCAAATTTGATAGCTTACAGCAAGTCTAGGGGAAATTCTAATGGTATCAACATTTATATAATATCATAGCATCGCTTGGCACTTCAGAGATTTTTAAAAGATGATCACTCCCTAAACAGCTTATCATCTAAAACTCCCATCCTGCAGACTTATGCACCTGCTTAATTTCATGCACTGTATTTTCATTGGGTCTACTCGCAGTGTGCAAAGTTAAGCACATGCATAAGTCTTTGTACAATTAGGGCCTGAATAAACAAGAAAGATAATGAAGGGGACAATGGAAGGGATAGAAAAAGCCATTAAGATGTGGCCCAAATGAAGAAAAGAGCTTGAGAAGCCCTGAGCAAGAAGAATTTAATCTCAGCATTCAGAAACCTCATATGAGAAGATAAATGTTTCAAACAAAAGGAATGAGAAAGATATAGACAGACACAAAGAACAACTGCAGCACCCTTACAAAACGGAAGGGTGAATGGTTTGATGTAATGTCTCCCTGTTGCATAAACCCTTCCCCATCTCCATTAGCTTAGCTTAGCAGGGGCCTCTGCTTTTTGAGCTGGGGGATCGGAGTTCTACCTTTGCTCCTCCATGATCATTCTAAGCGACCCTGGTGTGGAATATAGTGAGAGCTGGAAGGTCTCAGGGCTGTGTTACAATAGCATGGGGCTTATACACCCTCTTGGAAGTTGTTACAGTGCGGTAGCCCTAAATTTGTTTTATTGTTTCTTCCTCCAATAGCTTGTCATTAAAGAAGAAATAATACATACTTGGCCTGTGTTTCATTTACACTATGGTCCCTTTCCTCTGCTCTGACGGTGTAAAGGAGTCTTAGAGTGGGTGTGGATGCAATTTAAGGCCTCTCTACACTGCCAGAGCGTTGTAAAAAGGCCTTAATGTAAATGGGATTCTGGGCCCCAGTTCTTTCTAGAGCTCCGCTCCCCAGAAATGTAACAAAACTGAAAATAAGCAAGAGCTTCTCTGTATAACCTGGGAACTTTTTGGCACCTAAACCATTATCTAGACATTCTAAGGATCATACTTCTCATAACTCTTGGCTAGCGTATGTAATGTTCTGGCAGGAAAAGATAAGAGCAAACCTCAGGAGGGCAAAATGATATCACCCAAAAGTACATATTTACAAAAGCCTGGGAGTCAGTCACCTATTAATTATAAATGATACAGTTTGCACAGCTTTCAAGTCTGACAACGCTAGTGACCTCATTGTTTTCATAATTAATCTCTACCTGTTGTAAAGTGCAGAGCAACATGGTACTGTAAGTAGTTGACTGTCATCATCTCTTCTGCAATTATGATGATTTGCCCTTTATCGTAAAACAAGGAAAGACTCAGCAGAAAAATCACGGACAGCAGAATATCTGACTAATAGCATGTACGCCTGGATACATTCCTAACAATTGCCTGCTGTAGAAATATCTGATTAAAATCCATTCCACAAAGGCAGCTTGACGCTCTTACTAAGACTAGGTCTCTCTGGGGTCATTCAGGAAACCAAACTGAGCCTGGGAGATATTCATTCGTTTGGGCCTAACCCACCACAAGCAGATCCAGACCCTGAAATTGAATACCCCAAAGTTTGGAGGTTCAGAAATGAGGCCAGTGGGGATGGTGGGAAGCGGCGCGGGCAAGCGATGTGCTGGCTGCAGCTTCCCACCACCCCCATTGGCCTGGGACGGTGAACTGCAGCCAGTGGAAGCCGCAATCGGCCAGACCTGCTGACACGGCAGGTAAACAAACTGGCCCAGCCCACCAGGGTGCTTACCAGGGCGAGTCGCGTGCCAAAGGTTGCCAGCCCCTGTTCTAGCATGATACAATTTACTAATTAATTAGTGCCTTTAGACCACTGACCAATATTTATGTCTCATTGTTTCCTTGTGCTCCCCATCTGTATCACCTGTTGTCTCTTGCTAGGTTTTTTGTAAGAAAGAGGGGGGAAAAGAGCCTGCAAGTCTAATTCCCAGTATGGGACCAGAGGCATAAATCATATATTTATATATTTCACAAGGCTGAAGATTTCACTGGGCTGCCCAGCATTTCTGGATTAAGGCAACTGCAGTGTGGCCTGTTGTACATATTCTATTTAGAGGACAGCTTGCTGCAGGGGCTTTGTGGAATGTGTCTGTCTGCACAACAAACTAACTTTAAACTTTCTATGTACATGGCAACCTACTGTAAATACCATCTCCTGTGTGCATAGCCATCGTGCATGCTGGGACAAATCCTGGCACCGCTTCTGTTTTTAGGGCAGCAGTGACATTATAGTGGCCATGTCTCATTCCCAGGCCTGATCCAAAGCCCACTGAAATCGATGGGAGTGTTTGGATTGACTTTGCTGAGTTTTAGATCAGGTACCTTTCTGACCCAATCCTGCAGCAGGTACAGAATAATTCTTTACTCAGGCCTCATGTACCCGTGTAAGGACTACTCACACGCGTAAAGGACCAAAGAGTGGGGCGTCAGTCAAAGTCCTTTGCAAACAGTCAATTAGAACCTGATTTTGAGATCAGTGTCGACACACCCATTTCTTCACGTGAGCACGATCTGTCCCTCAGTCTTTGCAACATCCCTGAAGTACTGGTAGGTGTTACGGAGTGTGGGGAAGTCAGGGCCCTGCACCCCTCTTCCTGAGATTCACCATGCATGACTCTCAGCCAGCCAGTAAAACAGAAGGTTTGTTAGATGACAGGAACACAATCCCAAGTGGAGCGTGGAGGTACAACCAGAACCCCTCAATCAAGTCCTTCTGGGGGGTTTAGGGAGCTTAGACCCCAGACTTGGGGTTCCCTGCTTTGCACCCCCAGCCCAAGACTGAAAACAAAACCTCCTCCAGCAGCTCTCTTCCCCCTCCCCTCAGTTCCTCCTCTCCTTTGTTCAGTCTCCCAGGCAGAAGGTGTCACTTCTCCCAACCCCGCTCCTGGCTCAGGTAGCTTCCTTCAAGGGAAGTCCCCCATTCCCAATATAACGCTCCTGCAACATTCCCAGGTCAAATCCACCCTGCTTCCTGCTCCATCACAGTAGGCAGGTGGCGTTATCCACATTTAGCTGTGGGAAAGCTGACACAGAGAAGACAAGTGACTCACCCAAGGTCACAGATGTCATCGGAGTCAGTCTTAGAACTCAGCTTCCCAGTCTGGGTTCAGGCCACCATGCTCAGTAGACCGGATTCTCCTTTATGCTGACGTCACTTTACATTACGATGGTAGTAAGGGGATCAGTACGTACAATTACACTTGGGTTGGGTACGTCTTCACTGCAGAGTTAATGCACACTCTTATTTGCCCCTAACCCCACTCTCCCATTTGCACACAAAACCCTTTCACCTAAATGGTGCTTTTAACCCTGGCTAGCAGGCCCCGCTGGTTGGTTAGAGTCTGGGTTCTGCTTTCACTTGGGCTGGTAACCCTCCCATTTTGCAATGAAGATATAGATTAAATCACAGAACTGCTGACAGTCAGTCCTCCAATGCCTTCCCACAATTCCCCCACATGCCCAGAAAGACAGGCAAGCTCTCCCACAGCTCACTGAGACAGAATCATAGAGTATCTCAGCTTACTTCAGGGCTAAGAACCAAGGGACAGATGTGCCCCCAGAAGCCTTAGGGAAACACATGAGTGAATACAGCAACACTATGGTCCCAGTAACTTGGGTAGGGCTTTGCAGTGTGGCTACTCACGTCTGGGTTAAGCTAGCTCTGGTGCCTACCACCTGAGTTAACGCTGCAGGGAAGACATACTCTTTAAGGCCTCTTTATACTGCGGCACACTAGAGCAGTGTAAAGTGGCCTTACAGTAAAGAAGACTAAAGCTCAGCATGATTATTTTGGGAGAAAACAATCAGAACCTCCCTGAATTCTTGGTTTGAGCTATCTTGAAGCAAAACTTTCATGAACTGTCCTGCTTTAATTATCCACAGGTGTAGTAAAGTGGTACAACCCCTCCCTAGTGTGGACCCAGCTATCCCTGTATAAAGATATAGCTCCTTCCTAGATGGGAAGGGGAATAAGCTATCTCTGTATAAGGCACCTTTATAGTGACATAACCATCTCCACTTGGGATGAGAGCAATTTAACTACATTGGTAAAATTCAGTAACAAAAGCCCTGCACTCCTAAACTCAGTTATACCAGGACCAAAACTGTGGGCAGACTGGACCTGATATTCAGCTCCACATTTGGGGTTTTCTAGGAGACTGGAACTTGGGCTACTCATTGGCTAAGCCTCTTTCCACTCTTCCACGTGTTATAAATATTGTCTTCCAATCATTATGGACCTACAAATCTCGTTTTCTGGGATTTTGTGGGGAAAACCAATTGTGCTGATGTGGAAGTTTTGCAAAATCATGGAGGTTAGAGGACAGGGCAATGCTGCATAAGAATCCTTCAGTACGGATGGTAATGCCATTACTAGGAGAGCCCTACCCCTTCCTTCCTTCCTCCCTCCCTCTCAAGCTATTTTAAAGAACGAGTCTATATCTGGGTTTTAAGAAATTAATGAAGTAGCTGGATTATATTACATTGACCAGATGTATCACGTTAAGATTTGAACAATATCGGGAGCAACAAAAGACGCCTTTGTGAACTAATTGTAAAATAACCTGTCACCCTTCAAGTACTGTGCTAACTTACAGAACCAATGTCAAGGGTACTTAACCTCCTACAAGGCTGGATAATGCAATGCCTCAAACAAGTGACTCTTACTGGGTCAGAGCCTCAGCTGGTGCATCAGCGTAGCTTCATTGACTTCAGTGGAGCCCACTGAAACCAGCTGCGGAGCTGGCCCACTAACTAATGAATTCCTCCAATACCACTAAACGCCAAGTCAGTATAATTAACCTCAGTTTAAAAGGGGGAAACTGAGGCACAGGGTTTAAATGACTTTCCCAAGCTCCCACAGCAACAGGGCAGCAGAGACAGGCTTTGTTCTAACCCAGAGTCCTGTGCTCAAGACAGCAGATTACACCTCTTATTCTTGGGGCCTGATTCTTCTCTGATATCAGTTTGATGTTACTATAATGCCATTGACTTCATGGAGTTACTCCTGATTAATACCAGTGTGAGAGTGGGCTAGTCAGGCCCTTGGGGCTAATCTGACCACTGGGGTAAGTGAGTGTTGCAACTCCACCAACTTCAGATCATCCCTACTTTCTACTTGAAACCCAACCAGCCTTGAGTTACAACAGTCATAGCCAGATACAGTTGTAGTAGATAGTCTTGTCAACGGTTACCTTAGCAATACGAGACAAGAACCACATTCTCTTCTCAGCGATAACCTGGAGCAAGTCAAGAGAGTCACTCCACAGTTAATTGCACTACTGTAGCTTTGTGCAGAATCTGGCCCAGACTGTGATATTGAATTGTGGCAAAATTATGTCCAGAGTTAAAGACACACAACCTCTTTTAACTGGGTGGATATAACTGACAAGTAAACACCCCCTCCACACCCCCACCCAATCTGAGCCAGTTACTATATGCACTTTTGGTACAAATCTAGATCCTGATCGGGCAAGCAGGTCCCTGCAGGTGTGCTGGTGTCTGCCTGCTTGGAGCCCCTTACAGAATCAGGGCCTCACACAGTCTGACAACTGCTAGGGTTGCTCAGAAGAGATGCTGGGGCTGCAGCAGCAAAGGCTGACTCCGGAGATGAAGAGGAAGGCGGAAGGCCCCCTGTGGCACTGTGGCCTGTTCCAAGGGAGATAAGGGGCATGATGTCACTGTACACACTGACGTAAATCTTGTGAGAGAAAACAGACCGGCAGCCCATGGGATTGTGACAAAGGCTGGGAGCCTCCTTTTTAACCCTCTGTTGTGCTGCCTCGTTCACAATAAAAACAAACCAGTAGT
Organism: Gopherus flavomarginatus; assembly: GCF_025201925.1. NCBI lineage: Eukaryota > Metazoa > Chordata > Testudines > Testudinidae > Gopherus > Gopherus flavomarginatus. The sequence goes on from NC_066635.1 coordinate 13,473,230, forward strand.
TGCAGCCGCTGAGTTTTTTCCATTCCCCACCCTGCCCCTCCAAGAGGAGAACAGAGAGCAAGTTCCACCCTGCAGAGTTTCCCAGCCCCTGAGCAGGAATAACTCATGCAGGGGGCATCAGATTAAGCTACCTTAAAAGAAAAGGCCTGTTGAAATCACAGGAGTTAGGCTCATGTAAAACAAGCGTCAGGCCAGGCTCAAGTCCAACGTGTACTCCAATAATGCTCAGAGTAATTGGTAAACATGTATGGCAACTGGATTGGATGGATCTATACTGTATCAGTTTACACATGCTGCTGAGGACCTGGCCCAGAAACACAAGGATTGACCAGTGTCTAAAATCCCCCTCCCTCCCTTCCCACTCTAACTATTTGGTTGTGCCTGGGCATTGTATTCTGCCTCATGTACATCTTCCCCCAGCTGATCATGCCCTGCACATTGCAATGTACACTACGAATGCTTATTGACCAAATTATGCCCTCATCAAATATGTATCCAAAATGCCAAATACAATATCCAAATATTATGAAAACTGGAACTAAGGAGTGAGCACACGAAACCCATAACAATCAACTTGTTTTCTTCCCACAGATCCCAAACTCAAATTTCAATGTTCAAGGGAACATCTGAATCGCTGCAGAATTTCTCCTTGCCAGCTAACACTGACTTAATATTTGTTTTAGCTCTATGTTACACGACTGATTGAATAAAAGGTTATTTTATCATCCTCTATACATGCTAGCAAATAACCCAAGAATGTAAGTCAATTGGTATCATTTGGATTTACGTTTACTGATGGTATGTACAGGGGTAGGAGTTAATTGACTGGATTAAGTTTAATTTGGATGATCTCATGGCTGGGGGGATGTGCCAGATTTTCACTCTCAAACCTCAAGGAGAAATTTTTGAAAGCTTTATAGCTGCCAATAAAGCTATTTTTGTCTAACATTGTTGTGTGCTAGCACTGTTGATATCAAAGATTCCAAACACTGGAAAAAAAATATGGCACTGGGTCAGCATAGATGTGCCAAAATAGCTATATAGGTTGTTACAAAAACACGTGCACACAAAAAAAATTTGGCATTAAGCTTTAACATGAAATAACTGTTGGAACATTTACTAGATTAGGTAATACAGTGTTCTTTCCTGTCTCCCAATCAAATGAGACAGATTTTTTTTTAAAAGGATCTAAGTAGGATTCTTACGACTTTGTGGAAATGTTTACATTCTATATTTCAAAATGATAGTCCAGCTCCAAAGGTGCAATAGTATTGAAATACGATATGGATCTACTGATGAAAGAAATTATCAGGGGGAAAATATATTTAAATCTGATGAACTCTCCTGTCAAACATTAGGAAAAAGCTCAGGCAACCTGCAATTCTCAGACAAATATTCCTTATGGGAGCAGATCTATTTGCAATGGGATTATTTGCATGTATGTTACTTGCATGAATAAGGGTGAGTCATCTGACTAAGGCTTACAGGATTGGGTTCTAAGAAAATTTCAGGCTCCCTAAAGGTGCCCCACAGTTGCCGAAATATTAAAATTGAATTAAAAATTTCACATGCATGTGAGTAAGTCCCCTTACCATTGATGCACTAGTTCTTGGAGCGCACAGGAGCAGTTTTGCAGGCAATATTCTCACATGATCAGCACTACAATCTGAAGCAACAGAAAGACTTTGAGGTCCTGGTCCCATGGAGTGCTGAGCAGCAGATTCAGATCCATTTTTTGTGTACACCTTCCAGGTTCAGATGCAGGCAGGGCTGCCCAGAGGATTCAGGAGGCCTGGGGCAAAGCAATTTTGGGGGCCCCTTTCATAAAAAAAAAGTTGCAATACTATAGAATACTATATTCTTGTGGGGGCTCCTACGGGGCCCAGGGCCTGGGGAAAATTGCCCCACTTGCCCCCCCGGGCGGCCCTGGATGCAGGGTTGTATAGCACTAGCACATCATGGGCACTATCAGAAACAAATACTAGTGACATTCCACTTCATGAAGCAGGGATGGAACTGGGAACTGGGTTCCAGCCAGGAACTCCATCGCGAGACCACTGAAGGCAGTGGGTTTAGCCAAATGTCAGTGAGGGCATAATTGGATTTGCCAGGCCTTTGTCACCTCTAAAGATGTGCAAGATGGAATGACTTGATTCTCAGAGCCCAGGCGGAGTTTTCTGGGCTGGCAGTTATTAAAACCAGATCTTTTCATGTGTAAGCCAAAAGCTGAACACATTTGATCTGCAACCCACTGAGATGCAATAAGCCCCGCAATGCCATTTGCAGAGTCACGTTTCAGAGCAGGACCTCTCTTTGAGCCCGAACATGCCCAAAAGCTCCAGCTACGCTGGGTATTTAAAACATGTACTGGAATCGCACTAATGCCCGGATGCTGTAGTGCTAGGTGATTTAGAAATGCTGCAAAATCCTTACAGAATATACACCAACATTCTACAGTAATAGTCCAGACAACTGAAATAACTGTGGTCATGTAAACTGCGGTGTTTGGGATCAGCGCAGTATTTTTCATAAGGCTGGAGAGACAATTCTGACTAAACCATTTGGAGTATGGTTTGCTTGGCCAGCATAGATGAGGCAAAGTAATTGCCACACTCTGATTAGAAGCCCAGTTCTAAATGCAGCTTACACATTTAAAATGGTTCGGCCCCCAACCACGCTGGTCAGCCAAGCCATGCTCGAAACCATTTCGGCTGGAACTGTATTTCACCACGGTTCTAAAATCTGGTGAAAAGCCCAGTGTAGATGAAGGCCTATCTGATGCTGGCAGGAAAAGAAGGTTGATTTCATTGTACTGGACAGATTTCCAGAAGTGTCTCATTTGGAGAGAAGAAACGAGCTAAGTGGGTTTTGTTCTACCAAGATGGCATGGTACTGCTGCTTTGGGGCATTGTTTGCTTCTCTCTAATCTAGGCCTCTGTTTGGCTTGATCCTAAGAGGTAGAGCACAAACAACTAAGGACAAGAGTGTGTGGATACACTCCCACAGACTTTGGAGGATTTGTCTCAGGCACAACGACCTGCATTATATTTAAAAAAAAAATCTTATTTTCAGGCATGACTTAAAAAAAGAGGCAGAAAGAAAAAAACTCAGATCGAGAGCGGATTTTCCAAATTGCCTAGGAGATTTGGACACAAAGTTCCTAATGGGATTCCAGCATCTAAGTCCCTTAGACAGCCTTGAAGCTTTTGGACAGAGTGTGTCTGTCTTCTCCCCCCTGGTAATGTTGCCCCTTGGTTTATTTATTTTCTTCTTGTGTTTGTTTTTGATATTATCTGTTTCATGATGGTTTTGTTGTTGTTTGTGGCGGCTGCTACGTTCCCAAGGCTGCATCCAGCTGTGATGCCTTGGAAGAAGGAGATTTCAAACAAAAACAAAAAAAGGGCCGGGTACGATTCAAACAGCAAGTGTCCCTCATTCTGAGAGAGAGAGATACTTTGAGACTGGATTTTAATTTCTTCCAAAATCAGGAAGGCCCTTCCTTCACATTACTGTATTTACTGTATTGTGCAATGTTTCACATGCATGAACAAGGAGAGAAGTGGTTTTATAAATAACATTATGATGTAATTATTCTTTACTCGTCTTGGTCCAGACACACCAAAAGCAGTGAATTTCCTTGGAGCAGACATGTGCTGCTTAGGGCTTGTTGGAAAATGTCTATCAAAACTTTCCTTTTTTGACTGAAAATTGAGCTTTCAACTAAATGAAATTTTTCATAAAAAGGTGGTTTCTTTCCTTGTATTTTTTTTTTAATTTTTGTTGGAAAACCCAATGCCTCCAAAATTATAATTTTTAAGTTTGGGCTGAAAGAAATTTATTTTTTATTTTTACTGAAAGTCCACATTTTCAATGAGAAAAAAAGATTGTGACCAACTCCCCCCCCCCCCAAATCCCAAAAACTGGCTTAAAAATCATGAGATTTTAAAAATGAATAGTGAATTCTTCTTATTTACCTCCTTTTGATATGGAGCATATAGTGGTCACTCTGCCAAGCTTTTCTCTTGCAACCACGAGGGCTAGAAACTTACTTTAAATACATGAAAGCTGATGTCCCAGCTAACATCCTAATTCCTGCAGCTGGGGGCTTGGAGAAAAACAAACAGAATCTTAACCCTGACAGAGGGCAATGCTGTAACGAGCCCATTTTTAAAGCTGGCTCCTCACTGGAGTGGCTTTGCAGGAGTCACCCCAGGAATAAACTTGGCCTAGCATAGCCCCAGCTCTGCCCTGATTTACACGTGTGGGCATACATGTGTGGGCATACCTCCAGGCAGTACTTAACCAAGTTTGCAGCTCATTCTGGACTCCACAGTCTTTGGGCAGCTGCTGCCAGTCACAGGACAACTGTTGAGCGCTGACCCCTCCTATGGCAAGAAAGCATCTATTGTCTCATAGGCCATTGGCATTTGCTTGTAGGGTTGACTCAGAGCTGTGACTTGGGCCCCTTCTTCCCACAGACGGGAGAGAAGGGAGAGGAAAAGGGGGTGTTCACACAAATCAAGGAGGAAAGAGAAATCAGTGGGGGTTGAAGGTTGTGGCCAACTTCGGTAAAGAGTCAATACCATAAATAAATGCAAACATACAGAAGTGTGTGTGTGCCTCTGTAGATCACCCCCTACCTCTGCCAGAGACCCAGATCTCTGGAAACACCTGCATGAGCTGCCACACCAAGACTCTCCCTAGGTGAGTACTGGTGGGCATGTGGCGCGGGGAGCGTGTGTGCAGCTGTGTCTGGGTGGGAGCAGGTCTAGGTAAGGGCCTCCACGGGCCCGTGTACAAGTTGTGTGGGAGAGTGTGTGTGTGTCTTTACTCTCCCAGAATCCAGTCCCCTCTCCCTTTGCCTCCGGGCTCCCCCAGGGAGCGATAAGGAATGTTTACTTTGGCAGCAGCATCCAAGCAACACAGGAAAGACCAGATATGCAACCCCCTGCTCAGTCCTCTCCCCTGGCTCCCCCTCATTCCTAGCCACCTCCTCCCACAGCTCCTGCCCCACCCGTAGCTTTTCCCTTCTGATCCTCCCTCCCCACCCAGCCTGCCTCTCTGCCCCCTTGTCCCTTCCCCTCCTCCCACCCCAGAGCATCTCCCCTGCAGCTGCACAGCTCCTCCAGTGCCTGTGTCCCCCTGCGAGAGCTGTTGACAGAGCCAAGCAGCCCTCTGGCAGCTGCGAACAAGCCAGCCCCCCTCTCCACCCCTTTGCACTGTCCCCTCCTGAAATTGCATCGCCTCCTTGGAGGAGCCGGAGAGAGAGACACAGCCAGCCCTGCTGCTCAGCCAGCTTCGCTCTCGCTCCCGGCCAGGGCTCCTTCAACTTCACCCTCTCTCCTTTGCTTTTCTGGGCAGAGCTGCCCGGCTGGAGCAGCCTCGCCCATCCTAGGGCACCCCCAGAGCGAGGAGAATGCACAGAGCCAGCTGGAGCCCGGGGAAGTGAGCGTGCGACTGCTCCAGGCAGGAGGTTGCCCTGCAGCAAGGACTGGGGGCTTTCCTTAGCCCAGTGTTTCTCAACCTTTTTGATACCAGCGACTGGCTTGCTGCCTTCCTAAACTGTGTCAAGGAGATCTCAGGGACCGGTGCCAGGACCCTTCGGCTTTGGAGTGGGGTGTCCTGCATTTGCAGCCCCCAGCCTCACTGGCTGAGAGTTTGCCCGGAGCCCGACAAGAGTCCCTGGCCCCCCAACATGGACACAGTGGCCAGCGACATCGCGGACCTCAGCAGCCAGGACGCGCAGAGCGTGTGCGAGGCACTGGGGCGCTATGAGGACACGCTGCGGGGCGCTGTGCGGGAGATCCATGTGGACATCCAGGTCTTCAAGCAAGGGGTGGACCGGCAAGTGGACGAGGTGCTGCGCCTCGCCAGCCCGCTGGCCCGCACCGTCACCGAGCTGCAGCAGGAGAACCAGCGGCTGCGAGCACAGGTGGAGCGCTTGGCCAGGCAGGTGGAAGCCCTCAGCAGGTCAGCGGGGCTGCCGGACAGCTGGGCTGCGGAGTGCGGGGCAGCTGGGGGGCCCAGCTCTCCAGGAGCTGGCACAAGGCTGGCCAGGTTCTCCAGCCATGCCACCTTATCCATGACGGGCAAGAGCCAGGTAAGCATTGCCGGAAGCGGGAACCTGTGCTGGGGCGCCCCCTCGGGGGTGGCGGTGCATTGCAGGGTGCTTGGGAGGCAGGGGCACCTACCCCCAACTGGGGAGCACCTGTGCACAGGAGGGACTAATCCAGGCATTTTAAATAATCTCAACACCCCTCTCCACGTGTTTTGAACCGAACATTTGATAGACTTAGCCCATTTGTGAACCAGGCCTGATCAGAGATTTCACTCCCTTAAACAAAAATCAACTGGCAAGGCCAGGTCAAGGATAGTGCAAAAGTCCTACCTCTGCAACACCCTGTCTGAAATCTGGTGATGTTACTCTCTGATGTCTCTCTGAACAGAAGCTCATCTCAAGATTGTTTCTATCTCTGCTAGTTCCTGTCCATAAATGGTTTTAAAACAAAATCATTGCTCTTTATGCATGTGGGGCCAGGTCCCCAAAAGTTATAAATTGGCATAACTCCATTGAATCAGGCCTCTTGGGTCAAAGGGGGTTGTCTGAATGAGGAAAGACATTGGGAGAGCCATGGCTATATATCTAAGGCCCTCACGCTTGCCCAAGGAATCCTTGTCCAAGGAAACTATGTGTGCCCCTTGGTGTGCTCCAAAGGCAAAATGAAGCCCTCTCTTCAGGAGCCTTTTTAT